>NC_064628.1:70288700-71674325 GCF_023864275.1 Schistocerca cancellata
AAAGGGTATACATATGCAGCACGGTGTGTTGGTGGGCCTAACCAGGCAATGCATCTTCTTGCCATTCTGTTGCACTGCCATTATTTGTTGAACAATATTCCTCTTGTCTGCAGTCATACAAGATGTTCACAACGATTACATTTGTCGAAGTTTTCTTTTCTCATTGCAAACGTCCGTCAGTTGAACACATGAGACCTGTACGGACTTACCGACAGTAAAGAAATTACGGTTCTCAGGCAATCGAACTATAAAAAAATTAAAATTCCATGCCGCGTTATGAATTCACAAGTATCGTATTTGTTGAGCTATTCTCGTGATGTCACAATCGCAGTATTTGCCAGTGCACATCTTCCCTACAGTACAGGGACAGCAGTGAAATTATACTGCATGGAAGTTAATTCCGCGATGAGCGCAGGTACGGGGGCGCGGCAGGTGGAAGAGCACAGTAAACAGGGCGCAGGGGGTCGCGGGCTATGAGGTGAGGTTGACCTTAAGAGAGCAGGTTCGATATGATGTCAGAATTCTGGGAGCGATTATGTCACGGTCTTGGCGCAAAAGTCCAGATGTGATGATGTTAGAATTCCAGGAGCGCCGATGTTTATGTCACAAGCACAACTACCTCAACACCAGATGGTGAGGTCACCAGTTCCTGGAATGACCTCTGTGTCGGCGCCAATGTTATCTCATGCTCTCCTTGATCCACTACTTTCGTATATCCTATAGAATCCATGAAATTTTAATACATATTTAATTTTACAGAATCATTTTCCCCCTTTAAGCTGAAATACATGCTGACTGTTTTCTTTAAGTCCAGTGTAAGTATCTCGCAAGGTCAGTAATTATAAATCTCCTTTACGGATTCATTTGCTTTCTCTACTAGGAGTTCCTGTGTTTTGCTACTGGTTACGATGTTGTTTCACTAGCAAAAAGATTTTTTTCGCTGTGTCTAACATGGCGTGGAAAGTTATTGATGCATATTAAAAACAATATTGGTCCCAAGATGCTCCCCTGAGGGCCTTTTACTTTAATATACACAGATTTATTTTAAGTCTGTGCTCCTTCTATCTTATGTACCAAGTTATTGACAATAACAAGAATAAACATATTCAGAAAATATCGTTCGTGATTCTATATTTCTAAGAGTCCCAAAAGGCTTTTGTTACCGTTCCTCACAAGCAACTATTATTCAAATTGGGTGCAAATCGAGTATGGTCCCAGTTGTGATACTGGATTTGTGATTTTCTACAAGAAAGGTCACAATACGTAGTAACGTTACGACGCGAAATTTTCACGAAATTTCGATCACCAACATTTTCCTCTGAATACGACAATATTTTATTGATGCGTTACAAAATAAGAGAAACCAGAGCTCACGCGGAAAGATTTAAGTGTTAATTTTTCCCACGCGCTTGTTAAGGAATGGAATAGTCTGAAGGCGAGCCCTCTGCCAAGCACTCAAGTCCGAAATGCAGACCAGTCATGTAGATACAGACGTGGAAGTATATGTAGATTATGAGTGGTATTCTTTGCTATTTTAACTGTGTTTGGGCTATGACTCTGGTGTTCGTTCCTGATCTTCACTCGATACAGGCATCCTCTGCACGTTCTTGTGCATTACAGTCTTCAGTAAAACGCATCCACGTTGCCCCTTTGTGTGCTCCAACACCACGTACCGTTCTTCCGTTAGACGGTAGTCCCTGTGCTTCTTTGCCTCTGGGATCCAGCAGAGAACCTCCTGCTTCCACCGGTCATAACGGCGCATGGCTACATCTCCCGCTCATCTCCTTATCATTGCTGTCATTACTACAGCTTACGTTTCGGTTTGTTTCCTGATCCACATAATTGTTTTACGCCCTCTTCCAATAACCCCAAGCTCTGAAAAATTAATGTAGTTCATCAAAAGTTCTCCAGGCCATTTTTACTCTTCTATTTGTCTCATTTTTTCTCTATTTGGTCAGAATCAGTTACTGCCACTAATAGAAATATTGTTAACTGATTCTGAGTACAATGCAATTTTTTACTATTTTCTTTTCAAGCTGTCGATTATTACATTTTGGTTATATCAATGTTAACTTTCTACCCTAATTTCAGACCTATTCTCTTATGTTTATCCATGTCTTGTTGAAGGTTACGTGCAATAAAGGAAAATGGTATAATGTAATCCGAAAACCGCAGTTGGCATAAGTATGTTCAACTAATTCTTTTTCCATCTTCGTTTTCCCAGCGAAGTGCGCTTCAAGACTACCTCCAGAGCTACTGAGAACTCGTAACCCCCTCTGTTCTGTTCTACCGCAAAACCGGAGTAGCCGGTTGTAAACAGCTTGCCGTAGCATTTACAAGGCGTAGCAACTGGCTCTGCCGTTTGGAGGGGAAATTCGCAAACTGCGGAGACTTCACCAGAGATCTAATTCAGCCTGAACTGTGTCAGCCAACCAACTTCGTTCCTACTTACAAGGGATCCCAGTTAGATAGAACATTCAGGATTCAAAACTAATTAAACAGATTAAAGTTTAACAGTGGGAGCTATTGTACCGATGTTCAGTGTATGTTTATACACTGAGGTGGGTTAGCCATATGTACATGTACAAATGGTGGTAGTGTCGCGTACACAAGGTATTAAGGGGCTCCGGAACGCCCTGTACTTGCAATGTTAAAATAACGCTTATAAATTACATCTTTCCTCACAAAGTATTTGAGGTAGGAAGTTGAACTTTTTACAGATTATTTATTGGAATATGGGCTACAACTTAACAGAGGGATTTTACAAAATTTAGTTCAGTTATTAAAAATGATTTTTTTCAATTGTAATGAAAATTCACAAAATTTTTTTGCAATTTTTTATTTATATATTCAAAAATATACAATTTTTTGGAAAAAGGCTGTGTTAAATTATGCAGAAGGTACTGTGTAACATTTACTGACAGTTTGAAACAAATATGTTTGGAAGATCCTTAGAAAACATGTAATTAGTATGAGAAAATAAAAGTTTTGGGAATCGAGCGACAAAGATTGGATTAACTTTTTAGTGCATTCCAGGTCCATAGGATGGATTAACTTCATCCTCTGCAAACTCCTCCTCCAGCTTCCTCTTGTTCCTCCTCCTGTTTACTCTTGCTTGTGTTTCTAGACTCTTTACAGCCCTGTCTGCAGCCCGAAGGCGTTCCTTGTCTAAAGCAAGCATCGCTCGTACCATGTTAGAACCTATCTTCATTCCCATATTTCTAAATACCTTGCACCTTACAATGTTGCCATCATTGAAAGTCGCAACAGCATCATACACACCAAAGTGAAGTGTTTCTATTCCAACAAATACAGTCTTGGGGATTCTCGACCATTTAACACTATTTACACTTTCATTGGGGTTTTGAGTTTTTCCGTGAATACACTTTTTCAACAGTTCAGGTGCTGCTAAGTCTCTGAAAATAGGTTTTATCACCTCCATTATGTACCTGATGAACACGGACGTTAATAATAACACCATTTGACAGCAGTTTAACAGCGCCACAGTGGGTCACGCCCATGTAGAACACATTTCAAAAAAAATTTAAAAATAGTGGTAGTCTTCGGAATTGAATAAATTATATATCTATTAAAAGGTAATAGTCTGCAGATTCAGAAAACGCAAAAAAGTAAAAATTGAACTTTTCATGATTTTGAGCCTTTCCGGAGCCCTTTAAAGGGCAATGCATAGATGGATCTGCCATTTGGAGACGGGTTATTTATGTGAAAAAGTTTCCGACGTGAATGTGTATGCACGACGGGAATTAGCAGACTCAGAACGCTGACTGAGGGTTGGAGATCGAACCATGCCACATTCCATTTCGGGAAACGTTAGGGAATCCAATATTCTGAGATCCATAGTGTTACGAGTGTGCCGAGAATACCAAAGTTTGTTAAGTATCGCTCACCACGGTCAACGCAGTGGTCGATGACCTTCATTTTACGATCGAGAGCACCTGCGTTTACGTACAGTTGTCAGTGCTAAAAGAGAGGCACCACCGGGTGAAATAACGGCAGAACTCAATGTGTGACATAAGTCGAACGAACCTGTTAAAGACAGTGGGGAGAAATTTGGCGTTAATGGGCTGCGGTAGCAGACAACCGACGTAAGTGCCTTTACTAGCAACACGACATCGCTGTAGCGCCTCTCCTAGCCTGTGACCGTATCGGTTCGATCCTAGATGACTGGGAAACCGTGACTTGGTCAGAAGAATCTCTGTTTCAGTTGGTAAGAGCTGATGTTAGGGTTCGAGTGTCATGCAGACCCCACGAAGCTGTGGACCCGAGTTGTCAACAACGGGCTGTGCAAGTTGGTGGAGGCTCCATAATGGTGTGGGCTGTCTTTACATGGAACGGACTGGGTCCTCTGGTCCAAGTGAACCGAACATTGATTGTAAATTGCTCTGTTACGTTACTCGGAGACCACATGCAGCCATTCATGGACTTCATGTTCCCAGACAACGATGGTTTTTTTATGGGTGACGATTTGCCATGTCTCTGTGATTGGTTTGAAAAACATTCTGGACAGTTCGAGCGATTTATTTGGCCACCCAGATCGCCAGACAAGAATCCAGTCGAACAAATGGCTCAAATGGCTCTGAGAACTATGGCACTTAACATCTGAGGTCATCAGTCCCCTAGAACTTAGCACTACTTAAACCTAACTAACCTAAGGACATCACACACATCCATGCCCGAGGCAGGATTCGAACCTGCGACCGTAGCAGTCGCGCGGTTCCGGACTGAAGCGCCTAGAATCGCTCGGCCACTGCGGCCGGCCCAGTCGAACATTTTTGGGACATAATCGAGACGTCAGTTCATGGACAAAATCTTGCACCAGCAACAGTTAAGCAATTATGGACGGCTATGAGGGCAGAATGGCTCAGTATGTCTGCAGGGCACTTCCAACGACTTTTTGAGTCCATGCCACTTTGAGTTATTGCTCTATGTTGGACAAAAGGAGGTGCGATACTACATTAAAAGATATCCCATGACTTTTGTCACCATAGTGTAAGTGTTATTGCAATGTCAGATTCAAAATAATACACATGTTATTCTTGGTCAGTCCAAGGGATCACTGACTAACAACACATGAACACTGCAGTGCATGTAAAAATACGAGGGAAATACTTTGTGTGATATAGAAAGATGTTATCCAGTAGTTGTACTTCATTAGGATAGTGCGAAAATCGAAAGTAAAAGAGGAATCAGGTAAGGAGATTCCATAAGTCACATACAGTAACACAAGAATTCTGACTGGGCTTGTCAAGAGTGGTGTGGCGTATATCTGCTTCCGTATGAGGCTCCTAACAAAGAAAGGAATCTGGGACTGTTAATAATCGATACTTACCACTCTAAATGTTAACCGCATTCTCTCTGGTGAACTTGTAATCGGATTATCTGATTTATTGCAAGATTCGTTAAACTTTACATGCAAATTAATCCCTAATTATCTGATTTATTGCAAGATTCGTTAAACTTTACATGCAAATTAATCCCTAATTAAAAATATACAGAGCAGAGAGATCGTAACAGACACATTCCTGCCATACTGAGAAACAATATTCCTGACTCTGATTTCAGATGGAATCATCCTGAGAAGCTGTAGCTGAGAAGCTGTCAACTTCAGATAAAAGTCCAATGGTTCTTCCTCGAGGAGGAGCAGCGATTGAGTGATGACAGTGTCTCGACTGCTGGAGTGAAGGCGGGATGTGAAACCCCTGTGGGCAGAAAACGTCGCTTCTCTAAGTCCCAAAAGGCCCCCCTTGGCTACTGCCCCACACCATCTCAAAGATATTGCTGATAGCTTTATTTTTTGAGGTCTCACCGGAACGCAGTTACTGCAGGTCATAAGACTTCAGAGTGCAGCCACTCCAGGCCAAGTTTACCAGTTTCTCTTCGGAGCCACAGTGGAAAGAAGACGACTCTTACGCGATCACGCTATGTTCTCGGCACTTGCCGCCTTGAATCACATTAAAGTGTGTCTTTGAGCAGAATTAGTATGTAAGTAATCCATTTGACGTTTGAGTCCTTTTGGTAACTATAGGGGGTGTGACGGGTAAAAGTGCAGATATTTTTACATGTAGTACCTTCATATGTACACAAATCAGTGTGACAGTTGGTTTATCTCTGCACCGAATAATATTCCCTAAAACATGCCACAGTTTGTAAGACTGACGCTTTCAGCATAGTCGTAACTACACCACTAAGTGGACTATATGTGTTAGTATAGACTAGTAATTTGTGTCCACCCGTCCACATTTCAACGCGTGTCATGGTGCCCAAGGGAAAATACGCATCTATGACTTTCTCTTCCGATATGTACTTGGAAGTATTAACCAACTTAAAAAAGAATTGTTAGTCTTCAAATGATGTACGAGTAAATACTGATTTAAACTTTCCAGAATGAGATTTTCACTCTGCAGCGGAGTGTGCGCTGATATGAAACTTCCTGGCAGATTAAAACTGTGTGCCCGACCGCTGCAGAGTGAAAATCTCATTCTGGAAACATCCCCCAGGCTGTGGCTAAGCCATGTCTCCGCAATATCCTTTCTTTCAGGAGTGCTAGTTCTGCAAGGTTCGCAGGAGAGCTTCTGTAAAGTTTGGAAGGTAGGAGACGAGGTACTGGCAGAAATAAAGCTGTGAGTAGCGGGCGTGAGTCGTGCTTCGGTAGCTCAGATGGTAGAGCACTTGCCCGCGAAAGGCAAAGGTCCCGAGTTCGAGTCTCGGTCGGGCACACAGTTTTAATCTGCCAGGAAGTTTCATATCAGCGCACACTCCGCTGCAGAGTGAAAATCTCATTCTGGAAACATCCCCCAGGCTGTGGCTAAGCCATGTCTCCGCAATATCCTTTCTTTCAGGAGTGCTAGTTCTGCAAGGTTCGCAGGAGAGCTTCTGTAAAGTTTGGAAGGTAGGAGACGAGGTACTGGCAGAAATAAAGCTGTGAGTAGCGGGCGTGAGTCGTGCTTCGGTAGCTCAGATGGTAGAGCACTTGCCCGCGAAAGGCAAAGGTCCCGAGTTCGAGTCTCGGTCGGGCACACAGTTTTAATCTGCCAGGAAGTTTCATATCAGCGCACACTCCGCTGCAGAGTGAAAATCTCATTCTGGAAACATCCCGCAGGCTGTGGCTATGCCATGTCTCCGCAATATTCTTTCTTTCAGGAGTGCTAGTTCTGCAAGGTTCGCAGGAGAGCTTCTGTAAAGTTTGGAAGGTAGGAGACGAGGTACTGGCAGAAGTAAAGCTGTGAGTAGCGGGCGTGAGTCGTGCTTCGGTAGCTCAGTTGGTAGAGCACTTGCCCGCGAAAGGCAAAGGTCCCGAGTTCGAGTCTCGGTCGGGCACACAGTTTTAATCTGCCAGGAAGTTTGATTTAATGTTGTTCGGTACGCTGTGCACAGTCAAAAACAAAAATATCCTCACTTATACCCGTCACATCATCTATATCTTGAATCATGAATTCATTGATTGCTATCACTGAATGTAACAGGTATTTAACTCGTCAGCCACGCGGGGTAGCCGTGCGGTCTTGGGCGACTTGCCACGGTTCGCGCGGCTCCCGCCGTCGGAGGTTCGAGTCCTCCCTCGGGCATTGATGTGTGTGTTGTCCTTAGCGTAAGTTAGTTTACGTTAGATTAAGTAGTGTGCAGGCCTAGGGACCGAGCCAGCCGCGATGGCCGAGCGGTTCTAGGAACTACAGCCTGGAACCGCGCGACCGCTACGGTCGCAGGTTCGAATCCTGCTTCGGGCATGGATGGGTGTGATGTCCTTAGGTTAGTCAGGTTTAAGTAGTTCTAAGTTCTAGGGCACTGATGACCTCAGAAGTAAAGTCCCATAGTACTCAGAGCCATTTGAACCATTTGAACCTAGGGACCGATGACCTCAGCAGTTTGGTCCCTTAGGAACTTACCACAAATAAAATGATTCGTGAGTGAAGGCTGCTCTCGGCTGTTCACCAAGGTGGCAAAAGCCATGGTACACCTCCCAGCATCGTACCGGACCTCCTTTCACCCGGCGTAGTGCAGCATCTTGACGTGGCATGGACACAAAATGTCGTCAGAACTCACCTTCAGACATACTGAGCCATCCTGTCCCCATAGCCGTCCATAAGTGTGACACTGTTACCAGTGCAGTATTTTGTGCACGAACTAACCCCTCGATCACGTCTCATAAATGTTGGATGGGATTCATGTCGGGCTGTATGGGTGGCTCGAATTATCCAGAATGTTCTTCAAACCAATTGCGAACAGCCGTGGCCCAGTAAAACGGAACACTGTTACCCAAAAAAATTCCATCGCTGTTTGGGAATACGAAGTCCACAAATGGCTGCAAATGGCCTTCAAGTGGCCGTTTCCAGTCAGTGATCGGTTCAGTTGGACCAGAGGACCCAGTCCATACCACGTAAACACAGCCCACACTGTTAGGAGCCATCACCAGCTTGCACAGTGCCTTGTTGACAGCGCCACCGAGCGAGGTGGCGCAGTGGTTAGACACTGGACTCGCATTCGGAAGGACGACGGTTCAATCCCGCGTCCGGCCATCCTGATTTAGGTTTTCCGTGATTTCCCTAAATCACTCCAGGCAAATGCCGGGATGGTTCCTCTGAAAGGGCACGGCCGACTTCCTTCCCCATCGTTCCCTAATCCGATGAGACCGATGACCACGCTGTCTGGTCTCCTTCCCCAAACCAACCAACCAACCTTGTTGACAATTTGTGTTCGCGGCTTTGTGGAGTCGAACTCTACCATCGGCTCTTACCAACTGAAATCGTGACTCATCTGACCAGGCCACGATTTTCCACTCCTCTTGGGGCGAACCGATATGGTCAAAGAGAGGCGCTGCAGGCGATATCACGCTGTTAACAAAGGCACTCCCGTCCGTTGTCTGCCTCCATAGCCCATTAACGCCACATTAGCCACATTGCCCTAACTGTTAAGTTCGTCGTACGTCCTCCATTGATTTCTGAGTTTCGCTTCTCTGTTAGCACCGACAACTCTTCGCAATGACCTCTGGTTGGCGACCGCTGCATTGCCCATGGTGAGAGGTAATACCTCAAATGTGATATTCTCGGCACACTCTTGACAGAGTGGATATCGGAATATTAAATTCCCGCATGATTTCCGATGTTGAATGTTCCAAGCGTCTAGCTAGATCACCACTGCGCATTCAAAGTCTGTTAATTCCCGTCGTGCGGACATTCCTACTGCGGAAACCTTTTCACGTGACAGTTTCACTTCCCCAATGTATTGCCGTTTCATAACTTGTGTATTAAATACTGCCAGCGTCTGTATTTGTGCTTATGGCTATCCCATGATAGGGTAGATTTGCTTTCAAGTTATTCAAGCATTTGCAATAGGACTGTAACAAAAAGTTTCTAGTGGTCTTCGTCTGAGGCAATATTTAATTAATTTACCGTATCAGAGATAATAAACACACCAACACTACACATCTGAGGCAATATTTAATTAATTGGCCGTATCAGAGAAAATAAACACACCAACACTACACATTAAGTCGAGACCTAAACAACATTAAGTAATATATACAGAGCTATTACAAATGATTGAAGCGATTTCATAAATTCACTGTAGCTCCATTCATTGACATATGGTCACGACACACTACAGATACGTAGAAAAACTCATAAAGTTTTGTTCGGCTGAAGCCGCACTTCAGGTTTCTGCCGCCAGAGCACTCGAGAGCGTAGTGAGACAAAATGGCGACAGGAGCCGAGAAAGCGTATGTCGTGCTTGAAATGCACTCACATCAGTCAGTCATAACAGTGTAACGACACTTCAGGACGAAGTTAAACAAAGATCCACCAACTGCTAACTCCATTCGGCGATGGTATGCGCAGTTTAAAGCTTCTGGATGCCTCTGTAAGGGGAAATCAACGGGTCGGCCTGCAGTGAGCGAAGAAACGGTTGAACGCGTGCGGCCAAGTTTCACGCGTAGCCCGCGGAAGTCGACGAAGAAAGCAAGCAGGGAGCTAAAGGTACCACAGGATGGTGCTCCACCGCACTTCCATCATGATGTTCGGCACTTCTTAAACAGGAGATTGGAAAACCGATGGATCGGTCGTGGTGGAGATCATGATCAGCAATTCATGTCATGGCCTCCACGCTCTCCCGGCTTAACCCCATGCGATTTCTTTCTGTGGGGCTATGTGAGAGTCAGTGTTTAAACCTCCTCTACCAAGAAACATGCCAGAACTGTGAGCTCGCATCAACGATGCTTTCGAACTCATTGATGGGGACATGCTGCGCCGAGTGTGGGAGGAACTTGATTATCGGCTTGATGTCTGCGGTATCACTAAAGGGGCACATATCGAACATTTGTGAATGCCTAAAAAAACTTTTTGAGTTTTTGTATGTGTGTGCAAAGCATTGTGAAAATATCTCAAATAATAAAGTTATTGTAGAGCTGTGAAATCGCTTCAATCATTTGTAATAACCCTGTACTTTTATAAGATTACTGATTTTGTTATTTATGGATTCTAGAGCCACACTTCATAATAAAACGAAGAAAAGTTCACATTTAATTTAGAAATATTTGGGAAATAGGAAAATGTTATCCAGACAAAACAGCGACCTGCCCAGAATTATCAGCTGGCAGGGAACCTATTAAAGAATACGGTTGAAAATGAGAATTCATGTTTTAGCAGCTGTGCAACATGTTATACATTCGTAGCAGCCATAAAAAAAGTGCAAGGGTGGTATCTATAGTGGGACGTGTGATTCTGTAGGCTCACTTCTTCTTGGGCCACACACTCTCTGTATTTTGACATATTGACACGATGACCGTTCGTTATCGCACGGTGCTCTATGACTGACCATAGATTCACTTTTTTTGTTATTATATTGAAATAATTATTATATTTTATTGTTGTTACCATTAAGCATCTGTTGTACGCTAAACGTTAGCATGAAAGCGAGTTATTTTCTGTTCAAAAGAATTAGGGGAACACGGGTATCAATGTCCAGTATGTTAAATCTGTTTTGATACAGTCGGTGCCTATAGCCTTACTGTACAGCTTAAAATTTTCGCTTTCAGTATAGGCAACAATTAAAATAATTCATCTATATCTACATCTACATCCACGTGATTACTCTGCTATTCACAATAAAGTGCCTGGCAGAGGGTTCAACGAACCACCTTCAAGCTATCTCACTACCGTTCCATTCTCGAACGGCGCGCGGGAAAAAAGAGCACTTAAATTTTTCTGTGCGAGCCCTGATTTCTCTTATTTTATAGTGATGATAATTTCTCCCTATGTAGGTGGGTGCCCACAGAATGTTTTCGCTGTCGGAGGAGAAAACTGGTGATTGAAATTTGATGAGAAGATCCCGTCGCAACGAAAAACCCTTTTGTTTTAATGATCGCCACTCCAATTCACATATCATGTCTGTGGCACTATATACCCTATTCCGCGATAATACAAAATGAGCTGCTCTTCTCTGTACTTTTTCGATGCCATCCGTCAGTCCCACCTGATGCGGATCCCACACCGCATAGCAATACTCCAGAATAGGGCGGACAAGCGTAGTGTAAGCAGTCTCTTTAGTAGGCCTGTTGCACCTTCTAAGTGTTCTGCCATTGAATCGCAGTCTTTGGTTTGCTCTACCCACAATGTTTTCTACGTGATCATTCCAATATAGGTTACTTATAATTGTAATCCCTAAGTATTTAGTTGAATTTACAGCCTTCAGATTTGTGTCACTTATCTCGTAATCGAAATTTAGAGGATTTATTTTAGTACTCATGTGAATAACTTCACACATTTCTTTATTCATGGTCAATTGTCACTTTTCGCACCACAAAGATATCTTATCTAAACCATTTTGTGTGTGACTTCAGCAATTTTCCAGTCTTTAGGTACGGATCTTTCTGTGAGCGAGCGGTTGTATATAACTGCTAAATGTGGAGCTATTGTATCTTAATACTCGGAGAGGAACCTGAATGGTATACAGTCTGGACCGGAGGCCTTGCCTTTATCAAGTGATTTAAGCTGCTTCGCTACACCGAGGATATCTACTTCTATGTTTCTCATCTTGACAGTTGCTCTTGATTGGAATTGAGGAATATTTACCTCGTCTTCCTTGGTGAAGAAGTTCGTCCTTTACTGACTGTGTTGTGCATTGCAGATGACCCTTCAGAAGGAAGGGAGTTCCGGTGTTCCAGTGTTTTCCGGTGAGGTACACAGAAGGTGTCATTCGTGGACGTAATATTCAAACAAACACATGCAGGACGATATCTTAATGCAGTGCACGTGATCCCGAAATGATGGAATTTCGCTACAGATTCCAATGCCTTTCTATATGTCACCGATACGTTGTAGATACACTGTAGGGAAATGAGTCACCACGCAAGGCGAGTTGCACAAGGTCGCCAACGCATTACAACGCCACAGAAATTGATGTTGCGGTGCCTTACGGAGACCGTCAGAACACTTCAAGGCGGTCTCAGAAGGGCCACTGGAGCTGCTGTGTCCAATCAAACTGCAGTCGACAGGTTACAAGAAAGGACTTAACGACCCAGAAGTCCTGTCGAGTACTCCAATTGACACGACTACTTCTTGCACCTCGCCTTCGGTTCTGCCGTTCCCATGTCGACTGGCAACTTCATCAGTGGCGAAACGAGTTATTCGCAAACGAGTCCAGATATTCTCAGACGAAACGTGATGGCCGTGTTGGTGTGCGGAGACCTGCGGTGAGCGGCATCTTCCCAATGTTCTCAAGAAAATCTGTGATGTTGAGAAGAGGCTTCAGTTTTGACAGCCATACCGATCTTGAGGTTCTCCATGATCGCCTTATTGCCGGGTATCACATCGAACCGATTGTGTTAGACCATGTAGCTGCTGCATATGGTGAATTCCCTTGAATGCCAGAGCCTATGTGGCGAGGAAGTCTTTCAGAAACCTGGAGACTGAAGTAATGGAATGGCTGGCGGTCAGTCCCGACCTAAAGCGCATAGTGCATATCTGGAACATGCTTGACAGACGTGTTCGTGGTCGTCCTATTTCACCACAGACTTTCCAAGAGCTCTCGTGGGCTCTTAATTCAAAGGTACTACAGGGTGACCTCCGTAGACTTAAATGGAGCGTGCCACGTAAACGTGAGTGAGTGTTAAACGTTATGAAAGCTCTCAAAGTCAAATGAAATGCACCGAGGACGACGACATGAATTATTGTTTCCACTTTGTTTTCGACACTAGCGGACATTTCAGTGCTGTTTCTTTAAACGGTCCAGGATGTAATCATGTTTTGTTGTGTATTTCGTTTGTGAAAGATAAAGATGTAATTTGGTACACATCCTCTCTTTAATTATTGCTCAGTGGAGAATGGCAGACGTTCCAAGTTATTTTCCCCTGATACTTTTGTGCAGTGTATTTGTATGTATGTGTGTCTAGAACGGGGGATCCCCTCCCCACCGCAACCCCCTCACCTCCCCCACCCTACTTACGCAGCACCCACCTTCTCCTTTCCCTGTACCGAATCCAGCATTCGCGCCTTGTAAGACAGTTCAAGGAGCATCGCTGTACACTCTATCGTGATCGTGTGGTCAACGTTTTGAACAATACCTGTATTGAGCAAGCAGTAAAGGAAACAAAAGAAAAATTCGGAGTAGGTATTAAAATCCATGGAGAAGAAATAAAAACTTTGAGGTTCGCCGATGACATTGTAATTGTGTCAGAGACAGCAAAGGACTTGGAAGAGCAGTTGAACGGAATCGAAGGTGTCTTGAAAGGAGGATATAAGATGAACATCAACAAAAACAAAACGAGGATAATGGAATGTAGTCGAATTAAGTCGGGTAATGTTGAGGGTATTAGATTAGGAAATGAGACACTTAAAGTAGTAAAGGAGTTTTGCTATTTGGGGAGCAAAATAACTGATGATGGTCGAAGTAGAGAGGATATAAAATGTAGACTGGCAATGGCAAGGAAAGCGTTTCTGAAGAAGAGAAATTTGTTAACATCGAGTATAGATTTAAGTGTCAGGAAGTCATTTCTGAAAGTATTTGTTTGGAGTGTAGCCATGTATGGAAGTGAAACATGGACGGTAAATAGTTTGGACAAGAAGAGAATAGAAGCTTTCGAAATGTGGTGCTACAGAAGAATGCTGAAGATTAGATGGGTAGATCACATAACTAATGAGGAAGTATTGAATAGGATTGGGGAGAAGAGAAGTTTGTGGCACAACTTGACCAGAAGAAGGGATCGGTTGGTAGGACATGTTCTGAGGCATCAAGGGATCACCAATTTAGTATTGGAGGGCAGCGTGGAGGGTAAAAATCGTAGGGGGAGACCAAGAGATGAATACACTAAGCAGATTCAGAAGGATGTAGGTTGCAGTAGGTACTGGGAGATGAAGAAACTTGCACAGGATAGAGTAGCATGGAGTGCTGCATCAAACCAGTCTCAGGACTGAAGACCACAACAACAACAACTGTATGGAGACAGTTCTGTATATGTAACGTACTGTACTCTACACTGACAGAACAGACTGAACACGGTGTGATAAGACTGTATCCATCTGCAAAATTTTTTCATTATCCTGTGTTCTGTGTTTCTCGTTTTGGTGATCGCATATTACACGCTTTTATGTTGTTGTGCTTCAGCCAAATAAAGGTCATTGGGGTAACAAAAAAAACAAAAAACAAAAAAAAAAGGTTCAAATGGCTCTAAACACAATGGGACTTAACGTCTGAGGTCATCAGTCCCCTAGACTTAGAACTACTTAAACCTAACTAACCTAAGGACACCCCACACATCCATGTCCGAGGCAGGATTCGAAGCTGAGACCGCAGCAGCAGCGCGGTTCCGGACTGAAGCGCCTAGAACCGCTTGGGTTAACAAACTGAATAAATTATAATTACATTATTACTGTGTGGCGTGTCACCAGAAACTGTGGGTCTCTCTTACCAAACTAATCAGAAAATATCCCAAAACAGATTCTGAAATTTTGTCGGTGGCGCTCCTACTCGCCCTCTATACATGTTCTCGCATTTTACGCAGTGCTTTAGATCGGACTGGAATCATGTCATTCTCTCCTTGGCTTTAACATATTTTGTGATCCAATACTTGGACTTCTTTTGCAGTTTGCTCTCATGCGTTGTACTTCCCAGTTTTAGCAGAGATCAGGGATTGTAGTCTGTAAGAATCACAAGCGAGACGTGTGTATTGTTTCCCGACAAGAATCCAGCAATAGAAATCACAATTCGACATAGGAAATCGTTGGGAAGAAACGACAAGTCTACAGCTATTTATATATATATTACTGTCGGTGCGAAACTAAGGCATTACAACACAGTAGTCCTACCAGAAGCATTTTATGCTGCAGAAACTACAGTGATTCATGGTCATACTAAGATCAGAGAGATTGAAAAGCAGGAAAGAAAAATTCTGAGGAAAATATATGGGCCAGTGTTTCGGGAAGGAATTTGGATAAAGAGGCCAACGAGAGAGATTTACAAAGACATAGAAACAATAACAGACTCCATTAGAAAGAGAGGTATGAAAGTTTATGGACATATCAGCAGAATGAATAAAAGCAGGCTCACAAGACAAATCTTTGAGATAGTAAAAACAAGACAAAGTGCATCGCTGAAGCAGAAGAAGACATTAAAGAACTGGGGATCACACAAGGCAACATGAACAATAGAGAACTGTTTAGAAACATCATACAGAAACACACACTTCTACATCTACATCTACATCTACATTTATACTCCGCAAGCCACCCAACGGTGTGTGGCGGAGGGCACTTTACGTGCCACTGTCATTACCTCCCTTTCCTGTTCCAGTCGCGTATGGTTCGCGGGAAGAACGACTGTCTGAAAGCCTCCGTGCGCGCTCTAATCTCTCTAATTTTACATTCGTGATCACCTCGGGAGGTATAAGTAGGGGGAAGCAATATATTCGATACCTCATCCAGAATCGCACCCTCTCGAAACCTGACGAGCAAGCTACACCGCGATGCAGAGCGCCTCTCTTGCAGAGTCTGCCACTTGAGTTTGTTAAACATCTCCGTAACGCTATCACGGTTACCAAATAACCCTGTGACGAAACGCGCCGCTCTTCTTTGGATCTTCTCTATCTCCTCCGTCAACCTGATCTGGTACGGATCCCACACTGATGAGCAATACTCAAGTATAGGTCGAACGAGTGTTTTGTAAGCCACCTCCTTTGTTGGTGGACTACATTTTCTAAGGACTCTCCCAATGAATCTCAACCTGGTACCCGCCTTACCAACAATTAATTTTATATGATCATTCCACTTCAAATCGTTCCGCACGCAGACTCCCAGATATTTTACAGAAGTAACTGCTACCAGTGCTACTTAAAGAAGAACACACGAAGAACAGAACAGGGAAAAGATGGTCGGAAGAACGCAAGAGAGAACACAGTGAACGTATGAAGAGAATTTGGAAAGAACGAAGAAAGAAGAAGAAATCATGACTACTCAAGCTCAATCGCTCTCTGAAAAGGGAATAATCGAAAATAATAATAATATATTACTCCTTCTCCGTTGGTCTTTGCGCTTGCTCTGTGGTGGAGAAGATCTTTGATGGTCAATAAAATTGTTCTCGGTTTGCGGACGCATTGTCATCTGTGAAATTCCGACGTTTCGGTGACAGTTGCAAGGCGCCTTTCTCAAGGTGTATTGCTAATAGACCCTGAGGAAGGCTCCTTGTAACAGTCGCCGAAACGTCGGAATTTTACAGATGACAACAGATGACAATGCGGCCTCAAACCCAGAAGAATTTTATTGACTGTGACAACGGCCGCGGGACCCTACGTTTATAAGATCTTTGATGTCCGCTAACGATGTATTCGGCATACGGCTGGCACCGGACTTCCTCTGGGGAACGCCGGTGAGACACTTGCGGGGCGCCCTGTGGCTGCGTCAGCTCCTATCAAGGGACCGGTCCCGTCTGGTATTTCCCCCCCCCCCCCCCCCAGTTACAACGCCTCCCTTTATCTTGTCGCTGCTCGTGTCGTCTTTTGTTTTGCAGCCAGCCAACTTGTTAGAGCGAGAAGCAACAGAAAACATTTAATAGGACGGACAATTAAGTCGGGTCGGGGAGCGGCGCGCCCGGTCCGTGATGGATGGCCGGCCGCGTGGACACCCCTGACTGACCAGAGTCATCGGTCCCGGTCACGTGACGCCGCCTACCGTATTAGCGCGCCGCGGGGTGTCTGTTCCTGCCTCTGTGCTACTGACGGATTGTTAATAGCCTGTCGCGAGAAATGCAAACGAAATTTCTTAGCTTCCGAGAAGCCAGAGCGCTTTACTGCCAAATGGGCTGTACAGTTATCGAAAAGAAAACAAAAGAGTAACCCAGTTGTAGAGGACACAGCTGCAATCGACGGGCCGGTCTTGTCTATTACATTCCTTGACACATGGGACTTACGGAAAGCAGGATTCGGTGTGCACAGGGCCTTACTCAGTTACCGTTGGTTGCTCCGTTTTTTTTTTACTTTTTTTTTTTTTGTAATATCACGTACACTTTATTTGGAACCAATTGCAAATGAGGTTGACAATAAGGAACAATTATCAAATCTGACTGTTAAGACACAATGTCTAATAAAAAGTTCTTAAGCAAGTTGCTCTCACAGCCGAAGGCCTTATTGACTAGTAATTCAAATTATTTGCCGGCTGAAGGCCCCAATAGTAATAACCCAAAAACAAATTGGCGGCTGAACGCCTGGGTAGCAAATTCTTAGAAACAGATAAACTTCTCCAAGAGATATTAAAAAAAATTTTTTTAAATCACAATCATCAAAATTTCACTATTGAGAGACAATATCTAATTAAAAATTCTTTACACAAATTCCCTTCACGGCTGAAGGCCTTATTGACAAGAAATTCAAATTACTTGTCGAGTGAAAACCCCAATAGTAATAACTCAAAATTAAAATATTGAAAAAAAAGTCATCGCAGTCTGATCAAACCAAGAGAGAAGTGGGCCTCAGACAGTGCTCCAAAGATTGGCCTGGGAAAGTCACTCAACTTCGTCACCGACGAGACAGGCAACCAAGACTTGCATTTACTTAGCCGGATGGCAACTCAAATTAGTGACAGTTTAAACGCAGACCAACACTCTTGCAAAATCTGTCTAACGTCTGGTAACCAACACAACGATGGAATAATCCAGTCAAGGCGGAACCCGCGGACAGCACTGCGTCTTCAGAATCTGGTGTTTAGAACATCCAGAAGCAGAAGGAACCACTACGACCAAAGTAGTCCAAAAGAACAAAATATGTGAACCACAATCCAGGAGGCTGTCGAACTAAACGCCTTACTGGACAGTAGGGGCAAGGCGAGGAAACGTACACTGCCTCGAAAATACACTAACGTCCAGGGCAGGTAATTGGGGCATTAGCAGCCAGTAGGCAGAAAAATACCGCTGGTTGAACTTCATCAATAAACGCAAGGAATTCAATGATTAATAATAAGTGGAGGATGGCTAATTAATTTTGCCAACTACAAACGCTCCACTCGTTTCTCTTCGCCTCAGTGACCCTGAGAGCAGCACTACGTGAACAAACGGCGTGATCTCAGAATAGTGGAGGTTTCACTAGTGGGTTAATGTTCACTCAACTCAAACGTCCTGGGTCCTGTGGAGAACGAAATTGTGGTCCTCTCAACTACAGCCCCTGGATCCGGCAGTGCATGCATGCCATCAGTGGTCCCGGCATATCCTCTTGCTGCCGGACCTCACTGCTGCTCCGTCCCAACAGAACTGCCAACACACCCTACCCAGAAAAACCTTGACGTCCTTCCAAAGGTAGTACCACAGTACTAGATATCGCTAAACGCTGCTGCTACCACTCGCAGACAGACAACGCTAGCAAATGTAGTGGCGCCAGTAAACACAAGAAGAAAACGAGACTCCACTATCCCCATTACACGATGCCAACCTACCAACGGCACCAACGCGAGCCACAACACGGCTCATTACCGTTATTACTCAATTACATTACTATTATATTACTACCACTGCTAGTGCTACTATTTAACGTCATACAATAACTGCCAGTAAATACAATACATGACAAAAAATAAATAAAAAAATGATTACAGTTTCAGAAAAATTGGTTGATTTGATCAAGAAAAAGAGCATCACAAATTCAGCAGGTAAATAATGTTTAGTCCACCTCTGGCCCTTATGCGAGTGGTTTATTCGGCGTGACATTAATTGACAGAGTTGTTGCATGTCCTCCTGACAGATTGTCCAACTGGTGCGATAAATCACGGGAATCACGAGATGGTTGGAGGGTGCTGATCCAAACACCCTCAGTTGGAGAGAGATCCAGTGACTTTACTGGCTAAGGTTGTGCCTGGAAAGCACGAAGACTGGATACTGGACAATGTTGCCCATGTCGCCACCCTTTCCAATATTTATATCGACTGTATCATTCATAAGTAGCTGATTACATTGTACGCCACATTATAACCAACAATTTTAATTTCATGACGTTACTGTTTGCTGATGTTCTGCTTATAACACGCAAAACTGAAGAAAATCTTCACACTGCAGGACAGAAGTTAACATAAATTGTCGAGAAGTATAGAATTACAACATCTATAGATAAAATAAAAGTAATGCGATTTCAAAGATTGAAGCCAGTAAGAGCAAAAGTTGTTATACAATTAGGTACGAAAGTCATGGGATAGCGGCAAGCAGGCGTACAGATGACAGCAGTATTGCTTACACAACTTATGAAAGGGCAATGCCGGCCGCTGTGACCGTGCAGTTCTAGGCGCTTCAGTCCGGAACCGCGTTGCTGCTACGGTCGCAGGTTCGAATCCTGCCTCGGGCATGGATGTGTGTGATGTCCTTAGGTTAGTTATGGGACTGACGACCTCAGATGTTAAGTCGCATAGTACTTAGAGGCATCTGAACCATCTGAAAGGGCAGTGTGGCTACGAAGTATTTCGCGACGTATTTCTTGAATAAAAATCTCTCGGTGTACATGCCGCGTCAATTCAGGATAAAACTCCAAGCTTTCGACCACTACCTCCATGGTCGTAGTCAGGGCTAAAACTGACTGTCGTGAACTAACGAGGTTCCCACTTTTATATGCCAAGGACGGCTTCTGATTGGCTGGAATACGTCATAGCAACAGCGAATTGGCGCGTAGTGAAGTGGTGCCCTCTACTTCCATAGATGTAGTTTCTATCCTGCGTTGCTTGCAGCGCCATCCCTTGAATCAGGAGGTAAAGTGCGGGAAGTTTTTCTCTGCGATTTTTCTTTATCCAGTGCACTCTTCCAAGTGTTGCTAAGTGCATAGCCATTGTCTCTGTCAAAGTTATTAAGGCTAAGTCTAATTTCGACTGCTTAACAAGCATAAGATTTTATTTGAAGAAACCAGAGTAATAGCCCACGCATCGAATTACTGGGACTCTGTGACTCTGTGATCCTCTCAGTTCCCCGCCCCCCCCCCCCCCCTCCAGGTTAACTACTGGCTTTAGGTATAGTTTTTAAGAGTTCCTCCTGTTGTCATAGGTAGCTTCATATATGTTTCTTTCCTAGCATAAGCAACCGTGTGCGGTTATTTTTAGGTTTCATCTCCTATTTAGCCTGTCACTTATTCTATCCATCCCATTTTTTGATATACGTTGATCCACGGTTGGGAATATATGGGCTATTTAGCTCCGACCCGTGTATAAACTTTCTCGTATTCGTTTGCGCATGCGCATTCAAGTAACTTCCCTTGTCTTGCGCGTGTGCACAGGTAGCGGGTCGGGCTTGTAAGTGAGCGACCATTTGTAGCTGCAGTTTATGGCGGGTCATGGCCCATCGAACATAGGCCGGTGTGAGGTGGAGCGTACACTATTAAGTTAAGTAGTGGTTTTGACTTTGTACATATGTACTGTTTGTGTTTTCCTTTTCTTTTTCGAAAAATGGTTCAAATGGCTCTGAGCACTCTGGGACTTAACATCTATGGTCATCAGTCCCCTAGAACTTAGAACTACTTAAACCTAACTAACCTAAGGACATCACACAACACCCAGCCATCACGAGGCAGATAAAATCCCTGACCCCGCCGGGAATCGAACCCGGGAACCCGGGCGTGGGAAGCGAGAACGCTACCGCACGACCACGAGATGTTTCTTTATCGTTTATAAATCTATAGCCGTGGTGTTCTTTTAATCATTGTCAAAGGTCTTCTTAGGCACTTGTGGGTTTTATTGTTGTTCTGAAGAAGGTGTAGTTATCTACGCCGAAACCAGGGTTAACACTAGGTGTTTTTTTTTGCAATCGAGGCGGGTCTTCAGTTTTTTTGTATATTAACCAACGATTGGTGACGCGCTGCTATGTTGAAGGTTCTTAACAATTTTGTACTTCGCTTGAAGCTCAGGAACTTTATTTTTCAGCCCTCCTAATCACACGAGCAATGATACCAGTGTCCTATCACAAAATGCCTCACTCTTTCCCGCTACAGTTGTTCTATGACAACAGCCAGCAATAAAACACCTGCAACATTTGTTGCGCCAGCGTCCTGCCAGGACGAGCTCGGAGTGTTGGTCCACGCGTGGTCCTTTCCTAGACCGGCTCGCGGCCGACCGGTCCCCGCCTGCCCGCGCCACGCACGGTGAGTCGGACGCCTCTGCTGCCGAGTGGCGGCCGGCCGCGGTCGCCTTGTCCCGTGCCAGGCGCGGCCGCTTCCGTCGTTAATCAGCACCGACGTCTCAAAGAGCAGCGCTGCGGCCGCTCTTCATTACGGCGTTCCGTCGCGGGAACAATGCAGACATAATAATGGAATCTCGGGGCAGCATCTCGGCCGAGCGTGACGCGGCCGACAGCTCGCAGCGCGCCGCGATTAAGTCGTCGCGGGAGTTGCGCTACGGGCTCCGGGGAGGTGCGCCGGGCCGCTATCGAACCAGTTACTGCAGTCACGCACGACTTACTTACCGGTAATTCGTTCGAGGCGACAAGCGCAGAACCTAAATTAGCACAAGTGAAACTGCTAACCACAATTAGTCTCAAGATTTAATTTATGTATGATGGAAATAGGTAGTCGGAGCGTTCGAAGTTAACATCATCAATGGTAGGAGACGAAAACGGTGGCTATACTTACAGTTTCAGGCAGGACAGTTTAGCAGCAATGGTGTACCGCAGGGGAGTGTCGTAGGACAGTTGCTATTCACAATATACATAAATGACCTTGTGGATGACTTCGGAAGTTCACTGAGGCTGAAAGGTGGCTACACTGAGCCACAGCGCCAGAGATCGCGCCAGAGAGTATTGTTCCGCCGACTCCACTGGCAGTGATTATTGAGACGCAGCGACAAGCAGTTCTTACCGAGAAGTTGTGGTGGACACTGCTTGTCGTGAAGTCAGAGTGAGATGTGGTAGTGGAGAGTGTTGTTCCATGTTTTATGCAGTGGTTTGATGGGAGAGATAGCAGATGTTGTTCTAATGGAGATATTGTAATGGTCAGAGTGCATTTCGTCAATATATATGGAGGTATTCTTCCTGATCCAGAAAAACTTGACGCTATCCGTAATTATGCTGTTCCTACCACAAAACGTGATGTTCGTAGTTTCCTTGGTGTCTGTAATTTTCTTAGGCGCTTTGTTAGATTGGACAATTTGGCCACACCTCGTTTATGTGAACTATCTGGAAAGAAATCTAATTGGTGTTGGGATGAGGAAGCTCAGTCAGAATTTGAACAACTCCGTGATGCTTTACTTGCTGCTCCACTTCTTTCACACCCGGATTTATCTAAAGATTTTTGTTTGGCGACGGACTCATCATACAAAGGCCTAGGTGCACATTTATTTCAAGAGATAGAAGAAAACGGCTTTGTAGTACAAAAGACTATTGCATTTGGAAGGCGTGTTCTCTCTAAATCAGAAAAGAATTATTCGATTACGGAACTTGAAGCTTTGGCTGTTGTTTGGGCTTTTACAAAATTTCGCACATTTTTGTTTGGCAGACATACTAAGGTCTACACCGATCATCGAGCTCTGGAATTTCTTATGTCGACAAAATTAACTCATGGTAGATTGTCACGATGGGCGTTGTACCTACAGGAATTTGATTTTAGTATTGTTTACATACAGGGTTCTTCAAATATTGTTGCTGATGCTTTATCACGTGCACCTATGTGTTTGAAACAAAGTGCTGAAGAGGACTGCAAGGAAAACAATTATTGTTTGATGTATATTCAAGGTGTTGCGTTTGAGAACTTTATTTCATCTTCGCTCCAGGACATCGCTAAGGAGCAAAATAAGGATCCAATCTGGAAGGACATTAAGGAGAAGTGGAGGAGAAAAGAAAGCGTAGCGATTAGACAGCATTATTTAGTTCACAATGACATTCTTTTTAAACGAAAATCGGTCGACAACTCTGTTTGGTTAGTTTGTATTCCTGATGAGTGGGTTAATAAGCTGATTTGGTATACGCATTTCAGTTATGCACACTTTGGTCCCAGAAAATGCTTTCATAAATTACGAGAAAATTGCTACTTCAATAATATGGAAAAACGTATTCGATCTGTTCTGGCCAAATGCAAATTATGTCAAAAGGCTAAGCCGCCAACAATTTCTCACAGAGCACCGTTGTTTCCTGTCATTCCAGCGAAATTAAAGGACATGGCTGCAGTTGATTTGTTCGGTCCAGTGGTTCGTTCTACTAATGGTTTTGCGTACATTTTCGTAGCAGTGGAGTTGACATCAAAATATGTGTGTTTTACACCTTTACGCAAAGCAACAGCTCGTTCAGTATCTAACGCTTTCATCAAACATTTTCTTAAAGAAGTGGGTCATGTTGATAAGGTTATATCAGATAATGGATCACAGTTTCGTTCTAAAATTTGGCTTCGTACTCTACGGCGTCGTAAAATTAAACCAATCTTCATTTCACTTTTTCACCCTCAATCTAACGCTTCAGAGAGATGGATGAAGGAAATCAATAAATTGTGTCGTCTTTATTGTCATCAGAATCACAGAACGTGGGATCAGTATCTTCATATTTTTCAAAATATTCTGAATGAACTTCCTAATGACTCAACTTCTTTACCGCCTATACTGATATTAAAAAACAAAGCACCGACAAATCGCATTTCTGAAATCGTTCCTTTTCCGTCTACATGGAAACTGCGGCATTCTGAAGTTGTCAACCTGGCTCTGCAAAATATTGCGTCTGCGGCTGCTAGAAGAGAGAAATCAGCGAAGTGTCCTGGTCATTTAAAAATTATGTCAGTTGGTCAGAAAGTGTTAATTAAGTCTCATCGTTTGTCTCACAAAGGAAAAGGCTTGTGTCGCAAATTTTTTCTGCTTTATAACGGTCCATATAGAATTCGCAAAATTATTCATGATAACACTGTCGAAGTAGAAACTCTGAAATCACGACGCTCTAACGTTAAAATTTTTGTGGAATGATATACTTTTGAAAAATTTTTGTAGAATGACATACTTTTGAGAAACTAACAGTTGTACGTAAACACGCAGAGAGTACAAGGATACCGCGCTGTGTTTTGGCGGCGGCATATACTCAAAGCAACAGTCAAGTCTGCGAGCTGCACAAGGCAGTCGTTGACCGCAAACAATTGCTTCCTACGTCACGCGCCTACAGCTGATCGAGCGCTCAGTGCGAATGCACTGACAGCCGTAAACAAATACACAGTCTTTCTCCGAATAAAATCAGTATAAAGCTATAGTGACTTGATGAATTATGTTATTAACATTCAGTATTTTTCAGGATACGGTTCTATAAAATATTTAAGAACTTCAGGTAAATTCTGTGCGTGTCCGACGTTAAGACGACTTGCTATCAAGAAAATTTCAGGAAAAATGTCATTTCGAAGAAGAAAGTAATAAACTAAAAAGTTAATTATTAATTGAGTTTATTTTTCAGGTAACATATTTCCACTTAGGTACGTACTTTAGACGTAATTTACTACTCGCGATCACGTGATTCATACTTTGTGCTAATTACATGTTCTATGAAATTACTTGTGAAGCGACGTGCTTGCGTACGTTAACTGATTTTGACAATGATTATTAATGAACTGAGTTGTAACTTGTGTATATTATGCATCGCTTGGCTGCTATACTTTTTCACAGATGTCATATTTTTTTTTATTATGTGCCTGCTGTGCTTATTTATTTAAATTATAATTGTCACCTGGTTAATTGTGCTGATGTGGTTAGGTATGTAAGTTATACTTTGTGATTTATCTGCTTGCGCCTTCATGTTTACTTATTTGCTTGCGCCTTCATGTTTACTTATTAAGATTACATATGAACATTATTTGCTTATGATGATATGATGCTAATGACCTGTTTAGTACGTAAGATATATGTTTGCTGCTATGCGTATGGATTGCATATTTATACATCTCTGTTTGTCGTCACAACTACTCTTTAATTTGGTATATAGAAATGCTGATATACTGTGAATGAACATAGAGTTTAGGTTACACTATGGTATTAGTTATAGATTGTTTGCTTGTCAGAGCCTAGTTGTAAGATTTGTGCTGCATCCACTTGTTGACATTCTGTTCACTACTGGTATATTTGCTCGCTATTGCTTGCTTTGCTTACGCTCAGTGCCTTATATTTTTAAGATAAGAAAATGAACTGCTATAATTCGACGAACGACATTAGTACAAGAAACTTCATAGAAGTCACATGAGCTGGAGGTTTTATGAAAGCTGTATAAATGTATGCCAATAGGAAGGAAGCTAACGACATGACATACCAACACAGTTATTACACTGCATTTTTCGTGAGCAATTGAAATAGGAAGTGACACTTGACACAAGAAATACTCCACATGTTTGCTTCTGTTTGCCATAATTCTTGAAGTGGTGTACACACTGTGAAATATTAGGATCATTCACACTCCGTAATCGTACTTAATTACTGAGAGTTATTCGAACTAAGTCTGTTAGAGGTCATGTATGCATTCTTTGTTTATAATTCATAATGAGTAGAAGATTTTGGTCAGATGGATTACACAGAGGTTGTGTGTTGGCAGTGTGTCTTCGGATTGTGTGGGATGTGGAGGTTTGCATTAGGATTTTATCTGTACTTGTTCGAGGAAACTGACTAGAGGAAAGAGTTGTTATGGAAGTGAAATGAAACTGGCAATAAGGTTTATATGTATCGACGTATTGAAGAGGTATTATTGAGGTATTGAGATTATATGAAGTTGATGGGAGTTTTGGTGTATAAGAGGTAAAATAAGTGAGGTGCATATTTTTTTTTTTTGTTGTTGGTCTATATGGAACAAGGAGGATGAAGATAGCAGACTAGAACACTAAAATGGAAGGAAGATTGTCTACACACACTTTGTTAAATCACTAAGCAGTATGAATTTTTTTTTTTTTTTTTGGAGAGAGGAAGCTGCATATCTTGGCACACTGACAGTTGTTCAGCAACCGTACATTTTGATCTGGCTTGGCAAACATTGGTCTTGACATGATGACTATGACGTTGACTGAACTATTATTGACTGTTATACATTGCTGTCACTACTACTTGATACACATGATGAACATGAAATTTTGACAGAAGTGGATTTACACAGTTAACACTATTCAATTACACAGTAGTACTTAATGTGGATGAAAGATGAGTGAGTGTGTTTTGTGTGTTTTCCTTTCCTAATCCTACCCACCTATCTCCTAAGTATTATTTTATTTGTTTGTAGTGGCTAGCACTGACACCCATAAATATTATAGGTTTACTGATGTTTGTGTATTTGTAATAGTTAATATGACAATAATCTGACATCATTTGTGTGTTTGTTATGATTTGTATGTTTAGTGTAAAAGCATTTGTATGTGTATTCAAACTATTGTTCATGCTTGAACTGTCTGAGTAGTGATGGTGAATATTATGAACTGTTACCTGCACTTTTCAACATGATGTGTGACACTTAGAAATGTTTAATTTCTGCTGATGAACTGTGTGATCAGTGATAGTAAATATTATGGACTGTTACTTGTACTTTTTCAACATGATTGGTGCCACTAGGACATGTTTAATTTCTGCTGATGAACAGTGTGATCAGTGATAGTGAATATTATGGACTGTTACTTGTACTTTTTCTACATGATTGGTGCCACTAGGACATGTTTAATTTCTGCTGATGAACAGTGTGATCAGTGATAGTGAATATGATGGACTGCTCTCTGCACCTGCTCATCATTGCTGGGTGCAACTGATGGAACTGCTTTTGTTGATATGATGTCACTTGTTGCTCTCTGCACCTACTCAACAATACTGGGTGCACAGATGGAGCTACTTCTATGGAAATGATGTCATTTGTCGGTGTCTGCATCTACTCAACATTGCTGGGTGCCATTGATGGACTGCTTCTACTGAAATGATGTCACCTGTTGGAGTCTGAACCTACTCCACATTGCTGGGTGCCATTGATGGACTGCTTCTACTGAAATGATGTCACCTGTTGGAGTCTGCACCTACTCCACATTGCTGGGTGCCACTGATGGACTGCTTCTACTGAAATGGTGTCACCTGTTGGAGTCTGCACCTACTCCACATTGCTGGGTGCCACTGATGGACTGCTTCTACTGAAATGATGTCAGCTGTTGGAGTCCGCACCTACTCCACATTGCTGGGTGCCACTGATGGACTGCTTCTACTGAAATGATGTCACCTGTTGGAGTCTGCACCTACTCCACATTGCTGGGTGCCACTGATGGACTGCTTCTACTGAAATGATGTCACCTGATGGTGTCTGCACCTACTCAACATTGCTGGGTGCCACTGATGGACTGCTTCTACTGAAATGATGTCACCTGTTGGAGTCTGCACCTACTCGACATTGCTGGGTGCCACTGATGAACTGCTTCTACTGAAATGATGTCACCTGTTGGAGTCTGCACCTGTTCCACAATGCTGGGTGCTACTGCTGGAACTGTCAACTACTTGTTATGAAGACATTTTATGTGAATATTTGTATAAACTGATTTTTTGTGTATTACTGTTTGTGAAAAGTTATGAGACTCTTACCTGTACATATTCGTCATTGCTGACGCTATTGATTGATCTGTTTAACCACATAATACTTGTGTAAACTATTATGTAAAGTCACATGTATGAAAGAATTTGTATTGCTTAGTGTATTTTATATATTAGGCTATTGAAAGGTCAGTGCAAAGCCAAAATTTTATCTAGTTATATGATATTTACGTATTAATATTATCTTTTATTTTTGTCTGTATTTTTTTGACGAATTTGGTGGTATTTTCACCACCAATGCTGGCAAAAATACCATCAAATTCTAGCCCGTGGAGGAAGGGCATATGAAAGGTGGCTACACTGAGCCACAGCGCCAGAGATCGCGCCAGAGAGTATTGTTCCGCCGCCTCCACTGGCAGTGATTATTGAGACGCAGCGACAAGCAGTTCTTACCGAGAAGTTGTGGTGGACACTGCTTGTCGTGAAGTCAGAGTGAGATGTGGTAGTGGAGAGTGTTGTTCCATGTTTTATGCAGTGGTTTGATGGGAGAGATAGCAGATGTTGTTCTAATGGAGATATTGTAATGGTCAGAGTGCATTTCGTCAATATATATGGAGGTATTTCCTTTTATTCTTTTATTCTTTCAGTGACCTGAATAATGTGTCATTACAGGTTCAGTCAACAAAGCATCTGGCGTGTGTTCTTGTATTAGAGTGCAATTTTGGCTTTCTTGCGCAATTATAGTATTTCTAATTTTTTTTTATCACGTCAGTATAATTGGTATTTAAAAATTCTTGTCTTGTTGAAGAAGAACCGTGCCAGATGTGTACGTTGAGTCACACTCCCACATACAGAACAGTTATACTTGTGCTTGTTGTTGCGTTGGTTTTATAGTTGCTGGGGACTTAATTAATTAATTGTATTAACGAAAATTTTCATTTCATTCTTTGTTGTTGTTCCATGCAGTCAGATTGCGTACAAATACTAGTCAGGGCCAGCCGTTTACGAGAGACTGCGTAATCGGACAGACAGCTACTAAAAATATTTGCATTTTTTCATTAATATTTAACTAAGCCCCCATGAAAGGCTTTTTGCGGATGATGCTATGGTATATCGAGCGGTTGTAACAATGTAAAATTGTACTGAAATGCAGGAGGATCTGCAGCGAATTGACGCATGGTGCACGGAATGGCAATTGAATCTGAATGTAGACAAGTGTAATGTGCTGCGAATACATAGAAAGAAAGATCCTTTATCATTTAGCTACAATATAGCAGGTCAGCAACCGGAAGCAGTTAATTCCATAAATTATCTGGGAGTACGCATTAGGAGTGATTTAAAATGAAATGATCATATAAAGTTGATTGTCGGTAAAGCAGATGCCAGACTGAGATACATTGAAAGAATCTTAAGGAAATACAATCCGAAAACAAAGGAAGTAGGTTACAGTACACTTGTTCGCCCACTGCTTGAATACTGCTCACCGGTGTGGGATCCGTACCAGATAGGGTTGATAGAAGAGATAGAGAAGATCCAACGGACAGCAGCGCGCTTCGTTACAGGATCATTTAGTAATCGCGAAAGCGTTACGGAGATGATACATAAACTCCAGTGGAAGACTCTGCAAGAGAGACGCTCAGTAGCTCGGTACGGGCTGTTGTTGAAGTTTCGAGAACATACGTTCACCGAGGAGTCAAACAGTATATTGCTCCCTCCTACGTATATCTCGCGAAGAGACCATGAGGATAAGATCAGAGAGATTACAGCCCACACAGAGGCATACCGACAATCCTTCTTTCCACGAACAATACGAGACTGGAATAGAAGGGAGAACCGATACAGGTACTCAAGATACCCTCCGCCACACACCGTCAGGTGGCTTGCGGAGTATGGATGTAGATGTAGATATAGATGTAGAATGCACAGTCTGGTCTGTAAATCGACTGAAAGCTATCGAATACTGAACCGAGTACGTGCAAGGTATTGTTTGTATATGCTTGTCACAAGTCTGTCGCCTATCCCGTCGTATCTTTGCACTGAGTAAACTTTGGACCTGCCTCCGTACATTTCTCTGGCGTAAACGCGTCTCCATCACTGATGAAGGTAAGTGTGTGTATGTGTGTGTGAAATCTTGTGGGACTTAACAGCTAAGGTTCAAAAAATGGCTCTGAGCACTATGGGACTTAACATCTATGGTCATCAGTCCCCTAGAACTTAGAACTACTTAAACCTAACTGACCTAAGGACATCACACAACACCCAGTCATCACGAGGCAGAGAATATCCCTGACCCCGCCGGGAATCGAACCCGAGAACCCGGGCGCGGGAAGCGAGAACGCTACCGCACGACCACGAGCTGCGGACTAACAGCTAAGGTCATCAGTCCCTAAGCTTACACGCTACTTAACCTAAATCATCCTAAGGACAAACACACACACCCATGCCCGAGGGAGAACTCGAACCACCGCTGGTTAATCCCGCGCGGCCTGATGAAGATATACGAGTGGTTAAGTCTCAGGGACTCTTTAACTACACTGCAATGCAAACAAAACATAAATAGAATGAAATTATCATTCTACAGCGAAGTGTGCGCTGATGTGAATCTTCCTGGAAGATCAAAACTACGTGTTGGATCGAGACTCGAAGTCTGGACCTTTGCATTTCGCGGACAAGCGCTCTACCAACTGAGCTACCCAAACACGACTCACGCCCCGTCCTCACACGCTTTACTTCCGCCAGTACCTAGCACTCCTGGAAGAAAGGATATTGCGGAGACATGGCTTAGCCACAGCCTGGGTGATGTTTCCAGAATGAGATTTTCACTCTGCAGCGGAGTGTGCGCTGATATGAAACTTCCTGACAGATTAAAACTGTGTGCTCGATCAAGTCTCGAACTTGGCACCTTTGCCTTTCGCGGGCAATTGCTCTACTAACTGGTGGTAGAGTTTTTATCTGCCAGGTAGTTTCAAAACATAATAAAATAAAATAAAAAGACGTGGCACGATGGAATTATCCAAATGCGACGGAAGTCAATAGATGTGATGTAATGAAGGCTTTCACGACCGGATGTTTCAGCTGCCGATAATTCTTCCCGGTTATATGGCCGTGGTCCATGGAACTCTTCTACCCCTGACGTTTCGTACAAAGCTACGTTGGACATCTTCGCAGTCTCTCGGAAGGTTACACAAACCGACAGATACTTGCGTAAGGATTCCAATCATCATCCACAACGGAAATGAGGTGTAATTAAAAGTCTAGTGGACAGAGCTAAAATGATTTGTGCGTCGGAATACCTGGACATCTAAAGCTCGCTTTTGAGAAGAATGGGTTCTCTAGTAAGGAAATAAATAGAGTTTTGCGACCGAATAACAGGAGGCCCAAGGATAACGTTAGGACACAGCGATGGAAGAACACTGTTCCTCTACCATTCATCAAAAAGTAACGGATCAAATCGGCAAGATTTTAAGGAATCATAGTGTTCGACCGATTTTCAGACCAACTAAGAAAATAGGCCAAGCACTTCGTTCCGTTCAGGATAAACGTCCCCCTCTGTCTGCAAGTGTGCATACAAAATTTCGTGTACATGTGGTAGGGTCTACATTGGAACCACAAAGAGAAGTGTGAATACACAGTTGAAGGAACATAAAAGTTTTGGCCGACTAGGGAAGACAGACAAGTCAGCCGTGGCGGAACATGCTGTTCAGTCGGGTGATCACGTAGTAAAATTTTCGGAAACTGAAGTTTTATGTACAATGACGAAATATTATCCTTGGCTATATAGGGAAGCCATCGAAATATATAAACATGGGGATGATTTTATCAGAAAAGAAGAAGCTATGTAACTCAGCGATACATGGGCAGTGGAGCTACAGAATCGATGAGTAGTTTTTATCTTTGACGTACAATGGTCAATAGTTATGTTTTATCCTTGATAAAGCTTATCTCTGCTATCACGTGAAATCCAGACCACGCCCACTTTCCGCTATATTTAGGCCGTTCTTCGATGTCCGACTCGTCAATCGGCAAGACTCAGCACAACCAGGAGCACCTCCGAAGATGTCCAACGTAACTTTGGACGAAACGTCAGGGATAGAAAAGTTCCATGGACCACGGCCGTATAACCCGGGAGAATTCTCGGTAGATGTGATGTACATGTACAGACAAACGAATACTGTCCAACTGGCCAGTTAGACCGTCAAAGCCCCAAGATGGCTGAAGAGCTCTGCTCATAATGCGCCAAACGTTCTCGATTGGGGAGAGATCCGGTGACACTGCTGGCCAAAGTAGGGTTTTGCAAGCACGAAGACGAGCAGTAGATACACGAGCCTCGGCAATTATCTTGCTGTAATGTAAGCCCAAAATGGCTGCCATGAATGGCGACAACACAGGGCGTAGAATACCGCTATGCTGTAAGGGAGCTGCGGATGACAACCAAAGAGGTTCTGCTATAAAAGAAATGACACCCCAGACTATCACTTCTGGCTGTTAGGCCGTATGGCTGCCGACAGTTAGATTGGTGTCCCACGGCTCTCAGGGGCATCTTCAGCACCGTCTTCGGTGATCATTGAGGCTCTGTTCGAAATCGGCCTCATCACTGAAGACAATTCAGCTCCAGTCAACGAGATTTCAGGCTGAAAAAGTGTCTGAAGACGTCCCAGACAGTGGTGGGGTACCAACTTGACTGTCGCCTGCCATACGGCTCAACACCCAAGACTTGTAGTCTGGGGTGCCATTTCATTCCATAGCAGGGCATCTTTGGTTGGAATCCGCGGCCGTCACACAGCACAGCCGTACGTCGAAGATATTCTACGTTCCGTTTTGTTGCCCTTAAGGGAAGCCATACTGGGCCTGCTTAGAACTGAACTGCCTTCATGGCCGTCTTCTGCATTCCACCTGTTTTAAATTTTGACTTTCGTCACTATTTCGAAGAATTTGTTATAACCTGACTGAGAATGATGGGAGTCCAACTCGCTCAACTTTTTCCTGTACATTGTAATGGTCGCCTGGTCGTAGATATTGCTAATTGCTATTTCACTCCCATTTACGGAGCTTGTTAGCACTTGATGTTAGGTTGGCGCCATTAAAATGCATTGTGTTGTGGTAATCGCTGCTACTTGCTGGATCGCTGCTGTCTCTCGATGCTGATGCTGGCTCTACATCTGGTTGTCTAGGGTTAAAAACATGAGGTCCCGTGTTTTTTATGTGCTTTTGATGATAAAGAACGAGCGAAACCAACAAATATGTAAACTTCAAATATTTATTACTATGGTGGCCATCTTAATTCCACTGTCCACCAAAGACCATGACACAACACAAAGTAGTATTTTCTTTACATGTTCTTTGCATTGTTTATCCACCTCAAACAATAACACACAAACACACTTTGCCAAAGTGACATTTCGACTGCCTCCTCGACCCTTCTTGCTGCTTGTATTTATAACATTGTCAAAGAACTACTAAAAAGAGATATAGTTTATAAGTCACATGTACATCTGTTATCATAATTTGTGCAGAAAAGTTATTAATTTGCATCGAGTGACATAATTTAACATGTTATTAAAATGACAGACAGATTTGTTGACTTGACAGAATAATTCTTTGTTACAAAAAGGCCGTTTTTTAGAAGTTTGTCAATTGACTTCTCTAATTTGCATAAATAAGTAAATAACATGAATTATTAAGAATTACATTGGTTTTCGTCTAAAATAGGATTGATTTCGTGAATACTGAGTGAAAACGCTCCTAGTGAACAAATAGGTTTCACTGGGTGATTTTTATTTAAGGAGATCCAAAATACCTAAGTTGGCCACTATTTTTCGTACTTCATATTAATTATTTAAGATGAACTCAGTGTTTTTACATGATGACATTTGCTGCATCAGTGATCAAGTGATATTAACTTTTGTGTGGGTCAGTTATTCAGTATAATTTAATGGGTTGACTGTTTATGGAGACATGATATGCAATCATTGTTAACATACACAATAACTTTTCTATAATCATAAATACTCGTTAAACTGGTTGAATTTGGAGGGTATCGCATACTTCGGTACAGTAAAGCCTTTAATATGTTCCGTTACAACATGAAATAAAAATAAGAAAGTTGACTACTATAATTAAATCTGCTTTTGTCTATTACGTATCGTACATCACCTTACTCTTTCGTCTCCCGAGATTCTTGACATTTCTATGATTTTTTGTTATAACTTAGAAATCTCTTAGATGTACCTGAAGATGTAACTCTGATGTTGTGAAACCAGTAGCATTAGTAAAAGATCATACATCAGCTGTTTGCGGTTTATTTTTCAGTAATATTTACTTTTGCCTTCCATCCAGTCATTCTCTTCAGCCTGCCTAAATAAATTTAAAAAAAAAAAACTGATTCCACAACTCCACTGTTAATTTCTACCAGTTTCTTACCGATAAACTGTGTGCATGTGTATGTATACCAGTGTTTTCTGTACTAGCTAGCCGTCAGTACGAGTTATCAGTGTTATGAGTGGTTGGAGCTGCCCGCCGTGAATTCCTCTCCTTCGATAACAAATGCCAGCACTAAAAAGTACGTAAGAACTATCCTTGAAAAGTGGTTCGGGTACCGATTTTATACAAATGTTGGTTCATAATTTCTATGTTTTTACTTGTATTCAAAATGCTTGCTTTATCTTAAGAAAACGTTTGTAATAATGGCACGTGCAGGTGGTAAAGCAATTTATGTGGAAGTCTAACTTTTGTTTGCACTTTCAGTATTTGTCCTGTACTAGATTTGAACTTGATTTTATACACTAGTTGGTTCCTGAAAACATAGCATAATTCCGTTATTGTCTTGTATTATAAATATATCCTTTCCGGTTAAAAAGGCTTAAAGAGCTACGAGGGTTGGAACTTTAATGGTGGAAACTATTTATTTACACCTCGTACAAAATAGATACGTGTTTCAAAGTTTTACTGACCTTCAGAGTAGTCACCAGCATTGTGTATAACCCGTTGCCAGCTATGTGGAAGTCGTAGGATACTCTCAGGAGTGCCAGTTGTGTTGACAGTGCGAGGGCTGCGGTCTATTTGTAGCAGTTCTGAAGCGAATGCCGTGAAGTGTTTTCTTCAGCTTAGAAATCGAATTGACTTTACAAGCGCTTAAGTCAGGGGAGTTCAGTAGGTGGTATAGCACTTAGCAGCCCCATCAGTCAAACAAATCACTAACAGCTTGCACTGTACGTGCTTGAGCATTGTCCAGCAAAATAATGGTCAGTTCCTGCAGAAAGTGTCATCACTTCTGTCTCTATGCTGTTCATTTTTGGAACACAGCCTACGAACAGCTTAGAGACAGAAGTGATGACACTTTCTGCAGGGACTGACCATCATTTCACAGGACAATGCTCAAGCACATTCAGTGCAAGCTGTTAGTGATTTGTTTGACTGATGGAGCTGCTAAGTGCTATACCACCTACTGAACTCCCGTGACTTAAGCCCTCGTAAGGTCAACTCGATTTCTAAACTGAAGGAAACACTTCACGGCATTCGCTTCAGAACTGCTACAAATTCGTCGGGCAATAGGCCGCACCGCTCGAACCACCAACACAACTGGCACCGCTCAGAGTATCCTACGACTTCCACATCCCTGGCAATGGGTTATACACAATGCTGGTGACTACTTTGAAGGTCAGTAAAACTTTGAAACACGTATCTATTTTGTACGAGGTGTAAATAAATAGTTGCCACTACTAAAGTTCAAACCCTCGTATATGCAGTCAGTACTTAGTGGTATCGACACGGAAAAGTCTATTGAATTTGGTTTTGCAAGGTCCCGAACATAGCGACAAAGTTTACTTTTAAGGTGACGAGGTACAAGGTAATTAGTTGACGATTTATGTGGCTATTCCAACGAAAAGGCACATAGGAGATGAAGAGAGTTGTTTGAGTGTCAAAATCCAAACCTGGCAAAGTCTCGGAGAGCAACTCCTGACCCCAGTCACGTGTCAGTGCCTGTCTTCAGTCAGGGGTGAAGTTAGCAGCTCCCTCGTGACGCACGTCACTGGTGGTAACCTGTCCGTCAGCATAGGCGGAGATGCCTGGTCCTCTTCCTAATCACCATGTGATGTCTGCCAAGGTGACGCCCTCCCAGTACTAAACCGATGAGCAGTGTATGCCAGCTATTGGCTGAAAGAGCCACAGGCTGCGGATCATAGGCAAGTACGGTCCTCTTCTATTCCAGAAGTCAAGATAGGAAAATCCTCGCAGAAACCGAAACCTCACGGGAAAAAGAAGGAAAAACAGCTTGCGGTTTTCAGGTAGATCATGCGTCAGCAGAAAAGTAATCCATCTTCTCGTTCCCATTTTGCTTCATGCTCAGATCCCAGTCTGACTTTTCTTCAACGGAATTTCAATGGCTATCATTGTAACCTGGCTGTATCCTGTCAACTAATGGCTCTGTAACGGCAGTGGCATTTCTGGAGACATGATTCTCAGAAGCCCAACTCCCTCGCTTTAAAAATTGCAGACCCTGCTGCAAAAATTATGTCGATAATGAGGAGGTATCTGGAGGAATCTGCATGCTCATACAATGTGACACTTATAGTAAGTAGAAGCAACTTAGCACTGCGATAGAAGCTGTGGCGGTTCGTGTCTGCCTGTCAGTTAGGGTACCAATATGTAACACTTATCAACTCCAAGACAGATCTATACTATATGCCGAGCTGGTGAAGCCAGTGGAACAACTGCTTCCGCCCTTTCTCTCACTGGGGGACTACAAGTACAATGGCCACAGTCCCCCTGTGGGACAGCTAGAGCACATGTAACAGGGGCCATGTAATAGAGAAATTAATTTCAGAACTAGAAGTTTACTTACTTAACACAGGAGCTGCAATACGTTTCTGTATGGTTCAAAGAACATGGTCAGCTATATATTTATAGTCTTCAGCCCGAGCATCTCTCCCATGTTCCAATGGTATGTACTGACGACATCGGTGACAGCGGCCACCGTCCTCTCACCAAACCGCCGATCAGCAATGGAATAAGCTCTACATCGGTCGCTTCGGGACGCCAGCTGACCAGCATTCACAGCCCAAGCAAGTTTTGAAATCAGACAAGAGAAAAATATCGATGTTGTGGTTCAGGATACTACTGACACGATTACAAACCAAACGCTTCAGAAGCACAAAGATACCCCAAACAAATGCCTAAACAGGTTTACAAATTAAAACCTGTTGAGAGTTGTTCCGACATTTGAAAGGTGAAACTTCATATTTCAGTAACTCTGATTTAAAATCATTACTTTCGTTTTCCTCCGTCACATCAGATTTTTCGACAAATCAAGAACTAAACATTCAAATATTTTCTTAAAAAACGTTATATAATCTCAATTTGCATAAGAATTACAAATCAACTTGTGAGTTTTCAATAATGAAATTTCATATTTCCCTTCACTTTGTAAACAGCGCAAAAGTAAATCTTATTCATTTGATATCAAAACGTCTGTCTCTTGAATTTCCTCTTGGTTTCTCTACAGAATCCCTTCACAACATCCAGAAACAACCTGCAATCATTCAGTATTCCATTGTCCTTGGTACCTCGTTTCCTTTTCTCGAATATCCTAGTGGAACGACTGTCCTTTTTCCTCACTGACTGCCCCCCGGTTTCAGGAAATATGTCCAAACGTGAAAACAGGAAGTATAATTTGACACTTAGCGGGGTGGCGCAGTGGTTAGACACTGGACTCGCATTCGGGAGGACGACGGTTCAATCCCGCGTCCGGCCATCCTAATTTAGGTTTTCCGTGATTTCCCTAAATCACTCCAGGCAAATGCCGGGATGGTTCCTCTGAAAGGGCACGGCCGACTTCCTTCCCAATCCTTCCCTAATCCGATGAGACCGATGACCACGCTGTCTGGTCTCCTTCCCCAAATCAACCAACCAACACTCATATTGCAATCCAACGTTGTCAGTTTATGTACAATGTTGTTCACAATTTTGTTAGTCAGGATATTTATTGTTTCCTTGAAAATTGTCCATAAATTCTTTGGATGCATTTAGAAGTCATAGTAGCTTCAAATTTTCTACCTTTAGCTACAGCTCTGATTTCAGGACCTGCAAAGATTTCCTCTTTTATTTTGGCTTCAGACAGAGCAGAAAATTCGTCTCTGGGATATTTATAACAGTCATCGTCTCTGCCAAGAGCTTATGCAAACCGTTTCTTTACACTAAATTTCATGCGACGAAGTAACAAAAGAATTTTCTTAGGATCCACTAAGCTGTCCGTTATTTCTCTTTGATCCATTGTCTGTGTTTCCAATGTTTTCCTCTTGTATTACTAGCCCAGTCCCATAAATAACACTATGTTTTGTGAATCCCTGTTATATAGATATCACACAGATTCCAGAATGAGATTTTCGCTCTGCAGCGCAATGTGCGTTGATATGAAAGCTCAGTTGGTAGAGCACTTGCCCGCGAAAGGCAAAGGTCCCGAGTTCGAGTCTCGGTCCGGCACACGGTTTTAATCTGCCAGCAAGTTTCATCACACAAATTACTTTCAAATCTCCACAGAACAATCACTGATGTTCCACACATTTATTTCCTCTCAAACATACTTCAGATTAAGTCTGGAATGTTATTGCAATGAACTAGATTTTCTTCATCACTAAAATATTGCAAGATATCTTTTTCTCCGTTCCCACAGAAAGACACTGACGTATCAGCTGCAACTGAATTGTTTTCCTGTAGTGTGAAATCTAACATCTCGGCTTACTATATCATTTAGCTTGGCTTGTGATAATGCTTGTGGCGCATTTGATCTTTTAGGAACGAACTAGTCGGACACACGTAATGATGATGAGGATGAATAACGGTTAGAGACTGCATCTGAAATAATTTCGCTGTTGTCTATAGGTGGCTGAGGTACAGTAATACCAGGTCCATGTGCCACTGGCCTCATAGCAGATGGCAAATTGCGTATACAATTCCTTTTTTGTCTTTTGCATTGAAACCCTTCATGTTGCATGTGCCGAAATATTTTCCGGTACTGTGATTTTGAAGTTCACGCCACATTTCTGCTATTCCAAAACTTGTGATTGTTTCTTCCCTTTGTCCAATTTCGTATCTTCAAAACAACACTGCACATAGTATGAGGAGTCCAAGTCATCGATGATCTCCTAGTTTGATTCCGAAGTACGTCTTGTAGCATTTGTTACAAATGAGATTATATATTTCTCTGCTTCTTCACCACAATACTACCTCAAATATCAATTTGGTCTCTGTAGACAAAACCTCCTTTCCATTATTGTGAACTGAATTGAATTGCTTGCTTTGTATTACAACTGTTACGGCCTGCGAAGATGAACTCACTGTACATAATGGTGTAACCAGCTTAATATTTTCTGCCACCTACCTTAAAACGGTCAGCTCGTTCGTTTAAGCACATTTATTCCAACAGATGACATTGTTGCAATGGTGTAATAATAGAAATAAATAAAAACTAGATATATTAATTTTGACAGAAATAGTTAAAACTCTCCCAACAAAGGACTACGTGGCTTGTACGGACTTGAGCATCTTACAAGGTATATCTCTGTGCTATCCCAGAAACATTTTGGTCGCTAACGTCTAACACCTGTTAGTTGACTTCCACAGGAGCGGAACCACCCTAAAACTCACCTGGAGACAGAGCCACGTGGTATTTCCGTCCAGTGAAGTCGCTGACAGATTAGCTAAAGAAGCAACCACACGATGCAAACTTGAACTCAAGAGTACCAGGCACAGACCTCCATTTGCAGTTGCGACATCAGATCTTGAAAATCTGAGATATGGAATTGAAGGCTACCACAACCCTTTACAAGTTGCAGGCAACGGCCACCAAGACGTGGCATGCTTCCCTCGTAGCCTCTCGGAAAGATTCTATCGTACTGCGACGACTTGACATCGGCCATACAAGACTTACCCACTAGTTCCTGCAATGAAACTGTGACAGTCATTCCATTATAGCCAACATAGAGACGAGCAATCAATCTGTGTACCTCCCCACCCCATATACTTGTGAATCATAGAATAGCAGCTAAGAAAGACATAGGTTTCCTGAGCGATTTTATAAGAAAATTTAATGTACCTCAACGTTCAGCGTCACCGGTAGAAGTGGCGGAGTACAAATGGCTCTGAGCACTATGGGACTTAACATCTGAGGTCATCAGTCCTCTAGAAATTAGAACTACTTAAACCTAACTAACCTAAGGACATCACACACATCCATGGCCGAGGCAGGATTCGAACCGGCCACCGTAGCGGTCGCGCGGTTCCGGACTGAAGTGCCTAGAACCGCTCGGCCACAACAGCCGGCTGGAGGAGTACCTCACGCTATGGCGTGTGTCCTGAGTGACCTCAAGCTACTTCCACCTTTTCAGTGCCACGCGTTTTTAAATTTTCATTCACGTATTTCATTTATGTAACTACACTCCTGGAAATGGAAAAAAGAACACCGTGAATTCATTGTCCCAGGAAGGGGAAACTTTATTGACACATTCCTGGGGTCAGATACATCACATGATCACACTGACAGAACCACAGGCACATAGACACACGCAACAGAGCATGCACAATGTCGGCACTAGTACAGTTTATATCCACCTTTCGCAGCAATGCAGGCTGCTATTCTTCCATGGAGACGATCGTAGAGATGCTGGATGTAGTCCTGTGGAACGGCTTGCCATGCCATTTCCACCTGGCGCCTCAGTTGGACCAGCGTTCGTGCTGGACGTGCAAACCGCGTGAGACGACGCTTCATCCAGTCCCAAACATGCTCAATGAGGGACAGATCCGGAGATCTTGCTGGCCAGGGTAGTTGACTTACACCTTCTAGAGCACGTTGGGTGGCACGGGATACATGCGGACGTGCATTGTCCTGTGGGAACAGCAAGTTCCCTTGCCGGTCTAGGAATGGTAGAACGATGGGTTCGATGACGGTTTGGATGTACCGTGCACTATTCAGTGTCCCCTCGACGATCACCAGTGGTGTACGGCCAGTGTAGGAGATCGCTCCCCACACCATGATGCCGGGTGTTGGCCCTGTGTGCCTCGGTCGTATGCAGTCCTGATTGTGGCGCTCACCTGCACGGCGCCAAACACGCATACGACCATCATTGGCACCAAGGCAGAAGCGACTCTCATCGCTGAAGACGACACGTCTCCATTCGTCCCTCCATTCACGCCTGTCGCGACACCACTGGAGGCGGGCTGCACGATGTTGGGGCGTGAGCGGAAGACGGCCTAACGGTGTGCGGGACCGTAGCCCAGCTTCATGGAGACGGTTGCGAATGGTCCTCGCCGATACCCCAGGAGCAACAGTGTCCCTAATTTGCTGGGAAGTGGCGGTGCGGTCCCCTACGGCACTGCGAAGGATCCTGCGGTCTTGGCGTGCATCCGTGCGTCGCTGCGGTCCGGTCCCAGGTCGACGGGCACGTGCACCTTCCGCCGACCACTGGCGACAACATCGATGTACTGTGGAGACCTCACGCCCCACGTGTTGAGCAATTCGGCGGTACGTCCACCCGGCCTCCCGCATGCCCACTACACGCCCTCGCTCAAAGTCCGTCAACTGCACATACGGTTCACGTCCACGCTGTCGCGGCATGCTACCAGTGTTAAAGACTGCGATGGAGCTCCGTATGCCACGGCAAACTGGCTGACACTGACGGCGGCGGTGCACAAATGCTGCGCAGCTAGCGCCATTCGACGGCCAACACCGCAGTTCCTGGTGTGTCCGCTGTGCCGTGCGTGTGATCATTGCTTGTACAGCCCTCTCGCAGTGTCCGGAGCAAGTATGGTGGGTCTGACACAACGGTGTCAATGTGTTCTTTTTTCCATTTCCAGGAGTGTAGTTAACTCTCTAGTCCGTACATTCCTCACTTTCTCACCCATTTTAGTCTTACTGTCTATAATGACCCTTCTTGAAGTATCCTTCTGTGAATGACTACAGTTTTAATTGCCTGGGTTTTTATCCCACTTTTAACCATTTGACTTAAGGTCCTGTCATGCAACTTTTCAATCACGATGACAAGGTCATAGACCATAGAGCCAACAATTCTCTTTTTCTTGTTGTTCTACGTGAATCTCTATTGACATGAGGGACTGATAACCAAGATGTTAAGTCGCTTTAAACCTGTAATCATCACAGACAGCTATAAAAGTTAAAAATTACTTGTGTAGGCCAGAAAATGTACACACCGTTGGCCACAATTTATCTGAAACCGTACCTCCACACATTTTTGGTGGCCTCACTATATGCATGGTGTTCCACTTATCTTGACCACCCCAAACAACTTGTTGTCTTGTTCTTCTTCTTGTGTCGTGCGTTAAGCTTTGCTCGGCCTGTTGCAGCTACATTTGGTCTTTCCATCTCTTTGATGGTCTTCCAATGTATCTTTCTCCTCGCGGAATATACAGCCAAAAATGTAATCTTGACTTGACATTTTCAACAGATGAAACTGGAAAAATAGGATGTGACTCCGGAACACAAGAAAGGTGATAGAACGGACCCGCAAAATCACAGGCCTTTATCGTTAACATCAGTTTGCTGCAGTATTCTTGAATATATTCTGAGTTCGATAGTAATAAATTTCCTTTAGACCACGAATCGCTCACGTGAAACTCAAATTACCCTTTTCTCACATGATTTACTGCGAACTATGGATGAACAGCAAATGGCAGGTTCCATGTTTCTAGATTTCCGAAATGCAATTCACATGGTGTCCCACAACAGGCTTTTAACGAAGGTACGAGCATATAGAATAAGTTTCCAGATATGTGAGTGGCTGCAAGAATTCTTAAGTAATAGAAGCCAGTACGTTATCCTCGACGGTGAGTGTTCATCAGAGACAAGAGTATCGTTAGGAGTGCCCCAGTTAAGTGTGATGGGACCGCTATGATATTCTGTATACAATCTGACGGACAGCATGGGCAGTAATTTTTCGGTTGTTTGCTGACGATGCTGTGGTATACGGGAAGGAAACACAAGCCCGTGATGTTCGGATGTAGCATTATTGGCGTATTGCTTGATAAAGCCACGTCGTTTAAATTTCTGGGCGTAATGTTGCAAAGTGATATGAAATGGAACGGGTTTGTCAGTATTGTGCTGCGGAAGGCCAATGATCGATTTCGGTTTATGAGGAGAATTTTCGGAAACTGTAGTTCATCTGTGAAGGAGACCGCTTATAGAACGCTAATGGGACATGTTATTGAATACTGCTCTAGTGTTTGGGATCCGCATCAGGTCGGATTAAAGGACGGCATCGAAGACATTCAGAGGCAGGCTGCTAGATTAGATACCGGTAGGTTCGAACAACAGCAAGTATTCCGGAGATACTTCGAGAACTCAGATCGGAATCACTAGAGGAAAGGCGACGTTCATTTCGAGGAGCAGTATTGAGAAAATTTAGAATAGTTGCATTTGACTCTGACTACACAACGATTCTGCTGCCGCCAACGTACATTTCTCGTAAAGAACCAATAAGATAAAATACGAGAAGTTAGGGCCCATGCCGATGCATATAGACATTCTTTTTTCCCTTACCCTTTTTGCGAGTGGAACACCAAAGGAATTGGCTAATAGTGGAACAGGGTACCCTGCACCACCCACAATATGGTTGCTTGCCGAATATGTTTTTTTTTTATTATTTATTTTATGGCCTTCATTGGACCACTGTAGTCAAAAATACAAAGTTCTAAACAAGTTGTTACAAATGGATACAATTTGGTTCGACAATAACTTAATATATTTAGGTAATATAATTATTAGAGGCTATTCTTATATGAAAGGTGTTTTGCTCTTCTGTCTGCCCAATATTTCTTCATTCTTTCAGATATTTTCTTTCTTTCTTCATCTGAGACAACTCTTCCTGTACTCCTTTTATTGATTTTCATTTGTAGTCTGGTTTGCGGGTCTTGCAGTATTCTGGTTTTCTCTGTCTTGTTTTTTAGGTCATCTACTGTAATTTGAAGTTCTTTTATATCTTCCTTAATTTCTGTGATCCATTTAATGTCGCTCTTGCTATTCCACAATTTTTGTGTTATTTTTTTACTAATTCTGTTTTCTGGAATTCTCATCAGATGTCCAAAGAATGAGATGCGTTTCTTCCTGATTGTGCTCATGACTGGTTCTATTTTCTTATATACTGTTTCATTTGATGCTATTCTCCAATGTCCATTTATTTTATACTGTTTATTTATACATGTCCTAATTATTCTTCTTTCTATTTTTAGTATTCTGTCAATTTCTGCTGTATTAGTTGTTTTGAAGATAGTTTCAGCTGCATACGTTATTTCTGGTTGTGTAACTGTTTTATATTTTGTATCTATAGATAGGCCTTTTTTGTTGTATGTAGTTTTGGTAATGTAATTTGCATAGTTCAGTTTTTTTATTCTATTTTGCCATGATGGCTTCTCATTTAGATTGTATGTTATTATTTCGCCTAAATACTTAAATATATCAAAAATTTTGATTTCCTGTTCTCCTATTGTAATTTTTTTTGCAAGTGGTGGATCAGTTAGCATTTTTTTCAAATGATATTCTAAGGCCTACTTTCTCTGCTATTTCTTGTAGTGATTTCACTTGTTACCTGGCTTCTTGAACGGTGTTGGCTAGGAGAGCAAGATCATCAGCAAATCCCAAGCAGTTTAAGCTAATATCATCTTTTGCACTTCCAATTCTTATCCTCTTTGGATTGTCCTTGTACCATTCTCTCATTATGTATTCCAGTACACAGTTGAAAAGTAATGGTGATAGGCAGTCACCTTGTCTTAAGCCTGTTTTTATGAGGTATGGTTCCGAAATTTCTCCTCTAAACTTTACTTTTGATTTGGTGTTTTTTAGAGTGAGTTGTATTATTTTAATTAGTTTTGGATGGAGTCCTAGATTTCTTAAAATTTTTAATACTGAAGGTCTGTGGAGACAGTCATATGCCTTCTTAAAATCTACAAATGTTATTGCCAGAGGTTTGTTCCGTTTCTTGTAGTATGCCATAATCAATTTTAAACTAATTATCTGCTCTGCACAGCTTCTCCATGGTCTGAAACCTCCCTGATATTCCCCTAACTCCTGTTCTAATTGCTCCTTGATTCTTTCATATAGGATCTTGGATAGAATTTTATATGTGCAATCTAGGAGAGAGATTCCTCTGTAGTTATCTGGGTTGCTCTTATCTCCCTTTTTGTGTAGTGGGTGGATGATAGCTGTGGTCCAATGTTCGGGAAATTGTTCTGTTACCCAAATTTTTGTTAGAGCCATGTGTAAGGAGGTCTTGACTGTGTCACTTGCATATTTCCACATTTCAACAAAAACCTGATCTTCTCCACATGCCTTATAATTTTTTTGTTCTTTAAGAATTTCTTCTACTTCTTGGAAAGTTGGAGGGTCTAGTTTGTTAGGTTTGGTTTTTATTGGGGTATTTATGTTGATTTGTAAGGGTTCTTTGGGTTCCTCGCAATTCAGAAGTTTGTAAAATGCTTTTGCCATGATTTCTGCATTTTCCTTGTTACTGTGTGTCATTCTTCCATCTTCATCTTTCAGTATTAGTGTAGGGGCCTCATATTGTTGTAGTTGTTTCCCAAAGATTTTGTAGTAGTTCCTGGAGTTGGTTTCATGATAATTACCTTCTACAGACTTTATAATATCTTTATGAAATCCTCTCTTGATTCTTCAAATATTTTGAGTGAATTTTTTTATTTCATTTTTTAGGTTGATGGCATTTTCTTCAGTTTTGTGTGTTTGAAACTTTAACCATGCTTGGTGTCTATCTTCATGGAGTTCGTCACATTCTGATGTCCACCATGCATGTTTCCTTCGTGGGTTCAAGGGAGCTAGATTCTCTGCTTCTTTTTTAAGATTAGGCACTAGTTGTTCTAGATCATCTGTTAATTTGATGGTTTGTGTTATTTGTTGGTACTTATTATTTTTAATTAGCTGATGTGGGTCAAACCTCCTTTTTATTTCATTAGTTTTTCCGGTCCTCTTCTTTAACGGTGTGAATTTGATTTTAATTTTAACCATATAATGGTCTGAGCCTGTGTCTACTCCTCTCAGTATTTTAACATTGTGGATCTCCTTATGAAAATTTTTGTCCATACAGACATGGTCTAGCTGCCACTCGCCCTTCCTCCACTCTGGATGTTTCCATGTTTTAAGTTTACTTGGCTTCCTCTTAAAGTATGTTGATTTAGATATAAGGTTGTGTTCTCTGCAGAGTTCTACAAGTCTCTGACCGTTTTTGTTTGTAAATTTATGTGGACTCCGTTTTCCAATTATATCTTTATATTTCCTTTCTTTTCCCAACTGAGCATTGAAATCTCCCAATAAGATTTTTACATTTTGCCGAATATGTATATAGATATAGATCCATTTTTGCCTATTTTATTTCACCTTTCCGTTCATTTAAAATATTTTCAGTTCCTTCCCGATATCTGTATTCTTTTTATTATCGAACTTTGTTTATCCTGCTATGCTCCTGAGGATTTTCATGTCAATGGCCTTTAATGTACATAAATATTGATGCCGACTCGTAATTTAATACAATTTAAGTGTCGTTTCAGTTCTTACTTCAGTTTTGATCTACACTCCTGGAAATGGAAAACAGAACACATTGACACCGGTGTGTCAGACCCACCATACTTGCTCCGGACACTGCGAGAGGGCTGTACAAGCAATGTTCACACGTACGGCACAGCGGACACACCAGGAACCGCGGTGTTGGCCGTCGAATGGCGCTAGCTGCGCAGCATTTGTGCACCGCCGCCGTCAGTGTCAGCCAGTTTGCCGTGGCATACGGAGCTCCATCGCAGTCTTTAACACTGGTAGCATGCCGCGACAGCGTGGACGTGAACCGTATGTGCAGTTGACGGACTTTGAGCGAGGGCGTGTAGTGGGCATGCGGGAGGCCGGGTGGACGTACCGCCGAATTGCTCAACACGTGGGGCGTGAGGTCTCCACAGTACATCGATGTGGTCGCCAGTGGTCGGCGGAAGGTGCACGTGCCCGTCGACCTGGGACCGGACCGCAGCGACGCACGGATGCACGCCAAGACCGTAGGATCCTACGCAGTGCCGTAGGGGACCGCACCGCCACTTCCCAGCAAATTAGGGGTATCGGCGAGGACCATTCGCAACCGTCTCCATGAAGCTGGGCTACGGTCCCGCACACCGTTAGGCCGTCTTCCGCTCACGCCCCAACATCGTGCAGCCCGCCTCCAGTGGTGTCGCGACAGGCGTGAATGGAGGGACGAATGGAGACGTGTCGTCTTCAGCGATGAGAGTCGCTTCTGCCTTGGTGCCAATGATGGTCGTATGCGTGTTTGGCGCCGTGCAGGTGAGCGCCACAATCAGGACTGCATACGACCGAGGCACACAGGGCCAACACCGGGATCATGGTGTGGGGAGCGATCTCCTACACTGGCCGTACACCACTGGTGATCGTCGAGGGGACACTGAATAGTGCACGGTACATCCAAACCGTCATCGAACCCATCGTTCTACCATTCCTAGACCGGCAAGGGAACTTGCTGTTCCAACAGGACAATGCACGTCCGCATGTATCCCGTGCCACCCAACGTGCTCTAGAAGGTGTAAGTCAACTACCCTGGCCAGCAAGATCTCCGGATCTGTCCCCCATTGAGCATGTTTGGGACTGGATGAAGCGTCGTCTAACGCGGTCTGCACGTCTAGCACGAACGCTGGTCCAACTGAGGCGCCAGGTGGAAATGGCATGGCAAGCCGTTCCACAGAACTACATCCAGCATATCTACGATCGTCTCCATGGGAGAATAGCAGCCTGCATTGCTGCGAAAGGTGGATATACACTGTACTAGTGCCGACATTGTGCATGCTCTGTTGCCTGTGTCTATGTGCCTGTGGTTCTGTCAGTGTGATCATGTGATGTATCTGACCCCAGGAATGTGTCAATGAAGTTTCCCCTTCCTGGGACAATGAATTCATGGTGTTCTTATTTCAATTTCCAGGAGTGTAGGTCTCCTCCATATGTTAGCATGGTCACTATTTGTACAGAAGCCAAATGAAAATGTGTTAAGTAAATGTTGTTTAGCTACCAGAGCGTCATTTACCAGCAAGACTGCCTTCGTTGTAATTTCGTTTCTGACGAAGATATGAAAGGCAGTATATCTTTTTCACAGAACACCCTGTATTTTTTCAGTAATGCACTTCTTTTCCTCAAGATCTGTTCAGAAAGGTACCACAGAGTACCACTCACAGACACATGATTTTATAGACAACGACATACACTTTGACTCTCCTGTTCTAAAAGACAGTGCAGGTATCCGGAGTAACGTAATTCGTCCATTTGCTGGAAGTGACAGTAAACAAATGGAAACACAAAGAAAATGCACGACCTTCTTCAATTGAAGATTTGTGAGTAAAGAGGACATCAACGAAAAGAAGCAGAAATTCTACTCATCCATTGAGACTGTAAAACTTAGCACGATTCACAATAAGACGAAAAAACATACGTTTCTCTGGAGAGAGCCTTCGATTGAGTGGCACTAAACCTGCCTTCAACCACAATAAAACAAATGTAATGATAATGCAGTTTTTAATCCAGGACTGCCCTTACTGTACACAATATATTATTTGAAAGTATTACTGTACTTTACTACATGTACCTATATATTTTCAATAAGAAAATATTGTTGCAGTTACTGATTTGCTAACTTAAATCTTTCTCAGATGAGTAGCATTTCTAACTTTTATTCGGTAATGTATGTTCTACTCACATAAACTTTGAGTTTGTAAGAACCCTAAGAATGTTTTCTTTCTTTGTGTTTATGAATGAAAAGTATGGACCACAGTGTCCACAAATGTTAATAGTACTTATAAGACGTCCTACGATAATAAAGGAAACCATTAAAGAGATGCCTTGCTGTTTCCCACCATCTTATATCCTTCAGCTTTTGCCATGTAAGCGTCTATCTTGTTAGCTATTAAGAATATACATATATTCAAATTAATGCGTTACAGATTTATTTACTTAACAACCCAAACATGTCCTTTTGTATTCATTTGTTGTAACTACCAGCTTTGTTTGGAGCTACTTGTGAAAGAAATACAAAAGTGCTGACCTGGAGCCCGTCCCCCATTGGCGTGATGCAAATACTAATTAATAAATCAGCAGGTCATTTATCGCTCACCAATGAACATGGGATCCCTCAGAGATGAAATCCGGCACTGAATTAATTATACAGCGTAATTTCACTTTTCAAAATTACGTTGGACCTCGTCTGTGACTTTGCGTTTGTCTCCAGCACCAGTCTATAGTTTTAGAAAATTACAACAGGAATTAACAAGCTCTGTTCACCTAAATACAATTAACTTTACTGAGATGACTTCCAGCTGAGAAGTGGTAGCTTATCTTTATAACTTATGACTTTAAAATTATACAAAATACTAACTGATGGTTTTCAACATATGATAAGACAACTCATAAAGTTTTTTTACCTTCTAAGTAACAGTTTTGACACAAAATTGAACCTGAAAACTTGGCAAAATGTGGACGCCACAGGAGAAAGCTCTTTATATGGCCTAGTTGTTACGGACGATGTCCGGTACCCAAGTGCAAAAAAACTTTCTAACACAGTATCGAAGGCAACTACTGTTCCAGCCAACTATGCGATCTTGGCACCTCGATAAACATGGGGCAGGTCGTCCCCATGTTTCAGATGCCAATGTGGACGAGGTTCGGCATGCGTTTACAAGAAGCCCGACAAAATCGGTGAGTACGGCGGCCAAAGAGTTGGAAATGAGGCGATCGCCAGCGCACAATGTCTGTCACAAGAGGTCACACCTTTATCCTTACAAGGTGCAGCTGCTTGACTCATTAAAGCCTATGGAAAAACCTCAGCACGGACAGTTTGCAAGGGATATGCTAGGCAAGACTGAACCAAACAATGACCTTTTGGAAAAAATTGGATTCTCCGGTGGGGCGACGTTTCATGGATCCCGCAAACTGAATAGTTATAAATTCGTATATGCGGTTCATGGCATCCTCATGTTACACTTGAAACGGAAAGAGAGAGTCAGTGCTCGGTGCGGACTGATGCACAGTTGCATCATTTTCTTTCATCGAGTCTGTCGTGAACCGTGGTGTTTTACCTGGACATGATACAAGAGTTTGCTGTGCCACAATTGGAACAATTCCAACCTGGTGTTATCTTCCAGCAGGGTGGGGCATCACCCCATCCCTAAATGTCCGTTAGCTTCTGGCTGAAAAGTTTCCGGATAGGTGGATTGCACGAGATGGTCCAACTTGATGGCTGCCACGAACCCCTGACATCACACCACTAGACTTCTCCCTGTGAGATACTGCAAAGAATGTGGGGTACCGAACGAAGGTTAGAGACCTACAGGACTTGAAGGCACGCGTTCGCAATGCATTTCAACATGTCACCGCGATTTGAACATGTCACCGTGATTTGAACATGCCACCGTGGAGATCCTGAATCTCATGTGGAGAGGGATGAGATTTGGACTGGACGTTACCCGTGCCGCTACGGGCGCACACGTTGATGTGCATGAATAAGAATATAATACTTTATGAGTCATCTTATCAAATGCTGACAATCATTTGTTAATATCAGCACAGTATTAAGGGTATTAAAGTTGTAAAGATAATTTACGGAACTGTGTGGCTGGTCCCGGTGGAGGTTCGAGTCCTCCCTCGGGCATGGGTGTGTGTGTGTGTTCGTCCTTAGGATAATTTAGGTTAAGTAGTATGTAAACTTAGGGACTGATGACCTTAGCAGTTAAGTCCCATAAGATTTCACACACATTTGAACTTTTTTTTTTTAATTTACGGAAAAATTTGTGCGGAACCCACAGAGTGCGAGTCCTAATCTCACTTGTCTGATTTTTTTATTTTAATTCTGACAAAAAGGTATTTGGGATGGTGAAGATAGATGGGATATCCTCTATATCCCAATACTTGAAGTATACTGGATTAAGGGGCTCCGGAAAGGCTCAAAATCATGAAAAGTTCAATTTTTACTTTTTGCGTTTTCTGAATCTGCAGACTATTACCTTTTAATAAGTATATAATTTATTCAATTCCGAATACCACAACTATTTTTAAATTTTTTTTGAAATGTGATCTACATGGGCGTGACCCACTGTGGCGCTGTTAAACTGTTGTTAAATGGTGTTATTATTAACCAATTATTAATAATAATAATAATTAATAATAATAATAATAACTGAACTGTTGAAAAAGTGTATTCACGGAAAAACTCAAAACCCCAATGAAAGTGTAAATAGTGTTATATGGTCGAGAATCCCCAAGACTGTATTTGTTGGAATAGAAACACTTCACTTTGGTGTGTATGATGCTCTTGCAACTTTCAATGATGGCAACATTGTAAGGTGCAAGGTATTTAGAAATGTGGGAATGAAGATAGGTTCTAACATGGTACGAGCGATGCTTGCTTTAGACAAGAAACGCCTTCGGGCTGCAGACAGGGCTGTAAAGAGTTTAGAAATACAAGCAAGAGTAAACAGGAGGAGGAACAAGAGGAAGCTGGAGGAGGAGTTTGCAGAGGATGAAGATAATCCATCCTATGGACCTGGAATGCACTAAAAAGTTAATCCAATCTTTGTCGCTCGATTCCCAAAACTTTTATTTTCTCATACTAATTACATGTTTTCTAAGGATCTTCGAAACATATTTGTTTCAAACTGTCAGTAAATGTTACACAGTACCTTCTGCATAATTTAACACAGCCTTTTTCCAAAAAACTGTATATTTTTGAATATATAAATAAAAAATTGCAAAAAAAAAATGTTGTGAATTTTCATTACAATTGAAAAAAAATCATCTTTAATAACTGAACTAAAATTTTGTAAAATCCCTGTGTTAAGTTGTAGCCCATATTCCAATAAATAATCTGTAAAAAGTTCAACTTCCTACCTCAAATACTTTGTGAGGAAAGATGTAATTTATAAGCGTTATTTTGACATTCCAAGTATAGGGCGTTCCGGAGCCCCTTAAGTTTGTTTTGGGCTACGCGAGTGGCGCGACGCCTGGTGCATCCGCAGGCCCGCGAGCCGGTAAGCTCCGCCTTGCTGCTCGGGCTGCGCGTGCGGCGGCTATCGGGCCGCGACTGTACCCAGACGGGCGTGTCACGACGTTTGAAAGATGGTTGCGCCGTGTCGAGATATCATCGAGACGCGTATCACAATAATAATATACACATTCTTCTGCTCCTGCCGTATAAATAAACGTCAATTATAATCTCAGCCCTGGATGTGTTTAATGCCGGGCCCCTAAACAAATACAAATGGATACCAGAAACCACGGCGCGGCCGGCACCGCCGGCGGCTCGGCCAGCGCGCCGGCCGTCCTCCCCGCTTCCGCAAACGAATGGCCGCGATGGCGTCAGCGCCGCGCCACCTGCCCCTAATTACACAAACAAGCCTCCATTCCTCTTATCTCGCCACCGGGAATAAGTCGCTGCCGCCTCGCAGGCGTTGGCCCTAATCTCCCACATACGTTCCACTGATGGCTACCGAGTACCCTCGTTGTCTCGGGACGCTGCCTCTCTTCCAGTACTCCGATGTCTGCCCCTTACTCGCAGACCAAAAGATCCTTGCCGTTTTCTTTTCGTAGTTGGTATTCCCGGTGCTGTGGGTCTATTTATCCATTGTCACTTTTCTTTTGTAGAACAATGTTACTCTTTGAGTATACATAGTGTCACTTTCTCCTTTGGTTATAGTGAGTGGAGCTCTGGACTACAGAAAATGGAGTGCCAGGTTCAGTAGAGGGGTGACAGCAGCGGAGGTAGCCAGAAATGTTTGTATGATGTATAGGGATAATGCCATTGCGCAGAGTACACCAAGAAAGTGGTTTTCTCGTGTTAAGGAGGATTATTTTGGTGTTTGTGAGACTCCGCGTTCAGGAAGACCTGCGGGGTTTGATGAAGATCGTTTAAACCCATTAGTCGACAATGATCCACCTCATTGTACTCGAGAACTGACAGATGTGACGAGCTGTCACCAGTTCACCATCGTGCGACACTTGTATCCAATGGGGAAAGTTCAGAATTTGGATGGATGGGCTCTGCATGCTCTAAGCCAAAATTTAAAAAAATCTGCGGTTGGTCATATGTGCGTCTCTCCTTGCTCGTCATCAATTGTCTCGTGACAACACCGAACATTCATATTCTGTTTCCATACTGGTGACGAGTAATGACGTCTTTGTGCTAACATAAGGAAAAGAAAGGAATGGTTGAGCCCAAAGAAAGAAGCAACTCCCCCTCCAAAGACCTTGTAAGTAGGCTGTTTAGGTTTTTATGTTGGTAGTGCCACGCTGCGCTATGTATGAAAATCACTCACTGGGCTGTGTGCAGTTTGTGGCTGGTTGGCGTTTTTGGGATATTTGCTTGTGTAGTGTTGGGCATTTGCATGTGAACGGCGCGTAGCGTTTTGCAGTTGGAGGTGAGCGGCCAGCAGTGGTGGATGTGGGGAGAGAGATGACAAAGTTTTGAGAACGGACGATTCTATCCGCCAGAAAAAGGAAATTTGTAAGACTGGATGTCATTAATTGATAGATATATATTATGACTTTTGAACACTATTAAGGTAAATACATTGTTTGTTCTCTATCAAAATCTTTCATTTGCTAACTATGCCTATCAGTAGTTAGTGCCTTCAGTAGTTAGAACCCTTTATTTAGCTGGCAGTATTGGCGCTCGCTGTATTGCAGTAGTTCGAGTAACGAAGGTTCTTGTGAGGTAAGTGATTTGTGAAAGGTATAGGTTAATGTTAGTCAGGGCCATTCTTTTATAGGGATTGTTGAAAGTCAGATTGCGTTGCGCTAAAAACATTGTGTGTCAGTTTAGTGTTGGTCAGAATAGGTGAAGAGCGAAATGTCTCAGTACGTTCAGTTCTGCTCACCTATTTGAAAATGAAATAATGTAAGAGGTTTATCAGTACAGTAATCCATTAATTTTTCTAAGGGGACGTTTCAATTGCTACTCTTTGAGTTTACATACTGTCACTTTATTTTTTAGAGATAGTGAGTGGAACTATGGACGGTGCGGCGGCGCGGTTCCTTCCGTCCCTTTACGACGTACCTGCACCTACCTGTGAACATTCTCTCAGCATATCGTCAGTAGGGAAGCCGAGCAAAACCTACTGCACTTCGACGTGATCAAGGCTGCAATTAAAGTCACTAATCTACGTTCAGGGAGAAAGTCTTCACACGAAATGAAAGGTTGAAAAATTTGTCCTTAATTAATATATTCTGAAACTGAGGTGAACAAGTATCTATGCCAAGCCCGTGCTAGTCTTAACACAGTTACTCACAATCCCTTTCACTCACGTTAGCAAGTTTATGGTGTTGCATTTCCCGAAAACGTAATAGCTACAAAAATACGGATTGTTATTAATTGAGAATGCTCGCCAAATATTAAGTCTCTCGGTACCTAATGCAGTCACAGTTTTTAGCCACCGACCTGCTCAATACGCCACGCGGAATTTATGTCTTTTCTCGTCACAAAATTCACTTAAAAATTCCGAAATTTCTACACACCCATCGGAATAACTATGCCGTCACTTTACCACACTTTTGATGTATGAAACACTGCTAGATCCGGCAACTTATCATTTCCATCGGAACTGCTACTACACACGTCCGAACTGTTTCATGGCTAGGCTCACACTCCTCTCTAGAATACCCTAAGTCTTCTCTACCAGCAGAGAAAGGCACACGAAGAATATTGCTTTACCATTGGTCAGTTTACTCAACAGCCAATAGCAAAACAACATTCTCCCGCGTCAGTCCGCGCTTATCGTCAATAACCAGTCGCAAAATAGTGAACCTAACAACTGCACTTTTTACCGACGTAATTATCTAATATGCTGAAGTTTTGGTTATGCATAAAGTTATTTAATATTGTTATTTATACCTGAATTAACTTTCCCTTTACCATAAACTTACTTTACAAATCTATTCTACAAAAATCCCCTTTGTCCATACTTCTTCGAAATATTCCCACACTAAATCCTACTACTTAACGCGTTAAACAATTATCTTCCTATTAACTTTAAACCACACTCACGCATCATTCATACTACTAAAACACATTTATAACATTTTACCTACACAAAAAGACATAATAACACTTTATGAAAATACTAGAACAGTTTATGAAAAACATTCTATTACTTTAGTGCACTCTAGTGGGCACAATCGAAACTAAATCAGTCCCCTATCCAATTTTGTCCTCTATCGACTGATACATAAACTACTATGGTCTCGTGTCACCATCTGTCACTATCCAGCTCTGAGACATATCTCCCACTTAACCGCCTCCAAGGCAGGATCGGTATACGGCGCTACGCCTCAGACGGCAGAAAATGGAGTGATAAGTTGAGCAGAGGGGTGACAGCAGCGGATGTAGCCAGAAATATTTGTCTCGTGAATAGGGAGAAAGCCATTGCGCAGAGTACACCAAGAAATTGGTTTTCTCGTATTAAGGAGGATCATTTTGACGTTAATGACCCTGCGCGTTCAGCAAGAACTTCGCAGTTTGATGAAGATCGTTTAAACGCATTAATCCACAATGAACCACGTCATTGTACTGGAGAACTAGCAAATGTGATGAACTGTCATCATTCCACCGTGCGATATTTGCATCCAATGGGGAAGGTTCAAAATTAGGATGTATGGGTACTGGATGGTGTCAACTATATACGTGATTACTCTGCTACTCACAATAAAGTGCCTGGCAGAGAGTTCAATGAACCACCTTCAAGCTGTCTTTCTACCTTCCCACTCTCGAACGGCACGCGCGAAAAATGAGCACTTAAATTTTTCTGTGCGAGCCCAGATTTCTCTTATTTTATCGTGATGATCATTTCTCCCTATGCAGGCCGGCGCCAACAGAATGTTTTCGCAATCGGAGGAGAAAACTGATGACTGAAATTTCGTGAGAAGATCCCGTCGCAAAGAAAAATCCCTTTGCTTTAATGATTGCACACTCCAATTCACGTATTATGTCTGTGACACTGTCTCCCCTATTTCGCGATAATACAAAACGAGCTGCCGTTCTTCGTACCTTTTCGATGTCATCCGTCAGTTCCACCTGATGCGGATCCCACATTGCACAGCAGTACTCCAGAATAGGGCGGACAAGCGTGGTGTACGGAGTCTCTTTAGTAAACCTGTTGCACCTTCAAAGTGTTCTGCTAATGAATCGCAGTCTTTGGTTTGCTCTACCCACAATATTTTCTATTTGATCATTCCAATTTAGGTTACTTGTAATTGTAATCCCCAAGTATTTAGTTGAATTTACAGCCTTCACATTTGTGTGACTTACCGCGTAATCGAAATTTAGCTCATTTCTTTTAGTACTCATGTGAATAACTTCACACTTTTCCTTATTCAGGGTCAATTGCCACCTTTCGCACCATACAGATATCTTATCTAAATAATGTTGCAAGTCGTTTTGGTCGTCTGATGACTTTACAAGACGGTAAATGATAGCATCAACAATCTAAGACGGCTACTCAGATTGTCTCCTATATCGTTAATATAGATCAGGAACAGTAGAGTGCCTATAACACTTCTTTGTGGAGCGCCGGGTATTACTTCTGTTTTACTCGATGACTTTCCGTCTATTACTACGAACTGTGACTTTTATGACAGGAAATCGCGAATCCAGTCGCGCAACTGAGGCGATACTCCATAGGCACGCAGTTTGGTTAGAAGACGCATGTGAGGAACGGTGTCGAAAGCCTTCCGTAAATTTAAAAATATGGAATCAATTTGACATCCCCTGTCGATAGCACTTATTACTTCATGAGTATAAAGAGCTAGTTGGGTTTCACAAGAACAATATTTTCTGAAACCGTGCTGACTATGTGTCAATAAAACGTTTTCTTCCAGGTACTCCATAATGTTAAAATACAGTATATGTTCCAAAACCCTACTGCAAATCGACGTTAGTGATGTAGGCCTGTAATTCAGCGGATTACTCCTGCTTCCCTTTTTGGGTATTGGCGTGACTTGAGCAATTTTCCAGTCTTTAGGTACTGCTATTTCTGTGAGCGAGTTGCTAATTGCTAAATATGGAGCTATTTTATCAGCATACTCTGAGAGGAACCTGACTGGTATACAGTCTGGACCGGAGGCCTTGCCTTTATTAAGTGATTTACGCTGCTTCGTTACTCCGAGGATATCTACTTCTATGTTTCTCATCTTGGTCTAAGCCAGAAACAAAAAAATCTGCTGGTGGCCATTTGTGCATCTCTGGTTGCTCTTCATCAATTGGCTCGTGAACAACACCGACCATTCCTATCCTGTTTCGTTACTAGTGACGAGAAATGGTGCTTTTGTGCTAACATAATGAAAGGAAAGGAATGGTTGAGCCCAAACAAAGCAGCAGTTCCCTCTTCAAAGACCTGCGTGCATCCACAAAAGATAAATGTTACTAAAATGTAGACTTTCACGGCTGGAAATACCATGTCCATTATAAATATCCGGGCTGTTATGCCGTGGTCGGTTGATGAATTTTGTCGCAATTCCCAACGTTTCGTCCCCGACTGCGGGAGACATCTTCAAGGGGGTCCGTAGGTCGATGGAAGGTCCAACACACCCACTGGCTCGCTACTGACTGTCAGTAGCGAACATGCTGGCACATGACGTCTGTAAGTGGCTAATGCAAGTTGACGTCGAACGGTTGAACGTAGGGGGTGACTGCACCGTGATTTATTTTCAAAGACTATTCTTAAGAATTTATTTTATTTACTAGCGATTCATCAAGAACATTAACACATTTAATCAAACATCAACACATTTAATCACACTATGTAAGCATGGAAGTAGTTGCCAGGGAGCAACTGATGAAATCATAACCAAATTTCTTTTAACAAATGGGAATTTTATTCACTTTAATAGTGCCGAAAAGCATTTTTTAAAACAAACAGATTTAAAATTATAATCAGAAAGCACCCTCTAAATATCTACATCTACATCTATATCTATACTCCGCGAGCCACCTTACGGTGTGTGGCGGAGGGTACTTATTGTACCACTATCTGATCCCCCCTTCCCTGTTCCATTCACGAATTGTGCGTGGGAAGAACGACTGCTTGTAAGTCTCCGTATTTGCTCTAATTTCTCGGATCTTTTCGTTGTGATCATTACGCGAGATATATGTGGGCGGTAGTAATATGTTGCCCATCTCTTCCCGGAATGTGCTCTCTCGTAATTTCGATAATAAACCTCTCCGTATTGCGTAACGCCTTTCTTGAAGTGTCCGCCACTGGAGCTTGTTCAGCATCTCCGTAACGCTCTCGCGCTGACTAAATGTCCCCATGACGAATCGCGCTGCTTTTCGCTGGATCATGTCTATCTCTTCTATTAATCCAACCTGGTAAGGGTCCCATACTGATGAGCAATACTCAAGAATCGGACGAACAAGCGTTTTGTAAGCTACTTCTTTCGTCGATGAGTTACATTTTCTTAGAATTCTTCCTATGAATCTCAACCTGGCGCCTGCTTTTCCCACTATTTGTTTTATGTGATCATTCCACTTCAGATCGCTCCGGATAGTAACTCCTAAGTATTTTACGGTCGTTACCGCTTCCAATGATTTACCACCTATGGCATAATCGTACTGGAATGGATTTCTGCCCCTATGTATGCGCATTATATTACATTTATCTACGTTTAGGGAAAGCTGCCAGCTGTCGCACCATGCATTAATCCTCTGCAGGTCTTCCTGGAGTACGTACGAGTCTTCTGATGTTGCTACTTTCTTGTAGACAACCGTGTCATCTGCAAATAGCCTCACGGAGCTACCGATGTTGTCAACTAAGTCATTTATGTATATTGTAAACAATAAAGGTCCTATCACGCTTCCTTGCGGTACTCCCGAAATTACCTCTACATCTGCAGATTTTGAACCGTTAAGAATGACATGTTGTGTTCTTTCTTCTAGGAAATCCTGAATCCAATCACAAACCTGGTCCGATATTCCGTAAGCTCGTATTTTTTTCACTAAACGTAAGTGCGGAACCGTATCAAATGCCTTCCTGAAGTCCAGGAATACGGCATCAATCTGCTCGCCAGTGTCTACGGCACTGTGAATTTCTTGGGCAAATAGGGCGAGCTGAGTTTCACATGATCTCTGTTTGCGGAATCCATGTTGGTTATGATGAAGGAGATTTGTATTATCTAAGAATGTCATAATACGAGAACACAAAACATGTTCCATTATTCTACAACAGATTGACGTAAGCGAAATAGGCCTATAATTATTCGCATCTGATTTATGACCCTTCTTGAAAATGGGAACGACCTGCGCTTTCTTCCAGTCGCTAGGTACTTTACGTTCTTCCAGCGATCTACGATAAATTGCTGATAGAAAGGGGGCAAGTTCTTTAGCATAATCACTGCAGAATCTTAAGGGTATCTCGTCTGGTCCGGATGCTTTTCCGCTACTAAGTGATAGCAGTTGTTTTTCAATTCCGATATCGTTTATTTCAATATTTTCCATTTTGGCGTCCGTGCGACGGCTGAAGTCAGGGACCGTGTTACGATTTTCCGCAGTGAAACAGTTTCGGAACACTGAATTCAGTATTTCTGCCTTTCTTCGGTCGTCCTCTGTTTCGGTGCCATCGTGGTCAACGAGTGACTGAATAGGGGATTTAGATCCGCTTACCGATTTTACATATGACCAAAACTTTTTAGGGTTCTTGTTTAGATTGTTTGCCAATGTTTTATGTTCGAATTCGTTGAATGCTTCTCTCATTGCTCTCTTTACGCTCTTTTTCGCTTCGTTCAGCTTTTCCTTATCAGCTATGATTCGACTACTCTTAAACCTATGATGAAGCTTTCTTTGTTTCCGTAGTACCTTTCGTACATGATTGTTATACCACGGTGGATCTTTCCCCTCGCTTTGGACCTTAGTCGGTACGAACTTATCTAAGGCGTACTGGACGATGTTTCTGAATTTTTTCCATTTTTGTTCCACATCCTCTTCCTCAGAAATGAACGTTTGATGGTGGTCACTCAGATATTCTGCGATTTGTGCCCTATCACTCTTGTTAAGCAAATATATTTTCCTTCCTTTCTTGGCATTTCTTATTACACTTGTAGTCATTGATGCAACCACTGACTTATGATCACTGATACCCTCTTCTACATTCACGGAGTCGAAAAGTTCCGGTCTATTTGTTGCTATGAGGTCTAAAACGTTAGCTTCACGAGTTGGTTCTCTAACTATCTGCTCGAAGTAATTCTCGGACAAGGCAGTCAGGATAATGTCACAAGAGTCTCTGTCCCTGGCTCCAGTTCTGATTGTGTGACTATCCCATTCTATACCTGGTAGATTGAAGTCTCCCCCTATTACAATAGTATGATCACGAAACTTCTTCACGACGTTCTGCAGGTTCTCTCTGAGGCGCTCAACTACTACGGTTGCTGATGCAGGTGGTCTATAGAAGCATCCGACTATCATATCTGACCCACCTTTGATACTTAGCTTAACCCAGATTATTTCACATTCGCATTCGCTAATAACTTCACTGGATATTATTGAATTCTTTACTGCTATAAATACTCCTCCACCACTGGCGTTTATCCTATCCTTGCGGTATATATTCCATTCTGTGTCTAGCATTTCGTTACTGTTCACTTCCGGTTTTAACCAACTTTCCGTTCCTAATACTATATGCGCACTATTTCCTTCAATAAGAGATACTAATTCAGGAACCTTGCCCTGGATACTCCTGCAGTTTACCAATATTACGTTAACTTTTCCTGTTTTTGGTCTCTGAGGACGGACGTTCTTTATCAACGATGATAATGTCCTCTCTGGTAAGCCGTCAGGTATTTTATCGTTTCGCCCAAGGGGGGGTCCCTCTAACCTAAAGTTACAATTTACTCAGAGGCAGAAAGAAACAAGTTTTGACTGTATGAGCTTTCGGGCAGAGAACCTTGCCGCTGCCTTTTGACACGGCTGTAGTTACGACCTCTCACAACAGCCTCTGAAAGACTACACTGGTGCAAAGCTGCAACACACCAGATAACTTCAGCCGGCCGGAGTGGTCGTGCGGTTCTAGGCGGTGCGGTCTGGAACCGAGCGATCGCAAAGGTCGCAGGTTCGAATCCTGCCTCGGGCGTGGATGTGTGTGATGTCCTTAGGTTAGTTAGGTTTAATTAGTTCTAAATTGTAGGTGACTGATGACCTCAGAAGTGAAGTCGCATAGTGCTCAGAGCCATTTGAACCATTTTCAACCAGATAACTTCAAACTAGGAGTTCTAACAATTTACACAAACACACAAACTATGCAACCCCTGTAGGAGGAATGGAAATGGTACAAAACACTAACAATTAAAATATTAACCTTGGCAGCGAAGATGCAACTTGATTTTAACTTCTAAGAAAAGTCTTACGGTGAAAGGGTGGCAATTTTATAGACTCAAATGACCATTTAAATAAAAGCCCATGAAATGCTATATTATATAAAATTCTACAAGGTTGGCCAAACAATAGTTAAGATGCTCAACAGCACGCAGATACCGCCTCTCAAGATCATAGGCAATAATATCAAAGTTTCCAAAGATCAAAACATGTTTCAGGTATTAGGCCGTTACACTCCAAGCAATAAATTCGTTAACACGCGAAATCCGACAAACATGACAGGGTCCGCAGCTCGTGGTTCTGCGGTAGCGTTCTCGCTTCCCGCGCCCGGGTTCCCGTGTTCGATTCCCGGCGGGGTCAGGGATTTTCTCTGCCTCGTGATGACTGGGTGTTGTGTGATGTCCTTAGGTTAGTTAGTTTTAAGTAGTTCTAAGTTCTAGGGGACTGATGACCATAGATGTTAAGTCCCATAGTGCTCAGAGCCATGACAGAGGCAGCTACTAACGTACGGTACATTGATAGGGAGATTACCGAACAACCCGAACCGCAGGTTGCTCTAACCCGCCTCTACTCCACAAGGGAAAAACGGACCACCCAGTTTATAAACAACCACCTTCCCGCGGGTGGGCAAACGGAGAAGATGGGTGGGACGACCCCAAAGCAAAACGGCTGGTGACCTCATCAAGAAAACAAGTAGAGTTTAACAAGAGTAAATCAAACAACATATTACGAATCACTTAACTTCTAATAAACTGCGATTTCTCGAGAAGACCTGGCGCAGCACCCCCAAATCGCTCTGCCAGCCGCTTCAACGACGCAGGAAGGCGCGCCGATCTCCCGTCTCACGGCGTCGCAGCTCGCACCGGCCAGACTGATGTCGTGGGTTGACTCCTGTTGCTCTCTTGTCGACCGCGAAGTCACTACCCCTCGCTATACGCCGCGGCCCACTGGACTCACGCGGCGACCTCACATGCGCCGACGCTCAAGACGGACAAGTCATCTGGTGTCTCAGTGCGCGACCGACCAACCGATCGATCCAACCGCCTATGACCATTGCCTGAGCAAACTCGAGCGACTGGCGGCCTAACGCCCAGACTTAGATGCAGGAACTAAGCCCCGACCGGGCGACAACTCCCTGAGTTCTCTTACTGTCGGAGTGGAAAGACTTCATTTTGCCGGCTTTAAAGGTTGATCCAAATGGCAGACATACTAGCGCCCCGATCGACAGACAGACTCTAACTGTCTAACAAATGCGGACGAGAGACAGACTAGCGAGCTGGGGACGAGAGACTGACCCAGACTGACCGACTGGCGAGCTCATGGCGCCCCTTAAATGCACGTGAACAGGCAACCTTTCCCATTTCCCACCAGAGGGAGACACCAAAGCTGCGACTGCCACAGCGGCGCCACCGCCAGTAACGGAGGGCGACTGCTTCACACTACGCGCTGCGGCGCACTCTTCAAAACAGCAATTTTTACCACGGCTCAGTGATCACTTTAATGTGACTGGATCGTGTATATGACAACTGAAACTACAAGTTTACTGTAACCGGTCACAAGTTATTTGATTTTACGTTTGTTTTTGGATACGGTACGCCTTTAGCAAAAGACAATTTGGTTTTTTAACTGAAACATGTTTCACTGCAGTTGCAGCATCTTCAGTGGGTTTTTTATTTTTCATCTCTTAAAGATAAAGAATGTTCTTTACTGTTTGTATACGTGTAATTTTGGCTCAAACAATTTATCTACTTTAAGGTGTAAGTCGTTGCAGATGAGAAACTGTGAAACATAACAGTCACTGTAGAAACACAACACATCAGAAAAACCACACCATGTGGTAAACAGCTATGAACTCACAATTTATGTTTTTTTCCAATATCCGTAATTACAAATGAGATTTTCACTCTGCAGCGGAGTGTGCGCTGATATGAAACTTCCTGGCAGATTAAAACTGTGTGTCCGACCGAGACTCGAACTCGGGACCTTTGCCTTTCGCGGGCAAGTGCTCTACCATCTGAGCTACCGAAGCGCGACTCACGCCCGGTACTCACAGCTTTACTTCTGCCAGTATCTCGTCTCCTACCTTCCAAACTTTACAGAAGCTCTTCTGCGAACCTTGCAGAACTAGCACTCCTGAAAGAAAGGATACTGCGGAGACATGGCTCAGCCACAGCCTGGAGGATGTTTCCGAATGAGATTTTCACTCTGCAGAAGAGCTTCTGTAAAGTTTGGAAGGTAGGAGACGAGATACTGGCAGAAGTAAAGCTGTGAGTACCGGGCCTGAGTTGTGCTTCGGTAGCTCAGATGGTAGAGCACTTGCCCGCGAAAGGCAAAGGTCCCGAGTTCGAGTCTCGGTCGGGCATACAGTTTTAATCTGCCAGGAATTTTCATCCGTAATTACAATTTAAAAACTAATAGTTACATGTATATATATAAACAGTAAAGAACATTCTTTATCTTTAAAAGATGAAAAATAAAAAGCCCACTGAAGATGGTGCAACTGCAGTGAAACATGTTTGGGTTAAAAAACAAAATTGTGTTTTGCTAAAGGCGGATCCTATCCAAAAACAAACGTATTGTGAAAGTAACCACGGAGGAAAAAAAGAGCTTCAACCCCAAAATGGTTATTTGATTTTATTTCCATTATGCGTTTCAGAGGTATAAACCATCATCAGGTGCATTTGCGTCAATTATCACACATGTATGTTTTGTATACGACTTTTCTGTGACCTCAGTTACTCTCTGGCAGCAGAAGACGAAAAACAATGCACTATTTTAGTATAAGGGCACAGTTTGGTGAAGGTCTTTGACTGCAAAGATCAACAGTAATTGTAACGGCTGTACGTGAGCCGCTACATGGTTGTATGAATGTTAAGATCAGTGTAGCCAGCCACTGTGTAGAGTTTCGAATAATGCTACGTTGGGTCAGAGAGGCATTAGCGGCCACTGGTCAGCACCCGTTGTTAGGTTGGTACAGGCAGAAACCGCTTACGCTCTCTGGGGCCTTCCGGCCACTGTTTGTGGACCCCGGACGGGAGAGACAAATAGGTTACTCTTCCCTAGGACGCCGGTGAGTACGGATGCTCTGAACAGAATCTCTGTTTTCGGAGTTGAAGTGTGTGAGAGCTTTGTTTGAGTCCCCGGTGGTCACTCTGGTGCGAGGCATTGATAATCATGCCGCACCAACTAATTCAATCAGGAAACAGTGTTAATGTCAGTAATATTCCGTTTATTAGATGAGGTCTTTTGTGCAAATGTAACTTGGCGTGGACGAGCGGTGCCACCACGTGTTGTACAGCTTTAGTTAGTTTATCGTATTATGTATGATTGTTTTGTGTGCTTTGTGGAATGCTTGTGCTAAATTTTATTTAATTTACCGTCAATTTTGTGTTTCATTCCCACGGACTTAGTTACCCGTACTCTGCGGCACCATGTGTGTTTGTTCGTACACCATGGAGCTCTAGTTCAACGTAAACACCTCGCGTATTCGAATTGAAGGCTCAGTTTCGTGACGGAGTAGATGTGTTCTGGTTTGGTAAGTTTATTTACAAAATTACGGAGTCGTACGGTATCTTAGATGTGGACATTGCTCTCTAAAAATGACCATTAAAGGCAGTTTGTATGGAGCAGAAGGAACAGACTAACAGATATATGCTAAATTCACACTTAATTTCCACTATATTAAGGTGCTGTGTGGTGTCCTTAGGTTAGTTAGGTTTAAGTAGTTCTAAGTTCTAGGGGACTGATGACCATAGATGTTAAGTCCCATAGTGCTCAGAGCCATTTGAACCATTTTTTCCACTATATTAACCACTAGAAATTTAATACTTTCTGACATGTATATCCATGCATCTAACTCATTTCTGTACCAGTGTGAAACCTTGTAATTTGCCACAAACATTTTTTTTTTGTTCTTCATATTATAATCATACTTGTTTATAGTTTTTGAGAAATGAGGTGCACTCCTACTTCAGAAACTTTTGTCTTGAGACAGAAAACACGAAATATAACGGAAGTCCTATAAAACAATGACTCATATAATGTAGTTTAGTTAGACAGTTTCATCCGATGGACATCTTGGGCGAGTAATATTAACTCATAAATAGCGTGTATCATGACACAAAAATAATACTGAAAACAGGAAACCAACTATCTGAAGATATTTACTTCAGTCAAAGATAGTATAATGGGTTTAGAGTACACCTTCTAGTATTTACATGTGAGATATACTTGTAGAATGGAAGCTCAGCGCAAGCCAAGCAATCAAAATAAATGATAAAATTCACTTACACAGAGTTCTGTTGCCTGATGAAGCTGTTATTCAGCATACTGAGAATGGCCTACAGTGATCTGTGTTATCCTCAACACAATTGTTCTAACGGCTGTTTACCCTCACAATAATATTTCTATTTTATATTATTATTTTTTTTTATATTTCTATTCACATATTGTTTCATATGGAGTCTGGCTGATTGTCGACACCAGGTGAAATAATAACTTTATCTTGAAATAGTAAGAAAACTACATTGCTGGGCGCCAACAATGGGCTCTAGAGAAATGGTGTTTGAGATTCCCGCGTTCGTAATAGTGTATTTTATTGTTTGGCCACGGTGTTAGGTAGCGGTGGAAAAACGTTGTGCTAGCAGGCTTTAAGTAACGGGACAAGGCGGGAGGGAATCGAATTGCAAAATAAAGTGGCGCGTCCCGCGTCGGGAACAGACACACGATCTAGAATTTCAGAGTGAGAAGTTTTAATAGGATTTGCAATGAGTCTCTGCGGAGCGTTGGATGGTAAACGACAAAATAAACCAGCGTTCGTGATCTTAAGTACCAGTTTCGTTATGTCAGAATCTTCATAATAGAAATGTGTGTCTCATGAGGGAGCCGGCCGGGTGGCCGAGCGGTTCTAGGCGCTCCAGTCTGGAACCACGCGACCGCTACGGTCGCAGGTTCGAATACTGCCTCGGGTGTGGATGTGTGTGATGTCCTTAGGTTAGTTAGGTTTAAGTAGTTCTAAGTTCTAGGGGACTGATGAGCTCAGAAGTTAAGTCCCATACTGCTCAGAGCCATTTGAATTTCTTCATAACAAATTATGGAACAATCATTTGTGTGGCGTGGAGCAGTACGAGTAACGGTAGGAACGGTGCAAGAATCGTCGCAGGATCAGATCTGTATGTAACATGAAAATCTCTGCACAAAAGACCGAGGCTACGGTTTTAGGGAAAATGTGGAACAAACCGAAGAATATTGCGACTCAAAGACATGGATGACGAAAACTAAACATCTGATGACTGATCAGAAAGGAGATTCCTGAGTTTGTGCAAGGTCCCACGAGGCGGGATGGATTTAAAAATGAAGATGTCCTGCGGTTGAAACGTCCCCTAAGAAAAATTATAAATGTCTGTGCTTAAACTGACACACAATATTTTTAGCGCAACGCAATCTGACTTCCAAAAATCCCTGCAAAAGAATGGCCCTGACTAACAATAACCTATACCTTTCATGAATCACTTACCTCACAAAAATCTTCGTTACTCGAACTACTGCAATACAGCGTGCGCCAATACTGCCAGCTGAATAATAGATTCTAACTACTGAAGGCACTAACTACTGATAGGCATAGTTAGCAAATGAAAGATTTTGATAGAGAACAAACAATGTATTTACCTTAATAGTGTTCAAAAGTCATAGTATATCGGTTCATGACATCCAGTCTTACAAATTTACTGTCTCTGATGGATACACGTCCAGATCATCCGCTCTCAAAACTCTGCCATCTTTCTCCACACATCCACCACTGCTGGAGGCTCACCCCCAACTGCGCAACGCTACGCGCTGTTAACAGCCAACTGCCCAACACTACAATAGCAAATTCCAACAATGCAAACCAGCCACAGACTGCACACAGCACAGCCAGTAATTTTCATACAGAGCGCTACGTGCCGTTACCAATATAAAAACGTAAACAGCCTACTTACGAGGTAACTGAATCTTTAGATTATGCTTATCCATTACGGATATTTTAGACCCGTGACTGTATATTAATGTAAATAAATTATACACAACTGCAACCAGTCACTTTTTCATTAATAATGCTTTATTACATTAACCGGTTTTCGAACCCTTTCAGGTTCATCTTCAGATGATTTCGGCAGAATCCGGGAAGTTACATCATTTCTGGTAGTAGCATAATGCTGGGTGCTGGTTTGCGACAGTATAGGCGGCTTTTTTCGTATCTGTCTGCCTCCATTTTGATGTCCAGAACACTTTCACACGAACTATATTAGTTCACACTTTAACAGTGACACTTTACCAGCATCCAGCATGCGCTTTACAACTGTTGTTTGCTTTGCAACAGTTGTAAAGTGCATGCTGGATGCTGGTAAAGTGTCACTGTTAAAGTGTGAACTAATATAGTTCGTGTGAAAGTGTTCTGGACATCAAAATGGAGGCAGACAGATACGAAAAAAGCCGCCTATACTGTCGCAAACCAGCACCCAGCATTATGCTACTACCAGAAATGATGTAACTTCCCGGATTCTGCCGAAATCATCTGAAGATGAACCTGAAAGGGTTCGAAAACCGGTTAATGTAATAAAGCATTATTAATGAAAAAGTGACTGGTTGCAGTTGTGTATAATTTATTTACAGTAACTGAATCTGTTTCAAATAGAAGACAAAATCAAATCAAATAACGGAAGACTGTTCTAACACTTGAAAGATTGGTCTCAGACTTGAGCGGAATGCAAAAAGGACGAACAGCAAAATAAGTTTTATTATATAGGGTATAAACTGAATAGGAGAAGACAATGGAAGACAATGGAAACGCTTACAACTTCCTCTGTGTGACCGAAAAAGGCGAACGGCTTACTCCTCGAAAGAAGAAGTAGCCGAGGAGCAGCAATACAGCTCAAGCGCTCCAGTGCCGACCACAGTGCACTGTACAACTTTAAACTGCACGTTGCAAGAGAGTGCTACGTGATGCATCGGAACTAGGCGGCTGACTCGGACCAAGTCAGCTGTTTGCATGCAGACTGCGCCCCTCCCAGGTCTCAGGATATCACTTGTTCGTAGCCGACCGCGGGCGGAGCAAGAAGATAGCGACACGTTGATCTGATAATAGGATTGCCTCCGCCGCATGAATCCGGCACTGAAATCTGAATACGCTTACCAGAACAGCGCATGCGCGCCGGATTACAATACGGAGATGCAATCGTGGCCCGAGCTGCTGCATTATTATAATAATTTCCCCGCCCGACGACAAATCCTCTTAGAAGGACAGCTCATTCTTGCTCCGTTGCCGTATCTGTCCGGCAGCTTAAATAACACAATTAGCATATCATTTGGCGTTGAGTGGGCGGGTATTAGCCACGTCATCGGGCGTCGAGTGGGCACGCCGTCTACCTCGAAGACAAACGTGGACCGAGTTCCTGGGTCGTCATTCCCTTCTCCGTGCTGTGACTAGATGTCTCGCTTTAGAAAATGTTCGTCTGGAGAAAGGATAGAGGCGAGCAATTTACACTGAGGCGACAAAAGTAAAAGGATAGCAATGTACACATATACAAATGTCCGTAGCATACGCACGCAGATTATAAAAGGGCAGTGTTTTGGCGTACTGTCATTTGCACTCAGGTGCTTCTTGTGAAAGATTTCCTACGTGATTATGGACGTACGACGGGAATTACGAGACTTTGAACGCGGACTGGTAGTTGGAGGTAGATGCATGGGACATTTGATTTCGGAAATGTTGTTCTTGATGTTGTTGTTGTCTTCAGTCCTGAGACTGGTTTGATGCAGCTCTCCATGCTACTCTATCCTGCGCAAGCTTCTTCCTCCCCCAGTACCTACTGCAACCTACATCCTTCTGAATCTGTTTAGTGTATTCATCTCTTGGTCTCCCTCTACGATTTTTACCCTCCACGCTGCCCTCCAATACTAAATTGGTGATCCCTCGATGTCTCAGAACATGTCCTATCAACCGATCCCTTCTTCTTGTCAAGTTGTGCCACAAGCTCCTATTCTCCCCAATTCTATTCAACACCTTCTCTTTAGTTATGTGATCTACCCATCTAATCTTCAGCATTCTTCTGTAGCGCCACTTTTCGAAAGCTTCTATTCTCTTTTTGTCCAAACTATTTATCGTCCACGTTTCACTTCCATACATGGCTGCACTCCATACAAATACTTTCGGAAACGACTTCCTGACACTTAAATCTGTAATCGATGTTAACAAATTTCTCTTCTTCAGACGTCCGCAGCTCGTGGTCGTGCGGTACCGTTCTCGCTTCCCGCGCCCGGGTTCTCGGGCTCAATTCCCGGCGGGGTCAGGGATTTTCTCTGCCTCGTGGTGACTGGGTGTTGTGTGATGTCCTTAGGTTAGTTAGGTTTAAGTAGTTGTAAGTCCTAGGGGACTGATGACCATAGATGTTAAGTCCCATAGTTCTCAGAGCCATTTGAACCATTTTCTTCTTCAGAAACGTCTTCCTTGCCATTTCCAGTCCACATTTTATATCTTCTCTACTTCGACCATCATCAGTTATTTTGCTCCCCAAATAACAAAATTCCTTTACTACTTTAAGCGTCTCATTTCCTAATCTAATTCCCTCAGCATCACCCGATTTAATTCGACTATATTCCATTATCCTCGTTTTGCTTTTGTTGATGTCCATCTTATATCCTCCTTTCAAGACACTGTACATTCCATTTAACTGCTTTTCCAGGTCCTTTGCTGTCTCTGACAGAATTACAATGTCATCGGCGACCCTCAAAGTTTTTATTTCTTCTCCATGGATTTTAATACCTACTCCGAATTTGTCTTTTGTTTCCTTTACTGCTTGCTCCATATACAGATTGAATAACATCGGGGAGAGGCTACAACTCTGTCTCACTGCCTTCCCAACCACTGCTTCCCTTTCATGCCCCTCGACTCTTGTAACTGCCATCTGGCTTCTGTACAAATTGTAAATAGCCTTTCGCTCTCTATATTTTACCTTTGCCACCTTCATAATTTGATAGACGGTATTCCAATCAACATTGCCAAAAGATTTCTCTAAGTCTACAAATGCTAGAAACGTAGGTTTGCCTTTTCTTAATCTTTCTTGTAAGATAAGTCGTAGGGTCAGTATTGTCTCACGTGTTCCATTATTTCTACGGAATCCAAAATGATCTTCCCCGAGATCGGCTTCTACCAGTTTTTGCATTCGTCTGTAAAGAATTCGCGTTAGTATTTTGCAGGTATGACTTATTAAACTGATAGTTCGGTGATAGTCCGGTAATTTTCACATCTGCCAACACCTGATTTTTTTGCGTATTGGAATTATTATACTCTTCTTGAAGTCTGAGGGTATTTCGCCTGTCACATACATCTTGCTCACCAGATGGTAGAGTTTTGTCAGGACCGGCTCTGCCAAGGCTGCCAGTAGTTCTGTAGGAAATGTTAGCGAATTTAATATTCCGACATTCACAGTGGCAAGAGTGTGCCGAGAACACCACATCTGAGGCGTTACCTCTCACCACCGTCAACCCAGTGGCCGACGGCCTAAACACAACGAACGAGAGCAGGGACGATTGCGTACAGTTTTCACTGATAACAGACACTGCGTGAAATAATCGCAGATACCAGTGTGGGACTTACGACGAACGTATCATTCTCAATGGAGAGAAGTCTTCCGAAGTAAGAGTGATTTCAGGTGTGCCGCAGGGGAGTGTCATAGGACCGTTGCTATTCACAATATACTTAAATGACCTGGTGGATGACATCGGAAGTTCACTGAGGCTTTTTGCAGATGATGCTGTGGTGTATCGAGAGGTTGTAACAATGGAAAATTGTACTGAAGTGCTGGAGGATCTGCAGCGAATTGACACATGGTGCAGGGAATGGCAATTGAATCTCAATATGTCCGCCGCTCGTGGTCTCGCGGTAGCGTTCTCGCTTCCCGAGCACGGGGTCCCGGGTTCGATTCCCGGCGGGGTCAGGGATTTTCACCTGCCTCGAGATGACTGGGTGTTTGTGTTGTTCTCATCATTTCATCATCATCCAGGAAAGTGGCGCACTTGGACTGAGCAAAGATTGGGTAATTGTACGGGCGCTGATAACCACGCTGTTGAGCGCCCCACAAACCAAACATCATCATCATCATCATCATCATGAATCTCAATGTAGACAAGTGTAATGTGCTGCGAATACATAGAAAGATAGATCCCTTATCATTTAGCTACAAAATAGCAGGTCAGCAACTGGAAGCAGTTAATTCCATAAATTATCTGGGAGTACGCATTAGGAGTGATTTAAAATGGAATGATCATATAAAGTTGATCGTCGGTAAAGCAGATGCCAGACTGAGATTCATTGGAAGAAGCCTAAGGAAATGCAATCCGAAAACAAAGGAAGTAGGTTACGGTACGCTTGTTCGCCCACTGCTTGAATACTGCTCAGCAGTGTGGGATCCGTACCAGATAGGGTTGATAGAAGATATAGAGAAGATCCAACGGAGAGCAGCGCGCTTCGTTACAGGATCATTTAGTAATCGCGAAAGCGTTACGGAGATGATAGATAAACTCCAGTGGAAGACTCTGCAGGAGAGACGCTCAGTAGCTCGGTACGGGCTTTTGTCGAAGTTTCGAAAACATACCTCCACCGAAGAGTCAAGCAGTATATTGCTCCCTCCTACGTATATCTCGCGAAGAGACCATGAGGATAAAATCAGAGAGATTAGAGCCCACACAGAGGCATACCGACAATCCTTCTTTCCACGAACAATACGAGACTGGAATAGAAAGGAGAACCGATAGAGGTACTCAAGGTACCCTCCGCCACACACCGTCAGGTGGCTTGCGGAGTATGGATGTAGATGTAGATGTAGATCCTTTAGGACAGTGCGGAGAAATTTGGCTTTAATGTGGTATGGCTGCAGACATGAGAGTGTCTTTGCTAACGGCACAGCATCGTCTGCTTCGCATTTCCTGGGCTCGTGACCATACTGGTTGGACTCCACACGACTAGAAAACCGTGGTCTGGTCATATGACTCCCGAACTCAGCTGGTAAGAGCTGATGGTAGGGAAGGAGTGTGGCGCAGACCCCACGGACACATGCACCCAAGTTGTCAACAAGGCACTGTCTATATCAGCCGACGATGAAAACATTTCAATTGAGTCCATAAAAGAGTCAGTAATTTACGTCAATCTGAGAGAATACAATCTCCACTATGGTTTTACTGCACTGAGTGTAACGCTGTTTTCCACGATATCCCAAAATCATTTCACTCGAAATTTCCTGAAAGTTCTTTTGAAAAGATAAGGGATGATTTCGTATCCCACATTCTGATTGAGGCAATGTACCAATGACTTCGATGTCGACGGAACGGTCAACTGGGACTTTCGTTACTTCCGTTATTAACTTCTACATCATCTCTCTCGATGAATGCGCAAATTACGAAATCTTAGACTTCAACAGCTTTTGTTCGACATCCTAGCGCGATAAAACGCAGTGGTAGTAATGGTCTTACTTCTTTTGATCTTTTCGTTTGGTGATTTACGTTTTTATTGTATTTTGTTGGTACTGTTCACACGAGTGTGCATTTAACCTCAACTTTCAACCCCTTATTGACTGAAACTTGGACAGCTCACTATTTCGTATTATCATGGCGTAACTACACTGTGGCAGTTGAGAGGCGTGCACTGCACACTGTTTCTGTGGCTGTCCTAGTCTTGTGATTGGGGAAAAAAAGAGGCAGGGCAAAGTACAATAGGAGAGGGAGGGTAAAGCAGTAGGGGGAAACTATGAAGATGAAGAAGAAGGAAATGGATTGGAGATCACTACATTGGGAAAGTAAATCATGGGGATATTAGAGTGAGCAAGAGTTCCGTAAGATCTACCTCTCCCTAATGGCAAGAAGCCTCTTTCTCGGCCGGCCGGAGTGTCCAAGCGGTTCTAGGAGCTACAGTCTGGAACCGCGCTGATGACCTCAGATGTTAAGTCCCATAGTGCTCAGAGTCATTATTTTTCTTAGCAAGATTTCGCTATTATTGTTACGTTTTTATTTTTGACATGGTAGTACAGCAGAATGAAGCAATATATACTGACAGAAAAAAAAAGTTACAGCACCAAGGAGGAGCTGAGCGACATAAACGAAAGTTGGTAGTCATGTTTCTACATCTGAATGTTGATGTCTACTCGTAAGGATCTGGACGGGAACCAATTCGATTCTACACAGACTACGCGAAAGAACTTGTCCCTCTTCTAACAGCCGTGTATCGCAAGTCTCTAGAGGAACGGAAGGTTCCAAATGATTGGAAAAGAGCACAGGTAGTTCCAGTTTTCAAGAAGGGTCGTCGAGCAGATGCGCAAAACTATAGGCCTATCTGTTTTAGAATTTTAGATATCGAATACATTGCTTCCCCCTACTTATACCTCCCGAGGAGATAACGAATGTAAAATTAGAGAGATTCGAGCGCTCACGGAGGCTTTCCGGCAGTAGTTCTTCCCGCGAACCATACGCGACTGGAACAGGAAAGGGAGGTAATGATAGTGGCACGTAAAGTGCCCTCCGCCACAGACCGTTGGGTGGCTTGCGGAGTATAAATGTAGATGCAGATGTAGATGAAGGATGAAAATCAGGTTTGCTCTCAATACAGGCTGTAAGATACCTTTGAGGTTGGATGTCGATAGTTGATCGTTTAAGGGGCTCCGGAAAGGCTCAAAATCATGAAAAGTTCAAATTTTACTTTTTTGCGTTTTCTGAATCTGCAGACTATTACCTTTTAATAGATATATAATTTATTCAATTCCGAAGACTACAACTATTTTTAATTTTTTTTGAAATGTGTTCTACATGGGCGTGACCCACTGTGGCGCTGTTAAACTGCTGTCAAATGGTGTTATTGTTAACGTCCGTGTTCATCAGGTACATAATGGAGGTGATAAAACCTATTTTCAGAGACTTAGCAGCACCTGAACTGTTGAAAAAGTGTATTCACGGAAAAACTCAAAACTCCAATGAAAGTGTAAATAGTGTTATATGGTCGAGAATCCCCAAGACTGTATTTGTTGGAATAGAAACACTTCACTTTGGTGTGTATGATGCTGTTGCGACTTTCAATGATGGCAACATTGTAAGGTGCACGGTATTTAGAAATATGGGAATGAAGATAGGTTCTAACATGGTGCGAGCGATGCTTGCTTTAGACAAGGAACGCCTTCGGGCTGCAGACAGGGCTGTAAAGAGTCTAGAAATACAAGCAAGAGTAAACAGGAGGAGGAACAAGAGGAAGCTGGAGGAGGAGTTTGCAGAGGATGAAGATAATCCATCCTATGGACCTGGAATGTACTAAAAAGTTAATCCAATCTTTGTCGCTCGATTCCCAAAACTTTTATTTTCTCATACTAATTACATGTTTTCTAAGGATCTTCCAAACATGTTTGTTTGAAACTTTCAGTAAATGTTACACAGTACCTTCTGCATAATTTAACACAGCCTTTTTCCAAAAAACTGTATATTTATGAATATATAAATAAAAAATTGCAAAAAAATGTTGTGAATTTTCATTACAATTGAAAAAAAAATCATCTTTAATAACTGAACTAAAATTTTGTAAAATCCCTGTGTTAAGTAGTAGCCCATATTCCAATAAATAATCTGTAAAAAGTTCAACTTCCTACCTCAAATACTTTGTGAGGAAAGATGTAATTTATAAGCGTTATTTTAACATTGCAAGTATAGGGCGTTCCGGAGCCCCTTAAGGCGACAAGTACGCCATTATTAACACCACACTGCGTTGAACGAGATTGTGTAATAGGGGTACTAGAAGCTGGATGTTCGTTTTGCGAATTTGCAGGAAGTCTTGGCACCGTATACGATTGTTGGCAGCGGTGGTCACGGGAATCCACGGTCTCAAGACCAGTCTCCGGACATGGCACTACCGAGAGGGAAGACCGTAATGTTCGGCGTATCACTCTGGCGCATCGTACGGCGTCTTCAGCAGCACTTTGAGCAGCAGTTGGCAAGACAGTGACGCAACGAACCGTTACAAATCGATTACTTCAAGGTCAGCACCGAGCTGGACACCTTGTAGCGTGCATGCCATCGATCCCAAACAACCACCATTTGCGACGTCAGTGGTGTCAAGAGAGAGAGCTCCTTGGAGGGCAGATGGCGATCTGTTGTGTTTTCTGATGAAAGCTGGTTCTGCCCCATTGCGTGTGTTGGTTGGAAGGAGGCCAATTGAGGACCTGCACCCAACCTGTCTGTGTGCTAGACACACCGGGCCTACATCTCTAGTTACGGCCTGGGGCGTGATTTCGTACGCCAGCACGAGCACTCTCGTGGTTACCCCACGCACCCTGACTGCCAACTGGTGGTTCGACCTGTAGTGCTGCCTCTCGTGGGATGTTTTCCAACAGGATAACGTTCGCCCACATACCGCTGTTACAACCCAACGTACTCTGCAGACTGTCGATGCCTTGGCCTGATCGATCACCGGATCTGTCTCCAATTGAGCACATATGGGACATCGTTGGGCGACAGTTCCAGCGTCGTCTACAAACAGCATGAATGATCCCTGTATTGACCGACTAAGTGCAACAGGCATGCAACTCCATCCCCAAAACCGACATCTGGCAGCTGTACAACACAACACATGCGCGTTTGCAGGCTTGCATTCGACGTTCTGGTGGTTACACCGGTTATTAATGTACCAGCATTTCACATTTACAATGACTTATCTCACGCTTACATTAATATGTCATCTCGCAACTTTATTCACTTAAATATTTTACCTAGACATATGTATTCCCGAAATTTCATTACTCTACCTTCATTAGTTTTTGGTGCTGCAATATTTTTCCGTTGGCGAATAATATTCATCAAAAGCAATGGCGTAACTGGCAGCCAACGGGAACTTCGACTTTGATAACCTACCATCCATTCTCACCCTGCTGACTTTTAGCATACCTCCCTCTTCCTGTTTAATCCTCGTCGCCACTTATCCCGTACATTCCTTTATTGAAATAAAAATTATATGACCTTAAAATGAAAATATAAGATTTCAATAATTATTTTCAGTACGATGCAGTTCAAAGCACAGAAAAGCACACAGTCCGCAGTAACATCGCTTGTAACAATATCGCTATCGTTTTTCTTAGTTTTAATGTCGATCAGTGCAAAGACGCGTCAAACAACCTCAGCAGATGCTTTTCACAGTTTCATTGTTTTGCTTCACTTGCCATAACGAGTGTGGCTACTTCTAGTAACCGAAAACGAGAAAGAGGTTCAAATGGTTCAAATGGCTCTGAGCACTATGGGACTTAACTCCTGAGGTCATCAGTCCCCTAGAACTTAGAACTACTTAAACCTAACTAACCTAAGGACATCACACACATCCATGCCCGAGGCAGGATTCGAACCTGCGACCGTAGCGGTCGCGCTGTTCCAGACTGAAGCTCCTAGAACCGCTAGGCTTTTTGTTAAAAGTTGCTTGAAAGATGCGAGTTTCATCCTCTCTAGTAATGTTTTAGCACTTTAAATGACGAAAAATGTTCTAAAATATTTGCCGCACTAATTGAATGGTTGTCCTGAAACTCGTACTATCCTCATAATTCAGTTGCGTCGTCGCTTGTACGAGACACGGTGGCGCAGGAGACGTGCGCGTTAAAAGTTTTGAGTTAAACACAGGCTGGACGCAACGTGAACAAGAGGAACGGAGGTGAAGAAATAGCCTCTCAGAATGGGTTGGAAGGTGATAATTTACTGCGCCCGTACTGAGGGGCTGAGTTATTTGCCATTGTGTGTGCCGGGTAGCGGGACCAATAGCTCGCCTTTACAAACTATTAACAAAGGCTTGCACGGAAAATTACCTCGGACTTTTTGAATTCATTATTCATGATCGCCGCGTCAAATCGATTTGCTCTGGGAATCTAACGATCGATAGGAGATAATAGTTTAGTGTAAGCTGGTATTAATATTTCATACGCCGGGCCTCATCACTAATTCATGATGTTTGCGAGGTAAAGAGCGCTGGGCCGGTCGTTATTAAGGCGAGCACTACAAACAATGGCTGGACGCGCGGCCGGCTCTTGGCGCCTCGGGTGCCAACGGCCAGGGCTGTCCAGCCCGCACTCCGACCGACGGACAAGCCGTAGAGGAATGAATGACCACGGAGGGCAACAGCCGAGCCTAAAGCCCGTCTCACACGGACCGTGCATCCGAACGTTGAGCGTTCAGCGTGCCGAGTTTCTGACGTCACAGCGTGGAATAGCACGCTCGGGAGTCTTTCCGAACGTGCAGAGCAATATCTGGCATGTCAGATATTCTGAGCGTGCGTCTGAGCGTTGACCAATGAGATGGCACAACGCCGCCTACGTCACAAGCACGCCGTCTCCCTTCAGTACAGAGTTGTGTGAGGCGCCATATTGGCATTCATTTCAAGCCTATATGGATTTTTGCCGTTCCGAGCACAAGCAAATTGAGAATCACTGCAAAACCCATTGTTAACTGTGTGATTCGTTCCGATAAAATAATGAGAAACATCATATTCGTGGCAAAAGAATAATTGTAACTTGCGTATAATGAGAGTAGGCTATTTGAAGGCAGCGACACACTGAAGATCCACCCAAAACGCATTATTCTTGGTACAATTTGTTATAATTAAATTTTAGTTAGTAACATATCTACGATTAATGTTTTTAGGAAGTACTAAGAATCAGAAACCAATGTTCGGTGTTGGTCTAGCGTAATGATTAGCGTCGCTGACCAAGATATGGTTTTTGTTGGGGCGGAGGTTCGCGTCCTGGCACAACCAATTTTTTTTCCTAACATTCGCGTTTTTATTAGGTTCTGATACTTTATTATTAGTTTAATATAAGTATAGACTATAATATTTGATGTTATGTAAATATAAGTTAACTTTTTCCTTTTTTTTTTTTTTTTTTTTTTTAAAGGGGTGACTTTGTTCGATTGGCTTAATCTAAAGGACAGCTTGCGCTACTTGTATAAAGATATTTTGCTCCTCCTTCATTTACGCTTCGTAATTCACATGTAGCAAAGATTCTGCTACTGGTTAGGAACAGTGATCCAGTAAGACCGACCTTGGGGTTTTACTAAAGTGTGGGAATGATGAAATTATATTTATCTTATGCAGAGAAGTATTCCAAATTTGTAACGTACTGTTTGTAATGGAACTTTTATAAGCCTGTGTCCTTATTGATTGGACATGGTACTTTGCTTTTCGTGGACGATGGAAGAAATGTGCGTTTTAATAGAGCTAACGTGGGAATTTTATGCTCGCCCGTTGGATATACAGTGTGATTTACGAACCAGAAACATCCCTCAACTGTCGCTGTAGTGCGTCGCGATCGCGTATACCAAGTTGAGGCCCACGCACCGTATGCACAAGTCGCATCGCTCCTGAGCGTTCAGCAGCACGTTGAACTTGGCACGCTCAACGTTAACGTTCGACAGCACGGTCCGTGTGCCGACGGCTTAAAGCCCGTCTCACACGGAGCAACATTCTCTGCAAGTTTCCTTGCTGACTCGCGCGACGGCTACCTTGCCGGCTCCGTCGTCTGCTAGCGGGCTACCTAGCTGGGAACCTTGTAAGATTTCCAGGGTAGGTCCGGTGCTATTTGTCTTGCAAGGTTCCCTGCGTGCTACCTGCGTTGGCCAATCATGAAACCTTTCGTTTGTGACGTCGGACGCGGAAAGCTTGGGCGGGAAGCCTTTGTTAATAGTTCTTTTCTGCTGTTGTGAGGTGCGGTAGGAAGTTCTTATAATTATTAAATAATGGCACCGCAGTGGTCCAAGGAAGCGATTGAAGCATTGATACAGGGTGTTTCAAAAATGACCGGTATATTTGAAACGGCAATAAAAACTAAAAGAGCAGCGATAGAAATACACCGTTTGTTGCAATATGCTTGGGACAACAGTACATTTTCAGGCGGACAAACTTTCGAAATTACAGTAGTTACAATTTTCAACAACAGATGGCGCTGCAAGTGATGTGAAAGATATAGAACACAACGCAGTCTGTGGGTGCGCCATTCTGTACGTCGTATTTCTGCTGTAAGCGTGTGCTGTTCACAACGTGCAAGTGTGCTGTAGACAACAAGGTTTATTCCTTAGAACAGAGGATTTTTCTGGTGTTGGAATTCCACCGCCTAGAACACAGTGTTGTTTTCAACGGAGGTTTAATGTAACCAAAGGACCGAAAAGCGATACAATAAAGGATCTGTTTGAAAAATTTCAACGGACTGGGAACATGACGGATGAACGTGCTGGAAAGGTAGGGCGACCGCGTACGGCAACCACAGAGGGCAACGCGCAGCTAGTGCAGCAGGTGATCCGACAGCGGCCTCGGGTTTCCGTTCGCCGTGTTGCAGCTGCGGTCCAAATGACGCCAACGTCCACGTATCGTCTCATGCACCAGAGTTTACACCTCTATCCATACAAAATTCAAACGCGGCAACCCCTCAGCGCCGCTACCATTGCTGCACGAGAGACATTCGCTAACGATATAGTGCACAGGATTGATGACGGCGATATGCATGTGGGCAGCATTTGGTTTACTGACAAAGCTTATTTTTACCTGGACGGCTTCGTCAATAAACAGAACTGGCGCATATGGGGAACCAAAAAGCCCCATGTTGCAGTCCCATCGTCCCTGCATCCTCAAAAAGTACTGGTCTCGGCCGCCATTTCTGCCAAAGGAATCATTGCCCCATTTTTCAGATCCGAAACGATTACTGCATCACGCTATCTGGACATTCTTCGTGAATTTGTGGCGGTACAAACTGCTTTAGACGACACTGCGAACACCTCGTGGTTTATGCAAGATGGTGCCCGGCCACATCGCACGGCCGACGTCTTTAATTTCCTGAATGAATATTTCGATGATCGTGTGATTGCTTTGGGCTATCCGAAACATACAGGAGGCGGCGTGGATTGGCCTCCCTATTCGCCAGACATGAACCCCTCTGACTTCTTTCTGTGGGGACACTTGAAAGACCAGGTGTACCGCCAGAATCCAGAAACAATTGAACAGCTGAAGCAGTACATCTCATCTGCATGTGAAGCCATTCCGCCAGACACGTTGTCAAAGGTTTCGGGTAATTTCATTCAGAGACTACGCATGGTGGATATGTGGAAAATATCGTACTATAGAGTTTCCCAGACCGCAGCGCCATCTGTTGTTGAAAATTGTAACTACTGTAATTTCGAAAGTTTGTCTGCCTGAAAATGTACTGTTGTCCCAAGCACATTGCAACAAACGGTGTATTTCTATCGCTGCTCGTTTAGTTTTTATTGCCGTTTCAAATATACTGGTCATTTTTGAAACACCCTGTATGTACTTGTAGGGAAGAACAGTGTCTATACCTCGCGAAAAGCGCAGATTATTATAATAAACACTTGCGTGCAGAAGCACTTGAAAGAGTTGCTAGTGCCGTGTGTCTTGTTCGACCATATACGACGAGCTAGGACCAATACATCCATTCGTATAAAATTTGCGAAGGATGTACGATCTTCTATCCTATAAAATGAAGTCGTATATAACAGTCATTGATGGTATATTTATAAAGTCAAACAGTAATGAAATGGCGATACTTTTCAAAACAAAAGTAGGTGCGAACTAACCTCAACTCTTTATGAAGCGTGGAGAGCACATCTTTTCCAGCGTTTCTCCCCTTAATCCAGTTTTCCGTCCATTCTCTCTTTCTTTTTCTCTCATTAGCATGCATTTCTGCATCGTTTAGCACCAAAACAGCTAATAACGACAGTTTGATCTGAACATCTGCACCTGAAACAGCCATCTACGTTCGATACAACATGCAGCCGATCACAACATAACTAGCTGCCGATCTTGCACCGTGGGAGAGCTTCGGCATGGAAGATACATCTACATCTACATCTACATTTATACTCCGCAAGCCACCCAACGGTGTGTGGCGGAGGGCACTTTACGTGCCACTGTCATTACCTCCCTTTCCTGTTCCAGTCGCGTATGGTTCGCGGGAAGAACGACTGTCTGAAAGCCTCTGTGCGGGCTCTAATCTCTCTAATTTTATATTCGTGATCTCCTCGGGAGGTATAAGTAGGGGGAAGCAATATATTCGATACCTCATCCAGAAACGCACCCTTTCGAAACCTGGCGAGCAAGCTACACCGCGATGCAGAGCGCCTCTCTTGCAGAGTCTGCCAATTGAGTTTGTTAAACATCTCCGTAACGCTATCACGGTTACCAAATAACCCTGTGACGAAACGCGCCGCTCTTCTATGGATCTTCTCTATCTCCTCCGTCAACCCGATCTGGTGCGGATCCCACACTGATGAGCAATACTCAAGTATAGGTCGAACGAGTGTTTTGTAAGCCACCTCCTTTGTTGATGGACTACATTTTCTAAGGACTCTCCCAATGAATCTCAACCTGGTACCCGCCTTACCAACAATTAATTTTATATGATCATTCCACTTCAAATCGTTCCGTAAGCATACTCCCAGATATTTTACAGAAGTAACTGCTACCAGTGTTTGTTCCGCTATCATATAATCATACAATAAAGGATCCTTCTTTCTATGTATTCTCAATACATTACATTTGTCTATGTTAAGGGTCAGTTGCCACTCCCTGCACCAAGTGCCTATCCGCTGCAGATCTTCCTGCATTTCGCTACAATTTTCTAACGCTGCAACTTCTCTGTATACTACAGCATCATCCGCGAAAAGCCGCATGGAACTTCCGACACTATCTACTAGGTCATTTATATATATTGTGAAAAGCAATGGTCCCATAACACTCCCCTGTGGCACGCCAGAGGTTACTTTAACGTCTGTTGACGTCTCTCCGTTGATAACAACATGCTGTGTTCTGTTTGCTAAAAACTCTTCAATCCAGCCACACAGCTGGTCTCATGTTCCGTAGGCTCTTACTCTGTTTATCAGGCGGCAGTGCGGAACTGTATCGAACGCCTTCCGGAAGTCAAGGAAAACAGCATCTACCCGGGAGCCTGTATCTAATATTTCTCGCAAATAGAGCGAGTTGGGTCTCACACGATCGCTGTTTCCGGAATCCATGTTGATTCCTACATAGTAGATTCTGAGTTTCCAAAAACGACATGATACTCGAGCAAAAAACATGTTCTAAAATTCTACAAGAGATCGACGACCCTTCTTGAAGACTGGGACTACCTGTGCACTTTTCCAATCGTTTGGAACCTTCCGTTCCTCTAGAGACTTGCGGTACACGGCTGTTAGAAGGGGGGCAAGATAGCCGGTTCCTTTCCCTGCAAGCCGGCACGCATGCACGCCATCTCGCAAACTTGCGCCGAACCTTGCTCCGTGTGAGACGGGCTTAAGAAGCCAACTGCTGCGGTAACGCTGAAACCGCGCTCCTCGGTGACGTTACGACGACAAATCTATCCGCGGAAAATTTCTACTTTGAGACACCCTCCCCCACCCTCCCATCTCCCTTTGCCAAACACAACCCTTAAGGGAATGTTTACTATCTTTTGATTCAAAAAAATCGGTTTTTATTAAATCGCATTTTTTGATGCATAAAAGTGTTTAGAATCCACCCCTGAAACGGTTTTTCCGAATATGGAACGGAAATGTTTGTTATTCGCGGTTGAACAAAAAAATGCCTGAAATCGGCCCTTTTCACGCACCAGTTCTCTTCTTTCGGAGGACGAGTTATTGTACCGGTGCTTGGGAGGAAACACAAAAAATTCAAATGAAAGTTTGAACGCGTGTGTTTGGAAGTTAGCCCCCAAACATTTGCATTCTGGTGCGAAGACTGTGGTGATTGTGACTTTCCTAGCAGTGAGGAGGGTATTCAGCAATTCTGAAGACCATGACAACGATGGACGTCACTCTGGGACTCTATTCGACGCACTTCGCCAAGCATTCGGACGACCACCGGATTCGAGCGGCCGGAAACCGCTTGTCAGCGGCCGGCCGTACGAGCGGCTCTGGAGCAGCGCAGGATGGCCCAGCTCGAGCAGAACGCCCTCTGTGAGGAGGAGGAAGGACTAGTTCATGGACCCGGAATAGCAGGCTGAACGTAAGTTGCATAATATTGCATTTATATGTAGTCAAAACTTCAAACGCGTTTTTATCGTAACGACTTTTTTTTATCGCGCGGTATGGTAACTTCAAATCTACTGAACCGATTGGCTTGATTCTAACTAAATTGTCTTGGAGTTGTACCACTTTTATTCCAATCCATCAAATACAAAAAAATTTCTTGGCCGACGAAGTCGAAAAATCGATGAAAAAAAACCCTATTTTTCTTCAAATGGCCGCCATTTTGTTTGCTATGGTCCAAATAACTTAAGCGAGTTGCAACTCCTAAAGGATCTTATATACTTCGCTAACGTCGACTCAGTTTCGATTTCAGGCGAGCCGGCTGACCTGTGACGTACCGCGCGTGGAGGTCCACATCGAAATTTTGTTTCGTTCCGACGGCACTTTGGCCTTTGCTCTTAGACATTTCCGGTCGAAAAAAATTCTAATTTGTAGAGGAAATATCAATAAACATTTTGACAAAATTTGACAATGATATCTATAACACATGCCGAGAAAAAAAACTTTCAAAGAACATGCTTTTTTTCGGGCCAAAGGTAGGAAACCTCCCCTTACGGGCGTCCTCAACTCCACCCATCAGCCATTGATAATTTCCAATATTTGAACGCGTTAATGAAACAAATCTTAATATACACGGTTCCGTCACATTAGTAAGACGTGTATATTTATATTGTCGATTGACAAATCACTATTTATGAAAGATGTTTATATTTTATTAAGAGGATTAAGTACGAATAATTAATATTTGTCATGTTGGAAATAATTGTGGTAGCAGGGAATGTCTGCACCAAAGTATTGTTGGCAAGAGAGACCGCACATTGATATAATTTTAAAAAGGGCGCGAGAGACCGCGTATGGATACATTTTAAGAAAAGAGCGGGAAAGACCGCGTATTGATACATTTTGTAATGGTAGCAGGGATTGTCTGCACCAGGAAGCGTTGTTGGCAGGAGAGACCGCACTTTTAGCGTTCGTAGGAAGTCAGTGGTAAGCGAGAAGTGAAGCGAGTCGGTAGCAGGTCTGAAGCGAGAGGTTGAGAGGATTAGTGTGCCTGCCAGCCACCAGTCATGATTTACAAGAGATTATAAACAGATGTACAGAGACATCAACTATTATCATAAGAGGAACTAATATTATTGAATTAATTTTTTGAGAAACTCAAGACCTCTGAATGTATGTTTGCGCATTGCTAGTTGTAAGATTATTGTAAAAAGTAAGTCCCATTTGAACGTTTGTAAAATTACTTCATTACCAACAGTAAATATTTGAAGCGTTTTCAGAATATAATTAATTTTTGCCAGCAATGTTGCATTACTGATTATAATCCATCCCAAAAACCATCAACATAAAACTTTGCAAAAAATTTTATTGTTGTCAAGAAAAAGTGTATCTATGAATTAGGTAACTTCAGTCAAATTAATTAAAGAATAACGTCAGCTTTGCTATTAAAGAATAGCGTCAGCTTTGGTAATAAATACAGCCACTTATTATGACAGCCCACCAGCAGTTAATAGAGTATAATAAACCAGAGCAAGTATATTATGTCGCAGTTCGATGTAGCAGTCAGATGGCGATCCAGTAACAGTAAAAGAAGGTAAGGAACAGTTTTGGGTTATTGCAGATATCGACTAAGGGCCACGACGACGACACCTTCTATGTTTCGTCGAAATAATCAGAAGATCACTTTTAATAAGCAGCAATTAAATTTGTATTCGAAAACTGAGAAATAGAATAAATTTCAAAGGGAAGATTTAATTTGTTATTATTAAGCAAGAGATAGAACTCCTAAGGGAAGGTTACACAGGTTATTGTAAAATGGAAGGTTATCATTAACAAAAGAGGTATAGAGGAGACGGGAAGGTTTCAACCTCCCCTTAAGGGCGACCTCAACCCCACCCATCAGCCATTGATAATTTCCAATATTTGAACGCGTTAATGAAACAAATCTTAATGTACATGGTTCCGTCACGTTAATTTGTCCATCGGCTTGTAATCTCCCCACGGAAAATTACCCTCTACCACGCACCAATTAATCATTGTCAATCAAATCATCCACATTTATTCACTTTTGAAAAGTATCTGATCGGATTTTCTAGTAATATATGCGCCGACAGCTCGTCGACGCCAAAGTATTTTCTAGTACGTTTATTCTTTGGAATAACAGAGATACATGTATGTATTCTCCAAGGTTGTTAGACTGGTAACTAGGACAGCTTCGGAAGTATCTGTTGAAAGATTGACGGGTTTCTAAAAGAGACATATTTGCTTTTCTTCTCGCTAAATCGAGCTATTAACATTTGTGCCACTAGCGGGTTGTTTGAAGAGAAAGAAACTGTAACGGAAAATAATTAAGACTTGGAACCAACAGAGATCTGGACATGTAATGGAGATGGATTGAATATACAATTTCCTTCATAAATAAGGTTTGTGACCCCTTTTATTCTGGAGTGAATGAACGAATGAGTTCTTTGTCTGAATCATTGATGATCGCGTTGGCCCTGTAATTGGTGGGGAAGTTTCAGCTGTGTCGAAGAGAGCCTGCAATCACCAAGTCTTTGTTAAATCGTCCAGAAAGGCTTCGTACACATCTGGAATTCGAAATCTTTCGTAAAAGGAACGAATTGTTCAAACGATTGATTTTCCCAACTGAATGCAGCGCTTAACAATAATAATAATAAATGTAAAGATCTCTTACAGCAAGCCAGCCGCTGAATACTAAGACGAAGGGCTCCACCAGAGATTCTATTTGGCTGATTTCACGTAATGAAATATTATATCAAAAACTGTACACCGATAAAGGAGAGAGAGAGAGAAAGAGAGAGAGAGAGAGCGAATGAAAATTAGAGAAAATACTAATAATCCTCCATTAGTCTAATTTTTCGCCTGTCTTATCACGGATCAGCCTAAAGACAAAACGGGAGGTCCTTACTTTACTGTATAGATTTATGTGTGAAAGTGAAGGGATCTTAAAGGCAACAGATACACGTCTATACAGACAAGACATTACACAAAGTTAGCGGCAAGCTGCATGCATTCATCATTCAGCGTCTATTCTTCTTACATAAATACATTATAGGCTATGTTCGACGTGAGCGTGCAATAACCACTCGCACACCGCAAGTGGCAGCACTAGCAGTGGAGGGTGTATAAAGCGCGTCGTGGGAACGCGGGAAACAGTGCACTCGTTGTCGTAATCCGAACACGGAGCGATTTATCTGACGTCCAAACGGGTATGATCAGGCCAATGACGGTAGCAGTTCCGAAACGACAAAGTCTGCAAACAGTTCGCGTGCCGCCTTGGTTAAAGTTTACCGTGCGAGGCAAAATGACGCCATCCAAAACTGGTGCTAAGGCCGATGTGGTGCACCACGGGCCATACATGACAGGGGTCAACGACGGTTGCAGAAATGTTTACGGACGAGCAGATGTGTAACTGTTGCGGAACTGATTGCCCAGCTCAACCAAGGGACTACCAACAGTGTATCCTTTAGGCTCGTTTCACACTGGGACACTTGTGACGGTCACCGGTGACGGTCACTGATAGAGATACCTTCGTTTGAATTGGAGCATTCACACCCGGACACTGCACTGAGTCACCGAGTCACGGTGACCCAGCAGTGACTCACCCTCGCCGCATGTGACGGACACCGACACTGCGTTCGCTGCGGTCACCGCCGGACATGCATTAGCCTGTATTGGAGTGTTCACACTGGGACACCGATCACAGACACAGCAGTGCAGAGTTGCCAACAGACAGGCAGCCGTTGCTGAGCCCAGTGGTTCTCCACATAGTGCAGCCATGAGTTTAGAGTTCATCAACACAGGAGATTTTATAAGTGAAGTGGAAAGTCGTCCCGTTATTTGGGATATGAAAAGCAATGACTACAGTAACAAAGTCATGAAAATGAAAGCGCGGCAAGAAATTATTACGAAGTTTGTGCCTGATTTCGATGAAAAGAGCATAGATGAAAGAAACAAAAATGGTAAGTTCTATATTCTTTTTTCACTTTAATACCGTATTTTTCGGACCACAAGAATAGCGAAATATATTTTCTACCCCTGTACGAGGCTCGGAGGTTAATAACCTACAAGGAGAATGCTAGTAGTTCATCAAATGAAGTTTTTGACATTCGAAAATACTGAAAAAACTTCTTCTCAGATTGTCTCAGATCGTCATAAAGGGTGTAATACAATCCTTTCTCCAGCCGATCACGTAGCAGTGGATGTATGTGTAACGAACGTTTTGTCTTCATTCTCCTCCTCCTCCTCCTCATTACAAGTACTAACAACAGTTCCTCCTCGCTCGAGTCCATTTCACCAACTAATCAGTTGGCAACAGCTGCAGTGTGGGACACCAGTGGCCCAGGAGTGTTCGCCACAGTCATCGGTGACCGTCACCGGTGACCGTCACAAGTGTCCCAGTGTGAAACGAGCCTAAGTGACCACTCAGTGAACGCTGCTGCGTATGGTCTTCCGCAGCAAGCACCTGGTTCATGCACCCGTGCTGATTGCTGTTCAATGGGTGGAATTTGCACGCCAGTACTGTAACTGGACGTCAACTGAGTGACGAAAGGTGGCCGTTTCAGATGAACCACGTTTTATGCTCCACCGGAAAGACAGCCGGTGGTGTGTACGGCGTGGAACGACTGAAATCAAATGCCTTCAACAAACATCGGAAAGGTCCAGGCGGAGGAGGAAGCGTTATGCTCTGGGGCTTGTTTTACAAGTAGGCTGTTTAGGTTTTTATGTTGGCAACGCCACGTAGCGCTCTGTATGAAAATCGCTGACTGTGCTGTGTGCAGTCTGTGGCTGGTTGGACTCCATGTTGGAATATTCGCTTGTGTAGTGTTGGGCTGTTGGACGTGAACAGGGAGTGGCGTTGGGCAGTTGGAGGTGAGCCGCCAGCAGTGGCAGATGTGGGGAAAGAGATGCCAGAGCTTTGAGAGGTCAGTATAAGAGGAAGATCTGGACGTGTGTCCGCCAGAAAAAGGAAATTTGTAAAGATGGATGTCATGAATTGATATATATATATATATATATATATATATATATATATATATATATATATATATATGATGACTTTTGAACTTATTAAGGTAAATTCATTGTTTGTTCTCGATCAAAATCTTTCATTTGCTAACTATGCTGATTAGTAGTTAGTGCCTTCAGTAGTTAGAATCTTTTATTTAGCTGGCAGTATTGGCACTCCCTGTTTTGCAGTAGTTCGAGTAACGAAGATTTTTGTGAGGTAAGTGACTCATGAAAGGTCTAGGTTATTGTTAGTCAGGGCCATTCTTTTGTAGGGATTATTGAGAGTCAGACTGTGTTGCGCTAAAAATATTGTGTGCCAGTTTAGTGATGATCAGAATAAGTAAAGAGAAAACTGTTTGAGTACGTTGAGTTTTGCTCAGCTGTTTGTAAATCAAATAGCGTTAGAGGTTTACCAGCACAGTAATTCATAATTTTTCTAAGGGGACGCTTCAGTTTTCATGGCATTCCTTGGTTAATTTCGTCATTCTTGAAGCCATACTGAATCAAAAAAAGTATGCATCCATCCTTGGGGACCATCTCCGCCCCTAAATGCAGTTCTTCTCTTTTTTTTCTGGACACAGTAGCGTCTGTCATCAGAACAATACAACGTGTCACACAGCTTGCAGCGTACGCGCGTGGCTCAAAGATCACCAGGAAGAGTTTATCGTTTTCTCCTAGGCACCCAACTACTTGGATTTACACCCAACAGAGAATCTGACCACCTTTATCGGAGTGTTGGCACCATTTAGCCTCAACGAGAACCTAGCGCTGCTGATCGCTGAGTTCGGCGTGGCTCCACACACTTGTCGGTGCCTTCCTCGGTCTCAAATACTCTCTTCCTGCACGTTGCGCAGCGGTCGGCCCTGCAAAAGGTGGTTATTCAGACTTTTAACAGGTGCTCCCAATATTGTGACAAGACAGTGGGTAAGGTTTTCATTATGTGTTGAGTATTTTAGGCAAGAGTAATTTTAGGCCTGGGACTGTGGTTACCTGCGTAAACAGGTGAAGCATATAATGGTCACCTAGTCGTAGATATTGCTATAATCGCACTATCTCACTCCCATTTACGGAACTTGTTAGCATTTGATGTTAGATTAGCGCCATTAAAGTGCATTGTGGTAATCGCTGCTGCTTGCTGGATCGCTGCTGTGTCTCGATGCTAATGCTGGCTCTATATCTGGTTGTCTAGGGGTAAAAAGATGAGGTGCCGTGTTTTTGATGTGCTTTTGATGATAAATAATGAGCGAAACCAACAAATATTTAAACTTCAAATATTTATTACTCTGGTGGCCATCTTAATTCCACTGTCCACCAAAAGCCAATGACACAACACAAAGTAGCACTTCTTTTACATGTTCTTTGCAATGTTTATCCACCTCGAACAATATCACACATACACTTTACCAAAGAGACATTCAGACTCCGCTCCCGACCCTTCTTGCTGCTTGTATTTATAACCTTGTCAAAGAACTACTAAAATGAGATACAGTTTATAAGTCACAGGTACATCTGTTATCGTAATTTGTGAAGAAAAGTTATTAATTTGCATCGAGTGACATAATTTAACAGGTTATTAAAATGACAGACAGATTTGTTGACTTGACAGAATAATTCTTTGTTACAAAAAGGCCGTTTTTTAAAAGTTTGTCAATTGTCTTCTCTAATTTGCATAAATAAGTAAATAACATGAATTATTAAGAATTACATTGGTTTTCGTCTAAAATATGAGTGTTTACGTGAATACTGAGTGAAAACGGTCCTAGTGAACAAATAGGTTTCACTGGGTGATTTTTATTTAAGGAGATCCAAAATACGTAAGTTGGTCACTATTTTTCGTACTTCATATTAATTATTTAAGATGAACTTAGTGTTTTTACATTATGACATTTGCTGTATCAGTGACCAAGTGATATTAACTTTTGTGGGTCAGTTATTCATTATAATTTAATGGGTTGACTGTTTATGGAGATATGTTATGCAATCATTGTTAACATACACAATAATTTTTCTATAATCATAAATACTCGTTAAACTGGTTGAATTTAGAGGGTATCGCATACTTCGGTAAAGTAAAACCTTTAATAGGTTCCGTTACAAGCAGTACCGGGGAAGTGACAAAATAGGCCTCAGCCAAGTGCGCAGGCACAGAAGGAGGGCAGAAACTGTCGACATAGGAGGAAACAACAAAGAAAAGTTTAAAAACTAACCGCAAGAGATGCGTGAGTTCTACCCCTCTGCTTCTCTTCTCTCTACGAAAGGAAGCATTGCTCTAGTTCGTAGTTGTACACGAACTCTGTTCTCACTGTGCCATTTCGTCCAAATACCATTACAAAGAAACTACTACTTCCCAACAGAAGTCTACAGCTAACATGGTTTATGTGGCAACAGTGCTCTTCATTCATATTGCTGCCGCCTATAAATCTCTCTACTGTTTTACAATGGATTTCTTGCCGCTACGTCCTACGGTACTGTAAGATGTCAACAGTCGGCGAACTGCCAAATCTCTATACTACGGCCTGGGTCAGCGAGTGTATGCTGAAGAAAATGTGCTGTTTGAGCAAAGGCTTCCGATTTTTGCTGACTGAAGATGGTGCGAGATGTGACGGTGTAGGAAGCAAGCTAAAGAGGTGGACGGGATAAGCAATGCACTAGGGGCGTTCAGTAAGTAACGTAACTCGTTTCTCTCTCGCTCATTTTCGGCTAAAAAAATACAGAATTTGTTTTGGGGCATCGTGGAATATTCCGATTCAGACGCTACAGTTTCATGAATTGCAATGGGTGGCGGCTCTTTACTCCGCCTCCTAAATGGCGCCTGTACCGGAGATACGTTCCAAGCATAGGGCTGTCGTTGAGTTTCTTTTGACGAAAAACCTGAGTATTGCAGATATTTATAGGCACATCCGGAATGTCTACTGCGACCTGGCAGTGAACAAAAGCACGCTGAGATACTGGGCGAGGTATTTGTCATCATCGCAACAAGGTCGCGGAACCTGTCCGATCTCTCTCGTGTCGGCCGGCGGTACGCAACTCTGACTCTTGCAATATTGGAACAACGCGGAATTTCAAAAAAGGGTTCGAATGGCTCTGAGCACTATGGGACTCAACTGCTGTGGTCATAAGTCCCCTAGAACTTAGAACTACTTAAACCTAACTAACCTAAGGACAGCACACAACACCCAGCCATCACGAGGCAGAGAAAATCCCTGACCCCGCCGGGAATCGAACCCGGGAACCCGGGCGTGGGAAGCGAGAACGGTACCGCACGACCACGAGATACGGGCGCGGAATTTCACATTCGAGGTGATCGACGCATCACAAATACCTCGCTGCAGAACTGGACATCCCTGTTGTTATTGCTTACACACTCGTATACCAGTCGGGGTACAAAAGGTGTGTCACCCCTGGATTCTTGTTTCCGGACAGAACATAAAGATCTAGGAAGTCGCGCAGAATTGTCTGCTCGTTACGAGGTCGATCGTGAGCATTTTTTGTCGAACATCGTCACAGTCGTCGAAACATGGGTTCATCACTTCGAACCGGAAAGAAAACGGTAGTCCATGGAGTAGCGCAACAACGAAGAAAAAGTTCAAAGAGGCACTCTCAGCTGGTAAAATCATGGCGACGGTATTCTGGCACTCTGAAGGGATTATTCTGTTTGATGTACTCCCTCATGGTGCATCGATTAACTATGAAGTGTATTGTGCTACCCTCAGGAAACTGAAGAAATGACTTCAGCGTGTTCGTCGGCGCAAAAATGCAAACGAACTCCTCCTTCTCCATAACAACACAGGGCCTTACTCAAGTCTGCACACCCAAGAGCAGCCCACAAAACTTCCTCAACCATCCTACAGCCCGTATCTCTCACCTTCCGGCTTTCATCTGTTCCGCCGAATGACGGATGCACTCTGCGTGAAGCAGTATGTGGATGATAGGGAGGTTATTGATGCATCAAGACCAGTAGGATGGTACCATTCTAACATACAGGCTCTCCCAGTAAAATGGCGTAACGCCGTCGTATATTATGCTGAAAAATACGATTTTGTAGCCTAAAGATTGGGAATAGTATGATGTACTCGAATCGTGAATTAAACCAACCTGCTTTCAAAGAAAAAAAGAGTTGCGTTAGTTATTGAAAGCCACTCTTACTAACGTAGGAGCCAAAATAAGTCCACCTTAAGGTTTGACGATTTTTCATCTCCATCCATCAGACATTACATGACATTTTACTTACCTTTATAATGGCTCTTGAGCTACTAAGATAAGGAAGTTCTGCTCATTTAAAACAGATGAAGCATGCTCTAAATTGATATTTCCGAAACATGGTACATGGTCTTTTAGGGTGCTCGAGATGCCCAATAGCGGTACCCCATTTACCACTACCCCAACATGGCCAAGTCTTGAAATTGGTGGGTTGGAAACGGTGAAATGCTGAATAAACATTCAAAAAAGCTTATTGCGCATGGAAAGGAAAGTAACAAGAAAAATTCAGATTTTCAGACTGTGACGTGAAACATACTATCTCACAGTAGGGGAACGATTAGTTCTCAAGACTGTCTCTTTTGTCGATCCTGGGACAAAGCCATATAATCCACAGGGTGGACGGCGAATCATATCTTCTACCAAGTTCTCCGTTGCGATGAAACAATACTAGGCAAATGTCCCGAGTTCGAATCTCAGTCCGGCACACAGTTTTAATCTGCCAGGAAGTTTCATATCAGCGCACACTCCACTGCAGAGTGAAAATCTCATTCTGGAATATTTACACATCTTGTTTTGAGGTGCTGCGGCCTGCCTTATTGTTTTCATCGAAGTGGCCTTATTTGTCTCCACACAACTTTTCGTCCTTCCCTTGCAGTTGCTGCATTTCTAACAAACCCGTCTTAAAAGACCTCAACGGTTTCAATGAATATACTACAAAAGAATCAACAGATGATAAAAAAGCCATTAAAATTAATTACTCCAGACCTTAGGAAAAACTTACCTTGTAACTAACCTGTTACTACGGGTTATTCCTTATTATTGGGAATGGAAATACTTATTGCTTATGAAATTAGTGCGAGAAGAGTAGGGTCGCCACCGACTCTAACCATACAACTAATCAAAGATCTGGTCGAGTCGGAAAATAAAATAATTTGATCACAGACCAAAAATTCACAAAAATGCATACGTTGTGATGTCGCTCATAGGGGATACGATGTAATTAATAGCGTTCCCCGTGCACTGTTCACGACAATCAAACATTTAAAATAAAATAGCACATGCAAGAACACTGTGCAGAAGATCAGCTCCCAGCAACACACCTGAAAATAAGACTTAATCTAAAGCATTTGTTATAAAATACAAGGGGAGACTAATCACTGGACCTGTGCATAAGGAAACGCATTTGATGTGCTAACGGGAAAGCTACGAGGTGAGTGGCTTAGGTGCAAAAACGTAATCTAGGTACACAAGAGAAAATTGTAGGTAAAATCATTTATTCCTAAGATAAGGACGTGAGGCATATACACGATTCCTGATAACACGTGGTTTGTGGAGACGCAATTTCTAGGTATAGTCCAAAATTGCAACAATATCACATCACACAATCATGTTAACATTATCTAAAACAAACATGCGATCGGACAGTTAGTGATGCCGGTAGCCCAACAACTATAATGTTCTACCACGTGGTTGGCTCCCCACGGACGAAAGACACATAAAGCAAGGAAAATTTACGAGAAGGCAAAGCTCTAAATATTTAGAAAGGTGAAAGCTTATACAGGCACAGCTGAAGGCAAACAGACATTCATACAGAAGCGAGTGCTCATTTCTTATCGACACCTTTGTGTGGCGCTCTTCCGGCGGATCAAAGTCTGCTACAGAAATTTGCTAAAAGAAAAATCTGCCAAAGTTTTGCATTCCTTGCTGCGACAAGGCAAAGCAATCTTCCAGATTTGAAAAGCGAGACCAAAAGCTAACAGCTCTCCCCTCGCCAAGTAACAGCGCGCCACGCGGTCAGTCTAACTCACCCTTCTTCGGCTGGAGCACAGCTGTGGACGCTTCCCGTACCGGCGGCACACTGCCTCCCGCTTCTCCAGCCTCTTCCACGCTCCGCGTGGCCCAGAAAACCCAAAGATGCCATTTCCGCCACCAACCTAACGCAGATGGATTTCTCACAAGTAGCGAAAACCTCTTTGCCGACTTGACCACTACGAGAGTTGGCTATTCTGTACAACTGCTGCTGAATCTGTACGACTATCGCAGACTTTCTGCAGCAGACTACGCCACCGTCTAGCAACGTGACACACAACCACATTCATTCAATCACACCACTATGAGAGTAAAGAGAAAAGAGAAACAAGGAAAAGAAAGAGAAATGGTAATGAAAATGGGCTACCGGACTAATGAGAAGTGGCTACAGGTCAATCTTCGCAGCTTAGCAAGACTCTCCGGAACAGAAGATTCATTTCTGCAACCCAATAACGTAAAACATGGTGCCTCTTCTAATCTTTTGTCAATTGGAGTCCGGTTCAGGTCATGTAGGTGCTACCATCCGACGGATTTGACAGGATGTTTATGAAATAAAAGGGGGAAGTGCTGAAATGGGGGGGGGGGGGGAGGAGAGAGAGGGAGGAGGGAGGGAAAGGGAAAAGTGCTCTTATTGGTGACTGTGACCTTATTTGGCCAGAACTTTTTCTTGCCTTGGTTTGACATACAAGCTAGTACGATTTGCTGTATAAATAGACAAGAAATCTTGTAATACTATAATAACTGAAGCTTCTTCAGATGTTCTATGATTAGCTTCATATGGTAATGTTTTGATTGATTAATAACATCACGGGAGTTGACAGTCGACTGCCTATAGAGACATGTACTCAGTTCCTCTTAGTCGAAGGCTCGTTTAAATAAACTTAATGCTCTTCCGTTGTTCATCGGCTGCATTACTCAGGCATCTAGTGTCATAAGAACACTGGAAGTAGGCCTTAATTATGTGTTAGGTATCTCACTGTTGTTTTAATACGAGTGAAAATCTGCTATCCGTTAAAGCATCAAAATTCTCAAGTTTCTTTATTGCCGTGCTAAACTCTTAACACAAGTTCTACTCGTATCAGATTTCACTAGACAGTCTTTTTCGATGTGATTTATTTTTATTAAACCTACTTACAAAATTATCCAGTTGTTTCCGCTCCGATTTAGAAAAATCTTCTTGATTCTCAACTACATAGGGAGAAATGACAATTGTACTAAAGTGAGACAATTCAGAACTGGCATGGAAAATTTTTCCACATGCCATCCGAGAGTGGAACGGAGAAACGGTCGAGAAATAGCCTGAAAGTGATTCTATGAACCCTCTGCTAAACACTTGAGTGTGAATTGCAGAGTAACCATGTAGATGTAGTTAAAATTTGCTAAATCAGCGTGGAAAAAATTGCAGAGTGGTGTATTATTAAGGTTATATACGTGGCTTCTTTTCCGAACTGTGCTTGCTGCACTGCTATGCATACACAAGAGCTGACATGTCTGTGGTGCTACCTATTGCTCGTTGATGTAAATCCATAAAATACGTAAGTTTAAGATTTTTTGACATCATCATATTCTGGTTTTGTTTGATGCTTGACTGATGAAATAATAATTTAAAGAGAGATACTTGATCATTTAAGGAAACTGAAGAACAAGTCTGAGAGTGAACTGAGAAACCTGGGATGCTTTGATGTTGCCAAAAGAGGTTTCAACCCTTTTAACTTTATAAGTTATTCAGACTAGCATTAAGATTCTTGTGCTCAACCATAGCGAATTTTATATTAGAAAATATATATGTGCTGTTTGTTTTGTCGGACATGTCCGAAAGAACTGAGACACAAAGATATTACAGAATTCCTTTGCGTCTTATATTAAAGACTAACCTATGTTTTGTTAGTAAAGCGGGAATACAGTATATTAGAATTTTAATTCGTTTAGCGGCGAAGTGAAGTTATCGCACTGTCAGATAAAGAAATATTTAAATGTGAATTTGGCTATTTCTCATATATATACTGTGGAGAATATATATTATACTTTTTGAGAAAAGCTTTTTTTTTCTTAGTTTTATAGACCGAATACTGTTTGAATAAAGGCTTCAAGAAAGTGAAATTTGTACATTAGATTAAAAATAAATAAATGTGTTTTCCGAATAAATGAAAAACACGAGCCTTTTTATGTCCTCTTTAACACATCGGGCCCGACGATTTGCAAAATCCTGTCTACGGCTTGGTTGTTAGTAGGGCGCATTTGAAAGAACTGTTTGTTGCGTAATGAACACGTTGCAGTAGTAGTAATGCGTCTGGCGAGGAATGTGGCCAGTCGTGTAATTCAATACAGGGAGGGGGAAGATGCTCATACCATTACTCAAGGAGATAAGGAGGTGGAATGCGATGAAGCACGTGTGGATTAATTCATTGACGAAGCTTGGAAGCTGGTGGCGCTGCCAATATCATTCTGCAGTCCAACTGCCACGCTAACCTGCTTAAGAGCTGCTGCACCTCATTTAGGCACCACAAAATTTTGTAAATTCATCACTTTTTTTTTGAGTAATCAGTCTTCTGACTGGTTCGATGCAGCCCGCTACGAATTCCTCTCCTACGCCAATCTCTTCACCTCAGAAGAGCACGTGCAACCTACGTCCTCAGTTATTTCCCGGATGTATCCCAGCCTCTGTCTTCTGTTTTCCTCTATGGTCCTTAACCTTCCAGCTACATCTAGTACCATACAAGTTATCACAGGATAACACATGTCCTACCATCCTGCCGCTTCTTCTTATCATTGTTTTCAGTATACTCCTTTCCGTGCCGATTCTGCTGGGAACCTCCTCATACCATATCTTACCTTACCAATCTGTAACCTCCCCTTCGCTTATCGACCTTAACGACAGTGAAAAATTAAACCGCGTGTACCTAATGGAAATTTGGGAAAAGCAATCGTCACCGAAGTTAATTTGTCGGTAAAGAGGGAGGAAAGGGTTACATCTAAATGAAAGGAAAAATGCAAATGAAACTGGTGGAAATTAATTTTGAAAAGGGGTAAAGTTAATAAAGAAAGTAAATGTGCGGCCGTTACGTTAACAATTAACTAGCGGTAATTAGATATTTGAGATTTGGTGGAAATTACGGTCGCCAGTCCCAAGGACAATTACTATAGTAACTGAAAAAGAAAGGTTATTACACATATAATTAGCACTAGCAGCGTGGCAAGTGAAGGTTGACACATGTAGTGTGAAAACTGAAAGTTTGTCAGAAGTATTAAATTTCGCTACACTCTGACTTAATTTAGCAAAAGAATTAATAAAACCGGAAAATCCAAAGTTAATTTAGTGACTGAAGTTAATAGTGAGCTTTCTTTCTGAAGCACATCGAAATTCAGTAAAATACGGTTAGTCTTGGACTACCTCAACAATCATTTCAAAAGCTACTTGAATCTACGCAATTTAGAAATAAGAGATTTAACTTTGAACTTGAATTAAATGATTCTGAACAATTAACAATAGTAAAATTTAGTACGTACCAAGCTGAGCTGCAGTCACAGGTAAGCTAAAATACGGTATCAAAACTCGCACTCTTAATTTGTGCTTGTGTAATCTAAATATTGTAGCCAGCTACGAATACTTTAACTGAACTTTGAAATTAAAGCAGTGAAATAGAATGATGCTGGCGTTTGAATTTCAACGACACTCGGGTTCATTCCGGAAAAGGAAGGGACCCTACTTGGTAATGCAATTGGTACAATGAGCAACAAAGGTTAATGCTACGTTGCTGTAATTTAGTTATGAAAATGGAACAGTTTGAAAAGCTGAGGTCAGCCATACAGTTCTAAAACTTTACGAGCTTCCAGTCTTCCTTGTTGGTTGATTGAAGGTTTGAAGCCGTCGATCGAGGAGGTGGCGACAGTCACTCATTGTCGGCCGTCGCTGTTGCAGAAGCTGGATGTTGGCGCGCCTTCTTCTCGACACGGTCACCAGGCGAAACGGGCTCTTGATGTGCGCCACCTAATGCTTCCCGTCCGCGACACCGTGTCAGAAACTATCATAGCAAGTCGAGCGCAATTACATGCTGCCCAACCCCGAAAGCGCGGCAACTCGCGGGAGCGTCACACAACACACCTGCTACACTGCACCACCCCAGCCAGACTCTGCTCTGCCCGCGCTCCACGCGACAGAGTTAACACTACCAAAAATCCTAAATACTTTGGTTCTCCACACGACCTATCGATGTATTCGTTCGCTAGCATAGTTTTCCCTAGGCAAGACCCAGCGTAAAAATACAAATAATATTCACAAAACAAACCAATTATACATCGACATAAATGCATATATATACAAACAGTAAAACAATTACAATATACAAAGACACAGAAATGTCATATATTCAGGCAACAAAATAAGGAAAAAAATTTATAGTACAATAGATGGAAATAGTAGGATATGCTTTTCCGGCGTTACAAGTCCACCAAATTTTCAACATTCTTCTGTAGAACCACATCTCAAATGCTTCGGTCCTTTTCTGTTCAGACTTTCGCAAGGGCCATGGCTTCGTTATCATGCAGTGTTCTGCTTCGAACGTACCTTCTCAAAACATTCTTCCTCAAATTAAGGCCTGTGTTTGATGCTGCTAGACTCCTCACAGCCACGAATGACCTTTATGCCAGTTCTACGGTATTTTGCTTTTTATGTCCGCTTTGCTTCTTTCGTCCTGGATTATTTTGCTGCCTAGGTAGCTGAATTCCTTAAGTTAATCTGGTTTGCTATTATCAATTCTGATGTTATGTTTCTCGCTGTTTTCATTTCTGCTACTTCTCATTACTTTCATCGTTCTTCGCTTTACTCTCAGTCCATATTTACTCAACAGACTGTACATTCCATTCAGCACATCCATCAGTTCTTCATCACTTTCACTGAGGATAGCAATGTCATTACCGAAACTTATCATCGATTTTTAATTCCACCCTTGAACCTTTAATTTATTTGCGTCAGCGCTTCTTCGATGCGTAGATTGAACAGTAAGGGTGAAAGATTGCATCCGTGTCTTACACCCTTTTTAATCAGAGCACATCGTTGTTATTCTTTTCTTCGACTCTTATTGTTCCCTCTTGGCTCTTGTACATTTTGTATATTACCCGTCTTTCCCATACAGCTTACTCGTATTTTTCTCAGAATTTCAAACATTTTGTCCCATTTTTCGTTGTCTGACGCTTTATCCAGGCCGACAGGTTATATGAACGTAAATTGATTTTTCTTGAGAGTTCTTTCCATTATCAACAGTAGCGTGAGAGCCGTCTCCCTGGTACCTTTACCTTTCCTAAAGCCAAACTGTTCTTCATCTGACATATTCCGAATTTTATTTAGCTTTCTTTGCGTATTATTCTTGTCATCAACTTGGATGCATGAGCTATTAACGTGATTGTCCTGTAATTCTCACGCCCGGGTATCCGGGTTCGATTCCCGGCGGGGTCAGGGATTTTCTCTGCCTCGTGATGGCTGGGCGTTGTGTGCTGTCCTTAGGTTAGTTAGGTTTAAGTAGTTCTAAGTTCTAGGGGACTGATGACCATAGATGTTAAGTCCCATAGTGCTCAGAGCCATTTTTGTAATTCTCACACTTGTCGGCTCTTGCAATCTTCAGAATTATGTGGATGATGTTTCTCCGAAAGTCAGACGGTATATCACCAAACCCATAGATTCTACGCACCAACGCAAATAGTAGTTTTGTTGCCATTTCCCACAATGGTTTTAGAAATTTTGTTGGAATGGTATCTATCCCTTCTGTTTCAATCGAACCTAAGTCTTCCACAGCTCTTTTATATTCTGACTCTAACACCGCAACCCCCATCTCTTCCATATCGAATCCTGTTTTTTCTTGTATCAAGTCATCCGACACCTCTTCCCCCTCATAGAGGTCTTCAGTGTACTCTTTCCACCTATCCGCTCTCTCCTCTGCATTTAATACACTCCTGGAAATGGAAAAAAGAACACATTGACACCGGTGTGTCAGACCCACCATACTTGCTCCGGACACTGCGAGAGGGCTGTACAAGCAATGATCACACGCACGGCACAGCGGACACACCAGGAACCGCGGTGTTGGCCGTCGAATGGCGCTAGCTGCGCAGCATTTGTGCACCGCCGCCGTCAGTGTCAGCCAGTTTGCCGTGGCATACGGAGCTCCATCGCAGTCTTTAACACTGGTAGCATGCCGCGACAGCGTGGACGTGAACCGTATGTGCAGTTGACGGACTTTGAGCGAGGGCGTATAGTGGGCATGCGGGAGGCCGGGTGGACGTACCGCCGAATTGCTCAACACGTGGGGCGTGAGGTCTCCACAGTACATCGATGTTGTCGCCAGTGGTCGGCGGAAGGTGCACGTGCCCGTCGACCTGGGACCGGACCGCAGCGACGCACGGATGCACGCCAAGACCGTAGGATCCTACGCAGTGCCGTAGGGGACCGCACCGCCACTTCCCAGCAAATTAGGGACACTGTTGCTCCTGGGGTATCGGCGAGGACCATTCGCAACCGTCTCCATGAAGCTGGGCTACGGTCCCGCACACCGTTAGGCCGTCTTCCGCTCACGCCCCAACATCGTGCAGCCCGCCTCCAGAGGTGTCGCGACAGGCGTGAATGGAGGGACGAATGGAGACGTGTCGTCTTCAGCGATGAGAGTCGCTTCTGCCTTGGTGCCAATGATGGTCGTATGCGTTTGGCGCCGTGCAGGTGAGCGCCACAATCAGGACTGCATACGACCGAGGCACACAGGGCCAACACCCGGCATCATGGTGTGGGGAGCGATCTCCTACACTGGCCGTACACCACTGGTGATCGTCGAGGGGACACTGAATAGTGCACGGTACATCCAAACCGTCATCGAACCCATCGTTCTACCATTCCTAGACCGGCAAGGGAACTTGCTGTTCCAACAGGACAATGCACGTCCGCATGTATCCCGTGCCACCCAACGTGCTCTAGAAGGTGTAAGTCAACTACCCTGGCCAGCAAGATCTCCGGATCTGTCCCCCATTGAGCATGTTTGGGACTGGATGAAGCGTCGTCTCACGCGGTCTGCACGTCCAGCACGAACGCTGGTCCAACTGAGGCGCCAGGTGGAAATGGCATGGCAAGCCGTTCCACAGGACTACATCCAGCATCTCTACGATCGTCTCCATGGGAGAATAGCAGCCTGCATTGCTGCGAAAGGTGGATATACACTGTACTAGTGCCGACATTGTGCATGCTCTGTTGCCTGTGTCTATGTGCCTGTGGTTCTGTCAGTGTGATAATGTGATGTATCTGACCCCAGGAATGTGTCAATAAAGTTTCCCCTTCCTGGGACAATGAATTCACGGTGTTCTTATTTCAATTTCCAGGAGTGTAGTTCCACTATTAAGGTTATCACCCATGCTTTTAATTTCACAAAAGGTTGTTCGGACTTTCCTGTATACTGAGTCAGTACGTCCGACAGTTATTTCTTTTTCGATTTCTTCACATTTTTCATGCAGGCATTTCACGTTAGCTTCCCTGCACTTCCTGTTTATTTCATTCCTGAGTGGCTTATATTTCTGTATTCCTGAATTTCTCTGAACATTTTGTACTTCCTTCTTTCAATGATCAGGTAGTATTACTTCTGTTATGGTTTCTTCGCTGTCACCTTCTTGATACCTACGATTTTCTTTCCAACTTCTGTGATTGCTGTGTTTAAAAATATACATTCCTTTTCAACTGAACTGTGTTACGGAGCTAACTTTTATCACAGTATCTGTAGTCTCAGTGAATTTCAAACGCTTCTCTTCTTTCCTCACTATTTCAGTATTCCTTTTCTTTGTACATTGATTGTTCCTGACTAAACTTCAGGCTACTTTTCATCGCTCTAAATTGTGATCTCAGTCTGCGTCTGCTCTTCCAAGTATATCTCCTCCTCTTGGGATTTTTGAACAGAGTATTCGCTGTTACTACTGAAATTTTTAGTAGAACTCGATTAGTCTTTCTTCTGTCCCATTCCCAGTACCAAGGCCACATTCTCCCGTAATCCTTTCTTCTGCTCTTTCCCCTACAATCACGTGCCAGGTCCCCATGACTATTACATTTTCATATCACATTAAATACTGAACTACCCGTTCAGTATCCTCATAATCCTTCTCTCTGTCTTCATCTTCAGCTTGCGACGTCGACAATAAGAGCTTTATGAGAACACGATGTAGTCGTATACTGGCAACAGGAGAAACTCTGCGATTTTTTTCCCTCCGTCTTTCATCTGCTGTGTTTACTGATCTCTAGTTTCCGAATTTGTGGAAACTTGAAAAATTAAGAAAATCTATATACGATAAAGAAACTGCAAACAGCGACGCCAAAGTATCTCAGAAAAATGCAGCTATGCCAACGGTACTAGCACAAGCGGAAATCGTCAAGAAGTAGGAGATAGAAAGTATAATCTAGAAAAACTGTGCACGTATATATTCAGAACATTAAAAAAAAGACAGATTAAAATTCCGTAGCTTCAGATTTCAAAGAAAATGCTGTAATATTCACTAGAAAAGTCAATTATCTCGCAGGTTTAGTTGTCAGAAGGGTGAGTACATACATAATGTCCTTAACATTGACTCAATATTCAAAAGGTTATTTGAGAACTTCTCCTCTGTCAGTTGTTCAAACGTATGAAACCTCGAACTGTCTGTCTTTACTGAACTGACAGGGCTTGTTTGGTGTTCTCCTTTCCCTCCTCTTTCTCATTCTGCTCTAAGCGCCTTGGCGCACTGCTCTGATTCCAACGGTTGTAAGTGGAACATTCTGTTTTCAGGTGCTTTTCTGTTGCTTTTTCCCCGTACTAACCACTGCAGAAAAAGATGAGTAATAGCGTGATAGTTTTGATACCTACGACCTCCGAGCCTGCATCTTGCTATCTTAACTAAATATACCACAAATCTAAAAATGTACGACCTAAAAACTGCTACCCAAAAGCTAAGAAAATTACAAAATTCTATGTTGGCAACATTGTCCCGTTCGACCAGTCTTACTGGTGTAACGTTGCCAAATGATATTTTTAAGACTACGTATATAAAACAGTTACATCTAAAAGTGATTCTACCACAATTGTATATTCTACGAGAGTTGGAACTTAAATTGTGGCAACTATTTGTTCACAACCGATACAAAAGAGTTAAATGTTTGCACCTGTTACTGCTCTTCAAAGTAGTCACCAGCGTTGTGTAGAACCCGTTGCCAGCGATGTGGAAGGCGTAGTACACCTTTAGTAGAGCCTGTTCTGTCGATGGTGCGAATGGAGCGGTCTACTGCTCTACTAACGGTATACTAGCCTTCCACATCGCTGGCAACGGGTTCTACACAACGCTGGTTACTACTTTGAAGGGCAGTAATAGGTGCAAACATGTAACTCTATTGTATTGGTTGTGGATAAATAGTTGCCACTATTGACTTTCCAACTCTCGTATTAAGCGAAACAAGCAGTTTTTATTCGCGTATGAATCAACGAGTAGGACGAGACGCTTTTGTAGACTGCCTACAAACCCTCTCCTCCTCTAGTAGAGCAGAAACAGCGATAATGATCTGTAGACAACTGAGGACATTAAAATGCACGTTTTTAATTGCCTTCCGCAAGGAATGCAAAGAGTGGCTATTTTATTGGTTCGCGCATAAACTTAACAGAGCGCCAGATATAGTCGTTTCAAACAGAGGTATAGTTGTCCCACGTGGCAAAGTTGTCCCAGTGGTCGGTAATATTAATGAAATTCGTCTAGAATGAATTTGTCATTCCACAGCGTAGAGCATGCCACACTAAGAACTTCTACCTATTTACGAAGGCCGTTCAACAAGCAATGCAGCACAATTTTTTTTCCTCGTCCAATTTCGGTTGAAATAATGCGGAAATTATTTGTGACATCGCAGAATATTCCCGCTTCAGCTCCTATAGTTTGATAAAGTTCTGATAGGTGGGGGCGCTATAGGTAGCCTTGAAAGCGGGGTCAGTAACGAACGAGCATTCCAAGCAGAGAGCTGTCTTTGATTTCTTTTGGCGCAAAACCATAGCATCGCTGATTTTCATAGACGCTTGGAGAATGTATACAGAGACCTGGCAGTCAGCAAAAGCACAGTGAGTCGTTGTCGAGGTGTCTGTCATGAGCTAAGTTGTTTAACCGTAACCTACATGTTTCTGTGTGAGCAACATCTTTACATCTGCTACGTCTAAGTTCTTTGAGCTCAGCCCACATATTTGTACGTAAACACAGAGTATTTCACGAGTGCACGTCGTAATAGTGACACATGCAGCTAAACTTTATAAAACTGAAATATGGACGTGAAAACAATAACAAGTGTGCAACTAAGTGGAAAAACTGTCACACAGCGTAATTATAATAATGATGCTTCATCTTTATGTAAGTACAGATATATTTTCGACAAATGCTGCCTTGCCACTTACAATTGACCCACTTGCATCTGTTTACTCACCAGTAAATACTTTTTTTGTATCTATACAGTGATCTCCAGCAGTATAAACCCCACATATTTGTATGTAAACACAGAATATTTCACGAGTGCACGTCGTAATAGTGACATACGCATTGTTACTGGTAGCAGAAATTTTTCTACACCCTATTTAGGCATTCTTCCTTCTTGTTGAAGCTACTCTCATGTTTGTGTATTTCTACAGCTTCTCTGCACAGACGGAAAGAATCGGCCGTATATTGCGAAAACGCGGCGTAAAGACTATAAAATGACAAAGAAGATCAAGGAGTGTCCCAGATCGGCAAATGAGAAAAGGATCAACTTGCAATGTTGGAAATATGCCGCATGCCATGCATACGCGGAAAAGTTTACGTTGGAGTGGCTGGACGATCAGTCAACACCAAGATCACAGAACATAGGTGACATTACAGACTGGGGCAGGTGGATAAATCGGCCGTGGCAGAACACGCGCTTTCTAAGACCGACCATACAGTAAAATTCGCCGACGCGGAAGTTCTGGCTGTAGAGAAGAGCTGTCACACCGCTTGTTCAGAGAAGCTGTAGAAATAAACAAACATGAGAAAGCCTCAAGGTGAACGGATCCTGGTGGCCCGTGCTGCAGCGAACGACCGTTGCAGGTAACAAGAAGATAACCGCACCGAGAATGACCACGAAAAACCCTTGGACGTTGGCGCGTCAGGTACATACACTCATGGTCATAAATTACGGATAATTTCAGAATGTGGTGCTACACAACGTGGCACTACTCAAAACTGGCGCTAATGACATAGGTACACAGGGAACACACACGACACAGATCTGTACGTCCACGGTATTGGTGATTAGTTGAGAAAACCGTCACGAAACCCATGTGCTAAAAAACGCCACTATTTCCTGTGTATGTACACCGACATCAGTAATGGATATGATCACCATGCACACGTACACAGGCCGCACAACGTGTTGGCATACTCTGGATCAGGTGGTCGAGCAGCTGCTGGGGTATAGCCTCCCTTTCTTGCACCAGTGCCCTGTCGGAGCTCCTGAAGTGTCGTAGGGGTTTGAAGACGCGCAGTGATATGTCGACCGAGAGCATCCCAGATGTGCTCGATAGGGTTTAGGTCTGGAAAACAGTCAGGCCACTCCAGTCGCCTGATATCTTCTGTTTCAAGGTACTCCTCCACGATGGCAGCTCGGTGGGGCCGTGCGCTATCATCCATCAGGAGGAAGGTGGGACCCACTGCACCCCTGAAAAGGCGGATATGTCGGGGTGTACACGCACCAATCATAATCCCACCCCGCATCATCAGACCACGACCTCCATACAGGCCCCTTTCAAGAACATTAAGGGGCTGGTACCTGGTTCCTGGTTCACGCCAGATGAAAACCCGGCGAGAATCACTGATCAGACTATACCTGGACTCGTCCGTGATCATAACCTGGGACCACTGTTCCAATGACCATGTACTGTGTGCTTGACACCAGGTTTTACGGGCTCTCATGTGACCAGGGGTCAGTGGAATGCACCTTGCAGGTCTCCGGGCGAATAAACCATGTCTGTTCAGTCGTCTGTAGACTGTGCGTCTGGAGACAACTGTTCCAGTGGCTGCGGTAACGTCCCGAGGAAGGCTACCTGCATTACTCCGTGGCCGTCTGCGAGCACTGATGGTAAGATATCGGTGTTCGTGTAGTGTTGTACACTGTGGACGTCCCGTACTGTAGCGCCTGGACACGTTTCCTGTCTGCTGGAATCGTTTCCATAATCTTGAGATCACACTTTGTGACACAGAGAGGGCCAATGCTACGACCTGCTGTGTTTGACCAGCCTCCAGTCGCCCTAATATTCTACCCCTCATAACGTCATCAATATGTGTTCTTTGAGCCATTTCGACATACAGTCACCATTAGCACGTCTGGAAATGTCTGTAGACTTATTCGCTGCACCGTACTCTGACATGCACCAACGCACCTCTGCGTATGTGGACTGCTGCCAGCGTCACCGTGCAACGACCGCAGGTCAAAAGCACCGCATGGTCATACCCCGAGGTGATTTAAACCCGCAAACCGCCCGCCAGAGTGTTGTTTCACCATGTATCAGCATTATCCTTAATTTATGAGCATGAGTGTATTATCTGGCGGTCGCTTTGACAATTCCAGCCACTCGTGCTGGCGAAACGTCGGGAAACTCATGAAACAAACATCGACCGAAGAATCCGAGACAGAAGCCAACAGGCAGTTTGACAAGTGGCCACGAAAGCCTTAACAATTTTGTGAAGTTTCAAATAAATTGCATAAAGTGATGTCATTTTCAAAAGTATCCAAGCAATGCGATTTTTTGTCAAAAATATGTGATTCCCACACCACAAAACATAAGTGGAAACACACGCACACACACACACACACACACACACACATACACACGCACACACAACGGTTACGTCAAGTGTCGAAATGTTAATTCCACGTCTGAAATGTATGTTAAAATGTGTAAAAGGTGTACCATAAAGTAACTTCACATGTATGTGTATCAAAAATTTGTAAATTTGGTTACCAACGCAATCTTTATGTCAAGAGCCTCAATGCTATTTTCATATTTAAATAGTCTTTAACATTTATCACAGTATATAACATATTGGCATTTAGATCTTAGCACTACTGGACAGGCTTTGTTACTTTCATTACCTGACGTTTTTAGTTTTCCAGTAATGCTTCACCTCACCAGTCACTATTTTATGGGGGAAGAAGAAGATAAAACGCTAAACGCTAAAAAATGTAATCGACGTTATTGATTGAATAATGTAGTAGCAGATTTATTCATTGATGTAACACTTTCTGACTCTTTAGCGCAAAAATCCTTGCTTTAAATGGTGTGTTTCGATGAGATCCGTTAATTTATTGTGCCACTTAAGCTGCATAACTTTGTAATGCAGAGAAGAAAACATGTAAACAAAAAACAACAGGGTTGAAGACAATGGTGGACAAGAATCCACACAAAGAGGAACGTCTGAAATTCTGATTTGCGCTGCAATAAAGTTATTTGTCAAAATATGTAAAGATATGGAGTACAGAACACATGCAGGTTGCTTTTTGTAATAGACAAGTATAATTACAAATCTCTGATAGCAAAATAATTTGATCTTTGCACCAACACACAACTGACTGAATTATGTCAAAATTCGCAAATGTTTTGAGTGTAGGACCATGCATGGCCATATTGATGTAACTTAATTTTTCCGTCACACTTTTAAAAAATACACATAGCTCATATATTGGTACTACTGATATAACTTACAGGTTAAGCTGCACCTGTCAATGAGCATAGCCCTATTATTGTGCCATCCCTAAAGAATCCATATATTATCTGTACCATTTATCAAAATACGTAAACATTCGTTCTCTAAAAATACAAAACAAGCAATTTACTCGTTTAAGTGTACTTATAGAAGAGAGTAATTTGATATTTTTACCAGAGTAAACAATGTTATTTCCTTGTCTGCGTTGTCTGTATTATTTGTCAAAAACTCGCAAAAATCATAAACATATGATTTGATACAGTGGAGACTACCTGATGGTGCAGCCCATATTTCAACATGTTGTAGCAAAATTCTAACAAACTGCACTGTTCAGTGTCAGCTACTGAACCGCAAATAGTATTGTCAATCGCAGATGAGCGAGGGAAAAATTGTAACTATGCCTCTATGCATCACCACGTTACACCAAAATTGGAACAGGTCACCTGGTGTTACAGAAAAATTGTGTCAAATGGCATCATACATCACTATGGTAATGCAAAATTATAACAAACTGGGAAAGGCAATGCTTCATAGGCATTCAGAATTGAAATAACACTATAAGACCAGAAGGCACAGTGAACATGCCACAACTTGACAGTGAACATCAATTACTGGATCTTAAAACTATATTGTAACACCAGAAACTGACAATGTGTGTGTCATAACATACCAGTAGGTATCAGTTACTGTATCCCAAAAAGTACTCTAACATCAGAAGTTTACATTGTATGTGCCATAAACTGCCAGTCGGTATCAGTTTAGCGTCTTAAAACTGTATTGTAACACTAAAAGCTGACAGTGAGTGCGCTGTAACTTCAAACTGGAGTCAAATGTTGGATCACGAATAGTGTTCTTGATCACAGATGAGAAACTGCTCTATATATTGCTATGTTAGCACAACGTGGTTATTTAACATCTTACACGGATCCTCTGTGTTGAGGTCAAAATGTTATTAACCAGATGCAAATTTTACAGAATCATCTTGGAAAATATTTAAATACGCCTAACTGGATTAATCGGAAAACACTGAATAAAGCATTTCTGCGGTGTAACAGTTGTGTTTGGTTAGCGTTATTTCAATGTGCGTTCTACGCTGAAACCGCTGGTCTGCAGTTCTTGTTGCCGCAGGCTCTATGGACAACCATCGCGAATCACATGCGAGTGGACTTTTAAGGGGGATCTGCTCCTTAGACAGTCTGATATAAATCACTATACAACTGTTGGCGAGTTGAAGAATGCAAAAATCAATTATATGTTTCCCTGGCTAAGAACAGATTTCCTGGAGTGTCTCACTTACAGCAGAAGTAGCAAGTTGAACTGAATGGCTTACACATTTTATAACAATGACACCCAGAATTACATTTTTAAAATCTGATTGACACCATTGTGAACACCTACAATTATATTCGTATTCAGAATGAGATTTTCACTCTGCAGCGGAGTGTGCGCTGATATGAAACTTCCTGGCAGATTAAAACTGTGTGCCGACCGAGACTCGAACTCGGGAACTTTGCCTTTCGCGGGCAAGTGCTCTACCAACTGAGCTACCGAAGCACGACTCAGGCCCGGTACTCACAGCTTTACTTCTGCCAGTAGAGCACTTGCCCGCGAAAGGCAAAGGTCCCGAGTTCGAGTCTCGGTCGGGCACACAGTTTTAATCTGCCAGGAAGTTTTATATTCGTATTGTCTGTGCCTATACCCTGCAGCTTCTGTAGATCTAATTTCAATTCTTGAGGTGTGTCTTTAATAGCTGTTACACTAGACTGTGCACTATAATGTTCTTTATCGGCTAATTTTAAAAACGTTAAAATGATCGCATTGGTTGAGCACTGTAATATATTATTGTTATTCCTAAAAATCTGGTCACGCTGATGAATGTTGATTCATTAATTATAATTATATACATGCTGTCACCGATACACTGCCGCAAATTTTCCACAAAATACCACCTTATTGTATGTTTTAAGGCTGCACTACATTTTTGGAGTTATTATCGTCTGTGAATTTACTCTTGCACAAATCAGTAACGTGATGACATGACATGATCGGAGAATGGGTGGAAACAAATAATGTAAGGGAACCCTCAGCTTGATTCACTCCTGAATACTTTTTCACGATTTGAAAGGTATTTTTGTTTGTTGACAATGGTGCGGACGGTGTCTTGTGTGTGTGTGTGTGTGTGTGTGTGTGTGTGTGTGTGTGTGCGCGTGTGTGTGTGTGTGTTTTTTTTTACGTCACTGTGGCTCATTATTGGGACAGAACGCGCTAACAAAATACAATAGCAAAATTTACAATATGTTCTTGTGTCAACGCCTTGAAATCTTTCTATCCAGTCTACAAATTAACTATCGCGTAACGATTCTGCACGAAATTTCTGGGTATACCGGCACTTCACCTTACATATGTTTAGTACTAAAACAACAGCAAGTAATTGAAGAAACACCACATTACCACCGGCACTACAGATTTGCACTGTGCCTGCAATTGCAGATTTATTAACACTAGAGCGCATAACAAAACGGGTGCATAACAATACGGCCACAAAACAACACGGAAACGAAGACAAAATACCGTGTATTATAAATGTTTAAGTGATATAAAGAACCTCAAGAACCATGAACCTCGCCGTTGGTGGGGAGGCTTGCGTGCCTGAGCGATACAGATAGCCGTACCGTAGGTGCAACCACAACAGACGAGCGTGTGGGTCCTGAAGAGGGGCAGCAGCCTTTTCAGTAGTTGCAAGGGCAACAGTCTGGATGATTGACTGATCTGGCCTTATAACACTAACCAAAACGGCCTTGCTGTGCTGGTACTGGGAACGGCTGAAAGCAAGGGGAAACTACGGCCGTAATTTTTCCCAAGGCCATGCAGCTTTATTGTATGGTTTAATGATGATGGCGTCCTCTTGGGTAAAATATTCCGGAGGTAAAATAGTCCCCCATTCGGATCTCCGGGCAGGAACTACTCAGGAGGACGTCGTTATCAGGAGAAAGAAAACTGGCGTTCTACGGATCGGAGCGTGGAATGTCAGATCCCTTAATCGAGCAGGTAGGTTAGAAAATTGAAAAAGGGAAATGGATAGGTTGAAGTTAGACATGGTGGGAATTAGTGAAGTTCGGTGGCAGGAGGAACAAGACTTTTGGTCAGGTGATTACAGGGTTATAAATACAAAATCAAAAAGGGGTAATGCAGGAGTCGCTTTAATAATGAATAAAAAAATAGGAGTGCGGGTAAGCTACTACATACAGCATAGTGAATGCATTATTGTGGCCAAGATAGACACGAAGCCCACACCGACTACACTAGTACAACTTTATATGCCAACTAGCTCTGCAGATGACGAAGAAATTGAAGAAATGTATGATGAAATAAAAGATATTATTCAGATAGTGAAGGGAGACGAAAATTTAATAGTCATGGGTGACTGGAATTCGGTAGTAGGAAAAGGGAGAGAAGGGAACGTAGTAGGTGAATATGGATTGGGGCTAAGAAATGAAAGAGGAAGCCGCCTGGTAGAATTTTGCACAGAGCACAACTTAATCATAGCTAACACTTGGTACAAAAATCATAAAAGAAAGTTGTATACATGGAAGAACCCTGGAGATACTAAAAAGTATCAGATAGATTATATAATGGTAAGACAGAGATTTAGGAACCAGGTTTTAAATTGTAAGACATTTCTAGGGGCAGATGTGGACTCTGACCACAATCTATTGGTTATGAACTGTAGGTTAAAACTGAAGAAACTGCAAAAAGGTGGGAATTTAAGGAGATGGGACCTGGATAAACTGACTAAACCAGAGGTTGTACAGAGTTTCAGGGAGAGCATAAGGGAACAACTGACAGGAATGGGGGAAAGAAATACAGTAGAAGAAGAATGGGCAGCTTTGAGGGATGAAGTAGTGAAGGCAGCAGGCGATCAAGTAGGTAAAAAGACGAGGGCTAGTAGAAATCCTTCGGTAACAGAAGAAAAATTGAATTTAATTGATGAAAGGAGAAAATATAAACAGGCAGTAAATTAAGCAGGCAAAAAGGAATACAAACGTCTCGAAAATTAGATCGACAGGAAGTGCAAAATGGCTAAGCAGGGATGGCTAGAGAACAAATGTAAGGATGTAGAGGCTTATCTCACTATGGGTAGATACTGCCTACAGGAAAATTAAAGAGACCTTTGGAGAAAAGAGAACCACTTGTATGAATATCAAGAGCTCAGATGGAAACCCAGTTCTAAGCAAAGAAGGGAAATCAGAAAGGTGGAAGGAGTATATAGAGGGTCTATGCAAGGGCGATGTACTTGAGGACAATATTATGGAAATGGAAGAGGATGTAGATGAAGATTAAATGGGAGATATGATACTGCGTGAAGAGTTTGACAGAGCACTGAAAGACCTGAGTAGAAACAAGGCCCCGGGAATAGACAACATTCCATTAGAACTACTGACGGCCTTGGGAGAGCCAGTCCTGGCAAAACTCTACCATCTGGTGACCAAGGTGTATGAGACAGGCGAAATACCCTCAGATTTCAAGAAGAATATAATAATTCCAATCCAAAAGAAAGCAGGTGCCGACAGATGTGAAAATTACCAAACTATCAGTTTAATAAGTCACGGATGCAAAATACTAACACGAATTCTTTACAGACGGATGGAAAAACTGGTAGAAGCCGACCTCTGGGAAGATCAGTTTGGATTCCGTAGAAATATAGGAACACGTGAGGCAATACTGACCCTACTACATATGTTAGAAGCTAGACTAAGGAAAGGCAAACCTACGTTTCTAGTATTTGTAGACTTAGAGAAAGCTTTTGACAGTGTTGACTGGAATACTCTCTTTCAAATTCTGAAGGTGGCAGGGGTAAAATACAAGGAGCGCAAGGCTATTTACAATTTGTACAGAAACCAGATGGCAGTTATAAGAGTCGAGGGACATGAAAGGGAAGCGGTGGTTGGGAAGGGAGTGAGACAGGGTTGTAGCCTCTCCCCGATGCTATTCAGTCTGTATATTGAGCAAACAATAAAGGAAACAAAATAAAAGTTCGGAGTAGGTATTAAAATCCATGGAGAAGAAATAAAAACTTTGAGGTTCGCCGATGACAATGTAATTCTGTCTGAGACAGTAAAGGAACTTGGAAGAGCAGTTGAACAGAATGGACAGTGTCTTGAAAGGAGGATATAAGATGAACATCAACAAAAGCTAAACGAGGATAATGGAATGTAGTCGAATTAAGCCGGGTGATGCTGAGGGAATTAGATTAGGAAATGAGACACTTAAAGTAGTAAAGGAGTTTTGCTATTTGGGGAGCAAAATAACTGAGGATGGTCGAAGTAGAGAAGATACAAAATGTAGACTGGCAACGGCAAGGAGAGCGTTTCTGAAGAAGAGAAATTTGTTAACATCGAGTATAGATTTAAGTGTCAGGGAGTCATTTCTGAAAGTATTTGTATGGAGTGTAGCCATGTATGGAAGTGAAACATGGACGATAACTAGTTTGGACAAGAAGAGAATAGAAGCTTACGAAATGTGGTGGTACAGGAGAATGCTGAAGAGTAGATGGGTGGATCATATAACTAATGAGGAGGTATTGAACAGGACTGAGGAGAAGAGAAGTTTGTGGCCATACTTAAATAGAAGAAGGGATCGGTTGGTAGGACATGTTCTGAGGCATCAAGGGATCACCAATTTTGTGTTGGAGGGCAGCGTGGAGGATAAAAATCGTAGAGGGAGACCAAGAGATGAATACACTAAGCAGATTTAGAAGGATGTAGGTTGCAGTAGGTACTGGGAGATGAAGGAGCTTGCACAGAATAGAGTAGCATGGAGAGCTGCATCAAACCAGTCTCAGGACTGAAGACCACGATAACAACAACAACAAATTTGAGAGCTACTAGGCGTTAGCAAATGAAATAGTGCTGTTTGCTGTACGAAGAATGGATCAAGTGATTTTAAAAAATAATTTTACCATGAACCACCCAGTCCTTTTTAAAATCCACCATAATTCACACCAGCCAGTGGATGCAAAATCTGCACACTAGACAGGTACTCAAAACCACCAAATTTAGTGGTAAAAATCGCTAAATTCACAATACTGATCCAGAGTCCAGTTCACAGCCACCCATAGCATACCGACCGAAAGATCAACGAACTCAACCCAATAAAAAGTCACAAACTCGACTAATCGTGTGTGTATGAATTTCATTAAATACATTCAAAATAATCTGAAATATGTACCTGCTAAGCGTTGAGTCGGCAATGATAAGCCACCGACATTGTTTCCAGGTAATACTGGTTCATTTTTGCTCGATTCTACCTCTTCTTTCTTTTCAGTAAAAGATAAAAAATAAAAAAAGTAATCTCAGTGTCTACAGTACGATGTCATTTTTTTTAATCTGACAAATAAAAACAGAAGTACGCCTTGATTACAATTAAAAACCACTTGAACAGTGCTTTCTATTGTGTCTGATTCGACAAACCATACAACACTGCCCTATTTGTACAGCAGCGGTTGGCTGTGGCAGTGGTGTGTGTATGTAGCTGCGTTCCGAATGGGTGGCGCGCGATTTAAAAAGTCTTCACATAAGCGCCTTCTTAGAGAAATGTAAAATTTGAAAACATCCTACACCTGCTTAATATGGATTACGTAACAAGTGATGAAAATTGTACTGTAGGTAGTATAGCACTAAGGCAGTAGAATAATATCAAGTTCAATTTGAGATTTGTCACGGTTGGACCCAAATGCTTTTGGGGGAAAGGGGGGGGGGCTTGAGCCTCTTAGGCGCCTCCCCCACCCCCCTGAATCCGCTACTGCTTGTGAACAGAATTAGCGAGTCAGGAAAGAAGTGGCACTGTGCAGAAGAATGAAATTAGAGAGGTTGAAAAATTCATCCACAGAGCTAAATTAATTGATTATCATTCTATGCCTGGTGGAGCCCAAAAAGAGACGAGAAAATTATCGAGATCCTTTTTTCCATTCAACTGTCACGTATGGGTTGTCGTAATATTTCGTTTTTACGTCCCGGGACGTAGGAATTTTGGAATGTTAGTTGTTTTCGTGACAAAGAGATACACATCAATATCTATATTCTGGATTACTATAAACTGAATAGTGGAGGTTATTTTTTACTCCACTGTATATTAAAGTTATTTCCTGTTCTATTCACCGAGGGAGTCTGGGAAGGATGGCTTGCTTGTATGCTTACGTTCGAGCTGTTATTTGTCTGATTTTCTGTGTAAAATCCTTACAGAACCGGTACGTAACGACTTCGACGTTTTCTGAGCAGGTTCTTGCGAAAGTTATCACATATTTCTATGAGCGTATGGCAGTTAAAATTGCTCCACATTTCTGGTACTCTATCTCGCCAGCCAGACAAATATGTGAATAACTGCACCGCATTCCTGTGTTAGTACAATGTCCACTCCAAGTCTGATACATTCATGCTCCGTGGACTTGAGCATCATTCAAACGAAGGGCGTATAAGTGTTTGGTACCCAATATCTTTCGTGCAAAAACTAGAGGTTCCCAACACCCTGTAATGGTTCTTTATTTACGTGACCATTACGACACTCCAACCCCAGTTCTCGATACCAGTAATATCGTATTACTTTTCTGCGAAGTAACAGACATATTTTTGTGACAATTTTGACATTTGGTTTTATTAATGTATAGGTACTCCAATGTATCGATATATTACAAAAAAAAAAATGGCTCCGAGCACTATGGGACTTAACTTCTGAGGTCATCGGTCCCCTAAAACTTAAAACTACTTAAACCTAACTAACCTAAGGACATCACACACATCCATGCCCGAGGCAGGATTCGAACCTGCGACCGTAGCGGTCCCGCGGCTCCAGACTGTAGCGCCTAGAACCGCTCGGCCACTCCGGCCGGCGATATTTTACAGTGATATGGTTCTTGTGTGTATTCTTTCTGTGAGACTGTCATAATCTTTGACTTACTTGTAACCGTTTTGGCGCGAATGCGCACAAAGTAGTCTTTGTTTCACTTTGCAGAAGTTAAGTTGTTATTTCGCTTTGTAAAAGAACAGTCAAGTCTTGTGTTTGGTTAAAGTGGAAATTAAATATATGAAGATTTATACTAAACTGTTTTCTTGATGATGTGACAATTAAGAAGATGTATATGTGAATTTAAGTTTAATAAAAATGTGGATCGTGAACATCAAATCAAAAATTATTTCTACCATTCCATTGTTCTGATCTGGGATTGTTTGATCATTAAGAACTTCCTGAAAAACGCATTTGTTAGGTCTTCAAATATTGATAAAATACAGATCTGGACCTTCTAGCAGTCAAAGTAGAATCACCATAGAATCAACAAGATGAGCCATAATAACTTCGACAAAGTCTACGTGGGAATCCATTCAAGATAAGTGTCAAAATTAATGACTTTTTTACAGTGACTTCATTATTTTCATTCTGACGATACCATCCACTGTCGATGACTTTGTTGTTGCCCGATAAAGCGAACATATTCTGCGTGAGCAACATTATTAATCCGACTTCTAACCTTCTTTGCAAGTGATGGTATAGTTAGAAAACTACCAACAAATCTAACCTGCCACTTACCTACAACCTAAATTTTGTATTCGCTACACTTCATAGCTCTACATACTGTTACTCCCATATTTTTACATGACTTGACTGAGTCTAGTTGGAACTCGTTTCTATGTAGTAAAAAACACTATTGTCCATTCTTTGCGCAAACCTGATATTATGTCGAAATCTGACTGGATATCACTGCAGTTTTTACCGACCATCCTATTACACTCTATGAAGATACAGTAGATATTACTTCAGTTTCAGCAGGTTGCTGTCCAAAAGGAATATGTGCTGCGACCTGTCTGACAGAAAATTTTCAATCCAATCGCAAACTTCGTTAAATATTTTCTTTAGAAGGTGTCGATGTACGCCTCAATCGAAAGCTTTACAAAAATGTACAGACGCAGAATCGGCCAGATACGCCCTGCAGCACTGAGTATGTCAAATACGAATACCGCGAGCTGAGTTTTACGTGATCGATATTTTCGTAAAGCGAAGCGACGAGGCTGGATAGCCCAGCCACTAAAGGGCCTCTTTCAGGATGGGCAGGTCCTTCCTGACAACAGTATGAATTTTTAAAGATTTACAATTTTAGACTGCAGTGCCCAACCACGCATTGAGCGAAATAGTAAGTAACACATACGAATATGTATACACTGTTCTGAATAAGGATTTCATGGAGGCAAGTAAAGCATTTCAGGCATGTTATACGATAATTGTGACATTACATTTAGTACTTTTACGCGTTTAATCAGAGTCTGATATTATTTATGCAGAATGTTAATTTAATCTTTGTCGCATTTCTGTAAACCCAAATTAATTTTTCACTTGCAGTGAAAGGGCACAGTACTGCCCGACATTGAAAATAGGTACAACATACTTCCTTATTTTTGTCAGAACAACACTTTTTTTTTGTAAAATAACTCAATTTCAATTAATACAGCGAAACCGGATACCAGTGTGGGAAAGAATGACAATTTATTTATTTAATTGATCACATGTGCACTCCCACAAAGTAAATCCCTACATCCAGTTTGGTGAGATCTGTGAAATGAATGAATGTATGGTCGTCTGCTAACCGCAGATAGTGAATGTGAATATATGATCGTCTTTGAGACGATCCTTTGGCCACCTTTGGTGGGACCAAAGAGATGAGAGGACTTCGAGAACGGCCATGTTTCAGCACTCTGCCGCTGGATCTTGTGCTATTATGACCTGTTTTAGTTGTGCTCCGTAATGACGAAAGAGTGGAGACATGGTATGCATGTGGAATATTTAAGAGTAGTTTGAAATAATAATTTCTCTATTTCAGGAACTTTTGTGGGGAGAATTAAATGTCAGGCAGGTAATATTAATGGGATCGAAGTATTCTTCGGAAGTGACCAACGGTCACAATGAAACCACATGTAGCAATAAGTTGAAATACTTCCGTGTGCTTAAGTTAAGCTGAATTACTAGCGTGTGTACAATAAGTTGAAATATTTAAGAAATAGCGTGTGTACCATAAGTTGAAATATTTAAGAAATGGCGTGTGCAGGACTTGAAATTAGAGACGAGTACTTCCACGTGGTGAGTACTGTGTGAGTCTCAAACTGTGTATGAGACAAAGGATAAAGAGAAGTACTCGTCCATGGTACCAGTTGAGGACTCGCGTATGTGATGAATATGTTCTTAATATTACTTTGCGTGTTATGTTTCCGTGTGACGCATGATTCAAACTATAATACTCTGAGAGAGAAGCAAGGTGAGTCGGCCGTCTATCCAGCAACGTCACTTGGCTTGCATTGCACAGGAAGACGTGCATATATCTCCAGAGTTCATAGTAGGAAAGTAGAATTACGAAATGGGGCAGTGTCATGTGAAACTGGGATAAATATTAATTGAAGTGGGAAAGCTGAAAGTGATAATGTTGTGACTATTACCTGTGTAGTATTTCATATTGTAGTGTGGTGTATGTCATGTAATTTGGGTATGTGTGGTTTGCATGGGAGAGTAGCGAGGTAGTTTCAAAAGATTAGTGGGTTATGCTTGTTCCTTCTGTACCGCTCGGTCCGGAGGAAAGTTTCGTGATAATGATTGTGAGAGTCGAAGTGTGAGAAATAATAAAAGATCCACCAACCTATCCAGAAAGTGCACTGTAGCGTTAAATAATTACAGACCATAATATAGAGATTCACCAATGTAAAGCCGTGCCCACTGGGCGGAATTTCTCATGTGTTATTGTTGTAGGTTATAGAATTTGTGTGTTTAGGTTATAGAATTTATCGGAATAAATAAGATAGTGAAAAGAAAAAGATTGGTGGACTTTTCCTTCGAATTGTATGTTGTCATGATGTCCAGAATTTATAATGTGTGCGCCATTCATATTCAGTGCGGTGGCCACGTGTTGATGAAAGCCGTTAAATAAAAGACACAAAGAAAATGTGGTTTTGCCAGTGCGTAGTGAACAGTCTGAGTTCTGTAAATCACTGATAGTCAGATGTGCGTTTCCGTTGCGTATTATTCATACAGGAGGATAATTTGTAACTTAATTGTGAGTACGAGAGTTCATGTTACTCGATAAATAAGAATGAATCCACTCGCTTGGCGGACCACTGATCTTGCAGGCCTGACTGCTTGATGCCACAGCATGAGCAAGGCATGTGGGTGCCTCTCAGCAGATCTGTAATCTCTTTCGTGGAATAAGACTCATAGAAAAATATGCAAGTTGTTATGGAAACATTGTAATGTTTCACGAAAAAAGTAAACAAAACAGTTAAGTCGGAGAAAATGCAAGAGCACGAAATCCACTTCAGCAACATGAGCGTGCGCACCGACGACCGAAGTTACACTATGTGATGAAAAGTATCCGGACACCTGGCTGAAAATGATTTACAAGTTCGTGGCGCCCTGCAACTGTAATGTTGGAATTCGATATGGTGTTTGCCCGCCCTTAGCCTTGACGAGAGCTACCACTCTCGCAGACATACGTTCAATCAGGTGCTGGAAGGTTTCTTGGGGAATGGCAGCCCATTCTTCACGGAGTGCTGCCCTGAGGAGAGGTATCGATGTCGGTCGGTGAGACCTGACACGAAGTTGGCTTTCCAAAACATCCCAAAGGTGTTCTATAGGATATCAGGACTCTGTGCAAGCCAGTCCATTACAGGGATGTTACTGTCGTGTAACCACTCCGCCACAGGCCTTGCATTATGAGCAGGCGCTTGATCGTGCTGAAAAATGCAATCGCCATCCCTGAATTGCTCTTCAACAGTGGGAAGCAAAAAGATGCTTAAAACATCAATGTAGGCCTGTGCTGTGATTGTGCCACGCATAACAACAAAGGGTGCAAGCGCCTCCATCATGATAAACACGACCACACCGTAACACCACCGCCTCCGAATTTTACTGTTGGCACTACACACGCTGGCAGATGACGTTCACAGAGCATTCGCCATACCCACACACAGCAATCGGATCGCCACATTGTGTACCGTGATTCGTCACTCCATGCAACGTTTTTCCACTGTTCAGTCGTCGAATGTTTACCCTCCTTACACCGAGCGAAGCGTTGTTTGGCATTTACCGGCGTGATGTGTGGCTTATAAGCAGCCGCTCGACCATGAAGTCCAAGTTTTCACACCTGCTGCCTAACTCTCATAGTACTTGCAGTGGATCCAGATGCAGCTCGGAATTCCTGTGTGATAGTCTGGATAGATGTCTGCCTATTAACATTACTACCCTCTTCAACCGTCGGCGGTCTCTGTCGGTCAACAGACGAGGTCGGCCTGTACGCTTTTGTGCTGTACGTGTCCCTTCACGTTTCCACTTCACTATCAGATAGGAAGCAGTGGACCTAGGGATGTTTAGGAGTGAGGAGATCTGGCGTACAGACGTATGACACAAGTGGCACCCATTCACCTGGCCACGTTCGAAGTCCGTGAGTTCCGCGGAGCACCCCATTCTGCTCTCTCACGATGTCTAAAGACTACTGAGGTTGCTGATATGGAGTACCTGGCAGTAGGTGGCAGCACCATGCACCTAATATGAAAGAGCGTATGTTTTTGGGGGTGTCCGGATACTTTTGATCACATAGTGTAGCAGCAGAGGACACCTACACAACGTCAAAACTTGTTCCTGAGAAAAATCACCGCTGACGTCACGTTTCGTCCCGTTCCGTTGGAGGCCTGTGTGAATGCCTTCATTTGAAATGCATTGTCGAATGTCACAACGTTTAGTTCCTTTCCAACAAGTGTGAATCGAGCTATACAGAGGTGCAACTAACGCCTTCCTCGGATTCTTGAACTCTTGTGTGGTATTCAACGGGCTCGTAACACTCTGAAAATGCCTTTGAGCGGACGAAAGATGAACAAATTGGTGACCTTCTAGGCTTAAGCTTCACTAGTGAAAGGCTGTCCACCCACAACGACACACCTGTGCACATCATGTCTGCACAGACTAATCGTAGCTTGTGGAACGAAAATTCCTGCACATATGAAATGTGCTCAAACCTGGAATTTAGCCACTTCTACAGTTCATTAGAATACTTCAAGTGTCAAATATGTCAAAACATTCCACAGTGCATTTCAAATGGAAGAATTCATACATGCCGTCAACGGAGCAGAACTAAACGTAATACCAGCGCTAAGGTTTCTCGAGAAGAAAGCTTGAACGTTGGCGTAAGTGTCGTCTTCTGCTAACTTCGATTGCCTCTGCGCTCAATCTCGTCGCAGATGTGCATTTCGTGCATTTGTGTCTTCTTAATCTTAATTGTATTGTTCACTTTTTCGCAAAACGTTACTAAGCTTCCACAATGAGTTGGATATTTCTTTTATCAGCATTATTCACAAATCAGTCCATAGATGTGCAAGAAGCGAAATATGATTTAGATTTTACAAAACTGGTACAAAGAATAAGTTTACATAATTTTGCATAAATGAAATCATAATTTGATGAAATACATGACAATATTAGGTATAAATATACAATTGAGGTATTTTACTTACTTTAATGAAATCCCGCTTCAAAACAGTGTATATACATTTGTATGTTTTAGTTTTTATTTCGCGCAATTTTTGAAAACGTAAAAATACTCTCCTGTAAATTGAAATAAGAACACCGTGAATTCATTGTCCCAGGAAGGGGAAACTTTATTGACACATTCCTGGGGTCAGATACATCACATGATCACACTGACAGAACCACAGGCACATAGACACAGGCAACAGGGCATGCACAATGTCGGCACTAGTACAGTGTATATCCACCTTTCGCAGCAATGCAGGCTGCTATTCTCCCATGGAGACGATCGTAGAGATGCTGGATGTAGTCCTGTGGAACGGCTTGCCATGCCATTTCCACCTGGCGCCTCAGTTGGACCAGCGTTCGTGCTGGACGTGCAGACCGCGTGAGACGACGCTTCATCCAGTCCCAAACATGCTCAATAGGGGTCAGATCCGGAGATCTTGCTGGCCAGGGTAGTTGACTTACACCTTCTAGAGCACGTTGGGTGGCACGGGATACATGCGGACGTGCATTGTCCTGTTGGAACAGCAAGTTCCCTTGCCGGTCTAGGAATGGTAGAACGATGGGTTCGATGACGGTTTGGATGTACCGTGCACTATTCAGTGTCCCCTCGACGATCACCAGTGGTGTACGGCCAGTATAGGATATCGCTCCCCACACCATGATGCCGGGTGTTGGCCCTGTGTGCCTCGGTCGTATGCAGTCCTGATTGTGGCGCTCACCTGCACGGCGCCAAACACGCATACGACATCATTGGCACCAAGGCAGAAGCGACTCTCATCGCTGAAGACGACACGTCTCCAGTCGTCCCTCCATTCACGCCTGTCGCGACACCACTGGAGGCGGGCTGCACGATGTTGGGGCGTGAGCGGAAGACGGCCTAACGGTGTGCGGGACCGTAGCCCAGCTTCATGGAGACGGTTGCGAATGGTCCTCGCCGATACCCCAGGAGCAACAGTGTCCCTAATTTGGTGGGAAGTGGCGGTGCGGTCCCCTACGGCACTGCGTAGGATCCTACGGTCTTGGCGTGCATCCGTGCGTCGCTGCGGTCCGGTCCCAGGTCGACGGGCACGTGCACCTTCCGCCGACCACTGGCGACAACATCGATGTACTGTGGAGACCTCACGCCCCACGTGTTGAGCAATTCGGCGGTACGTCCACCCGGCCTCCCGCATGCCCACTATACGCCCTCGCTCAAAGTCCGTCAACTGCACATACGGTTCACGTCCACGCTGTCGCGGCATGCTACCAGTGTTAAAGACTGCGATGGAGCTCCGTATGCCACGGCAAACTGGCTGACACTGGCGGCAGCGGTGCACAAATGCTGCGCAGCTAGCGCCATTCGACGGCCAACACCGCGGTTCCTGGTGTGTCCGCTGTGCCTTGCGTGTGTTCATTGCTTGTACAGCCCTCTCGCAGTGTCCGGAGCAAGTATGGTGGGTCTGACACACCGGTGTCAATGTGTTCTTTTTTCCATTTCCAGGAGTGTATTACGGCGCAATTGAGATACTTAACTTACCTTCACAAAACGCTGCTCTAGAACATGTATATAAATTCGTGTGTATTAGTTATTGTTCCGTTCAATGCTTACTTGGACAATGCTGTCTCAAATTCTAAATCTTTAAACATTTATCCTTTTGTTAAGCAGGACAATGTAGCTGTCAGCCGCTCATATGGTGAATTTGCTTTCCTCATGTAAGTATTGTGTCGCATTATGGGAGGGATTACGTACGTGAATAGATTACCTCTAAACCTTCGAATGCAAGTGAAAACAGCTCCAGCACTCGACTTGTTTGCCCAGTACCTCGTGAAGTAAATTAATGTGTGAAAACTGCTGCCAGTGAAGGAGAAACGGTCTTGACCGTTCAGATTGTTCTTCCTCCCTTTGACGCTTGCGAACACAAGGTGCAGAAGAATTTCATCCATTACGAGTTAATTTTGTGATCAGTAATTACTTTCGTCAGAGCGTAGCTTACGCTGAAATTTCTTTCCTCGACCGACAAATCATCATCATCATCATCATCATAAGTGTTCTGTCTAAAGGCAGGTTTTCACATAGTAGTTCTCCAGGCTGTCCGGTCTTCTGCCATCCCTTTCAGGTCTGCATAATTTCCTCTTACCTTTATGCCGTCTATCATCTTGTATCTCCTTCTTCCTCTCAGTCTTCTCCCACAAACCAGTCCTTCCAAAGCATCTACAAGCAAGCACTTCCTTCTCAAGGAATGTCCTAACCAGTTCTTTTTCCTTTCTCTTACAATCTTCAGCAGACATCTTCTCTCACCAACCCTTTCCAATACTCTTTCATTACTCACTCTTTTCATCCAGCATATTCTCTCCACTCTCCTCCTCATCCACATCTCAAATGCTTCTAACCTTTTTTCATCCTCTCGTCTCAGTGTCCATGTTTCTGCCCCATATAGTGCCACACTCCAGACAAAACATTTGCCAAGCCTTTTCCTTAGACCTTTATCTAATTTGCCACATAAGAGTCTCCTCTTTCTGTTGAATGCCTCCTTTGCTATGGTAATTTGAGTTTTCACCTCCTGGTGACATCTCAAGTCTTCAGTTCTTGTGCTTCTAAGATATTTAAATGCACTTACTTGGCTAATGGTAGTCTGTCTTGTTTAATTATTGGACAGTCTGCGTCTTGTACTGATGACCATACTCTTTGTTTTTGCTGTGTTTATTTGCATCCCATATTACACACAAGATTCATTCAGATCTTTGAGCATGTTATTCACTGTCCGCTCACTTTCTGCCACTAATACCATGTCATCAGCAAATCTTATACATTCTATTCTCTTTCCACCAACACATATTCCTCTTTTCCCATCTAAGCTTTTTGCAACAATCTGTTCAAGGTGTACGTTAAACAACAGTGGGGAAAGGCAACAACCTTTTCTAACACCTCGTCCAATGCTGCTTCCTTCTGACCGACAAATGGCGGTCTAATATTAGACTCAAACTGTGCGGCGTAAATACGCGAGATGTCCTGTGGTTTGCTACATGCACGGACATTTGCGCAGACAGATCGTTGCCCTAGCAGAGACAGTTTAGCGACCTGCGTCAGCACAGCGTGGACGGCGTGACGTACACCCCTGTGGCGGGCCTAATGATGTGTGGATCGGCCCGACGGGGCGGGGTGGCCGGGTTAACAAGCGCCTGATTCATGGCTGCCGGAGGGCGGGTGGGGGCGGCGGAGGTGGAGGCGGAGGTGTGGCGGGATCAGGTGCTCGTCCCGGCAGCTTAACAAGCGCCACCCGTGCCTACACCGAGCCACTAAAGTTTACACGCATAAACAATCGATGCGAGTGGCCGGCGGGCGTCCCCTGGACAAGTAGCTGTGTGTGACCCGGGCCGTCCGTCTGCCTGTCCACTCTGCTGCACGATTCGTCATCGTGGAAGGAGGGGGGGGGGGAGGGGGGAGGGGGGCGGCGTCCTACCGACACCGCGACGTCGCCGCACACGCTCTACAGTCCGCCTGTCAGCACCAAACCCCAGGGGTATCATCTCACTGTGTGCTCTGGCTTGTTGACAAAGTTGTGTACGTGGTATATCTGTTCTGAAAACTGATTCGTGATTATACGAAGATTGTAACTGTTCCGAAAGAACAGATACCAATGATGACCTTGCAGCTTCTCTAGAAAGAAATGATAATTAATCGAAACCCTCAGCTGCCAACAGGTGTTATACCTCAATGGGGACAGCTGAAAATGTGTGGCCCGACCGGGACTCGAACCCGGAATCTCCTGCTGACAGGGCAGACGCTCTATCTATATGAGCCACCGATGCCACAGAGGATAGCGCGACTGCAGGGACTTATCCTTTTCACGCTTCCAGTGAGACCCACATTCCCAATTTCCACAACCTACATTCGTAATGTTCCTAAAGGATATTTGTCCATTCACTCATTACTCGCGTCAACTAAGGTGACGATTCTCGTAAGAGATCGGGCAGAGTGTGCGCATTCGCACAGAAGAAGGTATTAAGGGAATCGTCATCTTCGTTGGCGCGAGTAATGAGTCAATGGGTAAATATCCTTTAGGAACATTACGAATGTAGGTTGTAGACAGTTGGGAACGTGGGTCTCGCGGGAAACGTGCGAGAGATAAGTCCATGTAGTCGCGCTATCCTCTGTGCCCTCGGTGGCTCAGATGGATAGAGCGTCTGTCATGTAAGCGAGAGATCCCGGGTTCGAGTACCGGTCGGGGCACACATTTTCAGCTGTCCCCATTGAGGTATAACAACACCTGTTGGCAGGCGAGGGCTTCGATTAATTACCATTTGATTCGTGATTTCCAAATCTCAAATTACTTCTGTCAATTTTTGAATCGTGAGTATCGACTTCTCACTGAAATCATCCGAGGTCATAGGGTAGGAAGGTAGATCGTTTTGGGCAATTTGTTACGTCACCAGGGAGTCGTCTCGCCATTTCAACCGAGTTTTCCAACTCGATTCGTCTAATTTAGAGCAGTACACTGACAGCATCCAGCATTCCGTTCAGCAATTAATATATAAAATGAACGAAAGAAAATACCAAGCTATGGCAGGAAATGAAGTGAAGTGGAAGGAAGACAAGGATTTCTGTTCAGATGAGTATCGGTTAATATCAACAGCAGCAGAAAATGGTATAACAGGTGTAGGATTCGTTATGAATAGGAAGGTAGGGCAGAGGGTGTGTTACTGTGAACAGTTCAGTGACCGGGTTGTTCTAATCAGAATCGACAGCAGACCAACACCGACAACGATAGTTCAGGTATACATGCCGACATCGCAAGCTGAAGATGAACAGATAGAGAAAGTGTATGAGGATATTGAAAAGGTAATGCAGTATGTAAAGGGGGACGAAAATCTAATAGTCATGGGCGACTGGCATGCAGTTGTAGGGGAAGGAGTAGAAGAAAAGGTTACAGGAGAATATGGGCTTGGGACAAGGAATGAAAGAGGAGAAAGGCTAATAGAGTTCTGTAACAAGTTTCAGCTAGTAATAGCGAATACCCTGTTCAAGAATCACAAGAGGAGGAGGTATACTTGGAAAAGGCCCGAAGATACGGGAAGATTTCAATTAGATTACATCATGGTCAGACAGAGATTCCGAAATCAGATACTAGATTGTAAGGCGTACCGAGGAGCAGATATAGACTCAGATCACAATATAGTAGTGATGAAGAGTAGGCTGAAGTTCAAGACATTAGTCAGGAAGAATCAATACGCAAAGAAGTGGGATACGGAAGTACTAAGGAATGACGAGGTACGTTTGAAGTTCTCTAACGCTATAGATACAGCAATAAGGAATAGCTCAGTAGGCAGTACAGTTGAAGAGGAATGGACATCTCTAAAAACGGCCATCACAGAAGTTGGGAAGGAAAACATAGCTACAAAGAAGGTAGCTGCGAAGAAACCATGGGTAACAGAAGAAATACTTCAGTTGATTGATGAAAGGAGGAAGTACAAACATGTTCCGGGAAAATCAGGTATACAGAAATACAGGTCGCTGAGGAATGAAATAAATAGGAAGTGCAGGGAAGCTAAGACGAAATGGCTGCAGGAAAAATGTGAAGACATCGAAAAAGGTATGATTGTCGGAAGGACAGACTCAGCATACAGGAAAGTCAAAACAACCTTTGGTGACATTAAAAGCAACGGTGGTAACATTAAGAGTGCAACGGGAATTCCACTGTTAAATGCAGAGGAGAGAGCAGATAGGTGGAAAGAATATATTGAAAGCCTCTATGAGGGTGAAGATTTGTCTGATGTGATAGAAGAAGAAACAGGAGTCGATTTAGAAGAGATAGGGGATCCAGTATTAGAATCGGAATTTAAAAGAGCTTTGGAGGACTTACGGTCAAATAAGGCAGAAGGGATAGATAATATTCCATCAGATTTTTCTAAAAACATTGCGGGAAGTGGCAACAAAACGACTATTCACGTTGGTATGTAGAATATATGAGTCTGGCGATATACCATCTGACTTTCGGAAAAGCGTCATCCACACAATTCCAAAGACGTCAAGAGCTGACAAGTGCGAGAATTATCGCACAATCAGCTCAACAGCTCATGCATCGAAGCTGCTTACAAGAATAATATACAGAAGAACGGAAAAGAAAATTGAGAATGCGCTTGGTGACGATCAGTTTGGCTTTAGGAAAAGTAAAGGGACGAGAGAGGCAATTCTGATGTTACGGCTAATAATGGAAGCAAGGCTAAAGAAAAATCAAGACACTTTCATAGGATTTGTCGACCTGGAAATAGCGTTCGACAACATAAAATGGTGCAAGCTGTTCGAGATTCTGAAAAAAGTAGGGGTAAGCTATAGGGAGAGACGGGTCATATACAATATGTACAACAACCAAGAGGGAATAATAAGAGTGGACGATCAAGAACGAAGTGCTCGTATTAAGAAGGGTGTAAGACAAGGCTGTAGCCTTTCGCCCCTACTCTTCAATCTGTACATCGAGGAAGCAATGATGGAAATAAAAGAAAGGTTCAGGAGTGGAATTAAAATAAAAGGTGAAAGGATATCAATGATACGATTCGCTGATGACATTGCTATCCTGAGTGAAAGTGAAGAAGAATTAAATGATCTGCTGAACGGAATGAACAGTCTAATTAGAACACAGTATGGTTTGAGAGTAAATCGGAGAAAGACGAAGGCAATGAGAAGTAGGAGAAATGAGAACAGCGAGAAACTCAACACCAGAATTGATGGTCACGAAGTCAATGAAGTTAAGGAATTCTGCTACCTAGGCAGTAAAATAACCCATGACGGACGGAGCAAGGAGGACATCAAAAGCAGACTCGCTATGGCAAAAAAGGCATTTCTGGCCAAGAGAAGTCTACTAATATCAAATACCGGCCTTAATTTGAGGAAGAAATTTCTGTGGATGTACGTCTGGAGTACAGCATTGTATGGTAGTGAAACATGGACTGTGGGAAAACCGGAACAGAAGAGAATCGAAGCATTTGAGATGTAGTGCTATAGACGAATGTTGAAAATTAGGTGGACTGATAAGGTAAGGAATGAGGAGGTTCTACGCAGAATCGGAGAGGAAAGGAATATGTGGAAAACACTGGTAAGGAGAAGGGACAGGATGATAGGACATCTGCTAAGACATGAGGGAATGACTTCCATGGTACTAGAGGGAGCTGTAGAGGGCAAAAACTGTAGAGGAAGACAGAGATTGGAATACGTCAAGCAAATAATTGAGGACGTAGGTTGCAAGAGCTACTCTGAGATGAAGAGGTTAGCACAGGAAAGGAATTCGTGGCGGGCCGCATCAAACCAGTCAGTACACTGATGACCCAAACAAGAAAAAGCAGGAACGATGATGAAGCTGGTCATCATGCTAACCTACCTGTCATTATTCGTCATTCATGCTTATGGTTTAAACAAGTAACTGCTTTGAATATTTTACAATTTCACCTGCTACTTTCCGCCAGACATATTTAGCAAAATTACGAGAATGCTCTGTAGGCTTCGACTGAGATATCGATGCAGATGCAGAAAATACCAATCAAAAGCTATACAATTCGACGGTGTCCAAAATAAATACCTTAGGCTCATGGGCGGTTCCTGAGAAAACCCTGACAAAGCACGACTTTTGCGTACAAAATTACCAGTTGTTGGGATGTTCACTGCTATAATTTCTATTCGTGGCAGATCGTCGATATGTTTACCATATGTTCTTAAACTGTTCCGAAATTTTGTTCAAATATATGTGAAATGTTATGGGACTTAACTGTTAAGGTCATCAGTCCCTAAGCTTACAGACTACTTAACCTAAACTATCCTGAGGACAAACACACACACCCATGCCCGAGGGAGGATTCGAACCTGCGCCGGGACCAGCCGCACAGTCCATGACTGTAGCGCCCCAGACCTCTCGGCTAATCCCGAGCGGCTCCGAAACTTTTTTGCTACCATTAGCCGTTACGTAGACCCAGTGGTTCGAAGTTACCGTAGATATGCACATAAAATATGCACGTAATATACGGTAAAATGATTTTTAACAGTCGTAGCGAACACATCGCAAGGGTTCTGAGGTCATCGCAAGCGGTCTGAAGTCATCATACTATGCTTTTAGTCACCATTTGTCACCAACGCCACTGTATTTGTATAATAGCCAAGTCACGCCTACACAGGCTGTGTTGGCCACGAAATTATTCGACTGTGCCAGATTGTTACTTAAGCACCTTACAAAAAATTAATTTGTGATGAGAAATTTTTTGTAAAAAATGTTGTGCATTTTTATCTTAAGTTGTGTAAAGTGAACTTGTGTTATTCAGAAGACGATTTTGTATTAACTTTGCATTACGCGTACTTATTTGTTGTTTATATGTTTCTAAGGATATAAATTTGCCAAAGTATTGTAACCTCCCCGCAAAAATAAAGTTAAATTTTTCAATGTTAATGAGAATAAAGCCAAAGTGTAACCTTCCCGTGAAAATAAAAGAAAACATTTAATTGAGCATTGGACATCGTGCTATGCGCAACCTTCCCACAACAATATGAAAATGAAAAGAATGGAATTAAATTGCAAATCGTGCCAAATGTTAGCTTCCCACAGTAATAAAACTCAATGATTATAAAAATGTACAAAAATGTTAAGTCCCCACAAAATTAACGTTAAGGTGAACCTGATAAATTTTATAAGGGCAGCTGCGCTGACCCTCGGCCCTGTGCAATTATTAAATATGAACAAAAAAACCAAAATTCTTACATCAGTAAACTCCATCAATATCTGCTCTTGTATTTCGGCACAGCTCCGTGCAATGCTGGCCCATGTTTAATTTTGATTCTTGGAGGAAATGCATAAGAAATATTCTTTGAATTAAAATTGAATGCTTTGTCTTCAAAAGAATGGAAAAAATTCTTTAAATTGAAATCATTACTTTTCCTTAAAAGATTTACTTGATAAAAAATTATTATTGGGTCAATTCTTGAACAAATTAATTACAATTAACAGATGTTATTGCCTGAGCGCAATGCTGCTTCATTACCTTTGATAACAATATACCTCGTCCTGAATCGTGACCAGAGACCCATGTCGACGCCCGCCGACTCCTCACACACAACTCTGACTGAGTACAACTCGCAACTGAACTCGCTCTGCCGGCTCCACACACACTACTGAACTGACAGAGTGCAACTAGCAACTGAACTGTCGCGCGGTCAAGCGCAGACTAGCAACGATAAATAACTCTCTGGTCAGAGATTCTCTCATGGCTCGCCATCGCTGGTACTGAATACTATGAAACGTACGCGTTTCAGTATATAAATAAACTGACAAAAATTTCCGACTTATAGAATTCGTTTCATATAAGTAGCACGCCCTGTTGTAGCAAAGAAAAGAAGGAAACAGTGAAAAAATGCTCTTGCCAGAGTACGAGAAAGTGACTACGACGTCTTTAAAAGACCCTGACAGAATAGTGAAGAACCAGCTGCATTAGTCTCAATTCCGTCTTCCCAACCAAAAGTTTTGGTATGTGAACACATTATAAAATAAATAAAATAAAAAATATTATTTAAATATTAATTTTTCTATCTGTATGATGGTGATTGTGATTGTAATTGTAATTAATATTTGCTTATCTGGAACGTGGACGTTTAATTATTCGGTATCAGACGCTTGACAATGGCTTTCTCGTAAAGGCAATGTTACTCGTAGTTGACCGTGAAATAAAACTGAAATAATCGGACTTCGTAAATAAATCGTTTCCAAAGACTGCTGTGGTAGGTGCGGACTCATAATCTAAATCTCAATATTTCAATAATTTGCCAGCCATGCCAATACGTCGTACAGAGGTGATTGTCTACTAAACATAAAAAAGTTACACAGTTAGTTAAATCAGATATATTCAATGAATAAGCCTACAGTTCATAATCCTACTTACTTTTATAAATATAAATTCTTTACAGAATCGAGTGCCTAGTCTGGTTGCAACTCGCAGTATTCTTCTATAACATGAAATATGGCGGTGTGCCAGACAATAGAATAAAATATGTGCTTCTCGCACCACTTCTACCAGAGCTCTCCCATTTCTTAATCAAACATAAGAGTAACGTAATTGTGCTATTGTTTTATCAGCGACACAGCGCTGCAGTTGTGTGCCATAGGCTTTATTTATTTGTCACTGATTATTTATTTAATTAATATTTCGCGTTTCCGAGGAAACTCACGCTCGGCATGCAAATGTGCCTTTATATTGCCCCCTGAATTGCGAGGCGAAAGGACACACCTGCAGGCGAGCAATTCACCTAAAGGCACGAGAAAATCTAAGTTATCTACAACTATTTACATGACTTACATTATACACATTATATACAAAATTTGAATGACGCGGGTGCGCCGTAAAAGTTCTTATGTTGGCAGATAGAGTGCGCGCATGCGCAGAAGCGTCTGTGTGACTCCGGCACTGCCGTTATATCGTACAGTTAGATCACGCGGCACAGTATTGCAGTTCATATTGTTCGTGTGCGCGCGTTTCTCAGTCGTTGCACAAAGAAAATATTCAACCAAGATTACATATGAAGACTACATTCTATGACAGGTAACTTAGTTTAAATTTTCCATATTTGTTATAACACAATACAACTTAGATTGTTGAATGTTCTTAGTTACATAGTATTGTTTTGAAATACTTCAAAGAAAAATGTCCGTATGTTTCAGGTGCATTGACCTATACACATCGTGTCGTTATTACAGTTCATATTCATCTGCTGCACAATAATTTTTTTACAGGTTAGTATCGTCGTGGTAAAGTTTTTTTTTTTTTTTGATCACAGTAACATCGTTGTATAACAACGTGATTAATACATAAGCGTGTCCATTTCCCATTTCCATTATAGTCGTTGTGATGCAGGTCGTTGTGACTAAAGGCATTGCTCATTACAGATCAGACGTGACCCGTCGAGTAATTGGTCCACGTGCAGTTCGTTTTTTTTTTTTTTACATTCCGTGGAAGCTTGGTTGCAGAACCTCGGACGGCACATAGCTGGCGTCGATCCTTGGACAGTCCAGGTAAGAGTGTCTGTCACATTTCGAGAACATTTCATTCCCTGAAGTTCCAACCAAAATTCTTCCACCCGTCGTGTTGTTTTCTGGACAGGCACTTTGTGTCCATTTAATCCAGTTAACATCTTGAAGTTAGGTACTGTAGTAATGTCACTAGACGATGCACGAATTATGCCCTTCACATTTTCAGTTTTTTGCTGAATATAGCTCACCTAAATGTTCGTAGTTATTAATCAAAGAAATCATTCATCGCGTTTACATAGATACGCTGCATAATGAATGGCATTAACCGTTTCTTTCACATAGGTTTCTGCGTAGTTGCAGAGTTAGTAATGTTCGTTAATGTCCGTGAACAGAGGTTCACTATGCAATGTCTTTTTGGCACTCGTTTTGTTCAAATTTTTTACATAGTAACAGTTACATGATACATCAGTTAAAAAAATAAGTAATTATACATACACACGTCACATATTTTCTTAGCATAAACATAATACAGTTGCACATAAACATGTTTGCATCATCATTACATAGCTATATGTTATTACATTGTGTCACGTGATGTCATCTGAAATTAAGATAGGTTAGACACAACATTCATTACATCAGTAGGCAAGACCAGGCGTTTTCACTACTCAATAAATATTCAAAATAGTAAGAGAGAAAAAATGTTCGATTCCTCGCGTTTTGTGCGTGTGTGTAGAGTGTCTGTGTGGCCTTGACTACTGATAGATGCTTTTCGTGTTGAGAGATGTGCGTCTAATCTATTTCTCAAAGTAAAAGATCGCTTCACAGATGACGTCTGTCGGTTCGTCAGGTGTCATACCAAGTCAGTGGTACCTACAATAACAAATGTTCCGTGAAAAATTAATATATCATTCACTGCTACGTAATCATAAATTTTATTTTGATATCCCGTCTTCCAGGTGGTGGCGCGCGCTGAAAGAAGAGTTCTTCTGCCTTCAACTGCGACTCTGGAACCGCTGAAATGAAAATTTCTACACTACTTATTATCTGTGTTGTAACAACAGAGTTTTTCGAGTTGCTTAGCAATATTTTGATGGGTATGACTTTGACATTATTCAGCATGAAATGCTCTAAGATCTCGGTGTGCGTATTTTTCTAAAATTCTTTGAAGTGTGCCAACGTGTTCCTTCCAAGACTGTGTAGCTATCAGTATATCATCTACATAGTGTGTGACTGTCTCAACTAAATCGTCGCCAAGCACGGTATCCAGGGCTGTAATGAATACCCCAGAGCTGACATTCAGTCCGAAAGGTAGAACACAAAACTGATAGGTTCGCCCCCCGAACATAAATGCAGTATATTTCCGTGAATCAGGAGTGATACCCACCTGCCAAAACGAATTAGCGAGATCTATTGTGGAAAAATGTTTTGCATCTAGAAATTTCTGTAATTGCTCTTCTAAATTTTCGGGTTTTGTGTGAACCGGTAAAATTATTTCATTAATTGCTCGTGCGTCTAACGCTAACCTAATGCTTCCATTTGATTTTTTGACAACAAGTAGAGGACTACAATAAGGTGAGGTGGATGGTTCAATGACCTTCCAGTCTAACATTTGTTTTAATTCTTGCCACACAGCAGGTCGTTGAGATAACGGTACGTTATATGTCTTGTGGTAGAAGATTTTGTGAGGCTTAACTTCAATCTTGTACACATACGTGTTGATAACACCTAATCGTTTGGTAAAAACTTGTAAATATTGGGATAACACTTCCTGTAGTTTTATACGTTCATGTACACTGAGAGCTGTAGCTTCACTTATCTTATGATCAAGCAATGTTTTCAAGTCCATTAGCTCTGTGTCAGATGAGTGTGTTTGCATATCTTGAATGTCATTGTCAAGTACTAACTGAACCTTGTACCCTGTACAGTGTTTGTCATGCTTTAGAGTTCTCCTGTCCAAATCAATAATAATTACACTGCCTTTATCATTTAAAATACATTTACCTTTTGAGAAGTCTATAATAGAGTCCTTCTCGCTCATAATATCTATTCCTAATATGCAATTTGTCACAAGGTTTTGTACAACCAGGAATGGCCATTGTACGGTTCCATTACCTATTTTAATGTTTACAAAAACTTGCTTCGTAACCCTACATGACTTATTACCTAGTGCAGTAGTTATTTTACAGTTTTGGGCAGGAAACTCAGGCACAGGTTCCAATTCACACATCTTTTTATAGAAATTAAAAGACAAAACGCTCACAGCTGCACCTGTATCTAGGATAATAGTAGTTGGAATCCCACCTACTACACCAGTAGTAGATGCTAAAACAATTTCATTTGTGTTTGAACGACATTGTGTACTGTCTTGTAAAAGTTCATCTGATATATTCTCATTGTGGTTGTATCTTATAAATAAAACAGGTAATTTTTGTTTAGAATTATTCGGCATATCATTATTCTGTTGTTCAAGTGTGGTGTCAAATGACTGATTAACATTGCAGTCGCCCCGCAAGAATTCTTCAGCCACGACCTGGGGCATAGAAGTGACTGTTTCTAGTTTGTTGGATTAGCATTTGTACTAGGTACTGACACAGATTGAGGTTGTGCATCAGGTGTCATTTCTATTATATTCACATTCGGATATTGCCTATTATGATCTCCAAACTTTTGCGGTTGTTGTTGCTGTTGCACATTATAACTTACCTGTCGGTCGTAAGGTATGCTCCAATTTTGTCCTGGTGGCTGCTGTGGTAAAGCAGAGTTTGAATGGAAGTACTGATCGTTACGAGTCCAACCTTGATGCTGTCTTGGCTCGTAGTTATTATTATTTCTATTTCTGTTTGTGTTTTTGTTGTTGCCATTGTATCCGTTGTTACCGTTGTAGTTATTACCGCGGTGCCTTTTGTATGGATTGCCGCATGAAGTGTTATTACTGTTGTAACTATTGTTTGTATTGGAATACGCGTGTTGATTTTGATTTTCGTATTGAAACGGCATGTGAGTTTGCTGTTTTTGCTGTACCGCGTATCCAACTGTGGGCGCGCCAGAATTGAGTTGGCAAGCCTGCATGTTTTGCATACCACTAGTGTAAACATTGTGGCTGCTGTTTTGCCGCGCGAAGCGCTGATCTTCAAGTAACATGTCAACCGAATCTAAGGCTGTTAAGAAATAATCTGAATCGTCATCCGGAATATGTAGGAGTTTTTCTTTAATGTTGAAAGGCAATTTGGCCTTCAACGCACGGAGTATATCACGCGTTGCGACTGGTTCGTCTAAAAAGTGTCCCATGTTCAAGTATTTTTCAAAATATCTGCGTAAGTTGCCATTTTTACTGTTAAAAGTTTCAGGTTCTAAAATTTGTCTTCTGAGTCGCTCCTGGACGGATTGCGACCAGAATTTGTTCAGAAAAGCACGCTCAAACTCACTGTACGTGGTACATACGTCAGCTTGACTGTATGCCCAGACAGCTGCATCGCCTTGGATGTAACCGACAATATATGAAATCTTTTTCCGGTCACTCCAAGTGCGTGGAAATGCGTTACTAAAAGATTTAAGAAAAATCATCGGATGAATGGTTCGTTTTTCTGGGATAAAAATCTGAAATTGCCTGTGTTTCATTAAGCTTTCTTCTTCCTTCGTATTGTGATATGGATTTATTCCACTGTAATTACTGGTATGTTCAGCTGGCGAGTAATTACGATAATGTTGCTGTGGTTTACCATGATAATAGCTTGTGTTTGTGTTTGCACATCGTGGTATGTGTTGTAGTCGTGGTGTGTTTTGTTCTTGTGTGTTTGTCGTGTGCGGTATGTGTGTGTCATACTCGAATGTATATTGGTTCCTGAACTGTGCATTTTGACTGATATTTTCGTTACATTCAGACTGTGGTCGATCGGTGAATTGTCTCATGGGTGCAGTGACGGATTGTACTGCGTCACTGATCAGCTGTTTGTTATTAGTAATGTATTGCGCTACGGAGTCGTGCACAATTGTTGGTAAATTTTCACGTAAGCATCTATCAAAATGTTTGTCTTTGTTCACTACCCAATCATGAAATCCTTTATTAATATTTTGAAAATGAGCTGTGGCATCAGATTGTAAGATGTCAGTCAGGTGTTGTTCAACATTGTCAAATTTATTCTGTACGTCAGTAATTCGTTTTTCAAGGTTGTCATGTACTGAAGGATATGTTTGAATTTGTTCAGTAAGAACTTCACACGTGACATTAAGGTTTTTTACTTGTGTCTGTAAAAGTGCTACGTCAGTTGTAGTCTTTTCTTGTCTCGTATTAAGCTGGGAAAATTTAGTACTGAGTTCAGTCATCTGTTTGGTCAGTGTGGCCTCTATAAGTTCCACACGTTTACATAAAGTGTCATTACCTGTCTTGAGTGCTATGAGGTCAGATTTAATTGCGTCATTTTGTGTCTGTAAGGTTGCCATGTTTTCGGCGTTTTGTTTCATTAGCATTTGTAACATGTCGGCAATGTTTACTGTTTGCAAGGTCTGTGCCCCCGTCGCGTCATTAGACGTGACGTCATGCATCAACATGGGCTCTGACTGAGACTTTGAAATTTTTGTAGTGGACGGCCTATTGCCAAAATTTCCGTCAACACTTGCGTCAATGTTTGATAAATCGTCACTACCGGTTGCTGTCGTAAAGTCATTTTCTAACATTTGTCTCTCGTCCGAGTCGGATTGCGTCTGAATAGTACGTCTTTGCTGTTCCATTTTTGCGCATTGATTTCTAGTTATTACCATGCCACACGTGATATATGTTTCAAGAAAATATTTGACACTGATTTTAAAATAAAATGCAGTTGAGCATGAATCGCTCGTAGCAACAATGGCTGTCTGTTAATTTAAAAATATAAACTGAATTTGAGATTATTGGTAATGGCTGCTGTCCATGTTACTACGTATCGTACAGAAGTCGGCCATATTGTACACTCGTGTATTGGTATTGTTGCATACGTTATTGTTTAAGGAAAAGTACTGAGAATGAAATTTATCACTGAAAACTGTTATGCACGAAAGAAACACTACAGAATCTACTGAAAAGCTAATACACTGAATTATACGTCTGGTCAAGCCTGCTAATGCAAAGATGCTGCGTCTTACCTTATTTTGCTGGAAGTTTCATTGCGTCTTCCCGCAAAATTTTAGAATTGGAAAATATCTTCAGATTTTTTGTTATCTCACATACATTCACGTCCAGGTCCAGAAAGTTGATTTTTCACATGAAACAAAGAGAACAATGTAACAAATGACAAAATAACAAGTCCGACACGCAGTCGCCAATATAAAATAAATAAAATAAAAAATATTATTTAAATATTAATTTTTCTATCTGTATGATGGTGATTGTGATTGTAATTGTAATTAATATTTGCTTATCTGGAACGTGGACGTTTAATTATTCGGTATCAGACGCTTGACAATGGCTTTCTCGTAAAGGCAATGTTACTCGTAGTTGACCGTGAAATAAAACTGAAATAATCGGACTTCGTAAATAAATCGTTTCCAAAGACTGCTGCGGTAGGTGCGGACTCATAATCTAAATCTCAATATTTCAATAATTTGCCAGCCATGCCAATACGTCGTACAGAGGTGATTGTCTACTAAACATAAAAAAGTTACACAGTTAGTTAAATCAGATATATTCAATGAATAAGCCTACAGTTCATAATCCTACTTACTTTTATAAATATAAATTCTTTACAGAATCGAGTGCCTAGTCTGATTGCAACTCGCAGTATTCTTCTATAACATGAAATATGGCGGTGTGCCAGACAATAGAATAAAATACGTGCTTCTCGCACCACTTCTACCAGAGCTCTCCCATTTCTTAATCAAACATAAGAGTAACGTAATTGTGCTTTTGTTTTATCAGCGACACAGCGCTGCAGTTGTGTGCCATAGGCTTTATTTATTTGTCACTGATTATTTATTTAATTAATATTTCGCGTTTCCGAGGAAACTCACGCTCGGCATGCAAATGTGCCTCTATAACATTCGCGCTTTTTTGTGCTGAAAGAGGGTAGCAGAGAGACAGAGACGGTGGAAGAGAAAGGCGACAATGCAAATGGGAGACGAAGAGAGAGGAGACAATAAGGTTGTGATAGAGAAAGTGACAGTGAAAGAGAAGGAGAAGTGGATTAGCACAGTAGCAGTGAGAGACTGTGACTGTACAAGAAAAAGAAAGATGGGTGAAAATGGCAGTAGTGGGAGCAAAAGAGAGAAGAGACATACAAGAGAGAGAGAGAGAGAGAGAGAGAGAGAGAGAGAGAGAGATGAGTTGAGACCATACATAGGCTCTAAGCATCTGAGGTCTTAACATCTGAGGTCATCAGTCCCATAGACTTAGAATTACGTAAACCTAACTAACCTAAGGACATCACACACATCCGTGCCCAAGGCAGGATTCAAACCAGCGACCGTAGCAGCCGCCTGGTTCCGGACTGAAGCGCCTAGAACTGCTCGGCCACAGCGGCCGGCTCCATACATGGGCTTGGGGGATCTGGACCACCCCAGAATGGGGAGGGGAGGGGCCCATTTTGGACCAAAATTATAAACAGATGGGCATAGGAGACAAAAATAAATTGGATCCCCCCCTCCCTCCAAGAATTTTTCGTAAGTCGAGGTAGGGAAGAGACAATGGCACCGGGAAAGAAAGACAAAAGGAGACATTGTATGTGAGAGAGGAGACAGTAATAGTGAGATATATTCTACTTAAAGGAGAGAGCTTAAATGAGAGATAGGAGACACTAGCAGTGGTAGAGGAAGGCTGGAGCCAATGTAAGCGAGAGTGGAGACAGCGTCAGTGTGAGGGAAAGAAATATGAGCAGACAATGAGGAACCTACATGTCGTCCAGTCTCTGGTTTGGGGGGGGGGGGGGGGGAGGACGTGTTTGGAGAGAAGACAATGGTGGTTGAAGAGAAGGACAGCAGACTGTAAAAGAAAAAGGAAGAGGCAGTGGGAATTGGAGAGGAAAACAATTTGAAAAGGCATTGGCAGTGGGAAGGAGTGGCAGTGAAAGTGACAGAGAAGGAGACAGTGGTAAGGAAGAGTGAGAGAAAGGGATGAAGACAGTGACAATAGGAGAGACAGTCAGGAGAAAGTGGCAATGGGAGAAAAAAGAGACAATGGGGGAGAGATATGTATAGACAGTGGCAGCGAGAGAGATTCTGAGTATGAAGGCTTCACTACAGTGAGAGACTGGGTACAAGAACTGAATATGTTCTGTGTTAAAACGCCGCGAATACGTTCGTGTGTCAAAATTTTTGCTGAGGGAGGCGGAATGAGTATTGTGGCAGCTGTTTTCCCACTTTTCTGGCGGAGTCTTTTAAAAATAAACATATTCGCCTTTTTGCGCTCCAACAGGAGCGTTTTTCCACTGGTTACTAATACTTGAAATACATAAATAGTACATGAACACACAAGAACAACAGCACAAAATTTGTTGTGTGTTTGGGTCTATATACCTCAACCCTCTGACATTAGCTAGGTGCCAAAACCTAAGAAAGAAGAAATGAAGGCATAGGCTTCACATCCTGTTGACAACTAGGTCATTAAATTCTAAGCGACTTAGGGAAATAACGGAAAGTCTAAATCTAGATGCCTGGGTGGCTGCTTGGACTGCTTTACTCCCGAATACTACTCCAGGATGTTTCCATTGTCTTAGCTACCTCATTCGTTCCATTGTTTCCAGTGTAAGATATGGTCGTCTTGGTAGTTCCTCATTTCGTCCTTCTCTGAATACTTAGCGCCAACGAAACACATGTGTTTTTGATAATACATCGCTAGTGTTTAGTACCACAGACACTGTCTACAAAGTCTTCAATTTGCTTATCTTCCAGAAATGTTAATGGAATATATTACAGTCTTTCGTGTAGTTCTAACATTGACCCCAAACATATAGACACCTACCATTAAAGATTAACTTCTGGACGGAATTTGTCTTTAACTGGTATTAATTAACCAAAGCTAAATGCAACGCACTGACGAGCTAAAATATTATGACCACTGCCCAACACCTGGTGGCGTTGCGGGCATCTGATATAACACATTCACTAGAAAGTCCCGAAAAGAAATTACAACTAACTACGCTCAGAGACTTTAAACGCATTTATGTATAAGAACTTGCTGCTGAGGAGCAAGATGTGGTTTGTGAGACAACTTCCATTCCTTTCTCGGACAAAAACGAGAGTGTGCGTGGATTTACTAACAAACTTACTCGAAATATGACAAATGTGCTGCCCCTAAAGGCTGGAAAAGTAAGAAGGAAACCCAAACCTTCGCTAACTAAAGAGTGAAAACAGCACATGAATCTTACAGACACTATCAGCCGGGCATAAAAACTACGCCCTACATCTGAAAACCACATAGCTTACAAGCAGAAGCGGAGCAGAGTTAGTCAAGCAGTGAGAAATACTAAACGCAAGCATAGCCAGACATTAACGGACACAGTCTATCTGTCCCATGGGAAGACCTACGTGCTCTTGGTGTAGTCAAAGCTGATCCTATATCCCAAGCCGAGGAAGTGGACCAGTGTTTCGGCATAACTGTTAATACACTTATTTACCCATCTGCAAGACAGGACACTCAATGCCTTCATGGAAAAATATTTGCGGTTATCTAAGAAACCATTTATACCTAGGCGTACATCTTTTCGTCCAAAGCAAATCGATGGCCACTAATGCCTGTCTTCGTGGAAATCGAAACAACCTTAACAAGTTGGGGGTGGGCCAACATTTTGCCCAGATTCTTTCGACTATGCCACAACAGTTTTGTGGGAAGCCCTTAGACATGCTCCATAGAGTCCCAATCTCTCCCCATATGATTTCCATATTTCTGGAGCCCTGAAGAAAGACGTTCGTCACCGTCGATTTGCTTCGGACAAAGAGGAGCACTCCTGGGCACAGTCATGGTTCCGTAGGCAACCTCAAACATTTTTCCCGGAAATCATTGACCGTCTTGTTTCACAGAAGGGTAAATGTACTCTTATTAACAGTCGTGGCGATTACTTTTGGAATTATGAACACTATACTTACTATTTTTTCCACATCTGTCTCGCTTTGATTTGACTACCCCTCATATGCTGCTATATCGACAATGCCAGCTGTAGCGGGCGCATGATCTTCGAGACTGGACCGTAAATCAATAGCAAAGAGTCACGTGGTCAGTTGGATCACGTTACTTGTTGTAAGTAGGCTGTTTATGTTTTCTTATTGGCAACGTTACGTAGCGCTCTGTATGAAAATCACTGGCTGTGCTGTGTGCAGTCTGTGGCTAGTTTGCATTGTTGTCTGCCATTGCAGTGTTGGGCTGTTGGTTGTTAACAGCGCGTAGCGTTGCGCAGTTGGAGGTGAGCCGCCAGCAGTGGTGGATGTGGGGAGAGAGATGGCGGAGTTTTGAAAAGACACGCCATCCGAGCTCTGTTTGACTCAATGCCCAGGCGTATCAGGCCGTTATTACGGCCAGAAGTAGTTGTTCTGGGTATTGATTCCTCAGGATCTATGCACCAAAATTGCGTGAAAATGTAATTACATGTCAGTTCTAGTATAATATATTTGTCCAATGAATACCCGTTTATCATCTGCATTTCTTCTGGGTGTAGCAATTTTAATGGCCAGTAGCGTAATATATGCATCTGGTGGAACAGCGGCGGTGTGGTGTAATACTAATTGCTTCCCCGAGGTGTTACCTTCGCTGCTGACATTTATTGTCAACAGCTGCGACGTCTTGTAGACAAAATTCCAGAATAACGACCTGCCGGCCGTGGTGGCCGTGCGGTTCTAGGCACTTCAGTCCGGAACCGTGTGACTGCTACGGTCGCAAGTTCGAATCCTGCCTCGGGCATGGATGTGTGTGATGTCTTTACATTAGTTAGGTTTAAGTAGTTCTAAGTTCTAGGGGACTGATGACCTCAGATGGTGAGTCCCATAGTGCTCAGAGCCATTTGAACCATTTGAATAACGACCAGGAAGACTACGTGAAGTGATGCACTCCACGATAATACGCGCCCGCATTCTGCTAGACTGTCAAAGAGCACTGCATAGGAGTCGGGTTGGGAAGTCCTTCCGCACCCACCTTATTCACTTGATCTTTCGCCCTTACATTTTCATCTTTCCACTCTCTACTGAACAACCTTCGAGGAACTTTCTTTCTGGATGAAAATCTGTTCCGAACGCGGCTCGACGAGTTCTTCGCCTCAAAAGCAATTGATTTCTACAGTCGCGGAATCGGAAAGGTACCTCGGCGTTGGCAGGCTGTTGTAGACCATGAAGGAGAATATATTATTGATGACTATAGTCTCTGCTATGTGTTTCTGTTGCGTTTATTAAACTTACTGAGAAACTTTACGAACTTTTGCCAAATCGAATGTTATATGACGCTCTCGCTGTTTTCCTCTATTTGGGTATCATGCTACACGCGGAAGTATTTCTACATGTCCATGTTAACAGGACGACCGATGTAATTTTCTAACCATCTGGTGTTACCGTAACACCAAATCGTCAGTGACAAGACAGCGCGCTCGCAACAGAAATTTACAGTCTGATGTACGTAAAAAGAAATTACGATCTTCATTAGGGCTCGAGTGAGAAATAGCGGAGTCGTATCTGGCGCTGCCGGCATAAACACGGCTCATAAACCTGGAAGTTGGCTTGTAAAACGAATGTGTGCCGAGTCGTGCCTGCCACTTGCGGCACAATTTCACCGGAAATACAGTTACGTAAAAAATAATTAGTGTTGTACACAATAATTTTACTTCTCGTTTAAAAACTGTGCGCTTTGATGATTCTAGAGACAGAACAATTTGATATACAGTAATGATATGTTTTAAAGCTTTCAAACATCCCGAATCGAGTGACGATACCTCTTACAAAGGTTGTGTGGTTGCCTTATTATGAGCAGTGATTATACACTGAAGCACAGAAGAAACTGGTATAGGCGTGCGTATTCAAATACGAAGATATGTAAACAGGAAGAATACGGCACAGCGGTCGCTATCGCCTACATAAGACAACAAGCGTCCGGTGCAGTTGATACATCGGTTACTGCTGCTACAATGGCAGGTTATCAAGATTTAAGTGAGTTTGAACGTGATGTTATAGTTGGCGCACGAGCGATGCGTCACAGCATTTCCGAGGCAGCGATGAAGTGGGATTTTCCCGTACGACTACTTCACGAGTGGACCGTTAATATTAGGAATCCGATAACACATCAAATCTCCAACATCACTGCGGCCAGGAAAAGATGCTGCAAGAAAGGGACCGATGACGATTGAAGAGAATCGTTCAACGTGACAGAAGTGCAACCCTTCCGCAAAATGCTGCAGTTTTTGGTTCAAATGGCTCTAAGCAGTATGGGACTTAACATCTGAGGTCATCAGTCCCCTAGACTTAGAACTACTTAAACCTAACTAACCTAAGGACATCACACCCATCCATACCCGAGGAAGGATTCGAACCTGCGACTGCACCAGCAGCGTGATTCTGGACTGAAGCGCCTAGAACCGCTCGGCCACCGCGGTCGGCTGCTGCAGATTTTAATGCTGGTTCGTCAACAAGTGTCAGCGTGCGAAACATTCAAGGAAACGTCATCGATATGGGCTCTCAGAGCCGAAGGCCCACTCGTGTGCCGCTGATGACGACACACAATTTTCCGCTTCGCCGGGGCCCGTCAACACCGATATTGGACTGTTGATAACTGGAAATATGTTGCCTAGTTGGACGAGTCTCGTTTTAAATTATATCGAGCGGATGAACGTGTACGGGTATGGAGTCTACCCCATGAATTCATGGATGGTGGATGTCAGCAGTGCGCTGTTCAAGCTAGTGGAGGCTCTGTAATGATATGGGCCGTGTGCAGTTGGAGTGATATGAGACTCTTGATACGACTAGATACGACTCTCACGGGTGACAAGTACGTAAGCATCCTTTCTGATCGCCTGGATCCATTCATGTCCGTTCTGCATTCCGACGCACTTGGGCAATTCCAGCAGGGCTATGCTACACACCATATATCCAGAATTACTACAGAGTGGCTTCAGGAACACTCTTCTGAGTTTAAACGCTTCCAATGGCCACCAAACTCCGCAGACATGAACGCTATTGAGTATATCTGGAATGTAATGCAACGTGCTGTTCAGAAGAGATCTCCAGCCCCCTCGTAGTCTTAAGGGATTTATTGAAAGCCCTGCAGGATTCATGGCGTCAATCCCCTCCAGCACTATTTCAGACATTAGCTGAGTCCATGCCACCTCGTGTTGCGGCACTTCTGCGTGCTCGCGGGGACCTTACACGATATTTGGCAGGTGTAACAGTTTCTTTGGCTCTTCAGTGTATATGAATGTATTTCCAAATCATTTAACGTACTGAAAGGTGTGGTATTACATTAAATTGTTGTTCATATATCTAGAAAAATGGAACACTACTTCACGCCTATGAACCTGAGGCTGGCTGCTCGCTCCATATACCGATGACTGGCTGTATTTGACGAGAAGACTGGGTCATTCAGAAAACATTCATTTCGCAATAATATCCCACTGTTTTTGAGCTACAAACACGAGTAGTGATATCAGTTCCAAAATAAATAAAGTACAATTCTTCCTCTCTCCACCAGCCAAGTGCAGGAGTCCTTCTCCCACAAATCCTTAGGAGGAGGTGGCGGTCGGATGATTAGGTTAGTGGAGGTGAACTTTGTTTCCTGCAATTTTCATAGATTGGTAGAGAAATCCCAAGTGACCTTTCTTTACACCCTATGGTGGTGGCGCTGTGTACCAGGTCAGTTTGAGTCTGGACCTCTTGGTAAACACACTGTTTGCCACCATCTTGGATTATGTCACAGATGAGAGCCTCCTCTGGTGGTGGTGCTGTGTACTAAGTGGAGTCAGGACCTCGAAGTGAACACACCGGATGACTGTACTGCATCAAATTGCTCAAATAAAAACTTACATCCAGCACTGGTCGAGTCCTTTTCCCACCAATACCTAGGAGGAGGTGGCGGTCGGGTGACTGAGGTTAGTCCAAGTGTCCTTTCTTTCGCGCCATTTTCTTAGCTTAGTAGAGATACCCCAATTGCACTATCTTTACAGCCGAAATTCAAGCTTGGCGCGAGTTCATAGGAAGAAGTGGCGGTCAGGTGACTTAGGTTAGTGTGGGTAGCCCAAGTGACCTATCTTAGAGCGATTTTTCTTAGGTTAGTAGAGATAACCGCGGTGTGATGCATTATCCTGTTGCAATTTGAACTTCCCACCATTTTTCTGGGGGAGGGAGGCGTGGCACTTTCCTGCCAAAATACAAACTTCCCACCAAAATCCGGTTCTAGGCGCTTCAGTCTGGAGCCGCGCGACCACTGCGTTTGCAGGTTCGAATCCTGCCTCGGGCATTGATGTCTGTGGTGTCCTTAGGTTAGTTAGGTTTAAGTAGTTCTGAGTTCTAGGGGACTGATGACCTCAGATGTTAAGTCCCATAGTGCTCAGAGCCATTTTTTGAACCCACCAAAATCCACCATCTTGGATGACGTCATAGCCGCCATCTTGGATGACATCATACGATGTTGCCAAGTCCACACGCCGCCATCTTGGATGATGTTATCGCCGCCATCTTGGATACATGTGGTAACATTGGAAAGTGGGTCCGTACACAGGTTGTTCCATTACTCACATGCTTGAAAATTATGTCTCAGGGAAAAACTACCAAATGTGATAAGTCAATAAATTTTTATTTTTAGTGTCCAGTGGTACCACGGTTTTCAACTGTTAACAAGTTCATAGCGGCTGTGAAACCTAACGACGAAGAACTGACTATCGCAAATATCGACTATAGTAGATACAGAGCACACACGGATGAGAATATCAACGCAAGATATGAAGAGATGGAGAAAACCGTGAAAGCACTTTAAAGACTAATATTAAAAGGAAACAGACAAGTGGTTTCTGGAATTAGCAGTTCGTTTATCGATATAGCGAGGTACTTGCAGCTCCTACTCGAGTGGTACTGTTCTCCACTTTTATACTTCACAACCACCTTCACGTCGTGAAGAGGAGGATACTTTGGATAACGCTATCATTCACCCCTTTCTGTGTTTTTTCGCAATATTTTTGTGGAAAAGCTACTGTGAAAAACCTATGAAAATTGTATGAGAAATCCTCGTTGCTGTCTCACGAAAGGCTGATGCCTGACATTAATTACGGTGAAATAAGTTACTCACTTAGACAGTTAGGCTGATTGCAATTCTCTTCCTCCATGATATTTGAGAAAACAGCTGTGAAGTTCTCATATACTCTTTCAATCTTCCTTATCTCCTCTACTAATGTAACCTGAATGACAAGAAATACTTGAGAATTGATCGAACGAAGGTTTGGATGCTATTCTTTTTTGAATGAATTGTTTTTTCTTCGGGTTCACAGAGTCTGGAATCTGCATTAGAAATAACTTGTTATGAATTCCAGATTAAGTTGTTGCTGCTACATGCACGTACCTAAGAGCTGTGAGTGTTTCCAACGATCAACTACATTCTTTCCGCCTATTTAGGCGCAATATGGTACATCTGTTTATATTTTATTAGTCTGTTACGCGCTGTGCCTTCTCATGTTAATTGTTTTTAAGAAGCTACAAATGACTCTGTGTATGTTGCAGGTAGCTGAAACTGACGTGTTCACGGGGGTCGCGTGTTGACGGGGTTGATGGTGGCCCTTTTTACTACTGCACATCCGGCTATCCTCCTTCAGTACATTTGTCTCGCTTACTACGTTACTACGTTTGTCAAGTGGAATTAGGGCTTACTGTTCAGATGTTCAAATGTGTGTGAAATCGTATGGGACTTAACTGCTAAGGTCATCAGTCCCTAAGCTTACACACTACTTAACCTAAATTATCCCAAGGACAAAAACACACACCCATGCCCGAGGAAGGACTCGAACCTCCGCCGGGACCAGCCGCACAGTCCATGGCTGCAGCGCCTTAGACCGCTCGGCTAATGGGCTTACTGTAATCACCTTATATCTTGAAGCTAAGTATCTCCGTTGCCAGGGCGCGAACCTACGTGATATAGTCGTATTCTCATCTGTAAAGATTGATAGTGTTATTCATTTGTTCTCGTCACATGTATGATTATTTATCTTGTTATATTTAATGTCAGTAAAATGTAAGTGTTAGCGAGGTCCGAATTGGGACGTTGTATTCTCCTCTTGTGGAAACAAATTTAAGTGATTTTATTCCTTTTTTAAGTGACCTTTAGAAGCGTACATTTTGCCTCCATGTTTGGTGTTTTTATGGCTTCCACATTAATTAAAATTACAGTAAAGGTAAATCTGGCAACGGAGAGTTTCGTGTATTTATTAGCTGCTAAGTGGATCCTAAGTTAAGTGCAGGAACCCTACCACCCAGTTCCTTCTGTCGGATGTACAAAGTGTACCGTGATTCATCAGTCGAAATCACTCGTTTCCTGCCATCCACAGCACAGTTGCATCGGTCTTCATAGCACTTCAAGCGCTGCTTACCATTGGCTAAAGAAATGTGTGCCTTACAAGGAGCTGACCAACCATTGCACCTCCATCTTTTTTTGTTGTTGTAACTGTTCAAATGGCTCTGAGCGCTATGGGACTTAACTTCTAAGGTCATCAGTCCCCTAGAACTTAGAACTACTTAAACCTAACTAACCTAAGGACATCGCACACATCCATGCCCGAGACAGGATTCGAACCTGCGACCGTAGTGGTCACGCGGCTCCGGACTGTAGCGCCTAGAACCGCTCGGCCACTCCGGCCGGCTGTTGTAACTGTCTAAGCGTAGTTATTGTTATAACTGAACAGCAGGTAACACTCTGGAAGTCACGAGTGATTACTTTCACTGATGTCCCACGATTTTTTACGCTCTCCCTTTGTAATGCTCGACGGTCCCTTTTCGTCAGTACATAAGGTCTTCCTGGTCTTTATTTAACAATTGTTGTTGCTCCGCGTTTCAACTTGATAGTCATATCACCGACAGTCGACTTGGGCAGGTTTAGAAGTGCTGAAATGTTCCTGATGGGTTTGTTACTCAAGTGACATCCAATGACTGATCCAAATTCGAAGTCACTGAGCTATTCTGACCGACCCAGTCTGCTCTTACCGCTCCTCTACTGACAACACAACAATCGTCGCATTTTACTCGTATACCGGCGAGTCGGAATTTCTTGATATCTAGAGGTCAGTTCCCATTAGGGAATTGCCGAGATATTTTTATCAGATAGTGTACAATAGCGTCATTTGTACACAGCCTCGCGACATTTCCAGCGTTATTCACCATGTCACTTTTATCATCATCAGTAACGGCCCTGTAACCCTACCTCGTAGAATGCTCCGTGTTATTGGCCAATTCTCCCTGTCATTATCGAGGGGTTGAGTTCTCTACGACTGCTTGTGACTCTTACATGATTGACTCTATAAAGGAACAGTCACGGAGTTCAACAGCATCAACTACGGATAAAATTCAAATAATCCTTTAGCTTTGATAGCTGCTACAGTTCTAAGATAAATACAGTCCGCGAGTTTATTGGGTTTTGTCATAGCTAGCTCAAGCCACTCGCTGATCGTTAGATCCAATAAAGTTACCAAATTACGTGACTGTAGATTGATACATTCCATCTGTTTTTCCAAATAGTCGCGTACATTTTTTGTGGGATTAACGTCGGATGACTTAGGTGGAAAGACGGGACGCGATACAGTACTGAAGTGTCTCGAGCAGAATATATAAATTTTTCACGAATAAAGTGCTACATGGCACCAACATAGATTCCAGAAACATTGGTCATCAGAAACCAAGTGTTTTCTTCTTTTTTCCATCCCTGGGTTGAGGACCTCTTGGTAGACACTACGCAGCATGTTATCTAGTATGGAGAGGCGTCGACAGAGGTAGAAGTAATTTCAAGCGTGCCCCGGGGAAGTGTGTTACTCCTGTCATCATAAATGAGCTGGCAAGTAACCTGAGACATTTCGCAGATGATCCTGCTTGTGCCGCGAGGGGTACCCTTTTTCTTATCGCACACTGTCGATAGTTGCCTCTCGTTGGCAGCATCGATGGTGGTGCTGTGCAACGAGGGTATTTACACCACCAGAGGGGAGACAGCGTCTCGTGGTCACAGAGCACAGAATTTCTATGTTCTGTACACGTGACGGGCACTCCAAGAGCAGCCGCGGTGGACATCAAATCGTTCAAATGGCTCTGACCACAATGGGACTTAACTTCTGAGGTCATCAGTCCCCTAGAACTTAGAACTACTTAAACCTAACTAACCTAAGGACATCACACACATCCATAACCGAGGCAGGATTCGAACCTGCGACCGTAGCGGTCGCGCGCTTCCAGACTGCAACGCCTAGAACCGCTCGGCCACTCCGGCCGGCGGTGGACATCACTCTGTCATATTCGGGCTAGTAGTGAGCTGCGAGGTAGGGCAATGACTTCTTGGCAGGCGGTACGCTTGGGCAGCAGCTACGTTTAAAACTGTAGTCTCTGCTGGTCCATAGTGCTGGATGTTGCTGTTTGGACAGTGAATATTGCCCAGTGACGGTTGGACTGTAACTTGTGCTCGGCGTTTTGAGTTTCTGGAAGAATCCTGTGTCAGCTGTGGTAGCAGATTTACTACCTGTGAGTCCGTTTCGATCATTGATCGTAAGGGCTGCCTGTGGACTGCGACCTGTTGGTTTCTGAACGATAGCAATATTGTGGAAAGGCCCGCTTGTCAGCAGTCTCAGTCATTTGGGCCCGCTCTTCATCTATACGTCGATATTCAGAAATTTCTCATCTTTAAGGCTGTTAAGTTGTTACGTGATGTTGCCATCTAAGTGAGCTCGCCGTCAGGGTTACCCAAATTTTATCTAAAGCACAGTAGAGTCAGCGAATTAGTTATATCAGGTTGATAATTCAGGTTGATAATGCAGTGAGCGCTCAGCTACGATCTACTCTCTTCTGCAAGAAGGAAGTCAGTACCAAGACTAAGTTATCTGTGCACCGTTCAATCTTTCGACCAACTTTGTTGTATGGGAGCGAAAGCTGGGTGGATTCAGGTTACCTTATCAACAAGGTTGAGGTTACGGATATGAAAGTGGCTAGGATGATTGCAGGTACTAGTAGATGGGAACAATGGCAGGAGGGTGTCCACAATGAGGAAATCAAAGAAAAACTGGGAATGAACTCTATAGATGTAGCAGTCAGGGCGAACAGGCTTAGATGGTGGGGTCATGTTACACGCATGGGAGAAGCAAGGTTCATGGAGGAACTGTATAAGGGGGGCTATGCTCCAGACTGAACGCTGAAAGGCGTAATCAGTCTTAAATGATGATGATGATGATGATGATGAGGTTGATAATTAATTAATTTCCTGGATTTCTTTTGTAACTGATCTTGCAGTATTAGTGGAGCCTCTTGGTCACTGGGTGTTGTGTGATGTCCGCCGGGCAGTGTGGCCGAGCGGTTCTAGGCGCTACAGTCTGGAACCGCGCGACGGTACGGTCGCAGGTTCGAATCCTGCCTCGGGCATGGATGTGTGTGATGTCCTTAGGTTAGTTAGGTTTAAGTAGTTCTAAGTTCTAGAGGACTGATGACCTCAGATGTTAAGTCCCATAGTGCTCAGAGCCAGCCGTGATGTCCTTAGGTTAGTTAGGTTTAAGTAGTTCTAAGTTCTAGGGGACTGATGACCATAGATGTTAAGTCCCATAGTGCTCAGAGCCATTTGAACCAACCTCTTGGTCAACTCAGATCGTGTTGAGTGAGGGCCCTGTTCAGAATTGTAAAGCCATATGTTATTTGAGTCACTTCTGTGACGCTGTTTATTGTATCCTTGAGTGCGAGTGGTTTTTCAGACTGCTCACCTGTGTGACGTGTGTTACAGAAAAGAGACTTTGTAATTCTGCCTGTTCATTTTGTGTATTCGTGGACGCCAGAACCAGAGCCAACATGTTATAAGTAAGGCCTCTACTGAAACATATGTTCTCTTGCAACGAAAAAGCTTTACACTATCCATAAGTCGCGTTAGTGGAGCCAAATTACGATTTTTTTTAATCTGGCAAACTGTGTTGTCTAGCACCGTCAGCCAAATTTCTGGCTGGTTCTGCTTTCGTTACCATCTGACGATCCCCGTGCTACAGACAGAATTTTGTACTATTTGTGGTCACTCTAGAATTTGAGTGCCTATTTCGTAAAAAGTTGTGAGACTGAAGGGCTCTACGTTTGTTTTGACTTTCGTTATTTAAAATGGCCTTGCTGGACGTGGACTTGTAAAAATATTTGCTCCCGTATTTCGTTGGACTACCAACCATTTATTAAACTTAACTCTGAATTACATTTTCTGTGCTAAACTAAATTTTAATTACACCAGCACGTTTTTTTTTTTTAAAAAAATAGATCATTGTTGGCAATTGCTGTTTACCTTTGTCTTCATTTGATCGTTCTATTAAAATTTTGCTAATAGTTGTTTTTCATAAGCTGTAATAATAAATATTGTGTCAGCTGCTGTTAATTTTGAGCTCATTTGGTCATTCTTTTAAATTCTGCCAGCAGTTGATTTTCGTAAGTCACTGAAGTAAATTCTTTTGGCGGTGGTTCCTCAGATTGGTTGTGGCAACAGATGATTTTCTTAACTGCGATTGTCAGTCTTGTTAGTAGTAATGCTTAATGTCTGATATCAATAACTGTTTTTATTAAAACTGCAAAGTGTTTGTTTCATGGAATCGTAAAACTATACCTGGCTGCGCCTGGATTTTTTTGCAGATTTTTTATTTTTGTAAAGTCTGTTGGCAAGGTTTACTCAGATATGTGGAGCCAACAGCTGCTTTTCTTAAGTTGTAATAATAAATTCTGCTGGCATTGTTGCTTGATAGTGATGTAAATAAACTGCTGTGTTTAGGTTTTTGTTAAGTTCTACCATCAGTACCCGTTTGTAAAGTCACATTAATAAATTCTAGTGGTAAGTATTGTTCTTATCTGATGTGGTGTCACAGAATTTGTTTTGACATGAAATTTCTGCTTGCTTAAATTTTGATAAACTTATTGTGGTCGAGCAGCTTACCACTCATCACCACCGCCCTACAGTTTTCGCTGCGTTCTAAAATGAACTTCCTCTTAAAAAAAAAAGTCCAGATGTATTCTATCAGATCCTGATAACATTTCAAAATGTTACCATGAGTGGCAGCTGACTTGTAGACGTACAAAACTGTGGAATCACGCGCTTTATATACGAAAAACGTAGTAGGCTACTGTATGATTACAATGCCGGTACCAATATCAAAATTAGAATCAGTTAGCTCATATAATTACCTGGATGTAACAGTTTGTTGGGATATGAAATGGAACGATCACATACCCTCAATCGCAGGTAAGACAGGTGACAGACTTCCGTTTGATCCGAGAACACTGGGAAAAGACAAAGAGACTGCTTACCAATTACTTGCACGTCAAATCTGTTAATATTGTTTGTGAGACCCTACAGAACTGCAATAACTGAATATATTAGAATATACAGCCTACAGTTGCAGGTTAACTTTATCGTTTACCTAGGTTTCAACGTTAGTAATAACGTCTTCTTCAGAACATAAATTATGATTTAAATGTTTGCCTAAAACAGGCCATGTCCTAAGTCAACTTCATAAAACTTGATGCATAACCATAAGGTTTTGTCACTTCTATTAAACCAACTGTAGAAATTCACTTTAAGCCCGTTGTATGGGCCTCGTCGTTTTCTAAACAAAAAATTGTTTAGTCACCAGCTAATTTTTTTTTGTATTTATACAGTGATCACCAGCAGTATAAACATGTACATTAGTGTATAAATACCTGAGCGTGGGCGCAAGCCCTAAACCGGTCATGTGGCAAATAAATAACCTTTTATTGTGACTAGTAGCGGAAATTTTTCTACATCCTGTAAAGGCTTATTTGTTGTGGAAAATTCACACAAGGTTGTTTCGACCTTGAACTGTTTCATTACATTGTGACAAGTTGCAGTAAAACATAACTGTCTCACAATGATTAAATAATGTGTTACATACTAATACAAACGCTACACAGCAAATTATGGGTAGCAAGTTATGAAATAACGAAAACTAAGTAGACGCTGCAAAGTAGTGTACTTGCCAAATATGGTCGCTTTCACAGTACGAACCATTCAAGCCCACACACAGCTACATTCTTCCCTTCCCGTTCTCAAAATACGCCTCCATTACGTTTTGCACGAGGCTCCGTAGGGGCTCCTCTATTTTTGTCTTCTAGCCGAGCGCAAAAACACGTCTTTAGTAAACTGTTCCCCCACTGCCAACGAGTTGATCGAGTAAGCTGAAACCTGCCACAGCGTAACAACATCGTTAAAGCCGTCCTCACACAGGCTGTGTGTTTTTATCGTGAAGCATAGCAGACATCGTTTCCGCCGTTGTTAGTGCGCGCTTAGAAACGAACTGGTGTATCACACGGGACGTGCCCGTCGTCGGGATTGGCCACCTCAGAGCTCTACAGCGGCAGCTGTGGACTGTATCTGGCTCGCAAATCGCATAGTTTGCTAACGAAAATTGACGCGAGTAATACTACTTCGTTAGCTTTATTAAAACGTAGATTTCTTCCCTTGTCCATATTCTTGAAAGTTGTTCTGTTAGTAGTATACAACTCAAAAACATTGTTCTGCGGGGACCTGCCCACTCGTATAGGGTGCCTAAGGGATGCTGCGATCTCGGAATGCTATACAATAATTCAAGCAAATAACATTGTAACGTGGGTGCTTATTCTAGAATTGAGAACAACTATGTAAGTTGAAATGACAAGTTTAATGTCGCAAATTTTAGCACAAAAATTACAGCTGTTACACAGTTTTCAACTCGACGACGTACAAACAGCGCAATGGATAACGCATCTCGCCAACATCAGAAAGTTAAATAATCCTGTACACAACACTATTATATATTAACTCTCTTAAAGAACATTAATCCTAAGCACAATAATATGAAAGTTTAACTGGAAGTTTCTTTACAAAATTGCTCCTGCACATACGTTATGATGTTGGTCAGTACTACGAAAATCGTCCGATTCCGGTTCAAAGTGCGGTACTGTTTAGGATGACAATAAAATCTACTGTGGATGGTTGGTTATGTGACAAATTTGAGCGCAAGATTACCCAAGGCCCCTCGATTTTGCAGTGGACGCGAGTTGGTGAACCAACAAAGTTTACGCCTCTCCACGCGGTATTTACCTTAAGCTGCGACGAGCTGCCGAGTGCAAGGTCGCTCTCTCGCACTGAAATTCCTACAAAAGTAATCAGTCCTTTGCTGAACTTTCCAGCAGAAACTTTCCGCCGGCCGGAGTGGCCGAGCAGTTCAAGGCGCTACAGCCTGGAACCGCGCGACAGCTATGGTCCCAGTGTCCAAATAAATTTCTTCTCTGCGTCGTACAGAGCGTTACGTGCTCCGCTCTGCACTTGACACCAGTTCAGAGAAGAGTCCCCAAAAATTTCTCTCTTGCCCTACGCATGGCAGAACTTCCTTCCCCACTCGGGCTCATTGGTTCTTCACGTCACGACCTTTTTCGACCAATAGGAGCGTTCCTCCTATTTTGTGGAAACTCTCTCTACCAATCGCAATGTCCCTTCTATCAAACTGCGTCGAAACTTCAGTGTTTTTCTCCTTCTTAGTGCGTTTCCGCCAATCGGACGTTTTGTGCCCGTTCTAGACGTCTAAAGTTCATTGACCTTTCCATGTGTTGCACTCGTTGGACACGTGATTGAAATGCGTTACTAGTTTTTGTTCGTATCCCGTTAGAATTCTGAAACGCAGCTTTTTAAAGCGTTTTCTCTGTCCCTTGTGGAGATGTGCCGCTACATGTGGTCCTCCCTCCTGAGTCACCGGGTCGGGGTCGCTGACCTTCCTCCTGCCACCCCTTTAAGTGGTTTCTGTTGTAACCACTGCAGTGCGCCTTTGCCACGCCGTTATCCGCTTGGCTTTTCAAACGAAAAACGACTGGCTTTGCCTGCTCCATCTTCCGCTCAAAGACATGCATTGTATAGGAACGGTGTGTTAATTACCGTCGACTGACTGTCATCCCTTTTTGCATTACACACTTATAGGAAAATGTTCTCATAACTTCTGAATTAAGTTAGGTGTCATATTCACCTTCTCATTGCGATGTATAAAGCTCTCATGTAAGGTGCGAATCTGACCATTTATTCTGCCACCTTACAGCGTTAATAGTTATCATTTCTATAGAGTAGATTGACAATACTTTGTATTTATAAGATCGTGTCACAAGCGATGTGCGGCATGCAAACAATCAAAGTCCTTTGCTGTGTACAAGGTCCATATAAGCTATTGATATGGATCACACGTCACTGGTACCATACTGCTATCCTAGTAGTGTGCCGGGTAACAGTACTGTGCGAATACTGTGCAGCCGAGGCTAGCAGGAGCAGGGCTTATATTCTCTTCTTGTAGAGGCCGCTCCTGTCATTGTTGCGGTCCTAGTCAGCGAGCTATGGCTGACTTCTTCTCACCATCTTCTCTGCTCTTGCTTTCCTGATCTTCATACTAGCACTTGTCGATACAACAGAATATGTTCAATTTGCAATAGTGTCCCACACACGATTAAAATTATTACACCATTCTCAGTTTTTTGTAAAACCTTAAGGTCGTTCTTAGTAGATCACTATTTATATTTCGTAGCAAAATTTTTAGAGCATTTAAAGTGCAAGACATTAATAAAAAAAAGTACAACTCTCCCACTGCAAGCTCTCTTGTAGATAAAGCCAAAAAATCATTTACTTGCTGTAAATATTTTAGAAAAGTACTTAATGAAATAAGTGAAAGATTACAATAGATTCAGGCAATTATTTAGAAATCAGTCTTGCAATCTTGACAAAACCCAACAGGTTCACTCGTAAGAGGCTCAGTGGTCTTATACAGGGTGAGTCACCTAACATTACCGCTGGATATATTTCGTAAGCCACATCAAATACTGACGAACCGATTCCACAGACCGAACGTGAGGAGAGGGGCTAATGTAATTGTTTAATACAAACCATAAAAAAATGCACGGAAGTATGTTGTTTAACACAAACCAAGGTTTTTTTAAATGGAACCCCGTTAGTTTTGTTAGCACATCTGAAAATATAAACAAATAAGTAATCAGTGCCGTTTGTTGCATTGTAAAATGTTAATTACATCCGGAGATATTGTAACGTAAAGTTGACGCTTGAGTACCACTCCTCCGCTGTTCGATCGTGTGTATCGGAGAGCACCGAATTACGTAGGGATCCATAGGCAACGGTGATGGACCTTAGGTACAGAAGAGGCTGGAACAGCACATTACGTCCACATGCTAACACCTTTTTATTCGTCTTTTTCACTGACGCACATGTACATTACCATGAGGGGTGAGGTACACGTACACACGTGGTTTCCGTTTTCAATTACGGAGTGGAATAGAGTGTGTCCCGACATGTCAGGTCAATAGATGTTCAATGTGGTGGCCATCATTTGCTTCACACAACTGCAATCTCTGGCGTAATGAATGTCGTACACGCCGCAGTACATCTGGTGTAATGTCGCCGCAGGCTGCCACAATACGTTGTTTCATATCCTCTGGGGTTGTAGGCACATCACGGTACACATTCTCCTTTAACGTACCCCACAGAAAGAAGTCCAGAGGTGTAAGATCAGGAGAACGGGCTGGCCAATTTATGCGCCCTCCACATCCTTTGAAACGCCCGTCGAACATCCTGTCAAGGGTCAGCCTGGTGTTAATTGCGGAATGTGCAGGTGCACCATCATGCTGATACCACATACGTCGACGCGTTTCCAGTGGCACATTTTCGAGCAACGTTGGCAGATCATTCTGTAGAAACGCGATGTATGTTGCAGCTGTTTGGGCCCCTGCAATGAAGTGAGGACCAATGAGGTGGTCGCCAATGTCTCCGCACCATACATTTACAGTCCACGGTCACTGTCACTCTACCTGTCTGAGCCAGCGAGGATTGTCCACGGACCAGTTGAAACATCCCCGCATGTTCCGTAGATTCACTGCCCCGTGGATTGTGAAACCCGCTTCATCGGTAAACAGGTAGAACTGCAACGCATTCTCTGTTAATGCCCAATGACAGAATTGCACTCGATGATTAAAGTCATCACCATGTAATTGCTGACGTAGCGACACATGAAACGGGTGAAAGCGGTGACGATGCAGTATGCGCATGACACTGCTCGCCGACCGTGACCCGTTTTTGTTACAACACGCAACTGAACGTCGTAGGTTTCAAGCGTCAACTTTAGATTACAATATCTCCGGATGTAATTAACATTTTACAATGCAACAAACGGCGCTGATTACGTATTTGTTTATATGTTCAGATGTGCTAACAAAACTAACGTGGTTCTATTTAAAAAAACGTAGGTTTGTGTTAAAAAACATACTTCCGCGCATTTTTGTATGGTTTGTATTAAACAGTTACACTAGCACCTCTCCTGACGTTCGGTCTGTGGAATCGGTTCGTCAGTATTTGATGTGATTTACGAAATATATCCAGCGGTAACGTTAGGTGACTCACCCTGTATATAGGCCTACATAACATTGAATATTACTGAACATATATGCACTAAATTAATAGGAAACTATCAGAATATTTTGAAATACGCGAAACAAAGTAAAAAAAAATATTTAGGGACAGCAGAACGCAAAAATTAACTAGATCTACAATTACACGCTCCTATGCACTACAATACGGTTTAGTCTAAACTAAAATCTTATGGGGCGCATTCGATAAGTAATTCAACACATTTTTTACTCGGCCGATTTCGGTTGAGAAAATGCGGAATTTGCTTTGGGCATCGTGAAATATTCCCGCTTCAGCCCCTATAGTTTCGTCAGGTTCCGATAGGTGGCGGCGCTACATGGCGTCTACAACGGAGGTACGTTCCAAAGAGAGAGCTGCCATTCGGTTTTCTTTGGCGGGAAACCAGAGATGATCGTGATAATTTTTTGTCAAACATCGTCACAGGCGATGAAACATGGGTTCATCATTTCGAACAAAACGCTAAATTCATGAAGTATCGCCACACCACCTCTCGTCCGAAGAAAACGTTAAGCCGGTAAAGTTATGGCGAAGGACTTCTGTGACTCTGAAGGGGTTATTGTATTTGATGTCGTCCCTCACGATGCAACACACTACTCTAAAGTGTACTGTGCAACTTTGAGAAATTGAAGAAACGTCTGCAGCTCTTTCGTCGCCAGAAAAATGTGAACGAACTTCTCCTTCTTCATGACAACGCAAGGCCTCATTCATGTCAGCGCACCAGTGAGGATCTCACAGAATTTGACTGGACTTATCTTCCAAATCCACCCTGAAGCGCGCATCTCGTACCTTCCGACTTTCATCTTTTTGCCCAGTGAAGGATGCACTTGGCGTGAAGCAGTACCTGGATGATGACGACATTATTGATGTAGGAATACATCGGCTCCGACGTTGACCAGTGCAGTGGTACCATGCGTACACAGTAGCCCTAACGGTAAGGTGGCGTAAGGCCGTCGCATTGAACGGAGATTGTGTTGAAAAACACGATTTGTAGCCAGAAGAGTGGAGAATAATACGGTGCATTGGAATCATGAATAAAATCTACTCGGCTACCGAAAAAAGATGTGTTTCACTACTTACTGAACGCTCCTCGTATAATGTACTGAAATACAGTGAATTACAATATTTTAAAATCGTTGATCTGAACTGGTGTTAGCATGTCTTTGATGTAATGGTATCTTGCAGGCTTCAGTTGCCGATAAATCATTAATGGACATATAATTGTAACAAATCGTACCAAGAACGACCCCTTTTTTTTAATAAATCTTCAATATGCCGTTGCCTTTGAACGGTACACTTTCATAACACACAAGGTATAACACTTAAATAGTTAAATATGACGTTTCCTGCTATTTTATTGCAATAAATCGTACCAAAAAAAGATACTTTTGAGAAATGTTCATTCCGCTACTTCTCTGAAATAGTATAGCCCTATACTCACAGGACGGAAGTTAAATAATTCCCCAACTATGAACTTTTCAGCAGCAAACAACCTAATCTAATATGGCGTCTTGGATGTACTGTTGGCCACCTACAACGAGATGGCTGGCTACGTTTCACCTCACGAAGCAAAACTTCGACATGTCTTATTCAGTGTTTCACGCTCCGGAATTCTGGGGAACATGAATATCCACCGTCTGATGCTACAGAAGTCGGCCAGGTCGTCGACCACGAAAACTTTCACGTGTCGTGCTAGGACGGGTTTAAGGGTCGACAAGCAGTAGGGCAATAATACGAACTGTCAAATGGCCAAGGAAGTGCTTTATAAATAAAAGCGAAACGCATCTGGTTTAATTCTCTTTAACTACATTGATGTGAGCTCAAGATGGAAAGCCGGCTGGAGTGGCCGAACGGTTCTATGCGCTACAGTCTGGAGCCGCGCGACCGCTACGGTCGCAGGCTCGAATCCTGCCTCGGGCATGGATGTGTGTGATGTCCTTAGGTTAGTTAGGTTTAAGTAGTTCTAAGTCTAGGGAACTGATGACCTCAGATGTTAAGTCCCATAGTGCTTAGAGCCATCTGAACTATCAAGATGGAAAACCAATAATAACTGATGTCTAATAGTTATATGCTAACATGAACAGTTTCGTTTCATTTTTGTCACATATCGTAATTAGGACACTGAAACGAGAGAGATTCGAATCCTTGACCGGTAACATTTCCTATGATTTCTCTAATTCACTTGAATCTAGTTCTGTAATTTTTCCATCAATGTGATCACTATTGATTTTCGCCCTCAATCCAGTCCCAGCTAAACCAGAGCATCGTCTGTAACGTTATCGACGTCAGTGTGCTATAAAGTCAGACATTTCTCCCTTCTTTCTTCCTTTCTTCCTGCCATACAACTTTCCACGGTTATTATTTCTGTCAACGATGTCATTTCCTCGATCCGTCATTATGACTGATTGGCGTTATTACGAACTTTGCCCACGCGGATGGGTAACATCAGGAACCATCTTTGGCGACTGAGATGCCTGCATTCTTTCACCTAAAATACCAATATCGAACGGAATAGCCAATAAAAGCTATACATTCACCCACGGACGTAGCTTCAACACTCCCATCATTATCATTACCCCAGCCGGTCCAGAATTTAGATAACCTCCCAAAGTGGGAAGCTCGATAAAGACCCGCAATCTAGAAGTATTTGAAATTTTAAAAAGGCCCGCCGTTATTAGCGTACGTTAAAAATGTTATTGGAGCGATTACGGCGGTGGAGGAGCGGGCCCCGTTGTATGTTTACGCGGCTGTTTAGGCCCGGGCCGTCCATCAGAGCTCGCTAATGGCGGCGGACAGGTAGGCGCCGCGCAGCGCTTCCTCCGGCCGCTACTGTGCCCCGCGCGCGGCTGTATAGCCGGGGCGCTGGCGACGGCTTGCGTCTCAACTACCGTACCGGCTGTGGCATGACTGTGGAGTGTACGCAGCTTACCACGCATGTCGTCAGCATCATATGGAAATTGGAACGTGACTAATACACTACTGGTCATTAAAATTGCTACACCAAGAAGAAATGCAGATGATAAACGGGTATTCATTGGACAAATACATTATACTAGAACTGACATGTGATTACATTTTCACGCAATTTGGGTGCATAGATCCTGAGAAATCAGTACCCAGAACAGCCACCTCTGGCCGTAATAACGACCTTGATACGCCTGCGCATTGAGTCAAACAGAGCTTGGATGAGGTGTACAGGTACAGCTGCGCATGCAGCTTCAACACGATACCACAGTTCATGAAGAGTAGTGACTGGAGTATTGTGACTAGCCAGTTGCTCGGCCACCATTGACCAGACGTTTTCAGTTGGTGAGAGATCTGTAGGATGTGCTGGCCAGAAAGGCCCGTACAGGACCTGCAACATGCGGTCGTGCATTATCCTGCTGAAATGTAGGGTTTCGCAGGGATCGAAAGAAGGGTAGAGCCACGGGTCGTACCACATCTGAAATGTAACGTCCACTGATCAAAGTGCCGTCAACGCGAACAAGAGGTGACCGAGACGTGTAACCAATGGCACCCCATACCATCACGCCGGGTGATACGCCAGTATGGCGATGACGAATACACGCTTCCAATGTGCGTTCACCGCGATGTCGCCAAACACGGATGCGACCATCATGATGCTGTAAACAGAACCTGGATTCATCCGAAAAAATGACGTTTTGCCATTCGTGCACCCAGGTTCGTCGTCGAGTACGCCATCGCAGGCGCTCCTGTCTGTGATGCAGCGTCAAGGGTAACCGCAGCCATGGTCTCCGAGCTGATAGTCCAAACTGCTGGAAACGTCGTAAACTTTTCGTGCAGATGGTTGTTGTCTTGCAAACGTCCCCATGTGGTGACTCAGGGATCGAGACGTGGCTGCACGATCCGTTACAGCCATGCAGATAAGATGCCTGTCGTCTCGACTGCTAGTGATACGAGGCCGTTGGGATCCAGCACAGCATTCCGTATTACCCTCCTGAACCCGCCGATTCCATATTCTGCTAACAGTCATTGGATCTCGACCAACGCGAGCAGCAATGTCGCGATACGATAAACCGGTATCGCGATAGGCTACAATCCGACCTTTATCAAAGTCGGAAACGTGATGGTACGCATCTCTCCTCCTTACACGAGGCATCACAACAACGTTTCACCAGGCAACGCCGGTCAACTTCTGCTTGTGTATGAGAAATCTGTTGGAAACTTTCCTCATGTCAGCACGTTCTAGGTTTCGCTACCGGCGCCAACCTTGTGTGAATGCTCTGAAAAGCTAATCATTTGCATATCACAACATCTTCTTCCTGGCTGTTAAATTTCGCGTCTGTAGCACGTAATCTTCGTGGTGTAGCAATTGCAGTGGCCTGTAGTGTATACGCTGAAGGGCAAAAGAAACTAGTATAGGCATGCGTATTCAAATACGGAGGTATGTAAACAGGCTGAAAACGGTGCTGCCGCCGGCAACGCCTATATAGCACAACAAGTGTCTGGTGCAGTTCACTGAATACTATAACGATGATTCCGGCACTCACGCCGTTTTTCACGGGCAGGAATCTAAACCCGTCAACGAAATTAAAACTACACTCCCGGAAATGGAAAAAAGAACACATTGACACCGGTGTGTCAGACCCACCATACTTGCTCCGGACACTGCGAGAGGGCTGTACAAGCAATGATCACACGCACGGCACAGCGGACACACCAGGAACCGCGGTGTTGGCCGTCGAATGGCGCTAGCTGCGCAGCATTTGTGCACCGCCGCCGTCAGTGTCAGCCAGTTTGCCGTGGCATACGGAGCTCCATCGCAGTCTTTAACACTGGTAGCATGCCGCGACAGCGTGGACGTGAACCGTATGTGCAGTTGACGGACTTTGAGCGAGGGCGTATAGTGGGCATGCGGGAGGCCGGGTGGACGTACCGCCGAATTGCTCAACACGTGGGGCGTGAGGTCTCCACAGTACATCGATGTTGTCGCCAGTGGTCGGCGGAAGGTGCACGTGCCCGTCGACCTGGGACCGGACCGCAGCGACGCACGGATGCACGCCAAGACCGTAGGATCCTACGCAGTGCCGTAGGGGACCGCACCGCCACTTCCCAGCAAATTAGGGACACTGTTGCTCCTGGGGTATCGGTGAGGACCATTCGCAACCGTCTCCATGAAGCTGGGCTACGGTCCCGCACACCGTTAGGCCGTCTTCCGCTCACGCCCCAACATCGTGCAGCCCTCCTCCAGTGGTGTCGCGACAGGCGTGAATGGAGGGACGAATGGAGACGTGTCGTCTTCAGCGATGAGAGTCGCTTCTGCCTTGGTGCCAATGATGGTCGTATGCGTGTTTGGCGCCGTGCAGGTGAGCGCCACAATCAGGACTGCATACGACCGAGGCACACAGGGCCAACACCCGGCATCATGGTGTGGGGAGCGATCTCCTACACTGGCCGTACACCACTGGTGATCGTCGAGGGGACACTGAATAGTGCACGGTACATCCAAACCGTCATCGAACCCATCGTTCTACCATTCCTAGACCGGCAAGGGAACTTGCTGTTCCAACAGGACAATGCACGTCCGCATGTATCCCGTGCCACCCAACGTGCTCTGGAAGGTGTAAGTCAACTACCCTGGCCAGCAAGATCTCCGGATCTGTCCCCCATTGAGCATGTTTGGGACTGGATGAAGCGTCGTCTCACGCGGTCTGCACGTCCAGCACGAACGCTGGTCCAACTGAGGCGCCAGGTGGAAATGGCATGGCAAGCCGTTCCACAGAACTACATCCAGCATCTCTACGATCGTCTCCATGGGAGAATAGCAGCCTGCATTGCTGCGAAAGGTGGATATACACTGTACTAGTGCCGACATTGTGCATGCTCTGTTGCCTGTGTCTATGTGCCTGTGGTTCTGTCAGTGTGATCATGTGGTGTATCTGACCCCAGGAATGTGTCAATAAAGTTTCCCCTTCCTGGGACAATGAATTCACGGTGTTCTTATTTCAATTTCCAGGAGTGTATATAGAGCAACGGTACAACCCTCCCTGCTCTACGGCTCCACGTCTTGGGGAGCAACATGTGGCTCTAATATACGTAGTTCGTAACCATTACACCACAGGTGTTAGAATTGAAGTCTAGGCGCTCCACGGTGGGTCAGGACGACAGAAATACACGAACTGATAGGAGAAAAATACGTCGCTGAGAAGATAAAAAGACCAGGAAACTCGTCTTTTCACAAAGTAGGCGGGTATCGGGGGGAAATTTCCGCCAACTTGCGAATGTAGGCCAGGCCCTACCACAACATTAGTACAAATACAAGGTGCCTCGAGCCATTATTGCACCCCTACAGGACCATCAAAGGTGATGCAATCTTCAGATATTCAGTGTAGTTACTGTCCATCACTTGTACGACTACCTAACCAACAGCATCAAATTACACTAGGACCCCCAAAGAGCCCAAGCTCCTTTGCAGGTGAATACACACTAAAGTGAAACCGTTCCTCACACCTTGCCTCTCCAGAAGAAAAAAACGCCAAAGTCGATGACTCTTTGGACACAACATGCCAAAAAAAAAAAAAAGGCGCAGTTATTAAATCGGTTACTGCCGCTTCAATGACAGGTTATCAGGATTTAAGTGAGTGTAAAAGTGGTGTAGTATACGGCGCACGAGCGATGGGGCACAGCATCTCCTAGGTAGCGATGAAGTGGGGATTTTCCCGTACGACAGTTTCACAAGCGTACTGTGAATATCAGGAATCCGGTAAAACATCAAATCTCCGACTTCACTGTGGCCGGAAAAAGATCCTGCAAGAACGGGGCCAACGAAGACTGAAGATAATCGTTCAACGTGGCAGAAGTGCAACCCTTCCGCAAATTGTTGCAGATTTCAATGCTGGGCCATCAACAAGTGTCAGCGTGCGAACCATTCAATGAAACATCATCCATATGGGCTTGCGGAGCTGAAGGCTCACTCGTGTACTCTTGACGACCGCACGACACAGCTTTACGCTCGCGTGGGCCCATCAACATGGACATTGGACTGTTGATGACTGGAAACATGTTGCCTGGTCGGACGAGTCTGCTTTCAAATTGTATCGAGGGGATGCATGCGTACGGGTATAGAGACAACCTCATGAAACCATGGAACCAGCATGTCAACAGGGGACCGTTCAAGATGGTGGAGGTTCTGTAACGGTGTGCGGCGTGATATGGGACCCCTGATACGTCTAAATACGACTCTCACAGGTAACACGTACGTAAGCATCCTGTCTGATCAGCTGCATCAATTCATGTCCATTGTACATTCCGATGGACTAAGGCAGTTCCAGCAGGACAATGCGACACCCCTCACGTGGTTCCAGGAACACTCTTCTGAGTCCAAGCACATACTCTGTTCATCAAACTGCCCAAACATGAACATTTTTGAGCATATCTGGGATGCCTTGCAATGTGCTGTTCAGGAGAGATCTCCACCCCTTCCTACCCTTACGGATTTATGGGTAGCCCCGAAGGATTCATGGCGTCAGTTCCCTCCAGCACTACTTCAGACATTAGTCGAGTCCGTGCCACGTCGTGTTGCCGCATTTCTGGATGCTCGCGGGGGCCCTACACGATATTAGGCAGGTGCACCAGTTTCTTCGGCACTTCAAAGTATATAACACGTTTCGTTTTAAAGTAAGAGAGCATTTACAGGGGCCACATTTTACGACAGTGAGTGGACGCAATAGAGTTTCTGCTGCCTTTACTGCAATGTGACTACAGGTCGTCGTCTGCTCGCAGGATAGCTCATCGTGTTCAGTGAGGGGGCTGGTCACCATTTGTAATAAACAAAACGAATCAAATTCTTATCGAGAGAATTTGAAAGGTGTCATGAGGCATTAGCACCTAACCACTGGCGTAAAACGACAAAGAAACATATGGAATGAGAACAGACAAAAAAATTAGTCTAGTGCTTAACGTCAGTCCCTCTAGATCGTGGAGTCCCGAATTCGATTCCCGGCCGAGTCGAAGATTTTCTTCGCTCGGGGACTGGGTGTTTGTGTTGTCCTTTTCACACTACCACATCTTCATTGACGCACAAGGGGCCAAAGTGGAATCAAGTACGAGGGCGTGCTGAACAGTAATACCTCCTCTTAAAGCTTTTTAAATAAAACATCGTTGTTAGCAGTTTACATCTTTATTCTTCATGTCTACCTATTTATTTCTCACCATAGTCACCTTGTAACAACAACAACGACACTGTACTATTGTACATATAAGTAATTTTTTTTATCTGATTTTTCGATAAACTAGTGTAATTGATGTTTTGCTTTCATTTCTTTTTTGTTTCATGCCATTGTGTTAAGAAAACTGTAAACGAGTTTCAATGTGAAAATTAATGTTTATGTCAAATGTCAAGCAGTATTGTAATAGAATTGAAATGTAACGAATTTTGAAAGTGTTGTAAGATGTTTAAAAATGTAAATGTGCGTCTGGTCCATACGTAGGCAATGTGTTAGGATATGTAGAATGCAAAACTTCGGGTGAATACCCTGTCTGTAAGGGAGCGGTAAAAGGTGGATGGCAGGCGAGCGCGGGAAAATGCACGCGGGCGTTGTACGGCACAACGGGCTCAGCAGTAGTAGTTTGAGTTTGGCATTGGTCTGAGCAACACCTTCTGGAGCGAGGAGGCTCTCCTGGAAGACGTAGTTTCACTGAGCCTCGGATATGCTGTTCCAACGCCCACACAGCATGGCAATATTCCATAGGCACCAAATGGAAAAGTATTGCGACGCTAAGAAGAATTAAAGTGCCGATACGTTAAGAGCCATAGCTGTGGTTGTATGTGTGCTCTGTGCCTCGCCATCTCGCCATCCGCCAACCGCCGCATCGATACAAGCAGGTTTGTAGCTTTTAGTACTGTATGTGTATGGACCATAGAGTGAACTGTTCAATAATAACCTAAATTTTACCAGAACTTTCCCCTCATTTAATTATCCTCACAACTAACCTAGACAGGGTCCTTTCCAAATGTTGTGCAATCCGAGTGTCCCGAAATGAAAAATTAAATTTTGTGTTCATAATAATTACTTGCAAACCTAACTATGTTAGAATGGTGTTTAAAGAACTGTTTTGTTAATGAACTAGCAAATGAATAACGAAGGTCTAGCGAAGTTGAAAGAAAACCTTAATATTGATATAGTAATGAAGTTTAATTATTTCGAGACAGATATAAAGGTATTTAAATGAGAAGTAAATAAGATAAAAAGAGTAATAACTCATATACTGGAAATCTTGAACGCATGATAATTTCAGTAATCAATTTTTTTAATATAGTGATCAGGTTCCCCCCCCCCCCCCCCCCCCCCTTTACTCATTTGAATTCTGAAGTGTTCTAAATTGGTTTGACCAGCAAAAGTTAAAGTGAATATAAAAGTCAAAATTTATCAGTGTTTTATCTTTATCAACATTGACATTTTGTGTGTGGCTCGAAAGTGCTATTTCTAGGGTAACCTAAGCCCGATTTTAATCGGATCAATAGACAGTACGAAGCTTTGTAGTATACAATAGTGTAGTGTTATGTATTCATGGTTTTTCCATATCAGTACAGAACGTGAAACTATCAGTTCAATAGATTTTCTGGTTCTAAAATTTTACTATATTATGCAGTGTTGCTACGTGTTGTTTTGCATGAATATACATCAACTTGTACTGGGAAGAAACTCAGTTAATGCCTAATTAGGCTGGCGACCGTATTATTATCAAATTGGTAGCATCTTCAGTGTTGCTTTTGGTACATATTGACGTGTAATTGCATTTTGAACTTACTTGACGGATCATTGTTATTACAGAGTGGGTGTAAGTCTGATTTGCCACCATTCAGGTACACGTGGCCAATATTTATACGAAAAATCCTGTCTCGTAAGGTGAACCCCGCTCACTTACCATAATACAGGCTTTAATGAGTATTGTGTGCCCCGCGCGCACGTTACAACCTTGCTGACGAACACATTTCTCCTCACGAGAGACCAGTTTCTTGATACCTTCACAGTATAATATTTGGCTTTGTTGACCGAGCTCTAACCTCAACTCTGTTTGAACTGCTGCATCACTATCAAAGTAAAGTTCTCGTAGGTGCTCTGTAAGCTCTGGAAACAGATCAAAATCGCGCGGGGTCAAGTTGGGATTGTATGCAGAGTGATAGATGACAATGAAACCAACGCACTGGATTGTGCAGATGTTCTGCACTCGTACGTGGTCTGACACTGTCGAGCTGAAGGAGTAGGTACTCTACGTGTGGATGAACTCTTCGAATTCGAAACTCGATTACAGCACGCTGCATATCAGTCACCGACATCGTTACGTTACATTCCGCCATGCTACAGGCTACAATTCTGAAGAATCTAGCGGCTAAAAATATGTAGACATGAAAAATGAAGATGCAGAATGTTAACAATGTTTCATTTCACTACAATACAAGACAAAATTTTGGTAGGATGTTGCAGTAATGCTCATATAGCTGGCTGCTGCAGTTATTAGGCGTGTAACACCCCACCCGTTGCTTGTCCGATTTTTGCGTGTGTTCGCCCCTGACAAACAACTTAAAGAAATATTGGGGGTGGAACTGTACACAAAAATGGATAACGCTAGCTTTAAATGTGGCCCTGTCACCACTAATCAGTCTGCAGTGGTAGTGTTGACGATAAATCACACCTATTTTTACTTCCAAACATGAACGATGACGAACACTTAGGATGTTCAGTGACGTCAAACACATACACAAAAATAAAATAAAGCACAAGGGTCAATTCAGGATCAACTACTGAAAGTAAAGGCTCTACTGAATCACAATAATTATATTATAACCTTGAGATCAATGTGTGAATAAAACACAATAAACAATTTACAAATTATCCTCCTGACTGGCATTGGCAGTGAACTGTGTCCAAAATGCGATCTCTAATAACTTGGCTGACCGACTGACATCGACACAAAACGTAAAATACGAAGAACCACTACATCCCAAAGTACCGTGTAACCTCTGTGGAAACAGCAATAGCACGTGATCCAACTATTTAACGTTACTCCTAACACAGGCCGAAGTGGGAGCGATCCCACCGTAATACTCCGGTTGCAGCGGCGGTCTCCGACGGCGACGGCGCGGCTGTGCGGTTGGCGTGTGGCGTCTCGGTGAGTACACTCCTACACTACTCGGACAACAGACCGCTGTCCGTAAACTTCTCTATTTGCAACAATCTTCCCGGCAGTAAAAGAGCTGGCGCGGCTAACGTCCACTCAGAACGAAAGACCAAGACGGGAGACGACTCCAGCTAACGTCCTCTCAGTACGAGAGCCCAGAACGGAAGACCTCTACCGAGAGTCCAGCAAGATCGCTCTTCACCTTTTGTTTTCTCCCCTCAACATTTACCGAGCGAATCACATCACTAGAAGCTCTTAAAATAACCCAGTTTGCCAGTGCCGACCAATGTACGGCCTGGGAACAGAACTCTTTTCCACTATTCTTTTATTTCTACAAAATTTCACAAGTAAACTCCGCCCTCGCCGGCTGGGAAGAACCACAGCTGTGGGCAAGAACACGTTTACCGGAAGTTTTCTCCCAAGAGACCACTCGAGATTTTCCCAGCAAGATTCCCCGTCGTAGCGATCACAGATTCTTCCATTGAAAGTTTGTTATTCGTAACTCCTGGCCTGCCCCACTTGAGTCACTCGAAGGCGTAAAATTAGTGGGACACAGGCGAGAGCAAGCACAGGAAAGCCCGTCCAGCTACCCACTGCTCTGTTTTGGTAAACACTTGAATAATTGCAGCCGCGCGTCCCTCAGAGGTTGGCGACCGCTGTGGCCTCTCTAAACGGATTACAGAAATCCCCCCAGTTCACCATTCATACCGTCAGGCTGTGGCCTTCGGCGACTAGGCGGGGAGGTAGCCGAGCTCTGTCTCGCGTACTGGCTTTCCACAAAATCTTATAATTACAAAATCGCGGAATTCTGGCTTGCCGATGCGTTTCCACATAGATTTCCTACACCGTAATTTAGAGTATTACTCCAACAAAACCTAAAGTGTCACGTTAAATGGACTCATGTAAGGCGCAAGGCCGTTGCCACCTTACAGCCGAAGTACGGCCCTTGTGTTTAAGGTGTTATCCGCCAAGAGTTGTAATTTACGCATATGTAGGCGATTTAATGGGTCGGATAGAGTTGGTACGAGGTGAGGTGCACTTGCTTGTACAGCTGAACACTAGCTGGAGGCTCCAAGACCGAGAGCGTGACACGGCCGGTCCAGCAAAGCGACCAGTATGAGCCAGCCAGGTACGAAGATGTGCAGCGTGGCCAGAAATGAGGAAAACCTCAGGAGATGGGAGCTGGACAGTGGCAGCTTGCTTAGCAGCTTAACAGTCGCATAATAAAGCAAATCTAAATGCATCGTCGATCTCAGACAAAAGAAGTACAGGGCTATTACAAATGATTGAAGCGATTTCATAAATTCACTGTAGCTCCATTCATTCACATATGGTCACGACACACTACAGATACGTAGAAAAATTCATAAAGATTTGTTCGGCTGAAGCCGCACTTCAGGTTTCTGCCGCCAGAGCGCTCGAGAGCACAGTGAGACAAAATGGCGACAGGAGCCGAGAAAGGGTATGTCGTGCTTGAAATGCACTCACATCAGTCAGTCATAACAGTGCAACGACACTTCAGGACGAAGTTCAACAAAGATCCACCAACTGCTAACTCCATTCGGCGATGGTATGCGCAGTTTAAAGCTTCTGGATGCCTCTGTAGGGGGAAATCAACGGGTTGGCCTGCAGTGAGCGAAGAAACGGTTGAACGCGTGCGGGCAAGTTTCACGCGTAGCCCGCGGAAGTCGACGAATAAAGCAAGCAGGGAGCTAAACGTACCACAGCCGACGGTTTGGAAAATCTTACGGAAAAGGCTAAAGCAGAAGCCTTACCGTTTACAATTGCTACAAGCCCTGACACCCGATGACAAAGGCAAACGCTTTGAATTTTCGGCGCGGTTGCAACAGCTCATGGAAGAGGATGCGTTCAGTGCGAAACTTGTTTTCAGTGATGAAGTGATGGGGTTATGTGAAAGATTCAGTGTTTAAACCTCCTCTACCAAGAAACGTGCCAGAACTGCGAGCTCGCATCAATGATGCTTTCGAACTCATTGATGGGGACATGCTGCGCCGAGTGTGGGAGGAACTTTATTATCGGCTTGATGTCTGCCGAATCACTAAAGGGGCACATATCGAACACTTGTGAATGCCTAAAAAAACTTTTTGAGTTTTTGTATGTATGTGCTAAGCATTGTGAAAATATCTCAAATAATGAAGTTATTGTAGAGCTGTGAAATCGCTTCAGTCATTTGAAATAACCCTGTACTTCCAGTGACAGAATAATAAATTCAGTATTTTTAAAACTACAGCAGATAATATTTTACAGTGACGAAACATTTCCACAATCAACCTCTGAATTAACTACTTTTAAATACTTCATGCAAGTTCAGCAAACGATATCTCTGATGACAGCGGGCCGCTGTGACCGAGTGGTTCTAGGTGCTTCAGTCTGGAACCGCGTGACGGCTACGGTCGCAGGTTCGAATCCTGCCTCGGGCATGGATGTGTGTGATGTCCTTAGGTTAGTTAGGTTTAAGTAGTTCTAAGTTCTATGGGACTGATGACCTCAGATGTTAAGTCCCATAGTGCTCAGTACCTTTTTTTTTTCTTCATTTGATAAAGTTATTTCCTGTCTGAATTTAACTGGAAATAGTAAGATCATTTGGCGTTTATTTCAGATACAGTTTCTAAAATAAACATGATTCAGCACAATTTTCCGTCGTCTACATAATTTACAGACCTTACAACAGAACGCTTTTCATTACATTATTCTTTTACCTTTTATTTTACATTTATGTGTATTTTATTGACTGCAGAATCACAGCTAATGATTTGCATACTGAGGATGAAAGCAGAAGCGTGCGTCTCGAACCTATGAGTGCATCGACCTATTCCTTTTAAACAGGGCCGTGCATATTCCAATTGTGTAAGGTGCCAGCAACATCAGGTAAAGACGCAACCGGTTTGCACGCGTGGGATGCTGTTTAGAGAGCAACTACTCAGCAGCAGAATTCAGTTAGGTAAAGTCGCAGAGCGGACAATTTACCGTGTGGCCGGGGCATGTCAACCAGTTTCCTTGTCTGTAAATGCGTCCCTCTCACTCTCAGAATTTCTTTCTCATAGCGACAGCGCTGCTGTGATAATTCACATAATCTGATCGGTGAAATACTATTATTTCGCTTCACTTCGAAAGTTGACTCGCGTAAGTGTTACTCGATATATCTGTTGCCTGCATAAATGTAGTTGTGGACATCGTAGACATCCACGAATTTCATAACTGTGATACGTCCGTTCCCGGTCAAAGCAACTGATCACAGAAAGTAATATACCCTATGCATATCAAATGGTTCAAATGGCTCTGAGCACTATGGGACTCAACATCTTAGGTCATAAGTCCCCTAGAACTTAGAACTACTTAAACCTAACTAACCTAAGGACATCACACACATCCATGCCCGAGGCAGGATTCGAACCTGCGACCGTAGCAGTCCCGCGGTTCCGGACTGCAGCGCCAGAACCGCTAGGCCACCGCGGCCGGCCCCCCTATGCATATCGTAGTGTGAGAAAGGATATGTCTACTGCTATCGTTGTATTAGAAGATGTGCAGCAATGAGTCTTTGGATTTGTAAGCCGTATGAATCTGTGTAGAGTACAATTATGGCTCATAGCTGTTCCGAAGATACCTTTCAAATAAACGAGCCTGGAACACAAATAAACATCGTATTGCAGAAGAGAAAAGGGATTTTAGAGGTAAAAAAAAAACGATATTTGTATATCTGCTGTGGAGGACAGCCATAAAAACAAAGTAGTTATTCGGATGTGCGAGGGTTGAATGAAAAGTAGTGTCTCCACGTTCGTTAATTGGGTTTGGGTGGGAATATTTTGATAAATCAAACGCAGAAATATTCCTTAGAATGTGATCTTTAATTGCCAATATTCACCTTTTCCACATAATCACCAGCCAATTGGATACATTTCTGCCAACGATGAACAAGTTTTTTCTGAAGCCGTCAATGAAGAAGTCGACGCTCTGTTTCCGCATCCACAGTCTCACAGCTCTCTCAACGTCTTCTACCCACGTTTCCTCTCCTGAAACAACTGAATGGAGAAAGGCGTCACCTTCATTCTCATAACGCGCGCGGAGTTGCTGGCAAATTTCAGGTCTGTGCGCTATCATTTCAGCATCCGGGGTACTCGTCGTGCACAGATCTTCCGATAGCCAAGCAAAGCAATAATGTGACCCATATGTTGTTGTGAAATGCCGATTGTGCTTGCACTTCCTCTCTGAGTGATACGACGATCGTCCGGATTTAATCTGTCAACATTTTGCTTGTGAAACTCTGGGGTTGCTGTCACAGGACGTCTAACTCTTTGTTTGTCATGCTGGTTAGGTGTTACCGCCCCAACATCTGTAAACTTACTCGCCCAACGACGCACAGTAATCACATCAGCACAATCACCATAAACTGCTTTCATTCTCTGATGAATCTCCTGTGGACTGACACCTTCTGCTGCCAAGAATTCAATGATTGCGCGTTGCTTAAATCGCATAGAACGACCGTCTGCGCAGGGTTCCATACTTCACACTGTAACAACACAACCTTTCAATGCTAAGGCTTCCCGCCAACTGGAGCTGTAGAGAAGAGGCTACGGAACAAGCCAGTACCTGCCGCGTACCAATGCTGCCAACTGTAAAAGAGTTACGAATGTGGAGGTATGACTTTTCAGTCAGCCTTCGTATGTTTCAACATTGTGGAAGAGGTATGTATCCAGAGTATGTTCATGAGTATGCCGTAATGGTCCACAAAGCCCGATTTCTCCTTTTTTTGGTAATTTTTTTTCCTCGTGGAACCAAAAGCAACGGAGCTGCCCCCACTTCCAGTTGCTAGCTTTCATCCAGTTCGCAGCCATATTGTGACCCGTGTGTCAACTTGTGACCTGGTAATGTATTAACGCAAACATTGTCGCGTAAAAGTGTCTGGAAATGTTGGCGAAACTGTACAGCACTTCTGGTAGACAGCAACGTTGCTGTGTTGTGGGCGGTAAGCAATATCTATGGCCCTTGTAAACGTACCTTAAGACAGAAACTTAACTGTTACACTTATACGTCATGTTTTCACACATTTATTCCTTATCAACGGCGATGGGAAATACCTGTTGGTCCTGCTGATGAATATCGAAATGTGTCGAAGAATGACACGTTATTTTTCATAAGTAAGTATCACAAAGATGTAGTTCCAGATCACACCAGAAAGAGACATCTTGCGTGTATAAAATACAGACAAACAGTGTAATAATAAGTTAATGTCTTGGGGCTAATGTATATGAAAGTATGGCCATACATTTATGAGATTATTGCTAGAAAAATTTGATGGTGTGGGAGTGTGCAACCAGTTCGTTTGTTGACTGAACACCGTTTGTGATCAATTTTCACCTTACGGCAAGATTTATATGCGACAGTTTGAACCATTGCCTCCGGACTATATCACTCTACAGACCATTCTGCTTATTTTAAAGTAACCACAATACGAAACTAGTTCAAATGGCTCTGGGACTTAACATCTGAGGTCATCAGTCCCCTAGAACTTAGAACTACTTAAACCTAACTAACCTAACGACATCACACACATCCATGCCCGAGGTAGGATTCGAACCTGTGACCGTAGCAGTCGCGCGGTTCCGTACTGAAGCAGCTAGAACCGATCGACCACCGCTGCCGGCTTACGAAACAAGTGATAAGAACTATAGCATGTTGAGGAGAATGAGTATACACGATTAATAATTTGATTTTAGATAAATGAACATTCAGCATAATTGCATTAGAAGAATTTCGCACCTAAAAATACGCCGTAATCGCTAATTTGCTACATATCGCTACTCCACATGAGGTCTTTTTTGAGGAATCTCTCACATTAACGTTAGGCAATTACGCCATGGCATGATTTATTAGAACACAAGCTCTGAAATACGATCAAGTATAGAGAAAACAAAAATTCTGTGATAACTTGTTCTTTTCATACAAAAAGTGACGTCAGAGCTTGTCTTCAACAATGCTCTTGCATTTATCTCTCCACGCTTTATGTTATATCGATTCCAGATATCGAATGACATTCAAGTAAATACGAGGTGCGGCTAGAAAAAAACCGGACTGATGCTGGAAAAAACATTTATTTACAATTATTTACAATTTCATGTTATCTCCTTCAATGTACTCTCCTCCTCGGTCTCTACACCGCTCCATACGAATTTTCCATTGTTCATAGCAATGCTGCAGATCATTTTCGGTAAGTCCATACATTACTTCCGTCGCTTTTTCTTTTACTGCTTCAACAGTCTCAAATCTAGTTCCTTTCAAAGCTGACTTGACTTTAGGGAAAAGAAAAAAGTCACAGGGGGCCAAATCAGGTGAGTAGGGTGGATGATCTAAGATGGGAATGTTGTGTTTTGCCAAAAAAGTCTTCACTGATAACGCACTGTGAGCTGGGGCATTGTCTTGGTGAAGGATCCATGACTTTTTTCTCCACAAATCGTTCCGTTTTCTCTGTACTCGCTCACGTAGGGTAGCCAGGACGCTAACGTAGTAATGTTGATTCACTGTTTGTCCCTCTGGTACCCAATCAATGTGCACAATCCCTTTGATCTAAAAAAAAAAAAAACAATCATCATTGCCTTGAATTTCGATTTTGACATTCGTGCTTTTTTTTGTCGTGGAGAACCAGGAGTTTTCCAATGCATCGATTGGCGTTTAGTTTCGGGATCGTAAGTAAAAAACCACGATTCATCGCAAGTAATAACATTTTGTAAGAAGGTGGGATCACTTTCAATGTTTTCCAGGATGTCAGAACAAATCATTCTTCGGCGTTCCTTCTGTTCAATTGTGAGACACTTTGGAACCATTTTTGAACACACTTTGTTCATGTTGAAACTTTCATGAAGAATCTGCCTAACACTTTCCTTGTCAACTCCTGTTAACTCAGACACTGCTCTGATTGTTAAACGGCGATCTTGACGAACAAGTTTACCGTTTTTTTCATTGTTTGCATCAGTTTTTGCTGACAATGGTCTGCCAGTGCGAGTGTCATCACTGGTGTCTTCGCGGCCATCTTTAAATCGTTTAAACCACTCAAACACTTGTGTTCGCGATAAACAATCATCGCCGTACACTTGTTGTAACATTACAAACGTTTCACTTGCAGATTTTCCTAGTTTGAAACAAAATTTGATGTTAACACGCTGTTCTTTCTGTACACTCAACGTTTTCCGACGCACAGACAAAGCGTCAACTACTTAAAACAGACGCCACGGGCAGACTGAGTGCAGGAGGCAGATGAAACTCGAGCAGTAGGCGGAGCGAGAGTCACGTGACAGGCCACGCGACTTTCAGCCTTATTGCATTCGTTTTATTGTTTCACCAGTACTAGTCCGGTTTTTTTTCTAGCCACACCTCGTACGTAGTATCGACAGCAATTGAGAGATTTATACAGAATAAATTAACAAACGACGGAACTGATAACCCCTTAGTACACAGAACAGGTCAGAACACTTTTGCAGATACAACGTCACAAGCATGGCACATTTAAAAGAACGCAAAACCCCCCAAGATTGGCGATTCTTTTACAGAAGCTCGAAATTTAGCGTGGACTTCAATGCGAGGTGCTTCTAATAGTTCCTACAATGAAACTTTGTACCGAAAGCTGCCAGAAAATCCAAAGATATTCTGGTCGTACGCTAAAGTATGTTACCGTGAAAATACGCTGAAGAGCCAAAGAAACTGCTACACCTGCCTAATATCGTGTAGGGCCCCCGCGATCCCGCAGAAGTGCCGCAACACGACGTGGCATAAACTCGACTAATGTCTGAAGTAGTCCGGGAGGGAACTGACACCATGAATCTTGTAGGGCTATCCATAAATCCCTAAGAGTACGAGGAGGTGGAGATCTCTTCTGAACAGCACGTTACAAGGCATCCCAGATATGCGCAATGATGTTTATGTCTGGGGAGTTTGGTGGACAGCGGAAGTGTTTAAACGCAGAAGAGTGTTCCTGTGGCCAGTCTGCAGCGATTCTGAACGTGTGGTGTGTCGCATTGTCCTGCTGGAATTGCCCCAGTCCGTCGGAATGCACAATGGACAAGAATTGATGCAGCTGATCAGACAGGATGCTTACGTACGTGTCACCTGTCAGAGTAAATGTAGACGTATCAGGGGTCCCATGTCACTCCAACTGCACGCGCACCCAACATTACAGAGCCTCCACTAGCTTGAACAGCCCACCGCTGACATGCAGGGTGCATGGATTCATGAGGTTGTCTCCACACCTGTACACCTCCATCCGTTCGATACAATTTGAAACGAGACTCGTCTGACCAGCCAATATGTTTCCATTCATCAACAGCCCAGTGTCGGTGTTGACGGACCCGGACGAGGCGTAAGGCTTTGTCTCGTACAGTCATCAAGGCTCCACGAGTGGGCCTTCGACTCCAAAAACCCACATCCATGATGTTTCGTTAGATGGTTCCCACGCTGACACTTGTTGATGGTCCAGCATTGAAATCTGCAGCATTTTGCGGAAGGGTTGCCCTTCTGTCACGTTGAACGAGATTCTCTTCAGTCTTCGTTGGCTCCGTTCTTGCAGGATCTTCTTCCGGCCGCAGCGATGTCGGAGATTTGATGTTCACGGTACATTCGTGAAATGGTCGAACGGGTGCTGTGGTGCTGTGTCCCATCGCTCAAGCACAGGCTAAAACACCCTGTTCAAACTCACATTTTGATAACGTGTGATTGTAGAAGCGCAAGCGATCTAAGAACAGCGCCAGACACTTCTTGTCTTATATAGGCCGGCCTGAGTGGCCGTGCGGTTCTAGGCGCTGCAGTCTGGAACCGAGCGACCGCTACGGTCACACTGCTGACATGCAGGGTGCATGGATTCATGAGATTGTCTCCACACCTGTACACCTCCATCCGTTCGATACAATTTGAAACGAGACTCGTCCGACCAGCCAATACGTTTCCATTCATCAACAGCCCAGTGTCGGTGTTGACGGACCCGGACGAGGCGTAAGGCTTTGTCTCGTACAGTCATCAAGGGTCCACGAGTGGGCCTTCGACTCCAAAAACCCACATCCATGATGTTTCGTTAGATGGTTCCCACGCTGACACTTGTTGATGGTCCAGCATTGAAATCTGCAGCATTTTGCGGAAGGGTTGCCCTTCTGTCACGTTGAACGATTCTCTTCAGTCTTCGTTGGCTCCGTTCTTGCAGGATCTTCTTCCGGCCGCAGCGATGTCGGAGATTTGATGTTCACGGTACATTCGTGAAATGGTCGAACGGGTGCTGTGGTGCTGTGTCCCATCGCTCAAGCACAGGCTAAAATACCCTGTTCAAACTCACATCTTGATAACCTGTGATTGTAGAAGCGTAAGCGATCTAAGAACAGCGCCAGACACTTCTTGTCTTATATAGGCGTTGCTGACTGCAACGCCGCCTTCTACCTGTTTACGTATCTCTGTATTTGTATACGCATGCACCAGTTTCTTTGGCGCTTCAGAGTATACGCTGTGTACTAGCGTGATATTTATACTTAGTGGCGTGACGTGGCCGTCTGACGGTGGGAAAATTACACTAGGAAGCCACCATACAGAAGGATATGCGCACAAAAACAAAAACTTACAGTAATTTGCTAAACACCGGTCTTCACACGTGACATTCTACAATGTTCCAAACGACATTCACAAGAAGGGCGTACAGACACTGTTTTGGTCCTAAGAATAAAAAGGAAACATTCTGAAAAAAACAGTATCTGGTAGTGAATAGCTGAAGTAGCTAAAAACATTCGGCATGTTGTCAAGTGATGCGGGCAGCGTGCGTACAGTATCCACAGCAGACTAAGAAATAATAAGTTGCCCAGAGCCGTGTTACTCATTTTCCGCGTCGCAGCAGCGGATTAATTACAAGCCAGAGGCGTATCGCGACAGCAAAGTGTTTCGCTGCCATTACACCGCGGTCTACACACGTAATTACGCGTAATTGCGGAAAGCTCAACAACACTCGTCTCGTGTTTAAATGAGCAATTAGGGTGGTCGCCGTTGTGTATCTGGCGCTCTGATTTACACCATTACCGACTTACTCACACACTTCATTACGGAGGACTTCGGGCGGGAGAAATATTAATTAACAGGGGCCGCAGGAGAAGCAGCTCCTAATGGCACCATAAATAATGACCGCGAGATTCCGGCTACATTCCCGCTGATTCGGAATTACGTTAAAAGTACGTCGCTCTGAACGCACCTTTCGTCACGCATCGTTATCGTCACAAATACGCCGAGATTTCACAACGCACTAGCTGTATTCTCCGCGGTATTTAACTTGATTAGGATCGTTAGATACTAATCACGAACTCCTTGCATTCAGCCGGATTTCTCTCTCTTTTCTTCGTGTCCTTTTACATCTTGTCCTTACTTCTGGTTGTAACTTAAAACGCTAAAGAGGTTACTTATATGTTTTCCTTGACGCTATGTAGTGGGTAGTCTATTCTTGAGACTATGCGAGTTCTCTGCAGTTTTTGCTCACATTACACATGTATTTCTACTTTTCCGTATTGGGAATCAAGCCATTTCCGCATAGCATTAGTCGCGGACCAGGGAAGAGTAATCGTGAATTTGACGATCTTGTGCAGAAAACTTAAGAGGCGGCTCTTCATAACTTCTCTCACTATCCAGCAACGCATTCAGACGCTACAAACAGAACAATTAACAGCAAAGTAGCCATACTCTCTCTCTCTCTCTCTCTCTCTCTCTCTCTCTCCTGTTTCACAAGTTCTATGTTTTGGCCTGATGACGGCAGCAGCTCAAAACACGTTGCAAATTATGTAATATATTAAGCGCTCTTGACGGCTTATTCACAAACTATCCCCAACGATAACAGACACATTCAGGAAACTACTAACAATGTTGATTGAGATATTTTATTTGTTGAAATCATAATCATCATAGTATTTTAAATAGTACACACTGCTATCATTAAAATGTAAAAATGTGTTCAGATGGAGAAGTTTTGCTACCCATAAAAAGATTTATAACCACACTCCTGGAAATGGAAAAAAGAACACATTGACACCGGTGTGTCAGACCCACCATACTTGCTCCGGACACTGCGACAGGGCTGTACAAGCAATGATCACACGCACGGCACAGCGGACACACCAGGAACCGCGGTGTTGGCCGTCGAATGGCGCTAGCTGCGCAGCATTTGTGCACCGCCGCCGTCAGTGTCAGCCAGTTTGCCGTGGCATACGGAGCTCCATCGCAGTCTTTAACACTGGTAGCATGCCGCGACAGCGTGGACGTGAACCGTATGTGCAGTTGACGGACTTTGAGCGAGGGCGTATAGTGGGCATGCGGGAGGCCGGGTGGACGTACCGCCGAATTGCTCAACACCTGGGGCGTGAGGTCTCCACAGTACATCGATGTTGTCGCCAGTGGTCGGTGGAAGGTGCACGTGCCCGTCCACCTGGGACCGGACCGCAGCGACGCACGGATGCACGCCAAGACCGTAGGATCCTACGCAGTGCCGTAGGGGACCGCACCGCCACTTCCCAGCAAACTAGGGACTCTGTTGCTCCTGGGGTATCGGCGAGGACCATTCGCAACCGTCTCCATGAAGCTGGGCTACGGTCCCGCACACCGTTAGGCCGTCTTCCGCTCACGCCCCAACATCGTGCAGCCCGCCTCCAGTGGTGTCGCGACAGGCGTGAATGGAGGGACGAATGGAGACGTGTCGTCTTCAGCGATGAGAGTCGCTTCTGCCTTGGTGCCAATGATGGTCGTATGCGTGTTTGGCGCCGTGCAGGTGAGCGCCACAATCAGGACTGCATACGACCGAGGCACACAGGGCCAACACCCGGCATCATGGTGTGGGGAGCGATCTCCTACACTGGCCGTACACCACTGGTGATCGTCGAGGGGACACTGAATAGTGCACGGTACATCCAAACCGTCATCGAACCCATCGTTCTACCATTCCTAGACCGGCAAGGGAACTTGCTGTTCCTACAGGACAATGCACGTCCGCATGTATCCCGTGCCACCCAAATGCTCTAGCAGGTGTAAGTCAGCTACCCTGGCCAGCAAGATCTCCGGATCTGTCCCCCATTGAGCATGTTTGGGACTGGATGAAGCGTCGTCTCACGCGGTCTGCACGTCCAGCACGAACGCTGGTCCAACTGAGGCGCCAGGTGGAAATGGCATGGCAAGCCGTTCCACAGGACTACATCCAGCATCTCTACGATCGTCTCCATGGGAGAATAGCAGCCTGCATTGCTGCGAAAGGTGGATATACACTGTACTAGTGCCGACATTGTGCATGCTCTGTTGCCTGTGTCTATGTGCCTGTGGTTCTGTCAGTGTGATCATGTGATGTATCTGACCCCAAGAATGTGTCAATAAAGTTTCCCCTTCCTGGGACAATGAATTCACGGTGTTCATATTTCAATTTCCAGGAGTGTATTCTTGTTTTAAAAACTGCATTTACTTCACTAAAGAGTTTACTTGCAAGAAAATCTGTCAAATCACGATGTGGAACCCATTGATAAGTAATAATGATGACACAACGATCTGTCAAAAGCCGGCCTTAGTAAAACAGTTTTTTTTTTGTGGGGGTTAAGAAGCATCAGAGAGTTAATTTCACATGGAGAGAGATACAACAAAAGTAAAGTGACTGCTGAATTTTTCTATACAAGAGAAAATTTAAGTTTTCTTGTAATGTACACATAATGGAATTTTTTGTGTTGTCTTATGTTTAAAATTAGTAGATAATTATAAAGAAGAAGATACGTACGCACGTGATTTATACTGGGAGAGACCTTGAAAGGTCTCTGTTGGATTCCTTTCATGTTAATTTCTTAAATCTGTTTCATTTACGGCATAAATTCCTCTTCTAAATTTACTGTGGTGTTTCTGACTATCTTGGAGGAGACTGAGTAGTGGAACGTGTTACTTTTACACATAAACAAGAACGATCTGTCACACTACTACACTTTAAAACACAGTTTATATGTAATTCATGTCACACAGTCTCATACGGAACCTACATCCGCTTTCTTTTATATACTGTATATGATAAGATACTGTCATCCCCCTTCCCTTCTGTGTGAGAGGATGAATGAGCAAATATATTTCTAGTTGCATGCTTGAGGGTAGCAGACAAGCCTGTCTGCTAGAGAACAGTAGGACCAACGTCGGAACAGGTAGCTACACTTTCTAAAAGCAAAGAGGTTTCTATCCTTAGTATGGTCCTGTCCGTCCCTTGTCATGTTGGTATAGGAAGCTGCCCCTCTGGCCACTTCCGTTTGTATTGGTGAGCCACCCTCAGGAAGGGACCAGGTCAGTCTGTCCGTGGCGAGCGTCTGAAGTGGTAAGATCTCCAGCTAAGCGCGTGTCTGCTAAGTCCGTAGGACAATGGGTTTCTTAAGTTCAGCCTAACTGAAAATTTAATCACCTTTATTTCAGGTTTAGCTCTAAAATAGCTAATGTTATCTTAAATTGCAACGCAGTGTATTTCGAGTGTCACTACTTTGTGAGTAAAGTGGAACCACGTGTTGATCAGTAACTCTAAGATCATCAGTCTTAAATGCGAGTGTGGGTGAGATTATAACATCTCGTCTTGACAATATTTTTCAATATAGCAACTTTTCTTTATGTTCAACCCACGTGGGGTGTACTTTGTGAGACCACTACCACGTGCTTATATAATTGTTTGACCCATCAGTTTAATAGTTAGACGTTAGTAACCAGTTCGAGGTTTTTCTTTTGTAAATTGCTTTTCGATCTAATTTATTTTAATTATCAAAATTATTGTGGAGTTACACGCTTTGTGTAAACCAAGTTGACCACGTGAAGCATGTGGTGTAATCATCAAAGTAGCCCTCAGCTATTCTTTTTGGGAAGATTTCACAGAGAGTTAATATGAATTTAGTATACCAGTGTGTGGTAATTACATGACGGACAGGATTGTGCTACGAAAGCAATTTCTTTGGGTGAAAATTGAATCGGTTGGTTGTGGTTAATTTCCTCTTGCATATGTTTCAACGTTCTTCGTGTGTTATTTTATGAATGCAGTGTTGTATGTAGTCTCCGAATCTTGGCTCCCTATTTGATGTGTTCCGTAAGATTACAAACATTTACACAATCCTAAATAAGGCACCAGCTTAGTTATGACTCAAGTTTAATATGCTGAAATTTCAATGATCAATGTTAAAATAAATTTCCAAATATAAACTGATTTATTTCTTTTTATTTAAATTCTCTTTTATATATATATCACCGGTTGTCGTATGACTATTAAAAGATTATAATTAATGTTAGTCAGGTTGGGAATTTGGTAAGCTAGACTGGATACCTGGTGAAACTGTTGCTCAGTAATGCAAGGTTAACTTCCCCAGACAGCTCACAGCTTTTAACCCGCTTTTATTGTCTATCAGTACCGCTTTCATAGTAAATTAAAGCAACAACGTTACAACCTCTGTATAAATTACTTACTGACTTCCGTTTCAGCTTCTAGAACATGAACAAGAAAGCATTCTTTACAAAAACTCAAGGTGAAGGAATTTGTTGAATACATTCAACTACTGTGGTGTACTGATTTCTTCACACGGAACAAATCAGAATCGTGCTTTCAGTAACCAGAACCGGTGCGCACGTTCTACACACTTTCATAAACTACTTGCTTACCGAACTTCACACATCACTGTTTACGGACGTCAGAGGATGCGGGTACTACGATAAACTAATCAGCAACTCTGTAATGAGCCACTGGAGACCAAGGGTTCATCATATCGAAGCGCTTAGCAAATGGACCTGAACAATCCTTGAAATACTATTAGTACCGCGCGGTCTGAGGCGCCTTGTCACGGTCCGCGCGGCTCCCCCTGTCGGAGGCCGGCCGGAGTGGCCGAGCGGTTCTGGGCGCTCCAGTCTGGAACCGCGCGACCGCTGCGGTCGCAGGTTCGAGTTCTGCCTCGGGCATGGATGTGTGTGATGTCTTTGGGTTAGTTAGGTTTAAGTAGTTCTAAGTTCTAGGGGACTTATGACCACAGCAGTTGAGTCCCATAGTGCTCAGAGCCATTTGAACCCCCTGTCGGAGGTTCGAGTCCTCCCTCGGGCATGCATGTGTGTGTTGTCCATAGTGTAAGTTAGTTTAAGTAGTGTGTAAGCTTAGGGACCGATGACCTAAGCAGTCTAGTCCCATAAGATCTTACCCCAACTTTACAACTTACTATTACTAATGTTCGGACAAGCGGTCTAACGCGCTGCTTCCCGGGCGGGAAGGCGTGCCGATCCCCGGCACGAATCCGGCGGGCGGATTGGTGTCGAGGTCCGGTGTTCCGGCCAGCCTGTGGATGCTTTTTAAGGCGGTTTTCCATCTGCCTCGGTGAATGTGGCCTGGTTCCCTTTCTTCCGCCTCAGTTACACTATGTCGGCGATTGCTCCGCAAACAATGTCTCCACGTACGGGTACACCATAATTACTCTGCCACGCAACCATTGGGGTGTGATGATGGCTACTGCGGGACGAGGCGTCTCCGTCGTTACTAGGTTCCCGGTTCAATACACACAATACACATTGCTTGGACAAACCCTATATAGTATAAGAAATACGACTTCTAAGTCCGTTACTGTTGTTAATATGTTAGGAATTATTGAAACACATGCCAAATATTTCATTGAATTTACAATGAAATGAACACCATTAGCTGCTTACAGCCGTTGACATACGTCAACGGGGACAGATGAAAATGTGCGCCCCGACCGGGACTCGAACCCTGGATCTCCTGCTTACATGGCAGACGATCTATCCAACTGAGCCACCGAGGACAAAGTGAAAAGCGCGACTGCATGGATTTATCTATGGCACGCCTCCCGCGAAACCCACCTTCTCTACGTATTGTCCCGCGCTACATTCGTAGTGCCCCCGCCCATTATACTCATTACTCGCGGCGCGTTGCCCATTCCCGTAAGAGTTCGGGCAGTGTTTGTGCATTCGCACAGAAGAAGAAGACGGTCAAGTAGCCGGTGAGCCTGAACTATATATATACTAAGATGGTATCTGTCCTTTCGAACATGTCCGAAAGGACAGATACCATCTTAGTCTATAAATATTTCATTATTGGATCAAGGTATGGGATTAAAGATATCTACAGCAGATAGTAAGGAAAGGAGGCGAATTTTGTGCTACAACCACACGGCTTGCAACATGCTGTCCTAATTTGGTTCTGAAACAATTGTATTCTTTTTAAATACAGAGGAAATACAATTAAAATTTTACGGAACAGCGCAGTTACGAGACGCGGGACAATAACACAGTTGAATAAGAAAGGGAAAGAGAATCGGCCGCGTCGTTAGAAAAGAATCGCCTCGGCATTTGCCTCAAATGATTTAGGAAACTATAAATTACACTACTGGCAATTAAAATTGATACACCACGAAGATGACGTTCTACAGACGCGAAATTTAACCAACAGGAAGAAGATGCTGTGATATGCAAATGATGAGCTATTCAGAGCATTCACACAAGGTTGGCGCCGGTGGCGACACCTAAAACGTGCTGACATGAGGAAAGTTTCCAACCGGTTTCTCATACGCAAACAGCAGTTGACCAGCGTTGCCTGGCGAAACGTTGTTGTGATGCCTCGTGTCAGGAGGAGAAATGCGTACCATCACGCTTCCGACTTTGATAAAGGTCGGATTCTAGCCTATCACGATTGCGGATTATCGTATCACGACATTGGTGCTCGCGTTGTTCGAGATCCAATGACTGTTAGCAGAATATCAAATCGGTGGGTTCAGGAGGGTAATACGGAACGCCATGCTGGATCCCAACGGCCTCGTATCACTAGCAGTCGAGATGACAGGCATCTTATCCGCATGGCTTTAACGGATCGTGCAGCCACGTCACGATCCCTGAGTCACCAGATTGGGACGTTCGCAAGACAACAACCATCTGCACCAACAGTTCGACGACGTATGCAGCAGCATGGACTATCAGCTCGGAGACCACGGCTGCGGTTACCCTCGACGCTGCATCACAGACAGGAGCGCCTACGATGGTGTACTCAACGACGAACCTGGGTGCACGAATGGAAAACATTTTTGCGGATGAATCCAGGTTCTGTTTACAGCATCATGATTGTCGCATCAGTGTTTGGCGACATCGCGGTGAACGCATATTGAAGCGTGTATTCGTCATCGCCATACCGGCGTATAACCCGGCGTGATGGTATGGGCTGCCATTGGTTACACGTCTCGGTCACCTCTTGTTCGCACTGATGGCACTGTTAACCGTGGACGTTACATTTCAGATGTGTTACGACCCGTGGCTCTACCCTCCATTCGATCCCTGAGAAACGTTTACATTTCGTACCGAGCGAGGTGGCGCAGTGGTTAGTACACTGCACTCGCATTCGGGAGGACGACGGTTCAATCCCGCGTCCAGCCATCCTGATTCAGGCTTTCCGTGATTTCCCTAAATCGCTCCAGGCAAATGTCGGCATGGTTCCTCTGAAAGGGCACGGCCGACTTCCTTCCCCCTTCTTCTCTAATCCGATGAGACCGATGACCTCGATGTTTGGTCTCTTCCTCCAAACAACCGAACCCCCAACCCAAACCCTTCATGTCAGCCGAATAATACACGACCACATGTTGCATGTCCTGTACGTGCCTTTCTGGAAACAGAAAATGTTCGACTGCTGCCCTGGCCAGCACATTCTCCAGATCTCTCACCAATTGAGAACGTCTGGTCAATGGTGGCCGAGCAACTGGCTCGTCACAATACGCCAGTCACTACTCCCGATGAACTGTGGTATCGTGTTGAGGCTGCATGGGCAGCTGTACCTGTACACGCCATCCAAGCTCTGTTTGACTCAATGCCCAGGCGTATCAAGGCCGTTATTACGGCCACAGGTGGTTGTTCTGGGTACTGATTTCTCAGGATCTGTGCACCCAAATTGCGTGAATATGTAATCAGATGTCAGTTCTAGTATAATATATTTGTCTAATGAATACCCGTTTATCATCTGCATTTCTTCTTGGTGTAGCAATTTTAATGGCCAGTAGTGTAGGATCTCCAGATGGGGATTTTGATCTTGCTGCTTCAGAATACGTCCAGCGTCTTAACGTTATTCAGTGTATTAATTAAATGATCTGCATTCCACACATGTGTGGAGGTAATGTTATCCTGCACACGCTCTAAGGTAATATCTGCGTGCAGCGTCTCACGTGATCTGCACCATATGCTAATTACTCGAGGGGATGGACACTGTGGCTGATCTAACAAGCGTTTCATGACAGAATAATAGAGGAAAATAGCTAATGCGCTGGCTCATCAACATATTATCTTGACAGACCCACCTAGGCTGTGACTTTTCCCAGCTTACAACATGAGAGTTGCCCTGCCCAGCCCATGTTTGGCAGCTCCTGCTTTAAAATCTGGCGTCAACTTGGAATGTGCGTCTTGTTGGTAGTTTCAGACAGTTCTTGGTAGTCGTTGCTGACGGGAAGCTCGATGTAGGCGTTGTTCACGACTACGCTGTTCGCAGAGCATCGTGATGCGTACAAAGCAGTATATTCCTGGCATGCGCTTGACGCTGTGAATCGAGGAATGTTGAATAATCGCAACGATCAGTACCGGCTAACCTTCCCCGTTTAAACGCAGCCTGTTTATGTCATTATCTTTGTTTTTTTGTCGATACCGGTGACCGGTTTCACAACTACAGAGAAATGAACGACATACGCAGTTTTTGTTACTTTTTACAGTCTGAAGCAGCTAGCCGATTTATGCTGCTACCTTACTGCCATTGTCAGGTATGTTTTCTTCCTTAATTCGTGATATTTAATATTAGCATGACGACATCTGCCCATTCTTTCACGCTTTGAGTAGGTTGTAATAGTAGGAAGTTTTTGAGGTATCTGAAACACACTTCTTTTGCTTGTGCGCTTTTCCCACATCAGTGCCGGTTCAGCATGGTTAAGAACGGATTTAGCGAGGCTCATTTTAAGGGTTGACTAGATGGCCTTCCTGTTGCCACTCGCCGGGACGGAATGTGTGTAACCCAAGTGTGTATCTTGAAGTTTTCTCGGCGTGCAGAATATTCCGTGGGATTTCAGCCATAATGGATCAGTTTATCTTCACGGAACATTCCACGAACTAGTCTAGCACGAATATCGTGGCTGCGATGACTTTCTTTTGTGATTCACTCAAGGGGCGTAGGACGTCAAACGGGCCGACTTGAAGCAGGAGAGGCACCACAGGGCATTTTAATTTCTACTGTCTATACTTTTACAAATAAACTCATAAAACTTTGTAAGCATGACCAGAAAGGATTCAGGATTCACACTCATAGCAGGGGAAGTTCAAAAACATAGCAAAATAATTTTTTTATATGTGAAATTTCATCATTTTTTCACTTACTATTGGCTGCATTTCTTGCTATAGGTACACTTTTCTTCATAAGTAAGAGACATTCTTCGACGAATTTTGCACAGAATAGAAACCACACTTACAGATGTATGAAACTCTATAATTTATTTAATTTACGAAAAAAATGGACGAGCTGTCACATTTTATACTTAGTGTTTAGAAAAACTGAAATTTTATAATTATCTCAATTTTTACCACAGTTTTTAGTAGACTTGGAAAATTCTAGAGCTTCGTATACCTGTAAGTAAGGTTTGTATGCAGTGCAAAATTCATTGAAGGATGTCTCTTATTTAGGAAGAAAAGTGTATCTATAGTGACAAATGCAGCCAATAGTGAGTGAAAAAGTGATGAAATTTCACGTGTAAACAAATTATTTTGTTACGTTTTTGAATTTCCACTGCTACGAACATGAATCCTGAATCCTTCCTGGTCGTGCTGACAAAGTTTAATGAATTTGTTTGTAAAAGTATAGCCAGTGGAAATTAAAATGCCCTGTGGTGCCTCTCCTGCTTCAAGTCGGCCCGTTTGACGTCCTACCGCCCTCGGAAATGAGCGTTTGGCGTCATTGACCGGGAGGCCCCTTACGGGGCAGGTCCGGCCGCCTTGGTGCAGGTATTACTACATTCGACGCCACATTGGGCGACCTGCGCTCCGGATGGGGATGAAATGATGATGAAGACAACACAACACCCAGTCCCTGAGAGCGGAGAATAGCCCCGACCCAGCCGGGAATCGAACCCTTGCCCCGTAGGACGGCACTCCGTCTCGCTGACCATTCAGCTATCGGCCTACCCCGCTTAAGAAGGAACCTGTAGAAATGCCGTTGGTGAAACAGCTTTTTAAGGCTTGGAAACCGCTCATTTCTTTAATTTGTTCACGAAAACAAAATTATATGTCCCACGCCACAACTAGAGTAAAAGTTTCACTACTGAGTTTTAAATCCGCGGGTGCGTGCATGCACCCATAGCGTTACGTATGCGCAGAATTCTTCAATTTCAGCACAGTTCGACAGAGGGCGCCAGATTTGACAAACGGTAGTCAAGTAGCGAAGACATATCTACGTAGTATCGCGTGCCACCACATCGGTGTTTGATATCACTGCACTGCACTGCAATAAACATTCAGAAAATTATCGGCACGCTTCTAGTGATTCGTCTACCTTCAGTAGACGAATTGCCTGATGAAGCAATTATACCGACCCAGTTTCGATATTCCTGAAGTAGGACACTCTTTGGACACCAGGACCACATGCGCATTTGTTAGGTTGGGCAGAGAATGTGAAGATCTAAAGATAACCTTTAGTGGTTCAGAGACGTAAGTATAACTATGGTGTGAAGGGACATTTTCAAAATGCAGCTAGTAGAGGTGCATCGAGCAGTCATAGCCAATTTAGCAGAATCTGTACCATTTTTTAATGAGAGATAGGGATATAGGATTCGACTAAGAGAAACTGTGTTTTGGGTAATAAATAAATTTGAAGAGACGGAACTCGCGGCAGCATTCCAAAGTTTAAAGAGGTATATGAGTAATTAAGTGTGTATTTTTATTTGTTTATTTTTGTTTATTATCAAAAATGCGGGAAAAGCAATACCACACCGCAAGAACATTATTTGTGAGAAAACGGAAGATACAGAAAATTGGACCTTAAATTGTTATTGCCCGGAAAATTTCCATATTTTTCAATATATCATATATGTTTTTGTTTTTAGTTTTAGAATATTCGTGATTTTTGTCGAACATTGTTTTGAGTTAGGCAGTCGTTTCGAGGGTGGATAGGGCGGCCATCTTTGAGGAGTTGGTTCTGAGCGACGCTAAGATCGGGACGTCATGCGCATCTGGGGGTAGTAGTGGTTTGGTAGCCACGTTCGAAAGAGATCAAGGGCAATATAGTGGTTTAGGACAGCAGACAAGAGTGTATTTTGTGAATTTGTGAACAGACTGTCGAGTGCCGAGATCGCAACATATGAATTTTATAGTGAAGCGTTGTAGCATCAGTTGTTAAAGGCCGCTCTTACGTAAAAGCCCCTCAGACTGCATTTTGAGTGTGTACTGAATGTATTGAAGAAAAATAAACTACTTGTTCAAATTTTAAATTAACTTGGGTGACCCAATATTTTAAATTTCACCGCAATACCTGCCTGCATTGTTTTGTTACGTTTTATTTCAGCTCAAAAATTGAGTTTACGACAAGTGTGAGCTGGCACCCTATGACGGAAACGTAGCCAAACACTGAGGGGAGCCACACCTCTGGGCCACTCAATTAAGCTGAGTGTAACAAGTATATATATACTACCGTGCCACTGCACGTGGGAGGACTCGAGCCAAACTATTCAGACTTCAGTGTGCAGTGCCCAGTACCAGCGCCACAACCTGTAGGTGCGGTTCCTCCTGTGCATGTGATGCGGCCGTAGATTCTCCTCTGGTTGCCTTCGCGGTGACTTTTCAGGCTCTGAAACACGTGGTCACGCATTGTGTGTCTTCAGCATTAGGCTTGTGTATGCTCACATTGCGTTTAATACTTTCGTCTCGATACGGATTTATTGCCGGCCGAAGTGGCCGTGCGGTTAAAGGTGCTGCAGTCAGGAACCGCAAGACCGCTACGGTCGCAGGTTCGAATCCTGCCTCGGGCATGGATGTTTGTGATGTCCTTAGGTTAGTTAGGTTTAATTAGTTCTAAGTTCTAGGGGACTAATGACCTCAGCAGTTGAGTTCCATAGTGCTCAGAGCCATTTGAACCATTTGAACGGATTTATTCAAAACTGTTGTTACTGATTTCTCACACCCTCATCACAATCTTGCGCAATCTGCGGCGTACCTTTCCAAAGGTCCCTGTTTCGCCCCTTTTTTTGTAATAAATGAGCTACTTGTATGTACTGTTGCACAACCAGGCACATAAACGTTCTTTCTTCCAGCTTATGAGGTAAGTTCGTCCCCGAATTACTCTATGGGATGGGATAGGTGTACAGAGACAGAACCATTGCGTAAATTCTTGTTGAGTGTCGACTCTTTTCAGTGCTATGGCTTCAGGCCTATAAGAAGAGTTCTTAATGCAGATAAGGTATGGTCCACACACGATACTAGAGGCAGTGTCGTTTCTCAATAACGGGAATTGCTTACAGTAAGTTCAGCGAGAAACTAAACGTAAGCGTACGTATACGGAACTTTTATTTCATTAGTAGCCAAAAACTAAGCAAGCAAGTAAAAGCAAGGAAGTTTAATTATAAGTCCCCAGTCGCAAAGTTCAGCTGAAAATCGCTTCCCGGTTGACTGCCCAGTTATCCAGGTAAGAAGTCACATCCTCCAGCTGCAATCCCAGAGTCTCACGGAATACTTTGTGAGTGGTTTGTACGCTACATTAAAAAGCACCCTGTATATTGTGAAGTATTAACATACACTCCTGGAAATGGAAAAAAGAACACATTGACACCGGTGTGTCAGACCCACCATACTTGCTCCGGAAACTGCGAGAGGGCTGTACAAGCAATGATCACACGCACGGCACTGCGGACACACCAGGAACCGCGGTGTTGGCCGTCGAATGGCGCTAGCTGCGCAGCATTTGTGCACCGCCGCCGTCAGTGTCAGCCAGTTTGCCGTGGCATACGGAGCTCCATCGCAGTCTTTAACACTGGTAGCATGCCGCGACAGCGTGGACGTGAACCGTATGTGTAGTTGACGGACTTTGAGCGAGGGCGTATAGTGGGCATGCGGGAGGCCGGGTGGACGTACCGCCGAATTGCTCAACACGTGGGGCGTAAGGTCTCCACAGTACATCGATGTTGTCGCCAGTGGTCGGCGGAAGGTGCACGTGCCCGTCGACCTGGGACCGGACCGCAGCGACGCACGGATGCAATGAATTCACGGTGTTCTTATTTCAATTTCCAGGAGTGTATTTTTACATGACGTACTTCTACTCAAAACTGGAAACAAAGTCCTACAAACCTATGCCTGGAAGAAATTACTGTTAAGATATGGACCATTCTAGTTTAGTATTCAGTGGTAGAGGCTATCTTGCTGTCGCTGTAAATTGCGTTTGTCCCTGTAGTGACTCCTCTGCCTGTGATTCCGTTGTCACACGTAGGACTTACAATAGTCTACTACAGAAGTTGGACAAAAATATGGAAACTCCGCCAGGAACGCATACGTGAACATAAATGCAGATTCCAGCTAAGTCTACATATTATGCTGTTGTATTTGACCACGAACAGCACCAGTACGATGTCCTCAATGCGTTGCAAGTCTCAATCGTGGTCAGAATAGTGTTCTGTGTAGTTGCGAGTGCGTTATCTCGGAGATAAGTAAATTAGAACGTCGCAAATTCTTGGTTCTCGTATGGTGCGTGCTTTCATAACCAGGCAGCCGAAATGCTTGGTTTAGAATTATATATTAGTACCTTCAGCTGCTGACGGGCGTTGATATGTATCAAAGGAGACAGGTGAAAAAGTGTGCCCCGACCGGGACTCGAACCTGGGATCTGCGGCTTACAGGGTAGACGCTCTAGTCATCTGAGCCACCGAGGGCACGGTGGACTGGGTGACTGCAGGAACTATCTGGCGCGTGCCTCCCGCGAGACCCACATTCTCGCCTTATATGGCCACACACTACATTCGTAGTGTCCCTACCCAACACACTCATTACTCGTGGAGGACATTCTTACCAAGTCTGGTAAGAGTTCGGGTAATATGTGTGCATCCGCACAGAAGAAGATCATGGCTGGTATTGCCAGAACTATATACTTATATGAAGTGCTTGGTGTTTCAACGGTGTTATATCGCATACAGATGAAGCGCAAAAACATCATCCGCTAAGTTATTACGTTGACGTATTGAGTAATCGTGACTAACGGCCACAGATTAGGACTGTGACGAAAAATAACGGCACGCCAGCTGCTGAAGTCGCTGCAGAACAGAATGCCACACCCGCGAATCCTGTGAGTACCAAAATAGCACGAAGGGAGCTCCCTAAGCTGAGAATTGCAGGGCGAGATGAAACCCCAAAACCATATATCACTGATGCTAATGTCCGAACAGGAAAACGTGCTGTCGAAGCCATATAACCTGGTTCAAAATGGTTCAAATGGCTCTGAGCACTATGGGACTTAACATCTGTGGTCATCAATCCCCTAGAACTCAGAACTACTTAAACCTAAGTAACCTAAGGACATCACACACATCCATGCCCAAGGCAGGATTCGAGCCTGCGACCGTAGGGGTCACGCGGTTCCAAACTGAAGCGCCTAGAACCGCACGGCCACACCGGCCGGCCATATAACCTGGGCTATGCAGGTATGAAAGAACGTCGTTAGGTCGTCTGAGTCTTGTTTCACATTGTTTCCAACTTACGGCAGAGTTTACGTCCCAAGAGTGAAACATTTTTATTTTTATTTACACGTCTAAGTTCCGTAGGACGAAATTGAGGAGCAAATCTCCAAGGTCATGGAACGTGTCAGTACATGAAATTACAACATAAAAGTAACAACAGATAAAAATAAATGTTCATGAACCTGAAAAAAAATCAGTCCATATGTTTAAGTAAACGCTATCAGCAATACAATAAGAATCAGCTTAATTTTTCAAGGAACTCCTCCTCAACAGTATAGAAGGAGTGACGCATGAGGAAACTCTTCAGTTTCGATTTGCTAAGATTTTTTAATTCGAGTGGCAGCTTATTGAAAATGGATTCAGCAGTCTACTGCACACCTTTTTGTGCAGGAGTAAGGAAGTCCGATCCAAATGTAGGTTTGATTTCTGACGAGTATTAACCGAGTGAAAGCTGCTTATTCTTGGGAATAAACTAATATTGGTAACAAGAAACGACAATAAGGAATATACATATTGAGAGGCCAATGTCAAAATACCCAGGCTCGTGAACAGAGGTCGACAAGAGGTTCGTGAACTCACACCACTTATTTCCCGAACCGCTCGTTTCTGAGCCAAAAATATCCTTCTAAAAGGAGAGTTACCTCAAAATATAATACCATGCGACATAAGCGAATGAAAATAAGCAAACTAGACTAATTTTCGTGTCGAACGATCACTCACTTCTGATACCGTTCGAACAGTAAAACTGGCAGTATTAAGTCTTTGAACAAGATCCTGAACGTGGGCTTTCCACGACAGCTTACTATCTATCTGAACACCTACAAATTTGAACTATTCAGTTTCACTGATCATATGCCCGTTCTGTGTCATTAAAACGTCAGATTTTGTTGAATTGTGTGTTAAAAACTGTAAAAACTGAGTCTTACTGTGATTTAGCGTTAGTTTATTTTCTACAAGGCATCAACTTAGGTCATGTACTGCACTATTTGAAACCGAGCCAATGTTGCACACAACATCCTTTACTACCAAGCTAGTGTCATCAGCAAACAGAAATACTTTAGAGTTACCCGTAATACTAGAGGGCACATCATTTATATAAATAAGGAACAGGAGCGGCCCCAACACTGATCCCTGGGGCACCGCCCACTTGACAGTACCCCACTCAGATCCCACATGACAGCCGTTATCAACATTGTGAATAATGACCTTTTGCTGCCTTTTGTTAAAGTAAGAGATGAACCAATTGTGAGCTACTCCCCGTATTCTGTAATGGTCCAACTTCTGGAGCAATATTTTGTGATCAACACAATCAAATGCCTTAGTCAAATCAAGAAATATGCGAAGCGTTCGAAATCTTTTGCTTCGCCCATCCAGCACCTCATAGAGAAAAGAAAATATAGCATTTTCATTTGTTAAACGACTTCTAAAGCCGAACTGTACATTTAATAGCAAATCGAGTGATATATAATGAACAATTATCCTTACATACACAGCCGTTTCAATAACTTTTGCAAGCACTGATGGCATAGAAATAGGTCTAAAATTATCTACATTATCCCTTTCTCCCTTTTTATAAAGCGGCTTTACTACTGTGTACTTCAATCGCTTAGGAAACTGACCATTCCTAAAGGAAAAATTACAAATATGGCTAAATACAGGGCTAACATGTGCAGCATAGTACTTTAATATTCTGCTAGACACTCCTTCATAACCATGAGAGTCCTTAGTCTTCAGTGATTTAATTATTGATTTAATCTCCCTCTTGTATGTAATACAGAGGAGTATTTCAGACATCAATCTCGGAAAGGCATTTGCCAAGAAAGTCATATGATTTCCTGTAGAAACTAAATTTTTATTTAATTCACCAGCAAAGCTCAGAAAATGATTGTTAAATACTGTTCGATTACGATTAGGGCGTCCATAGACCCACCTGATGGTTCAAAAATGGTTCAAATGGCTCTGAGCACTACGGGACTTAACATCTGAGGTCATCAGTCTCCTAGGACTTAGAACTACTTAAACCTAACTAAGGACGTCACACGCATCCATGCCCAAGGCAGGATACTAACGTGCGACCGTAGCGGTCGCGCGGTTCCAGACTGAAGCGCCTAGAACCGCTCGGCACCTGATGGTACAATGTTTGTTCCCCAATGGTGTCACTGTGATGTAATGTTTTAGGATCCTTTTCACAAGAGTTCGCATCGTCCAGGAATGGTTTTATGAGCCAAGGATGAATTTTCGCATTTCCCCTGGTCACAACAGCCAACTTCAGTGTTATTGAGCCTTCGTCGTCCGCTCTGGAGAGAAGAGTGATGGATCGCTATCCTCCTCCTCGTCATCTTTGCCTAATCTTGCCTTTATTTTGCAGGGCGAATGCAGTAAGACACGCTTTAAAATCACGCAGGACCTGTACTTACGCATTCAGAGACGACTGGAAGCTGTTTTGAATGCCATCGGTCTTGCTATACTGTATTAGGCACGGTAAAGAGTTATGCTTCGGTTTTTCCATACTTGTTCAACACCAGCACATCAGCCATTCCGTACACATCATTTTGAGGCTCAGGTGACAACACAGCTCGACTAGTAATTCTGTGAAGAGTGAACAGCTTAAGTAGCGAGATTGTTCTCTGCCATACTTCAAACAGCGGCGTGAATCGACGGGTATGTCTCACGCACACCGAACGGCATCCTCAGTGTCACATTCCACCTGAGAAAACGTTCAGCAGGTTCTTTCAGCGATTTGCAGAGAAGGAGATTGCCAGATATGGAGGAGCGATTGTTGAGATGACTAGAAGCATGCAAATAACTGGGAGTACTGGAAGCATAAACCACGCTCTTCCGGTTGTCAATTCTGGATAGGTATTTACAGGGTGTTTCAAAAATGACCGGTATATTTGAAACGGCAATAAAAACTAAACGAGCAGCGATAGAAATACACCGTTTGTTGCAATATGCTTGGGACAACAGTACATTTTCAGGCGGACAAACTTTCGAAATTACAGTAGTTACAATTTTCAACAACAGATGGCGCTGCAAGTGATGTGAAAGATATAGAAGACAACGCAGTCTGTGGGTGCGCCATTCTGTACGTCGTCTTTCTGCTGTAAGCGTGTGCTGTTCACAACGTGTAAGTGTGCTGTGGACAACATGGTTTATTCCTTAGAACAGAGGATTTTTCTGGTGTTGGAATTCCACCGCCTAGAACACAGTGTTGTTGCAACAAGACGAAGTTTTCAATGGGGGTTTAATGTAACCAAAGGACCGAAAAGCGATACAATAAAGGATCTGTTTGAAAAATTTCAACGGACTGGGAACGTGACGGATGAACGTGCTGGAAAGGTAGGGCGACCGCGTACGGCAACCACAGAGGGCAACGCGCAGCTAGTGCAGCAGGTGATCCGACAGCGGCCTCGGGTTTCCGTTCGCCGTGTTGCAGCTGCGGTCCAAATGACGCCAACGTCCACGTATCGTCTCATGCGCCAGAGTTTACACCTCTATCCATACAAAATTCAAACGCGGCAACGCCTCGTACAATACCTGACACGAACGTGTAACGTACAGTGGAATAGTCTAGGAGATCAAGCACCAGGATCGGAATCTCTTAGATTTCTTGCTGTGGAGGTGTTTAAACGTACTGGTGTTTGTCACATCCGTTGATACCGTTGACGCGTTTGGTGTCTGTGTTCTATGCATGCGAGCAAATCAGACGGCACCCGGGTGTGTTCGCACGAGTTCGTGATTCTTTAAAAAGAAGGGCTGCATGACGTGTAAGAACGAGTCGTAACACTGAGCATTCGCAATAGCGTCAACAGATGGCTTAGTACAGAATGGCCGATATCTACTATTTCTTCCAGATATATCTTTATAGGGTTTTTCCTAGTTTCGAACCGTACTACCTCGTGTAAGAATATGGGACGCTTTTAGTCATAACACCATGCTAATAGCCTTCGCCTGGGTGGTTTTCAGAGTGCGACAGTTCAGCTATTAATTCGAAATATTTACTAAACGATTTAAGATGTTGCAATTCAACTTTCAACCAGATGAAGGTAAGAGAGGTCTCACTAAACGTTGTATGGACGGCAGTACACAAAAGGTATTCAAAAAGTCTGTTATCGCGATCGTCCAGTGGCACACAATAGTCTCTTACTTCTCAGGCATCCTTGGAAGTATTATACATCAGTGCATGCCACTGCGAGTGAAGGCTTCCGTGGCATGTTCAATAATACTTTTCCATGTATTTGACACTCAGCCTCATGTTATTTTACAGATCAATGTTTTGGTCACTTGTATAACGATAGTCTATAACACAAAATGAAGTTGCGGTCACATAAAAGGACAAATTTTGAATGAAGGCGATATTTTTCTTGGTTGCGCAACTACCTGAGGGTTTTTAAGTAAGTTATCGAGTGTTTAGCTGGAAGACGGTGGCATAGGGATGAAAATGATAGCGTATCCTAATGACGTACTGCTGTGCGTTTTGGTTTACAGATTATACTGTTCTTGATGGTTTGGCAGACAGTCGGTTTGAAAAACCAGGACTAACGGAAACTCATTCAACCGATTTCATAGGTTGAAGCACTGTTGCTATTGCTCCTGCTACTTCCATATTACGCGCATCTGCGCCGGAAGGGAGAGTCAATTGTTCCTTAGAGAGCCTCGCTCGCTGGCTAATTGATCTGCTAGCGAGCCATGTCTACGGATGGCAACGCGTCGCATGTCCTGATCGCTTTCGAAGCTTTGATCAGTGACGGAAAATCAACGTGCGAGCCGACAAAATCCATTTTACAGGACCTCGCGTGTTTGAATAAAGCTTTACCTCGTTCCTGCATCTTCACCCACTGGATGTAAGTAACACGCTTGTCTTGTTTGTTTCGATATGGGCTCATTCAGACTGCTGTATCGGAGGGTTCGTTGAGGTTGCAGCTCGCTCCGAGCATTCGCGTTTCATTAACGTTGCTCGAATTTAGACATCCTTCAAAGCTATGCAAAGTCGAAATAATTTTTCTCGTGTCGCGTTTTCATTACTACGTATTTCTGTCCGCCCCCGGTAGCTGAATGATCAGCGTGACGGATTCTCAATCCTCTAGGCCCGGGTTCGATTACCAGCTGGGTCGGGGAATTTTCTCCGCCCATGGATGTGCTGTCATCATCATCATCCTATCATCCTCATCGACTGCAGGTCGCCGAAGTAGCGTAAAATCGAAAGACCGGCACCCGGTGGACGGTCTGCCCGATTGGGGGGGGGGGGGGGGGGGAGGGGGGCTAGCCATACAATAAAATAAATAAAATTACAATTTCTGAGGGGATTTAGGTATTTTTGTGATCCATTAGATTGCACAAGAGGTCGTGGAAGTAAGCACCACATTTGAGTGTTTGTTAATTTTGTTCTTTACCTACTAGCCTTTATATACGTTGCCAGCCACGTGGTATCACCTGCTCCACGTATATTGAGAATTCAATCGTGGAAACCAATCACTTACGTACATTGCGTTATCTTCATGGGCCAACGCAGTTAAGATTGCAGCGCTTTTGCTATTTTCTTTCTTAGAATTTTCACAATATTACCGGTAAGGCTACGTTTTGCAACATCTACGAGGCATGCAGTTGCAGAAACAGCGCCGTTGGAATTCACTTTCTCCACCACAAATGGTTCAAATGGCTCTGAGCGCTGTGGGACTTAACATCTGAGGTCATCAGTCCCCTAGACGTTAGAACTACTTAAACCTAACTAACCTAAGGACATCACACACATTCATGCCCGAGGCAGGATTCGAACCTGCGACCGTAGCGGTCCCGCGGTTCCAGACTGAAGCGCCTAGAACCGCTCGGCCACACCGGCCAGCTCTCCACCACACCAGCTCGTAGATTTGCGGATGTTTTCAAGCACTATGTGTTACAGATGACAAGGACATTTGACTTCCACAAGCCGAGTATGTAAAGCAAAGTTTAATACAAGATGATAGGTTGCTGTGATGTATTTCTAGTTTGTGTTCAAACGCAAAATGTTTCAGTAGCATTATAGAATAGTCCTTTTGTTGTGATTATATTAAATTTCAACCTCGAGTTGCAAAATCAAAGAAACTTTACCTAGGTTTCGGCTATAATAATGTAGCCTTCTTCAGAAATATCACAATATAAAATTAAATTAAGTCATGCCAGATATTGACCTTGTCAAACTTAAAATGTTTGTTTTACAGTACACAGTCTTATGACTGCGTCACTTCTACTAATGTTTTGCATGTATACTATGTACTGTAACACTAACATTTTAAGTGTGACAAGGCCAATATCTGGCATGTATTAATTTAATTTTATATTGTGATATTTCTGAAGAATGCTACATTATTATAGCCGAAACCTAGGTAAAGTTTCTTTGATTTTGCAACTGGAAGCTGAAATTTAATTACATTTTTACAGTTACTGACTTTGCTGCACCATGCTAAAAATATCCTTTTTTTGGGCCTGAGAGGGTTGTGTCACATCAACAGGACTATTGTTCAAGTCAGATTGCGTTTCCAAGGGTCCAGATTTAATAACTTTGAGGTAAATTTCAGTGCAAACCATGTTCAGAAATTTTCATAAACATCCAGGTTTGTATTTTCAAGATGTATTAGGGTTTCAGCGTATAACACCTTGTTCTAGCTAAACACTCGATAATGGCTTAAAGATCCGAAACTAGTAATGGAACAGGAAAAAGGTCTGAAGAAATACAGCCTAAGTGGAAAAATTCAGATTTTATTTAATAAATTTATGGATATGATGTCCTCTATGTGGAAGATGCACGAAAAAGTTTTCTTGAAATCACCTAACTTCGCCTGAAAGGAAATTCCAGGTGGGTGTAGCACTACACAATTGAATTCAGAAGACCAAGAGTGCACTGAACTGTTTTGTGAGAAGCCTGTACCGCGAGTGAACTGAAAGTTTCCCTAGAGATATAGTTTGTAAGACTTGCATATACAGGGTGAAAAGTATTTAAACCGACAAACTCTGGGAGATTGTAGGGGACATCAAAGCAAATATTTTTCCCAAATGTCATTTTTTCCTATGAGGAGTATTTAAACCGGTAGAGGAAGATTTTTCTGGCGGCAAATTAATTAAACCTACAAACACTTTTCCATTTTTTTATGACCAAGAGACAACACATTAACACAACCCAATTTCAATTACAGTAGATTTTCAAAAATGCCTCCATTGACAGGTAAACAAAAGTTATACCGCCGGATCATGTTTTGTCTGACACGGGCAGAAACCCCAGGAGTATCCTGAACTGTTACTGCTGCTGTTACTACCCGGACAACCAGATCCTCTTCTGATGCAACAGGAGTTGCGTAAACAAGGTTGCGCATCTTTCCCCACACAAAAAAGTCCAGAGGGGACATATCTGGGGATCGAGTAGGCCATGGTACAGGACCACCTCTGCCAATCCACATTCCTGGGAACCGTCGGTCCAGGAATCGACGCACACGACGACTGAAATGTGCCGGCGCCCCTTCATGTTGGAAGCACATGCGTTGTCTTGTAGGGAGCGGGACGTCTTCCAGCAATTCTGGCAATGCTCTGGCGAGAAAATTGTAATAGTGCCTGCCATTTAATGGCCTAGGTAGCAGATACGACCCAATTAAACAGTACCCAACAACACCGACCCACACATTAACGAAGAACGTCACTTGACGAGCGCTAAAGCTGTGGAATGTGGGTTATCCTCACTGAAGATATGAGAATTGTGCATGTTGAAGACTGCATCACGCCTAAACGTTGCTTCATCGGTAAACAACACAGACGATGGGAATGTAGGATACATTTCACACTGTTCCAAGTACCACTGCGAAAACTGTGCTCTGGGTGGATAATCAACTGGTTCCAGGTTGTGGACACGCTCGCTGTAAGTGGAATAGACGTAACAATTGCTCTCGAAGGACTGTTCTTACATTCGTCTGATTCGTCCCCATATTACGTGCAATTGCACGAGTGCTGATTGAAAGATCCCGCTCCACATGCTGCAAGACAGCTTCCTCAAATTGCAGCGTTCTTACCGTGCGACGGCGTCCCTGTCCAGGTAATCTACTAAACGACCTGGTCTCACGCAGACGTTGGTACACAGCAACAAAGGTCGTATGATGCGGGATACGGCAATTAGGATATTGTTGTTGATAAACCCGCTGTGCAGCTCGTTTGTTGTGGTGCGCTACGTAGTACGCACCAACCATATCAGTGTACTCACTCCAGGTGTATCCGTCCATCAGTAAACAGAGACAATGCACTACTACACTGGTGAACAACAGTTGCCTACAACTGACGAGCGTAATACGCCCTCTTACAACTAAAGATCTTAATACGGCCTCTAACGGCTGAAGAGCGTAATACGGGCTCCACCGGTTTAAATACTGCTCACAGGAAAAAATGACATGAGGGAAAAATATTTGTTTTGATGTCCCCTACAGCCTCCCAGATTTTGTCGGTTTAAATACTTTTCACCCCGTATATTGAAGTTCAGGTGGTTTCAGAGCCCTGCAGGACATTGGGAGGTAGGGAGCCACATGAACTCGAGACTGCCTTTATCAAATACAGCCCTGATTAACCACTAAAAGTTTGCAGCCTGAATGCGGTCTCCCCCGCTCATTCCGTCCCATTAGGTACGGAGTACAAAAACGCGTATTTCTCCTAACAATTGCCGTAAACGCCTGCCGCGTATTCTCACAGCAGTAAACATCGGCACCAAATTTCACGGGTACTTAAGTTCCCAGTACCAGCGGTCGACGCAAGGGCGTTCAAATATTTGCCGAAACATTTGCCTCGGACTTCTTGCCGCCAGATGCGCGAAGAGGACCGCACATCCCCACGCCGGTGACCACAACAAAAGCCCACCCGCCAGCACTTTGTCTCGGATGCGTTAAACATCCGGTCAGCTCACGCCGCCGAGGCCACTTAAGGCAGACCACAGACTGTACCGCAAAACAACACAAACCGCCCCTTGAAAATTATATGTAGATCGCCAAAGTAATTTTCTCTAACTCAACAAATCGTATTAAGATAATTTGAGCCGTCTATCTCTTTCTCTCCCTCTGTTCTCCCTTTCGCTCCGCGTCTTTACACAGCAGCGTGATATGATAATTTGCCCGTTGTTAAGCCCCCTTTAACGTCACTTTTTACCCTCCGTCTCGAGCAGTGTTGCCAACCGCGCACCTTAAGCACGCATTCCTGGCGCCATTTGGCTCGGCAACGCCGTGCGGTCCGACTGTGTAATTATGTTCTTGTTTTCTTCTTTCGCCCCCTCGGTTTCTTTCCTCGTCGGCGGCCAGGAAGAGGTAGGTAAGTGTAATTTATTCTATAACCCCGCAGCCCCGCCGGCTGATAAAATGGCGGCTCGCTGCCGTGTAATCTCGGCGCCCATTACGGTTTGCCAGGCACCGCATGTGTTTACACTTGGTTATATCGGAGCGCGCCGGCGCGCAACGGCGGGAAAATTACGCGCAAATCACAGGTCATGAGGCACCGTAAAGGTTCCTGTGAGGTAAACGGGCCACCAAATCCACAGCCGAAAGACAAAAGTGGCCCGAGAGTACAGCCTTCTGCTTATCAAATAATCAACTCCGGCAGCAACTGTTGTTTGTGTTAATTCCAATTTCGAGCAGGAACAACTGCAGGCCCAGATTTTCATCTCCTTTCATTGATGGCAGAAGCCATAAGATCTGACGTAATCCATTTGCGTGTAGAAAGTCTCACCAAAGTAAATAGTATCCTCCACTGGAATATTGTGCCTGCTGGTGCATATCTTTACTAACAGACAGCGCTGGTGGTGTCGTTATATTCAGTATCTTCTTGGGACATTAGCTTCTTAAGCGACCATTGCTTAAGCCCCTACTATCCCAGCTACACCTACCCTAGTCGTTAACGTCGCCTTTTAAATACGGAGCTAGTCTTCTCCTGAATGTAATTTCTAAATTTGTAACCATAGTGTCTAATATTGTACATAGCCGGCCGGAGTAGCCGAGCGGTTAAAGGCGCTACAGTCTAGAATTTTTGTTAGCCTTAGAACACGGTCTCGTAAATGTAATAGTATGGGATTAGAAATAAGAGATGGAGTTTACCTACGTCATTTATTGTTTGCTGATGATCAAGTAGTTGCAGCACAAGATGGGCAGGATGCTAACTATATGTACAATCTAGTAGCAGTAGCATACAAAACTTGGGGTTTGAAGATTAATTACCAAAAAACAGAATATTTCACTAATGATTCAAATGAACTATACATTGAAGGAAAGGAAATCGAAAAGATAAACACTTTCTGTTGTTTGGGATCCATTTTAGAAATCGAGGGAAAATCAGAGCCAGAAATCAATAAAAGAATTAGTAGCGGACGGAAGGTCATTAGGATGCTTAACTCAGTCTTATGGAGCAGGAATGTAATGAGCAGAACTAAAAAATTAATATACAAATCCATTTTAGAGAGTGTGGTTCTGAATGGAACGGATACCTGGACAGTTAACCTGAAGCACATTAAAAAATTAGAAGCTCTAGAGATGGACTTCTGGAGAAGATCCTCAAAAATCACCAGGAAAGAGTAGATAATGAACACCTAAATAGTAAGGAGAATGGAAATAAAACAAAGAATATATGACGTAATGGATAGGAAGAAATTACAGTGGTACGGGCATGTACGACGAATGGAGAAAACCAGAATACCAAAATTGATGCTGGAGTGGAAACCCGAGGGGAGAAGAAGAAGAGGACGACCTGTGACCACCTGGCTCCAGAATGTACAGCACACAATGAGGAGAATGGGCGCAGAGGAAGAGGACACACAAGATCGAAACACCTGGAGGAATATTTTGAAAATATAGTTTAAGAACGCTTATTCTTTGTATAGTAACTTCCGAGTAAATTATTATGTTGGAGATAAGCCTCTGTAATGAGGAAAAGCTCAAAATGAAATTAAAAATTTTTTGTTGGCTTGAGGATGCAGCTTTCGATGCAGCGTAGTCAGGCTATGGCTTGCCTACCCCTGTCTTGTGTCCCAAGGGAACTTCCAGTACTAAATATTCAGATTAATGTTTGGTTTTGCTGCTACGCTATTTCTGATTTTTTATGCAAAAAAACTGTAGAAAGAGTAAGTTAGTAAACACTATTCTACACAGAAAAATAAACTGATACATTTCAATTTTTCACAGAACTGCTCGAAAAACAGGAACTAACTAGTTGCTGGTGACCCCTCGTAAGTAGTTTTTCCTCAAGTGTCCGACCATAAGAATGTGGCCTTTGTTGAAGCCCTTAAAATGATTCCCCATTCGCCTCTGCGCCGCAAGGCCACCAAGTGGTACTCTGTCTTGCGGAGGACAGCGATCATAATTCTTTGACCCATCAATGTATATTCTCTGAAATAGGGCCAACGGTACCTTCCACCCTTGGGCTTTCGTGACTTCCATGAAATTTTATTACACCTCACACACACACACACACACACACACACACACACACACGCGCACACACACACACACACACACACACATAAACAGGGTGGTTCATTGATAGTGACCGGGCCAAATATCTCACGAAATAAGCTTAAAACGAAAAAACTACAAAGAACGAAACTCGTCTAGCTTGAAGGGGGAAACCAGATGGCGCGATGGTTGGCCCGCTAGATGGCGCTGCCATAGGCCAAACGGAAATCAACTGCCTTTTCTTAAAAAGGAACCCCCATTTTTATTACATATTTGTGTAGTACGTAAAGAAATATGAATGTTTTAGTTGGACCACTTTTTTCGCTTTGTGATAGATGGCGCTGTTTAAGTACGTGGTATCACGTAACTTTCCGCCAGTGCGGACGATATTTTCTTCGTCATACATTACCTGTGTTAAAATGGACCGTTTACCAATTACGGAAAAGGTCGATATCGTGTTGATGTATGGCTATTGTGATCAAAATGCCCAACGGGGGTATGCTATGTATGCTGATCGGTATCCTGGACGACATCGTCCAAGTGTCCGGACCGTTCGCCGGATAGTTACGTTATTTAAGAAAACAGGAAGTGTTCAGCCACATGTGAAACGTCAACCACGACCTGCAACAAATGATGATGCCCAAGTAGGTGTTTTAGGTGCTGTCGCGGCTAATCCGCACATCAGTAACAGACAAATTGCGCGAGAACAGGGAACCTCAAATACGTCGGTGTTGACAATGCTACATCAACATCGATTGCAGCCGTACCATATTTCTATGCACCAGGAACTGCATCGCGACGACTTTGAACGTAATGTACAGTTCTGCTACTGGGCACAAGAGAAATTACGGGTCGATGACACATTTTTTGCACGTGTTCTATTTAGCGACGAAGAGTCATTCACCAACAGCGGTAACGTAAACCGGAATAATATGCACTATTGAGCAACGCAAAATCCACGAGGGCTGCGACAAGTGGAACATCAGCGACCTTGGCGGGTTAATGTATGGTGCAGCATTATGGGAGGAAGGATAGTTGGCCCTCATTTTATCGATGAAAATCTAAATGGTGCAATGTATGCTGATTTCCTACGTAATGATCTACCGATGTTACTACGAGATGTTTCACTGCATGACAGAATGGCGATGTTCTTCCAACATGATGGAAGTCCGGCACATAGCTCGCGCGTGGTTGAAGCGGTATTGAATAGCATATTTCATGACAGGTGGACTGGTCGTCGAAGCACCATACCATGGCCCGCACGTCCACCGGATCTGACGTCCCCGGATTTCTTTCTGTGGGGAGAGTTGAAGGATATTTGCTGTCGTCATCCACGGACAACGCCTGACAACATCCGTCAGCGCATTGTCAATGCATGTGCGAACATAACGGAAGGCAAACTACTCGCTGTTGAGAGGAATGTCGTTACACGTATTGCCAAATACGTTGAGGATGACGGACATCATTTTGAGCGTTTATTGCATTAATGTGGTACTTACAGGTAATCACGCTTATCAGCATCCGATCTCAAATACGATACGTTCACAAGGATACATGTATCACGTTGGAACAACCGAAATATAATGTTCAAACTTACCTACGTTCTGTATTTTAATTTGAAAACCTACCTGTTACCAACTCGCCGGCCGCGGTGGTCTAGCGGTTCTGGCGCTGCAGTCCGGAACCGCGGGACTGCTACGGTCGCAGGTTCGAATCCTGCCTCGGGCATGGGTGTGTGTGATGTCCTTAGGTTGGTTAGGTTTAACTAGTTCTAAGTTCTAGGGGACTTATGACCTAAGATGTTGAGTCCCATAGTGCTCAGAGCCAGCCAACTGTTCGTCTAAAAATTGTGAGTCATATGTTTGTGACTATTACAGCGGCATCTATGACAAAGCGAAAAAAGTGATCCAACTAATACATTCATATCTCTTTACGTACTACACGAATATGTAATAAAAATGGAGGTTCCTATTTAAAAAAAAAACGCAGTTGATATCTGTTTGACCTATGGCAGCGCCATCTAGCGGGCCAACTATAGCGCCATCTGGTTTCCCCCTTCAAGTTGGACGAGTTTCGTTCTTTGTAGTTTTTTCGTTTGATGCTTATTTCGTGAGATATTTGGCCCGGTCACTATCAATGGACCACCCTGTATATACACAAACGGACAGATTAAAGAAGAAACAAAATTAGTAAAAAGGTATTCTTCACTGTGTTTGTACCCAACTGAACAAGCGTTTCTTGGTACTGTACGTGTCCTCTAAGTAACTGCAGCAAAATGTTCAAGCAACCAGCAACATTTCACCTTTGATAAAATCATACGACCTATAATTCTGTGAAGTCCCAACTTTAACTCCTCCACCCAACCCGCCAACACACTCCTTTTGCCCCGTACTCTCTCTCGCCAAGAGTCACACAAAAAACTGAAAACACGTTATGTGGGTGAAAATTTAAATCTCGCCACAGTTTTTCCCTGTGTTACGATCGAATGAAATCATACCCTCCACTAAAGTAAATGGTAGATACATTTGCTGTAATGCGGCGTTCCATAAGTTCCCACCTGCTGCACATGTGACAGGCCACTTTGACGAATTGATAGAAATTACATGTAATTTTGGTATTAGGCAAACAGGTGTAAATAAACTGCTCGGGGCGGAATCAATAAATTGCATCTTGCAGCGGTAATGCCACTGACGGCGCGGGGTGGGGAGTCTGCAGGCTAACGGCGGGAATTATAGCCCAGTGGTGGCGTAGCTCACGTATGGAACACGCCGCTGGAAGCACCTGTCCAGCACAGCTCCCTCACACTGCTGCCTGTATCACTTCTAGCGTGGATCACAGGCGGATTCCCCCCTTTGCCCACATTGCCACCCCGTGGGTACTGACGAACACCGTTTAACATGTGGATCGGCGTTAGAGGTATGGCTGCTAGTGCAGAAGATCCTCGCCTGCTACCTACGTATCGCGCCTCGCACAATTGAGCCACGGCTCCTCCTTTGTCCAGAGGATACTTATTTCCCACCTGTGAAGACTCACGCTCTCACATGGTTTAAAGGCATGTCCATATACTACCTCAATCGTGATGATGAGAAGATGGTACTTGATTACTGGCAATTTCTCCAGGACAGTCATAGCACACTTGAGCGTACACCCCGATACCGACAACTATTTGCCAGCTATTTGCGCAGTGTCTTCGATAACCCCCCTCACAGTTGGGGAGTACCGGGCAGAGGATGACCGCCTTCATGGGGCTCCACACGCTGCGAAATGTTGTACCAATTTGGAACACGGAATCTGTAAGCAGATGGGCCATGCACATGGAATGGCGTGCGGGATTTGGTTACTTTTTTTTTCTTTATTATCTATCATCACACTATTGGTTTCAAATTCTATTTCGTAGTTTAGAAGGAACTCTTGTTCTGTTGTTGCTACGAATGTACATTCTAATTTTGTTTGTGGTGCCTGAAAGACGCCTTTTTCCATCTATATAACAAAAAAAGGTTGGCAGAGGAAAAAAAATTTAAAAAAAAATAAATAAAAAATCACACAGAAAGACGGAATGATGGCGCGCTGTCAGCGTGAATCTTTCGGACAGTGGTCGCGGAGATCATTACGATTGACTTCCTTTCTCTTATTAATGAGAGGTTTACTATCTTTTCGTTCAAAAAAATCGTTTTTTTTAAATTGCATTTTTGGATACATTGAAGTGTTTAGAATCCACCCCTGAAACGGTTTTTCCGAATACGGAAAGGAAATGAAACTTCCTGGCAGATTAAAACTGTGTGCCGGACCGAGACTCGAACTCGGGACCTTTGCCTTTCGCGGGCAAGTGCTCTACCAACTGAGCTACCCAAGCACGACTCACAGCTGTGAGAACGGGGCGTGAGTCGTGCTTGAGTAGCTCAGTTGGTAAAAAAAAAAAAAAAAAAAAAAAAAAAAAAAAAAAAAAAAAGTTGGTAGAGCACTTGCCCGCGAAAGACAAAGGTCCCGAGTTCGAGTCTCGGTCCGGCCCACAGTTTTAATCTGCCAGGAAGTTTCATATCAGCGCACACCCCGCTGCAGAGTGAAAATCTCACTACGGAAAGGAAATGCTTGTTATTCGCGGTTGAATAAAAAAAATGCACCTGCCTGAAATCGGCCTCTTTCACGGACCATTTTTTTTGCTTTCGGAGGACGAGTTATTGTGCCGGTGCTTGGGAGGAAACACACAAAATTCAAATGAAAGTTTGAACGCGTGTGTTTGGAAGTTAGCCCCCAAGCATTTGCTTCATTTTTGCGACTTCCCTGGCTGTGAGCAGCTTCAGCGAAGGGTATTCAGAAATTCTGAAGACCATGACAACGATGGACGTCACCCTGGGACTCTATTCGACGCACTTCGCCAAGCATTCGGACGACCACCGGATTCAAGCGGCCGAAAACCGCTTGGCACCGGCCGTGCGAGCGGCTCTGGAGCAGCGCAGGATGGCCCAAATCCAGCAGAACGCCCTCTGTGAGGAAGAGGAAGGACTAGTTTATGGACGCGGAATAGCAGATTGAACGTATGTTGCATAATATTGCATTTATACGTAGTCAAAACTTCAAACGCGTTTTTCTCGAAATGACCTTTTTTTTATCGCGCGGTATGGTAACCTCAAATCTACTGAACCGATTGGCATGATTCTTTGTTTCCGATGGATCTCACTAAATTGTCTAGGAATTGTACCACTTTTATTCCGATCCATCAACTATAAATGACTTCGCTAACGTCAACTCAATTTTGATTTCAGACGAGCCGGCTGACCTGTGACATACCGCGCGTGGAGGTCTACATCGAAATTTTGTTTCGTTCCGACGGCACTTCCGCCTTTGCTCTGCGCCATTCCCGGTCGAAAAACTTCTTTCTAATTACTAGAAAAAATATCAATAAACATTTTGACCAAATTTGACATTGTTATATATAACAGATCCCGAGAAACAAATTCTCAAAGAACGTGCTTTTTCTGGCCAAAGATAGTAAACCTCCTCTTAATGAGAGATCATTTCAAACAAATCTTTAAGGCTCGATAGTAGTAGGAGCACCATCAGATCTATATCAGCACGTCATCGAAATGCCTTGTCGTATATTCATTAACAGATTATTTAATAACAGACAAATCAGCTGCTGCAGTCTCTGCCAGATTAGCTGAATGACATTCTAATCATGGAACCTTAACTTCGCTTACCATTAAATTTTAAGAAAGAAGAAATAGGTAGCTGACCTCCCCTCTCTAAAGATAGCAAACAGATCACAAAGTTAATAAATAAAGATAACCCATTAAATGCTTGTTGTTAAAGTTTGACAAAAAGATACAAATTGCAGAAAGAAGTACATGAACGTTGATCTACAGTCCTTCATAACAAAGAGCTTAATACATTAACGCCATAAAATTATTTCAAGGTAGAGATATGAAACAGCAATTCTAAATAAAATAAGTGCTTTCTTTAATGAATCCTTAAGGACATATCAAATGTTTTGTAGCTCTTATAAAAATTGTAAACCCCCAGTAAAATAGAAAACCGCAGAACGTCTAGAGGATTCATAAAAGGCATTTCAGAATTTAGCATCCGTGAAAAATCTTAAGGAAGAAAAACAGGAGGAAGAAATCGGCAAACAATGAAAGTAACGAAGGTATAGAAAATTCCAAGTCCGTTGCATTCTAGAATAAACGTCATTGTAAACAATGTACATAATACTTCAGTTTCATGTTTGTGATTCACTAATACAGCACTCACTACAGCGGACTTTGATCTCACAGCAGTATGCCTTGTTTGTACATCCACATCTACATGGTTACTCTGTAATTCACACTTAAGTGCGTGGCAGAGGGTTCATCGAACCATTTTCGCCGGCCGGAGTGGCCATGCGGTTCTAGGCGCTACAGACTGGAGCCGAGCGACCGCTACGGTCGCAGGTTCGAATCCTGCCTCCGGCATGGATGTGTGTGTTGTCCTTAGGTTAGTTAGGTTTAATTAGTTCTAAGTTCTAGGTGACTGATGATCTCAGAAGTTAAGTCGCATAGTGCTCAGAGCCATTTGAACCATTTGAACCATTTTCATACTACTTTCGTGGCACTGTGAGAAAGTCCGAAGTATTCAGGCATTCTGCGGAAAATATAGCACTAACCTGTCATACGAAGTATGGCAATGTCTGGTACAGTTGATCGTTGCAGGGAATCTTCCAGCAGTTTGTGCATGTCTAACCCGAACCGAACGGCAACGACAATTTAGAGACCAGTAAGCGTCAGTTACGCTAACAGAAGAGAAAACAAATGAAAAAGTGTAGAGGACTCTTTCAGAATTTAATCATGAGGAGAGGGAGATGGTGGTGGTGGTGGTGGGGGAGGGGGGGGGGGAGTGAAGTATGATGGAGAAAGGGAATGAATTGTTCTGCTTTTTCAGCTAGAAGTGAACCGATAGACTGACTCGGCACGAGGATGTTGTTGTAGGACCACAGTATTATTATTGGCAATCTATACAGTGGCCTGTAGGCTCTGTATATTAAAATCTAGACAGGTGAACTGTGCGCCAGGGACACCGCGCATACATTCCTGGACTACAACCGTGTCCATAAGTTAAGAGGTATTGGAGATAACAGTAAACAAACATTATATCGCGTTAGCACTGTGCAGAGCAAATCATAGATGGAACAAAACTGAAACGTATCACAGTCCATATCACAGTCCTAAACTTCAGAAAGAGACTACTCAGTGTCCCTGTAATAATCCATTTCAGAAGAAGTCTTACATACAGCAGTTTTGGCTGTATTTTGTAAATATTTGGCACACAATACTTATCAGTTATGAACATTTGCAGCTATAGGAGTTGAACTAGAGTAGTTGAGAAGGGCGTGAAACAAAATTGTATCCTAAACCACATGTAATTCAACCTGAACACAGAACAAGCTATAAAGGAAACCTAGGAGAAAACTGGAAAAGGAATTATAATGCCAGTAGAAGAATAAAAATTTTAACTTTTGTCGATGTGATTGTAGTTGAGTCAGATGGCAAATAATTCTGTACATGAGTTGAATGTACGTAACATTCAACTGTGTCATGACAGTTACATATCACTGTGCGATATTTGATCGTTTTCTGCCTATTGCTTGGATATTTTTGAGGAGAGTACAGAGCTTGATAACTCAGGAAGAAGGCTTCACATTTTCTTGATGTGGAACCAGGTGTTCGTCCTGTGGTCAGTCTGACCGCAGGAGGTCAGTCACAGAGGCTCTGGAGAAGAGACGTGGGCCATGTTTTGTCAGCAAAGGTGGTTTTCTCATTTGAAGGCAGTCTGCCGGTAAGCCACCGCTTGTCCATAGTGCATCATTGAGAGTCTGTAGTGGGACGCGAAATGGAAGCGCCACCCATCCACCAGTGTCAGCCCAGTTTGCAGGTGAATATAAGTTTAATTTAGTTTTGTTTATGTATTTCTGTAATATTTTTGTAATAGCTGTGAATTATCTAAAGTTTTTTGTATTTTTTGTATGTTTCATGTACGGAGAGGGCGGCGCAACGAACGGAGACAGCATCTTCGCTGCCGCGACCAGAGAGGAAATTGCTGGCCACTATACGTCGCGGGTCGACAGCCAAAGAGCAACAGAAGATCCGGGAACCGAGTTGTTGCGTCGTGCTTCTAAAAATCGAAAACGAAATTTTGTACTTTTTTTGTATAACAATGACGTCATAGAGAGCTTAATCTTATTGAAAATGTCAGTCCTATTCTGTTAAGCCTCAGGTTCAGAACGTCTGTATGTAGGAAGTTAATAAACTGGTGGATGCTATTAAAGTTGAAACACGTGTTCTGAGGATTTATTTATGAAGAATTATGTGAATTGATTAATAGTATATTTGACAAGATTATTGAATTTTGACAGTGGTCATCGCAACTTTGAACCTAAAAAGGTTTATTTAATGTGTGGTTCTAATTTCGATTAAATCAAGATAACGTGTATAAATATATGTTCTGAGGAGAAACAAACGACGTCTAAAATTGCAAGAGTTCACGCAAACCAATTGTCCCAAGTGACGAAATTCTTTGCTTACGACTCAACTGATGTTTTACAGTTTCGTTCAAGAACCATTTTGTGACAATTTAAAAAGAATATAAATCATTTTGAAGTGGGTTGTAACTGACGTAGGTGACGAAGTCTGCACATGGTCATATGATAAACGAAAATCATTTATAAACAAACCTATACGTCGTTACACTACAAGTCATGCACTCTCCTCCAAGTATGTATGTCGCCGTGGCCTGCTCGGCCACTTTGAGAAAACTTTCAACCTTACACACCCGATTTTGTTATCTTATCAATACGTCCCACCCGCCACCGTGCCTCGGGCGCGTAGGGATCGGCCAATGAGTGGAACATGGCTAGCGTCCGAGACCACGCTCTTGCACGTTAAAATGCGCTCTATAAACCATGAGTAGGAAATTTCTGCCGAGTTCCCCTGTATTCACATAAATGGAGCAACATTTCAGTGGTCGCACTGGCAATAGCGATATTTTCTGCGCGGAATTTTTAAAAGGTGGGGAGTTAGTTTTCTGCCACGGAGGGAAACAGACCTGGCGTTGAGCGGGGCGCACATTTGGTTAAGTACATTGGGGTGACATATATCCGGTGACGATCGGCGCTGTCTGGTTCAACTCTGCTGAGTTTGGAGTAAATGTCGCATTTCGCATTAGCACTATCCATTTCCTGAGCAGCTCACAGTTTGCAGGATTTTCCGCGCTACTTGTATTGCCTGATTAATTGTACTGTTTTGTGGGTCTTGAACCCGTTTGCTTTGCGTTTGCGACCTGCACAAATTAAAGAAGAAGATTCTAGCGTTTCCCAAGTAGTCTTCCACGTAAATGAGGCACCTTCCTTGTAAGAGGTCCGAGCAGATGTAATTTCGATGTATTGCTCATGCGCTGCCTGCGATATGCAAAGTATAAGAGAATCGCTGACCAGAGAGCAGTGTTGACTGCAGTAGGTACTGTGTAGCTGTAGCAGTAAGTTGTTGCTAGTCTGCGCTGGTCTGGAGTCTGCTCTGGTCTGGTATGGTGTATCGTGTTGGCTGGCGGGTCGCGGTGCTGCGATGCCAGAGCCTGAGTATTATTGTATAAAGTAAAAAGCAGCCTCGCGCATATCTAGTAATGTTATCTGAACTCCCATGTAAATGTTTTTTAAAAATGTCCTAATAATAATATTTGTCATATAAAGTAATTTTTTTACAAGCATTAATTTCAATTTAAAGATTTTACTAATTTCTCCAATCCATGATCATTCCGATTGTTGCAAAAGAAAAATCAGTTGCTTCCTTTCATAAATGACCAATCTATCGGCCAGCATTGCACAGAGCTGTGCCGGAAAAATATATTGTAAGAGCAGATATATTGCGCGAGTTTATTGAGGTAAGAATTTTTTCCTTTTTTATTCAGAATGATCTTACAGGGCCATGGCGCAGCACTGCTGTCGTCCAAAATTTACCAGGTTACTGAATTTATTTTTTTATTACGAGGTTTAGGAATTTTTCTGTTTCGAGCTTACATTAGATGAGAAAAGAATTTTGTGGGTACATTAAATGGGAAACAAATTTTGTGTGGAGGTTAAATGTGAATGAATTTCTGTAGGGAGGTTACAAAGGTGAAACAATGAATTTTGTGGGGAGGTTACACTAAAATTAGAATCATATTCATTACTATTATTTAATACAATTTTGTGGGGAGGTCACATCCTGCAGTGTTATCGGCACATTCTTAATTGCACTGAGCTTCTAGACAGATTTATATTTGAATATTTTGGATGACTTCGTGCTCGTTGTGTTGGTGCAATTTCTCAGCAAATTTACGAGACGTTCATTTCGTTGAATACTTATTCTCTGTCGTTTTAATATGGTACTTGTTGATACCTTAGAGTAAATAAATTACTTATTAAATCAGACTTGATTTGAATCTCAGAACCAAAGTATTGTCCAACAACTGATCCTGGTTAGGCGACCCTCTTAATATAAATATAAACAGTTTATCTGCATACCTAATATTTTTGTCTCATAGCGACGGTATTCCATTGTAATACAGCGCCCAAAATTCTCATCGTTCAGTTTATGTGCAGGTATTGTGGTAAGTTGTTTAAATGATGCATAACGAACGTTGCAGTCGCATGATATTGACTGTATAATAAGTAAGTCCGGATTGCATACCTACATGCACAAGACCGAAGCAAACCACACGAACATTTCTTATTGTCTTGAAAAGAGTGATAAGATAAACACAAATAAAAGTAAAACAAGTGTATTTGGCTGTTGCAGAATTATGTCACGTGATTCTGAAGGAATTGGGCCAGGAAATGATGCGCAGAAAGTGGGAGACGAGTTCTGATATTTCAGCAGGAACATAACTGAAGATCAAAAAAAAAAAAAAAAAAAAAAAAAAAAAAAAATTGAGACTGATAATACTAAGAATATAAATGTGTCAGGAATCTTTCCTCAAAGCGTTCGTCTGGAGTTTAGCCCTATGTGGAAGCGAAATGAGGACGATAAACTGTAACGATACAGACAGAATAGAACATATGTTTCCATGATGTGGTGTCACGGAAGAATGCTAAAAATTAAACGGGTACATCGTGAAGAGATACTGAATCGGATTGGGGAGAAAAAAATGGTTCAAATGGCTCTGAGCACTATGGGACTTAACATCTCAGGTCATCAGTCCCCTAGAACTTAGAACTACTTAGACCTAACTAACCTAAGGACATCACACACATCCATGCTCGAGACAGGATTCGAACCTGCGACCGTAGCGGTCGCGCGGTTCCAGACTGTAGCGCCTAGAACCCCTCGGCCACAACGGCAAGCGTTTGGGGAGTAACCATTTTATGACTGAAACAATCCCTTGTTTGATATGACACATGCAGCGACATCAAAGCGTGGTTAATTTGTTTAGAAGGTAAAAATTGTAGAAGCAGACCAAGGCTTCATTATAGATGGCAGGCTCCAATAGACGCAGGATCGAACAGACTGCACAAGAGAGACCAAACAGACTCCACAGGAGATACCAGTGTGGATGATACGAGTCGTCGGCATGAAGACCACAACAACAAGAGCAAGTAAAGTGGGACGGGTCAACGAACACTTTTAGGCTGGTGGTGGGCAAACTCGTTCATCCTTGGGAACTAGTTCACTGGTGATCTTTCTTTCTTGGGAATCTTTGAATTTTAACTTCCTCATTTTATATATTTGTGCATGATATATGGTTTTTAAGAGACATTCAAAAGTGGTAACATAAGTGACCAAAAGATGGGGGCGGCCAAGAAGGTGCACTTGCCTCCTCCCTGGAAACTGGAGTACAAAGTTCTTATTCATTATATAATTATCATAAACATTTAAAAGTAATGCCCGTGATTCTACAAAACCTCTCGCTCGGCCAATTGCAGCATTATGTGGCTGATCGCTATGAAATAGTATAGGGTCGCGCACGAAAAACCGATTCCGAGTACATACTGCTCGCCAATTACGCACGAATTGTTGCCCGCCACGAGCAGATACAACAAAAAATAGATGAACATGATAGTAAAGAAATGACAAAAACATGGTTCAAATGTCTCTAAGCACTATGGGAAAAGAAATAACAAATAAGGTAGTTCAGGCAATAGCTTCGAAGCAGTAGATGACAACTGACAGGCGACAATGAGCAGTCCAGTACTCCGGGGCGGTTCTTCGTGCGCCTCCCTGTACTAGAGAAATAATACTATGGCAGTACAAAATCTTCAACATGGCTGCGAAACAGCAACTGTGTAATTAAGAATAGATTGAAAAATCAGCCAACCATATTCTCTTTACAAAATACGACACCAGACACTCGATTACGGAGCGCGGGCTACATTCGATTGTAAGTCGCTTTGCTTTCCATAACAATGAACATGCTGCTTTACCTTGGATCAAGAGAAGATAGAAAAAAACAGCTATCGTGTGTCCTGCGGACTTCCTTCACTGTGTTCTTCGAAGTATTGTTGTGGAGTTGGTTCGCGGAGTTTCCCCGCTGTTCTGGAATCAAATTCCCCGTCACAGTTTTCTTAACAGCAACAGCCAAACGTATCATTTCCTGGAGCATTGTTTTGTTTCACAGACTGCTGTGTACATGTCGCTATGCCTTAAAATTTGTTTTATGGGTTGTCACTTTCGAGGAAGACTAGTCGAAGGCTATTTATGACTGATTCTTTTTGTTTGCAACCAACAGTATTATCATTTCTGATCATTTCTTACATCACGTTTTTCACTTTCTACATCAGTTTGACGTTACTGGTATGTAATAAAAATATCTTTTCTGAATATTTTACTGCTTTATTTCCAAACTTACTGATCATTTTCTTGAATACATGTTAAATGTAATCCTAAGACGATATAACTTTAGAGCGCAAACTTCAAAAATGTGTCACATCCAGAATCGTGTTAATAACACAGAAAGGTTTACTTCAAAGAACTAATCAGGCCTGCGTTATAAGTAGCAAAGTAGTCTACCTATAATATTTACAAATATTGAACGGATATCCATCATTTCTCGTAGAGATTATAAAGGTTCTGAGCAGTGTTCAAATGGCTCTGAGGACTATAGGACTTAACATCTGAGGTCATCAGTCCCCTAGAACTTAGAACTATTTAAACTTAACTAACACAAGGACATCACACACATCCATTCCCGCGGCAGGATTCGAACCTGCGACCGTAGCGGTCGCGCGATTCCAGATTGAAGCGCCTAGAGCCGCTCGGCCACACTGAGCGATCTTTGAGCAGTGTCAAACAGTTATTTCTGGTGGCATGAAATGTCAAAAACGACATTTAATTTATATAAAAAATGACGATTTTAGTGTCTTCGGCCCCATCCCTGGAATAATTTCTGTGGACACCCATGACAAGTAGTATTGTCCCTCCAACTAGTTCGCTTCAGAGTATTTTTTTTTTAATTACAATTCGTAAATATTTCTCTGTCATGACACAAACTCCATTTCAATAAAAAAAAGTATTACACGTAATACAAATATTTCAATATTTGAATAAATATTTTTTATTCTCTAAACTCCAATGGGATTAGAAGTTTTCGGAACAAGAGCTAAAAAACTGGTGACCCGAGCGAACGAAAATAAAATTAGAATGAACTTCAAGTAGTCAGACAGCCTTGTAATTCATCCAAAGGATTATCGATAGGATTTTCAATGTGAAAATAGCACAGAGAACTACTTAGGTAAATTCATTCCATTTCATTTCAAAATTTTATTTTTTTAACATCTTGTAGAACACATATACAAGAAACGTAAATACTGCCATTGATAAATGTAAGTACTGAAACTTTTGATGGCGTCAACCGACTCCTTTTCTCAATCACTGTTTGTCATGTTTTTGAAAATATCCTCTCTGAAGGTACTGACCCCAATGGTACACAGAGCCTATTTAGGGCTAAAGAATATCACTGTTGGTAAAGAAGTTTCCTTTGTTCCCACCACAACAATGGATTTTCATCCCTCGAGAGCAAAATCTCAGAAATATACTTGCCCATTTCAATGACAGCCATACTCTTAGACTCAATTGTTTTTACCCTTCATATTCGAAGGCTTTCCACAAATTAAAATATTTTACTGTGGGAAAAGATGAAGTTTAAAAGCATCCAAGTTAAAACCTCCGTTTTAGGCAACGACACAGTTTACCATCGTTTCCGAGAACAGCTAAAGTGGGAACTATGGCCTATTTGCTTCCAAAAACGATGGGCCTTCTTGTTTTCGTTTTAGTGTCGGGAGTTTCGTTTGCACCTGCGTTTCCTCCAGATTATTCATAACAAGTGAACTTTTTTTGAAGAATTGAAGGAGAGATTTAATCTTTCCGACCAGACTCTCAATAGGTTTTATATCTGATTTGACAATTAAACAGACAGTGCGGGCATAGCAGAGGATGTGAGTCCATTTACAAATTTGGACGTCAGCAACCGTGTTACGGCACTGTCAATTACAGCTGCACTATTTTGTTTTGTATTGCGCAGTTAGTCACTTCTCTACGCAGATAATCAGCTATATTTCCACCAGTGCGCCGAGCCGAAAATTCCAGGCAACCCAATACACTCGAATGAAGCTTTGTGTTATGATCCAAACAGAATGCAGTAATCGCAATAAAACTTCGATTGTTCTAGGAAGTCTACCCGTCAGTTGTCAGAGCGACTGCTGTCGCTGAATTCAGTTTTCCTTGAAAATTATCGCCTAGCTGATTGGATAGTTGTGGCAGCAGGTTCGGTGAAAGTGTTTTTCTACTTGGAAATTGGTAATTGGGACAGAGCATGGAAACAAGCTTCCTAAATTCTTTGTTCTCCACAACCCTGAAGGGATGGTATTCCTTACAAATCATAAGTAACTGTAGGTCGATTTCTTTCCTTTTATAAAATGGGAAGGGTTTAATAACGTTGACAAAATTTGTCAAAGATGACTGACCTACTCCTGTTGGTACGGGTTCAAAGGTGGTAAATGCAGGCGTCCTACAGATGATGTTCAATGACAGTAAATCAGCTTCACTGACGGGTTCACTCTTTCTGTTTCCAGTAGCGAAAACAGAGGCTGAGACGATAGAAGCTGGTGTGGATCGCTATCAAGACGCAGTAGACATTGCAGCACATGGTTCTGCCGATGTTGACAATGAAGCCTGGATCGATAATCTGTGTTCTCCAGGGGCATTGTGGAACGTTTCTTTATAAGACGCGTGTTTGAGTCACCCAAGGAGCCTCCAGCAATACTGATGACTTTGCAATATTTGCATTCTCCTCTATCCACCTCTTTTTTATTTTAGTGATACGACAATACAGACTTCGACAATCAGTAATGTTCGTCAAATTTCATTACTAATTTGCCTTAAAAAGTTGCTTGGAAAGTTTTAAGGGGAATCTCTGTATACACTGCACAAACTATTACGAACAAATATTGATATACATAATTACACATAATTAAAATAGTTGGAAACTGTATAGCAGAAAATAGCGTTGATCAAGGCAATGATTAAAACTTCGGAGTATCATTATGTTGCTCTTATGAAATATTTAAAATTTATCATTTCTTTTGTTGGGCTATCACCTCTCCCTCCCCTCTCCCCAATTGAGCTCCATTGCATAAAGAAACGAGCTGTGTGAAATTTGAGCTCAGTAAGATAAGAGGAAAGGAGGGGATGGACCATAAAAATCGGAAAATCCAGAAAAAGTATCATGTGCGCACAAGTATTAATTCTGGATGACTGCATGCTAAATCCATTGATTATCTAATGTAGACAGGTGGTTTACTTAGGCTTCCTTAGCTGAATGTTTTTTTCAGAAAGGACCACAATAGTCATGTGACGGGCCAGTGACCACAAACACAAAGATGTTACTCGGTGCCACAAGGTCAGGTTAAGTACGAATTTACGGAACCAAAACCTGTTTTCGACCCAGCGTGACCACCCCATGGCCCAGTCGTTTTTCGCCTTAGAGGAAGACCTTAGCAAGTACAATGTCTTCGTTTTTTGTTCGTTTGCGTAAAGTAACACAGATCCGCTAGGGAATTACTCACATGAAATAACTGGCCAGTGGACAGACATCTGCCAAACCAATATTAATAGTTTTCTTTTACAATTTGCTAGTGTCTATAGCACACCATTTACGCATCAAAGTGCGATGATAACTGTGAGGGAACTGAAAATTTGTTTATAGAAATCAGGACTTCCGACACAGAAGCCGAGAGACAGGAAAATAAAATTAGACGCTTTCTATCAGCAACTCCGATAATTACATAAATGTACTGGAATATCGTTACATCGTCATAAGTGAAAAGAACGCCGGCCAGTGCGACCGAGCGGTTCTAGGCCCTTCAGTCTGGAACCGCGCGACCGCTACGGTGGCAGGTTCGAATCCTGCCTCGGGCATGGATGTGTGTGATGTCCTTAGGTTAGTTAGGTTTAATTAGTTCTAAGTTCTAGGGGACTGATGACCACAGCAGTTAAGTCCCATAGCGCTCGAAGCCATTTTTTTTAAAGAACGTCCATATATCACACGTCTCTACTCTGAAGGCCTTTACGATTGAAAAATATAGCAGGCCGTGGTGGCCGAGCGGTTCTAGGTCCTTCAAAAATGGTTCAAATGGCTCTGAGCACTATGGGACTTAACATCTGTGGTCATCAGTCTCCTAGGACTAAGAACTACTTAAACCTAACCCGAGGCAGAATTCGAACCTGCGACCGTCGCGGTCACGCGGTTCCAGACTGAAGCGCCCAGAACCGCACGGCCACACCGGCCGGCTTAGATGCTTCAGTTCGGGACCGCGCGACTGAGGGTCGCAGGTTCGAATCCTGCCTCGGGCATGAATGTGTGTGATGTCCTTAGGTTAGTTAGGTTTAAGTAGTTCTAAGTTCTAGGGGACTGACGACCTCAGATGTTAAGTCCCATAGTGCTCAGAGCCATTTGAACCATTTGAAAAACATAACCAGTTTTTGATCATTCAACAGTTGTAATGGGGAATGGAATCATTCATCAGTTATTTGAGAAAGAAAACTTCTGAGCGAGCACGAGCCGTCAGGCAGCCAGTAACAGACAAGAGTGAAACCAATATGAAATTTTACAATTACGTTTCTTTGTACTTAATATATAAAGTTTACACACAGATGTATATGAAAATAAAATAATAGAAGAATCCATTACTAGGTCAATGCTGATAGTTACGTTTAACATAACATGGTAAAGGTTTGAAGGTCACTTTTCCATGTTTTTCTTTAACATCTGGAAAACCGTGGCCTTTATCGAAAACGTATCCCGGTGGAAAATTTAACTACATTAAGTTTCCAAAAAAAGCGGCCCTATTCATTTTTTCTCTGGGATTAATAATTGGCGTCAAGAGAGCTAGAGAAGAGTACATGAAAAGTCTCACGCGACGAACGTAGGCTGTAGCTTAGGCAGTTCTGTGAGTCAATTAGTGGCTGTTTCCTAACAAAATAGATCACAAGTGACTTACATAAAATTGTTCGTTTCGACTTCCTCTACATCACTGTGCTACGTTTGCAGTCGATATATACACTATATGATCAAAACTATCTGGACACCTTGTAAGTAGGCTGTTTATGTTTTCTTATCGGCAACGTTACGTAGCGCTCGGTATGAAAATCACTGGCTGTGCTGTGTGCAGTCTGTAGCTAGTTTGCATTGTCGTCTGCCATTGTAGTGTTGGGCAGCGGCAGCTGGATGTGAACAGCGCGTAGCGTTGCGCAGTTGGAGGTGAGCCGCCAGCAGTGGTGGATGTGGGGAGAGAGATGGCGGAGTTTTGAAATTTTGTAATACTGGATGGCATGAACTGCTATATATATTATGAATTTTAAGGTAAATACATTGTTTGTTCTCTATTCAAATCTTTCATTTGCTAACTATGCCTATCAGTAGTTAGTGCCTTCAGTAGTTTGAATCTTTTATTTAGCTGGCAGTAGTGGCGCTCGCTGTATTGCAGTAGTTCGAGTAACGAAGATTTTGGTGAGGTAAGTGATTTGTGAAAGGTATAGGTTAATGTTAGTCAGGGCCATTCTTTTGTAGGGATTTTTGAAAGTCAGATTGCGTTGCGCTAAAAATATTGTGTGTCAGTTTAAGCACAGTCATGTATAATTGTTCTAAGGGGACGTTTCAACCTGGCTGAAAATGGCTTACAAGTTCGTGGCGCCCTCCATCGGTAATGCTGGAATTTAATATGGTGTTGGCCCACCCTTACCCTTGATGACAGCTTCCACTCTCACAGTCATATGTTCAGTAAGCTGCTGGAAGGTTTCTTAGGAAACGGCAGCCCATTCTTCACGGAGTGCTGCACTGACGAGAGGTATAGATGTCGGTCGGTGAGGCCTGGCAAGACGTCGGCGTTCCAAAACATTCCAGAGGTCTTGTATAGGATTGAGGTCAGGACTCTGTCCAGGCCGGTCCATTACAGGGATGTTATTGTAGTCTAACCACTCCACCACAGGCCGTGCATTATGAATATGTGCTCGATCGTGTTGAAAGATGCAATCGCCATCCCCGAATTGCTCTTCAACAGTGGAAGCAAGATGGTGCTTAAAACATCAATGTAGGCCTGTACTGTGATAGTGCCACGAAAAACAACAAGGGGTGCAAACCCTCTACATGAAAAACACGATCACGCCATAACACCAGCGCCTCCGAATTTTACTGTTGGCACTACACACTCTGGCAGACGACGTTCACCGGGCATTCGCCACATTGTGTACTGCGATCCGTCACTCCACACAACGTTTTCCCACTGTTCAATCGTCCAATGTTTACGCTTCTTACACCAAGTGAGGCGCCGTTTAGCATTTACCGGCGTGATTTGTGGCTTATGGGCAGCCGCTCGACCGTGAAATCGAAGTTTTCTCACCTCCCGCGTAATGTCGTAGTACTTCCAGTGGATCCTGATGCAGTTTGGAATTCCTGTGTGATGGTCTGGATAGATGTCTGCCTATTACACATTACGACCCTCTTCAACTGTCGGCGGTTTCTGTAAGTCAACAGACGAGGTCGGCCTGTACGCTTTTGTGCTGTACGTGTCCCTTCACGTTTCCACTTCACTATCACATCGGAAACAGTGGACCTAGAGATGTTTAGGAGTGTGGAAATCTCGCGTACAGACGTATAACACAAATGACACCCAATCACCTGACCACGTTCGAAGTCTGTGAGTTCCGCAGAGCGTCCCATTCTGCTCTTCAAATGGTTCAAATGGCTCTGACCACTATGGGACTCAACTGCTGTGGTCATAAGTCCCCTAGAACTTAGAACTACTTAAACCTAACTAACCTAAGGACATCACACACATCCATGCCCGAGGCAGGATGCGAACCTGCGACCGTAGCGGTCGTGCGGTTCCAGACTGTAGCGCCTTTAACCGCTCAGCCACTCCGGCCGGCCATTCTGCTCTCTCACAATGTCTAATGACTACTGAAGTCGCTGATATGGGGTACCTGGCAGTACGTGGCAGCACAATGCACCTAATATGAAAAACGAATGTTTCTCGGGGTGTCCGGATACTTTTGATCACATAGTGAACTTCACGTTGTCCCTGAACCATGAGGTTTCAAGGCGAAGTGGGGACTTTATTGAAAAATAAACAGTTTTAAAAGAAACTGTGATTTTCTCGTCACATTTGCCTCACTCGCTTAGTAAATACTAGGTTTCTAGGTTGTATTATTATATTTAATGCAGGAGTCTAAATAATTGCGTGGAAAGCAATGAAATTTTTGGTTTAAATGCTTCTTCTGAACAAATATTTTTGGGGTGAGAAGCAAATGCGATTTTATGGCGAACTACATCTTTTCAGCTGGAGAGGCACCCCTATTTCTCAATGAGTTGAAATCATCCAGAACTCATTTTTTTGTCACAAAGAACTCAAAGTAGTAAGTCGTGCAAACTGAATAAGCAACCTTTATTTTTTTTAAAAAGTTTGAACCTTCCCAAATGTAATATTTAATTACGAAAGACAAAGGAAAATCCTGAGTTTTTTATAAATTGTCTTAAACAATAGCTTAAGAAAATGGGTTGAAAGTTATCTTAGAAACTAGATTGAAATCAAGCAGATGAAACCAAAAGAGGTATGAATGATAAAAAGCTTGCATTGTGTCTTCTGCTGTTTATAGAAATGACGGAGAAGTAAGGTGGTATGCCTTGTTGTTGCCTGAAACAAGGTACGTATTACATTACAAGGCAACTTTTACGTAATTTACGTAATTATAAAATACTTATTCAAATGTTCAAATGTGTGTGAAATCTTGTGGGACTTGACTGCTAAGGTCATCAGTCCCTAAGCTTACACACTACTTAACCTAAACTATCCTAAGGACAAACACACACGCACCCATGCCCGGGGGAGGGCTCGAACCTCCACCAGGACCAGTCGCCCAGTCCTTGACTGCAGCGCTTTATGCCGCTCGGCTAATCCCGCGCGGCAAAATACTTGATAATTGCCGGTCGAGGACGCTGAATACAATTCGCAAAGAACCAGAAGTGCAGAACTCAAGAACGGTTTGAAACAGAACTAGAACGGGCGAGCGCAGCGAAAGACACGAACAACTCGATACTGAACAAGGAGCAGTGGAACTGCGACGAGTGGCTACCCGATAAAGGACGAGTCCGGTCGAACGAGACCGAAACATGAACGGGACCGAGGCTTCAACCAGACCGATCGAAATGCCGTTGCAGGAACGAGACCGACTGTTTCCCGTTCCCGGGAACCATAAGTAGACCGCCGTGACCGAAGTGAACGATGATAAGACCGTTCCTTAGAACTCGTTCCTCAGTCCTTCCGTTCACCTTAGTGAACGGTTCCTCTGGAACTGTTAGTTCTGGACCGAACCATCTCTATTTTAGACGTCATTGCATCATTGTGTACCTATCGTGCTCATTATTTATTTATTTAGCGTATGGCGCTACACACATTGTTTACACTTATTACATTGTGAAATTATATGATAAAATACACTATAATTAACGTAAGTGAAGGATACATATTCAGATAAGATATAATACAAAAAAAAGTCGTGTGGCTAGAGCCTCACGTCGGTCAGAACGTTCGCCTGGTGCAAGTCTTTCGATTTGACGCCACGTCGGCGACTTGCGCGTCGATGGGGATGAAATGATGATGATTAGGACAACACAACACCCAGTCCCTGAGCGGAGAAAATCTCCGACCCAGCCAGGAACCGAACCCGGGCCCTTAGGATTGACACCCTGTCGCGCTGACCACTCAGCTACCGGGAGCGGACAACATAATACATAAACACAATAAAAAGTAACATCACAGCAGATATTTTGCGTTACACAAGTCGTCAAATTCTGACGTTCAAATTGGCAATCCATTCGAGGCAGGGCGGTGTGGCGTTGAAGAAGTCAGCCCGACTACCCTGGTAGGCTCTTAATTCACAGTCCTGGGCTATGTGCTGTATTGTTTGATTAGGTGCCCCACAGTCACAGCTAGGGCTGGGAAGCTTTCCCCACTTGTGTAGATTGTGTGCACATAGTCCATGGCTTGGTTCAAATGGCTCTGAGCACTATGGGACTTAACTTCTGAGGTCATCAGTCCCCTAGAACTTAGAATTACTTAAATCTAACTAACCTAAGGACATCACACACATCCATGCCCGAGGCAGAATTCGAACCTGCGACCGTAACGGTCGCGCGGTTCCAGACTGTAGCGCCTAGAACCGCTCGGCCACTCCGGCCGGCCATAGTCCATGTCCTGTTCGGATTCTGTTTAGGTTATTCCATAGCTGTCGTGGAAGTTCAAAGCCCTTAGGTTTCTCTGATGGCCAGATAAGTTCAAGGTTGTCAGGGGAGGCACTATCACTCCAGATCTCGTGCCATTTAGTATCCATGCTGAAGGTGGCAGCTGACAGTTGTTGGGTCAGTCTAAAAGGGGGATTTATGGAGCGGAGTCGTATTCTTTCCAAAGTTGGGACATCTTCATAGATCGGAAGTAGGGGGTTATTCATTATTTTTGTGTATTCCTTCATCAGAGCTTCCTGTCTTCGCGGGGAGGGTGGAGCTATATGACTAAGTGTTGGAAGCCAGTATAGTGGGGTAGTCTTTATGCATCCAGTTATGGTTCACATAGCAGCGTTGAGCTGGGTGTCCACCTTGTTTACATGGTTGCTGGTTTGGTGCACAGTACTCGGCTGCAGAGTACACTAAGGCGAGTACAGAGGCTCGTAGTATGTCTGTTGCTGCTCGCCAATTAGTGCTGCAGAGCCTCTGAATGAGGCTGTTCCTTGAGCTTATTTTATTGGATACATTTTCCAGGTGTCTTTTGAAGGATAATGTCCCATCTAGAGTGACCCCCAGGTACTTTGGATGTGGCTGATATCGCAGTTGACTGTTATTCATATGAACCTTCAGCTCATATCCCGCCACTCTGTTGTTCAAATGAAAACAGCTGATTTCGGTCTTGGTCGGATTTGGTATTAGCCTCCATTTGGTGAAATACTCATGCATTTTGTTTAGGTCAGTTGTGAGGATGTTTTCAGGGTCTTCAAACTGCTTGCTTTGGATAGCTAGGGCCATATCATCAGCATAGCTGAACTTCCTTGAGATGGTTTCAGGCAGGTCAGAGATGTAAAGATTAAAGAGCATTGGTGCTAAAACTGATCCTTGAGGCAGTCCATTGTTCAGTTTCCTCTGTTTGCTTATGTCGTTATCCTGTATCACCTAGAAGTATCTATCCGAAAGCATGTCGTTGATAAGTCTCAGCGTCATACGGCAGGGGATCGTGCTCATTAAATGTGACCCAATGTGTCTGTTTGCATACTCGTCGATGGTGTATCTGTACGAAGTCACAATGACACCCGATGATGTATTAGGAGCGATTCACTTTCTTTGTCAGGTACTATATTCGAAATTCAGTGATTTTATTTCTGAAACCGTGAGGAGACTTTGTATTTGACCCTATATTTGTTGCTCAGGTGCAACCATAGAGTAGAAATATCTCTGGAGTGAGCATTCAGAAGCGCAGAATTGATTTTTTGTTGTCAATATACGTTGCCACAATGGTCACGTGATCTCGGGACGCCGTAGATTTGTCCGACATTTGTCCTATAAATTTTGAATGTTGTCATATCGCTAGTAAAGACAGATTCCCTTTGTAAGTGCTGTGGACTTAGTATAGACGTTTTGCAGGCACCATAGCAGTTTACGCCTGACATTTGAAATAAATTGGGCTCTTAGCTTTGAAGAGCAAAATGAACGAGCATGACGTAACAGAAGCTTCACGTCAGCATGTACACTCCTGGAAATTGAAATAAGAACACCGTGAATTCATTGTCCCAGGAAGGGGAAACTTTATTGACACATTCCTGGGGTCAGATACATCACATGATCACACTGACAGAACCACAGGCACATAGACACAGGCAACAGAGCATGCACAATGTCGGCACTAGTACAGTGTATATCCACCTTTCGCAGCAATGCAGGCTGCTATTCTCCCATGGAGACGATCGTAGAGATGCTGGATGTAGTCCTGTGGAACGGCTTGCCATGCCATTTCCACCTGGCGCCTCAGTTGGACCAGCGTTCGTGCTGGACGTGCAGACCGCGTGAGACGACGCTTCATCCAGTCCCAAACATGCTCAATGGGGGACAGATCCGGAGATCTTGCTGGCCAGGGTAGTTGACTTACACCTTCTAGAGCACGTTGGGTGGCACGGGATACATGCGGACGTGCATTGTCCTGTTGGAACAGCAAGTTCCCTTGCCGGTCTAGGAATGGTAGAACGATGGGTTCGATGACGGTTTGGATGTACCGTGCCCTATTCAGTGTCCCCTCGACGATCACCAGTGGTGTACGGCCAGTGTAGGAGATCGCTCCCCACACCATAATGCCGGGTGTTGGCCCTGTGTGCCTCGGTCGTATGCAGTCCTGATTGTGGCGCTCACCTGCACGGCGCCAAACACGCATACGACCATCATTGGCACCAAGGCAGAAGCGACTCTCATCGCTGAAGACGACACGTCTCCATTCGTCCCTCCATTCACGCCTGTCGCGACACCACTGGAGGCGGGCTGCACGATGTTGGGGCGTGAGCGGAAGACGGCCTAACGGTGTGCGGGACCGTAGCCCAGCTTCATGGAGACGGTTGCGAATGGTCCTCGCCGATACCCCAGGAGCAACAGTGTCCCTAATTTGCTGGGAAGTGGCGGTGCGGTCCCCTACGGCACTGCGTAGGATCCTACGGTCTTGGCGTGCATCCGTGCGTCGCTGCGGTCCGGTCCCAGGTCGACGGGCACGTGCACCTTCCGCCGACCACTGGCGACAACATCGATGTACTGTGGAGACCTCACGCCCCACGTGTTGAGCAATTCGGCGGTACGTCCACCCGGCCTCCCGCATGCCCACTATACGCCCTCGCTCAAAGTCCGTCAACTGCACATACGGTTTACGTCCACGCTGTCGCGGCGTGCTACCAGTGTTAAAGACTGCGATGGAGCTCCGTATGCCACGGCAAACTGGCTGACACTGACGGCGGCGGTGCACAAATGCTGCGCAGCTAGCGCCATTCGACAGCCAACACCGCGGTTCCTGGTGTGTCCGCTGTGCCGTGCGTGTGATCATTGCTTGTACAGCCCTCTCGCAGTGTCCGGAGCAAGTATGGTGCGTCTGACACACCGGTGTCAATGTGTTCTTTTTTCCATTTCCAGGAGTGTATTTACAATGTCTTTCATGTCACATCTCTTCAAGTCGCTTAACACAGTACTGAACGGCGAAATTGGAGTTTTGAGTACCATCCCTAATACGCATAAAATGTTAGAGTATAGATCAGAACTGAGGAGCTAACAACGACAAAATTTGTCAATGGCCGAAGCAAACTTCATAACCATGTTCTTGATCAATTATGTTTGGTAAATTACTGAGAAGTGAGACAACGTTTCAAAACATCGACAATTATTTGCTAGGGAAAATATGTACATTCATACACATCAAAGAAAGCTTCAAACGAATTAATGAAGGCTGTTAAACTTATCCATTATGTCGTTTCTTACGTAATTAATGACAACTGTATTTTACTCCTTCATTAAAGCTCACTTTTTTGCTTAAAATGCCATATGGTGGAATTTGCTTCGTCTACTTATGTTCTTATACATATACATTGTGGGCGTCAGCGCTGTTGTGTTATTGTAAAACCCAAGTAACTTTCCGCCTTCAGATATACGAACTCGGTTGTGTAAGAAAGTGGAAAAAATATCCCAGTCGTCATGGAACATCCCCAATTGGTCACTAAAACAAAGCGCTATTATAAAATAAAGATTATGAAGATACAAAAGTACAAAATCCACTATTATAAATAGAATAAGCGCGGCGAAAATAGGTTAACTTAAGATGTTAACAGACTGGTACCGTTAAAATTTTCTTCCCGAGAAACCTTGACGTACCGTGAAATGACGTGACGTTCCGTTGACGCCCTTTGGGAATGCCCCCATTCGAAAGGCATTGTAGAATGTTTTGGTGTTATGTGACGAGACGTGACGTTACCTGATGGCGGACGCGACGTCGTCCCTAGATCACGTGACAATTCCAGTTCAATGTTGACAACATGCGCAGGACGCAATGCTTACTCCAGAGATATTTCTATTCTATGGGTGCAACCGCAGAGCAGACCAGCAGAGCCAGAACCGCGAGCGTTCGTGTATTCCCGGCTGAGAGTGGATAACGACCGCTCCCCGGGCGACAAAGGCCGCAGCGGCGGCGGAGGCTGCGGCAGCAGCAGAGCCCGGCTGGAGCGGCGTGCGAGATGCCGTGTTCAGATTGCCCGCCTGGCAGCTTTACTGTCGAAACATAAACAACTGTGGCAGCACGAATAATTACCGCCGGCCGGCGCGTCACCCCGCGCTCGGGAATTCCAATATTTCGTCGCGAGCAGCGCAGGCGACAACACTTCTCCCCCCTCCCTTCACCCCCCACCCCCTCTCCCTGTCCACCACAACACCACTTCTCTTCCGTGGCCACAGAAATGTTATTTGTATTCCGATGCAAATGAGCGAGATTATGGCGGCACACGAGGGCGCTTAATTTACTGTCGTTTTGTGTTATCAGCGGCCGCAATAGCGCCGCCTCCGCCGAGCGTTAAATATTTCAGCGTCTGTTCGCCACGGGGCTAAATATGGCTCTTACTCTTCTACTTATAGGCTGCTCGGTGCAGCTATAATTCAGAGAGTAGGTCCGGATATCTCGAACAGATGGTACGTGAGAATACTTCAGGCTTGTGTACATTGGCTTTTAATCTTTGTTTATGAGATAGCCCCCCAGCAATTTTTCGTGGCGGATTTCTCATGGCTCGGCTAAAAGAGAATTAAAGACAGAGTTATCCTGTCAATCTCTTTTAAAATAAATTTAAAAAGTTTTATTTTATCCATGATGATTTCAGATCAGTACAGGTGTTTTCGTAAATACCACTGAAGAAAAAACTGCAACCAGCCACACTTTTTGAATGAATGGTTTATTTCACCCTATTTAGTTTCGGTTCTTTGCCCACAGATAGACAGCAGTAAAAAATCAGATAAATCATTTATTCAAAAATTGTCGCTTGTTAGAGGTTTTCTTCAGCTGCATTCAAGAAAGTGTACATGTTTGCCCTGAAGTCAGCTACTAAAGTTGGAGAAGTCTTAAAACGATTTATTTGTGAAGATATTGAAGATATAACTAGTTCACTAAAATATTTTTTTTCATACTGTTCTGAATCAGTGCTGTGTATAACATATTTTTATTCTCTGTTTACTAAGTTATTCGCTTCGTTTTGCCTAACATTTCATTTTCTCATTTAGTTTGTGATAAAACTGCAGAATGTTTCTCTTTTATTTAAAATACATTAATGTACTACTAAGCGAGGCAAAGCTAAACATGTGAAGACAGATAGTGTCATTGTATGGGCAAGAATTTCCTAAAATGCTCCATAGCTTACCAACCATAGAGTGCAAATATCTCTGGAGTGAGCATTGGGCACTCGCTTGTTGTCAGCATTACCCTGCAATTTCAAGTAATCTCAAGACGACGTTGTTTGTTTCAGGCCAGTTCATATTGGCTCTCACTTCACGTCAATTCACGTCACGCAAAGATATTTCGCAATGCATTTGAAATGGTGGCATTCACACAGATCGTCACGTCACATCACGGCACGTCAAGGTTTCTCGGGAACAACGTTTTGACGATATTGACGTATGTTAAGCTATTTTTGCCGCGCTTTCTCATGTTATAGCAGTGCGTGCTTTTGTGTATTCTTAATTTTCATTCTGTTTCATACTTCGTTTTCGCGGCAAACTGCGGATGTTTCATGACGACTTGAATATTGTTTTCCATTACTGTTCGTACACAAATGAGGTCAGATATCGAAAAGCGAAAAATTATTTAGGTTTTACAATAACAATACAGAGATGACACTCACAATTTATGTAAATAATAACGTAAGTTAACAAGGCAGATTCCATTAAACAACGTTTCAAGTGGAAAGGTCAGCCTTAACGAAGGAGAGAAACACAGTTGCTTGTGGCGTTATTAGTTATACAGGGAAAATAAATACTGGATAAGGTATAAGAGGTCCATGACTAAGGAATTTATTGCTAGCGCCCTCGAGCAGATGTAATTTCGATGGATTGCTCACGCGCTGCCTGCGATGTGTAAGCTATAATAGAATCGCAGAACAAAGAGCAGTGTTGGCTGCAGTAGGAGCTGTCAGTAGGAGTAAGCAGTAGCTAGCAGTCTGGTGTATGGAGCAGATATATACGCGTTATCCAGTGACTTCATTGAGGTAAGAATTTTCAATTTATTCAGAATGATCTTTCAGGGCCATGATGCAACACTGTTGACGTTCAAATTTACCAGTTTAGATTCACAGTCAGTTAATTATTGAAACGATATACATGAGTCACAATTTTATTGAGAAATTAGTCACATTTTTTATTGGGAGGTTAGTCACACGTTATTATTGCGAGGTTACGGAGTAATAAACTGTTGGGAGGTTACACTAAATGTGAATGTTATACACATTTTATCTGTTGGGAGGTTACAAAGGTAAACAGGTTCCATTTATTCCTTTATAGCTATTGTTTGAGGTGTTTGTATGATATAATTTCCTTAGAAAATAAGTGTCCATGTTTTGAAATGTTTTTTCGCTTCTCAGCACTTTAACAATCAAAATTGGTCAAGAACATACTTTATGAAGCTAGATAAGGCCGTTAATAAACGATATCGTTGTTAGTTTCTTAATTCCGACACTACACACTGACTTTTCATATCACGAATGGTGATTCATATCCCCACTTTCACCGTTTGGTACCGGACTAAGCGAAATGACGTGACATGACGTGACGGGCAGTGGAAATGCACGCTGATGGATGGTACCGTTACGTGATGCCCGGTCATTTTACTCTTCAAAGCTAAGAGCCCACGTTATTCCAGGTATCAAGTGAAAATCGTTATGGTGTCTACATAACGCCTATACCAAACCCACAGCGCCTACGAGGGGAATCTGTACGTATTAGCGACATTCAAAATTTATAGGATACATTACGGACTAATCTACGCCATCCCGAGATCACGTGATCACGGTGGCAATGTATTTTGACAACAAAAGCAATTCAGAGATCTGAATGTTCACTCCCACTCCATAGATACATTTACTCTTATTTTACCAACCAGAGACGGTAATCGGGGGAGTAGTAATAGACAGAGAATTATCTTTGGTTGTTTGCGTGCTATGAGATCGGCAGAATACAAAAAGACTGTGACATGTCTTTCAGAAGATAATGTTCTATTTTTATTAATGCATCCAGCGACAGGTTTACATATTTTACGTGACGCGAATGAAATGAAATGGGAAGGGAACATTCAGACAGAATTTTGAGTTTCTGGGAAGGTGATTGCTCATACAGTGTTACATGGTAACTATTGCTGCTTTGAAATATGAAGCAAAACTGGAAATATGAATGGGCATGCACTTTGTTGTTGGTAATATAGGACTAGCGTCCAAAAATTCTGACTAAGAGCTTTTGCTTCAAGTGCACGCATGCTGACGTTGCGTATCTTTGTTACGTCTACGTGGGAGGTCGCCGATCACAGGTAAGTGATAAAAACAAAAATAGTATATACGTTTCATAAACTCCCAAGCTGACTAGTTGACAAACGTGAAAAATTCGTTTGATCGTATAATATGTGTGTCTAGACATTTCTGAAGTCGTGTATCCCACGATGTATAAATAATAGTCGGTTTCTTGATTATAGTCTGTCTGCCTATTACTGACGCTACATCACTTTCCAGTGCTTTTGAGGGGAGATTCTTAAATGTTTCGTGGAATTTTAATTTTCCAAATGTGCGCTATAACCTTATTTCGAAACGCGAACAGATACACGTCCGCCATTAATGTAGAAGAATCGGGACGCAGCGATATTAGTTTGTCTCCGATTGCTGAACCATGTAAACAACGCGAGATATTTGAATTTGCGGGTTGTCTGACTGCAAATTGTGTTTACTTTGGGAACTTGTAATGTGTCGTAGGGTTCAGGGCGATAAGTGAGCTTGTACCACTTTTTCATCAATGCTAATGGGTGTTTAGATTAGAGTGTGCCTGTAGTTCAAAAATTTCAAAATCATTTAATTTTTTTAAAAACATTGTTTATTTTGTTATTATCTAGTTATAAGCTAAGAGGTTTTGTAATATCTCATATAGTAGTATGTCAGATCTTTGCAGTTCGGTAGCGGTTACCTTCAACTTAAATCTGGAGTTACATACTTTTATCAAAATTTTGCTGACATCGTTTCAAATACGTACTAATTACATTAGCTTACATCCTGTTTACATGAATTCCTAAAAAAACTGTTTGTTGTAAACTCTTGTCGAGTGAGAACTATAGTTAAAGTTTGTCACCGAATACTAACTTTAGACTGAAATTAGTTATGAATTGGCTGCATATCTGGGCCCGTTGGTAATTTAGACGTACGACGTACCTTTTACCTTTTTACAATATACAGGTACGATTACTAACTTCCAAATACCTTTCGTATTGCTGTGCTTCAGCTTGGTTCAGTTCCCCTCAAGGGGTGGGACCTTCAGTGACTAGGAGTAAAATGTTCTCTTCAGTGTTAATAATTAAGCTGGAAATGAGTAGAGAAATTGACCATTCATTCTATGTCGTACTACTTTGTATTCCTTTGCGGCTACTAGAAGTCCTTGTTCTATTCGTCTAGTTGAGTTTCAACTCATACTGACTGCGCCTTCAGTTTCGATATTAGGATGGGTCTTATTTTTCAAGTCATATTTTTCCATTAAGCAACCCTTCAGTTAATTGTATGGCACAAAAAGCGAGTTGTGGGCGATTTAGGCTCAATAGGAAAAGAAGAGGGAGTACCGCCAAGCTCCTAATTTAGAAATGATTCAAGCTTACACGGACGCTCACCAACAATGGTTCTTCCAGAAAAGGGGAGTACCCTCTGCCACACAACATAAGGTAGGCTGCAGAGTGCAATTTACCCTGTACGTAGGGACTTTAGAGAGTGAGTTACACATGCCGTCCAACGCTAAGGGCATTAAGCAACAAGAGTGACACATTGTCAGAAGAGAGTAGGTGTTCCGGGTGTCCTGCCAAGACAGTTCTGCTGCGGTACGGATAACAAGTGCCTCTCAGTATGCGAGTAAAATTGAGCGGTAATTGGAAACGTACTCCAAAGTTGAATGAATTACGAGCAACAATACTATTCTTAGGACAAAACGTCTAAATTGCGCACAGATTCATCATGAAATTCTGACGGTGGATGGAACAAATGCAATTTTACGTCCAACAGTAATGAAATCGAATTTTTGAAACTATCTACACGGTGACGTAGGTTAAGATCCCAGGTATCACACACTGCAGTCATTCACCCTGGTGGGCTCTCGTTTGCGAGTAATTGACGAAAAAAAATTCGCAATTTTGTGTGACAGGTAATGGTGTTAATAAAGTTATGTAGCAGAGTGTGGCTGCGTAGTATAATGGATAGCGTAATAGGTTCAGATGCAGGAGGTTGGAGTTCGAATCTCGCTAGGTTTTATTTTTAAATCTTTATCGAAATGACTTTAACCATATTAGGTTAATTTAGGAATTCGTAATTTTTTGATTCCATTCCTTTGTTACATAATTTTAATCATTCTATCAACTTCTTCATTTGCCCTCATTTTTCTTCTAATCATTCTTTCTCGACTTGGAACCTATGTTGATATGCTTTTAATTGATTTCATCTACTAACTTCAATTTAATTTCTTTTCTTTTGTCACTCTGTTTTTTCGTCCACATTGTTGCGTTCATTATATCTAGTTCTAAGTTTGCTTGAATTTCGTTTTACTTATAAACCCGTCTTTCATTTAAATTTTCATCTGCGTTATTTCGTCAATGGTGCAATAGGTATTTCGGTTATGTTTTTGATGCTTGTATGACGATTACTGGAAAAAAATTTGCTCATGTGGTAACAAAAATACATTTTTCACTCCATTGCATAAATATAAATAGACTATTCCGTCTTTTGTTTTTTAACTGATAGATCTAAAACTGAACTCCGCCCGAACAGGCCATAAAGGCCCAACTGTTCTGACCGGCCGCCGTGTCATCCTCAGCCCACAGACTTCACTGGTTGTGGATATGGAGGGGCATGTGGTCAGCACACCGCCCTCCTGGCCGTATGTCAGTTTACGAGCCCGGAGCAGCTAGTTCTCAATTAAGCTCTTCAGTTTGCCTCACAAGAGCTGAGTGCACCCCGCTTGCCAACAGGGCTCGGCAGACCGGATGGTCACCCATCCAAGTGCTAACCCAGCCTGACAGCGCTTAACTTCGGTGATCTGACGGGAACCGTTGTTACCACTGATGAAACTGATAGATCGGAATTTTGAAATAACTGGTTATTGTAGTATATAAGTATAATTAAACGCAATTCACAATAATTCGATTGAAAAATATGATATAAAGAAACAATGAAACAAATGTGAAAGTTCATACAGTAATTAAAATTATGTGACGAAGGAAAAGAATCAAAAAATTACACTTAAATCAGTTAACTGAATAAAAATAACAACTAAAGTCATTTCGATAAAAATTTACTGTATCTGAGGAGACTCGAACCCACAACCCCCTAGTTGTGTAGCTGTTATCATAGCCATTATACCACGAAACCTGACTAACTCCCTCAATTTTTTAAAACTATTGAGTGCTTTTTTCGTCAGTTACTCGTAAACGATTGAAGGCTGCAGTGTGTGATACTTGGGATCTTAACCTACATCGCCGTATAGATAGTTTCAAAACCTCGATCGCACCGCTGAGGACCTCTCCTTGTGAGACGCCGTCACGTCCAGATCTTGCACCAAACGATTTACAACTTTTCGGCAAGATCAAAGAACACCGGAGGAAACAGGTATTGCGATGGTGCTGACGGTCACACAGCTGTTCTCGAATGGCTCCGTCACCAAGGAAAGAACTGTCTTTGAAGAACTGAACGACTTTAGAACTTTCCGACAGTTGTTTACAGAGACTGTCTTGAAAAGAAGTTTCATGTGTCTGTGTCACTTTGAAGTGTAGTGTAGCATTCAATAAAAGTTACTTAGCCTTACAATATAATGTATAATCTACTTTCTGAAGTGCTCTCGTAGATGTATAAACTACAGAAGACATCTACCATAAGTCGTTAATCAGTTTTGTAACATCATATTAGATCACTAGCTACAACCAGATTCGTATTAAGTTTTGAAAGAATACTGAAATCTAAATGTTTTTAGCCGCTGGACGGGCAAAGCACCATGCTTGTACCCACACAGTTATAAGGAAAATACAAATAACGGAAATTGGTTTTTCTTCTTGAGATGATAATTCAAATTCATACGGATTCGATACACATCAGCCCAATACAAGCGTTCCTTGACCTTTGGTTGTTGAATCCCAGTTTAAAGTTGGTTAATTTCGATTTGAAACAAGCGATTTGAATATTTTTCATGATTGGTGTAGAATCGGACCTGTGTTTCTACACTTTATCTCCTATACAAAAAGGCCCTTGAGAATTGTTTAATATGTCTCTTACGATAAATATAAATAAAAAGGTATTTTTCCAAAATTTTCGGCAGAAACAGATACCTCTCGTAAATTGCCTGGCTATGAGGTTCTTGCGTCAGACACTAAGGCATTAGCACAAGGCCAAAAATTAGCACAAGGCCAAAAATATAATAGAGCGACAGTTTCATATACATTGTTCGTCTGAACTTTTCCATAGCAAGTAAAATGATTGCCATACGCGTAAAATTATCAGTGTTCTATGATTGTTTTTCTAGTGCATTTATACATGGAATGTCTGTCATTTTTATTTCTCAGCTTCCGTGCCTGTATTCATACTTTTTATCAATAGATTTTTACGCCCTGCACGAGTAGTGTGGCATTTTGATGGACACTTGATCTACAAACAAGCAAATTGAAAAAGAAAACCATCGTTCGACAGATGGCAATTCGCTTCGATTAATTTCGTGTGACTAATAAATGCTCCTACAACAAAACTCAAAACGCAGACGTACTCTGCTGCGACTGCTACATTCCTTCGAAAGTGAACTATGAATTATTCGGTCATGGTTGGGTCGTAAAAAGGACCCATCAGTTCGCTGCGCTTTCCTTGCTACTATGATAGGCTCACCAGCCCGTCACGTCACCGAGCAATGTGGTATGCGTGAAGAAGTGAGAACGCGTTCAATTAAAGAGACTGACGCAAACAGCTTGCTTACATTAGATAATGAATGAGTTTATTATAAGAAGTAGTATTTTACGAAGATAAAGAGTTCCATTTTATCTTGATTTTCCAATTTTTAAGACCTAGGAATACCCTGTCTCATTATTCAACTGATCTCAAGTTTCACTTAGATTATTTTTGTATTGAATGGAACCAATCTGGAGGTAGCACAAGGATATTTAAGAAATTTTTTAAGAAGTGCCATGTTGGAGCATCTGTAGACTGACAGCTTCATGAGGTTGGCGCGAAACACGGAAGCCGGCCTGTTTAAGGAGTGAACTCAACACCGTTTATTATCAGAACACCCGAAGTTTCTCCAACTACCAACCGGATAAGTAGCATACTCATTTATCAGACTAGTAATTTTCACTAATTTAAGTGTTCGGTGCTGCGACGACACTCCATGGAAAAGGAAGATTAGAGTTTAACGCCCCACTGATGACGAGGTCATTCGATATGTATATATGAACAGACCACACTCAATGAGACCAAGTTCCTTGGTAACATGCCAGACAGTTGTTGGACACTGCTGTGTGACTGGAGGCAGTTAGAATTTAGGGGAAAGCTGGGGGAAATATGGTGAGACGAAAAAAATAAATTATTAATGTGTATGAAAAGATTCTAATAATTAGTTATCGAACAAGCACTGATTAAGTGTGCTACAAATAGTTAAAGCTGTGAACCGCTTGTATATAATAAGCAATTGTATTGTAACAGTTGTGACGACTGCGACTGCGAACTGGAAGTATTGTATATGTTTGTAAAATGAACAGTAGCTATATTTACGTATTTTGCTCGTCCTGAATTACTGCATGTAAACCGTAAACTCGCTATTATTTATTTGAACTGAAATGAGTAAAATTAAAGTACATTTAAATCAAAACAGAGACCTGGTCGTGTACAAGGCACACGGCCACAGATCTTAACCTTCTCGTGTGTAGCTGTTAGTGAACTCTACCCTGTAACTATATTATTCTGGATTGTCTTAAATTTGTGTCCGATCAGAGTGAGGGACGAAACTTACACATAAGATACTTGTTTAAATAATTATCACAATCTTATCACCTGCCATACTCAGTAATACACTTCCTCTCGTTACGTTTCCTCTGATTTATTCAGTGTTCTCATTAAACTCAGTTGTATGTTTATTACCATCACACGTAACGCCGCTGCCTAAAATCTGCGTGCCTTCACTCTAAACTAACGACTATGACTACCTGAAACCACCCACGTGCTCGAATAAATAGAATCTCAAGATGTCACACTGTATTGTCAATTAGTAGCGACTGACGGCGAGGTTGCCAAAGAACTTGGGCTCTATAGATAAGTACGCTTACGAGCACAAGCTCAGTTGGAGAGAGGGGCGTCAACCATACCCTTTTCAAAGGAACTGTAGCAACTTTCACCAAACGTGATTTAGATACGCCATAGAAAACATGGTAGGCCGAACGGGCATTTCAACCCCTATCCTCTAAATCGTTGTGTTCAATGCCTCAATCACTGCTTCACTTTGCTAGATCGACGCATTGGACGTGTGCTGAATTAGAAATTCTGTAGTGTATCCTATCAGTCATCCTGGATACGTTGTTCGGTTGCCCATTGTTGTGTCCATTGCTCAGCTGCTCCACAGTGTAACGTCGTTCAACGTGGCGTTTAATTCGACTGTCAGTCTTCCGTTGTCGTCAACTGCCTTGCCATTGGTTCACCGTACCTCTTTTCGTGTCAGTTTCGAGAAACTAATTAAGCTGATATCTGAACAGCTAAAGTATACAAACCTTTGGGTAATATACAAACCTTTGGGTAATACAGGGACAATCCCTTCACAATGTCTTTCACAAAACAGCGATAATTATTGTTAACTCTAAATCGTATTCGAATAATCACAACCTCACAGCATATTAGTCATCTCGTTATCCCTTGTGGAACTGATATATTGAACTAAAATGCAACGAGTCGTGGCGGTACCGTTTGGAGAAAGAAAACACCGAGTTAGCAAAAAGAAAGGTCTTTAAGGATATTTACTTTGAAAGAGAAATCACACACGCACAAACGTCAGTCGAAATCCCATCAACATTTTGTCGATTTCTACAGGGTGAATCGGTGACGATGATACAAACTTGCAGGGGTGTTTCGAGAAGGGTAAATGTAGCATTTTGAGGTAAGGGGTATTGGTCCGAAAAAGATCGCGCCCAAAGTTATAAGTGAAAATCGTTGTGATAGCTGATTGGAATTTTCGCTCTGCAGCGCAGTGTGCGCTGATATTCTACTTCCTGGCAGATAAAAACTGTGTGCGAGATTGAGACTGGAATTGCCTTTCGCAGGCAAGGGCTCTGCCAATTGATCTACTCAAGCACGACTCAAAACGCGTCCACACAGTTTTACTTCCGCAGTACCTCGTCTCCTACCTTCCAAACTTCACAGAAGCTCTTCTGCGAATTCCTCCACTTGCGCTGCTCGATGCGGTGGAGCAATGCCATCCATAATAATGAAGTCAAGACCGAATCCACCCCTGAAATGAGGCATACGGGGAGGAGAACAGTTTCACAATAACGCTTACCCGTCAGTTTACCGTGTGCAGAAGATTTGGAGATCAGTACGCCCACGTAACATTATGCCTGCCCTTACCATAACTCCTGGACCACCAAAACTATCATGTTCCACACGGTGCCTGGGGGCATTGCGTGTTCCCGCACCTCGCCGTGTGAGGAAATATGCAGGACTGTCGAGCATGATCGTTTGTAGACGAACAGAAATGGCACTTTTATAGAAAGACAATAATTACAATGAAGTCATCGCACTGCATGACGGGTCCCTGGATATTAAAAAAGAACGCAGTTCTTAATAGTAGAGTGTGTGATCCCCACGGGCGGCATTGTATGCTCTGCAACGTGCTCCCGTACTCGCTACGAGGCTGCTAAGCAATTTTTGCGATGGGGCGTTCCTCCAGTAATGCGGTTGACAACTGCTGGATCGATCTTGGTGCACTGCACACGGCCCTGCTGCAATACGTCTCTCTAACTTAAGTCAGGGAAACGAGCAGGCTAGTCCATCCGCCGAATATCCTCCACTTACAAAAGCTCTTCCACCTGAGCTGTTCAGTGCGGTCAAAAATGTCATCCATAAAATGAAGTCAGGGCCGAATGCGCCCCATGAAACGACGCACTTGTGGAAACTAGACAAAAATCAGTAGTGTCATATCTCCATGAGAAGGGGCCCGGGTTCGATTCCCGTCTGGGTCGTGGATTTTCTCCGCTCAGGGACTGGGTGTTGTGTTGTCTTCATCATTATTTCATCCCCATACGCCGCGCAGGTCGCCCAGAGTGGCTTCGAATGTAATAAGGCCTGCACCAAGGCGGCCGAACCTGCCCCGTAAGGGGCCTCCCAGCCAATGACACCAAACGTTCATTTCCATTTTCACTGGATAGATATGTACCCAGCAGAACAGTTCATAATGGAAGGGAACCTCCATGGCATAGTCACTGCAAAGAAACTACAGGAACAGGGAATACTGCATAATAGATATAAAACAAAGTATACATGTGTAGATAGAGATTCTGAATGAAACGTGTGTGGCTGTCAAGAGAGCAATGTTTGATGCCTTCAATGACTACCATAGCAGAATATTGTCCTTTCACAGAACCCAAAGACATTCCGGTCGTATGCAAAGTCTGTTAGTGGCACCAAAATTAATGTCCAGACCCTAGTGAATGAGACAGGAGCTGAAATTGTGGGTAGCAAATCAAAAGCTGAAATGCTTAACTCCATTTTCAAATGTTCTTTTACAAAGTAAAACCCAGGGGAATTGTCCCAATTTAATCCTCGTACCACCAAAAAGATGAATGAAGTAAGTATTAGTGTCAGTGATATTGAGAAACAGCTGAAATCGTCAAAACTGAACAAAGCTCCAGGACGCGATGAAATCCCTGTGAAATTCTACACTGAATTTTCGGCTGAGTAAGCCCCTGTCCTAACTGTGACCTATAGTATATCCCTTGAATAAAAAACAGTGATCAGTTATTGGAAAAAGGCACAGTCACACCCATCTATAAGAATGATGGTAGAAGTGACCCGCAAAACTATCGTCCAGTATCCTTGATATCGATTTGTTGTAGAATCTTAGAACATATTCTGATCTCAAACATAATGGGGTATCTTCGACACAATGACCTCCTCAATGCTAACCAGCATAGATTTCGAAAACATCTATCATGTGAAACCCAACTAGCACTTCTCTCACATGACACACTGAAAGGTATGGATCAATGAAATCAGGTAGATGCCGCATTTCTTGATTTCCTAAAAGCATTTGACTCAGCACCACACCTACGCTTATTGTCTAAAGTACGATCATATGGGGTATCAAGTCAAATTTGTGACTGGATTGAGGACTTTTCGGTCGGAAGGATGCAGCGTGTTATAGTCATCATCAGATTCAGAAGTGCGCCAAGGGCCGGCCGCGGTGGTCGAGCGGTTCTAGGCTCTTCAGTATGGAACCGCGCGACCGCTACGGTCGCAGGCTCGAATCCTACCTCGGGCATGGATGTGTGTCATGTCCTTAGGTTAGTTAGGTTTAAGTAGTTCTAAGTTCTAGGGGACTGATGACCTCAGAAGTTAAGTCCCATAGTGCTCAGAGCCATATTTTTGTGCGCCAAGGAAGTGTGTTGGGACCCTTGCTGTTCATGGTGTGTATTAATGATCTTTCAGACAATGTTAATAGTAAAATAAGCCTTTTTGCGGATGTTGCAGTTATTTGTAATGAAGTAATATCCGAAAGAAGCTGCATAAATATTCAGTCAGATGTTGACAATATTTCAAAGCGGTGCAGGGATCGACAACTTGCTTTAAGTTATCAGAAATATAAAATTGTGCACTTCACAAAACGAGAAAACCCAGTAACCAATACCTATAACATCGATAAGTCACTGTTGAAACTGGGTAACTCAAACAAATACCTGGGTGTAACACCATGCAGAGATATGAAATGGAATGATTACATTGGTTCAGTCGTGGTAAAGCAGGCGATAGACTTCGGTTTATTGGTGGAATACTGGGGAAGCGCAATCAATCTACAAAGGAGATTGCTTAAAAATCACTCGTGCGACCGGTACTAGAATATTTCTCAAGTGCGTGGGACCCGCACCAGACAGAACTAACAGAGGATATTGAATGAATAGAAGGAACGGCAGCACGATAGTCACACGTTTGTTTGATCCGTGGAAGAGTGTCACAGAGATAGTGAAGGAACTGAACTGGAAGACTCTTGAGGACAGACGTGAACTATCCCGAGAAGTCTATTGGCAAAGTGTCAAGAACCAGCTTTAAATGATTCTTTGGGAATATACTACAATCCCCTAGGTATTGCTCACATAGGGATCGTGAGGATAAGATTAGAATAATTACTGTACGCACAGACGAATACAAACAATCATTCTTCCCGCGCTCCGTACGAGAATGTAAGAGGAAGAAACCCTAGTAACTGGTACAATGGGATGCACCCTCTGCTGTGCACTTCGCAGTGGTTTGATGAACATAGATGCAGATGTAGATATAGATGTAGAGCACCTGCTTCATACACTACTGGCCATTAAAATTGCTATACCACGAAGATGAGGTACTACAGACGCGAAATTTAACCGACAGGAAGAAGATGCTGTGATATGCAAATTATTATCCTTTCAGAGCATTCACACAAGGTTGGCGCCGGTGGCGACACCCACAACGTGCTGACGTGAAAAAAGTTTCCAACCTATTTCTCATACACAAAGATCAGTTGACCGTCGTTGCCTTGTGAAACGTTGTTGTGATGCCTCGTGTAAGGAGGAGAAATGCCTACCATCATGTTTCCGACTTTGTCGTATCGCGACATTGCTGCTCGCGTTGGTCGAGATCCAATGACTGTTAACAGAATATGGAATCGGTGGGTTCAGGAGGGTAATAAAGAACGCCGTGCTGGATCCCAACGGCCTCGTATCACTAGCAGTCGAGATGACAGGCAGCTTATCCGCATGGCTGTAACGGATCTTGCAGCCACGTCTCGATCCCTGAGTCAACAGATGGGGACGTTTGCAAGACAACAACCATCTGCAGGAACAGTTCGACGACGTTTGCAGCAGCATGGATTATCAGCTCGGAGACCATGGCTGCGGTTACCCTCAACGCTGGGGTGGTGTACTCAACGACGAACCTGGGTGCACGAATGGCAAAACGTCATTTTTTCGGATGAATCCAGGTTCTGTTTACAGCATCATGATGGTCCCATCCGTGTTTGGCGACGTCGCGGTGAATGCACATTGGAAGCGTGTATTCGTCATCGCCATAATGGCGTATCACCCGGCGTGATGGTATGGGGTGCCATTGGTTACACGTCTCGGTCACCTCTTGTTCGCATTGACGGCACTTTGAACAGTGGACGTTACATTTCAGATGTGTTACGACCCGTGGTTCTACCCTTTATTCGATCCCTGCGAAACCCTACATTTCAGCAGGATAATGCACGACCGCATGTTGCAGGTCCTGTACGGGCCTTTCTGGATACAGAAAATGTTCGACTGCTGCCCTGGCCAGCACATTCTTCAGATCTCTCACCAATTGGAAACGTCTGGTCAATGGTGGCCGAGCAACTGTGTCGTCACAATACGCCAGTCACTACTCTTGATGAACTGTGGAATCGTGTTGAAGCTGCATGGGTAGCTGTACCTGCACACACCATCCAAGCTCTGTTTGTCTCAATGCCCAGGCATATCAAGGCCATTATTACGGCCAGAGGTGGTTATTCTGGGTACTGATTTCTCAGGATCTATGCAGCCAAATTGCGTGAAAATGTAATCACATGTCAATTCTAGTATAGTATATTTGTCCAATGAATACACGTTTATCATCTGCATTTCTTCTTGGTGTAGCAATTTTAATGGCCAGTAGTGTAGATTTAGAAGCCAGTGCGTCCATGGAACATTATGGCTCCCCACACCATAACACCAGGACCACCAAAAGGGTCATGTTCGACAGTGCTGAACGTACTCTCATACGATGGTGGTAGGAACACGTAATGCACGCAGGAGCATACAGTCTTGCGTGATCTGTTCTTGGATTATATCACAGAGACATCAAAGATATGACACAGCCTGCTGTCTGACTTAATGACTATTCAAACCAGAGGTGGCAGTGTCATTTGTCCAATAGCATCCAATACCATCATCACGACATGTCCCGTTTCCGTAAGACGATAACGAACACCATCTGACAACGTTCGCTCTCTTTGGCGCCTCAAGACTCGGGTGCGTCAACCGTGATGCTGTACGGAGAGCCGAAAGTGGCCTGAAAAGACTTCGTGGGGAGAGTCTTATGTCCATTGTTGCCATTGGGAGCATCAATCTCGGAGCTCCATCCTCTGCTGCCGCTTCAAGGGCAGCCGTATCAGTGCTCACCCTGCTGACAGTCTGCGGTGATCCACACATCGTCCGTCTGGCTAGTTGCCTTGCTAACTGAAGATTGGTGATGCGGCTGCAAACTAAGATGAAATAAGTCATGGAATACATCCTAATATCTTGTCGGACCTCCTTTTTCCCAGCGTAATGCAGCAACGGACTCAACAAGTCATTGGAACTCTCGTGCAGAAATAGTGAGCCGTCACAGCGAAGGTGATGCCGGTGCAAGATTTTGTGCGCGAACTGCCCTCTCGATTATGATCCATAAATGTTCGATAGCATTCATGTGGGGCGATCTTTGTGGCCAGATCACTCGCTCGAATTGTCCAGAATGTTCTTCGACTCAGTCACGAATCATTGTGGAACACTGTCATGGCGCATTGTCATCCATAAAAATTCCATCGCAAATGGCTACAGACGGTGTCCCAGTAGCCGAACATAACCATTTCCAGTGAATGATCGGTTCAGTTTGACCAGGGTGTCCAGTCCATTCCATGTAAGCATGGCCCGCACCGTTATTCAGCGACCACCAGCTGCCTTGTTGACAACTTGGGACCATGGCTTCGTGGGGTCTGCACCATACTCAAACCCTACCACCAACTCTTACCAACTAAAATCGGGACTCATCTGACTAGATCACGGTTTTCCTGTCGTCTACTTCCAACCGGTATGGTCACGAGTCCTGGAAAGAGCTGCACGCCGTGTCGTGCTGTTAGAGAAGGTACTCGCGTCCGTTGTCTGCTACCACAGCCCGTTAACGCCAGATTTCGCCGCACTGTCCTAGCGGATGCGTTCATCATGCTTCCCACATTGATTTCTGCGGTAAAAAATGTCGTGCGACTAGGGCCTGCCATCAGGTAGACCGTTCTCCTGGTGCAAGTCTTTCGATTTGACGCCACTTCGGTGACTTGCGCGTCGAAGGGGATGAAATGATGATGATTAGGACAACACAACACCCAGTCCCTGAGCGGAGAAAATTTCCGACCCAGCCGGGAATCGAAACCGGGCCCTTAGGACTGACATTCTGTCGCGCTGACCAGCATTTTTTTAAAATCTCATTTTGTTCTATATTGTTCATTGAATTTGTTCGGGACGCACGTCCGATGACACCCGTTCAGGTTCTTTGTTGATCCGTTCACTCAGTTTAGTATTACAGAGGGTAGCTAACCCTCTGACCGAGCACGCTGAGCTACCGTGCCGGCTAACACACTCTTGTCACGGTGGATCACTGAATATTGAGTGCCCTAACGAATTCCCATGCGTCTAGCTTCAACTGCTATGCCGTGCGGCCTTAATCACGTCGGACACCTTTCCACATGAATCACCTGAGTACAAATGACAGATTCGCCAATTCACTGCCCTTTTATACCTTGTGTACGAGATACTACCACCATCTGTGTATGAGCATATTGCTGTCCCATGGCTTTTGTAACGGCCGAGCGAAAAATGAGTCTATTCTCTCAGATCCTCGTTGTGTGGGGCCGTTCAGATCTTGAATGTCGTTGAATATGGCTCTCCTGAACTCATCGTTCCATATTCGCGTGGCAGTGGTAAGATCCCAGCCAACGCGACCAGCAATATACTGGAATGATAAAATGCAATCTCCATACACGACGATCCTACCACTATCTAATTCTGACATAACATTCATCCGATATCACAAAACTGTGTATTTTACATAAATGAAGATAGAAATAACATACGCATCGAAGCTGAAAGTTTAACTTGGCGCCGTGTGTAAGCGGCCAGTTCTTGTGGTTGTGTGTGTCTCTCTGGCGCAGTCAGCTTGGTCGCCTGCTGTGTGTCGAGTTGAGATGACGACAGCACACGAACAGGAGGCGTTTTGTGTTCTTCTTTTCAGGAGCTGCAGTTCAGTTACAACTGTGTGGCGTGATTTTCGTTGAGAGAACCGCCTAACCATAGATAGGCCGTAAAGCCGTCGGCACACGGACCGTGCATCGGAACGTTGAGCGTTGAGCGTGCCGAGTTTCTGACGTCATAGCGTGGAACAGCACGTTCGGGAGTCTTTCCGAACGTGCAGAGCGATATCTGGCATGTCAGATATTCTGAGCGTGCGTCTGAGCGTTGACCAATGAAATGACACAACGCCAGCTACGTCACATGCACGCCGTCTCTCTTCAGTACAGAGTTGTGAGGCGCCATATTGCCATTCATTTCAAGCCTATATGTATATATGCCGTTTCTGAACACCAGCAAATTGAGAATCACTGCAAAACCCGTTGTTAACTGTGTGATTCGTTCCAATAAAATAATGAGAAATATCATATTCGTGGCAAAAGAATTATTGTAACTTGCGTATTATGAGAGTAGGCTATTTGAAGGCAGCGTCACACTGAAGATCCACCAAAACCGCATTGTTCTTGGTACAATTTGATATAATTAAATTTCAGTTAGTAACATATCTACGATTGTTTCCAGCAAAGGGTAACATACTATGATTAGTAAAATATGATGGATGTTGGTTTAGCGTAATAAGTAGCGACACTTTCCTCCAGTGATTTATTTTGTTGGGGCGGTGGTTCGCGTCTTGACACAACCAATTTTTTTTCCTAATATTCTCGTTTTTATTAGGTTCTGATACTTTATTATTAGTTTAATATAAGTATATACTATAATATTTGTTGTTAAGTAAATATAAGTTCACCTTTTTTTTGAGGGGTGACTTTGTTCGATTGGCTTAATCTAAAGGACAGGTTGCGCTACTTGTATAAAAATATTCTGCTCCTTTTTCTTTTACGCTTCATAATTCACATGTTGCAAAGATTCGGCTACTGGGTAGGAACAGTGATGAAGTAAGACTGACCTTGGAGTTTTACTAAAATGTGAGAATGATGAAATAATGTTTAACTTACGTGGAGAATTATGCCAAATTTGTAACGCACTGTTTGTAATGGAACGTTAATAAGCCTGCGTCCTTATTGATTGGACATGGTACTTTCCTTTTCGTGGACGGTGGAGGAAATGTGCGTTTTAATAGAGCTAACGTGGGAATTTTACGCGCGCCCGTTGAGTAAACAGTATGATTTACGAACTAGAAACATCCCTCAAGCTGCCGCTAGAGTGCATTGCGTTCGCGTATACCACGTTGGGGCCCACGTACCGTATGCACAAGTCGCACCGTTCCTGAGCGTTCAGCAGTACGTTGAACTTGGCACGCTCAACGTTTACGTTCGACAGCACTGCCCGTGTGCCGACGGCTTAAGGGCGTGTAGCTGTAAGAGCTTTGAGTGAAATGCGACGCCGTACAGCGGCAGTGGTAAATGCATTAACTACAGACATGAAAAAGCAGGAGATAAGTTTGACTATTGTCTGGATGTTTGTTGGGCGTCCGGTTGAACGTGTGTTCAGTGAAAACTTCGATCGTAAAACATTATCCAACAATATATCTATCTGCATGTTAGAGACGAACCGCACTCTTTCTGCTTAGTCTTCATAGGCTCAAGTTTCGGGCACATTTGACCGCCAGTAGTTGCGTGCCACGCTGTTACCTTTCTCAGTGGTTTCGTTTGTCGTTACAGTTTTTGCACGTACAGCATTTGGATCATCTACTGAGATGTACGGCAAGTTCAAATTTGTAAAGAGAAGAGTTAGGCGATCACTTAAAACTAATTTTCAGGAGAAACAGATAGGAGGTTGAGGTTAATTGGAATATTCTTACGGAAACGTAATTCACCCATGAAGGAAGGACCCCACAAGAAACTTATTCGACGACAGGTTATGGAGTATTACTCGCCTTTCTGGGTCCCATACCTGACAGTATTACTACTGGAGTTGTAGAATACCTAAACAATATCTGTGTTGGTTCAAATGGCTCTGAGCACTATGGGACTTAACTTCTGAGGTCATCAGTCCCCTAGAACTTAGAACTACTTAAACCTAACTAACCTAAGGACATCACACACATCCATGCCCGAGGCAGGATTCGAACCTGCGACCGCAGCGGTCGCGCGGTTCCAGACTGTAGCGCCTAGAAACGCTCGGCCACAAGACCTGTGTATTCCGCTTGTTTAGCAAGAGCGAGAGCATTACGAAGATGGTCAAAATAGTACAGTGGCAGTTGCTGCATGATTGGCATTCTCAATCGCGGAGAGGTTTACTGTTGAAATTCTGAGTGCGTCCTTTCCAAGAAGAGCCGGCTGAAAATTCCTTCCTTCCTTATACATTTCGCTATAAAACAACGGCCATATGATTCAGAGTACTTCCGGTTCATACACGGTCCACACGATAGTTGTTCCTCGCGTTCACCGTCCACTAATGGAACCGTGGAGAGGGGCCTAGGGTGGGAGAATTGTGGTGGTGCGCGAAACATACTTCTTCACACTTCGTAACGTCTCTTGCAGAGTATCCTGAAGGTGAAGATATGACGCTAGTCAGAATGATGATGGGCAATATAAGTGTAACATACCACCAGCTGTTTGCTCTAAAGATCTAACCGAGTTGTGCTTGCAAACTAAATTATGGGAATTCAGGTACACCCATTAGGCCAACAACTAACGTTTTCGTTTCCCATACGTGTTTCGGCACATTTGTGTCACCATCAGAGGGCCCTTTCACTCAGGTCTGTAAAATAGAAACTTTTTTAGTTGCAATTATTATAAAGAAAGTTAGGTCTAAGCATTTTATGCCTACTCCGATTACAGTACAACCCTGTCTTTTCCGATGATCGAAAATTCGGAAGATCCACAGTTTCAGAAAAAAATTAGAATGACCATGTCCCGCACTTATTTTCACGCAAGCGCAATCATTTTACACCACTTTCACGTAAATCACGACCAGACATCGAAATAATTTTAGACACTATAATAATCAGTAAGCTCATTCTACGCCGTATTCGTATGTCGTTTTTGTGCAAGACGATAACGTAGCCGTTCCACAAGCATTAGTTCGGCCGAAATAATTGTTTCCACCTAGCGTTCCACATAAACCATTATTCTGTCCAGCACGTGTCATTGTCGCAAGACTGTGTACCAAATTCGTCAGTTAATCCTTCATCGCTATTGTTATTGCCTGCAAAAAAAAAAAAAAAAAAAAAAAAAAAAAAAAAAAAAAAAAAAAAAAAAAAAAAAAAAAACAGCTATAATTTCATCAGAAATTATCATTTTGAAACAAAAGCCTTGAATTTAACGTCGCTTATTCTAGTGATAGGACATCGTTCAAATTCGAACACCAAATTCACCTGCAATGTTTTCCAGTATTGCTCCTTTATCTTTGCTATGCAGTGGATGCTACTTTCTGTCCTTGGATATTATGCCTTCTTTCTACTTGGTGCCTTCCGCAGTTCTAATAAATGGTAGTAATACAGCATTGTACAACTAACACAGTGTTAATTTGTTACTGGATCAATGCCAGTATACGTGAGTGGCGTTTGACTCAGCTTAAATTTAATAACTGCAGAGTCGAAATCTCAATCTGGAAACATCCCCCAGGCTGTGGCTAAGCCATGTCTCCGCAATATTCTTTTTTTTTCAGGAGTATTAGTTCTGCAAGGTTCTCAGGAGAGCTTCTGTAAAGTTTAGAAGGTAGGAGACGAAGTACTGGCAGAAGTAAGGCTGTGAGGACGGGGCGTGAGTCGTGCTCGGGTAGCTCAGATGGTAGAGCAGTTGCCCGCGAAAGGCAAAGGTCCCGAGTTCGAGTCTCGGTCCACCACACAGTTTTAATCTGCCAGGAAGTTTCATATCAGCGCACACTCCGCTGCAGAGTGAAAATCTCATTCTGAAATTCAGCATTGTAGGTAATACCGGTTAACATAAAGAAAACTGACAGCGCATACTCTACACCTGCAGTCCACCTCAATGAACCCAACCACCACTTTAGTGGCATAAAAACAACTCTAGATATTAAAACAATGTAACCACCTGTACCACTTATTAACAATAGAAGAAAATTACCACATCCAAAAAGCTATCATACTGGGCAAAAGGGTCATCAATGATCAAAGAGTACTCATTTTCCAAACCGAGGCCTCAAGAAATTTTACCGCTGTCCAATGGTGAATCTCAATATAAAAACAACAACAAAAACGCATTTACTAAAGCAAATTAAAAAAAAGTTACCTTATGACAAGTCACATACAGCAATGGCATGAGTCAAAAAGGGGCATATGCAAACTTTTACAGGAGTATATAGTTTAAAGATTATATTCTAAAGAAGAAATCAATGCAGACTTTGCCCTAACAAGCCTGTGCTGCAGATTATATTGTGTATTAATTTAGACTTTGATTGAGTTCTTTAAGCAGCCAAAGGACACACACAGTTTTAAAAATCCAGATAAATTCGAGTAGGACTTGTGCACCGTGGGATCTGTACAAATTTAATTACGTGTAGAGAGAGAGATCATCAATCCCGGGAATGAACAATTTCGACGATTTTTGCCTGTTATCGATGTCAGTACATGCGAGGTATCAAAATAAGTGATATAAATGACCGTATCTTTCGATTGCATTAACGCAGTACCTTAACTTCCTTACATCACAAAGACACCATACACCTTAATATGTGACATGAATTTCGACTTGATACATTTACCCGTTCCTGAGAAAATGGGGTCTTATTAGGCGATCAGACCGGCAGACAGCCAGACACCTAGACAGACGGCCGACTGAGGTACGAAACCCTAGAAAGGTACATATGTGATGTAAACAACAACAAAACTAATGTCAATATGTTCCTAATCTACCTGAGATTTGTATGTATATTATTTCAGAAACAAGGAAAGGAAACAAAAATATTGAGAGTGCTACAACTTTAGTGAAACATGTTTTGGGATTAAAGAAAACAAACATTTGCTCTTGGAAGAAGGCGGACACGGTTTAAGTCATTATTAATCTCCGCAAGTATAGGAAAAGAGTTTAAAATTTCGGTGTGATACTCATGTTTCAACATAAAATGATATACTAACCTGGCACCCAGCCTTACAGAAACATAAATTTGTTGCAGATTTCAAGCTATGGTGATGTAAAGAGGGTTCTATAGAACAATGCTACTACCAATAAAATACCGGTAACAATCGGAACACAAAGTAATTTTAGACCTAATTTTCGTTCCGATGATTACTGCATAAAAATGTTTGTATTTTATCGACTGAATAAAAGTGTCCAATGACGATGGCGGAAATGTTCCAAAAAAGTTCAGTTTTTTCGAGTTTCGAGCCTAATATCCACGGCATGTTGACACAATGTTTCGACGGTCAACCCGGTCGTCATCTTTAGGTGTAACGCTGGTACTGTTGAATATCGTCAATCTCGAGAAGAGAATCACAAGTTATTCTTCCACGAAACCTTACGAAGTAAATCGGGATTATTCCGATCCACTTTGGACAGTTTTTCAAACAGTCATGTAATGCACAATAGTTTTGCAAAACAACTTTACAAGAAAGGTTAGTCTATTTTAAAACGATGTAAAAACAGTCTATTAATATACAAAGGCATCAGAGATTTGTTTTTGAAATTTTATAATACCTTGAAAATTGCCTGTTGCGGGCTACTTTGTCCAACTTAACATAAACACTAGTTTAAGACAGGATAATAGTTGGGCTGCTGTTATGGTTTTTAAGATTTATTGTGTTATCTTATAGCGCCATAGTAAACCAACATTTACATACTTTTTGGTACTAACGGAACAAAAATAAATCAGGGTAATGCAAATGTTTTTCTTAATATGTAAGAAAAGTAACAACCTTCATCAAAAATTAGGTTTGTATTGTTCTGAAAGAAAAGGCGGACCAATTCTTAATTCATTATTAAAAGTCCTATATTTTATTAGCTATGTTGTTGTGTCAGAATATCAGTGATTTCACCAGGAAAATATTTTGCACAAATTCATCATCATCAACCAACTCTGGCACTGAGAAAATGACTCTTTTGAGCGGTTTATACCTTTAACTATGGCATCCCATTTGTCAAAAAGTGCATCTCTATTTACAGGCCATTTACAGTTAGCAAGCGGTGCCATCATGGTATTTATGGTTGCACCATCTTCGATAAAACTTCCAATAACATAAAGGTAATGTTTATTTTCATACTGTGTAACCACAAGCCACCAGTCTGCTTGCTGATTGGCCTGTGTTTTTTCTTTCGTTTCGATAGGCTCTCTTCATCCTCGGCAGATGTTGCTAATACTTCCATTTGATTTCTTCTCTATGCTTCCTAGTCTTCTATTAGGCCTTCATCACTATAATAATAAAGCACTGTCTGGATTTTTCTCTTCTTAAGTTTCTTACTACTACCTGTCACTTGTTTAGAAGCATTCTGTAACGTTTCAGGCAACTGTTCCATTTCTTACGAATTCCAGGCTTTCTCTCAGACGCTCAGTGTTGTAAACTTCATATTAGTGAGGTCCTAGTTCGCGCTTACACATGTACCAATGTTAACAACATTTATGTCTTAGCAGTACTCATTTCGATAGGAATAAGATTCATCCCAAGTTCAATCAGGTCTACAACAAAGTGACGAAAATTCTTGGAGCTAAATTGATCCACTTTGTCAATGGAGTAAAGTTGTCCATTTTTCCGAGAAAATAATCCTCACGGCTGCTGTCGATGATAGTGATAAATGAAGTTTTGATTACAATTTTGTGGGTATTATTTACTGAGTAACTAATTTCTACACATAAATGAATGTAATTTGCTTTCTGTTTATGTAGTTTTCTGGTAGAAAAATACGAATTGTCATTGACAAAGAACTCCCTCAAAAATACGGTAGTGCAGAATTCGTTGGTAGAAAATATCCGAGATAGCGAGTAGCAGAATAACTCAACCATATGAGCTAGCAAAAACTGTTAACTGTCGGACAGAATCAAAACTGTTCCAACATGTTTATTAGAATGGGTGCTAGGCAGAACTGAATCTTTTTTCAGAGTTGGACGGAAATTTCCCCTCTAGGGGCAAAGTAGCACCGCTTTTTTGCGTAATACATGGACCCAAGTTCATACAGTAGGTTAACAACAAAGCAGTTCTCCCATAGAAACCCTTATCTGCCGTGGAATACGTCCTCTAGATTGAAGCAATTCATTCGAAAGTTGGAGGACGAGGACAGAATGTGAGCATTCCGAGCTCATCGTCTTGATGGCAAACGGGAGTCAATCTCAGGGGCGCCAAGAACTTTGTAAATCAACGGGGTCGGAGACCGGAGGAGCCGGCTGTGGGAACGGGCAACATGTGGCGCGGGGAATCACCGCCCTAATAAACACGGTGTTGATTTAACATCTGGCTGCGCCGCGCTGCGCCGGGGCCGATTGATTAGGCTCATAGAGGGCTAATAAAACGGTTGGCAGGTATAGGGGAGCGGGCCCTGCGGAGATGTCTATCTGCCCCCGGACCCCGGCCTCGACCCTTTTCCCTTTTTTGTGCGCGCCTGCTTCCTGCTGTCCACAGGCGGCCGTTTAGCGGGCAGCGTCGCTCTCCGTGTCGTCCCGGGACACGGCGCAGGAATGCGACTCATTACAAGGGCCGCCTGCCGACGAGGGAAAGGGGGGGCAGGGGGGGGGGCAGGGGGCGCGCTCCTAATTAGCGGCCCAGGCGCCGCAATTAGACAGCTTGTTGCAAGAATGCCTCAATTACGGCAGGCACACGCGCTGCAGCGGACGTATACAAGCGCACGGCGACGCCAGGGCTCTGCTGTACTCTGCCCGCCGTACGTTTAACACGGAGGCACGCATTTCGCGGTTTATTCCTCAGCGTTGTTATCTCATTGGAGTCCTTTTTCCTCGGAACGTAAATTATAAGCTGTCGAGAACAGTCGCGAGTTTCTCGACAAAGTGAAACTTGGACCCGTCCGGAGAGGGGACAAGCTTGGTCACGTGATTGAGTAGAGCTACGTTCCAGTACGAAGTAGTGATGATGTTTGGTTTGTGGCGCGCACAACTGCGCGGTTATCGCCGCCCGTACAAATTCCCAACCTTTGCTCTGTCCAATCCCGCCACTTTCATGAGTGATGATGAAATGATGAGGACAACACAAACACTCAGTCATCTCGAGGTAGATGAAAATCCCTGACCCCGCTGGGAATCGAACCCGGGACCAGTACAAAGCAGTAACCTTGTTGTCACGAAGTCGGGTAAAATGTTTTACTGGGCAGATGCGATGGCTTGCAGTTGACTTTATTAAATGTACTGGTGATGAATAGGGGAAATGAGTGACGGCCGATTCATAAGGCTAAGCAACCTGTAGACATGATGTTAAGATTGAGTAAGTCGATGGTGTACAGATTACAGCAAGGTGATACGACGCTGACCGAAACAAAATTTACGAGACGTGTGAGAAAAGTAATGAGACTAATTTTTTATGCACCATAGTTTTTATTTTTTCAAACAACAATATTGTCCCCTTCAAAGTACACTGCTGGCCATTAAAATTGCTACACCACAAAGATGACGTGCACCAGACGCTAAATTTAGCCTACAGGAAGAAGATGCTGCGATATGTAAATGATTAGCTTATCAGACCATTCACACAAGGTTGGCGCCGGTGGCGACACCTACAACGTGCTGACATGAGGATAGTTTCCAACCGATTTCTCATACACAAACAGTAGTTGACCGGCGTTGCCTGGTGAAATGTTGTTGTGATGCCTCGTATAAGGAGGAGAAATGCGTACCACCACGTTTCCGACGTTGATAAAGGTCGGATTGTAGCCTATCGCGATTAAGGTGTACCGTTATCGCGAGATTCATGCTCGCGTTGGTCGAGATCCAATGATTGTTACCAGAATATGGAATCGGTGGGATCAGGAGGGTAATACGGAACGCCGTGCTGGATCCCAGTGGCCTCGTATCACTAGCAGTCGCGATGACAGGCATCTTATCCGCATGGCTGTAACGGATCGTGCAGCCACGTCTCGATCCCTGAGTCAACAGATGGGGACGTTTGCAAGACAACAACCATCTGCACGAACAGTTTTGACGACGTTTGCAGCAGCATGGACCATCAGCTCGGAGACCGTGGCTGCGGTTAACCTTGACGCTGCATCACAGACAGGAGCGCCTGCGGTGGTGTACTCAACCACGAACCTGCGTCCACGAATGGCAAAATGTCATTTTTTCGGATGAATCCCGGTTCTGTTTACAGAGTAATGATTGTCGCATCCGTGTTTGGCGACATCGCGGTGAACGTACATTGGAAGCGTGTATTCGTCATCGCCATACTGGCGTATCACCCGGTATGATGGTATGGGGTGCCATTGGTTACACGTCTCGGTCATCTCTTGTTCGCATTGACGGCACTTTGAACAGTGGACGTTACATTTCAGATGTGTTACGACCCGTGGCTCTACCCTTCATTCGATCCCTGCAAAAACCTACATTTCAGCAGGATAACGCACGCCTGCATATTGCAGGTCATGTACGGGCCTTTCTGGATACAGAAAATGTTCGACTGCTGCGCTGGCCAACACATTCTCCAGATCTCTCACCAATTGAAAACGTCTGGTCAATGCTGACCGAGCAACTGGCTCGTCACAATACGCCAGTCACTACTCTCGATGAACTGTGCTATCGTGTTGAAGCTGCATGGACAGCTGTACCTGTACACGCCATCCAAGCTCTGTTTGACTCAATGCCCTGGCGTATCAAGGCCGTTATTACGGCCAGAGGTGGTTGTTCTGGATATTGATTTCTCAGGATCTCTGCACCCAAACTGCGTGAAAAATGTAATCTCATGTGAGTTCTAGTATATTTGTCCAATGAATACCCGTTTATCATCTGCATTTCTTCTTGATATAGCAATTTTAATGGCCAGTAGTGTAGTTCCCTTCGGCGGATATACATTGACGGAGTCGTTGTTCCCAGTCTTCGTAGCAGCGCTGGAAGGCTTTAATTGGTAGGGCCTTTAACGTGTCGGTTACATTCTTTCGAAAATTCTTCAGAGTCCCGTAATGACGCCCTTTTAAGACTTCTTTTTCAATTTCCGTAAAAGAAAAAGTCACAAGGACGCAGTTCTAGTGAACAGGGCGACTGGGGCCCAACAGGAATGCCTTTTGAAGTCAAACGTTTCGTGATGTAAGCGGCTGTGTGACATGGGGCGTTGTCATGGTGCAGCATCCACTTTTCTGAAACGTCTGGTCTCACTTGATTCGCAATTTTCCTGGGCTTTTCAAAGATATCTATGTAAAACACATGGTTGACAGTTTGTCCAGGAGGAATAAGGTCTCACAAGAGCATACACACGTTCGACATCTTCGTCGGTTTTTTAAGGTCTCCGTGAGCGAGTTTCGTCTTCAACGCGTTCTCTGGCTTGCACAATTGCGTAAACGATATGTGCCAACCAAAAAAGTGCTCTTGATAAGAAATGTTCCCCATAGGCCTGTTTCGCCTTTTCAGAGGCCACACTCGCTGATTCCCCAAGTTTTGCACAAAATTTGGTTACGTAACGTTGCTCTAAATTTCACTGTTCCATTTTCGTAACACACAACCAAAACAGAACATCGCTGATGCCACTCTCAAAAATCACGTGATGGCTGTACGGAGCTGAACTCGGATTGGGCATCTGGAAGGGATGAACACACCAGTCTACACAAGGAGGACAACACAGCGTTGCCAGATTCCTCGCAGTGCTGTCAGTCTCATTGCTTTTCTCACACACCTCTTATGCACACTGATGAAATAAAATATTCCGTCCACTGCCTATCACACGACTGAAGACTGGCTGGCGGCGTTGCGAGTTATTAGACCACTCACATAAGCGACTTTGACAAACGGCGGCCCAGCGCATGGGATCAAGCATCCCGGAAAAGACGAAGCTGGTCAGCCGTTCCAGTATTACTATCGTGAGCATCTACGAAAAGTGGCTGGAGCCGTGAGTAAGCGACAAAGTGTTGGACGTCCACTTCTCGTCACATAACGTGGAAGTCGGAAGCTTACTCACTGTGTAAAGCAGGACAGGCGCCGATCTGTGCCAAGTTTCAAGACAGAATACAGTGTTGATGGAGGCACAAGTGTTTCAGCGCAGGTTGTCAAATACTGGGCTTAACAGCAGATGACCTCTACACGTTGTGATGTTGAACCGACGACATCGTAAATTGTCACTGCAGTGCGCACGAGGTTGCTGAGAATGGATTGCGGATCAGTGGAAACTTATCAGTTGGTCAAATGAATCACGTTTTTTGTTACACCAGGTCGATGTTTGTGCCCAGATCCTCCGTTCCATGATGCTATTCCAGGCGGATGTAAAATGAATGAGCGCGACGGTGAATAATAAATGCAAAAAAATGAAGATTTGGCCTGTATGACTACCCCCTGAGGCAGATCTTAGAATCTCTTAATTCTATGAATTACCATCTAAATACACTCCTGGAAATGGAAAAAAGAACACATTGACACCGGTGTGTCAGACGCACCATACTTGCTCCGGACACTGCGAGAGGCTGTACAAGCAATGATCACACGCACGGCACAGCGGACACACCAGGAACCGCGGTGTTGGCCGTCGAATGGCGCTAGCTGCGCAGCATTTGTGCACCGCCGCCGTCAGTGTCAGCCAGTTTGCCGTGGCATACGGAGCTCCATCGCAGTCTTTGACACTGGTAGCATGCCGCGACAGCGTGGACGTGAACCGTATGTGCAGTTGACGGACTTTGAGCGAGGGCGTATAGTGGGCATGCGGGAGGCCGGGTGGACGTACCGCCGAATTGCTCAACACGTGGGGCGTGAGGTCTCCACAGTACATCGATGTTGTCGCCAGTGGTCGGCGGAAGGTGCACGTGCCCGTCGACCTGGGACCGGACCGCAGCGACGCACGGATGCACGCCAAGACCGTAGGATCCTACGCAGTGCCGTAGGGGACCGCACCGCCACTTCCCAGCAAATTAGGGACACTGTTGCTCCTGGGGTATCGGCGAGGACCATTCGCAACCGTCTCCATGAATCTTGGGCTACGGTCCCGCACACCGTTAGGCCGTCTTCCGCTCACGCCCCAACATCGTGCAGCCCGCCTCCAGTGGTGTTGCGACAGGCGTGAATGGAGGGACGAATGGAGACGTGTCGTCTTCAGCGATGAGAGTCGCTTCTGCCTTGGTGCCAATGATGGTCGTATGCGTGTTTGGCGCCGTGCAGGTGAGCGCCACAATCAGGACTGCATACGACCGAGGCACACAGGGCCAACACCCGGCATCATGGTGTGGGGAGCGATCTCCTACACTGGCCGTACACCACTGGTGATCGTCGAGGGGACACTGAATAGTGCACGGTACATCCAAACCGTCATCGAACCCATCGTTCTACCATTCCTAGACCGGCAAGGGAACTTGCTGTTCCAACAGGACAATGCACGTCCGCATGTATCCCGTGCCACCCAACGTGCTCTAGAAGGTGTAAGTCAACTACCCTGGCCAGCAAGATCTCCGGATCTGTCCCCCATTGAGCATGTTTGGGACTAGATGAAGCGTCGTCTCACGCGGTCTGCACGTCCAGCACGAACGCTGGTCCAACTGAGGCGCCAGGTGGAAATGGCATGGCAAGCCGTTCCACAGGACTACATCCAGCATCTCTACGATCGTCTCCATGGGAGAATAGCAGCCTGCATTGCTGCGAAAGGTGGATATACACTGTACTAGTGCCGACATTGTGCATGCTCTGTTGCCTGTGTCTATGTGCCTGTGGTTCTGTCAGTGTGATCATGTGATGTATCTGACCCCAGGAATGTGTCAATAAAGTTTCCCCTTCCTGGGACAATGAATTCACGGTGTTCTTATTTCAATTTCCAGGAGTGTATAAATGAATGATGAACGCAACTAATCCTACTAAATGATAAACGTTGTTCCTGCTTATACAGGGCTATTACAAATGATTGAAGTGATTTCATAAATTCACTGTAGCTCCATTCATTGACATATGGTCACGACACACTACAGATACGTAGAAAAACTCATAAAGTTTTGTTCGGCTGAAGCCGCACTTCAGGTTTCTGCTGTCAGATCGCTCGAGAGCGCAGTGAGACAAAATGGCAACAGGAGCCGAGAAAGCGTATGTCGTGCTTGAAATGCACACACATCAGTCAGTCATAACAGTGCAACGACACTTCAGGACGAAGTTCAACAAAGATCCACCAACTGATAACTCTATTCGGCGATGGTATGCGCAGTTTAAAGCTTCTGGATGCCTCTGTAAGGGGAAATCAACGGGTCGGCCTACAGTGAGCGAAGAAACGGTTGAACGCGTGCGGGCAAGTTTCACGCGTAGCCCGCGGAAAATTGGCTCATGCCAGAACCGGAGACCGACAGTGCCGACTTCATCTTTCAACAGGATGGTGCTCCACCACACTTCCATCACGATGTTCGGCATTTATTAATCAGGAGATTGGAAAACCGATGGATCGGTCGTGGTGGAGATCATGATCGGCAATTCATGTCATGGCCTCCACGCTCTCCCGACTTAACCCCATGCGATTTCTTTCCGTGGGGTTATGTGAAAGATTCAGTGTTTAAACCTCCTCTACCAAGAAACGTGCCAGAACTGCGAGCTCGCATCCCCGATGCTTTCGAACTCATTGATGGGGCATGCTGCGCCGAGTGTGGGAGGAACTTGATTATCGGCTTGATGTCTGCCGAATCACTAAAGGGGCACATGTCGAACATTTGTGAATGCCTAAAAAAACTTTTTGAGTTTTTGTATGTGTGTGCAAAGCATTGTGAAAATATCTCAAATAATAAAGTTATTGTAGAGCTGTGAAATCGCTTCAATCATTTGTAATAACCCTGTATATTTATTGTAGATTAGAAAAAAACTTTATATTACAAAGTTTATATTTCATAAGTAAAATTACCAATCAATTGCCCATCTCTGCCCTTTATTATGTCTGCGTGGTCTAATATCAATAAAGCGAAATGACTGGCATCATCTGCTTACCAAACACTAGAAGACACTACTTTCAAAGATGATCTACAGTGGTGTGGAGCCTCAGTGGAAATAAATTAAAATGATCACAGCTGTTTAGCTTTTATAGCCTAATAAGCCGAAGCAATTTGCGATATCACTGTATGTACTGCATCCGGAGCGTCGAAGTGATGGTTCTCGTACTCGACTGCGACGATGGAAGAATTCCAGCCACAAACAAACTCTTTCAGACACTAGGGCGGCAGAAGGCGGTCCTCTGACTAGTATACTCTAATACTGTCTCCTCCTTTCTGTGTCCTACAGACGAGGAACGCTAACTCCCAACCACAAGGGCGGAGTTCAAATAACGTCTCAACGTAAGTATAGGCAGAGGAAGTGCTCTCAATTACTGAACGCTGCGTACTCAACGACGACTTCCAACCCGAAGGTGATGTCCAGAATCGTATAGGTTCGCAACAGTACAGTGCCTAACTGTTCTAACTATAAACTCTACTGAGAGCAAAGACAGCTAGTCCGTCTGTACGAACCAAAGCTGATATCGAGCGACCGTCACACAAGGGCGCTCACAACGAAGACCTCGTCTCTCCACTGCTGGCCTACCAGCTGACCCACCATCGTAATTCCGAAAACGAATCATATTTCCGAAACCACGGAATATTCTCCCTCTCTACATGTTCTTCCGAACGCCGAGCAACCGTATTTTGGTCTTTTGTCGTCCAGAACGGAAAGTTTGCTACCAAAAACCTATACTCGTACAATGGTACACTTCTGAGTAAAAATCCTTGGAAATAACCAAGCCTGTGTGGTTTCCGAGGTGCCGTTTCTTCGTTCCTCTGCTTTCGTCCAAGATTTTCATAGTTTCCGAAGTATAATCCTTCTGGTTCGGCTACAATAACGGCCGGTCGCGATTCTCTTGTGCTCCAGCGCTTAGTTGCTACGACGGCCGCCTTGCCATTTCCTGTGTTTAAGCAAGACCAACACACCTGTCTGGGCCTTCCACCCAGGGCTTGAGTTCCGTCTGCCGTTTCATTTCCACTGTCGTTCCAACCTCTACTAGTATGATAATAAAGACACTCCTTCACCTTTCACGCAATAAGCGTTAACAATTATTTACAAGGCGTTAGTCTCCTTTAAATATTCATATATACGATGTACTTCCTATCAAATAATACCTAATGTGGTTGTAGATCGCGGCTAAGTATGTGTTCGAGTGCTTGTAAGGTGCGAAATTATAGCCACGTTACAACGTCATCCAGGCGACCTGCTACTCGAAACGTGCACCACACCACGGACGCAGGGTGGTGGGGATGGTATTATGGGACGTGGCTGATTTACTGGAGCTTCCGTGGGACGTGTAGTAGTAATCGAAGGCACTGTGGGACTGTCGAATACGTGAACATTATTGCGCACCACCTGCATACCTTCAGGCTTGATGTCTTCCCCTATGGCGTTGTCATGTTTCTATGTAATGACCTTTGTCATAGGACCATGGTAATGAAATTCACATTGCTGTCTTGGCCGCCAAGTTTACCTCATCGGAATCCTATGGAATATATGGAATACTTCTGTGGCGTTCTTGGGTGCCACAGCTGCGCCCAAAAACTACCGGCTTGTAGTTTACGGAAATTTCCTGACATATGCGAAGACATATCGTACCGCATACATCTACAATCCTACAAAGGATTCACTCTTCTCTATGAAGAGATGCCGCGAATTTTATTCTTATACACTAAATCACTGTGAACTAGGAGCTCCGAAAAGTGATGATTTGAAATGTGTTATTCAAGGATAAATAGTAACCGCTTGATTTGCATACAGGCAACTGTTCATCAATGCGTTACCACATGACATGGCATTAAAGAGAGTACACCCTCTCATGCATTAATCAGAAACTCTCACCCTGAAATTATTCATTACCTGAAATCCTGGATTTGAATAAAGTTTTCGCGATGTGTTGGGAAAAGTGTCAGAGAAATCATATAAAAACAGTCAGCGCTGCACCAAGTGCTAATACTCAACTTTAAGGCTGAAATCAGAGTGTAAAGTGGAAAGCAGACCATTGTCAAGCTGGGAGTAAGGTAGCCGATATTAATTTTATACTTGATAACGGTGCATGACGCTATGGAATGCTCTCCTTAAACCACACAATATGGTTTAACTTATGATGATCCAGATATCTCGGTGAAACAGAGCAAGTAATATTTGTACTTTCAACATTGCAGCCCAGTCAGCAAACGTGATAATCTATTATACAGGGTGTTACAAAAAGGTACGACCAAACTTTCAGGAAACATTCCTCACACACAAATAAAGAAAAGATGTTATGTGGACATGTGTCCGGAAACGCTTAATTTCCATGTTAGAGCTCATTTTAGTTTCGTCAGTATGTACTGTACTTCCTCGATTCACCGCCAGTTGGCCCAATTGAAGGAAGGTACTGTTCACTTCGGTGTTTGTGTTGACATACGACTCATTGCACTACAGTACTAGCATCAAGCACATCAGTACGTAGCATCAACAGGTTAGTGTTCATCACGAACGTGGTTTTGCAGTCAGTGCAATGTTTAAAAATGCGGAGTTGGCAGATGCTCATTTGATGTATGGATTAGCACGGGGCAATAGCCATGGCGCGGAACGTTTGTATCGAGACAGATTTCCAGATCGAAGGTGTCCCGACAGGAAGACGTTCGAAGCAATTGATCGGCGTCTTAGGGAGCACGGAACATTCCAGCCTATGACTCGCGACTGGGGAAGACCTAGAACGACGAGGACACCTGCAATGGACGAGGCAATTCTTCGTGCAGTTGACGATAACCCTAATGTCAGCGTCAGAGAAGTTGCTGCTGTACAAGGTAACCTTGACCACGTCACTGTATGGAGAGTGCTACGGGAGAACCAGTTGTTTCCGTACCATGTACAGCGTGTGCAGGCACTATCAGCAGCTGATTGGCCTCCACAGGTACACTTCTGCGAATGGTTCATCCAACAATTTGCCAATCCTCATTTCAGTGCAAATGTTCTCTTTACGGATGAGGCTTCATTCCAACGTGATCAAATTGTAAATTTTCACAATCAACATGTGTGGGCTGACGAGAATCAGCACGCAATTGTGCAATCACGTCATCAACACAGATTTTCTGTTAAAGTTTGGGCAGGCACTGTTGGTGATGTCTTGATTGGGTCCCATGTTCTTCCACCTACGCTCAATGGAGCACGTTATCATGATTTCATATGGGATACTCTACCTGTGCTGCTAGAACATGTGCCTTTACAAGTACGGCCACGCACAATGGAGCTCCTGCACATTTCAGTCGAAGTGTTCGGACGCTTCTCAACAACAGATTCGGTGATCGATGGATTGGTAGAGGCGGACCAATTCCATGGCCTCCACGCTCTCCTGACCTCAACCCTCTTGACTTTCATTTATGGGGGCATTTGAAAGCTCTTGTCTACGCAACCCCGGTACCAAATATAGACTCTTCGTGCTCGTATTGTGGACGGCTGTGATACAATACGCCATTCTCCAGGGCTGCATCAGCGCATCAGGGATTCCATGCGACGGAGGTTGGATGCATGTATCCTCGCTAACGGAGGACATTTTGAACATTTCCTGTAACAAAGTGTTTGAAGTGACGCTGGGTCGTTCTGTTGCTGTGTGTTTCCATTCCATGATTAATGTGATTTGAAGAGAAGTAATAAAATGAGCTCTAACATGGGAAGTAAGCGTTTCCGGACACATGTCCACATAACATATTTTCTTTCTTTGTGTGTGACGAATGTTTCCTGAAAGTTTGGCCCTACCTTTTTGTAAAACCCTGTATTAGAACTATCAGCCTCGATTGCGGTAATGAAACCAACCTTTGCCTAGGTTTCAGCCCAAATAATTGATCCTTCTTCAGAAGATATACCTGAATCTATAATTTTTCTAAGAGGGCATGTTCTAGAAATAAAACTAAAACAGCCTGAATAGGCGTAGTCACATTTTTAAAATGTGCATGTGTCTGACTAGCAGTCATTGCTCGCCATGTGATATAGCATGGACGGGTTTATATCGATAATAGGTCAATGGTCATAATATTCTGGCTGATCAGTGTATTATTTCTGTTCCAAATCATACGCAACACCACCACGCATCGGTAGCAAAGAAAGACTTATGGAAATTAAAAGAGGAAATTTATCCTCGTCGAAGCATGAAGGAAGGTGAGCAAGGTTTTCCACAATTTACAAACAGAATTGTTGACTTAGATAAGCCCAGAGAGTGGAGTCCAAGACTTACGTTCGTTGAATCACATCAAACCAAAATGGAAAGAAATTTAAACTATAAAAATAGTGTGAAGCAGATAACCTTGCTCGCACAGGAGGAAGCATTTGCGCACTCTTTCAAGACTTTCCGAACTGTTAGAACAATGTTTTCATCAATGAGGACTATTCCTTCACGTGTTGATACGCCCAAAATTGTTACGCCCTACGGTGCTCATGATTCGTCTCATGACCCGTAACGCCCTACATGTCGATTCCGCAAGCTGCAGCTACTCAACAAATGTTTCGCATCCAGACATTCCTGCCACGCAGTTTCAGGAACAGAATTCAGTCAAACTGCTTGGCCATATCCTTTTCACACTAATAACACTCTAGTGCAAAATGCTTCTTCCAGGCAGTATGTTTCCAACAGGTGCCTGTAAACACCCGCCATTATGAGAAAATCGCGCGCTCTTATCCGAGAAGAGTAAGCTGCAACCCATTTAAAAGGACCAACCCGTCATCTCGAGACTGGTCAAAGACCCCTCCGGACGACGTCAGTAATATCGATGTATTACACTTTCACTCCTGTTATTAGGTGCCACTCCTCAATATGGGCTTTTTAGATGGACCGTTTAGTATGGACAAACTGTCCAGCAGAAAGGACTATGAGACTCTTTGTCCACAAGCGCCTGTGCAGTCGGTACCTGTAGACGAGGAGACTTTTCTTCGTAATGATCAATCTTTGTATCGATTATCATCTAACCAGCTGGCTGTGTTAATGTTTGTGGTGTATAATATGATCTAGCCACTCGAGCTGTCCTCGTTCGATCGTTTTTGTGGACGAAGTTAGGGTTTAATAGCTTCTCGACGCTGCGGTTCAAAGGTCTCTGTTGGATTTCTTTCATGTTAATTTCTTAAATCTGTTGTCATTTACGGCATAAATTCCTCTTCTAAATTTACTGTGGTGTTTCTGACTATCTGGGAGGAGACTGAGCAGTGAAACGTGTTACTTTTACACATAAACAAGAACGATCTGTCACAATACCACACTTTAAAACACAGTTTATATGTAATTCATGTCACACAGTCTCATACGGAACCTACATCCGCTTTCTTTTATATTCTGTATATGATAAGATACTGTCATCCCCCTTCCCTTCTGTGTGAAAGAATGAATGAGCAAATGTATTTCTAGTTGCATGCTTTATGGTAGCAGACAAGCCTGTCTGCTAGAAAACAGTAGGACCAACGTCGGAACAGGTAGCTACGCTTTCTAGAAGCAAAGAGGTTTCTATTCTTAGTATGGTCCTGTCCATCCCTTGTCATGTTGGTATAGGAAGCTGCCCCTCTGGTCACTTCCGTTTGTATTTGTGAGGCACCCTCAGGTAGGAGCCCAGGTCAGTCGGTCCGCGGCGAGCGTCTGAAGTGGTAAGATCTCCGGTTAAGCGCGTGTCTGCTAAGTCCGTAGGACAATGGATTTCTTAAGTTCAGCCTAACTGAAAGTTTAATCACCTTCATTTCAGGTTTAGCTCTAACTAAGTTCATCAATCTTAAATGCGAATGTGCGTGAGATTATAACGTCTCGTCTTGACAATATTTTTCAATAAAGCAACTTTTCTTTATGTTCAACCCACGTGGGGTGTACTTTGTGAAACCAGTACTACGTGCTTATACAATTGTTTGACCCATCAGGTTAATAGTAAGACGTTAGTAACCATTTCGAGGTTTTTCTTTTGTAAATTGCTTTTCGATCTAATTTATTTTAATTATCAAAATTATTGTGGAGTTACACTCTTTGTGTAAACCAAGTTGACCATGTGAAGCATGTGGTGTAATCATCAAAGTAGCCCTCAGCTATTCTTTACGGGAAGATTTCACAGAGAGTTAGTATGACTTTAGTATACCAGTGTGTGGTAATTACATGACGGACAGGATTGTGCTACGAACGTAATTTCTTTGGGTGATAATTGAATCGGTTGGTTGTGGTTAATTTCCTCTTGCATATGTTTCAACGTTCTTCGTGTGTTATTTTATGAATGCAGTGTTGTATGCAGTCTCCCAATCTTGGCTCCATATTTGATGTGTTCTGTAAGATTACAAACTCACATATTCACAATCCTAACTAAGGCACCTGTTTAGTTATGAATCAAGTTTAATATGCTGAAATTTCAATGATCAATGTTAAAATAAATTTCTAAATATAAACTGATTTATTTCTTTTTATTTAAATTCTCTTATATATATACAGGGTGATTCAAAAAGAATACCACAACTTTAGGAATTTAAAACTCTGCAATGACAAAAGGCAGAGCTAAGCACTATCTGTTGGCATTTTAAGGGAGCTATAAAGTTTTATTTAGTTGTACATTTGTTCGCTTGAGGCGCTGTTGACTAGGCGTCAGCGTCAGTTGATGCTAAGATGGCGACCGCTCAACAGAAAGCTTTTTGTGTTATTGAGTACGGCAGAAGTGAATCGACGACAGTTGTTCAGCGTGCATTTCGAACGAAGTATGGTGTTAAACCTCCTGATAGGTGGTGTATTAAACGTTGGTATAAACAGTTTACAGAGAATGGGTGCTTGTGCAAAGGGAAAAGTTTTTGGTCCCTTTTTCTTCGAAGGTGCTACTGTAACTGGACTACAGTATCTGGAGATGTTAGAGAATTGGCTGTTCCCTCAGCTCGAACAAGAAGCACAACAATTCATATTTCAGCAGGATGGAGCGCTACTACATTGGCACTTATCTGTCCGTAACTACCTGAACGTCAACTACCCGAGGCGATGGATCGGCCGCCAGGCAGCCCGTGACAGAGCACTTCATCATTGGCCTCCAAGAAGCCCTGATCTTACCCCCTGCGATTTTTTCTTATGGGGGTATGTTAAGGATATGGTGTTTCGGCCACCTCTCCCAGCCACCATTGATGATTTGAAACGAGAAATAACAGCAGCTATCCAAACTGTTACGCCTGATATGCTACAGAGAGAGTGGAACGAGTTGGAGTATCAGGTTGATATTGCTCGAGTGTCTGGAGGGGGCCATATTGAACATCTCTGAACTTGTTTTTGAGTGAAAAAAACCTTTTTAAATACTCTTTGGAATGGTGTATAACAGAAGGTTATATTATGTTTCTTTCATTAAATACACATTTTTAAAGTTGTGGTATTCTTTTTGAATCACCCTATATATATATAGGGTGATTCAAAAAGAATACCACAACTTTAAAAATGTGTATTTAATGAAAGAAACATAATATAACCTTCTGTTATACACCATTCCAAAGAGTATTTAAAAAGGTTTTATATATATATATATATATATATATCACCGGTTGTCGTATGGCTATTGAAAGATTATAATTAATGTTAGTCTGGTTGGGAATTTGGTAAGCTAGACTGGATACCTGTTGAAACAGTTGCTCAGTAATGCAAGGTTAACTTCTCCAGACAGCTCACAGCTTTTAACTCGCTTTTATTGTCTATCAGCACCGATTTCATAGCAAATTAAACCAACAACGTTACACGGTGATTAGAGAAGGGGTCAAACTCAAACTGAAGAAGGATGGGTTCAGATCGGCAGTATATTGTTCGATGTAACCACACCGTCGTACGCTTTCATTCACCGTTCGTCCAAAACGTACCGAGACTGATTTTATATCCGGCTTATAGGCGACGAGCCAACGGCCTTGCGGCAGTGGCAACACCGCTTCCCGTCAGGTAACCGAAGTTAAGCGCTGTCGGGCTTGATCAGCAATTGGATGGGTGACCGTCCGCGTCTGCCCTGCGCTGTTGGCAATCAGCCCTGGTGAGTCCAATTGAGGAGCTACTTGATTGAGAAGTACCGGCTCCGGTCGTGAAAACTGACAACGACCGGAAGAGCGGTGTTCTGAGCACGTGGCCCTCCACATCCGTATCCAGTGACGCCTGTCAGCTGAGGATGAAATGGCGGTCGGTCGGTACCGTTGGGCCTTCTGAGGTCTGTTCGCACGGAGTATAAACGACGCCAGAGCAGTAAGTATGGCAGCAGCTTGATGGTGGTGGGGGTGGTGGTTAGTGTTTAACGTCCCGTCGACAACGAGGTCATTAGAGACGGAGCGCAAGCTCGGGTTAGGGAAGGATGGGGAAGGAAATCGGCCGTGCCCTTTCAATGGAACCATCCCAGCATTTGCCTGAAATGATTTAGGGAAAATCACGGAAAACCTAAATCAGGATGGCTGGAGACGGGATTGAACCGTCGTCCTCCCGAATGCGAGTCCAGTGTGCTAACCACTGCGCCACCTCGCTCGGTGCAGCAGCTTGAACTAAAAACTGTAGACAACACATGTGCGTTCGGTAAGTTAGCTGTGAGCAGGAAGTGTGGCCGTAGTGTGTCAACATTGTTGTGACACAAATCGCAGTGGAGCAGCTTCTCTGAATCAAGTGTTGACGACATTGTCTAGAATGTTTTGAAAGAGAGAAAAGTGTGTGGTAAGTTTGTTCCGCACAGCTTGACTGCACAGCAAATACGACGACACACGTGTGGCTGCTGCGACTTGGTCGAAAACGGATAATTATTTGCTGTAAATAATCGTCACGGATGACGAGATTTAATGCCATAAATATGAAAGTACCACAAAACGACAAAGTGCAGAAATTCACGTGAAGGGTCAATTCTCTTACGATCGTAATCGAGTTTCAAGACAATATGACGCCCGACTTCAACAACATGCAAGAGAAGAACTTTTATGACAGTCTGTCGTTTTTGTACGAACATTCCTTGCGTTGTACTCAGTCGGCGGGAGACTATGTAGAACACTTGAAGCATTAAAACTACCATCTTAATATCCCATTATCGTTTATTAATGCGGTCTCGAACATTTTGGGACTGACGGTGTACAAATAGGAAAACCGCGGAAGTTTAAATCTCAACGACCGGATGGGGATCTGAACTGCTGTGCTTTCAAACTGAGCCCACTATCTTACCACTCCACCACTTCAGTCAGTTTTTCTGAAACGCTTCCTGGATCGTCGTTCTATGGGCCCATTTTATGAAAATTATATTCACTTTTGTTTTTGTTTCATTTTATTTAGACTCATAAGAGCGGCCAGTCGAGTTATCAGTTACCGTATAAAACCAAGAGCATTTGGGCGATAGTTTCACGGTAATGTCATAGTTTAGTCTCATGGGTTAAACAGTGTATGAGAGTTCGTTCAAATCAAATTTGCTATGGAGAAAGAGAAAGAAAGTTGTTATCCGTTTTCAGACGCCTTAGTTCAACGTAACGGTGACGACACCGTTATTTTTGGACCTCTATTATCAGTGAATCAACCGAAATACTGTTACCTCGGGGCGTTATTAATCGGGACGCTGGTTTCCAGTTAGATACTGCACTACGGATAAACTATTCTGCACAGCTGGCGTCGTCCTGCGATTTCACCATGTGAAGACGGTCTATCTAAAATCGATGAGGCAAGTTTTCATCACGGAGGGCACTCAGAGTGGCTCACAGACTTGCAGCAGAAGCACATGAATGGTAGCTATGCACGTCCATTGGCAACTGGGTACATCACGCACGCTGCGGCGGGGTGTCAAATATGGGACCCAGTGCACGTTTGCCAATATACCCCTGAAGACGGCCAGAAGTTTCTGCACAGAAATGCCCTGGCAGCAAGTTAATGACAACCGGAATTATGCCCGAAATATCATGGAACAGCGCAATTTACCTTTAACAGATATCTCTGTGCTACTTGTATGCCGTTAGAAAAAAATGACACACACACACACAAGCAGCAGTAGAAACGCGACATTCGTTTCGCGCTTTGAGAATACCGTACGTAGTACGATCTAAACTTTCTCTCTCTCTCTCTTTCTGTCCAAGCCTCATGAAAATATAAAGTCAGGTTAAACCCAAAACTTAGCCTTTATAGATCTTCTTCATAAAAAATGGTTCAAATGGCTCTGAGCACTGTGGCACTTAACATCTGAGGTCATCAGTCCCCTAGAACTTAGAACTACTTAAACCTAAGTAGCCTAAGGACATCACACACATCCATGCCCGAGACAGGATTCGAACCTGCGACCGTAGCGGTCGTGCGGTTCCAGACTGTAGCGCCTAGAAGCGCTCGGCCACTCCCGCCGGCTCTTCTTCATAGAATCAGTCTTGTCTGACTAGTCTACCTGCTGTTTCTTGAGTAGACGACCGTAGTTGTGAAGAGCACGACAGACTGAAATTCAGAATCATCACTCTTCCTATCGCAGGTACGTGATGAAATTACAAGATAAGAAAATAAGGTTTCCCAACGGTGATTGTATGTATGTGTGTGTGTGTGTGTGTGTGTGTCTGTGTCTGTCGCAAGAGAGTGGGCTCTCATAACATCTCAATTACCAGTGCATCTCTTGTATCTGTTAATGATGTGATGGTTACTGTTCTGTGTCATAAACACTGTGTCATTAACACTGCGTCGGCAGGCACGGAAGGTACTTAAAATAGGAGTCATATCTCCGAGACTTGCTTCTCGGAGGAACCGGACCCTATTAGCACGTACCTAAGACGGAGAACGACCCCCTTTCGCGGAAGACTGGGTATTCCGCGTCGGCACTCCCATTTGTTGCCGCTCCACGCCGGTGGGCGAAAATTCCAGTCGCGGCGGCGCTTGAGAAACGCAGACACGCCCGCGGGGAGGCAGGCGTTTTATCAATGACAGCGCATTACGCCCGGTAAAAATTCCGTCAATAACACCTCAAATTGCCGCGACGTGCCGCGGCGGAGCGCCCGGCCGCCGGCGGCCCGAGAGCGCGCCGTATTATTCGGCGCGAAGCCGGAATCCCGGCGGCCGTAAATTTGTCGCGTGTCGGGGAACGCCCACGGCGCGCCGGCCGCCGGACGTGTCGTGGGAATCAAGCGGCGCCTTCTCGGAAGCGCCGCCCGCCGCATCGCAATGCCGCCGCCGGGTGCCGCGCGCAGCGTTTCCCATATCTGGCGCCACAAACTGACGTCTTTACCTCAACCCCCACTTTCGTGTCTTTGTGCTTGCTTTCTTACGGGCAACGAACAATCCACCTTATTGGAAACAGCTATTTCTACCAGTGGGTGAGGCCCGATCAGTGCTACTCATCATAGCCTGATATGAATCAAAACTATTAGTCAATACTTCGTGCAACAGAATCTCTCTACGCACCTGTTCCACTTCTCGTAGACTCCTACAGCGAGAACCTACCTAAACCCCCTCTCACACAGAGGAAGGTTGGTTCAAATGGCTCTGAGCACTGTGGGACTTAACTTCTGAGGTCATCAGTCCCCTAGAACTTACAAGGGAACCTCCCCATCGCACCCCCCTCAGATTTAGTTATAAGTTGGCTCAGTGTATAGGCCTTGAAAAACTGAACACAGATCAGTTTAGAAAACAGGAAGAAGTTGTATGGAACTATGAAAAAAAAGAAGCAAAATATACAAACTGAGTAGTCCATGCGCATGATAGGCAGCATCAAGGAATGTGTGAGGCCAGGAGCGCCGTGGCCCCGTGGTTAGCGTGAGCAACTGCAGAACGAGAGGTCCTTGGTTCAAGTCTTCCCACGAGTGAAAAGTTTACTTTCTTTACTTTCGCAAAGTAATGATCTGTCCGTTCGTTCATTGGCGTCTCTGTTCACTGTAATAAGTTTAGTGTCTGTGTTTTGCGACCGCACCGCAAAACCGTGAGATTAGTAGACGAAAGTATGTGCGTCTCCAATGGGAACCGAAAACATTTGATCGCAAGGTTTTAGGTCAACGATTCCTCCACAGGAAACACGTCTGATATATTCTATACGGCATGTGAGTCACATGACAGGAATATTTTGTCGACCCACATAACTTCTACACTTCGCGAATGGGTAAAAAGATTCTTCTACCTTGCCCGATTTAGGTTTTCTTGTTGATGTGATAATCACTCCCAAAAAAGTGATGAGAACATAAGAGTTTGTTACATCAACTGCAACAAATGAATTATCTGAAAATAAAAAATTAAAGCTTTCCCTCGAGGGAAGACTTGAACCAAGGACCTTTTGTTCCGCAGCTGCTCACGCTAATCACGGGGCCACTGCGCTTCTTATCTCACACTTTTCTTGATGCTGCCTATGTTACGCTTGGACTGCTCAGTTTGTATATTTTGCTTGTTTTTTTCATAGTTCCACACAACTTCTTCCTGTTTTCTCGATTGATCTGTGTTCAGTTTTTCAAGGCCTATCCACTATGCCAAGTTATAACTAAATCTGAGGGGGGTGCGATGGGAGGTTCCCTTGTTAGAACTACTTAAACCTAACTAACTTAAGGACATCACACACATCCATGCCCGAGGCAGGATTCGAACCTGCGACCGTAGCAGTCGCGCGGTTCCAGAATGAAGCGCCTAGAACCGCTCGACCACATCGACGAAGATATTCTACGTGCCGTTTTGTTGCCCTTAAGGGAAGCCGTACTGGGCCCGCTCGAACACGGCGAGAGTTTTCACTGCTTGTTTTCGTGCTTGCCGAACCCTACCTTGGCCAGCAAGCTTGCCGTATCTCCCCTCAATTGAGAACGTTTGGAGCATCATCGGCAGTGCATTATGGACGATCTAACGCGCCAGTTCGGCAGAATTTGACACATTATCCCTCAGAAAGACATCCAACAACTATGTCAATAAAAGTCAAGTCGAATAACTGCTTGCATAAAGGCCAGAGGTGGATGGAAGCTTTATTGGCTTGCTCAATTTGTGAAGTTCTTTCTCTTGAACAACTCATCCATTTTTCTGAAATTTTGCTCATTTGTTTGTCTGTACACGTACATCACATCTACTGATTTCTACCCTGCACGAATAATTCTTTCGTGGTGTGTCTTTTTTTTTTTCTTAGATTGTATTTCAAATGCTAGTGAGAGGAGAAGAGGTTTCCATCCACTAAAGGATGTTGACAGATGTTATGACATCAGGACTGCAGTAATTTTGGGCACGTATATGATGAGGAACAGGGAGTATTACTATGTTCCATTGGAGAGAAGTTGTAAACTGACGCCATCTGTTTGTTTCAGCTTCAGAGCAGTCATGGGTGTAGTCGTTGGCCATAAAAGCGGCGCAGGAAGATTTTTCAATATGAGAAACTTGTATGGGTTATTGGAATATGCAGACAATGTAGGGATATTCCGTTATTGTTGGTATGAGTAAATATCCAACTGCTGTACGTCAAGGCTGGTAGTACACAGTCACTGTAAACTTGGCTTTTGCGACACACTAGAACCTGCCCGAGGCAGGATTCGAACCTGCGACCGTAGCGGTCGAACGGTTCCAGACTGTAGCGCCTAGAACCGCTCGGTCTCTTCGGCCGGCCACAGAGGATGAGTCGCTTTTAGCTTACTGGCTAGATAGCGAGACATCTCACTAGAAGGCTGTGCTAGCCGACCTCTCTCCAGGGAGCTGCGGGTTTATTCTGTGATAGCCCAGAACCAGATTTTTTGGGCCAACAAAGTATGGAGATGACTGGAGAAAAAAGAAAACCGGCGAACTGCAGGAGTTTTAAAAGTCGCAGGGCACGGTGGCTGTGATTATGGACGGGAGACTGAGGTGGCAACGGCACGCAATAGTGTCGTGTCCTACTGGCGAGTCCTGAGAGGGAGTGGAAGGACTGCAAGAATGCGGGTCAAAGAACTTACTTGGCAGGAGGTCTCGTGGTCGTGGGCTGCCTTCTGTGCACTTGATCCACTGAATAGAGGGCTGTAGCGTGAGTCAGAATGCGGAACTCGGCTGGGATCGCAGGGTGCACTGGATGCAATCACAAATCATTGCATGATGATGTGTACACTGGAAGCACCCCTCGCACATCAGTTCTATATACAAAGTCTACTGACTGCCTTCCGAGTAGAGTAACTTCTCATAGCTCCCTGAGTCTAAGTCCCAGTATAGCAGAGGCGGGCGAACCAGACTTAAGTGTTGACTACATGGAAAGGAGTCTAAGTCCCCTCGGAGTTACGCAGCACTGCACTGGAATATCACAGCATCATAACTCCAGCTAAACCATATCTGACCGACTGACCAGATGCTCCATCACTGCCATCACTCTGGCGGCCAGCCTTTTTATAGGCGGTAGTGCACCCAGCTCCAATTGTTCTAGAAGTTCCCAGTACTCTCGAGCATTGTGTGTGTGTGTCACGCGGCAGCACCGGATGCCTACGTGACGAACAGGCCGTACTCCGCTGTGTTTGCTTTGTCCTAGGGTTGCAGCTTGTAGCGGTTCTCGAGCGTCGTGATGCGGCGTAGTCCACTCTTGTTAGCAGAGTAAACATTACACATAAGCTACGTTTGGTCACGTCCGCCTCGCTGGTAGCAAGAATTTCCAAGTCTACATCTTACTTGAATTTTAACTCTATTTTCTATCATTCGCGACAATGGGGTGAGAAGGCCAGATCACCAGGCAGGTGGTGGAACAAGACATCAGAGGCAACAGACCAAGTGTAAGAGCACAACTGAGATCAATTGACGGAATCAGAGAAAATATGTGTACGATGGGCTAGTTAGAGAAAACTACAGGGAAAGAGGAAGGAGGCAGTTAGCGGAGCCAAAAACCGATGGTGTGTTGGCCAACCTAGCAAGTAAGCCCAGAGCCATTTACCTTGTAAGGTAAATGGCCTGCTCTGGCCATTCTAACGTCACTGTCTACATGGAGGGGTCTCTCAGAGATCTCTAGTTAACCTGCGAGGCAGAAAAGAACGCCATGAGCCTACCGTCTCCTCTAGAGTTTTACTCAAAAAAATTTAAAGAACCTATTAGGTAAGAAAGCCAACGGCCTCGCCGCAGTGGTAACACCGGTTCCCGTCAGATCACCGAAGTTAAGCGCTGTCGGGTTGGGCTAGTAATTGGATGGGTGACCATCCGGTCTACCGAGCGCTGTTGGCAAGCGGGGTGCACTCAGCCCTTGTGAGGCAAACTGAGGAGCTACCTGATTGAGAAGTAGCGGCTCCGGTCTCGGAAACTGACATGAGGCCGGGAGAGCGGTGTGCTGACCACGGTGTCCGGACAGTTGCCACGCAGGACATTTGCCACGCCGGACATTTGCCACGGTTTTACCTGCTCCGAAGGGTCGGGGCGGGTCCCTTGTCTCCCCCCCCCTCTCCTCCCCCTCCTCCTCCTCACCTGCCCACCCAGTTTGCTTTTGAAGTTCCTAACGCGACCACCAGTATGGAAGTTATTACAACGAACAAGGGCAGGCCTCCTGCTCATTACAAAGGTTAGGCGTATCTTAAACAGAGGGAATCTAAAGAAGGTGTTGTTACGTGGATGTGCTTACGCCGAAAAGCGGATCATTGCAAGGGAAAGCTGCTTTAGAGGAATGGAGAAGTGTTGAGCGTATTAGAACATCTCTATGGACCACCTGACGATGCAGCACTGAAAGTGAGAAAGCAAGTGGAAACTACACAGTTGTCGGAGATATACGTGGATGAAATGGGAAATCTACCTAATAAATTTTATGACTTTGTTACAGTGATGCCTAATCCAGAATCTATGCGTCGTCGATGGAGTCAAGTGTGGGGGAGCTAACAAGAGCATAAGAACTTTTATGAAATTGATCTTCATGAAGATTTATTAAAAATGGGAGATGGCAGTAGTTTTCTACTGGAAGACGATAGATTAGAGGTGAGAATAATGATTTTTAGCGGAAGCAAAGGAAAAGAAATTTTAAAAACATGTTCCCATTTTTTTATGGATGGAACATTTACGACATGCAGCAAGCAGCTTGCACAGATCTACACAAGTTGTAAGTAGGCTGTTTATATTTTCTTATTGGCAACGTTACGTAGCGCTCTGTATGAAAATCACTGGCTGTGCTGTGTGCAGTCTGTGGCTAGTTTGCATTGTTGTCTGCCATTGTAGTGTTAGGCAGCGGCAGCTGGATGTGAACAGCGCGTAGCGTTGCGCAGTTGGAGGTGAGCCGCCAGCAGTGGTGGATGTGGGGAGAGAGATGGCGGAGTTTTGTAATTTGTCATGAACTGCTATATATATTATGACTATTAAGGTAAATACATTGTTTGTTCTCTATTAATATCTTTCATTTGCTAACTATCCCTATCAGTAGTTAGTGCCTTCTGTAGTTTGAATCTTTTATTTAGCTGGCAGTAGTGGCGCTCGCTGTATTGCAGTAGTTCGAGTAACGAAGATTTTTGTGAGGTAAGTGATTTGTGAAAGGTATAGGTTAAAGTTAGTCAGGGCCATTGTTTTGTAGGGATTATTGAAAGTCAGATTGCGTTGCGCTAAAAATATTGTGTGTCACTTTAGTGAATGTTTGAGTACGTTCAGTTTTGCTCAGCTGTTTGAAAAGCAAATAGTGTAAGAGGTTTATCAGCACAGTCGTGTATAATTGTTAAAAGGGGAAGTTTCAAAGTCTACGGACTTAGGAGGCCTGATTAAAGAAACAAACGCCGGTCGCGGTGGTCTAGCGGTTCTGGCGCTGCAGTCCGGAACCGCGGGACTGCTACGGTCGCAGGTTCGAATCCTGCCTCGGGCATGGGTGTGTGTGATGTCCTTAGGTTAGTTAGGTTTAAGTAGTTCTAAGTTCTAGGGGACTTATGACCTAAGCTGTTGAGTCCCATAGTGCTCAGAGCCATTTGAACCATTTGAAAGAAACAAACATTCTTCCTACTGTATTTGCACTGCTCCCTAATAAGAAGAAAGACACATATGTTCGTCTGTTTAGTCTGATAAAACAGGCAGTCTCTGAGTGGTGTCGTAAATAAGTAAAGGTGAACTTTGAGGCAGCTGCGATATCGGCCATTCGTCAAGTTTTTCCCACAACTGAAATACATGGATTCTATTTCCATATGAAGAAGAGCTTATGGAGAAGAATTCGAGTTCTCGGTCTAACTGAGGAGTACCGCTAGAACGAGGATGTAAGACTTCACGTCAGCATGTGTGCAGCGCTGGCAGTTGTAAAACCGGAGGACGTAAGCAATGGATGGATTGTGATTCATGCAGAAGCTCCTGATAACGGAAGGTTCTCTCAATTTTTTGACTACTTTGTGGATAACTGGCTAGAGAATGAGTATATCGTAATAGAAATGTGGGACTGTTACGGAAAAAGGCACCCAACGACGAATGCTGTTGAAGGGTGGCACAACAAAATTAATAGCATTATTGGAAACCCTCACCCTAAAATCAACTATTTGGCGGACTGCTTGAAAAAGGAAGCAGAGCTCACAAACTGCATGTACATGAAATTGGATATGAATCTTGAAGCTAAGAAGAGGAAGAAATACTTAAAGCTGGACAACAGGATAGATAGAATCGTAAAGAATTATGAAGAGACTGGCAACATGAGGCCGCGCTTGAAAGCCATTGCCCATATTCAGAAACTGGACTAAAATACGTTAAAAATAATGTATTAAAAACTATGAAGACTACTGAGTCCTCGCATGTTACTGACATAAAATTATTAAAACATTGAAGCAGCATTATCGGAGCTAATATTAAGTTGTAATTGTAAATAGAGTGTACATTAGTTCAGCGTGTTTAGGCTGATTTTACACACGCCAGAATGGTAGATGGTTATTTATCATTTTCATGGTCCAAAGCCTGTGAAAAGTGTGATGCGAATCAGCCTTTAATGTAAAAATTAAAAAGTGTTCCAAGTCTCACAAAAGTATCCCTATTGTTAAGATAACTTTTTTCTACCTTCCAATATTATGGCCATACTATTAAATAAGTGTGAGTTCTAAAATAATTTTCTGAAGCTTCAGAATCCTAACTATCACCTAAAATATCATGGTTTGTTAAACTGATAGCATACGCTTTCGTAAAAGAAAATGGGAACTGAACCTTTGAATTGCACCTAAAATTGACATCCCGAAACTGATCTGATGCTAAGGTTGATAATTTTGGCACCTCAAATATTTTTTATTTAAGGTTAGCTGCAAACATTTATAGTAGATGTAAATCTACTTAAGTACATTTAGATATAGTCCTTTAAAAAATAAAATTTCTTACTAAATTGTTGATTATCTTTAAACAGGTCAGTAAAAGCAAGGACCTTACTACTGAAAATTAATTGTTACTAAAGAACATCAGAAACAAATGTATTAGACCTACTTTTCTTATACATTAGAGACTTCTTGAAAAGATATTTGATCATTTTCTCTGTCACTGACAGTGTAATTTCAGCTGCTTTGCAACACCAGAGATATCTACTTCTAAATTATGTTTGCAGCTCTTCTCATTTCGAATTCTGGAATATTTACTTCGTCTTCTTTGGTGGAGGAACTTCGGAAAATGCATTTACTAACAGCACTTTAGTGGCTGTCATCAGTAACATTACCGTCGCTGTCGCGCTGTAAAGGTACTTACTGAGCCTTTCCGCTGGTTTACTTAACATGGGACCAGTATCTCTTTGGATTTTCCGACACATTTCTAGAGCGAGTTTCGTTGTGGAAACTAGTAAATGCATTTAGCATTGAAATCCGCACCAAATTTCGATCCTCAGTAAAACTTCACCAATCTTGGAGATTTTGCGTTCGTCTAAATTATACGTGGCTTTTGCGGTGCTCCCGCAACAGCGTTCTGTGTACCATGGGGGATCAGTTCCGTCTCTTATTAATTTATTTGGTATGAATATCTCGAGTGCTGTTGATACTATTTCTTTGAACTTAAGCCACATATGGTCTTTATTTACATAATTTGGAAGGATTGGAGACTATCTCTTAGAAAGACGTCACCCGAATTTTTAGCTGCTTTTTTAAATAGATATATTTCGCGTTTAGTTTTGGTGAATTTCTTTGTTACGGAAGTAAGCCTCTGTACGACTGCGTGTTCACTAATCCCTGTATCCGTCGTGATGCTCAGGATTATTTGTGGCTAAGAAGTCAAGTGTGTTTTCGTAACCATTTACAATTTGAATGGTACCGTCAACTAATTGTTAAAAATAATTTAAAAAAAACATTTAGAAAAATTACGGAAGTTGTTTTCTATTTACAATAGGGTATGAAAATGTATTTTTGTCAACGTGCGAAAGGTAGATTGAAGTAACTGCCAACTATAATTGTATGAGTAGGGTACCTATTTGTGATGAGACAAATTTTCTTACCTTTGAACTGTTCAGCAACTGTTTCATCTGAGACAGGGGGTCGGTAAAAGGAGCCAGTTATTAATTTACTCCGGTTGTCGAATATAACCTCTGCCCATACTAAGTCACAGGAACTATCTGCTTCAAAGTCGATTGTGAGCTTACATTATTTTTCCTCAAGTTGTCCTTGTTTCTGTTGTAGTGCAAATAAATACAATTACGGCTTTTCCCTCCAGAACCTAAGATGCTTTCTCTGTGACCCTGTAAATACCAGAGCTAAACAATGTAGAACAACAACGTACGTTACAAGCGTAGCATTCTGCATTACTTCATTTCCTTATTTCTAACATTTTAAAACTGTAAGTCGACTTTAGATGACATGTCAATCTTATGTGTTCTTATCTATATTTAGTGAACGTGTTTTCAGTTATGTTTTGAACATTGTCCCGCTACACTTCATTAACTAATGTTTTTAGAGAGTAAATTAATATGGAGTATGTCGTTCTTCTTTTCAAACATTCACAAACCCATTTATTCTTACCCTATTGTCTTCTGGGTATGCAATTGTAGTAATTAAAGTAGGCACAAATGCAGTGATATAAAAGAAATGATTAGCGTACATTTGCATTCCCGTTTCATCGTTGCTTTCTTGTTGCTCCCATGCCGATGGACTGTTTCTATCGCTATCAGTAAGCGTGAAAAGAAGCTACCGTACAGACAGAGGAATCTATATTTATACTTGGCAGAACTAATTACATACTGACATAATCGTCGGTATTACTTTCGTTTCCCAAAAGTTATAAATATTTCGATTTCGGAAAAGAAGCTCTGTATTTGGCCAAGATGTCGAAGAAGAAGGTCCCTTACGTACTGGTTGTATCGAGTAAGATGTGGAGACGGCGGTTTGAAAGCGGACAGAGGTAGTGTGGGGAAGGGCGTCCCATACCTGAGGGATCGCTACTCAAGCTACCTGGCGAAGGGGCAAGTGTGGCAAATGTCCGGCGTGGTAAATGTCCGGTGTGACAAATGTCCGGCATTCCTGACCACATGCCCCTACCTATTCGCATCCGGTGACCCCTGTGGGCTGAGGAAGACACGGCGGCCGGTCGGTGCCGTTGGACTTCATGGGAGGAGTAAGTAAGCATTAGGTAAGAAAGTTTAATTCTCTCACACCTCATAGCTTAATTCTTCAGCTTCACAATGAACTGCCTATTATTTTGCTTTTGTGATGCTGTGGTATTTTGAAATTAAGTAAGTTACTGCAATAAATTTGAATAGTTTACAGTGAAAAATAGGAATCGCTGCAAGCTGGCGTATGGTGCATGTTAGGTCATACATTCCTGCATGTTAAATTCAGCTAACATACTGAACTTTTGCTACGGTCGCAGGTTCGAATCCTGCCTCGGGCATGGGTGTGTGTGATGTCCTTAGGTTATATCGGTTTAAGTAGTTCTAAGTTCTAGGGGACTTATGACCTAAGATGTTGAGTCCCATAGTGCTCAGAGCCATTTGAAGCATACTGAACTTTTATTCAAACTTAGGAAGAGATGTATATCTCTCTTCATTCTCGAGCAAATGAACTGTACATACCGCACTTCATTCCACTCGCATACCTAAGCGATGAAACGAGAACGAAATATTAAATATTCGTAACATCCCTCATATCCTGTAAACAGTTTGAGACACAGTAACAAGATTCTGGCAAGTGATAGCACGCAAAGAGGAGAGAATATTGTCGTACGCTTACTATGCAGAGCTAACGGCCTTGCCGCAGTGGTTCCCGTCAGATCACCAAAGTTACGCGCTGTCGGGCTGGGCTAGCACTTGGATGGGTGACCATCCGGTCTGCAAGGCGCTGTTGGCAAGCGGGGTGCACTCAGTCCTTGTGAGGCAAACTGAGGAGCTACTTGATACAGAAGTAGCGGCTCCGGTCTCGGAAACTGACATACGGCCGGGAGAGCGGTGTGCTGACCACATGCCCCTCTATGTCCGCATCCAGTGACGCCTATGGACTGAGGATGACACGGCGGCCGGGAGGAGTTTTTTTTTTTACTATGCAGAACTTCCTTATCTAGCGTGATATATAGGTAACCACAGATTTATTCAGCGAAATAATGTAAATTTTAAGGTCTGCAGCAGCTGTTGAAACGAGAACTGCTATGGCCTTTGCAATTAAAGGGGAAAATATGACACTTCTATTTTTAAGCTGAGAATGGGCTTCTTCGTAAACTATTGACCCGTCTTGCCCTGACTTACTTGTTTAGTAATTATTTTGCCATTGCAGCTTCATTAGAACATTAGGATCACGTATTTTTGTAAACTCTGCTGTGTTTCGCCAAAAGAAGCAAATTTCAACATTGTTGTTGTTGTGGTCTTCAGTCCTGAGACTGGTTTGATGCAGCTCTCCATGCTACTCTATCCTGTGCAAGCTTCTTCATCTTCCAGTACCTACTGCAACCTACATCCTTCTGAATCTGCTTAGTGTATTCATCTCTTGGTCTCCCCCTACGATTTTTACCTTCCACGCTGCCCTCCAATACTAAATTGGTGATCCCTTGATGCCTCAGAATATGTCCTACCAACCGATCCCTTCTTCTGGTCAAGTTGTGCCACAAACTTCTCTTCTCCCCAATCCTATTCAATACTTCCTCATTAGTTATGTGATCTACCCATCTAATCTTCAGCATTCTTCTGTAGCACCACATTTCGAAAGCTTCTATTCTCTTCTTGTCCAAACTATTTACCGTCCATGTTTCACTTCCATACATGGCTACATTCCATACAAATACTTTCAGAAATGACTTCCTGACACTTAAATTTATACTCGATGTTACCAAATTTCTCTTCTTCAGAAACGCTTTCCTTGCCATTGCCAGTCTACACTTTATATCCTCTCTACTTCGACCATCATCAGTTATTTTGCTCCCCAAATAGCAAAACTCCTTTACTACTTTAAGTGTCTCATTTCCTAATCTAATTCCCTCAGCATCACCCGACTTAATTCGACTACATTCCATTATCCTCGTTTTGCTTTTGTTGATGTTCATCTTATATCCTCCTTTCAAGACACTGTCCATTCCGTTCAACTGCACTTCCAGGTCCTTTGCTGTCTCTGACAGAATTACAATGTCATCGGCAAACCTCAAGGTTTTTATTTCTTCTCCATGGATTTTAATACCTACTCCGAATTTTTCTTTTGTTTCCTTTACTGCTTGCTCGATATACAGATTGAATAACATCGGGGAGAGGCTACAACCCTGTCTTACTCCCTTCCCAACCACTGCTTCCCTTTCATGTCCCTCGACTCTTATAACTGCCATCTGGTTTCTATACAAATTTCAACATGACAACACGAAAAGTGTAGGTGATACTCAAAACACTTTTCTGAAGGAAAAAAAGAAGTAGGAAGCTGGGCGAAAATAAATCACCACTTCTGTTGGAATTTCAGCGGGCTAGTACATTTTACATTATAAGGAATGAGGAGGCTCTCCACTGAATCGGTGAAGAAAGGAACATACGGAGGACGCTGACAAGAAGAAGGGACACGATGGTAGGACATGTGTTAAGTCGTCAGGGAATGACCTCCAGAGTACCAGAGGGGGCTGTAGAGGGTAAAAACTGAAGGCGACGACTGAGATGGAATACATCCAACAAATAATTGAGGCCGGAGAGTGGAGGTGTTTGCTACTCTGAGATGAAGAGGTTGAAAAGCGTCAAGCTATTTAGGCTGGTCACTCTTCATTTGTCTTGAAATACTGATTCGATGTAACACAATTAAACTTACGGAGATCGTGCAAATACATTTTTCTCGTGTTGTAAAAAAGTTTAATGACAATTTTAAGGGGCGATTTCCCTTCCTTTTCTTTACTGCACTACAGTTAAATTAATGCCGCTGTTGTAATGATTTCTGTGGGTGAACTTTCAAGCTGTGGCATGCTGCAATTTGTGGGATAGAACATTCAGAGTGAAACGTAAGTGAAACAGAACCCCACAGACAAGGGACAAGGTAATCTGAGGATTGACCAGTGGCTTACATAGGTAATAACATACGAATTATCCGCTTGAAAGAGGACGACCAAATACTAGCCCAGCAGCGCCATCATAGTACAGCAGTGTCTCTGAAAGAGTGTGAATAAAGGTAGCAGCCACATTAAAAGGCAAGGCCCAGAGAGGGAATGGTTTTTTTATGCCCTGTTAGAGAAAGGTGGCTTGAAAGCTATTGATCTGCAGCGAAGAATTCTGCAAAGCAGTGGACAGCAATAGAGTCTATGTCAAGGAATCAATCCCGAAGGTGGTCATATCTGAGTGATCCTAAAATACCGGGTGATGGAAAAGTCAGTATAAATTTGAAAACTGAATAAATCATGGAATAAGAGAGATACAAATTGACACACATGCTTGGAATGACATGGGGTTTTATTAGAACCAAAAAAAAAAAAACAAAGTTCAATAAATGTCCGACAGATGGCGCTTCATCTGATCAGAATAGCAATAATTAGCATAACAATGTAAGACAAAGCAAAGATGATATTCTTTACAGAAAATGCTCAATATGTCCATCATTCATCAACAATGGCTGTAGTCGAGGAATAATGTTGTGAACAACACTGTAAGGCATGTCCGGAGCTATGGTGAGGCATTGGCGTCGCATGTTGCCTTTCAGCATCCCTAGAGATGTCGGTCGATCACGATACACCTGCGACTTCAGGTAACCCCAAAGCCAATAATCGCACGGACTGAGGTCTGCGGACCTGGAAGGCCAGGCATGACGAAAGTGGCGGCTGAGCACACGATCATCACCAAACGACGCGCGCAAGAGATCTTTCACGCGTCTAGCAATACTTTGTTGTTTTTTTTTTTTGTTCTAATAAAACCCCATGTCATTCCAAGCATGTGTGTCAATTTTTACCTCTCTATCTACATTATTCCGTGGTTTATTAAGTTTTCAAATTTATACTGACTTTTTGATCACCCGGTACATGTAAACATGACTAAAAAATTTGTAGCTTTAGGTGATTGGTAGGTTGTCGCCAGGGAATTAAGTTAATGTTTTCTCTTAATTCTTTTCCCATAGCAAGAGGAAATCACGTGAGCAGCTAAAAGAGAACCATTGGTTGGTGGCTGTAGAGTGACATCAGTGTGATTTAGTGTTTAAGTTGATCTTTTTTTCGAGATTGGAGGAAAAAAAGTGAGGATACCGGATATGACGTTTTGCCAGTTTGGGGTGGAAGATTTTTAACAACAAAACAATTACGCCATTGTCAGAGAAAATGCAACTTTTAAATGGTTGGTGGACGAAGTTTTCCGGGCACTAAACGCAGACAAACTACGGGCTAACCTCTAAAAAATAGTGCTAGGGTTTCGGGTGCTAGGTGTGAAGAGACTCACTGGCTTCTGAGACAGTAGAAGGCAGATGGCGAGGCTCTCAACCGAGACGGCAGGCTTGAAGGCAGTTGCTCTCTGCAGTGGAGACTGATGGAGTCCAGTGTTAAGAATTCACAGCAGACCACATCTCGGTGCACGTCTGATGGCACCAGCCGCGCCACCAGCGGTCTGCTCATGTTGCATCAACGAGTACAATGAGCTCGTGGAGGTGGGTTCTGTCTGTGCAACTGAGTAAATGGCAGTTTGTTTTTTGGCATATGCGTTTCGTTTCTTTTATTTGTGAAGCATCTTCAGTGGTCTGTAACACAAGTTTCTTTTTAGACATACAATAACTGTTGTATGTAGTAGTTACATTCCGTTACTGTGTTACATTTTCTCACATTTTTCTCTTGTTTTTCCGATCAGAAACAACTTTTGTAGCACGTATATCGTGATGTTAAATCATGGTTTGGTGTTGCGATTTACAGCGCTGTTAGTCCGTATCAGTCCGTGGAAATCTGGATATTTGTGGTAATCTCTTATGGGACCAAACTGCTGAGGTCATCGGTCCCTATATCAGTCCGTATGTGTGGTCCTGGAGATGTGTTCATTCGGTCCTCATGCTCCAGCTGGCCGATTTCCAGCGTTTCTTCACTCACATTCTCACAATTATTATAACACATCACTTGCACTTATTATTTTGTGGTCTGTATCCGTGTGTTTACAGAGTGTAGTGTTGCTAACTGTCGTTATGTGTATATCTTCCGGCTTTTGTTGGTGTTGTTTGTGTGGTTTGATATTTTTCATTTGTTTCGCCCGCGCGTGTGCGTGTGTATTTTGTTATATGTAACTCCTTGTGAGAGCAGTTCTTTCTTAGTGAGTGGATATTTGTGCGTGCGTGTGTGTGTGTGTGTGTGTGTGTGTGTGTGTGTGTGTGTGTGTGTGTGTTGAGAGAGAGAGAGAGAGAGAGAGAGAGAGAGAGAGAGAACGAGAAAGAGGGGGAGGAAGATTCATTAATTATATACTCTGGCTATATTTCAGATTCCTGTTTGCTATTGTTTTTGTGGCTAATATGATCATGGAGTTTTTGCTTGTATCTGATTTGGTCGTTAATTACTTACTTTTTCATTCTAAGGGCTTTTTGTATGTGAATGTTTTCTTGTAATGACAGGAGATTTTTGTTGTGATTGTTCACTCTAATAATTTTCTTATCTTCTTGCATGTTGGATGGTTCATGTCTATGCTTTGTGAGGTGTTCATCTGGAGACGAGCGGCAGGAATTTCAAAACTAGGTATAAAGAACATATAAGAAGCTGGAAGTATGTAAATAGCTGTTCTGTCTTCTCTAAACATCTGAACATCTCATAAAACATGGATATGAACCATCCAACATTGAACAAGACAATGAAAATAGTTAGAGTGAACTATCACAACAAAAAAACTCCTGTCTTTACATGGAAACTTTCACATACAAAGATCCCAAGCAATGAAAAGGAAAATAATAAATGACCAAATCAGTACAAGCAATAACTCCATGGTCATGTTAGCCACAAAACCCATAGTACACAGCAATCTGAAACATAGCCAAAGTATATAATTAATATTCTTCCCCCCTCGCTTCTTTCTCTTTTCTCTCTCTCTCTTCTCTGTCCCTCCCTCTCTCTCTCTCTCTCTCTGTCTTCCTATACCTCTCTATCTCTCTCTCTCTCTCTCTCTCTCTCTCTCTCTCTCTCACACACACACACACACACACACATATTAAAAAAAAAAAAAGAAACTGCTCTCACAAGGAACGACACACAACAAAACACACACACTTGCACACAAAACAACGAAAAATATAAAACCACACAAACAAAGGACGTAAGATAAACACACAGTGCCAGTTGACCAACACTGCACTCTGCAAACACACACATATAGATACTAAAATGGAAAGTTCAAGTGATGTTTTATAATAAATGTAGGTGAAAAAACGTCGGAAATCGACCAGCAGGAGCATTAGAACCTAATGAACACATCTCCTGGACCACAATATGAAGTAGTATAGATTAAGAACACTGGCAATCGTAACATTAAAAGATAATTTAACATCACAACATTCGTGCTACAAAAGTTGTTTCTAACCTGGAAAGAAGCGAAAAACGTAACAAAATGTAACATAGTAACAAACTGTGATTTCTATGTAATACATTTATCATACGTATAAAAAGAAACGTGTATTACAGGCCAGTGAAGACGCTTCACAAATAAAAGAAAAGAAACGCATATGGCAAAAAACAAACTGCCTTTCATCTTGTTGCATGGACAGAACACACTTCCATTAATTTTGAAGCAACTAATGAATGACGGGTAACCAAAAAAGTGAAGAGTATAATGAGATTAACTTGCAGTAACGACACATCAATATGAATGAAGTTCGGTATTCAACACCATCTTTGGATTAGCCTTCCCATGTTCGACAGTACTGTCACAGTAGCATGGAAAACGTCAGTTCCTCTTTTGAGCCACACAGTCACTGCCATTAATGCGCGGGCACGTTGTTGGAAATTCATTAGGAAAGGGAAATGGTGTTTAGAAAATTACAATTCCCCACTAGTTAACTTTGCCAACAGTTACTTGAATTATCTCAGTTTCATCTCAATCAATGTTTATATTCGCACCAAGTAATTTCATGTTACGCCTTTTCCATTTTTTGCGCATTTAAACTTGTATAAACTCAGAGTCTTGCAATTCATGCGTTTGATTAAAGTAGTTAGCAAACCCTCTATCACGCGCGAAGTTTATGAATAAAAGAATTGTGAATACTCAAACTTACGATGACTGCTAGGCCTGCAAATTTCTGGAGCGCACATTGAATCCAGCAATTATTCGGGTGGATGTTAAATCAGATTATTTTTAATAGGCTTGAGGTTTCACAAGGTTAGAGCGGGTGAGGAATCCATAGCGGGCAGCGACAACATAGTGAGAAGACTGATGACTCAAAAAAAAAGTGTATTTTTAATAATGAATGGCTGCTACTGCAACTTACCAAAAGGATTTTATTTCTACATCTCAATATTTAGAGAAATTTGAAAGCAATTCACAACACAGTGTGTACTACCTTTTAGTAGCAAACCCATCTTCGCTACTGATCAGTTGAAAATTCATGCTGGCTGAGAGAAACAGATATACAAGAAGATTGGCTGTCAACATGTCGTGTTGGCGTCTCAAGAAACACATCACTGGTCCTTGTTTCATTGATAGGAAGCTAAATAGCCAACAGTATCTACAGTTCCTAAAAAATATGCTGCTGCAATTATTTGAAGATATTGCGCTACAAATAATGTGGTAGCAACATGACGGATGTCCTGTCCACACTGCACAGATACTTGCAGACCTACATAACAGAACAGCAGGAGATAGTTCGATCGGGTGTTCAGGAAACACACACTCACCAAACTTCAGACCTCTGAATTTTTCTTTGTGATGAGAATTAAAATAACAGGTCTACCAGTAAACACGAATGATCCTCGAAGATATGAAATGCCATAGAACACGGGCCTGTGCATCAGTATTGCCTGTTCGGAATTGCTTATAGCAAGTATCAGTCCTTAAGGCCAACATATTCAGTGCTTGATATGGCGTGAAAATAGAAACATGAGCCACACCTAAGTAACGGGTTTGCTTACTTGTGGTACAGTACTGACTGGTGTTTGTGAGCTCTCTTCTCCTACTGCGGGACTGTGGTCTACGGCACTGTTACCTTGTTACTATCTGATCAAGTTACACGCATAGTATGTCGTTTGAGACCTCTTTGTAGACTCTCCCAGTGCCACAGAAAAATTACACAATTTAATTTAAAATTTAAGTGGGTGCTACAAACGTTAAAAATTACTTGCATACGTCAGTAGATTCTCGATATCGTCCACTGTAACTTAGCGAAAACGGCACCTCTAATATTTACCAGTAGTCTCACTGTATGTTTACTTAACAACAACATATATGCGTTATTTCTTACCTGTCTTTTTGTTCTTGTTCGATATGACATACGATAATGCTGTAAACATTTCAACAGTTCCATATAAACTAAAATGAACGCTCTTTCCTTATTTCTCGCACTCATTTTTCAAGAACGTACTTAATAATATAAAAAATTTTTAATGAATTATGACAGTCAGAAACGACAAGAAGCATTGCAGAGAAGTTCAGTGACAGCAGTCCAACGAATCTCGTGAGCAGCTGGCAGGCTAATTCTCAATCATTTCCACAGACCACACGGAACCTGTCTTGTTCTGCAGTATATTTCAGAAGTTTCTCATCCCCTCAGCAGTATACAGGGTACTCTATTGATAGTGACCGGGCCAAATATCTCACGAAATAAGCATCAAACGAAGAAACTACAAAGAACGAAACTCGTCTAGCTTGAAGGGGGAAATCAGATGGCGCTATATTTGGCCCGCTAGATGGCGCTGACATAGGTCAAACGGCTATCAACTGCGTTTTTTAAATAGAAACCCACATTTTTTATTACATATTCGTGTAGTACGTAAAGAAATATGAATGTTTCAGTTGGACCACTTGTTCCGCTTTGTGATGGATGGCGCTGTAATAGTCACAAATGTGTAAGTAAGTGGGATCACGTAACATTCCAACAGTGCGGACGGTATTTGCTTCGTGATATATTACCCGTGTTAAAATGGACCGTTTACCAACTGCGGAAGGGGTCGAGATCGTGTTTATGTATGGCTATTGTGATCAAAATGCCCAACGGGCGTGTGCTATGTATGCTGCACGGTATCCTGGACGACATCATCCAAGTGTCCGGACCGTTCGCCGGATGGTTACGTTATTTAAGGAAACAGGAAGTGTTCAGCCACATGTGAAACGTCAACCACGACCTGCAACAAATGATGATGCCCAAGTAGGTGTTTTAGCTGCTGTCGCGGATAATCCGCACATCAGTAGCAGACAAATTGCGCGAGAATCGGAATTGTCAAAAACGTCGGTGTTGAGAATGCTACATTAACATCGCTTGCATCCTTACAATATTTCCATGCACCAGGAATTGCATGGCACCCACTTTGAACGTCGTGTACAGTTCTGCTACTGGGCACAAGAGAAATTACGTGACGATGACAGATTTTTTGCACGCTTTCTATATAGCGACGAAGCGTCATTCACCAACAGCGGTATCGTAAACCGGCATAATATGCACTATTGGGCAACGGAAAATCCACGATGGCTGCGACAAGTGGATCATCAGCGACCTTGGTGGATTAATGTGTGGTGCGGCATTATGGGAGGAAGGATAATTGGCCCCCATTTTATCGATGGCAATGTATGCAATGATGTAATGTATGCTGTTTTCCCATGTAAAAAAAAGTGGTCCAACTAAAACATTCATATTTCTTTACATACTACAAGCATATGTAATAAAAATAGGGGTTCCTATTTTAAAAAAACGCAGTTGATAACTGTTTGACGTATGGCAGCGCCATCTAGCGGGCCAACCATAGCGCCACTTGGTTTCCCCCTTCAAGCTAGACAAGTTTCGTTCTTTGTAGTTTCTTTCTTTGACGCTTATTTCGTGAGATATTTGGCCCGGTCACGATCAATGGACCACCCTGTATATGAATTGTATCAGCATCACCTACTAACTTAAAACATGTTCGATATCATTGCGCAACCCGCACTATTGTGCCATAATACTGACCGCAGCGGCCGTTTAGCGCCATTACACAGTATGTATGTTGTAGGTGACAGTATTTGTATTTACGTTTCTTATGTCCGCTATGGGCACAGTATTTAGTAAACTGCGCTTATAATTCAAGCCACAGTACCTCCGCGGCGGAAGTGTTCGGAAAGGGCAGCAGTGCCTGGCGCTCAGAAAGAGCACCAATGCCTATTTGCGAGTTTCTTGCAGGAAGTGAAGGCTGCAGTCTGGAGGGGCGCCTTTCAACCGCTTCTTCTCGGCGGGCGGTCCTCTGACTGCATAACAAAACGCCGGCCGAACAATAAGTCCATAAAACGGAGCGCGCGCGCCGATTGTCTGCTCAATGGGCACGATTATTTTATTGACACCTATTGGGTGTCGGCAGGCTCTCGTATAATGCGGCCATTATTTTTACGTAACTTTCTTTTCTCAGAGAGAGAAGGGGCCGACTGCATAACAACTTCCGCGTTTAATTGAAGCTGACATTGCGAAATCTAGAACTGAGTCTAGCCAGCAGCGAATGCCCGGACGAGAGCCTTTAGGTTACCAGTGCGACTTTCACGCCCGTAGCTTGCACGGTATCTTCTGGAACGTATCTCTGTTGTTCGATTGCTGCGGTCGGAAAGGCGTGTCCTACATTCTTTTAACGGAGGTCTCCAGTTAGTTGTTATTGTTAGTCGATCCCCGACAGAAAGGGTATATTTTGTGTTCTTATCGAATCGGAATGTTCTAGCTATAAACGGGGAGTGAAAATAGCGCTGACAATAAACTTTTTGGTACGACCGGATTCAGTCGATCGACTGAAGGTGCAATAGTCGAACTGCAATATTGACGGCTGATCTCCGTTATTTGTTTGTCGTTACAGCTTATCGCCAATATTCTTTAAGTTGTGCACTGAAGAAAAAATGAGGACGGAAGAAAAGATACAGCAGAGGAACAGAAGAACAACGGGAGAATTAGCACTGATTAGATGGACGTATGACGAAGTTCTTCTGATAAACAATAAGGAAGACATGGAAAACTTTACGAATAGAATGGACAAGAACTTAACGGAGATTATTGCTTGTGATTAAACGAAACTAAGACGAAAGCAGTGCAATAGAAGCACAATGAACAGCGAATTACTTGAAAATGAAAACTGAGGGACATTCATTTTAGAGCGAGCAGGAATGAACAGTACGAATGAAGCAAGAAACATATTAGAAACAAAAGGCTCACGAAAAGAAAACATACTTTGACAAAAAGATCTTCTGGTATAAAATGGTAATGCTGAATAGAGAGAAATTTCTTGAAAGTCTACGCCTAGTACCAAACAGCGGAAGGAAGCGTAACGTTGACGTAAAAAAGTCAGTGAAGATACAACTGGAAGAATTTTAAATATGGCGTTAGAAAAGATGTCAAAAGAAGCTTAGGATTTATGCAGACAATTAGAGACAGAACATAAACCGGGATTTGGCAAATAAAGCGAAGGAAATGGTCAGTGACCACTTGAAAAAATCTGTCAGATATTCTTATTCAGTAATTTGGAGAGACCAAGTGAAAATGAAATCTCAGTGGCCGGATAGAGATCTGAACACTGCTCATTTTGAATGAGGATCCTGTGCCTTAGCCTCTGAGCCTAGGTCATAAATGCGGGTGTCAAAAATTAGGTGGACACATGAAGCAACGGAACGAAGAGACTACTGCAAAGGACGAGTGGAGTAGCAAGTTCCTTGAAAATGCTTTCCATAAACCGTACCTAACTGATGGAACAACCGCTATGGTACACCTGAATAGATAACTTTTTGTAATAAGTAGCAGAAGGGAAATATCGCAGGTCTAGACGAAGACAAGAATACGCTTAAGAGATTGTGGAGAGTTTTGACTGTAGCAGGTAGATTTAGCACAGGTTATGGAGGGATGTGGAGAACAGCATCAAAAAGTGATGTGCTATGATGCAAAAGACAGTGCAATATGTGCAGAACGGCGCTGGCTTCCTTATCATCTGGAACACATTGACCGAATTGCATTTAACGTCATTCTCCTCAGTTAAGAGGCATACACATCCACTGAAGAACAAGAGAATAATACGAGGACGATATTAAAAAACTTTAGAGAATATTAACTTATAAAAAATAAATACATTGAATGATTCTATTACATTAAAAATATCCTCCTTTAACGTTGATACATGATGGGGTCTCAACAGCTGTTGATTGTGTTTGACCACTGTATACAGCGAAAACACCGTCACAGTGAGAACAACAAATCTACGTATACAACAGATTACATTTGTTTCTTGTGGGTCGCCTCACTACGGAAAAGTTGTAGGACAATTAAGAGATCTTGAAATATAAATCAGATCTGAGAATTACAGATTTTTATTTGCTCTTTATGATGCACAAAATCCGCATAAAATTGGATGAGAGCACAGTTCTCTAAAATCTCAATAGAAATTACACAAAATGACGCAAATATTGGGCGGGGAGGGGGGAGGGGTAGGGGAGGGACGGTACCAGATGTAACGTTGTATCAACAACAGAAGTAAATGGTATAACAAGAGTAGAATTCGTTACGAATAGTAAAGTAGAACACCGATTCAGTTACTGTGAACAGTTCAGTGAAAGGATTGTTCTTATCAGATTCGACAGCAAACCAACGCCGACAACGACAGTTCAAGTAGTAATGCCAAGTTGCAAAGAAAACATATGAGGATATTGAAGGTAATTCAGAATGTAAAGGCAGACGAAAATGTAATAATCATGGGGTATTGAAACGTGTTTATGGGGGAAGGAACAGGAGAAAGGGTTCGGCAGAAGATTGACTTGACAGTAGGAATGAGAGAGGAGAAAGACTAATTGAGTTCTGCAGTCAATGTCAGATGGTAATAGCCAACACTCTGTTCAAGATTCAAAAGAGGAGTATACGTTCTTGGAAAAAGACACGAGACATGTTAAGTTTGCAGATGGGTAACATCACGGTCGACAGAGATCCCTAAATCATGTACTGGGTTGTAAGGCCTACCCAGATGCAGACACAGAATGAGATCACAATTAGGTAATGATGAAGGGTAGACTGAAGTTGGAGAGAATCGTCCGGAATAATCAATGTGGAAGGAAATGGGAAACTGAACTGCCGAGGAATAATGAGAAGCATTTGAAGTTCGCTAAGGATGTGGATCCTGCGATAAGGAATACAAGAGCAGGAAGTTCAGTTGAAGAGTGGACATCTCTAAAACAGGCAGTCACAGGTGCTGGACAGACAAATGTGGTTACAAGGAAGGTAATTGCGAGGAAATCTTGTTAAACGGAAGAGGTACTTCAGTTAATGGGCAAAAGTTGAGGTACAAAAATGTTCAGAGAAAGACAATGTTACAGCTACATCAATGCCTTAGGAATGAGAAGTGTGGGGCAGCCAAAGTGTAACAGGAAGATGGATGTAAAGGGGTGGAGCGACTGATTGAGCGTGAGTTGGGATACAATTTTGAAATACATTTATTAAGATATACCAAGTTGAGACAGCCTTACGAAAACAGCAATAAAATACCACAATTTTAAATGCAGACTGGATTCGAACAGACTGATGTATCAGACTATTATCCGAGCCGGTATAAAATCATATAAGCTAATAACCATTGATATAGCAGATCCAAATGATCAGTCAATGTATTAACCATATGCTTTCTCAGTAACGCACAAATAATTGAAAAAACTCGCATTTAGTAGAAAATTAATCATTAACAGACATTAACAAGAAACTAGCCAACACGGTACAAAAGCACTTACTCCTCGTTTCTGCATTAATCTCAAGAGCATGAGAAATGGATTTTAGGAAATTTTATAAATGTAACAGTTCTCAAAGTGGAAAATAAATAATTAATATCAGTGCATTAGAAAGACTCTGTTAGTAAAATCATCATGTCAAGCACTCAGCAAATTAGCCGTAGCCAAATAATCGTACATTCGACCAACACTTTGAAATGCACCGCCTTCGAGAATCTATGACAGGCAAATAAAATGGTTACATTGAAAAGATTCCGTCAAATACATCGTCACCGTGAGTATTTCAGAAATTAGACTTCGCAGGACGAGCACACACTGAAACAGCACCCTAGTGTTTAGAAAACAACACACATCTTCCTTTATAGTCTGTGTGGTGAGAAGAGGCCATGTTCCTCTGGCAGTCACGCCAAGTTGTGGGGCGGCGGGTGGAATTAAATTATTAATATATAATGTAGAATGTAACGTAGAAAAGATGCATTTCCCGGCCGATTAACCATATATGGGGCGGCGGGTGGAATTAATTGTTGTTAAATGTTCCTGTTATTTATGCAGTCTTTTGCCGTTCTCAACACTGGCTCTCTAACTACAATATTGGCAACCAGAAAGTGATTAGCAAAACGTGAAGCCTGTAATTAGAATTCCTAGTGCCCACTTCATCTGAGAAATACACTTATAGCTACAGCTTATAGCTCTGAGGAATTAGGAGATTGTCTGGAATTCATAATCAAAAACGATTCTCTAAAAATGTTCACTATATTCTGAAAGTCACAGACCAAAAAGAATCCACACAATCCAACTAACTGAGCAGTTCAGAGTCTAATGCGCTGATACAACTATAACTGTTCAAATTAAATGTTTAAGTGAATGCTCGCCGTAATTTGATGATAATGCTCATCAAACGCCACGCTAAATAATGGTAGAATGTCTGTCCCGCGGCGGCACGTGAAAATACGACATACGCAAACTGAAGATAGATCATTAAAGTCATCCCAGAATTAACACTTCACTCGAAAACGATTTCATGGTTACGCGTATCCCGAGTAACTTATTTGGGCATCCGAGGCTGTTTATAGCAATGATACCGACGCGACGCGACTCCCGGCACAGGTGGTGTGCTATTCAGCGTCTGGAGAGAACTGGGGCCTTCTTCTCTCGAGCAGCGTTCTTATATATAAAGCCGCGGAGCGACGGCTAAGGGAACGCCTGATCAATTCCGCTCTACCGACTGGCCGCTGGGCTAGTAATGCACCACTTACAGTTATTGAATAAATCATCGCTTCCTTTGCTGATGGCCGATGAAGCTCTCAATTTAAATGTGCATTCAGCACACAGGTAAGTAATCGTAATAAAAGTCTGACGTGGCTAAGTCAAATATTTTGGGCGAGAGAATTAATTTAATTACACTACACGCAGTAGACGAACTCTGAACTTGCCCTTTGGAGATACGATATTGCTATAGTTTTATAGTTATTCAATTGAAACTTCTCACATCTTTATGATTATAGCGGATCTCCATTCTACTTAAATTTAAACATCCTAGCCTTATTTAGTAGCCTACTTAATCTATCTTGCTTCCTTAATTTCTAAGACAAAACCCACATAGTCATGAATGTCAACAAAAATTTTAATTTCTGAGATCCAGAATACTGTTTCTACTAAATTATTATGCAAAAGGAATCCAAATACAAATTTTTAAGTTTCTAGCTCTTTTCTGTTGCGCCAATGATTTTTACAGAAAAACGTCCAAATTTCGAAAATGATTAAATTTATTGAACTGACATTCAACACATATTGATTTAGTATTACTCCTGACATGCTAGAAACGTTTCAGGTTATTTACTTGGTTTTTAAAGTATTGCGCAACATTTATGACGTCAGAGCTAATTACAGCGGACTGGCTGGCACACAATGGAAAGACTGATGTGAATTTTATACGGCGTGAGTAGGCTGCTTCCCTACAATGTCCACACCAGTCCTGTATCACAGAAGTTAAATTTCCAACATTTCTTACTTTTCCGCCGGCCGCGGTGGTCTAGCGGTTCTGGCGCTGCAGTCCGGAACCGCGGGACTGCTACGGTCGCAGGTTCGAATCCTGCCTCGGGCATGGGTGTGTGTAATGTCCTTAGGTTAGTTAGGTTTAAGTAGTTCTAAGTTCTAGGGGAGTTATGACCTAAGATGTTGAGTCCCATAGTGCTCAGAGCCATTTTTACTTTTCCACTATGATGTGCGTCCAGCACTCACAGGTCTGAAGAGCGATATTGTCCCCAACCGAATAGACTACGTCAATTCAGCAAGGTCTAAGGCACGCCTCCGAGTACAACCGTCACACTCAGTTCTCGGAGCTGTTCCGCCAAACCATCGGGACTGATAGACAGCTTGGGCACTTGATCCCAGAGACCAGCAGTACGGGCACACCTTACTATCCACAATCCGCCCAAATTCGCTGACACGTAGCAACTGTCCATCTCCGTCCCGCCTGTCACCGCCTGCTCCATCACAGAGCATTGTATTCGAACATTATGAATTACCTCGAAGAAAACGGTCTATTGACACGCAGACAACATGGATTTAGAAAACATCGTTCCTGTGAAACACAACTAGCTCTTTATTCACATGAAGTGTTGAGTGCTACTGACAAGGGATTTCAGATCGATTCCTTATTTCTGGATTTCCGGAAGCCTTTTGGCACTGTACCACACAAGCGGCTCGTGATAAAACTGCGTGCTTACGGAATATCGTCTCAGTTATGTGACTGGATTTGTGATTTCCTGCCGGCCGCGGTGGCCGAGCGGTTCTAGGCGCTCAGTCCGGAACCGCGAGACTGCTACCGTCGCAGGTTCGAATCCTGCCTCGGGCATGGATGTGTGTGATGTCCTTAGGTTCGTTAGGTTTAACTAGTTCTAAGTTCTAGGGGACTAATGACCTAAGATGTTGAGTCCCATAGTGCTCAGAGCCATTTTTTAGATGTTAAATCCCACAGTGCTCAGAGCCATTTTTTGTGATTTCCTCTTAGAAAGGTCACAGTTCGTAGTAATTGAAGGAAAATCAAGTGAACAGAAGTGATTTCTTGCGTTCCCCAAGGTAATGTTATAGGCCCTTTGCTGTTCCTTATCTATATAAACGATTTTGGAGACAATCTGAGCAGCCGTCTTCGGTTGTTTGCAGATGAATCTGTCGTTTATAGACTAATAAAGTCATCAGAAGATCAAAACAAACTGCAAAACGATTTAGAAAAGATATCTGAACGGTGCGAAAAGTGGCAGTTGACCTTAAATAACGAGAAGTGGGAGGTCATCCACATGAGTGCTAAAAGGAATTCGTTAAACTTCGGTTACAAGATAAATTAGTCTAATCTAAAGGCCGTAAATTCAACTAAATGCCTAGGAATTACAATTACGAACAACTTAAATTGGAAGGAACACACAGAAAATGTTAGGGGGAGGCTAACCAAAAACTGAGTTTTATTGGCAAGACACTTAGAAAATGCAACAGATTTACTAAGGAGACTGCTTATAGTGCGCTTGTCCGTCCTCTTTTAGAATATTGTTGGGGGGAGGCTAACCAAAAACTTAGTTTTATTGGCAAGACACTTAGAAAATGCAACAGATTTACTAAGGAGACTGCTTACAGTACGCTTGTCCGTCCTCTTTTAGAATATTGTTGCACGGTGTGGGATCCTTACCGGATAGGATTGACGGAATACATCGAAACAGTTCAAAGAAGGGCAGCGCGTTTTGTATTATCGCGAAATATGGGAGAGAGTGTCACAGAAATGATACAGGATTTGGGCTGGAAATCATTAAAAGAAAGGCGTTTTTCGTTGCGGCGGTATTTTCTCACGAAATTCCAATCACTAACTTTCTCCTCCAAATGCGAAAATATTTTGTTGACACCGACCTACATAGGGAGGAACGATCACCACGATAAAATAAGGGAAATCAGAGCTCGTACGGAAAGATATAGGTGTTCATTCTTTCCGCGCGCTATACGAGATTGGAATAAGAGAATCGTGATGGTGGTTCGATGAACCGTCTATCAGGCACATCAGTGTGGTTTGCAGAGTATCCATATAGATGTAGATGTAGAAGTAAGCAGACGGGCCTTTCCCCTTTCCCGTGGTGGAAGACGGTGGTAGGACGTGTGACAGGTCCCTCCACCTCTTGCGTACCTACTGTGTCTAGCGCTGCACCGGCCGCGCTGCTGTTTTTCCTGTGTCTGGTTGTTTACTCTCTGCCTCATTTCACGTTTCAATCGAGTTTGCGTTAGTTTTGTTATTTTTCAAGTTATTGTCGACGGCAGAACGCGGAACTAAACTTTGTTTACGTAAAGGCGGGACCAAAGGCGGCCGACAATACTCGACACTACACGATTGACGCACGTTTCTCGGCTCTGTACAGCCACATTACAGTCATAGTGCATTACTATTCGAGCGAACGCTTAGCGTCTGCTGAAATGGAGAGTCATTATGCAAATATACATTACTGTAGGGTATGCTCATATAGAAAAATGCTGATAGGTAACGTAGTTCAACTCTACCCCGAATAAAAACGGAAAGGTTTGCGTCGTTTTAGATAATACACAAATAGGACAGAACTAACTGAATGGGGGGGGGGGGGGCACTGTAGCATGGCGCACACACTTTTTTCGAACAATGAAGGATAACGAGAAAGGTACGAGGAAACTTACACAGTTACTAGATGGTAAAACAACAATTATATCGTAATTTCGCGCCCTTCTCTCTAGTTCACTTCAGTTATTAGACAGTAACACAAGTTACGTTTAGTTTTTTCCATTTCCTACGCTTTTCTCTATAACGCTTTAAAACTGAAGGTACCGTTGTCTTCTACATGCACAGCTGCATTGTGCGTCTGTGTAACCTGTTTTATTTTCCTGCTGTCCATTTCGATTGCTTTTCTGTACATGTGAGTTAACAGAATATACGTTTCTTCTATTTGCTATACTTATACAAAGTACAGTTCAGGAACAGTGTTCACATTCTGAGTGCTGTTACATGGCTCTCGCGTCATTCAAAACAACGCGCCGGCCGGGTTGGCAGTGCGGTTCGAGGCGCTTCAATGTGGAACCGCGTGACCGCTACGGTCGCAGGTTCGAATCCTACCTCGGCCATGTGGATGTGTGTGATGTCCTTAGCTAGTTAGGTTTAAGTAGTTCTAAGTTCTAGGAGACTGATGACCACAAATGTTAAGTCCCATAGCGCTCAGAGCCATTTAAACCATTTGATTCAAAACAACCAACAGCAGAACCTGTTAACAGTTTGCAGTGCGCCCAGCTGAAATAGCAGTGTATAGTGAACAGGTTATAATAAACGAGCGAATAAATCCAGTAATGGAGGTAATGTTGTTTCCTGAAACCAGGCAGCATAGACTTAAAAAGCATACAGTTAGCGTCATGAGCTGATGACTCGCGGTGTCTTTTCATGTCATTAAGTTTTTCCTTCACTTCCATCTTCGGTATGTATCAGTAGCATACGAGGAAGAGAAACACGAGGCATCTTCATACTCCACATAGTAGGTGTAGCAGGCAGCTATAGCCGCACATGTGGCGCACAGCTGCCAACCTCATTGCGGAGAATCTCTAGTAAAGCACACGTATTTTCTCGAGAATGGGAACACACATGACCCTCGTTCCACCGTTAAAAACAATTTCGATATGTTTGCTGCATTTCGTACAGAGCAGCCTACATCCTAAAACTCACCAAACATAAATAGCATGGGCCAAAACAAAAAGAAGGCAAGTTCATTATCGAACAGAACTGTGCACCTATGAGAAAGACTACGTAGCGGAGAACACGCACAAATCCCAAAACAATGGTTTCTATTTTTTTATGTAAAATCTGAAAGTTTTATTGAGAAACTAACTACAGAAACGGATGCAGCTTTGCTTCATCTACACAAAATAATTTTTAAAGACAAATAGGATGACATGAAATTCCCCTCCCGGTGCACCTTGCGATACGTTTTGCGCGGACAGACCAGCACCTCAGTGTTTGTGGGTAGCCAGATGGAGGGGGAAGCCTGAACCATCCCACGGGGCCTGAAGGCCACTCTGTTTTCACTTCTATGCTCTGTGTGCTCCACCCACAACCATGCCCTCTAGTGCGTGCCGGAACCATGCGAACTCGTCACGCCGTCGGCCGATGCAGAACATAACTCCATCCTTACAGTAGTAGGAAGACATATAATAGGCGAGACAAGTGCCGACAAGGCGCAAACGTAAAATTTCTACATGAAAGATGTGAAGAAAAAGAAATGATCGTGGGGAAAACTGACTCAGCATACATCGAAACGAGCTTCGGTGAAATTAAATGGAAGAGGGGGAATATTAAGAGTGCAACGGGAATGTCAGTGTTGAACTCAGAGCGGAGAGCGGATAGGTGGAAAGAGTACACAGGAGGCCTCTATGAGAGGAACCACTAGTCTCATGACATGATAGAAGGAGAAATTCCAGTCGATATGGGTAACAGAAGAAATATTGACTTTAACTGATGAAAGGAGAAAATATAAAAATGCAGTAAATGAAGCAGCCAAAAAGGACAAATGTAAGGATGTAGAGGTTTATCGCACTAGGGGTAAGATAGATACTGCCTACAGGAAAATTAAAGAGACCTTTGGAGATACGAGAACCACTTGTATGAACATCAAGAGCTCAGATGGAAACCCAGTTCTAAGCAAAGAAGGGAAAGCAGAAAGGTGGAAGGAGTATATAGAGAGTCTATACAAGGGCGATGTACTTGAGGACAATATTATGGAAATGGAAGAGGATGTAGATGAAGATGAAATGAGAGATATGATACTGCGTGAAGAGTTTGACAGAGCACTGAAAGACCTGAGTCGAAACAAGGCCCCCGGAGTAGACAACATTCCATTGGAACTACTGACGGCCTTGGGAGAGCCAGCCCTAACAAAACTCTACCATCTGGTGAGCAAGATGTATGAAACAGGCGAAATACCCTCAGACTTCAAGAAGAATATAATAATTCCAATCCCAAAGAAAGCAGATGTTGACAGATGTGAAAATTACCGAACAGTAAGTTTAATAAGCCACAGCTGCAAAATACTAACACGAATTCTTTACAGACGAATGTAAAAACTACTAGAAGCCGACCTCGGGGAAGATCAGTTTGGATTCCGTAGAAATACTGGAACACGTGAGGCAATACTGACCTTACGACTTATCTTAGAAGAAAGATTAAGGAAAGGCAAACCTACGTTTCTAGCATTTGTAGACTTAGAGAAAGCTTTTGACAATGTTGACTGGAATACTCTCTTTCAAATTCTGAAGGTGGTAGGGGTAAAATACAGGGAGCGAAACGCTATTTTCAATTTGTACAGAAACCAGATGGCAGTTATAAGAGTCGAGGGACATGAAAGGGAAGCAGTTGTTGGGAAGGGAGTAAGACAGGGTTGTAGCCTCTCCCCGATGTTATTCAATCTGTATATTGAGCAAGCAGTAAAGGAAACAAAAGAAAAATTCGGAGTAGGTATTAAAATCCATGGAGAAGAAATAAAAACTTTGAGGTTCGCCGATGACATTGTAATTCTGTCAGAGACAGCAAAGGACCTCAAAGAGCAGTTGAACGGAATGGATAGTGCTTGAAAGGAGGATATAAGATGAACATCAACAAAAGCAAAACAAGGATAATGGAATGTAGTCGAATTAGGTCGGGTGATGCTGAGGGAATTAGATTAGGAAATGAGACACTTAAAGTAGTAAAGGAGTTTTGCTATTTGGGGAGCAAAATAACTGATGATGGTCGAAGTAGAGAGGATATAAAATGTAGACTGGCAATGGCAAGGAAAGCGTTTCTGAAGAAGGGAAATTTGTTAACATCGAGTATAGATTTAAGTGTCAGGATGTCATTTCTGAAAGTATTTGTATGGAGTGTAGCCATGTATGGAAGTGAAACATGGACGATAAATAGTTTGGACAAGAAGAGAATAGAAGCTTTCGAAATGTGGTGCTACAGAAGAATGCTGAAGATGAGATGGGTAGATCACGTAACTAATGAGGAAGTATTGAATGAAAGAGCTCTGGAAAACTTGACAACAAACAAGGTAGAAGGGAAAGCAACATTGTAACGTTGCTGCTTTAATTTGTGGTGTAAGCGGTGCTGATAGACAATAAAAGCGGGTTAAAAGCTGTGAGCTGTCTGGGGAAGTTAACCTTGCATTACTGAGCAACTGTTTCACCAGGTATCCAGTCTAGCTTACCAAATTCCCAACCAGACTAACATTAATTATAATCTTTTAATAGTCATACGACAACCGATGCTATATATATATAAAAGAGAATTTAAATAACAAGAAATAAATCAGTTTATATTTCGAAATTTATTTTAACATTGATCATTGAAATTTCAGCATATTAAACATGAGTCATAACTAAGCTGGTGCCTTATTTAGGACTGTGAAAATGTGAGTTTGTAATCTTACGTAACACATCAAATATGGAGCCAAGATTGGGAGACTGCATACAACACTGCATTCATAAAATAACACACGAAGAACGTTGAAACATATGCAAGAGGAAATTAACCACAACCAACCGATTCAATTTTCACCCAAAGAAGTTACGTTCGTAGCGCAATCCTGTCCATCATGTAATTACCACACACTGGTATACTAAATTCATACTAACTCTCTGTGAAATCTTCCCGAAAAGAATAATTGACGGCTACTTTGATGATTACACGACATGCTTCACGTGGTCAACTTGGTTTACACAATGTAACTCGACAATAATTTTGATAATTAAAATAAATTAGATCGAAAAGAAATTTGCAAAAGAAAAACCTCGAACTCGTTACTATCGTCTTACTATTAACCTGATGGGTCAAACAATTGTATAAGCACGTGGTACTGGTCTCACAAAGTACACCCCACGTGGGTTGAACATAAAGAAAAGTTGCTATATTGAAAAATATTGTCAAGACGAGACGTTATAATCGCACGCACATTCGCATTGAAGATTGATGATGCTAGTTAGAGTTACTGATCAACACGTGGTTCCACTTTACTCACAAAGTAGTGACAAAGCAACTACCGGAATATATTCTGAACTGTACACTCGAATCACACTGCGTTGCAATTTAAGATAACACTAGAAGTTTTAGAGCTAAACCTGAAATAAAGGTGATTAAATTTTCAGTTAGGCTGAACTTAAGAAATCCATTGTCCTACGGACTTAGCAGACACGCGCTTAGTTGGAGATCTTACCACTTCAGACGCTCGCCACGGACAGACTGCCCTGGTCCCTCCTTGAGGGTGGCTCAAAAATACAAACGGAAGTGGCCAGAGGGGCAGCTTCCTATACCAACATGACAAAGGACGGACAGGACCATACTAAGGATAGAAACCTCTTTGCTTTTAGAAAGCGTAGCTACCGGTTCCGACGTTGGTCCTAATATTCTCTAGCAGACAGGCTTGTCTGCTACCCTCAAGCATGCAACTAGAAATACATTTGCTCATTCATCCTCTCACACAGAAGGGAATGGGGATGACAGTATCTTATCATATACAGTATATAAAAGAAAGCGGATGTAGGTTCCGTATGAGACTGTGTGACATGAATTACATATAAACTGTGTTTTAAAGTGTAGTAGTGTGACAGATCGTTCTTGTTTATGTGTAAAAGTAACACGTTCCACTACTCAGTCTCCTCCCAGATAGTCAGAAACGCCACAGTAAATTTAGAAGAGGAATTTATGCCATAAATGACAACAGATTTAAGAAATTAACATGAAATGAATCCAACAGAGACCTTTCATAACCCCAACGGTCCGGGAAAAGACTGTGCAGGGAATTTTCTGGCCATGCTGGGACATTCCCAAGCAGGCATCTCACAACCTACTTAAACCAAAAATGTAAAGAAAAGGCAAAAGGTCACCAGCTACTTGCTAAAACACAATAATTTCAACGTATCTTTAGAATCTATCAATTTCAAAGAGAAAAAAAAAACAATCTGTGACACCTATTTAAAAGATAGTGTAGACCTAATTCGGTCAGCAAGTAAAAACAATGGTTCTTGTGTCATTAGTATGAAAACAATTTCTGGTTGCTACCCTTATGGAGTTCACCAGTATTTGCTCATTGCAAGAGCCAACTGATCACAGGAAAATTTATGACTATTTATTAACAAGTAAAATTTATGAAAATAGCAAAGGTGCCACAGCAATAAAAAAAAACATAGCAATAACATCAGTATTATAAAGCAGAACATTACAATGCACAATCCGCAAAAGCAAAAAAAGTGATAGAAGAAAAAAAAACATGTTTCACAAAGGGGTTATCACAAAAAAATTCTATATCTTATAAAACTAATAATTTGTAGAATTAAAATAACTTTGTGGCACTAATGCAATCAATCTACTATATTTCAGTTAGTTAGCAAACAATGACCACTGTGTCATTATACTGAAACTACAATTAATTATGTGATTGTTACCCTTAAGGGGTTCCTCACAATAAATATGCCCCATGCAAAGGCTAATCGATCACAGTCCAATGAGAATGAATAGCTATCTGACTGATAAACGAAGCAATGCCACAGGAATGAATTTACGAAACAAAACATCACACAAGAACAAACATTGATCAATAAAACAGCTCTGAAAGTAAAATAGTCAACACCTAAAAAAAAAAAACACCAATAAATAAAACATCTGCAAACTACAAGAGTCAAAGTCTAAAAAAGAAAAAACAACAAATAGAACACCTGCAAAATACAAGAGTCAGTCTAATAAACACCAATAAATCGAACCTCTGCAAAACACATGAGTCAAAGTTTCTGTGACAGAAACACACGTATATGCATTGAACTAAGAACCGTATAATCACTGTTCATTGACACACTCAGTAGTTCCACTGTTCCGAGGCACAATATAAGGGAAGGTGGGGGGGGGGGGGGGTTCGTCGCCGCAGCTGTCAGTAGGAATTTTTGTCCATCCGTTGCGTGGAATCCCGCCGTCTCTGCTGTCTCATGAAGTTTCTCTTGGTGGCCCGTGTCACGTGCATCTAGATTTAGTTCCATGTTTGTGTTGTCAAATTCGTGTGGTATCCTCGTTTGACACGCCAGGTTGATAATCCTGGGCAAGGATGACACTTAATGGCTCTTCTTTGTGCCACCCTTAGCGACCAGAGAACATCGAACCATGATTTACTGTCGCTTGACAGTAGGCATCCGTCAGGAAATGTCGATAGGCGTCGTTGACGTCTGCAAGTTTCTCTGGACAGTACCTGTCAAAAGGCTCCACGCCCCTTTATCCCCTGTCTTCTGTCGTTTCACCGCGGCCGTCTCGTCACGTTCGCATGCGTGTGGTGCGTTGCCAGCAGTTGGATTTCCTTGCGGTGGACCGCTCGCCCATCTCAGGTCATCGCCTCCAGGAAGGGTCGCACTGGGGCGGCCGCCTATTAGCTCCAGGTGCAAGGGAAAGTGTTTGTCGCCTGCCCTTCTTTTGTTGTCGACCGTGCTCCCGAAGTGGCCCGGTTGACAGCGTGTCCTGCTGGGAAACCCGCCAGTTTACAACTAGCCCTCCTCCTCGTTGCTCCCACTGTCACGTAAGAGTTTAGCCGGTTCGCTTTCACGATCTCAACTGCATTCACAGAAATTGTTCATCATAGTTATGTGATTACAAAATGTCATACATAATACCACTTAGTATTGTCTTTCACAATTTTTAAGAACAAAAGTGAGACTTAATTTTTTTTAAAAATAAAATAGTTAGATGAATCGACAATATAAAAATAAAAGTTAAATGACTTGACAATATAAAAAAATAAAAGTGAAATGACTTGACAGTATAAAAATAAAAATTAAATGAACTGATAATATAATACCTAAATCCACATCACTAATGTGGTTCACTTGCGTTTTAATAAATCAAATGCTACTTATTAATTCTCTAAAATGAATAGGATTATGCCTTGTGCAAGTATAGGTCAGGACAACGTAGGGTTCACATGTTATTTACACACATACACATGCGCACCTGTTGTCTATTCTACAAACTAACTACCCATAAACATGCATTACTCAAAATTCTACTTCAACCCACTACTAGTTAATCCAACAAACTACTTCAATGCTACTCCAACACAGTGGTTATACCACTACAACATTGTTCTAATTCGTCTTCCTGACGCTCGCGCATATGTCTTGTCACATGAGAAATATGGAGAAACTTTCCTTAAACATACATAGTAAAAAGAACAATGGTTATTTACACGCAAAATCATTTATACCAGTTGACACACCTGATGAGAGACTCGCAATTATACATCTATAATACACATATGTTTATACATAAAACAGTAAGACAATTTCATCTAAAATTACGTTATCACAAGAATTAATCACGATGATGACTCTGAGAACGGTAAAGATATCTGCATCATACAGGTTATACTACATTTTCTTACCCATTTTACTGCGATTTCGTTCCTTCTTTAAGTTACCTTTCGCTTCCAAATCAGTTATTTCGCCTGTGGTGGTCATTCTGGATTCATTTCTCATGAATGGCAAAATTGTGGTCACCTCTATTCTGTAAAACAGTTTCATTTTAACATATTGAACTTACAGCAGAAACAAAAGATCCGAATCCTCCTGAAGTTTAAATGACAAATGTTTTGCTTCATCCTTAATACCTTAAACCAAGCTTTCCTTCGGTCCCATAATCAAAATTATTTAATCTTCCTCTACCATCAAGAGGGAAATTTCCTCAGTAGAAATCATATAGGCTGCAGTGCATCCCGCACCACCAAAAACAGTAAGCTGTAATGCTCACAGCATCAGCAAAACACATAAACGTCGCTTTTCTAGGACAAGTATTAACGCAGAATAATTTTTCAGGCTCTGGCTCAACATCAATCAAGACTACAGAAAGGATCCATATTTCTGTTCCATTCTCCATTTGCTGAAAAAGTGCTCGTCATTTGACTGCCATAATACTATTTCAGGGCCACGTAAATTGCACAAACCACAACTATTCTTCCACCTTGAAGGGAATCAATCTACTTACGAAATCCACAGACAGCACTTTACGTACTCAGCTATAAAGAACAAAAAAGACATATATCATCAATATTAACATATTAGCGTATATTGGGAAGCCATTGGTTAAACAATCGTATTATCGCGTCCTCTTTTCAAGATTCCAAAGTTACTCATTCCTTTCTCAGAGTTCTCCTATCTTAAAATATTCATACAGCACGCATACTATAGTAAGAGATCCTCATTTATACTGACAGATATAGAATAGTAATAGATAGATAGTAGCACTGAAAGCAGAAAATCGGAAACAAGGCTACTAACAGCTGGGGACCTGGGTTTGCCAGACCCATAATACCCACAGATCGGATATTCCCCTGAGTTTTGCATTAATTCAACACAGATCTTGCTTCTCTCAGGAGCGACTCTTTTCAATTTACACAAAAAAACCATAAACAGCATTTCACTCGTTCACAAAGAAACCTTTTATGTTCACATTTGAACCAACCTAAATCCCAATTGCACAAGCAAAGAAAAAAAAGAAAACTAAAAACATCACTTCAATCAATCACATAGAAACATTCATCACTATTTTTACCAACATATTATTCAAAATGCATTTATCACAAATGTAAACTAATCAATTGTTTCTCTTCACCGTCGTCTCTACTCCTCCCTGTCCTTTCTACTCAATGTATGGTTTTACGTTTGACACATGGTGTAGTCCTTTTGATTTCTTCGATCGAAGAGTTTCCACTTCTATGGCTTTTTCATGGGGAATCTTCCTTATCCGATACGGGTCGTTAAAGAGATTAAAAAATTTCTTGCAGACACCTGACCGTTAGACAGCTTGTGTGATCTTATAAGAACTTTTTGTCCTACATGAAACACTGTTTTTCTCACGTTTTTCTTATACGCCTTGACTCTGGCTTCTGCTGCACGCTTGATGTTGCGTAAAACTAAGTCAACAATTGCGTTCCGGCGTAGTCTCGGCTGTAGTGGCCAAGGCACCACCTCTTTGATTTTGCTCGGGGGCTCCTTGTTTTTTAGCACAGTGATTGGCGGAAGCTTTGTTGACGTATTAGGCAACTCATTAATTATGTTCTGAAATCCTTTTAGGTGTATGTCCCACGATCGGTGATCACGACTGCAGTATAACCTACATAATTTTCCTAATTCACGCATAATACGCTCACTGGGGTTCGAGCTGGGGTGAAATAGAGATATATATATAGGTTTAATTCTTCTCCTTCGAAGCATCCGCTGCCGGTATTGCGATCTAAATTGTGGTCCATTATCCGAGATAACCCTTTTCACGCTCCCAACTTCATGCAGAAACTGCTTTGCAAATGCAGTTGCCACTGCCCTTCCTGTGGCTCGCTTCAACGGAGTCAGACACACAAACTTGGAGGTTAGCTCCACCGCTACGAAAACATATGCAAAACCTGCTTTAGATCGTATTAGTGGCCCAAATAGATCCACGGCCGCGAGGTCACAAAGTTTGCTTGGTATTATCGGGTGCAATGATGTAGCATAAGTCACTGTGGCCGCCTTTGCTCGCTGACAAGGTCCGCACACTCTAAGTACACCACGAATACGCCGTAGCATGTTATTAAAATAGCATGTCTCTTTCAGTTTTTCACAACATTTCTGTGCTCCGAAGTGACCATAACTCACATGTATGTACCATATAATTTTGTTTACGAGTTCCTCCGGAATCACCAACACCCATCTGGAGTCGTCCGGGGCTTGTTTCTTGAATAGTATTCTATTGCGCACTAAGTAGTACTGGCATATTCCTACATTCTCATTGTCCTCCCATTTCTTCTTTATATCTTTCAATACTGCGTCCTTATCTTGTTCGTCCGCTATACTCCCTAAAGAGCTGGTAACAAAATTCTCGAACGCTACATTCTGTAAGTATAGGATGCTAAAATTATTTTCACCGAGTTCCCCTTCTTCTGTGTGAACCAAACCTATAGGAATGCGCGATAAAGCGTCAGCAATTACATTTTTCTGTCCAGGAATGTATTCTACAGTGAAATTATATTCCTGTAGGTATAGTGCCCAGCGTCCTAGTCTCCCATGCGTGACTTTTGTGCTCATAAGAAATTGGAGTGCACGATGGTCAGTGTACACCCTGGTGGTCCTCCCAAATAAAAAATACCTAAATTTTGAGAATGCCCAAACTATCGCGAGTGCTTCGAGTTCCGTCACGGAATAATTTTTTGCACATCGAGAGAGCACCCTGCTCCCAAACGAGATTGTTTTCCAAGTTGTAATATCATCATTTCCTTCCGTTTGAAACAGTACCGCACCTAATCCTGACAAGGAACTGTCCGTCATTAAACAGAATTCTTGTGTCAGGTCGGGATGCACGAGGATGGGAGCCTCTACCAATGCCTTTTTCAATTTATAAAATTCATCCTGTGGCTCTTGATCCCAAACCCACAAAGCGTTCTTCCCTGTTAGTCCACATAGACGGGGTGTACCAAGTACACTAAAATTTATAAATCACTTATAAAAATTACACAGGCCTAAGAATGCTCGCAACTGTTTTTTATTTGTCGGCATTGCACACTCCGCTATCGCCGCAATTTTCTCCGGGTCAGGTTGTATTCCATTTGCTGAGACAATATGGCCTAAGAATTTTATGTTCTCTCGTCCGAACTGTGACTTATCTAAGTTGACTGTTACACCTGCCTTCTCAAAAACATCCAGTAGTCTGTTCAGAACGTCATTATGGTCCTCCCACGACTTTTCCGCAATTAATGTCATCCACGTAAATTGTCACTCGCTGTTTCAAATCATCAGGTAAAATGCTATTTAATCCCCTTATAAAAGCAGCTGATGAGACGTTTAGTCCGAACGGGAGACGCCGAAATTGGAAACAATTTCCGTAACACAGGAACGCTGTATATAATCTGCAAGATGGGTGCAGCACGATTTGCCAAAAACTCGAACGGAGGTCGACAGATGATAGTACCTTTACCTCGTGGAAACGTTGTAAGAGTTCCTCAAGGCTCTCAGGCCTGTCCGTTTCCGACATAATAATTGTGTTTTTCTGTCTCGAGTCTAGCACCAAACGAACTGAGTTGTCGCGTTTTGGCACGACAAGCAAGGGTGAGTTGTACGAGCTTACTGCCCGCTCAATTATTCCTTTTTCTAACATCTTGTTTATTTCCTTCTCCACCTGGGCTTTATACGCCACGGGAATAGGGTATGGTCTAACAGAAAACTTCTGATGGTCACGTACTCTGAATTGGTAAGTAAAACCCTTAATCGCCCCCGGAGTCTCAGAAAATATCCGTTCATGATTCCTAAGTAGGCAATACAATTTCTCCTTTTCCCTCTCCGTGGTTCTGACACCCGCGATGCTCTTTCTCAGTGCATCAGCAAAAGCAACATCTTTCCCCTGCTCACCAGACGTAGAGCAGAACTCACTTACATAGTTTACGAGTAGCTCCAGTCTGGGTTGCGACTCGGTTTGAGCTTGAAATTTTAGGCAACTAATTTCTGACTCGGCACGTAATATGCATTCATCAAATACTAAATTAATTAGCTGATCCCCAACTTGAACTGTCATTACTCCTCCACCCTTATCAATTACTGCATGGTGGGCATTCATGAAGTCATTTCCTAAAATCATTGCCACATTCAGCATTGGGAGCACAAAGAAGTTGTACTCAAACTCTCTTCCCTGGCAGATAAAATTAAGCCGAGTCTGCCTTCGGATTTCTATGCTCTTACCGTAGATTGCGCCCTTTACCTTTATTCCTCGCACTTGAAAAACGGACCAAGTCCCAGTCCCTTCGCATTTTTGAAATGCTGCCTCGCTCACTATCGAGAAAGGGCTTCCAGTGTCAATGACAGACAGAATAAGCTCGTAGTTATGTGACTGGATTTGTGATTTCCTGTCAGAGAGGTCACAGTTCGTAGTAATTGACAGAAAGTCATCGAGTAAAACAGAAGTGATTTCTGGCGTTCCCCAAGGTAGTGTTATAGGCCCTTTGCTGTTCCTTATCTATATAAACGATTTGGAGACAATCTGAGCAGCCGTCTTCGGTTGTTTGCAGATGACGCTGTCGTTTATCGACTAATAAAGTCATCAGAAGATCAAAACAAACTGAAAAATGATTTAGAAGTGATAACTGAATGGTGCTAAAAGTGGCAGTTGACCCTAAATAACGAAAAGTGTGAGGTCATCCACATGAGTGCTAAAAGGAACTCAAACTTCGGTTACGCGATAAATAAGTCTAAACTAAAAGCCGTAAATTCAACTAAATATCTAGGTATTACAATTACGAATAACTTAAATTGGAAGGAACACAAAAAATGTTGTGGGGAAGGCTAACCAAAGACTGCGTTTTATTGGCAGGACGCTTAGAAAATGTAACAGACCTACTAAGGAGACTGCCTACACTACGCTTGTCCGTCCTTTTTTAGAGTACTGCTGCACGGTGTGGGATCCTTACCAAATAGGACTGACGGAGTACATCGAAAAAGTTCAAAGAAAGACAGCAGGTTATGTATTATCGCGAAATATGATAGAGAGTGTCACAGAAATGATACAGGATTTGGGCTGGAAATCATTAAAAGAAAGGCGTTTTTCGTTGCGACGGAATCTTCTAACAACATTCCAATCGCCAACTTTCTACTCTGAATGCGAAAATATTTTGTTGACACGCCCTACATAGGGAGGAACGATCAGCACAATAATATAAGGGAAATCAGAGCTCGTACAGAAAGATATAGGTGTTCATTCTTTCCACGCGCTATACGAGATTGGAATAATAGAGAATTGTGAAGGTGGTTCGATGAACCCTCTGCCAGGCGCTTGAGTGCGATTTGCAGAGTATCCATGTAGATGTAGATATGTTACATTCTTTGGAGCATCACATCTGAAACGCTTCGTTTCTCTTCTGTTTCGATTTTGCAATTCTTCATGGTTCACTGCCGGTTCACGACCGTACAATGCTGTTTTCCAAATGAACATTCTCAGAAATTTCTTCCTCAAATCAAGGCCTACGTTAGATTCTAGTAGACCTTTCTTGGCCAGGAATACCCTCTCTTCCTGTACTAGTCTGGTCTGATTTTAATGTCGTCCTTGCTTCGTCTGTCATGGGTCACTCTACTTCCAAGGTAGTAGAATTCCTTAATTTCTGAATGACCTGTTGTAAAGTACCTCGCTATTCTCATGTCTGCTACTTCTGATTACTTTTATCTTTTTTCCGGTTTACTCTCAAGCCATATTCAATTCATTCCAATCAACGATTCTTGTAATTCTCCTTCACTTTTGCTGAGGATAGTAATGTCATCAGCACTTCTCATGACTGGTAAGCTTCCACCATGAATTTTAATCCCACTCTTGAAACTTTCCTTTATTTATTTATTTATTTATTTATTTCCGTCTTTGATTATTCGGTGTATAAACTGAACAGTGGGCGAAAGACTGCATTGCTGTGTGACATCCTTTTTAATCCGGGCTATACTTCTTGGTCTTACTGTGTTGCTGTTCCCTCTCGGTTCTTGTATAGGAAGCAGTCAAATGAAATCGAAACAGATAGGGAAAAAAGTAAACTTTTTTCCATGTATAACTGACCATCTTGTTTCACGGTGGGATAAATGTAGTGACAGGTATGCTGGATACTTTTAAAATAACGAACAGTTTATTTATTTTTTTCCATCTGTCTTGTTTTCATTTGACTGCCACTTACATGTTAACTGTCTTTCCCTACTCCTTATTTCTATTTTTCTCAAAATGTCGAACGTCATGCACCATATTATATTGTGGAACGCTTTTTCTTAGTCGGCACACACTAAGAGTGTGTCTTGAATTTCCTTCACTATTGCTTGCATTATGAAGCGTGACGTCAGAAATGCTTCTCTGGTGCCTTCACCTTTCCTAAAGCTAAGCTGATCGCCATGTAATAAATGCTCAATTTTCTTCTCCATTCTTCTGTATATTAATCTTGTAAGCAGCTCGGATGCATGAGCTGTTAAACTGATTATGCTGTAGTTCTTGCACTTGTTGGCTCTTTCTATCTTCAGAACTGTGTGGATGATATTTTTATGAATGTCTGATGGTATGATAGATTCTACAGAGTGAAAAGTATTTAAGCCGACAAACTCTGGCAGGTTGTAGGGGACATCAAAACAAATATTTTTCCCGAATGTCATTTTTTCCAATGAGGAGTATTTAAACCGGTAGAGGAAGATTTCTGTGGCGGCAAATTAATTAAACCAACAAACACTTTTCCATTTTTTTATGACCAAGATACAACACATTAACACAAACCAATTTCAATTACAGTACATTTTCAAAAATTCCTCCATTGACACGTAAACAAAGATAACACCGTCGGATCATGTTCTGTCTGACACGGGCAAAAACGCCAGGAATATTCTGAATTCTTCCTGCTGCTGCCATTATCCGGGCAACCAGATCCTCTTCTGATGCAACAAAAGTTGCGTAAACAAGGTTGCGCATCTCTCCCCACAAAAAAAGTCCACAGGGGACATATCTGCGGATCGAGCAGGCCATGGTACAGGACCACCTCTACCAGTCTACGTTTCTGGGAAAAGTCGGTCCAGGAATCGACGCACACGACGACTGCAATGTGCCGGCGCCCCGTCATGTTGGAACCACATGCGTTGTCTTGTAGGGACCGGGACGTCTTCCAGCAATTCTGGCAATGCTCTGGGTGGATAATCAACTGGTTCCAGGTTGTGGACACGGTGTAAGGGAAATGGACGTAATAATTGCTCTCGAAGGACTGTTCTTACATTCGTCTGATTCGTCCCCATGTTACGTGCAATTGCACGAGTGCTGATTGAAGGATTCCGCTCCACATGCTGCAAGACAGCTTCCTCAAATTGCAGCGTTCTTACCATGTGACGGTGTCCCTGTCGAGGTAATCTGCTAAATGACCCGGTCTCACGCAGACGTTGGTACACAGCAGTAAAGGTCGTATGATGCGAGATACGGCTATCAGGATATTGTTGTTGATAAGCCCGCTGTGCAGCTCGTCCGATAGGGTGCTCCACGAAGTACGCACCAACCATATCAGTGTACTCACTCCGGATGTATCCGTCCATCAGTAATCAGAGACAATGCACTACTACACTAGTGGACAGCAGTTGCCTACAACTGAAGAGCGTAATACGGCCTCCACCGGTTTAAATAATCCACACAGGAAAAAATGACATTAGGGAATAATATTTGTTTTGATGTCTCCTAAAACCTCCCAGAGTTTTTCGGTTTAAATACTTTTCACCCTGTATAAACCAACTTGAATAGTCGTTTGCTTGCCACTTTGCACAGTTATTATAGAAATTACGATGGAATGTTGAAAGGTCTCTGTGGATTCCTTTCATGTTAATTTCTTAAATCTGTTGTCATTTACGGCATAAATTCCTCTTCTAAATTTACTATGGCGTTTCTGACTATCTGGAAGGAGACTGAGTAGTGGAACGTGTTACTTTTACACATAAACAAGAACGATCTGTCACACTACTACACTTTAAAACACAGTTTATATGTAATTCATGTCACACAGTCTCATACGGAACCTACATCCGCTTTCTTTTATATACTGTATATGATAAGATACTGTCATCCCCATTCCCTTCTGTGTGAGAGGATGAATGAGCAAATGTATTTCTAGTTGCATGCTAGAGGGTAGCAGACAAGCCTGTCAGCTAGAGAACAGTAGGACCAACGTCGGAACAGGTAGCTACGGTTTCTAAAAGCAGAGAGGTTTCTATCCTTAGTATGGTCCTGTCCGTCCTTTGTCATGTTGGTATAGGAAGCTGCCCCTCTGGCCACTTCCGTTTGTATTTGTGAGCCACCCTCAAGGAGGGACCAGGGCAGTCTGTCCGTGGCGAGCGTCTGAAGTGGTAAGATCTCCGGCTAAGCGCATGTCTGCTAAGTCCGTAGGACAATGGATTTCTTAAGTTCAGCCTAACTGAAAATTTAATCACCTTTATTTCAGGTTTAGCTCTAAAACTTCTAGTGTTATCTTAAATTGCAACGCAGTGTGATTCGAGTGTACAGTTCAGAATATATTCCGGTAGTTGCTTTGTCACTACTTTGTGAGTAAAGTGGAACCACTTGTTGATCAGTAACTCTAACTAGCGTCATCAATCTTCAATGCGAATTTGCGTGAGATTATAACGTCTCGTCTTGACACTATTTTTCAATATAGCAACTTTTCTTTATGTTCAGCCCACGTGGGGTGTACTTTGTGAGACCAGTACCACGTGCTTATACAATTGTTTGACCCATCAGGTTAATAGTAAGACGATAGTAACCAGTTCGAGGTTTTTCTTTTGCAAATTGCTTTTCGATCTAATTTACTTTAATTATCAAAATTATTGTCGAGTTACATTGTGTAAACCAAGTTGACCACGTGAAGCATGTCGTGTAATCATCAAAGTAGCCGTCAATTATTCTTTACGGGAAGATTTCACAGAGAGCTGGTATGAATTTAGTATGCCAGTGTGTGGTAATTACATGACGGACAGGATTGCGCTACGAACGTAACTTCTTTGGGTGAAAATTGAATTGGTTGGTTGTGGTTAATTTCCTCTTGCATATGTTTCAACGTTCTTCGTGTGTTATTTTATGAATGCAGTGTTGTATGCAGTCTGCCAATCTTGGCTCCATATTTGATGTGTTACGTAAGATTACAAACTCACATTTTCACAGTCCTGAATAAGGCACCAGCTTAGTTATGACTCATGTTTAATATGCTGAAATATCAATGATCAATGTTAAAATAAATTTCGAAATATAAACTGATTTATTTCTTGTTATATAAATTCTCTTTTTTATATACACTCCTCGAAATTGAAATAAGAACACCGTGAATTCATTGTCCCAGGAAGGGGAAACTTTATTGACACATTTCTGGGGTCAGATACATCACATGATCACATTGACAGAACCACAGGCACATAGACACAGGCAACAGAGCATGCACAATGTCGGCACTAGTACAGTGTATATCCACCTTTCGCAGCAATGCAGGCTGCTATTCTCCCATGGAGACGATCGTAGAGATGCTGGATGTAGTCCTGTGGAACGGCTTGCCATGCCATTTCCACCTGGCGCCTCAGTTGGACCAGCGTTCGTGCTGGACGTGCAGACCGCGTGAGACGACGCTTCATCCAGTCCCAAACATGCTCAATGGGGGACAGATCCGGAGATCTTGCTGGCCAGGGTAGTTGACTTACACCTTCTAGAGCACGTTGGGTGGCACGGGATACATGCGGACGTGCATTGTCCTGTTGGAACAGCAAGTTCCCTTGCCGGTCTAGGAATGGTAGAACGATGGGTTCGATGACGGTTTGGATGTACCGTGCACTATTCAGTGTCCCCTCGACGATCACCAGTGGTGTACGGCCAGTGTAGGAGATCGCTCCCCACACCACGATGCCGGGTGTTGGCCCTGTGTGCCTCGGTCGTATGCAGTCCTGATTGTGGCGCTCACCTGCACGGCGCCAAACGCGCATACCGACCAAGGCAGAAGTGACTCTCATCGCTGAAGACGACACGTCTCCATTCGTCCCTCCATTCACGCCTGTCGCGACAGCACTGGAGGCGGGCTGCACGATGTTGGGGCGTGAGCCCAGCTTCATGGAGACGGTTGCGAATGGTCCTCGCCGATACCCCAGGAGCAACAGTGGCCCTAATTTGCTGGGAAGTGGCGGTGCGGTCCCCTACGGCACTGCGTAGGATCCTACGGTCTTGGCGTGCATCCGTGCGTCGCTGCGGTCCGGTCCCAGGTCGACGGGCACGTGCACCTTCCGCCGACCACTGGCGACAACATCGATGTACTGTGGAGACCTCACGCCCCACTTGTTGAGCAATTCGGCGGTACGTCCACCCGGCCTCCCGCATGCCCACTATACGCCCTCGCTCAAAGTCCGTCAACTGCACATACGGTTCACGTCCACGCTGTCGCGGCATGCTACCAGTGTTAAGGACTGCGATGGAGCACCGTATGCCACGGCAAACTGGCTGACACTGACGGCGGCGGTGCACAAATGCTGCGCAGCTAGCGCCATTCGACGGCCAACACCGCGGTTCCTGGTGTGTCCGCTGTGCCGTGCGTGTGATCATTGCTTGTACAGCCCTCTCGCAGTGTCCGGAGCAAGTATGGTGGGTCTGACACACCGGTGTCAATGTGTTCTTTTTTCCATTTCCAGGAGTGTATATAGCATCGGTTGTAGTATGACTATTAAAAGATTATAATTAATGTTAGTCGGGTTGGGAATTTGGTAAGCTAGACTGGATACCTGGTGAAACAGTTGCGCAGTAATGCAAGGTTAACTTCCCCAGACAGCTCACAGCTTTTAACCCGCTTTTATTGTCTATCAGCACCGATTTCATAGAAAATCAAAGCAACAACGTTACACATGGCGACCATGTTCTGTGATTCCGCTAGACTCTGGAATCTCTGAAACGCCAGATTGCGAGCGTTGTATAATCTTAATTTTTTTCCCTGCAGTGCTCAAACAACTTCTGCGTTGTTCTGAGCAGACTTTCAAAAGATTCACGGCGTTGTTGAGCGGCGTTGTGTTGTTTGTCTTTTTTTGTTTTCTATATTTGTGTGTTTTATATGTATGTGTTTTTCTTCTCGCTTGTAAATTGCACTGACCTCGATCAAAGATATAAATTTGTATTGCGTGTGAAAAAGTGCGTACTAGGTTGGGTACCTTTCGTGTGACTGTCGTAATTTTTGGGGTATACATATATTCTGATTAGTGTGTTGTGTACCGGGCATAAATTGAACTAATGCAGACACGTAACCAAGCTAAAAGTAGGCGGTCCAATAACTTAAACATCATGGACCAAGGTTATAATTTGATTTCGAATATTAATGCCTCAGACGGTTCCGAAAATGCACTGGGGAATACTTCAGAGGAAATGCAAAACAGGACGAACGGGCTCACATCAGAGACAGAAATTAATTTGCCTCCAACTAACCAAATTGATTTGGCAGAACTCATGAAAGCCTTATTGCAACATAATAAAGAAAACGCAGAGAAATCTGAAAAATCGATCCGAGAGCTAGGCGATCAAATGATGCAAAAATCTGAAAAATCGTTCCGAGAACAAAAAGAATCTTCTGAAAAATCGAGCCGTGAGCTAGGCGAACAAATGACACAGAAATCTGAAAAATCGATCCGTGAGCTAGGCGAACAAATGACGCAGAAATCTGAAAAATCGATCCGCGAGCTCGGCCAACAAATAGACGAAAAACTAATCCAGCAGACAAATAAAGTCGACAAGTCGATGCAGAGAGTGTCCGATGATATCTCACAAAGAATAAACAATCTGGCAAGTGAAATAAAAAGTGATATTATGAAAGAATTAGGCCGTACATTTGAACAAATCGATGACCGTCTGCAAGCCTTAGAACAGGGCAAGCGGAGTCGCGATGCGGAATCTAAAGAGAGCGAAGAACAGCTACTTAGGAATTTCCAAGTGCTGAGAGAAGAATGCCAAAGAGAACACCAGCAGGTACTCTTGAGGGTCCAAGAGGCGGAAACACATTGTCCCTCGTCCGTTAGCAACACAGTAGCGGACAACAGTCAAGCGATTCACGCACTGGAACAGCAAGTAGAACAATTGAAGCAGACTGGGGCGTAGGACAACAGACAAATACATGATAAGATTGCGGCATTAGCGGACATCGTAGGCACGATGAAGGTGACGGAAAGCGAGAACAATACTACACCGGTAGCGGCCACAGAGGCCAAAGAAGTGCGTTCGCTTCTTAGATTTCAGAAGGGACAGTTCGAAGTGAACAAGCGGCACAAAGCTGTAAGAGGCGAATTACAAGAACGCATGGCGCATCTGGAAAACCGCATGGCGTGTGATTACGAACTCGCCAATAGCACTAAAAATAGCCGTACGAACAGTGCAGAGAGGGACTCTGGCCACGAGGTAGATTTTGACGACAGGGAAGAATGTATTTTGAGGGGCAGACATGAAAAGAAAATAGAAACATTCAAGGGCCTCGCCGGGAGGAAATGCGGGGATTTGATTTCAAACATTTTCTTACGGTGAGAAAGTTTGAGATATTCCGAAATTCACAAAAAGGAATACATCAATGAGCATGGCTCGAGCAATTTGAGTTCTGTCTTTCCCCCGACTGGGCAAGTTCACATAAGATGGAATATATGTGTGGCTATTTGGAAGGCGAACCGGCGATTCGCATGAGGTCGGCAGCGCGTCACGGCAACTCCACTTGGGAGTTTCGACAAGCCTTTCTGTCCGCCTATTGGTCGGAAGCGGCACAAGATAGGGTCAAGCATGGCATAATTATGCTGCCAAATTTGAACCAGTCTGGTTTCGGCAGCCCAGCACGCCTATTCGACCACATGCTGCAGGCAAATCAATTTTTATTCGACCCATAGGGGCCTGCGGAACTAATTGGGATATGCATCACCAAATTGCCGATGCACTTGCGCCACGTCATTCTTGCGGGACGATGCAAAGAGGACGTGGAAACGTTTAAGACACTTCTCCAAGAGTTGGAATACAATACAGGAGAATGCCCACCTAATCAGGCACAAAGTTATTACGGGGCACAGCAGCGCGATCGCAGTCGTGGCCGTAGTACTAATCAACGGCGTGACTGGTCGTCGCGACGCGAACGGAACAATAATCGGGACCGGCCGTATAGAAACTGGGGTTACAGTCGCGAACACAGCTGGAACAACGGAAATGATCGAGGACGTGGACAGAATCGTGAACGCAACAGTTACGGCAACCAGAATCGATACTACGGTGAACACGGTGGGAATAGGGCTATAGGAGGAGCACCTCATGATGTTGAAATTCGGCCAGCTAACCCTAGACATAATCCAGCAAATGGAAATGAACAAAACCGGCAATGACAAACGATCAGCGCAGAAGGCGCCCAATCGGAACAAATGAACGACATGGCAAAGGAGTGCATACGGTATATAGAGAGGGAAGATATTAGAGAGGATTTGTTGCAAGAAACTACGAGTGCTAAAATTTCGGGAATAAATCCAGTCGTGACAGTTGCAGTAAACGAAATATGTTTTAAGTGTGTCATTCACACTGGAAGCCCTTTCTCGACAGTGAGCGAGGCAGCATTTCAAAAATGCGAAGGGACTGGGACTTGGTCCGTTTTTCAGTTCCCTTGATATTGTACACCAGCAATAGTTACTCTGTTTCTTTTTTAACTATTACTTATTTTATTTATTTGACCTTTAACTGCTCCGTTATTTAGTCACTTACAATGTTCTTCAATACATTTACAATTTCATATTCATGAGATGTTAATAACTCGCAATCATATTCTACTTGAGTAAGTTTTATGGGATTTATCAATGCAAATCGGCCAAGAGGTTACCACTGTACACAAACAATCAATTGTATAATGACTACACACAGTTTAGTTAAAAAAAAAGGTTCAAATGGTTCTGAGCACTATGGGACTCAACATCTGAGGTCATCAGTCCCTTAGAACTTAGAACTATTTAAACCTAACTTACCTAACGACACCACACAAATCCATGCCCTAGGCAGGATTCGAACCTGCGACCGTAGCGGTCGCGCGGTTCCAGACTGAAGCGCCTAGAACCGCTCGGCCACACCGGCCAGCCACAGTTTAGTCTTCTTGTAACAGCTGTCAGTGTTCACCTGTGGAATCAATCGAGCACTGTGGTTTCTGAGGCTCGGTGTCCTCGTATAACGGAATTTAAAGATGAATGTCCGACTCTTGGAAGTATCTTGCAATATAAAAATAGATTTTTAGTTGTCGGTCAAGGTTAATAAGACTTGTGGGTAGGACAATTGCCAGTTTGGCGATTTTTTACACAATTTGGCCTGCTCACTGGTGGAGTGGGAACAGCTGAGCAGATCTGCCAGTCCCGAGGGGTGATCTTCGGAGTATGGACTTGGTTGGTTGATTCAGGGAGTGGACCAAACAGCGAGGTCATCGTGTAAGTAGGCTGTTTAGGTTTTCTTATTGGTAACGCCACGTAGCTCTCTGTATGAAAAATCACTGGCTGTGCTGTGCGCACTCTGTGGGTAGTTTGCATTGTTGTTGGCTATTGTAGTGTTGGGCAGCTGGATGTGAACAGCGCGTAGCGTTGCGCAGTTGGAGGTGTGCCGCCAGCAGTGGTGGATGTGGGGAGAGAAATGGCGGAGTTTCGAAATTTGTAATACTGGATATCATGAACTGCTATATATATTATGACTATTAAGGTAAATACATTGTTTGTTCTCTATTAAAATCTTTCATTTGCTAACTATGCCTATCAGTAGTTAGTGCCTTCCATAGTTTGAATCTTTTATTTAGCTGGCAGTAGTGACGCTCGCTGTATTGCAGTAGTTCGAGTAACCAAGATTTTTGTGAGGTAAGCGATTTGTGAAACGCATAGGCTAATGTTAGTCAGGGCCATTCTTTTGTAGGGATTTCTGAAAGTCAGATTGCGTTGCGCTAAAAATATTGTGTGTCAGTTTAAGCACAGTCATGTACAATTTCATATGTCGACCCTTAGCCGAGGATACCTCACTGGAATCTTCTGATTTTTTTTCTTGTAGTTTGTGTAATTAGTGTAGCTATTGTTTATTGCTAGCGCGTCATTGTAGAGAGAATCTCCTTTGTAGTTGCTTTTTGTTGTGGCATACATGTAGATTTGCACCAAGTATTTCGCAGCTGCGCTTGCAATTAACTAGATATTATTTTCAGTGCTATGTTAATGTGTTCTCTTAATTTTGCTCTTCAAATTGTGCTTTTCTGTGTTATCGTGTGAAATATTGTGACAATAATCGCGTGTGAAAAACGTAACACTAGGCTCCAAAGTAAACTGAGAAATAATAGTGATGACGAGCGTAGCTTATCAGCACCACTGTGTAGTGAATTAACCGACATTCGAAGTAGTAATTTGGTAATTGTGCATAGGGAAATGGAGCGGGCGGCAAATAATGGTGTAGACAGTGAAACAGGTAGTGAACAGGGAAGCATTATCGATCGATCGGTCGGCAACAGCTCGCCTCAGGAATCCGAAATGACAGAACACTATATTGCAAATACTGTAGACTTAGGTTTTGGGTCCTCACCGTTTTCTCAAATGAGTCAAGACACATTTTCTGCTTGTGAAAATGTGATTGTTGCCGGTGAAAATGCACTGCCAAAAAGCATAGAGAAACAGATTCCAGACACTAATACATTATTATTGCAATTAATGCAACAAATTGAACAAAATCAGAGACAAACACAGCAAAAGCTTCAAAAGTTAGACACAATGGAACAACACCAGAGACAAACACAGCAACAGTTAGACGCAATGGAATTAAAGCTTCAAAAGTTAGACTCAGTGGAACATAAGCTTGAACAAACACATGAAGATTTAACTACTGAGTTACATAACATTGAATCGAAATGTCAAAAAGTCTGTAATGACGTAAAAACACAATTTTCTGAGCATTTTCAACCTATTTTTTCGCGGCATGAAAATGCATTACAGAATCACGAAGCAGCCATAAAAGAACTGCAAACTATTGTTCATGAAAATCATGAGACCTTGCAAGCTAAAACTGACTCAGTTGCATCTAACGATTCAGTTACACAACTTGCAAAAACTCAGGAAAACTTAAAGGACACAGTAGATACTCTGAAAATTGGTTCAGAAAGACACATGGAGGAAATTAGTTCATTATCAGAGAAAGTAGTTGAACTTTCGGATCAGCTAAATAATTTATCTAAGAAGGTGGATGATAATCTGAATGACACAAAACCGGTAGTCTTTAATGACACAGAAGAGTGCGAACGAATTAGGAAACTGAAACAAAATCTGAATCAAATTAATACGCAACACCAAAGAGAAATCTGGGAAGTACAAGATCAGCTGACACAGGTAATACAAGAATTACGTATTTCAGAGGACACTCGCACTCCAATACGGGAAGAGGGACACAGAAATACGGAACAGCCACAAAATAATAACACGGGGCACTTCGGAAATTATGAAAGAAATTGGCAAGGTACACCGAATTTTGAGATGGAACCGCCGAAACGACGTAACAATGACCGACATGCCACTCGCCGACATGATGATTTTGACTATAAGCTGTTCATTACTACACGTAAATTCAAAACGTTTAAGAATTCTGCCAATGACATTCATCCACAAGCGTGGCTCCATCAATTCTCTCATTGTTTTCCTCCCAACTGGTCATTAGAACACAGATTAGAATTTATGTGTGGATACTTAGAGAATGAACCAGCTGTAAGAATGCGATCAGTCATTCACGATTGCCACAGTGAAGGTGAATTTTACCATGCCTTCCTCTCAGCATATTGGTCTCAAGCCACACAAGACCGAGTAAAACATGGCATCATAATGATGAAACATTTCGAACAATCTGAATTTTCCAGTCTTGTGAAATACTTTGAAGACATGTTGCACAAGAATCAGCACCTGTCAAACCCATACAGCCCCTCAGAACTTATCCGCATTTGCTTAATCAAATTACCTGAACATTTACGACATATTATTTTGGCAGGACGTTGCAAAGACGACATTGAAGCTTTTCAAGGGATCTTACAACAACTGGAAATAGACACTGACAATCGCGGAATGCGAAAACAGGAGCACAACAATTACAGGTCACATCCGTCACAATTCCGCGAAGACAGAAATAATAACTGCACGCGACAAGGATATTCTCACAACACAAATCGTGACCAAAACAGACACCACCCGTATGACAACCGTTGGCAGAGTAGTAATAATTACAGGGAAAGATCACCTCTCCGTGGTAATGACTAACACAGAGGCAATCAGAGAAACAGACAATATGGGAACCAAAACAATTATTATTACAGGAGACAGAATAACTTTAGACGCAATGGTCCAGCGTGCAGTTATGATTCAGGGAGAAATTCTCCACCACTTAACCGACAACAAAGAAGCTACAGGAACTACCGACATGACGACAGACGATGTGATCGTAACCACAGACCTGAATTTCATCAGAACTGGCGGGATTTAAACAGGGCTGGGCCCTCTGGGCAAGGTGAATTTGTAGAAGTTAGACCTCCAAATCCCAATAACGACGCGCGCCAACAAAGGAACAGACAATGACTCGCACCGCAGGCAGCCGCATGCGCTGGCTGGCTCAGAGAAAAATAACATAGACGCTAACCTTGAGAAAAATTTTAGCACTCCTCACCGACGTATACCACATGATAATTGAGTCGAAGTTGAAACTCTGAGTACTATGAAGAATAAAAGATCGCACCACATTTCACATGTAAAACCGTTTATTGAAAGATAATCTGCTTTTTAACTTTGTCTTTGCCATAAAACTTTTCACTTCACGTTACTAGTATGCTTTAGAAATTGTTAACATGCAACAATATCTGAAGTTAAATATCCAGTCAAGAACCAAGAGAACTTATTTAAACATAAATTACCACTGCATTGTGAAAGTGAACAGACGTCACAGTGTAATTGTGAATGTACATTCTTGCTTGTTAGTTGCACGATTACATAACGACTATAAGGCTCACATACTTAGAGCATTTACCAGTACTGCTAATGAGATTTTAATGCAACATTTTGGTTTACTTGAAAATACATTCTGGATTTAAAGTACTTTCTGTGAGATACCAGATGACACAGTGGTTAGTTTATGTGACAGCTACACGATTTTATCACGAGGCTACTAATGAGTGACAATTTACAACGTTGCTTTTGTGGTGTATCTGTTTTATATCTGCACAGTTTTTCTGAATTATTCTGGAAAGTAAAACATGTTTTAGTAGTAACTTTTGTGGTATAGCTACAATGAGACAGCCTTTTCCGTAGCACAACAATACGTTACAGCACAGTACTTTCTTCATCACAGCAATAAGCGTAATAACTAAGATATCTATACGCAAAGCATTTCACTTTTGTTTATCATGAGGTAAGTACATTGGCTTCTGCAGAACTTAGCTTTCGGAGGACAATAACTACGACACTTCCACAGAGATTATCTTATAGCAAGATGCACATTTAGCGCTACAGGACACGTATTTAAGTGATTAATTTTGTACTTAAAACATTTATTTTTAAAGATATTTGAAGTAAATTGATACAAAGGTTTTCCGTGATACATTTCATTCCATTGCTGTAATCTGTACCACCTGAGGGTATAATTATATTAATCCTCAAGGGGGTACACGCCTACTTTGTGTACCATGTGTTTGGCAAGCACAAGGAGCCCTAGCTAATATGGTATTTGCTTATACAACTTTACACATCGGTACCATATTCCTGTAACACATAAATTACACAGCTATCTGATCATTTAACTGAGAGATAAACTTTTTTTTACTACATCAGTGACAGATGTTTATGTAATTACACCTTGGATAACTTCACACTTACGAAATTGTATTTTGTCTGTACTTTGTGAACTGTTCATATTTTTTCGGACCCATTGTGATATTATGAGAGCTTTGAATGATATATTTGGTATGGGATCACGATTTTTAAAGTACGTTTGAGGCATATGACACTTTTGACATGAGCAGAGAATTTTTTTAGGTATTGAAATTATTGGAGGAAGCTACGACGATTTTGAGAGTTGACTCAGGTGTTATGATGTTATTATTACGATGACTATGTGTATTATGCTGTTGGGGCATGTTTATGATCAATAAGCTGATGCTATATGAGTTATTTTATTAAGCTACGTATCTGTTATGATGAAATATTGAAGAGGTGTCGACGAATAAGGTAAGGAATAATGAGTAGTGTTTGGGACTCTGATTTGTGAAAAAGGTTGTTGGAAACCAAGAATCGTACTTTAAGAGTTATGAAATGTATGTAAATGCGTGAATGTATTACAATGCCGGCGAAAATTTTTTTGGACAATGTTATATTCATAGGATTTTGTTTCTACACATTTGCAACACAAATTCTTGACCTGTGAAATATTTTTATATGAGACTGTCACTGTAGCGGAAACTGCTGCCATAAATATTTCTGTAAGAAAGTTAAGTGACCACCTGCACATAATGCGTCGTGGGCACCCAGCTGTGTCAGACGCCTGGAGAACAAGCCATTAGTGAGTGCCTTTTCAGAGGCACAGGTAGAAAAAAAGAAAGGGGTGGCCATTATCCTCACTATTGACATTTCCTTGTTGAAAGCATACTGTGGAGCTCGTAATCTATGATATTTACTGAAATGCCTAATGAAATGATGAGAAACATTTTACATCTATTGTCTTTGTAGTTGAGAGAGTGCTCATTTTGTTTAATATCTGGTTTCCAGCTGTGTTTAAGCATTAGTTTTATAAAATAAACTTAGATGCATTTGCTAATGTGAACACTTTCTGTCAACAGATCTATTAAATAATTATTTTATGATCCACATTTTTCGAAAAAGGAGCTCTTGGAATGGAAACAACAATAAGAAGGGACTGATAACAATAACTGCATATATAATTTTCTTTTCAAGTTCTTGGTAATTTTTTGTAGAATTAGTTTTTGTGGTGCACCACTTTAATTACATAGACATTAAGATGTGAATATACATTTCCCTTGTCTGCATTATTGTCTTTAGTGTAATGTTTTTTTCTGCTTGAGGTATGTCATGTTTAGATATAAGTTATTTCATTTGCTGCTGCTGTTTGCCAGGCATAGTGTTACTGAATTTGACTTTGTGTTACTCTTCTAAGTCAGTTTACTACTGATTTATTTTTCTTGTTTGCTGCACATTGCCTTATATTAGTTGTAATATTGCAATTGCTTTGCTAATTTCTATAATGCTGCTTGCTTCACAAATCTGCATTTTTTTTCACTGCTGTTTGCATTAATTGTTTTGTGCTGCTGCATTGCCTCGTCCCTTAGTTTAGCATCTGAGCTCAGTAGATTTAAGTTAGCTTAAGAGGGGTAGACTATATAAGAAACTGACTATGGAGAATAGGTAAAGAATGCATTGCGAAGTTATGTGAAAAAGATTTGGGCCAAAATGAGTATTGTACAATCAGAAATAATTATTTTGAAAGAAATATGAATAGAATACAGGAAGGAGGTATAGATAGGACTTTTTGGGAATAATGATGAATGAAGGGAGATCTCCAAAAAGCAAAGAAAGTTTTGTTTGCAAAATACTGCAATAAAACAAAACCTGTCCTTTCCTTGTGTTATCCCATTATGTGTTTATGTACCCTTGTTTATTTGTCTTTTTCCTGTCTTTATGTGTTTAGCTGATGAGAGCTATGTTGTAGAACTTTTCTAATAATATCTTATTTACCTTGTAAATATGCTTAGACATTATTTATTCTGTTTTGTTGCTCATGTGTGAAGTTGATGTTTCAAAAGTTATTCTCATCTTTTATGTATGTACTCATGTCATAATTCCTGTAACATTGATGTATATGTCTATTTCTATTCTTTTGTAAAGCCTGTATTACTACAAATGTTATCTGTATTGTTATGTTTTTAATGATGTATTTTGTACCTTTGTAATTGTATTCTCATGTTATAATATTGTAATTGACACCAGTTCATCAAATTAAGTAACTTGTAAGCATTCATTTCACTGCACACATATCTGTTGGTCATAGTAATGCACAATATGTGAGAAGTTGGGACTGTTAGTGTTTGCACGTGTGTTATTAATTCAGCAAGGGACTGGATAAGAGCATTGCTGGTTCTAAGGACAATTCCAAAATTTTCGTGAGTGTACAAGTGGTGGTTTATGGACTTGCTATATTGTCTGCAAGATTCTTCGATGGTGATTGTGCACCTGCACAGTCACAAGAGATGGCTGCTGGCCATCTCTACAATGACTACAGTGGGTCTGCATCTTTGATGACCCACCAATACCATTATTTCTACAAGGACTACAGTGGGTCTACACCTTTGCTGACTCACCAGTACCATTATTTCTACAAGGACTGCAGTGGGTCTGCACCTCTGGTGGCCCACCAATACCGTAATCTCTACCAGGACTACAGTGGGTCTACTCTGTGATGACCTACCTACCAATATTCTTCAAAACTTTGACTGACTCTGCTGTGGGTTTACTCTGTTGTGGCCCATTACCTGTCTGCATGTCAAGAGTCAGCACTGTCTTTCCGTTGGAAGGACAACACTACTTCTTCAAGACTGCATGGAAATCCACTACTTCTGTGTGCAATTTCTTTTACTAATGAGACTTTGTGGAAAAAAACTGTAATTACTATTATGATGAATGATCAGGACTATCTTTATGAACTGTGAGAAAATTTTAGCTTTTGACCAACATTGGTAACATTGTATCAATAAGTGTGTGCATTTGATATCTTTGTTATTGTAATTATGAAAAATTTTATCAAATCATTATTGGCTACTGCCCAAAACAATTTGTAAAATTTTTTGTGGGGAGCATGGGGGCTATGTAAGTAGGCTTTTAGGTTTTCTTATTGGTAACGCCACATAGCTCTCTGTATGAAAAATCACTGGCTGTGCTGCACGCAGTCTGTGAGTAGTTTGCATTGTTGTCTGCCATTGTAGTGTTGGGCAGCTGGATGTGAACAGCACGTAGCGTTGCGCAGTTGGAGGTGAGCCGCCAGCAGTGGTGGATGTGGGGAGAGAGATGGCGGAGTTTCGAAATTTGTAATACTGGATATCATGAACTGCTATATATATTATGACTATTAAGGTAAATACATTGTTTGTTCTCTATTAAAATCTTTCATTTGCTAACTGTGCCTATCAGTAGTTAGTGCCTTCCGTAGTTTGAATCTTTTATTTAGCTGGCAGTAGTGACGCTCGCTGTATTGCAGTAGTTCGAGTAACCAAGATTTTTGTGAGGTAAGCGATTTGTGAAACGCATAGGTTAGTGTTAGTCAGGGCCATTCTTTTGTAGGGATTTCTGAAAGTCAGATTGCGTTGCGCTAAAAATATTGTGTGTCAGTTTAAGCACAGTCATGTACAATTGTTCTAAGGGGACGTTTCAATCGGTCCCATCGGATTACGGAAGGATGGGGAAGGAAATCGGCCATGCCTTTGAAAGGAACCATCCCGGAATTTGACTCAAGCGGTTTTAGGGAAATGATGGAAACCCCAAATCAGGCGCGGGTTTGAAACGTCGTCCTCCCGAATACTTCTTGTCCAGTGTGCTAACCACTGCACAACCTCACTCAGTGGAGTATGGAGAGGTGAATACTTTGATTCAGTAGTGATGAGCTGGATAACACCTGGCTCCATTTCGCAGTCTTATGACTTCGAACACCATGTTCTTTTGGAAATGAGTGTTGAACTCTTGCAAAATTTAGTCCTCTCGGCATCTGAGAGATTTCCTAGAATCGGCACCTTTCATCGAATATCCTTTTCGTTACAGTTGTTGCGAAGTCTGTAAAAGGTAGCTGTACAAGGGAAGATATTTCTTTCGTGATGTTACTGTTTGCTAAATGGTCAGTTATTTCGTTGCCCATGATTCTGAAGTGCTCTTTGACGCAGAGAAGTCGCACTCTTTTGTATTGTTCGACACGTTAGTGGATTATTTCGTTTACATCGAAGAGGTTATAGTTTTCCAGTTTCAGTACTGATGTTCTAGTTTTCGAGCATGTTCCGCAAATGTGTTAATATCAGAATATCGTTTACGTTATTTAGTGCGTATCACAATGCCTGTCTGTTGCTAGAACCTCATTCGCAAAGCTGCACGTTTCAGAGGAAAGTTTGTACTTGGCTACGGTTTCCACAGTGGGGTACAGGTCTGCAAATCCTGCTGCTCCAGTCAATTCAAATCAGCGAGTGCATATCGTGATTTGTTTTCTAGAACTTCGTCAAAATGTGCTGAATGATATTTAGTTCCTAGGTGGTATAAATGGGGAAGGGTCTTGTCTATTATACACCGAAGAGGCAGAGAAAATAGTAAACCTGCCTAACATCATGTAGGGCCCCCGCGAGCACGCAGAAGTGCCACCAGAAGACGTGGCATTGAATCGACTAATGACTAAAGTAGTGCTGGAGGGAACTGACACCATGAATCCTGCAGGGCTGTCCATAAATCCGTAAGAGTAGGAGGGAGTGGAGATTTCTTCTGAACAACACATTACAAGGCATCCCATACATGCTGAGTGATGTTAATGTCTGGGGAGTTTGGTGGCAACGGAAGTGTTTAAACTCAGAAGAGTGTTCATGGACCTACTCTGTAGCAATTATGGGCGTGTGGGGTGTTGCAGTGTCTTGCTGGAATTGCGCCAGTTCGTCGGAATACACAAAGTAAATGAATGGATGCAGGTGATCCGATAGGATGCTTACGTATGTATCGCATGTCAGCGTCGTATCTAGACGTGTCAAGGGTCCCCTATCACTCCAACTGCACACGCATCACACCATTACAGAGTTTCCACCAGCTTGAACAGTCCGTTTCTGACATGCAGGGTCCATGGATTCATAAGATTGTCTCCGTACCCGTACACGTCCATCCGCTCGATACAATTTGAAAGGAGACTCGACCAACCAAGCAACATGTTTCCAGTCATCAACAGTCCAATGTCGATGCTGACGGGCCCAGACTAGACGTAAGGCTTTGTGTCGTGCAGTCATCAAGGGTACACGAGTGGGCCTTCCGTTCCGAAAGCCCATATCGATGATGTTTCGTTGAATGGTTCTCACGCTGACACTTGCTGATGGCCCAGTGTCGAAATCAGCAGCAATTTGCGGAAGGGTTGCACTTCTGTCACATTGAACGACTCTCTTCAGTCGTCGTTGGTCCCGTTCTTGCAGGATTTTTTTCCGGCCGCGGCGATGTTGGAGATTTGATGTTTCGGTACACTCGTGAAATGGTCGTACGGGAAAATCCCCACTTCATCGCTATCTCGGAAATACTATGTCCCTTCGCTTGTGCGCCGATTATAACACCACGTTCAGACTCACTTAAATCTTGATAATCTGCCATTGTAGTAGCAGTAACCGATTTAACAACTGCGCCAGACACCTGTTGTCTTATACAGGGTGATACAAAAAGGTACGGCCAAACTTTCAGGAAACATTCCTCACACACAAATAAAGAAAAGATGTTATGTGGACATGTGTCCGGAAACGTTTAATTTCAATGTTAGAGCCCATTTTAGTTTCACCAGTATGTACTCCAACGTGATCAAATTGTAAATTTTCACAATCAACAAGTGTGGGCTGACGAGAATCCGCACGTAATTGTGCAATCACGTCATCAACAGAGATTTTCTGTGAACGTTTAGGCAGGCATTGTTGGTGATGTCTTGATTGGGCCCCATGTTCTTTCACCTACGCTCAATGGAGCACGTTATCATGATTTCATACGGGATACTCTACCTGTGCTGCTAGAACATGTGCCTTTACAAGTACGATACAACTTGTGGTTCATGCACGATGGAGCTCCTGCACATATCAGTCGAAGTGTTCGTACGCCTCTCAACAACAGATTCGGTGACCGATGGATTGGTAGAGGCGGACCAATTCCGTGGCCTCCACGCTCTCCTGACCTCAACCCTCTTGACTTTCATTTATGGGGGCATTTGAAAGATCTTGTCTACGCAACCCCGGTATCAAATGTAAAAACTCTTAGTACTCGTATTGTGGACGGCTGTGATACAATACGCCATTCTCCAGGGCTGCATCAGCGCATCAGGGATTCCATGCGACGGAGGGTGGATGCATGTATCAACGCTAACGGAGGACATTTTGAACATTTCCTGTAACAAAGTGTTTGAAGTGACGCTGGTACGTTCTGTTGCTGTGTGTTTCCATTCCATGATTAATGTGATTTGAAGAGAAGTAATAAAATGAGCTCTAACATGGAAAGTAAGCGTTTCCGGACACATGTCCACATAACATATTTTCTTTCTTTGTGTGTGAGGAATGTTTCCTGAAAGTTTGGCCGTACCTTTTTGTAACACCCTGTATAGGCGTTGCGGAAAGCAGAACCTTTTTCTATTTACATATCTCGGTATTTGAATACACATCCCTATACCAGTTTCTCTGGCGCTTCAGTGTAGTATAGATGGTTTGTAACAAAGTGTTCCACACGCAAGTGTGAACATCGGAGGTGTCATATAATGTATGAGAGGATTGTTATGGCTGATCACATTTATATTCCGCGAGCCGCCTTACGATGTGTGTCGGAGGGTACTATTGTCCTAAGTCACTTCCCCGTTTTGTCTCCCAACCGAAAATTTGTAGAGGGAAGAAATATTGTTGGTAAGCCTCCGAGTGATTTCGAATCCCTCTAAGTTTATCTTCGTGGTGCGAGATGTACGTATGAGGAAGCGATCTATTGTTTGACTCTTCTAGGAACGTACGTTCTCGGAACTTTAACAATGAGGCATTCCATGATGCGCAACGCCTCTGTAGAGGGAAGAGCATCGACGCTTTCGTGCCTACTAAATGAACCTGTGACAAAAGACTCGGCTCTTCTTTGGATCTTATCTATTTCCTCCATTAATTCTGTCTGGTAAGGATCACAGACTAACGAGCAATATCCAGGTATATAGGTCGAACGAATGTTTTATATGCTATCTCCTTTGTAGGTGGACTACATTTACCGAGGATTCCTCCAGTGAATCACAATCTGACATCTGCTTTGCCTGCGATAAATTATATTTCGTTCCATTTCAAATTGCTCCTATGCATACTCCATACTCTTTACTCGGCATAGTCACATGGATGTAACTGTTCTGCAGCCTTGTAATCATACAATTATGGGTCTTCCTATTTACGTGTTATACTTTATATTTGTTTATGTTGAGAATCAACTGCCAATCACTGCACCAAATGTCGATCCTCTACAGGTCTTTCGCTACAATTTTCCAGCGATGCGAGTTCTGTGTATACAACAGCATCATCCGCGAAAACCCTCTTGGAACTTCCGACGTTATCCACCAGGTCATTTATACACCGTCCAGTCACATTAATGTGACCACGTGTCAGATGCCTGAACAACCACCTTTGGCAGTGCGGTTCGCTGCGAGACGTGCAGGAAGATAGCCAGCGAGGTTCTGGAAGGTACCGGCAGGGATGTGGAGGCAAGCTGACTCCAGAGTAGTGACCACTTGCGCTAGGTTTTTAGGTTCAGGATCCATGGCGCAAACAGCTCGATCGATTTCGTCCCACTGATTCTCGATTTGGTATAAATCCTTAAATCTGGGGAGTATGGTAGCTAGGGTAATGCGGTAAACTAATCCTGGTGCTCTTCCTAACCAAGCACGTACACTGCGAGCTGTGCACCCCGTTGCACTGTCCTGCTGGTAGGTACTATCCTACCGAGCGAACACAAACGGCATGTAGGATGGACATGGTCCCCAAGGATAGACGCATACTTGTGTTGACCCTTTGTGCCTACGACAATGGCGAGATTACGCAGAGAAGGCGACGAATACTTTCCCCAGCTCGTAAAGAAGCCTCCTTCAGCTTTTGAGTTGGTTTTCAGAATTTTCACGCCGTAGACACCAACAGCCATTTGTCCGATGTAGTATAAAACGTGATTTATCTGATAAGGCCACCTGTCTACATCTGTTTGATTACTCTGCTATTCACAAAGAAGTGCCTGGCAGAGGGTTCAATGAACCACCTGTCGCCACTCAATGGACGTCCATTTGCGGTATTGGCGTGCAAATTTCAGCCTTCATCCGCAACGGCAACGAACAGTAGTCATCGCGGCTGCGTGAACCAGGCGCTTGCTGCGGAAGCCCATACACAGCAACGTTCGCTGGATGGTCGTTGAGGCGACAGTGTTGGTAGCCCTTTGATCCATGTGAGTGGTCAGTTGCTCAACAGTTGCATGTCTCTCCGCAGCATTCGTTCATCCCTGTCATCTATGGCCCGTGGTGCACTAAAGTTGCCTCGGGGACGACTTTGGATAGCGTCAAACTGCCGTGCGTGGTATACTTTAACCACAGCGGCAGGGAAAAACTTACAAAATTAGTTGGTTCGGCAATGCTGTCAACCTTTATCCGAAGGCCGATGATGATCCCATTTAAGAGGACAGGGAAATCGCTCCGTTTCCGCATTACGACAATGACTGCGCTATTTTTCGCTTCCCCCGACACGCTTTAGATACCCTTCACTGCTTGCACTGCCACATGCTGTCTGTGAGTGGTTACTGCACGTTCACGTCGAACATAGGCGGTGATCACATTAATATGTATATAGTGTGGAAAATAATAGTAGTATAATACTCCCTTGAGGTACGACAGAAGTTACATTTACATCTGAAGGTTCCCCTTTGTCGGCCGCGCGAGGTAGCCGCGCGGTCTCGGGCGCCTTGCCACGGTTCGCGCGGCTTCCCCCCCGTCGGAGGTTTGAGTCCTCCCTTCGGCATACGTGTGTGTATGTTGTCCTTAGCCTAAATTAGTTTAAGATGGATTAAGTAGTGTGTAAGCCGAGGGACCTCAGCAGTTTGGTCCCATAGGAACTTAAGAATTCACCCCTGTCGAGAATGACATGATGTGTTGTTTGTAGGGGCCCGGGTTCAATTCCCGTCAGGGGACTGGGTGTTGTATGTCCTTCATCATTATTTTCATCATCATTGACTCGCAAGTCACCGACATTATTTTCATCATCATTGACTCGCAAGTCACCGACATGGCGTCAACTAGAGAGGACTTGCGATACGGCGGCCGAACTCCCCCCAATGGGGCCTCCCGGCCAACAATGCCATACGATCATTTCATATCATTTGCTAGAAACTCCAATCAAATCACACATGTGGTCTGATATTCCGTACGCTCCTATTTCGTTCGTTCATAATTTCGTTGAACAGCTCAAGTCTTTGAAAAAGTGGATATGGCGTTACAGCTACTCTGCGAAGTGTAAATTTCTGAGCTAAATGTCTATCAGTTTTCAACGACATTTCTTTGGCAGCCGGCAGAAGTGGCCGAGCGGTTCTAGGCGCTACTGTCTGGAACCGCGCGGCCGCTACGGTCGCAGGTTCGAATCCTGCCTCGGGCATGGATGTGTGTGATGTCCTTAGGTTAGTTAGGTTTAAGTAGTTCTAAGTTCTAGGGGACTGATGACCTCAGAAGTTAAGTCCCATAGTGCTCAGAGCCATTTGAACCATTTTGAACCATTTCTTTGGCTTCCATCAGTAGCACATTTGTTGGCATGGAATTCATACCGTCCAAGCGAATTCTCATATCACGCTAATGCTGGGTGTCAGTTTCGTTGTATCTCAGTCAGCTCCATCCTTCGCACTCGGCAGTTAACACAGGGCGGCGCCTGGTGGCTGGCGGCTGGGGCAGGCGCCGCCATTAGGCGGAGCGGCGGTGGGATGGCGACGCCCGCCGCCGCTCGATACTCCGCCGGATCTCCACCCCCACCCCCTGCCTAGCGCCGCGACGCCGCCCCCACACAGCTCTCACGGCGGCGCGCGTCTCGCTCAAGTGGTGTCCAAAAGTGCCCTGCGTACTTAGCGTAACAACGAAACGTTTGGGGACTGAATAAAGATGGAGCAATATGCTCGTGGCAACACAAAAATCCTATGGCATTTTGACAGATGAACGGGCAATCATCCTTGTACAGAGCTGTGTCCTTCGTACTAGTCATGCCCACTCGACACACAGGGATGTGCTTTATTGTCCATAGAACAACACACGGGTCTAACTTGTCACACTATGATCGGAGTGTCTCAGCTGCATCAAAAACATCTGAATTACTGTATCAAGAAACAAGATGTAACTCATTTGCAATTTTCCTGCACTTTCGTGGAAGCATAGAAAAACTGCTCATTGCAAACCCTTGTGAAAAGGAAGGTACCCCTTCCAAAAATTGCCGGCCGCGGTGGTCTAGCGGTTCTGGCGCTGCAGTCCGAAACCGCGGGACTACTACGGTCGCAGGTTCGAATCCTGCCTCGGGCATGGGTGTGTGTGATGTCCTTAGGTTAGTTAGGTTTAGTAGTTCTAAGTTCTAGGGGACTTATGACGTAAGATGTTGAGTCCCATAGTGCTCAGAGCCATTTGAACCATTTGAGCCTTCCAAAAATTGCTTCTCCTTCCTTGTATCATTAAGATACTAAAATGCACAAGTCCCTCTTTCATTTTGTAGGAGACGGTCGTTTGTTTACTAACTTTGTTGTACTGCTGGCGGTTACAAAAACATTTTAATTTCCAGATAAATGTTCCCAGATCTCTGTTAACCCTAGGACGCCTAAGCGGGGGTCTCTTTGAACCCATAATTTTTTTATGTCCCCTGCTTTTGCCCAAATAACTTTCATACTACATATTCCCTTTGAGATATTGTTTGTTGGCTATTTTATGAAACGTTAGTGTCAATCTATTTTATAGAAAATTCCTCCTTTGAAAGAAAAAAGTAATTAACTTATTATGGGTCCAGCAACCCCTCCCCACCCTTAGGCTTCCATGCTATAGAAAATTTCCCTTAGTAATATTTCGTATTTCTTATCTCTACAACAATCCAAGTTAGTTTCTTGTTGGTTGGTATTCTTGATATTCACAACAATGGGTTTACTTCCAGAGGAAGTGATTGTTGTTGTCAGTCAGCTGTTATTTATCTTGTAAACTTGCAGTGAGTTAGTACAGTTCCCTACTGTTCACACCCAGACTTAGAAATGACTAAAAGAATAGGTGACTCGTCTTTAGAAAGAGTTCTGAATGAAATTTTAGATGAAGATTGTGACTCAGGGAGTGAAGGTGAATATAAGGATTGTGTTACAGAGTATGATTCATATCGGGAAATTGATGTGGATGTTAGAGAAGATGAAGATAGCGCAGCTTCAAGCAGTGACCATCAGGATGTTATTATAGCCAAGTCTGGAAGAAGGTACGTAACCACACAGCCTAGAATTCCTCGGAGGTCTGTTGCTAATATAGTAAGAGAGCAGGTAGGAGTAACACCAGCTGGTGTTTGTCATTCACCTGGAGAAGCCTTGAAGTTACTTCTTACGCCTGACATCATGGATGTTATAGTAAAACATTCAAATGAAGAGGCAGTTAGGCGAAATGTTACTTTGACTAATGAGAAAGAATTGTATGCCTTTATAGGAATACTGATACTTATGGGGGCAAATAAGGACAATTCTGTCAGTGTACACGATCTTTGGTCAGACCTAATGGATCGGCCAGTTTATAAGGGTATTATGGCAAGAGAACGTTTCAAGGACCTTATTGCAATCATAAGGTTTGATGACAAATATACCTGCCAGCTAAGAAAGGAAGCAGACAAGTTCACAGCAATCCGTGATATTTTCAACAAAGTGAATGATATGTTTCCACTACTATATAAACCAGGGGTCCACCTCACCATTGATGAGATGCTCAGCTTGTTTAGAGGGCGCTACCCCTTCAAAGTATTGATGAAGGATAAACCGGGCAAGTATGGCATCCTTATATGCATGATGTCCGGTGCAGTTGACAGATGCGTCTTGAATATGGAACCCTATGCAGGTAATGTTCAGAATTGTCGAAAGAATAACGGGGTTCAGCAGCTGTCGTGAAACGTCATGTAGCACCTGTGAAAAATACTGGTCGAAATGTTACTACAGACCGATACTACACATCGGTGGATTTGGCGGAAGAGTTATACCAAGACTACAAAGTTACTACAGTAGGAACTCTCCAGTCAAACAGGAAGCATATTCCAGACATAATGAAGAACACGTCAGATCGAGAACTATATTCATGAATGTTCTTGTTCACAGACCCATCAACAGGTAGGCCTCCAGTAACTTTGGTGTCCTACATAGCAAAAAAGAAACCAAGTAAAAACTTACTGGTGTTGTCAACAATCCACCAAGATAAATATGCTGTTGGAGGAGAGAAGAATAAAACCGAGATAAATGCATATTATAATTCCACTAAAGGTGGAATTGATACCATTGATCAAATGGCGTGTATGAGCACCTGCAAGAGGGGAACATAGAGATGGCCTCTATCTGTATTTTACTCTCTCATCGACATTTGTGCTATCAATGCAACCACCATTTTCACCCAGCAACATCCAAGATGGAATGAAAGGAAACACAACAAACGGAAACTTTATCTTCTGCAAGCTGGGATGGAACTAGTGAAATTGGAGGTAGAAGAAAGATGTGCCAATGCAAGAGGGTTATCTAACCAAATTGTTCAATCGATGGAGACTATTCTGCAAAAGAAAATCAAAGAAGTGTCAAAAGAAGCACGTCAGCCTCCTACAGGGAAAGGTCGGTGCCATATTTGTGTAGGAGAAGTTAAAACAAAGAAGCAGAAGTACAACAATCTAAGTAAACCAAAACAGTATTGTGGACAGTGTCATAAACATGTGTGTAACACACATTCAGAAAAAATTGTAAAGTGTGTCTCTTGCCTTGAAGTTGAGGACTCAGAGTAGTCTATTGTATATGAAAACATCTGTATTTTGTATTGTAAAATGTAAATTTTTTATTCACTCAATCCAATATTTACAACAATTAACAACATTTATAAACCGATGCCTTAGCTAAAATACATAAACCATTTTGAAAGTTGGAATTTTTTGTCAGTAAACTTATTTAATACCTGTGGGCTCGCCGAACCCCCCCCTAGACATCCAAGTTAGAAAAAAAAGGCTTGGGCGTCCTATGGTTGAGTTGCTTTTTATATTCTGTTTCATCTACAGTTGGTATCATGTTGAGGTTTCGTAGCAAGAAGTATGGTGTCCACGTGAATACTGTTAATCGATCTTACGTTATTGTTCAAACTGTCTATATTATGATTGCTGTGTATAATATTTTTATATTTATACCAAGCTTTTCGTAGCACGACTCAACCGGAAAAGGAAACCTTGTAATGGACTTTCCGTCAACGGGATGGGGAACCACAATAGAAAAGTGGAATCTAAAATCACGTTGCACCACCATCGTCTGACATGACAAACCTTCCTTTCGCACTGTTACCAGTTTATCTGATCACAGGTTATGATCAGTTAGATCAAGTTTCTCAATTACATTATTTTGAGTGGATGCATCCATGATGGTCTGACACGCTCTACATAACAAAAAACAGGCAAACCGAACGTCATTTTGCAACTTCATCAGTAATAAAACGGAATAACGCACACGACTTAAAATAATTGCAAAGTATTAGAAGACATCGTTACAAAAGTCTAAACCCACTCGACCTTCTGAACAACGTTTACATTTAACATATCAGCTATGATGTTCAGTTGTATTTTTGACGCCATGTAGGGTGTGCTTGAAGGTTATTTAAATATGGAAACAAGTACTTTGTGACAATCGAAACTGCTATAATAATGAAGGTTTTCATGGCATTAGCTGGTTGTATAATATGATTTCCGAGTAGTATCTCAAAAGGTGTGGGAAACCATCTGCGAAAAATGTTTCATGCAATGTGGGAGGTTAGAGAGCACAAACTGATTTATCCGGGTATAACTACGCAAGCCATACTATTTTTCTATTTGCTTATTATAGAGGTCTTGGACAGAACTTCTCGGAATCCCACAGAAAGTATCCTTTGCCACACACCATAAGATAACAACCGGAGTGTAGATGCAGTCCTGGAATGATTGCAGTTCTGTGACACAATTTTAGGAGGACCTCGTTGGACATTCCGTTCTGGTTTTCCCTCTCATCGTATAAACCATCCAGTTCATAATACTGATCATGTTTTACACTGAGGATGTTCTAGTCTCACTTCATAATTAACTTCAGATGGGGTTTGATTCTGTAGTATTTTTTGGCAATTCGTTATGCCCAGTTAACCCTTTTTTCTGTATGGTACCAATAAATGTTCGGTTTAGTTACTTTAGTGCATGATCTTTTGACGTTCTTTTAATTCAAAATTTACGTTACAAGATTCTACAACATGTGCATCTAAGCTCAGATGCAATGAGATATATCGACCAGAACGACCTCCTCCATGCCAACCAGTATTGATTCAGAAAACATCGATCATGCGAAACCTAACTCGCATTTTTCTCGCATGACATACTGTAAGCTTTGGATCAAATCAGTCGGGTAGATGCAATATCACTTGATTTCCGAAAATCATTTGCCTCCGTACAACATGTACGGACATTGTCAAAAGTACAATAATTTCGGATACCACACGAAATTTGTAACTGGACGGAGGATTTTTTGGTAAGAAGGATGCAGCTTGTTATCTTGGACAGAAAGTCCTTGTCAGGTGTAGAAGTAACTTCGGCTGTACCCCAGCGAACTGTGTTCGGACCCTTGCCGTTTATGTTTTATGTCAATGATCCTGTAGACAATACAGAGTGTAACCTCAGCCTTTCTGCAGATGATGCAATAATCTAAAATGATTTACTGCCTGAAAGAACCTGCACAAATATTCAGTCAGATCTTGATAAGATGTCAAAGTGGTGGAAATATTAGCAGCTTACTTTAAATGTTCATGAATGGAAAATTGTGTACTTCACAAAACCAAAAAGCATAGTACCCTACGACTGTAATATCTCTGAGTCACAGTTGGAATCGGCTGACTCATACAAATACCTGCGTGTAACACTTGTACGTATATGAAATGGAATGATCACATCGGCTCACAAGGAACCTCTGTTTACGGCATTCGACGTCCCTCATATTGTCTATCATGCAACCACAACAATGGCTGCTAATGGCAACGGGGGGGGGGGGGGGGGGGGGTAGGACTGAAGGTGAGATGAGCACAGCGGGAGGCTACGGAGCGTAGTCGAACTGCTTAATCGAAGAGTGTGTCACAGTGTTGGTGGTGTTGATACAAAGCAGAACAATGAAAACGATAAACAAAGCAAACATTGCGTTGTATCTACAACAACAGGTGCCGAAGTTGACATTTCATCTGGAAGGAACTCAAAGAAGTGGAAGATGAAATATCGCCGGCCGTTGTGGCCGAGCGGTTCTAGGCGCTTCAGTCCGGAACCGCGCTGCTGCTACGGTCGCAGGTTCGAATCCTGCCTCGCCCATGGATGCGTGTGTTGTCCTTAGGTTAGTTAGGTTTAAGTAGTTCTAAGTCTAGAGGACTCATGACCTCAGATGTTAAGTCCCATAGTGCTCAGAGCCATTTGAACCATTTTGATGAAATATTAGCGTTCCTGCAAGATGTCAGTGAAATGTATGGTGTCGTACGTACACGCTCGACTGTACAGATTTTGTACGTGAGGAGTGCAGTGATGACGATACGTGCTTAATAAATGAAAGAGATAATGAGACACCACGCCCGGGTTCCCGGGTTCGATTCCCGGCGGGGTCAGGGATTTTCTCTGCCTCGTGATGGCTGGGTGTTGTGTGCTGTCCTTAGATTAGTTCGGTTTAAGTAGTTCTAAGTTCTAGGGGACTTACGACCACAGCAGTTGAGTCCCATAGTGCTCAGAGCCATTTGAACCATTTTTGAGATAATGAGACAAGTGTCGAGCCATATAGTTCGCCATCCTTGTGGGACAGGGAGCTATAAATTCTGTCTCCAGTGGAATCTAATAAAGGTCAGTCGTTGTCCAAGGAGCGTGTAATAAACATAATTACGTACATGGAAGGTTAATAAAAGAAACAATTATGACCAGATTCTGAATTAGTCGGCAGCAGTATGACCGTGTAGTGCATAAGAAAAACTACGGAAATCCAAAGGAGGACAAGGCGCACTTGTTACAGAAACTGGTGTTTGTGCGTTCAAGGCTGGTCGATACAGTTTACACAATGTGCATGATAGTGGCCTAATACATCACGCACCTCAAATTGCGCGTGACAGAGATGACAGTGGTTTCAGGGGAGGCAGTGGATTATTGCATAACTTCAAACAGTGCTGCAGAATTAGAAGGCGTAAGGTAAACGAAATTTCAAACAAAGTGTCATCTAGACGGTGCACAGCAAACTGGAGAACCACCCGGAAAATTTACAGATGAGATACGAGTAATTCACTAAGGAATTTTTTGTCAACTCCGACCACCCGGGATGTGAAGTACAAATGCATATGAAAGGAATCTTGGAAATTAGAGGTACCAAGATACTTGTGTCAAGATCAACTAACATCAATGCCTTAACGCATTCTTATACAATTATACCGACAGCATAGTTTCATTTTTAGAAATGAAGCTGAAGTCTTAATTTCAATAGTCAATAAGGCTTGGAAAACATGTTGGTCACTGTTATGTGCTCTTTGTGACACAAACGAGAAACATAGTGGTTTATTATCGATCACGATCGGTTTCAACCTCTGAAACTCCTTCTTAAGTGATAGTCTCAAAAGTTCCAATTTGAGTAGATAACAAATCCAAGAATAGTATTTAATAAGTGAGTATAAAAATGCCAAGAACGAGGTATAAATTTAAAAACAGTACTTCACAGTAAACTAAATGCTTCTTTGTGAGATGCGATGTCCGAATACGCGTATACAAAGAGTACGACTTAAGGGGGAAGTGCATGAAGCCCTAATGTTTCAGGACAATATTTCCTACTATTTATCTAAATGAAGACAGGTGACAACATCTTCACTGTGTGAAAAGTAATTTGAACTAAAGAAATACAGTGGAACACTCTGCATCTCAGAATTCACACATCATCAGACAGACATACGGATACACAAACATTAAATGCAGTCATGTCTATAGATCTGTTCTGTCAGAACTTTGCATGCGTCGAGACTTCTCCAGCATAATGGCTACAAGATATATTACGATTCGGTATTATGACCATGATTGGCTACAAAATGTAGATATAACATCGTGAAGCATAAACATTCCTTTTCCTTCTTCTGCCTTTCACAGACGAGGCCTGTCGACCTTTTCCTAGCCTCTATTACACAACACCACCATTATACGTGAGAGTGTAGACAATAGACTATTTCCCTAGACTATAAAAACCTTACACAAAGATCGAGTACGTGTCCGTTTCTGCTGAATAAGACGACTTACAAAGTATTTCATTTCCCACTGAAATCATCAATTTGAAAGATACGCATAAATACCTTTCCAGTAACATTTTGATAAACATGGTGCTTGCATACCACTTTAGTGGTGCCTTTCGTTAACATTATCATTCGCTCACGTCTAATAAGGGATGGAGCCCCCCATCTACTTAATAATGTACTGCTTCATTACCTTTTCCTGTGATAGGCACAGCCCTCCACCACAAATATAACCAAGCCACTAAAAGAACCGTAGCCGAGATATTTTCTTCGCACTACTCTTGTTTTTGTTCTGACAAAATTAAATGTTTCATTTAGCGGAGATAAACAGTATACTCTACAGAAATCAGGGAATAAAGAAATGGTTCAAATGGTTGTGAGCACTATGGGACTTAACATCTATGGTCATCAGCCCCTTAGAACTGCTTAAACCTAACTAACCTAAGGACATCACACAACATCCAGTCATCACGAGGCAGAAAAAATATCCCTGACCCCGCCGGGAATCGAACCCGGGAACCCGGGCGTGGGAAGCGAGAACGCTACCGCACGACCACGAGCTGCGGACAAATCAGGGAATACACTTTCAACAGGATTGCATCCTTCTTGGACAGTATCGTTCGTGCTCCGAGAAAACAAACTATGGGAACAACGTTTCCACTAAAGTAAATTCCGGGCCACAACTGCACGATGAATAAAATTAAAAATGTGTTATGTATTTTAATACTAGTTAATAAACCTTGAAACTTAGTCAGAGAGAGAGAAGCATCTCAGAGTGCCACATTCAGTGCAGGCGACCTTTCACAGGCGCAATAATAATAAAAAGAAGAATGGAACGCCGACCGAGATGGTAAAGCTGTTTGTGCCACTACTCAATTCTAGAATCTCAATAACAAGTCTGCTATTGTTGTCCTATCAGATACACATGATAGGACGTTGCACCACCCCTCTGCTAAATGCAGACGAAAATCGACCATTGTTCGCTTACCGCACAAAGAATGTTCACTACATTTGAATTGTCTGAGCATTTTAGTCACTGCAGAGCAAGAGGAGTACCAGATCAGCAAAAAAGTCTCATCTCTTCATACCTTGTAATGTATGTTTCTGCATCCACCAATTATCATTTCGTGCTCTAATCGTGAGAAATAAAAGTTTAAAAATGGTCAACATTTAACAAAATACAACAATAGTTAGAATAGCACCTAAAGTGCTTTCAGAATGTGCTTATCTCGAATGGAATACAAATGGTATTTAACTTAAACAAGAAAAAAGAAATAGTAGCCTTGCTAAAACGTTTAGTTTCAACTACTTTTCCGGAAGAATAGCTTCCAACTTTGTGAACATATTTTGCTGTTTCCATTCACTGATGTGTTGTGGAGTAATATTCTGGGGTTACTGTCCGCCGCTCGTGGTCTCGCGGTAGCGTTCTCGCTTCCCGAGCACGGGGTCCCGGGTTCGATTCCCGGCGGGGTCAGGGATTTTCACCTGCCTCGAGATGACTGGGTGTTTGTGTTGTCCTCATCATTTCATCATCATCCAGGAAAGTGGCGAAATTGGACTGAGCAAAGATTGGGCAATTGTACGGGCGCTGATAACCACACAGTTGAGCGCCCCACAAACCAAACATCATCATCATCATCACATCTGGGGTTACTACAACACATAAGCAAAAAATATTCATTACACAAAAAAGTAATTAGAATTGCATGCGGGGGTTCACACACGTACACGTTGCAGGCATCTCCCTAATCAGTTGGTATTATTAACCACTGTACGTTTATTGACTTACGAAACTTGTTATCAACAGTCATTCCGACTCTAAAAGTGACAGAGACATTCACAAGTACAAATCTAGAATCCATATGTGATCTGCATTGTCCACTAATGATTGTAACTTTTGCGCAGAAAGGGGTGAAACATGCAGCTGCAAAACTCTTCGACCATCTGCCCACGATATTTTACAGACAGCATCAGTGTTTTCAAAAGTAGGTTAAGTACGTTTCTCGTTAACAACTCATTCTGTGTCACAGGAGAACTGAAAAGAACTAAGTAGCCACATTTGCAGAAAAACCTGTAAATGGCGAGCGTGTAAACATTTTGTTTCATCTTTTTTCTAGTTATAAACATATGTTCTACGTTTGTTCTGTTGACACGTTCCACCACGTAACGTTATCGTGAATTTGATCTATGCAACAAGTAATTATCACATTAAATGTACAAGTATAGGCTTCCGCGGCCGTTGCCATCTTTAGTAATTCGTCTTCGGGTACTTGGCCTCGTCATCATGATCTTCATGAGAGCAGCGTTTGGACCACTGTTGGAGACTACTCCATCAGGCAGATTTTTTTTTACCGGTATGGTCGAAACACTCGGCTTAGAAAGAAGGCGTCGACGCGAGCACGTACTCACAAAGTTTTATTGAAGGTGTGTAACACTGAGAACCATACAAGCATTTTATAAGAATGTCGAGTACCCTCCTACTGCACCAGTGAAACTACATATATATTCGTTGCAAGTGAGGAAAGGTACTTTTACATCAGAACCGTCTAATCGACTGGACTCAGATACATATTTTCAGCTAGAGAGGAAAGGACTGTAGCGTTATTGCGTATGGATGGTACTGAAATATTGATAACCACTTTAGAAATAACAGCAGTCATCCTCAAGTAGCCTGAAAAAAATTAATTGCCAAGCGTCGTCTCAAAAGTTTACTAATTAACCCGCGAACAACAGTATTTCGACGATTTCTAATAAATTACAACTTACGCATTTTACAAATAAGGTACAGGGAGAGTATAAATGATTTATTCGTTTAGAAAGCTCTATATTTTCCGAAGTATTACATGTAAAAATGTGATTGATGCACGAATAGAATAGTAAAATCCCCAGGTTCCAAGTGCGCTCCGCGTGGTTAGCCGAGCGGTCGAGGGCGCTGCAGTCATCGCCAGTGCGGCTGGTCCCGGCGGAGGTTCGAGTCCTCCCTCGAGCATGGGTGTGTGTGTTTGTCCTTAGGATAATTTAGGTTAAGTAGTGTGTAAGCTTAGGGACTGATGACCTTAACAGTTAAGTCCCATAAGATTTCACACACATTTGAACATTTTGAACAAGTGCGCTCTACAGCTGTTCTACGAGTGCCTCTCTGAGGACATGACACGTCCAAAATGTAGTCAAGATCGTTCCATACCTTTCGTAGCAACACACTATGAATGGCCACCGCAGCAGCATTGATGCATTCTGTCAGCTGTTCTAGAGTTCTCGGCAGTGGGGGGTAGGCTAACACGCTTCTTAATGTATCCTCGAAGGGAAAACTCACAAGGCGTTGAGTCTGCGAGCTAGGGGTATAAGGCACCAAACAAAGAAAGTAGGTTACAGTACACTTGTTCGCCCACTGCTTGAATACTGCTCACCGGTGTGGGATCCGTACAACATAGGGTTGATAGAAGAGATAGAGAAGATACAACGGAGAGCAGCGCGCTTCGTTACAGGATCATTTAGTAATCGCGAAAGCGGTACGGAGATGATAGATAAACTCCAGTGGAAGACTCTGCAGGAGAGACGCTCAGTAGCTTGGTACGGGCTTTTGTTGAAGTTTCGAGAAAATACCTTCACCGAGGAGTCAAGCAGTATATTGCTCCCTCCTACGTATAGCTCGCGAAGAGACCAGATTAGAGCCCACACAGAGGCATACCGACAATCTTTCTTTCCACAAGCAATACGAGACTGGAATAGAAGGGAGAACCGATAGAGGTACTCAAAGTACCCTCCTCCACACACCGTCAGGTGGCTTGCGGAGTATGGATGTAAATGTAGATGTAGATTTAGATGTAGACCCTCGCAAACTTCACCACTACGGCCAGTTCAGGAATGCGGAAAAGCACGAGATAAGCCATTGCAAATGTGAAATTCTGGTACATTAATAAGCGCTGTAGGTGCCAGACTGATAAATGCAATCATGCAAGCGTGCATGTATTGTGTTGTACAGGTGCTAGATGTCAACTTACGGGACGAAGTTCCATGCCTGTTGCACACGGTGAGTCAGGGACGGTTAACGCTGTTTGTGGATGACGCTGGAACTGTCGTCCAATGATGTCACATATGTGTTAGATTGGACACAGATCTGGTGATCGGGCAGGCCAGGCCAACACGTCGACAATCTGTAGTCCATGTCTGGGTTACAACAGGGGTATGTGGGCGAGCTTTATCCTGTTGGAAAACACTCCCTAGAATGCATGAATGGAGCCGCAACAGATCGAATCACAAGATTGTCGTACAAATTTGCAATCTGGGTGCGTGGGATAACCCCAATAGTGCTCCTGCTCTCGTGCGAAACCGCATCTAAGACCATGCTGCACGTGTAGGTCCAATGTGTCTACCACGAAGACAGGTTGGGTGCAGGCCCTCACCTGTCCGTCTTCTAACCAACATGCGGCCATCACCACCACCGAGGCAGAACCAGCTATCATCAGAAAGCACAACAAATCTCCACTTTGCCGTGCAATGAGATCTCGCTTAATGGCGGTAGTAGAAATGCACGCCTGAGGGCATCTGCCTCGGAGCTGTCCTTGAAGTAAGCGATTTGTAACAGTGGTGCCAACTGCTGCTCAGTGTGCTGCTTCAAAAGCAGTACTATGCTCCAGAACCATACGCCGAACACGATGGTCTTCTCTCTCAGTAGTGCCACGTGGCCACCTGGAGACCGATCTTTTTAACATCTTGTATTCTCGTGAGCACCGCTGCCAGCAATCATGGACAGTGGCTACATTCCTGCCATGTATTTCTGCAATATCGCAGAAGGAACATCCAGATTCTCGTAGCCTTATTATACGAACTCGTTCAAACTCAATGAGGTGTTGAAGATGGGCATTGTTGTACAACTTCAGCTCAACACATCCAATCGAAAAGGTAACTAACCTTTACAGGTGTGTTTAAAGCAAACCTGATTTGCATCCTCAAAGTGGCGCTATTAGCGCTATTGTTATGCGACTGGTGTGAAATCTGAGTGTGGTATCGACAGCTACGATGCCCAGGCGTAGGTACAAGTTCTTAGGTTGGCACTACGACACCGACATCGACGACAGCGCCCTCTAGCCGGCGCTGTGCAGCTCTACGAGCGCCGCTCCAGATTCAGCCCATTTGTTCGCGAGCTGACGACCAACCAACATTCTTTCATTTTCATAATGGGCGAGCCACTACAGATTTTGCCTGTGTTAGCTTTGATACATCCGGCTTCGCACATACGTGCTCATCTTTACCAAAAGTTACGTATATGTCATTGACTAATATTCTCTATTAAATGTATTTTTATGGTAAAAGCAGTACCGAGATTTTTACCTCACCTACTCCTGCTCGCTTCCTACATTCGGCCTACCCTTCAGTTTATAGGAGCAGACCCACGCGCCGCCTTCCAGGTGGGATACAAAACTAAGGATACATCATCTTTCAGATGTTGAAACAATCCCACCAACTTACGTTTACATCGCACAACTTCTTGGTGTTAAGATTTTTTTCCGTCAGTGTGTAAATGTTAGAGGTACACCTGTCACTGTATTCTCAGAGAAGGAAAACGGCCCGCACAGCTTTGTCTGTGTGGTTACACAGAAAACAGTAACCTTCGTCGAATCTCATTCATGCGCCACAATTTCATGACAAATTCAGTGCTCTACACCCTCAAATTGTGGCGATTAATTTCTCCAGATAAATGAATGGTGTCGCATATTTCAACACACAAAATCTCTTTTCTTTCTTTGTCACCATTCCGCAAAGGCACTGGACGCGTAACTCCAACTGGTGGTTACAATGCAAACTCGGTAAACTTACGGTCCTATTCATACATCAGTCATGTTTGTAAATGTATTACCTCGGAAAATATAGAACTTTGAAAACGAATGTATCATTTATAGTAGCGTATTAAAAATGCATTCAAAGGAAAAAACTCAATAATTTGAGAAATGAGAAATATAACGCCTTATTTTTAGCTTTTAAGAGGGCTTTTGACAAAGTAATGTTCAATAGCCTCATGTACAGACCTGACATGCAAGGCCAACCAGGATAGGGAAAGAGAAGTAGTCGTAGAAGGTAAAGTGTGGAAATCATTAATAGCAAGAGTACACGCGCCAAAGTGAGCTGCATAAGATTGCAACGATATGCATGATGATTCCGAGGTCACGATACGATCTTCAAGGGATGATGGAGAAGGGCAAGTGTATTATTTCGAGAAGAACACTGATCCGGAAAATACGTACTTGTTGGGATGATATAGCCTAAATTTTCCACATATAAACACTGATTATTCCATTCCAAAATTGCAAGCAAAACAGAAAAAACACTGCCAATATTCACTGTAACATTTAGGAAATGACACATGAACGGAGAAAGTATGACACAGCAATTAAAACGCTATACAAAACTCAGTCGTATCTTAACAAGTGGGTCAGATTTCGTACAAGTGGAGTCAGCATGAGAAAAATTGAAAACATTCTTAGAGGCATATCAGCACTTACATTGTCAACTTAGATATATACATTCATTCTTACACATGAAACACTGTTATATACAGATACAATGCGTCATTGATCACAATGGTCAAATGTGGCTTACAGTTAAATATTCAAAAAGCTACTCTAACACAGCATAGAACAGTTAGTGGATTTTTAAGTCACAGATTTATTAATAGTGTTGGTAACAATAGTATAAATCCAAAATTAATACTTGTAACCTTTACCTGTGAATCAGATTAGCAATCAGCACAGAACTCAGGGATTGCAAATTGGAACTATTTAAGGGAAATCGAATAAAATTTTGCTTTCAGGTAAATGGTATATACAGGGTGGTCCATTGATCGTGACCGGGCCAAATATCTCACGAAATAAGCGTCAAACGGAAAGACTACACAGAACAAAACTTATCTAGCTTGAAGGGGCAAACCAGATCGCGCTATGGTTGGCCCGTTAGATGGCGCTGCCATAGGTCAAACGGATATCAACTGCGTTTTTTTAAAATAGGAACCCCCATTTTTTATTTCATATTCGTGCAGTACGTAAAGAAATATGAATGTTTTAGTTGGACAACTTTTTTCGCTTTGTGATGGATGGCGCTGTAATAGTCACAAACATATGGCTCACAATTTTAGCCGAACAGTTGGTAGGTTTTTTAAATTAAAATACAGAACGTGGTTACGATTGAACATTTTATTTCGGTTGTTCCAATGTGATACATGTACCTTTGTGAACTTATGATTTCTGAGAACGCATGCTGTTACAGCGTAATTACCTGTAAGTACCACATTAATGCAATAAATGCTCAAAATGATATCCGCATTTGGTAATACGTGTAACGACATTCCTCTCAACAGCGGGTACTTCGCCTTCCGTAATGTTTGCACATGCATTGACAATGGGCTGACGCATGCTGTAAGGCGTTGTCGGTGGATGACGATAGCAAATAACCTTCAACTTTCCCCACAGAGAGAAATCCGGGGACGTCAGATCTGGTGAACGTGCCGGCCATGGTATGGTGTTTCGACGACCAATTCACCTGTTATGAAATATGCTATTCAATACCGCTTCAACCGCACGCGAGCTATGTGCCGGACATTCATCATGTCGGAAGTACATCGCCATTCTGTCATGCAGTGAAATATCTCGTAGTAACATCGGTAGAACATTACGTAGGAAATCAGCATAAATTGCACCATTTAGATTGTCATCGATAAAATGGGGGAAATTATCCTTTCTCCCATAATGCCGCACCATGGATTAACCCGCGAAGGTCGCTGATGTTCCACTTGTCGCAGCCATCGTGGCTTTTCCGTTGCCCAATAGTGCATTCAAAGTCGTCACCATGCAATTCCTGGTGCATAGAAATATGGTACGGGTGCAATCGATGTTGATGTAGCATTCTCAACACCGACGTTTTTGAGATTCCCGATTTTCGCGCAATTTGTCAGCTACTGATGTGCGGATTAGCAGCGACAGCAGCTAAAACACCTACTTGGGCATCATTTGTTGCAGGTCGTGGTTGACGTATCACATGTGGCTGAACACTTCCTGTTTCCTTAAATAACGTAACTATCCGGCGAACGGTCCGGGCACTTGGATGATGTCCAGGATACCGATCAGCATACATAGCACACGCCCCGTTGGGCATTTTGATCACAATAGCCATACATCAACACGATATCGACCTTTTCGGCAATTGGTAAACGGTCCATTTTAACACGGGTAATGTATCACGAAGCAAATACCGTCCGCACCGGCGGAATGTTACGTGATACCAAGTACTTAAAAGTTTGGGACTATTACAGCGCCATCTATCACAAAGCGAAAAAAGTTGTCCAACTAAAACATTCATATTTCTTTACGCACTACACGAATGTGTAATAAAAAATGGGGGTTCCTATTTAAAAAACGCAGTTGATAGCCGTTTGACCTATGGCAGCGCCATCTAGCGGGTCAACCATAGCTCCATCTGGTTTCCCTCTTCAAGCTAGACGAGTTTCGTTCTTTGTAGTTTTTTCGTTCCATCCTTATTTCGTGAGATATTTGGCCCGGTTACTATCAATGGAGCACCCTGTACAAGACACAGTCAAACGAAAACGAGACAGATGGAGAAGAAAGCAAGTAGGCCCTAAATGTTTATTATTTCAAAAGTAATCACCATAACAGTTCATTCGTTTATCCTACAGTGAGACAAGACGATCGGTGTCTCTATGGAAAAATGCGTAGTATTACCTACGGAATCATAAAGAACGAGGAGGCTCTCCGCATAATCGGCATTCAACAAATAGTTGAGGATGTAGAGAGCAAGTTCCACGAGATGAACAGGATAGCTCGGGAGAGGAACTCCTGGCGGGCCGCATCAAACCAGTCACAAGACTAACGATTCAGAAATAAAAGAAAGAAAGAAAACGGGACCACGATTGCACCCTGGCGTGCACATCTTCGTCCGAAACAAATCCACGGCGGCCACAAATGTCTTTCTTCAGGGCTCTATAAAAATGGAAATCGTATTGGAAGAGATCGGGATTGTATGTGTAAAGGTTTCCCAGTGAAATGTCTGCAGCTTAGTCGAAACAGCCTTGGCAATATGTTGGCAAACATTGTACTGCAACTGAGTGATACGGTATGTCAACATTCTGGGCGGCAGGACTCGAGAGCGCGCTTCAGTATTTGCAAAGCGTCCACGTTCCACTGTGAGTTAATTATGGCGCCATGTTCCAGAAAGTCAATGAGCAGTAGATCGACGGACTGCGTCATTCTGTTGCAGGATAATGCCCTCTCGCGCCTTGCCAAGTTCGCTTCGACTACGCTGCAGAAGTTTCAAGTGCGAAGCAGTTACACATCCTCCATTCAGCCGTCGATTCGCTTCGGACGAAGAGATACACTCCTCTTTACAATCGTGATTCCGTAGGCAACCGCAAGCATTTTTCCATGAAGGTACTGATCGTCTTGTCTGACAGTGGCATAAATGTGTTAACAATTATGGCGTATACTTTTGAAATAATAAATAGTTTACTTACTTTTTTTATCTGTCTCATTTTCATTTGACCTCCTATAACACATATTCGTTGAGATGTCTGGAAGTGACTTTTGCGTGAATGGTGACGCTTCTACAATTATGAACAATTTTAGAGACTAGCCCAGTGCGAAGTCATGATGCAGCTGTAGTCGGTTTCGCTAGTCGTCTTTCTTGCTCAAAAGCACGTTCATGTATTGTATACCGTATTCGGACCTACTCCAGCGTTATTTTCCATAATCTTTACCTAATTAGTATTCATCATAATATAGTACGTATTTTTAATTCCAAAAATGGATGTGGGCTGTACTGTACGCAGTCTCGCGCACTACATGCTTTGACGTCTCATGCGATGCTGCGCTACGTCGATTTAAACCAGAATGTTTTACAAAGTTATTGAAAACGTGACATTGAACTTAGTGCCTGATTTAATAACAAACAACTTGAATGATTGAATGTAAGAAGTATTAGAAAGGAGTTACAAGGACAGGCAATGGTCCTTCTATTACTGCAGCGATTATGTTCGCGTTAATCAGATTAAGCTAGTTTCAAAAAACGTATGGATATTGAATGGGGTTATGTTAGAACGTCAGTTAAGTTCTGAGCACGAAGAACAGCAGTCGTACGCAAAGCATTGTATTAAATGCATTTATGAATAACTTTAGAACAGATGTTAAATCTGTCATGAAGGACAATACGTGAGCTGTAGTACAAGGATCAATACAATCTGTGCCCATAGCTCGTTGAAAGTTCATCACTGAACTCACCATCACGGAATACTCAAACTCCCGTGTATCTTTTAAAGATTTCCCCTATAACATACTCAGGATGAAAATTTCCCGATTCTCGAAAGAGTCAAAGAAGTTCATCGAAGGTACTGAACTGTTGATGTCTCCTGTTAGAAGATATAAACTCGTCGATACGCTTTTGAGGATTGGAATAAAAAACACTCGAGCATTACTAGTTGACGGAAAGTCATCGAACAAAACAGAAGTGATTTCAGGCGTTCCCCAAGGTAGTGTTACAAGCTCTTTGCTGTTCTTTATCTATATAAACGATTTGGGTGACAATCTGATCAGCCGTCTTCGGGTTGTTTCGAGATGACGCTGTCGTTTATCGACTAATAAAGTCATCAGAAGATCAAAACAAACTGCAAACCGATTTAGAAAAAAATATCTGAATGGTGGGAAAAGTGGCAGTTGACCCTAAATAACTAAAAGTGTGAGGCCATCCACATGAGTACTAAAAGGAACTCGTTAAACTTCGGTTACACGATAAATAAGTCTAATCTAAAAGCCGTATATTCAGCTAAATACCTAGGTATTATAATTACGAATAACTTAAATTGGAAGGAACACATATTAAATGTTGTGGGAAAGGCTAACCAAAGACTGCGTTTTATTGGCAGGACACTTAGAAAATGTAACAGACCTACTAAGGAGACTGCCTACACTACGCTTGTCCGTCCTCTTTTAGAATACTGCTGCTCGGTGTGGGATCCTTACCAGATAGGACTGACGGAGTACATCGAAAAAGTTCAAAGAAAGGCAGCACGTTTTGTATTATCGCGAAATATGGGAGAGAGTGTCACAGAAATGATACAGGATTTGGGCTGGGAATCATTAAAAGAAAGGCGTTTTTCGTTGCGACGGAATCTTCTCACGAAATTCCAATCATCAACTTTCTCCTCCGAATGCGAAAATATGTTGTTGACACCGACCTACATAGGGAGGAACGATCGCCACGATAAAGTAAGGGAAATCAGAGCTCGTACTGAAAGATATAGGTGTTGATTCTTTCCGCGCGCTATACGAGATTGGAATAATAGATAATTGTGAAGGTGGTTCTATGAACCCTCTGCCAGGCACTTAAATGTGATTTGCAGAGTATCCATGTAGATGTAGATATGTATCAAAATTTTTGTGAGTCTTCGCTGCACTGATCTCAGAATTTCGTTTCACTTAACTCACTTCTCCGTTATTGAAGAGGTAACGCGGTAAATTATGTAATATGCTATAATCAGTGGAAGTGCGTTAAACATTAATTTTAAACGGAAATTTAAACAGCTCAGAAAACAAGAAAGAAGTTAAAACCTCCTGAAATGTACGAGGAAATGAAGAAAAGAGACAAAGTCTTATTATTTCGGTTGCATTTGTGCGTTACTGTTGGAGGGAAACCATTGTTTTAATAGCAGTTTAATTTGAGGAAACTAATAATAATGTTCAAACTGGAAATTTTCTGGAGAAACGTCATGAAAACACGTTCTGTACTCATATCTAGGAATTTTGGTCCTATAACCCCCTGAATCAACCAGTCACTCGACTAATCCAATCTACGAACAGAGAATGTGATATAATATATGCAGTCATTTATTGAAAGCAGACCCACACAGCACATTTCTTCTGTTTTCTTGCATAAATCCAAAAATCTTTAAGTAACTTGAGAATCATTCGTTTAGCCGTTTTTGGTGTGGCCTAGATCACAATTTCTTCACTGTGAGAACGAGCTTCACCACAGTGCTTTGCTCGGTGCTGGTTTGTGTTGGTTCAAATGGTTCTGAGCACTGTGCGACTTAACTGCTAAGGTCATCAGTCGCCTAGAACTTAGAACTCATTAAACCTAACTAACCTAAGGACATCACATACATCCATGCCCGAGGCAGGATTCGAACCTGCAACCGTAGCGGTCACGCGGTTCCAGACTGAAGCGCCTTTAACCGCACGGCCACACCGGCCGGCTGGTTTGTGTTGCCTCCATCCACCAGGCGGCTCACTGCCAACAGTGTCTTTCTGCTTCACTCCATGAGACGGAGCCGTGATGGTACAATTTTATCAGTACTTCAGTAGAATGTCTGATTCTCGGGAGATACACGCCACCAACTTCCCAGGAAAATAAGTTCCGACTGAGTTGCCGTTTCCTCAAGAAAAGTTCTTTCACTACAGCGAATGGACTACCGTGGTCGACGGAGCAGGTCCTATTGTACCCGATGTCCGTATATGCAAAGTCAATCTTTGATGTTGTTTGAAATTACGTCAAATTTTAAATAAGTCGTACATGAAAAAAAATTAGGTTGCTAATTGTTTCTTAACAGATGGTCGGAACCTAAGCACTTCAAAGATCGGTGCCGGGTGTGTGTATGTGATCCCTTCGAAATCGATGGCTGAGGAGAAGGGAGGGGGGTGGTTCAAAAATGGTTCAAATGGCTCTGAGCACTGTGGGACTTAACTTCTGTGGTCATCAGTCCCCTAGAACTTAGAACTACTTAAACCTAACTAACCTAAGGACACCACACACATCCATGCCCGAGGCAGGATTCGAACCTGCGACCGTAGCGGGCACGCGGTTCCAGACTGTAGCGCCTAGAACCGCACGGTCACTCCGGCCGGCTGGAGGGGGGTGGGGAATGATAAAAGTTACCTTCGAGCGTCCTATAAAGAGATTCACGGCGATAGACGGTGGACTTGCGTGGCAGATGTTACGCAACCAACAGCCAATCAGTTTCCCGGGCGAGACTTCCCTGCTCCACAAATAAACTCCCGGGCTTTTCAATTACCGTTGCTATTTCCTTTCACTATTCATCAGTCGTTCCATCGTTTACCACATTATCGCCGCCATCTGAACGACACCGGCCGGTATAATTTATTGAGACACAAACACCAATAAAAAGGCGCTATCGCTCCATTAATCATTAATTTGTGGCCGACCTGCCGGCGTGGTTCTGTTTAGTCATGCGTTGTCCGCTGCTGACGTCCGGCCGCTGTCAGCCGGCTCAGGGACCGGCCGCCGCGCCGCCTGCTGGCTGACCGGGAACTGCTGACTTGTCACGTCTGTATCACAGACACACCCGTTGTTCAGCTCCCACTGTAACTTCGCTGTAGTTGTACGTTAATGCAGACATTTATACACACACCAAAAATAGTTTTGCATCAACTCGGTTCCGAGAGTTTCAGAACCTGTACAGAAAATTGAAATAGAGATCAATCATTTCCACCTTTTTATTGTTCATGAAAACCACACACTGTATGTTGTACCACCATAAAGCGAGACCTTCAGAGGTGGTGGTTGCAAGATCCCCTCGCTTCTAAACTGATACTGTTATTACTCAGCTTAGCCGCGAGTCCGTAGAGGGTGGTACAGGGTGTTTCAAAAATGACCGGTATATTTGAAACGGCAATAAAAACTAAACGAGCAGCGATAGAAATACACCGTTTGTTGCAATATGCTTGCGACAACAGTACATTTTCAGGCGGACAAACTTTCGAAATTACAGTAGTTACAATTTTCAACAACAGATGGCGCTGCAAGTGATGTGAAAGATATAGAAGACAACGCAGTCTGTGGGTGCGCCATTCTGTACGTCGTCTTTCTGCTGTAAGCGTGTGCTGTTCACAACGTGCAAGTGTGCTGTAGACAACATGGTTTATTCCTTAGAACAGAGGATTTTTCTGGTGTTGGAATTCCACCGCCTAGAACACAGTGTTGTTGCAACAAGACGAAGTTTTCAACGGAGGTTTAATGTAACCAAAGGACCGAAAAGCGATACAATAAAGGATCTGTTTGAAAAATTTCAACGGACTGGGAACGTGACGGATGAACATGCTGGAAAGGTAGGGCGACCACGTACGGCAACCACAGAGGGCAACGCGCAGCTAGTGCAGCAGGTGATCCGACAGCGGCCTCGGGTTTCCGTTCGCCGTGTTGCAGCTGCGGTCCAAATGACGCCAACGTCCACGTATCGTCTCATGCGCCAGAGTTTACACCTCTATCCATACAAAATTCAAACGCGGCAACCCCTCAGCGCCGCTACCATTGCTGCACGAGAGACATTCGCTAACGATATAGTGCACAGGATTGATGACGGCGATATGCATGTGGGCAGCATTTGGTTTACTGACGAAGCTTATTTTTACCTGGACGGCTTTGTCAACAAACAGAACTGGCGCATATGGGAACCGAAAAGCCCCATGTTGCAGTCCCATCGTCCCTGCATCCTCAAAAAGTACTGGTCTGGGCCGCCATTTCTTCCAAAGGAATCATTGGCCCATTTTTCAGATCCGAAACGATTACTGCATCACGCTATCTGGACATTCTTCGTGAATTTGTGGCGGTACAAACTGCCTTAGACGACACTGCGAACACCTCGTGGTTTATGCAACATGGTGCCCGGCCACATCGCACGGCCGACGTCTTTAATTTCCTGAATGAATATTTCGATGATCGTGTGATTGCTTTGGGCTATCTGAAACATACAGGAGGCGGCGTGGATTGGCCTCCCTATTCGCCAGACATGAACCCCTGTGACTTCTTTCTGTGGGGACACTTGAAAGACCAGGTGTACCGCCAGAATCCAGAAACAATTGAACAGCTGAAGCAGTACATCTCATCTGCATGTGAAGCCATTCCGCCAGACACGTTGTCAAAGGTTTCGGGTAATTTCATTCAGAGACTACGGCATATTATTGCTACGCATGGTGGATATGTGGAAAATATCGTACTACAGAGTTTCCCAGACCGCAGCGCCATCTGTTGTTGAAAATTGTAACTACTGTAATTTCGAAAGTTTGTCTGCCTGAAAATGTACTGTTGTCCCAAGCATATTGCAACAAACGGTGTATTTCTATCGCTGCTCGTTTAGTTTTTATTGCCGTTTCAAATATACCGGTCATTTTTGAAACACCCTGTATATGTGACGTACAGTGTGAGTGGTCAACATTTCCACACGGAATTTGCGAGTGTAAGTCGGACCTTCCTTGATCCGCCTTGGTGGGTCGTCTAGTCGGATTTCCTCTACCTGTGCGTGGTGCAGCTGTCGTAAATGTCGTCCCGTGCAGATTCTCCATTGGCGCACTGGATGTCTCTGTCGGTGCAAGCTAATTCTCTGAAATGGCTGTCGGTCAACTTTGGGGTATCTATTTACTCGAAATTAACATTCAGAATGCCGTAATATCACTTTTATTCTTATTAGATCAATAACGAAACACTTATGTCACAAACTACACGTAACCGAAAGCATGGCTACCATCGAACAAGACAGGAAGAGCTCTTAACGCCGACTGCCGACTTTGGCGCACAGTCCGTATCTCTTACTAGTTTTGTCACAGTTCGTGGATTTCCGATCAAGTTCGTACTTACTAAGATACGCATTTGTTAATGAAAGGTCGGCCGGAGTGGCCGAGCGGTTCTAGGCGCTACAGTCTGCAGCCGCGCGGGCACTACGGTCGCAGGTTCGAATCCTGCCTCGGGCATGGATGTGTGTGGTGTCCTTAGGTTAGTTAGGTTTAAGTAGTTCTAAGTTCTAGGGGACTGATGACCTCAGAAGTTAAGTCCCACAGTGCTCAGAGCCATTTTTTTTTTTTTTTGTTAATGAACTGGTGTGAATTTTAACGAGGCAAAATTATGATAAATAGCTTTAAACATCCACAGGCTCCTCCTGGTATTCATGTTGTCATAAATGACTTTAATTATTAAATATAAATAAACAAAATCGGTGACTTTGGCGCCAAGATGGCGGTACTTGCTGTCCTGTGTATTTCCCAGGCTAACGCTTGTTGCTACGGTCGAGCGCCGAGCCCCACCCCACTACGCGCGACATGTGGTCGCTTCGTCACCTAGCCAGCCAGCGTGGGAAATGCTCTCCGATTCATGGCCGGCTACGCACTACAGCACTTCCTAAACTATCGTGAATACATCAATAAGAGACAACAATTTATTAAAACTAGTAAAAACGTCTTCCTCACGTAAGAGGCACCTTACATGGTCCAGTGTGCTGTACCTCTAATACCCAGTAGCACGTCCTCTTGTATTGATGCATGACTGTACTCGTCGTGGCACGCTATCCACAAGTTCATCAAGGCACTGTTGGTCAACATTGTCCAACTCCTCAACGGCGATCCCTCAGAGTGGTTGGTGGGTCACATCGCCAATAAACAGCCCTTTTCAATCTATCCCAGGCATGTTCGACAGGGTTCATGTCTGGAGAACATGCTGGACACTCTAGTCGAGAGATGTAGTTATCCTGAAGGAAGTCATTCACAAGATGTGCACGACGGGTGCGCCAATTGTCGTGCCGATATGGTTGCACTATCGATCGGAGGATGGCATTCACGTATCGTACAGCCGTTATGGCGCCATTCGTGACCACAAGTGGCGTACGTCGGGCCCACACAATGCCACCCCAAAACAGCAGGGAACCTCCACCTTGCTGCACTCGCTGGAGGGTGTGTCTACGGCGTTCAGCCTGACCGCGTTGCCGCCAAACACGTCTCCGACAATTTTCTGGGTGAAGGCATAAGCAACATTCATCAGTGAAGAGAACGTCATGCCAGTCCAGACCGGTCCATTCGGCATGTTGTTGGGCCCATCTGTACCAAGCTCGATGGCGTCGTAGTTGTAAAGATGTACCTCGCCATGGATGTAGGGAATGAAGTTGCGCATGATGCAGCCTATTGCGCACAGTTTGAGTCGTAACACATCTTGTGGCTGCACGAAAAGCATTATTCACCATGGTAGCGTTTCTGTCAGGGTTCCTCCGAGCCATAATCCGTAGATGGCGGTCACCCATTGCAGTAGAAACCTTTGGGTGACCTGAGCGAGCCATGTCATCGACAGTTCCTGTATCTCTGTATCTCCTTCATGTCCGAACAACGCTTCGGTTAACTCCCAGAGGCATGGACACTTCCCTTGTTGAGAGCCCTTCCTGGCTCAAAGTAATGCGGACGCGATCGAACCGCGGTATTGACCGTCTAGCCATGGTTGAACTAAAGACAACACGAGCCGTATACCTCCTTCCTAGATCAATGAATGGAACTGATCGGCTGTCGGATACCCTCATGCATATTTGTTTACATCTTTCGGCGGACTTAGTGACATCTTTGAGCAGTCAAAGGGAATGTGTCTTTGATACAATATCCACAGTCAACATCTATCTTCAATAGTTCTGGGAACTGGGATGATGCAAGGCTTGTTTTGATCTGTGTAGTAATCGTTTGATGATCCAATAAATCTCAGTTGTAATGAGTATACACTTCTGGAAATTATACTTGTAACACCGTGAATGTGTCGTGCAACTAACGTCCATTTGGCACGAAGTGTACTACATACTTTCCCATGCAAACAATTAGGATATCAGCGCGACTGCGCAGAGAACATAGATGTAACGGCATCTGCTTTCTGTATATAAGGAAAGATCACGCCTCTGGTTTCTCGTTAAGATTTCATATTTATATGCCTTTTGTTCCTCCACCCCATGAACCATGGACCTTGCCGTTGGTGGGGAGGCTTGCGTGCCTCAGCGATACAGATAGCCGTATTGTAGGTACAACCACAAGGGAGGGGTATCTGTTGAGAGGCCAGACAAACGTGTGGTTCCTGAAGAGGGGCAGCAGCCTTTTCAGTAGTTGCAAGGGCAACAGTCTGGGTGATTGACTGATATGGCCTTGCAACACTAACCAAAACGGCCTTGTTGTGCTGGTACTGCGAACGGCTGAAAGCAAGGGGAAACTACGGCCGTAATTTTTCCCGAGGGCATGCAGCTTTACTGTATGATTAAATGATGATGGCGCCCTCTTTGGTAAAATATTCCGGAGGTAAAATAGTCCCCCATTCGGATCTCCGGGCGGGGACTACTCAAGAGGATGTCGTTATCAGGAGAAAGAAAACTGGCGTTCTACGGATCGGAGTGTGGAATGTCAGATCCCTTAATCGCGCAGGTAGGTTAGAAAATTTAAAAAGGTAAATGGATAGGTTAAAGTTAGATATAGTGCGAATTAGTGAAGTTCGGTGGTAGGAGGAACAAGACTTCTGGTCAGGTGACTACAGGGTTATAAACACAAAGTCAAATAGGGATGTAGTAGTTTTAATAATGAATAGGAAAATAGGAATGCGGGTAAGCTACTACAAACAGCATAGTGAACGCATTATTGTGGCCAAGATAGATACGAAGCCCACACCTACTACAGTAGTACAAGTTTATATGCCAACTAGCTCTGCAGATGACGAAGGACTTGAAGAAATGTATGATGAAATAAAAGAAATTATTCAGATAGTGAAGGGAGATGAAAATTTAATAGTCATGGGTGACTGGAATTCGAGTGTAGGAAAAGGAAGAGAAGGAAACATAGTAGGTGAATATGGATTGGGGCTAAGAAATGAAAGAGGAAGCCACCTGGTAGAATATTGCACAGAGCACAACTTAATCATAGCTAACACTTGGTTTAAGAATCATGATAGAAGGTTGTATACATGGAAGAACCCTGGAGATACTAAAAGGTATCAGATTATATAATGGTAAGACAGATATTTAGGAACCAGGTTTTAAATTGTAAGACATTTCCAGGGGCAGATGTGGACTCTGACCATAATCTATTGGTTATGACCTGTAGATTAAAACTGAAGAAACTGCAAAAAGGTGGGAATTTAAGGAGATGGGACCTGGATAAACTGAAAGAACCAGAGGTTGTACAGAGTTTCAGGGAGAGCATAAGAGAACAATTGACAGGAATGGGGGAAAGAAATACAGTAGAAGTAGAATGGGTAGCTTTGAGGGATGAAGTAGTGAAGGCAACAGAGGATCAAGTAGGTAAAAAGACGAGGGCTAGCAGAAATCCTTGGGTAACAGAAGAAATATTGAATTTAATTGATGAAAGGAGAAAATATAAAAATGCAGTAAATGGAGCAGGCAAAAAGGAATACAAACGTCTCAAAAATGAGATCGACAGGAAGTGCAAAATGGCTAAGCAGGCATGGCTAGAGGACAAATGTAAGGATGTAGAGGCTTATCTCACTAGGGGTAAGATAGATACTGCCTACAGGAAAATTAAAGAGACCTTTGGAGATAAGAGAAACATTTGTATGAACATCAAGAGCTCAGATGGAAACCCAGTTCTAAGCAAAGGAGGGAAAGCAGAAAGGTGGAAGGAGTATATAGAGGGTCTATACAAGGGCGATGTACTTGAGGACAATATTATGGAAATGGAAGAGGATGTTGATGAAGATGAAATGGGAGATACGATACTGCGTGAAGAGTTTGGCAGAACACTGAAAGACCTGTGTCGAAACAAGGCCCCGGGAGTAGACAACATTCCATTGGAACAACTGACGGCCTTGGGAGAGCCAGTCCTGACAAAACTCTACCATCTGGTGAGTAAGATGTATGAAACAGGCGAAATACCCTCAGACTTCAAGAAGAATATAATAATTCCAATCCCAAAGAAAGCAGGTGTTGACAGATGTGAAAATTACTGAACAATCAGTTTAATAAGCCACAGCTGCAAAATACTAACACGAATTCTTTACAGACGAATGGAAAAACTTGTAGAAGCCGACCTCGGGGAAGATCAGTTTGGATTCCGTAGAAATACTGGAACACGTGAGGCAATACTGACCTTACGACTTATCTTAGAAGGAAGATTAAGGAAAGGCAAACCTACGTTTCTAGCATTTGTAGACTTAGAGAAAGCTTTTGACAATGTTGACTGGAATACTCTCTTTCAAATTCTAAAGGTGGCAGGGGTAAAATACAGGGAGCGAAAGGCTATTTACAATTTGTACAGAAACCAGATGGCAGTTATAAGAGTCGAGGGACATGAAAGGGAAGCAGTGGTTGGGAAGGGAGTAAGACAGGGTTGTAGCCTCTCCCCGATGTTATTCAATCTGTATATTGAGCAAGCAGTAAAGGAAACAAAAGAAAAATTCCGAGTAGGTATTAAAATCTCCTGGAGAAGAAATAAGAACTTAGAGGTTCGCCGATGACATTGTAATTCTGTCAGAGACAGCCAAGGACCTGGAAGAGCAGTTGAACGGAATGGACAGTGTCTTGAAAGGAGGATATAAGATGAATATCAACAAAAGCAAAACAAGGATAATGGAATGTAGTCGAATTAAGTCGGGTGATGTTGAGGGTATTAGATTAGGAAATGAGACACTTAAAGTAGTAAAGGAGTTTTGCTATTTGGGGAGCAAAATAACTGATGATGGTCGAAGTAGAGAAGATATAAAATGTAGATTGGGAATTGCAAGGAAAGCGTTTCTGAAGAAGAGGAATTTGTTAACATCGAGTATAGATTTAAGTGTCAGGAAGTCATTTCTGAAAGTATTTGTATGGAGTGCAGCCATGTATGGAAGTGAAACATGGACGGTAAATAGTTTGGACAAGAAGAGAATAGAAGCTTTCGAAATGTGGTGCTACAGAAGAATGCTGAAGATTAGGTGGGTAGATCACATAACTAATGAGGAAGTATTGAATAGGATTGGGGAGAAGAGAAGTTTGTGGCACAACTTGACCAGAAGAAGGGATCGGTTGGTAGCACATGTTGTGAGGCATCAAGGGATCACCAATTTAGTATTGGAGGGCAGCGTGGAGGGTAAAAATCGTAGAGGGAGACCAAGAGATGAATACACTAAGCAGATTCAGAAGGATGTAGGCTGCAGTAGGTACTGGGAGATGAAGAAGCTTGCTCAGGATAGAGTAGCATGGAGAGCTGCATCAAACCAGTCTCAGGACTGAAGATCACAACAACAACAACATGCTGTTTGTTAATGAAATGATCCTGTTAATCGTTATGTAAGAAGGGGAAAAATCGTCGCCTTTTGAGAATGCGTCTTAAAGTTCGTTATATTTCTGCTCACTCTGGGCAGCACCAGCCGACTCTGACGCAAATCTGGAATAGATCAGGTCTGAAGAGCTGTACTCACCTCACGCGACTTGTGCCCGAAAACACACACACTCTAAGCACAAAAAAAAAAGATGATCCACGAAGTAATTATCCAAATGGGACGGAAATCGATAGAATCCATGTACAGACATACAAATGACTATAATTTTATAAAACTTCGCTAATTTATACAAGAGAAGGAGCTCAACAAATTGTTCGAGTGATTAACGCGTTGACCCATCTCCGGCCACTTTCCAGGCAGTTATGAGGCTTAGCATTGATTTATAGACTTGCTGGATGTCCTCCTGACGAATGTGCCGTCAGTACTGTCCAACTGATGCGTCAGATCGTTAAAATCCAGAGGTGGTTGAAGGGCCCTGCCCTTAACTCTCTAAACCTTCTCAGTTCGGGAGAGATCTGGCGACCTTCCTGGCCATTGTAGGGTTTGGCTAGCACGAAGACAAGCAGTAGAAACGCTCGCCCTGTTTTGGTGGGCATTATCTTCCTAAACCAACGGGGTCCTGCTATGAAAAGCAGACGACACCCCAGTCCGTCACTCCTGTCTGTCAGGCCGTATGGTGGACGATATGACGATAAACAGGTCGGTATTCCACAGGCGTCCGGGACATCTTCGCTTATGATCGTGGCTCAATTTGAAGCAGGACTGGAACCAATTCTACTATGGTCAATAACACGTCAGGCCACAAGATTCTGGAAACTAGTAAGTTCTGAATAAAACAAAATCTGCGTCGACACTCGGTAAAACCTCGTAGTTCGTTCTTTAAACGACATTACATAACTGTGCCCTCTGGCTTCCGGATGTCATTTCATGAGCAAAAAATTGTGTGATAACTTTGTAACTTTCTTTAAAATTATCGAAAAACATAAATGAACGCCTGAACTTGGAATGAATGCAAAACTCGTGTTATCGTGCAGCGCATTGTAACTGCATGTGGTGTGTTTACTCTGTGTTATTTTTAGCAAAACTTTATGCGAACTGATTGGGCAAATAGCAAAACTCCTTTACTACTTTAAGTGTCTCATTTCCTAATCTAATCCCCTCAGCATCACCCGACTTAATTCGACTACATTCCATTATCCTCGTTTTGTTTTTGTTGATGTTCATCTTATATCCTCCTTTCAAGACACAATCCATTCCGTTCAACTGCTCTTCCAAGTCCTTTGCTGTCTCTGACAGAATTACAATGCCATCGGCAAACCTCAAAGTTTTTATTTCTTCTCCATGGATTTTAATACCTACTCAGAATTTTTCTTTTGTTTCCTTCACTGCTTGCTCAATATACAGATTGAATAAAATCGGGGATAGGCTACAATCCTGTCTCACTCCCTTCCCAACCACTGCTTCCCTTTCATGTCCCTCGACTCTTATTACTGCCATCTGGTTTCTGTACAAATTGTAAATAGCGTTTTGCTCCCTGTATTTTACCCCTGCCACCTTTAGAATTTGAAAGAGAGTATTTCAATCAACATTGTCAAAAGCTTTCTCTAAGTCTACAAATGCTAGAAACGTTTGTTTCCCTTTCCTTAATGTTTCTTCTAAGATAAGTCGTAGGATCAGTATTGCCTCACGTGTTCCAATATTTCTACGGAATCGTTTACATTAGCCTCGACTTTTCCTGATATGTAAACCTTTCACTTCAGATCGCTCCAGATCTACTAAGTACTTGCTACTCTTTCCACTGATTTGCCGCCAGCAGTGAAGTCGAACAACAGTGGATCCTTCTCATTATGCTCAGTACATTACATTTACTTACGTTGGTGGTCAACCACCAGTTTCTGCACCTATTGTTGCTCCTCTGGAGGTTTTCTGCATTTCACTACACTTCTTTGGCACCACATTCTTGCAACAGACAGTAGCATTGTTCGCGATTGGTATTACGGAGCCTCCAGTTTTACTCATTAAATCATCGATATAAATTGTAGACAATAACGGCCGTATAACTCTCTCTCGTGCTGCTCCAGAAATTACCGTTTTCTTTTTTAATCTGTCGCCGTTAAGAACGATTTGTTGAGTTTTATCTGCAAGTAAGTTCTGAATAAAACAAAATCTGCGTCGACACTCGGTAACCTCGTAGTTTGTTCTTTAAACGACATTACATAACTGTACCCTCTGGCTTCCGGATGTCATTTCATGAGCAAACAATTGTGTGATAACTTTGTAACTTTCTTTAAAAGTATTGAAAAACATAAATGAACGCCTGAACTTGGAATGAATGCAAAACTGGAGTTATCGTGCAGCGCATTGTAACTGCATGTGGTGTGTTTACTCTGTGTTATTTTTAGCAAAACTTTATGCGAACTGATTGGGCAATGCAATTCCCAATACCAATACAGAAATAGAGTCACTGCAAAATACATTCAGCGCCTTAGGTACTGAAGCCTCTGGCCCTATTCAAAACTGATAACTTTGGTCCCTGTGCACGCAACAAATAAACAAAATTGTCTTACCTTTAAGTCAGCAACGGTGGATCGCGTTGTATTCTGCTGTCTTATGAAGAAGAATAAAATATACTAGCTACAGGCTCAGCGATGTGCATTGGTGGCCGTAATACTTTGAAAGATAAATGAAATTCTTTTGGCTGATAAATGAAAACATTTAAGAAAAATTCAATGTCTTTAAAAAAACGTATGACCTGGACAGGGAGGCGGTAGTGATTTGGGTGAATTACTGTCACTGACTTTTTCAATAGTAAAGTTGTATTCGAACTTAAGTTTGGCTTTTCAAAACATCTGACAACTGAAATTGCGTTACTCAGAAAAATTACACCCTTTTTACTAAATGAAAACTTTTCCTTGATAACGTAGTCACAAACAATGAGATGTGTGCTGCAAGTATTATCTAACATCACTAAAAAGAGTAAAGACAAATCATCAAATTACGTACAAACTCTGTTAAAAAATCTTAGAAACATTACAAAAGGGAAATATGTATCTAGCCTATACATCAAATATGTTTACGTACATTCTGGGGTTACACAACATAGAATTCGCTGTTACCAATTATGAGCCAACTCATTTACACCTACGTCATAGCAAAAGGAAAGTCATAAAAAATTTACTTCTGTAGCATAACTGTGGGAAGACTTCTGCTTTCACGTTTATATTTCGAATAATACATGAACTCGTAAAGCTTTTTGGTAACATCACTACAGTAATCCTTTCTTGTCACAATTAAATTTACATTTCACTTTACACTCCATTGTAAAATCACTCATCGTTTTTAACTACCTCTTTTAAGTGCGGTATAACACAAAATATTGGTACGAGAAAATTCCTGCATTACAAACCAACACTTTGTGGCTTTACAGAGCACACCACAAAAACTGCATCCTCTTTCGCTCAAAGATTGGGACACAGTGCCCTGCCCCAAGCGGTCTGATACTCCAACACCACAAACTCAGACCAGAAGCAGTATTATTGGCTCTGCGGTCGTGCAAAGTGAGCGATCCGCTTTATAGAGCCCATCAGAGATATACATAGTTTACAATATAATAGTTTAATTTTAGTTTACATTAGTATCATTACAATATTCAGGTGCCACGTGTAAGTGTACCCCAGTAGACTCCTTTCAACTTGAAATGAGAACAAGAGGAGGGAGGCGTTACGAGCAAAAACTTATGAGACGGCGCTGAATCTCCCTTTACTGAGTCGAGAAACAAATGGGCCCTGGGAGAGATCAGGTGTGCCTTCCTGGTCTATGGCGCACACCAGCGCTGTGGTCGCCCCACCCGCAACGATAATGCCAAGGATACAGAGTCAAACGCGGCGATCCATTTTCTGAGGCCGTAACGACGCGAAATGGGAAATCGGACACCTCTCAAATGCGGCCGCTATAAATATGTAAACAGGCCCGCCACCCCCACGGCAGTCGCGTTTACGAGCGAAAACTTCGGCGAAGTCACGACCGCCCGTCGACGTGACCCACTGGCTCCCTCGACAACACAATGCGCTGCGGTCCTCCCCCACACCGCTCTTACCTCCCATATTTTCTTTTTATCCTCTAGACGCTGGCAACGTTTGTACAAACGTCCTCTTGCTTGTTTGGTAAAGTGTAATGTGCTATCTGTAGTATGTCCAACACTATGGAAGAGAAATCGTTACCATTTAGGTAGTCTCTGCTCAATTTCTTTCTGCCTTTTTGTAGTCCGTGTTCATTTGTTTCTCACATGTCTTAGGTAGGGACATGGAAACGGTTCAAGTGGCTCTGAGCACTGTGGGACTCAACTGCTGAGGTCATCAGTCCCCTATAACTTAGAACTAGTTAAACCTAACTAACCTAAGGACATCACACACATCCATGCCCGAGGCAGGATTCGAACCTGCGACCGTAGCGGTCGCGCGGTTCCAGACTGAAGCGCCTTGAACCGCTCGGCCTAGTGACATGAAAATTTTGTATAAACGATTACGCGAAATCAGCGGTTTTCTCTAAATATCGTTAAATTTGGCATTTTCCTCGTTCCCATGTAAAAATGTCGTCAGTCAGAGGGCTGGAGTTTATTAATACTGAAATTTTATATTGACTTTTTTCTCGGGGTTGATGTTCGCGTTTAGCCTTAAAAGACTGTTCATTTCCAATGTAAAATGCTAATGCCTTAGATACCAGGTCAGGTGAAAAAATTCTGCTGTGGACGAACTCCATTCTGGTAACAATTAGATCCGCCATCGCAGATTTCTCGATAATTTTCAACACGAATGTTTAATCTGCTCCCATCAGTTACATCGAACATTGTAGTACAACCCAAGTATAAATACGAAAAGCACCAAATACGGTAGACAGGCCTCACAAATTCGCACGGCAACATAATGTGCCATCCGCCTGCTTCTATCAGCCAATCACAGCACAAGACGCGTGACGTCACGCAAAAAAGAACACAACCGTGTTATATCATAAAACGATACGAGAACAATAGCGTGACAGCAAGTGAAGCATAAAATAACCATTACATTTAACAACGTACATATTGCACTGATTATAGAAGCTCATGTTCGCCCATCAGCAAAATTAAAGACTGAGATTTTGAAGTAAACATCGCAGATGTTACAAGAAGCCACCAGGCGGCACTGTGGTATTAGTTATAAACAAAAATACGTCGTGTCATGTAAAGTATAAAGGCAAACCAAAGATCCAATAAAATTACACTGTAGACATACAATATATAATCCAAATCAGAGTACGTTACAACTATTTTGTTATAGTAATTTTAAATTGATTTATATCAAATTTAAAACCGTCTTACAAAACATAACAGGAAGCACTGTACCTTGAAACTACCATTTAATACGCTAGTAGTGAAACAGTTCATATGGCAAGTTCCTAATATAAAGACAAGTACAATAAATATATACATGTCATATTATGCTGGCAGCATAAAGCCTCGACAAACGTACACTGTTAATAGGTACCTCGGTGTAGTTAAGATAACACGAAGGAATACAAAATGAACATCAAGTCTTCCACTCATAACTACGACAATCACGTCATTACAAGTACAGCAACAATATAATGGTCAAGATTTAGTGAAACGTACTGCAGAAGTTATGTTATATCCTATGATGTAGTCCTTGTTTACGTTAAACTGCATTACGCCCCTTTAAATCGGAGCCCATTGTGCTTGAATTTGTTGATCATACGCTCTGCAGATCTGAGGATTGCAATGTAGTTTGCTGAAATCAGTCATCACAATAAATGCTGTACAATGGAGTTGTGTTTTGTTCCCACATTAATTTAGGACGACCTGTGACTTGATAATCTCAAGCGTACACATTTTATTCAATAATATTTTTAACAGTTTTGTGAACGGTCCATAGTTTGATGGTTAGTTACAAGTTCCATAGTGAATTTGAATGATCCTTTTATCGAAATGATGTGGAACGAGACATTTTACAAGATATGTAAGCATGATTAGTGTTAACATTAATAAACACATTATCATTATACTCCTACTCTTGCAACTATACTTGAAAACAAGTGTATTTCAAAAATGACCGTGGGCCTTTCCGAGGTGGGATCGCTTGCGTGCCTTAACGATACAGGTAACGGTACTGTAAATGTAGTCATAATGGTGGAGTATTTCAGCTGACACCAAACTAGCCCGTTGTTCCGGAAGAGGAGCAGCGTCTGTTTTACCTGTGGCAGGAACAACAATCTGGTGATTGGCGGATCAGCCTTTGTAACAGTAGGCAGTGTGGTCTTGCTACGTTGGTACTGCAAACAACTGATATCAAGGGAAAACTACAACTGTCATTTTTCCAGAGGACATGCAGGTCACTGTATGACATAATGGCAACCTCGAAGATAAAATATTCCTGAGATAAAATTGCGTAGTTATCAGATCTGCAGACAGAACTACGTAGGAGAATGTTATCGTCCAGGAAAACAATTTTGGCTTTCCCTGGGGAAAAGCGTGAAATGTTAGATCCGTTAATCGGGTAAATAATTCAGAGAATTTATAAAGAGAAAAAAATGGTTCAAATGGCTCTGAGCACTATGGGACTCAACTTCTGAGGTCATCAGTCCCCTAGAACTTAGAACTACTTAAACCTAACTAACCTAAGAACATCACACACATCCATGCCCGATGGAGTATTCGAACCTGCGACCGTAGCGGGCGCGCGGTTCCAGACTGTAGCGGCTAGAACCGCTCGGCCTCTCCGGCCGGCTTATAAAGAGAGATGGAAGTTTAAATTAGATGTAGTAGGAATTTGAGAAGTGCAATGGCGGGACGAACAGCACTTTGGTCGATTGTAAATGCAAAATCAGATAAAGCTAATGCTGGAGTAGGTCTAATAATGAATAAGAAAACAGGAATGTGGGTCGGCTGCTATGAACAGCATAGTGAACTTATCACGAAGTCTACACTCACAACAGTAGTAAAAGTTTACATACCTACCTGCTACGCTGATAATGAAAAAATTGAAACAATGTGTGATGAAATAAAAGAAATTATTGAGATGGATAAGGGAGACGAAAATTTTACTCTGATGAGAGATTGGTGTCCGATAGTAGGAAAAGGGCGAGGAAGAGTAGTTGTAGGATAACATAAACTGAAGTCCGCCCCAATAGCTGAATGGCCAGCGTGACGGACTGCCGTCCTAAGGGGCCCGCGTTCGATTCCCGGCGGGGTCGGGGATTTTCTCCGCTCAGGGACTGGATGTTGTGTTGGCTCTGAGCACTGTGCGACTTAACTTCTGAGGTTATTAGTCGCCTAGAACTTAGAACTAATTAAACCTAACTAACCTAAGGACATCACACACATCCATGCCCGAGGCAGGATTCGAACCTGTGACGTAGCGGTCGCTCGGCTCCAGACTGTAGCGCCTAGAACCGCACGGCCACTCCGGCCGGCGATGTTGTGTTGACTTCAACATCATTTCATCCCCATTCGGCGCCAATGTGGCGTCGAATGTAATAAGACCTGCACCAAGGCGACAAGACCTGCCCTGTAAGGGGCCTCCCAGCCAATGACGCCAAACGCTAATTTCCATTTCCACATAAACTGAAGGAATGAAAGAGGAAGTTGCCTGGTAGAATTTTGAAAGAGTATAATTTAATGAATACTAAGACTTTGTTTGAACATCATGAAAGATGTTCTTTATCTGGGAGAGACCGGGAGACACTGCAAGTTTTTTTAGTCATCATTCTTTTAAAAAATGTTCAGATGTGTGTGAAATCTTATGGGACTTACTGCTAAGGTCATCTTTAAGTGCTAAGGTCATCAGTCCCTAAGCTTAACCCAAATTATCCTTAGGACAAACACACACAGCCATGCCCGAGGGAGGACTCGAACCTCCGCCGGGATCAGCCGCACAGTCCATGACTGCAGCGCCTTCGACCGCTCAGCTAACATCATTATTTTAATTCGTCTGATGCGGCCCTCCGCGTATTCCTCTCCTGTGCCAAATTCTTCATCTCTGAGTAGCACTTGCAACTTACGTCCTCAGTTATTTGCTGTATGTATTCCAATCCCCTGTCTTCTTCTATAGTTTTTACCCTCTACATCTCCCTCTAATACCATGGAAGTTATTCCTTGGTTTCTGAACGGATGCTCTACCATCCCGTCCCTTCTCGTTTTCAGTGTTTTCCACATGGTCCTTTCCTTGCCGATTCTGCGGAGAACGGCCTAATTGTTTGGTTGGTTAATTTGGGGGAGGGGACCAAACAGAGAGGTCATCGGTCCCATCGGATTATGGAAGGCTAAGGAAGGAATTCGGCAGCTCCCTTTCAAAGGAAACATCCCGGCATTTCCCTGAAGCGATTTAGGAAAATCACGGAAAACCTAAATCAGGATGGTGGCACGCGGGTTTGAACCGTCATCCTCCTGAATGCCAATCCAGTGTGCTTTCCACTGCGCTACCTGCGCTCGGTATATACGTATATACTGACAGAAAAAAAATCGCGACACAAACGGAAACTGGTAGGCGTGTTTCTACATCTGAAAGATGAGGTCTATTCAGATTTTGCGCCAGTTGCATACGAGAGGCGCTAATAGCGCCACTATGAGTTTAGAAATCAGGTTTGCTTTAAATACGAGATGTAACGGTCATGAGCGTTAGTTACCGTTGAGATTGGACACGGTGAGCTGATGCTCGTTAAGAATGCCTTTAAGGCAATAAAGACGCCCTACTGAGTTTGAACGAGGTTGTGTAATAGGGCTACGAGAAGCTGAATGTTCCTTTTGTGATACTGCAGAAATACTTGTCAGGAATGTAACAACGGTGCATGTTAGATGGCAATGGTGGTCAAGAGAATGTACGATCGCAAGACGGCCGGGCTCCGGACGGTCACTTGGAGCTACCGATTGGGAACATCATCATGTTCGGGGCGGATGGCTCTGGCACGTCGAATTGCATCTGCATCAGCAGTCTGACCAGCAGTTGGCACCACAGTAACACAAAGAATTGTTACAAACTGGTTACTTCAAGGAGAACTCCGAGCCAGACGCCCTTTAGTACGCATTCCACTGATCCAAACAAATCCGATTTGCGAGTTCCGTAGTGTCGAACGAGATCTCATTGGAGGGCAGGGTGAACGTCTGTCGTGTTTTATGATAAAAGTCGCAGGTTCGAATCCTGCCTCGGGCGTAGATGTGTGTGATGTCCTTAGGTTATTTAGATTTAAGTAGTTCTACGTTCTAGGGCACTGATGACCTCAGATATTGTAAGTAGGCTGTTTATGTTCTCTTATTGGCAACGTTACGTAGCGCTCTGTATGAAAATCACTGCCTGTGCTGTGTGCAGTCTGTGGCTAGTTTGCATTGTTGTCTGCCATTGTACTGTTGGGCAGCTGGATGTGAACAGCGCGTAGCGTTGCGCAGTTGGAGGTGAGCCGCCAGCAGTGGTGGATGTGGGGAGAGAGATGGCGGAGTTTTGAAATTTGTAATACTGGATGGCATGAACTGCTATATATATTATGATTATTAAGGTAAATACATTGTTTTTTCTCTATTAAAATCTTTCATTTGCTAACTATGCCTATCAGTAGTTAGTGCCTTCCGTAGTTTGAATCTTTTATTTAGCTAGCAGTAGTAGCGCTCGCCGTATTGCAGTAGTTCGAGTAACCAAGATTTTTGTGAGGTAAGTGATTTGTGAAAAGTATAGGTTAATGTTACTCAGGGCCATTGTTTTGTAGGGATTACTGAAAGTCAGATTGCGTTGCGCTAAAAATGTTGTGTGTCAGTTTAAGCACAGTCATGTACAATTTTTCTAAGGGGACGTTTCAATATTAAGACCTATAGCGCTCAGAGCAATTTGAACCATGTCACACCTTTCGTTGCATACCTGCATGGTTTGTAGAGCATCAGGATGAGTGTACCATACTTCCATGGCCACGAAACTCCTCAGACTTAAACCCAATCGAGAATCTGTGGGACCACCCCGATTGGGCTGTTCACGCCATGATCCTCAACTGCGAAACCTAAAGCAGCTGGCCACATCATTGGAGTCAGTGAGGCCCCACAAGCCCGCTGGTAGCTTCCAGGATCTAAGATGAATGTCTTGCAGTGGTGCCGGCCGAAGTGGCCGAGCGGTTCTAGGCGCTTCAGTCTGGACCGCTACGGTCGCAGGTTCGAATCCTGCCTCGGGCATGGATATGTGTGATGTCCTTAGGTTAGTTAGGTTTAAGTAGTTCTAAGTTCTAGGGGACTGATGACCTAAGATGTTAAGTCCCATAGTGCTCAGAGCCATTTTCTTGCAGTGGTCCATGCTACAAAAGTTGGTCATTCAGGCTTTGGTGGTCACTTTAATGTGTCTGTGTCCCAGTTCCGTTAGGACTGAGGCTATGAAAAAGAAAAGTCATGGATTGTGTTTAAAAAAATCATTTTATTTGTTCAAAACAGTCTTCCCTTGAACAAAAACACAGCTGAAACCGTTTTAAAGTGCTTTGAAATAATCACTGTAGACCTTTTCTGGAGTTGCATTTTGTACTGCAGTAACTGTGTCATGACGGTGTCCTTGCATTGTCAACTTCAATTTGGGAAACAACCAGAAGACGGTTGGGGCCAAATCCGGAGGATACGGTGGGTGATCCGAGACTGTGATCCATTTGCTGGCCAAAAACTTGTAGACAACCTTCGCTTTGTGGGCTGTGGTGTCGTCATGGAGGAGCAACCAGGAACCCGCCTCTCGGTATTCGGGTTGGATTCGACGCATTCTTGCCCACAAACGCCGTAGGACTCAGGAAGTGCCTTACCTGAAAACTACCTTGAGCAGTTAAGCAGACAACCGACTCGTGGCGATAACATATTAGACCTTCTGGTGACAAACACACCCGAACTATTTGAAACAGTTAACGCAGAACAGGGAATCAGCGATCATAAAGCGGTTACTGCATCGACGATTTCAGGCGTAAATAGAAATATTAAAAAAGGTAGGAAGATTCTTCTGTTTAGCAAAAGTGACAAAAAGCAGATTTCAGAGTACCTGAAGGCTCAACACAAAAGTTTTGTCTCAAGAGCAGATAGTGTTAAGGATCAGTGGAATAAGTTCAAAACCATCGTACTATATGCGTTAGATGAGTATGTTCCGAGCAAGATCGTAAGAGATGGAAAAGAGCCACCGTGGTACAACAACCGAGTTAGAAAGCTGCTGCAGAAGCAAAGGGAACTTCACAGAAAACATAAACATAGCCAAAGCCTTGCGGACAAACAAAAATTACGCGAAGCGAAATGTAGTGTGAGGAGGGCTGTGCGAGAGGCATTCAATTCGAAAGTAAAGTTCTATGTACTGACTTGGCAGAAAATCCGAAGAAATTTTGGTCTTATGTCAAAGCGGTAAGTGGATCAAAACAAAATTTCCAGACACTCTGTGACCAAAATGGAACTGAAACAGAGGATGACAGACAAAAGGACGAAATACTAAATGTCTTTTTCCAAAGCTGTTTCAAAGAGAAAGATTGCACTGTAGTTCCTTCTCTAGATTGTCGCACAGATGACAAAATGGTAGATATCGAAATAGACGACAGAGGGATAGAGAAACAATTAAAATCGCTCAAAAGAGGAAAGGCCGCTGGACCTGATGGGATACCAGTTGGATTTTACACAGAGTACGCGAAGGAACTTGCCCCCCTTCTTGCAGCGGTGTACCGTAGGTCTCTAGAAGAGCGTAGCGTTCCAAAGGATTGGAAAAGGGCACAGGTCATCCCCGTTTTCAAGAAGGGACGTCGAACAGATGTGCAGAACTATAGACCTATATTCCTAACGTCGATCACTTGTAGAATTTTGAAACACGTATTATGTTCGAGTATAATGACTTTTCTGGAGACTAGAAATCTACTCTGTAGGAATCAGCATGGGTTTCGAAAAAGACGATCGTGTGAAACCCAGCTCGCGCTATTCGTCCACGAGACTCAGAGGGCCATAGACACGGGTTCACAGGTAGATGCCGTGTTTCTTGACTTCCGCAAGGCGTTCGATACAGTTCCCCACAGTCGTTTGGTGAACAAAATAAGAGCATATGGACTATCAGACCAATTATGTGATTGGATTGTAGAGTTTCTAGATAACAGAACGCAATATGTCATTCTCAATGGAGAGAAGTCTTCCGAAGTAAGAGTGATTTCAGGTGTGCTGCAGGGGAGTCTCGTAGGACCGTTGCTATTCACAATATACATAAATGAGCTTGTGGATGACGTCGCAAGTTCACTGAGGCTTTTTGCGGATGGTGCTGTGGTGTATCGAGAGGTTGTAACAATGGAAAATTGTACTGAAATGCAGGAGGATCTGCAGCGAATTGGCGCATGGTGCAGGGAATGGCAATTGAATCTCAATGTAGACAAGTGTAATGTGCTGCGAATACATAGAAAGAAAGATCCCTTATCATTTAGCTACAGTATACCAGGTCAGCAACTGGAAGCAGTTAATTCCATATATTATCTGGGAGTACGCATTAGGAGTGATTTAAAATGGAATGATCATATAAAGTTGATCGTCGGTAAAGCAGATGCCAGACTAAGATTCATTGGAAGAATCCTAAGGATATGCAATCCGAAAACAAAGGAAATAGGTTACAGTACGCTTGTTCGCCCACTGCTTGAATACTGCTCAGCAGTGTGCGATCCGTACCAGATGTGCTTGATGGAAGAGTTAGAGAAGATCCAACGGAGAGCAGCGCGCTTCATTACAGGATCATTTGGTAATCGCGAAAGCGTTACGGAGATGATAGATAAACTCCAGTGGCAGACTCTGCAGGAGAGACTCACAGTAGCTCGGTACGGGCTTTTGTTGAAGTTTCGAGAACATACCTTCACCGAGGAGTCAAGCAGTATATTGCTCCCTCCTACGTATATCTCGCGAAGAGACCATGAGGAAAAAATCAGAGAGATTAGAGCCCACACAGAGGCATACCGACAATCCTTCTTTCCACGAGAGTGGAATAGAAGGGAGAACCGATAGAGGTAGTCAAGGTACCCTCCGTCACAAACCGTCAGGTGGCTTGCGGATTATGGCTGTAGATGTAGATGTAGAAACTTCATGTTGGCTCACTGCCCCATTGCCAATTTTTATTCGCGGCCAGAATGCCTGCTGCAGCTTTGACTTCCTACACAGCTGTCTTTGAAACCTCAAGGATCGTAACGCCACAGCTAGCCGGGAGATAGCCTTGCAGTTTAGAATTTCACAGAAGTAGTCCTAATGGAAATGGGAGACCCTATGTACAGACAGTACGTAAAGTTTTTTTGCTACTTTTGTGCTGCAATTTTAACAGCCAGCAGTGTAGTGGCCAGAATGTTGAGGCGGCCCCTACTGCCGGCCGGTGGGGAGGGTGCTCCACAGCCTGACAGCAGACAGCAGACAGTCGCTCGTGGGCGGCGCACACGTTTCCAGGCTTGTTTCCTCGTTACGCGATAGCGCGGGGGCGGCGGGTGGAGTGAGAGATGGCTGCAGTGACGAGCAGGCGGGAGTATAACCGCTGCCGCCGCGCCGGCTGATGAAGATGTCTGGCGGGCAGCGGGGGACCATCCGCCCCGCGGAGAGATGTCCTCTCCGATTACCGCCAGGTGAGAACCGCCGGCAGCGCCGCCGCGCCACAATACCTGGCCGCGGCCGAGACCGCGCTCATTTAAATACGCCTCGCCTCATTCTTAACAACGACAAGTAGTTTCAGGGAGAAAATAAAATACACGTTTCGTAGGTGGAGTCGCTTTGGCTCCTATACAAAACGGGCCGGTCCAGAGGGGTGGCCAAGCAAACGGAAAGAAAAAGAATGCGATGTAACTACCAGGAAGGAGCTCCAGGAAGGTATACCGACCACGAAAGTTTATCCGTGAAAGAAGAGGACGGTGATCGCGTCATTGTGTAGCCCACTGGCGCTGCTATTCGTCTAAGACGGTGTCGTATTAGTCGTTTATACACCTCGTGCACAAGGCTTATGTGCGCTTAGCCTATATTAGTATGCGAGTACAGAATGAAACTAACAAATAATCTTTTCTTCATACAAAAGAATGCTCTACGACCCTCGACTCCAACGCCATCAGCACGTGAAAAAAATAAGAAAAACGGAATCGATGCCGAATAACTGTCAGTAAATCTGTACTCCTGCAAACGCGTACCAAAGTGCAGGAATCTTACATTTCTATTGTGTCCAGACTCGTACTGGAAGCTATTTTCTGTCGCCTTTCATTTGATCGATTATCCAACACTACGTATATTCCACCGCGAAGGCTATAATGATGATTAGTTTCGTAGCGACGATTTGTTGTTGTTCTAAATGAGTACTGAACGGGATATCGTTAAACTTTCTGCTGGCTCCTCTCTAATAGTTGTGTGTTAAATGCAACCAGTCGTTGCATATCGCGGTTAAAGGATTTTATTTCCCAGAAAACAGATTTCGAAGTACTGCGACCACATCGTGACATGGTTAGTAATCATGACAGAGACTTTAGAATTAACGTTAGTCCAAGCTACTCGCTGAGATTTTTGTGAAGATACAAATAATTACAAACGCTGGATGATCTTGAAAGTTGTGAGTAAACTGAGATGACTTTTTCGCACACATTTCCGAAAATGTTGTATGCTGCGCCTTGAACTTTTGAGAAACGACTTTTCCATATAAACACTGCAGCCACGCCAATTATTGGCTTCGAATACATTCAGTAGGCAAATAGTAAAGTTCGCTTCAGAGTGTAGGCGCGGCCAGGTGCTCGCGTCAACATCCTTTGCAAGTCTACCTGCTAGTCCTGTCTATTCTTCGCTTGCTCGCCACGCAGCGCTGCAAGGTCATCCAGACAAAATGGAGCCGAAACCCAAAGTGGATCTCCGCGTTGTCTCCTTTTTCATATACTCGTAATTTGTTCTTTGGTATTCAAATGGCCTGACAGTTTATATTTAATAAACGTCCATTGTAATAACGTTCAAACTACTATATATAATTTACTCTTCCATCTGCATTTCGATGATGTCTGGGAGTACTTGTAACACCATAGCTCTAATGCTCTACTGATTTATTTTATTTTTGTTTTATTTAATATTACATTGTTGATCTTCTGTAAATGTGTTTGAATCGATAACATAAAACTGTGTACTCCTTTCTTTGTTAAAACTTTGATGTCGTGGTTTGTTTCTATGCAAATTAGTGTATCTGTCATTTAATTCTTTGTCCCATTTGGAGGGAACAAAACTTGCCATATATAATTGTAATTTCTGTGTGACAAATTTTTTGTAGAAATGTCAATATGTGCAAATGTTCTGTTTTATTTAATGCATTTGGTTGCTGTTATGTAAATTGCTGATCCTCACTTAGGGTTCTTAGTTAGTTTGTATGTAAAAGGTGTAGTGGTTCCCCTCGGGAACGGAACTGTGTAGCGCGCACAAATTGTGGTTGGCCTAGGTGGAACTGATAGTCAGTCGGGGACGAGCAAGCAGTCAGAGACGAGCTACGAGTCGGAGACGAGCTACGAGTCCGTGCACTGCCATGTAAAAGATGCATATTGTGCTGATTCCGAGAGAGGCTTTTCCTGCTTCTTTCCAAGGCCTCGGATGGATGGATAAATAGCTGGAACTATTCTGGTGTTTGTATCTATCATCGCCACCAAGAAATGACAGAGTCCAGCAATTCTGCCTACAATTCCACCTACCAACATGCAGTTGCCACCACATTGCGCAATCATTGCAACGTAATACTATAATGATGCACAGTGAAGGATCAGCTTAATGGACGTGCTAATGTGCTGAAAAATAAAGTAATTTGTATCTGAATTTGTGTACCTACCTTGATTTTTCTCCTCATCATAACACCTCTCAGGTTCCTCTCCGTTTGAGCTAAAGTGATATCCGAGTGTCCTTACTAAAAGAAATTAAAGCCTAGTGTTTTGCTAATTAATGCCTCTTGAACTTAGTAAAAAGAAAGTTAAAGTTAATGTGGCAATAGAGTGAGTTAAAGTAAATGTTGTTTGCTGAAAATATTCCCATTAAAACTGCTTATTAAAGTGCTGTTGCAAACTTCAAAATTAAAAGTTCTTAAGACTGAGGCTTATAAAGTAAATGATCACATTGTTGCCTGTAGTAAATTCTAAAAGGTGAGTCAGTTTCTTGCAATTTTGTCAACATTGTGTTTCGCTGTAGTAAAAGTGGGAAATTGCAATATTAGAAAACTATATGTTCATGATTGCTAAGTGTTTGTCTCTCTTGTGTATTAGAAGTGCATATTAATAGTAATGTATTAAAGACCATTCAATTTGTGTAAGCCCTGAAAGTAATAGTGTGTTTCGCTATCACTTATAATTTTGCAAATAGTTTCTGCTGCTCTAACTGTTAGCTTCAATCTTAAAACATATGTGTGTTAGAGTTCATTGCACTCGCGTGTGGCTAAGTCTAGGTTGTGTTTGTCCGTTATAGTTACTTATACCTACTTTCATAAACGAGAACGTTAATCTTTCTCTTGCCTAATTAGGCTGGCGACCGTTTCCCTTATTCTATAAACAGTATAGCTAGGCAAAATTTTGTTTGTTACTATTCAAATATTTACCTAATTCTGACTTTCATTTCCGATAAGCCACCTCCGTTAGGAACAACACGGTCAAACTAGCAAAATTCCTCTCAGTTTTGAGGTTATGGTATAACAGTAGCAGTTAGGAGTGTTATATACTGTGTATGCGAATAGTCGATACCTTTGTATCGATTTTTTAATATACTTCAGATAAAATGCAAAATTTTTTGTAGTGTTAAATATTTAGTTCTTATTTTACAACCTAGACCACCAAAACGATCATGTTCGATAATTTTCCTGTGTAGATCACACGTTCCCACCTCTCGCCATATCAGGGTACGTCTAGAATCACTACTCAGACTGAATCAATCCTAACGTAAGAGCAATGCCAAATTCCTGGGCTGCTCTCGTCACACTTCGTCCTCTTTCCCCGTGTGAAATCACCGAAGTGTGTCCGGGCCATTTTTAACGAATAACGTCACCACAGTACACCATTACTGCTCGCTGATCGACACACACTATTTTCTCCTGCTCCTTCAAGTGTATCGTTTTGCAGGGACAAATCTATTTGGCGCTACAGTCACGGTGACCTAATGCCATACGACGGCCTCTGGTAACACGCTCCCGCATTTTCATTCATTTCAAGGGAGTTGTTAATATCTTAGTTGCTTTATCTACCTCGTATTTAAGTTTTGCAGAGCACTGTATTATCTTCATGGCCTTTTTGTCAGATATATGTAGCACATAGCAATATGACAGCTGACTCTACTATAAAATCACAATTTTTCAGGAGTCCACTCCGTGACGCACGATGTCTCTCTTCTAGCATCTCCCGACGTATTTGGATAAGCATATCCGCGAAGCTTTCGCGCTTATTAAGGGGGATAGGACGTCAAACGGGCCGACTTGGAGCAGGAGACGCACCACAGGACATTTTAATTTCCACTGTCTATACTTTTACAAGTAAATTCATAAAACTTTGTCAGCATGACCAGGAAGGGTTCAGATTTCACACTCGTAGCAGCGGAAATTCAAAAACATAACAAAATAATTTTTTTTTTACATGTGAAATTTCATCATTTTTTCTCTTACTATTGGCTGCATTTGTTGCTATAGGTACACTTTTCTTCATAAGTAAGAGAGACTGTTCGATGAATTTCGCACAGCATACAAACCATACTTACAGGTGTCTGAAACTGTAGAATCTATTTAATTTATAAAGAAATGAACGTTTTAAACTTTATGTTTAGAAAAAATCAAATTTTGTAGTTAATTATATAAATTTTTACCACAGATTTTAATAGATTTGGAAAATTCTAAGAGTTTCATACACCTGCAAGTATGGTTTGTATGCTGTGCAAAATTCATCAAAGAATCTCTCTTACTTGTGAAGAAAAATGTACCTATAGCAACAAATGCAGCCAACAGTAAGTGAAAAAAATGATGAAATTTCATAACTAAAAAAAATTTATTTTGTTATGTTTTTGCACTTCCACTGCTATGAGTGTGAATCCTGAATCCTTCCTGGGAATGCTGACAAAGCTTTATGAATTTATTTGTAAAAGTATAGACAGTAGAAAATAAAATGTCCTGTGGTGCCTCTGCGAACCCGCAGGAGAGCTTCTGTAAAGTTTGGAAGGTAGGAGACGAGATACTGGCAGAAGTAAAGCTGTGAGGACCAGGCCTGAGTCGTGCTTCGGTAGCTCAGATGGTAGAGCACTTGCCCGCAAAAGGCAAAGTTCCCGAGTTCGAGTCTCGGTCGGGCACACAGTTTTAATGTGCCACGAAGTTTCATATCAGCGCACACTCCGCTGCAGAGTGAAAATCTCATTCTGGAAAATTTCTTCAGTCCACCTTCTACATGGTCCCCAATTTGAATGTTAATTTGATAGCTAATATCACTTCCGTTACTCCTCTTTACTTTCGTATTTCTTTGGCTGGTTTTCAACTTTATCATTGACATCTTTTAATTTTGAATTTTAATCCCACTACTGATCCTTTCTTTTATTTCCGTCGTTGCTTCCTCTATGTAAAGTTTGAAACAGAGGTTCTATCTCTGTCTTAGGCTCTTTTTAATTGGAGCATTTCTTTCTTCAAGAAGTAAGCTGAAGAATAAGACCGAGCGAACTAGGGTCAAAGTGAAAAAAAAGGTGTGTGGCATAGAATAAAAGTACTTTCAGTTCATAAAAAGACCAATCAGTGGTTCAGTCACTTTATGTTCTTCTAACTGGGCCCAGTGAAGAACAAACATTAAAAAATAAAGAGTTCGACAGATGCGGCACTGCCTGTAGCGTAACTCGCATCGAAAACGATTCTTACTAGCTGGCGGCCTCCCCGAGTGGCACGTAATTATTGATAAGGGATTCCTGTGGCAGGCGAAGGGTATAAAGATGGAGCCGTCGCGATGCATCAGGCGCCGCGTGGGGCTGTAATTGTAATAAATGTAATACAGTTGTAAAGTGGCGCCTAATTAATCGCGTACCACGGCCTGCTATCTGAGGGGGAGGGGTGCGTGCTTAATTATAGCAGCGCGGATAGCGAGGCCCAGCAAATAAATAAGGGGTAAGGGAAAGGGGGGGGGACGAAGACGGTGGAGGAGGGGGGGGGGGGTCGATCGCGGGCGGGCGATACGCTGCCGTAAACGTAAAGCATGTTTACAGCGGGCTAAACACTGGGTTGGCGCTCGCACCTCGTTCCCGGCCCCTCCCCCTGTGTGTTTTCCCCGGCGGCGTGTAATGTGTTACGGCTTAAGCAGCACCGCCCCCATGGGGCGGGGGCGACCCGAGGATGCAGCTGCCACGCACTGCAAACTCTCACCTTGGTCTAACAGCAGCGGAGCCTGTCATTTCTAGCACTATGATGATGCGCCTGAGTTACTAGTTATTGTAAACTTCAGGTAATTGAGTGAAACGAACCTTCAGTACGTTACATCGACTGGAAGGCAAACTTATTGTGAAGTAGTATCCATCTAGTTGGGATTACGGAACGCAACAGTTGCAAGATTTTACCCCAGTGAAGGACGAGATCAAGGCCCGATCGAGCTGTAAAAGGTTGTAACAGGAGTTACCATTAATTGTAGCATGAACAGGGTCATTAATAAATTCAGTGAACCAGGAGTTTAGAGGCCCAATCTTCGCCAGCATAAAGCCATTTTGTTCATACAGTTGCCAACGCCTGCAAAAATTGTTTTTTGTTGTCAGGGGTTATTACAGATATAAAGTGGTGGTGATAGTAACTTTTTATTTTTAATATGCTAAATTATTAATAGTGCTTTAGGAAACTTGTGTCCTCGAACAAAACGTTCTGTACATAGATACGTTCTTCTTAACAGAACCTCAAACGTTATATAAAAACAAGAGAAAAAACAAATAAAATTGATTTTTTCAAACTGTGTTTTTTAAATTATTTAATGGTCTGTGGTACTGGAAAAACAGCAAACTATAGTTAACAAAAATAAATAGAAGAAAATATTAATCTATCAAAGTTTCTGAAGAAGAGAGATTTGTTAACATCGAGTATAGATTTAAGTGTCAGAAAGTCGTTTCTGAAAGTATTTGTGTGGAGTGTAGCCATGTATGGAAGTGAAACGCGGACGATAAATAGTTTAGACAAGAAGAGAATAGAAGCTTTCGAAATGTGGTGCTTCAGAAGAATGCTGACGATTGGATGGGTAGATCACATAACTAATGAGGAGGTATTGAACAGAATTGGGAAGAAGAGAAATTTGTGGCACAAATTGACTAGAAGAAGGGATCGGTTGGTAGGACATATTCTGAGGCATCAAGGGATCACCAATTTAGAATTGGAGGGTAACGTGGTGGATAAAAATCGTAGAGGGAGACCAAGAGATGAATAAACTAGGCAGATTCAGAAGGATTTAGGCTGCAGTAGGTACTGGGAGATGAAGAAGCTTGCACAGGATAGAGTACCATGGAGAGCTGCATCAAACCAGTCTCTGGACTGAAGACCACAACAACAACAAAGTAATAAGAAAAACGTTGCACAATACAGTAAGTGATCAAATCACAGATTACAGTGAAGTTTCATGAAAAACTAATTATAAAGATATAAGCTTCGCTAGAAAGAGTAGTCGCTCTGTGTAACGATATTAAGCTTTAAAAGAGATAGTAATTCAAATAAATATACGGTATGTTCTATAAAAGGGTATAAAAATAATTTATTAAGTTTAAATACTAACTTGAACGGTGTAAAGAAATAAATAACAGAAACAGAGTTAAGGAAAAGTTGTTGTGCAATATGCTAAGTAAAAGACGATATGTTGGATTATATCACTGATCCTGCTACGGACGTGTCTCTGTACAGTTTGGAGGTAATTTCAAAACAGAAGTTAGTGAAGCCTATTTAATATTAATGCAAACCGGATAATACGCGGTAAATGATAGGTTGAAAATATTAAAATTTCTTTTTTGAACAGTAACAGTAGTTTCTGTAAAGTTAGGTCGAAACTTATGTGTGTCTTCTATCTTACTGCCTACTCAGTCAGAGATATTGTCGTTATTTAATATTTACGGCAGATACAAACTCTGTGTCACTAGAGGTTCATGGGCAATTTGCACAGCGTCAGAAGTTCAACTTTATACCTGTGGCCCTAATATTGACGAAGTATACAGACGACTTTGAATGTGGATCACTGACAGATTGTCAGTATGTTTACCACAGATAATTATAAGCTTACGAGAAGCGGCAGTGATAACCAGTTATTTTAGCGCCGTACTTCATTAAACATAAATAATATCAAAGACCAGTTTAGCCCTGTACTAATTTATCATAGTCCGAAATACCCAGTTGGCTCGATAGTAAAATTCGTAGATTGCATTGTGGTTTACAAGACTCAAGCAAAAATTGTATCAAAATACGTTGCTCAGAAGATACCGAGTTCCATTGTAATTTTCTTTCTATTGCAACCTAACAGCCGGTTTCTTTTACCGCCTAAGGCATTAGGAGGCTATGTATTAAATGTTGTTGAAGTAGCTGTTATTCGTACGGAAAATCTGTATAGACGACGATACAGAATTTTTGGGTGGTACAAGCCGATAGTTATCCCTGTTCTAACGATAAATTTATTCTCAATGTTGGAACCAACCTATACTTGTTATTTCATCTCACAGTGAAGTTATTTTGCATGCATCAGTACTCTTGCTAGACTAACATTATAGAGCCTGATACGAATGATCGAACTGGTCAATAATAGAGATAAAATGCATGTAGTGGGACGAAGGATAGGTTTTCCAAGTATAGGGCCAGTCACGTACCTTTTCGAAGCCTTACAATATCTGATTCGCTTCCGTACCAAATCACCTATATTGAGTCGATTCAATATTTTAATAAGACTGTATACCTTATTTAGAAGGTCATGTTCACGAGCAACAGTAGGTCACATTTTTATCGTATGATGTTTAGTTCAGCCATACTGTCCAATTGCTTGTGGGAGAATACCAAGCCATTTGTGCGATTCTCGAAGATTAAATTACATTCACGTACGGTTTTTTATCATTCCGTTTAAGTATTCCACAATACTCGCTTTCATGTGGGAAAATGGCAATGAATGGTGTATTCCGTACCTATCCATTAACATCTTGAAATACTTTTTGAAGATTGATTCGGCAAGGATTCGTCCCTATTTACAGTAATTGTTCAGGCACATGTGCAGTCTTTGCTTTCTCAGATAGTGCCCAGACGAATTTGGAATACGTATCCATAACCATTAAAATATATCTGAAACCCTTATTAAGTACTGATTATTGCCTCATAACTACGAGATCTGCCCACCAAGGATCATCCATACTTTGTATTATAACACATCTACGTGGGAGTGTTTCGCACACCGGATTGTGGAGTTTTCAAACTACTGTCTCCATAACTACTATTCAGTAATGCATATTTCTTGAAGCTCCGAAAATAACTGATGTGTGAAGAGTATTTGCTGTGGCGGATGATGCCATGAGTAGTTGTAGCTATGCTATTATTTTGTTGGCTCATCATAATATATATACTCCAGAGGTCGAGTGTTCATTCTTTTACGCTGTCGATACCTTAACCTACACTACGTACATCGGCTAACTCAGGTCTAATAATATTCTTGCATTTCCAACTGTTTGGATTTTTTATTCATCCGTTTGGTGTATTGTTTCGCCTATGTGTGTTAGTCATTCGTAATATTTCAACGTATGTTTGTGTCTGTTTTGACAAACACTTCTCATGGCTAAAAATTTTAAAAATATTAAGTCCTCTAATCTAGGCTTTCTTTCACATTCTTTATTCTTTACCCCAAATCTTTATAATATGCTTTGTTTTACGTATAGGATGCTTACACAGTATATGCGGTACATCCCTGCTGACCCCGTATGTTAACATTATGACAGTTAATGTAATTACTAACAGTATATCCTTATTCTTCTTTTCCTCTTCTGCCTTCATCCGTGGTCTGTGAGAACCATTTAAGACTTTCAGTGTCTGGCTTAAATGTTTCAAAGAAAAAATTCTCTTGACCCAACCGTCCTAACTTTAGCAATCGAAATTGCCGGCAAGTAGCCTTCTGCATATCGATGACTTTGCATTTTGTCGACATGCTGCTGCATAATAAAATGTCTTTGAAACAGTATGCAGCTTTATAGTCTTGCAAACTTGTACGCTGAAAAGGGTTTTCTCTTCGTATGTCTAAAATTCTTTCAGCCATGTCAACCTTTGTATTTACTATACTGATTAATCTCAGAATAATTCTGGTGCTTTCTTCTCAAGCATTTCTATCCTCAGTATTTGTTGGAGGCGTTTTTTGTATCTTCTAATGCTTTCTCAGTTTCATTGATCTTTAAATTTACCCTTTTTATAACATCTCTCAACACCTTCATTTCTGTAGTATTACATTTAGTACACTCCTGGAAATGGAAAAAAGAACACATTGACACCGGTTTGTCAGACCCACCATACTTGCTCCGGACACTGCGAGAGGGCTGTACAAGCAATGATAACACGCACGGCACAGCGGACACACCAGGAACCGCGGTGTTGGCCGTCGAATGGCGCTAGCTGCGCAGCATTTGTGCACCGCCGCCGTCAGTGTCAGCCAGTTTGCCGTGGCATACGGAGCTCCATCGCAGTCTTTAACACTGGTAGCATGCCGCGACAGCGTGGACGTGAACCGTATGTGCAGTTGACGGACTTTGAGCGAGGGCGTATAGTGGGCATGCGGGAGGCCGGGTGGACGTACCGCCGAATTGCTCAACACGTGGGGCGTGAGGTCTCCACAGTACATCGATGTTGTCGCCAGTGGTCGGCGGAAGGTGCACGTGCCCGTCGACCTGGGACCGGACCGCAGCGACACACGGATGCACGCCAAGACCGTAGGATCCTACGCAGTGCCGTAGGGGACCGCACCGCCACTTCCCAGCAAATTAGGGACACTGTTGCTCCTGGGGTATCGGCGAGGACCATGCGCAACCGTCTCCATGAAGCTGGGCTACGGTCCCGCACACCGTTAGGCCGTCTTCCGCTCACGCCCCAACATCGTGCAGCCCGCCTCCAGTGGTGTTGCGACAGGCGTGAATGGAGGGACGAATGGAGACGTGTCGTCTTCAGCGATGAGAGTCGCTTCTGCCTTGGTGCCAATGATGGCCGTATGCATGTTTGGCGCCGTGCAGGTGAGCGGCACAATCAGGACTGCATACGACCGAGGCACACAGGGCCAACACCCGGCATCATGGTGTGGGGAGCGATCTCCTACACTGGCCGTACACCACTGGTGATCGTTGAGGGGACACTGAATAGTGCACGGTACATCCAAACCGTCATCGAACCCATCGTTCTACCATTCCTAGACCGGCAAGGGAACTTGCTGTTCCAACAGGACAATGCACGTCCACATGTATCCCGTGCCACCCAACGTGCTCTAGAAGGTGTAAGTCAACTACCCTGGCCAGCAAGATCTCCGGATCTGTCCCCCATTGAGCATGTTTGGGACTGGATGAAGCGTCGTCTCACGCGGTCTGCACGTCCAGCACGAACGCTGGTCCAACTGAGGCGCCAGGTGGAAATGGCATGGCAACCCGTTCCACAGGACTACATCCAGCATCTCTACGATCGTCTCCGTGGGAGAATAGCAGCCTGCATTGCTGCGAAAGGTGGATATACACTGTACTAGTGCCGACATTGTGCATGCTCTGTTGCCTGTGTCTATGTGCCTGTGGTTCTGTCAGTGTGATCATGTGATGTATCTGACCCCAGGAATGTGTCAATAAAGTTTCCCCTTCCTGGGACAATGAATTCACGGTGTTCTTATTTCAATTTCCAGGAGTGTAGTTTTGGTGATTTATTTAATTTCTATAGTACACCAGTTACATCTTGTGTTTATTTCTTCCATTTCTGTATCATGTGTGATCATTTCCTCAGAATGAAAGCGTGACACATATTTGAAATTATCCATAGTATACATCGTACTGACAAGGTTACGTACTGGTACACTATCTTTTAAACAGAAATTCCTGGAAGTTTCATCTGTATCACCCATCAGCCAGTTTTCTTGTTTTATTGATAACTATAAACCTGTACTCCATGTAATTAGCCGTCACCTCATATGGTTATAAATTAATTGAATGGCACGCCAGTACTTCCATGAACTTTATAAATGAGCTTTGAATTAATATTATCCTGTCTGAAGGTGTTAATAAGGTTTTCATTGTCCCTTACCTATTTCAGAATACTGGAGTATGTTTGGCTCACATAAAAGACACCAACTCCCCTATGACGGCTGAAACAGAGAAATGTTTCTCTAGCTGATCCTGATTTTCCACTGGAACAGCGTTAAATTTGAATGCAATACACGGTGCAGGGATATCACTGTTTTCACTGTATGTTGCACCATCAGTGCCGTGCAATATCTCTAGTAATTGCTGATATTTGGGCTAAAATAATGTTCTTGAAAACAAATTCAAAAATCAAAATGGATCCCTTCAATATGTGTTAACAATAACATAACAAAGTTCGCCTTGGTGCAATGGATGGGTCAACAGTTACAGCTCATATACGATAGGAGCGATTCATTCTTGGTGTTTTTGTTCTTCCAGTTTTTTGTATCATTACAGGACCAATCGGTTATTACGAAGGCTATGGTGATGAAAATGCATTTACATTATCATACAACTGATTTTATAGCGAAATAAATACACATAATTACCTCTTACACTTCTGTTTATTTATAGATCCCTGTATGTACAGGATATGTGAACATGCTTAAATAAGAATGTGGTTCTTTGCCTAATCTGGCACAGTTGGTTCATACATATTTACATGTAGGGTCTATTGATATGCAACATGATTCGAAAAATTGAGAGATGGGTTCTTCTAATGGATGAAGAGTTTCTACATTAACTCCAACAATTTGGTCCATATTTTCTCGTAGAAGCTGCACACATATGGTTGCCAGTTTAGCCACTTCTCAAGAGCATGCTGGATTACGTAACTGCCATACATTAGATACTGAAACATATGCTCTTGTAGATGAGAGCAGTCTCTCTCATTAAACAATTTAACTTCGTAGAAGTGCAGAGAGCATATGATCACCTATTACCATTGAGAGAGACTGGGCATTTCTGTGGAACATGGCGGCAATTTGCATTGAGGTATCGCATAGGCGCATTAACTCATCCAGGAATAATATGACTTGTTTCACTACATCGAGGATTTTCGAAAGTCACACTAGCTAGATATCACAATCCGAAACCATTCGTACACTGACATTTGTACTGCCACTGGTGTTGAAACTACATGTGAAGTAAACAGTGTAATTTTCACTGGGGGGGGGGGCTGCAATAACTTTCCCTTACCTGTACGGAAAAGAAGTTTTGAGTACGTGATACGCCCGCCAGACCCGCTGGGCAGAACAGGTAATTACGATTGTGGAAAGGGCGAAATATGTTGGGGTCAGTTTCACATTCTAATTGTAATTTATTGTAATTTAATAACACTTTTACAACCAAAGTGGCACATGGCCGGACCTTCACCGAATGCAACTCTTTCACGGCGGAAGGCCACCAAACAAGAAATCTTAGCAAATCAACAAGATAAAAATCCAATTAAGATAGCAACAAAATAATTTTAAAAAATCACAGCAAAGTAGATAGAACAAACATCTGCCAGGTGCAATACAAACGGCTGAAGGCCGCAATTAAGTTTCAAAATTTTAGAATATATCATCACAGACTTTTAAAGGCAAAAGGTCACAATGCTTAAAAACAAGAAATCTTAAAAACCAATAAGATAAAAATGCAATTAAACAGGCAAATAAAATAAATTAAAAAAGCATATCACGGCTAAGTGGAAAGCCTCAAGGCAAAGCAGATAGAACAAACATATGCAAGGTGCGATACCAATGGCTGAAGGCCACAATTAAGTGTCAAAATTTTAAAATATAGTACCATAATCTTTTAAAGGCAGAAGGCCGTGATGTTTAAGCTTGAAAGATAAATTTGAGAATTAATTTTGCAATTTTTTTTTTAAAAGGAAAAAAATAACCATAAGCCTTAAATTTTAAGCAGCTGAAAACAGATAATTAAGCACCGGTGGCACCCAGAAGCCTCCAGGGAGGTCGGTCTGCCCTCGTTCACTTAGGGCTAGACAGGTGGTGAGCCCAACTACACTTGATCCGTCGGAATCCAACCAGGGGACAGCCACGGACCGACCGATACAACGACTTGCTTCCCATCAATTAGTGCATGAGAACTCAAACAGAAAAGGTTGCAAACGTGATAATCCACAATAGAGTATGTATTAGCTGTCAAAATTACACACCATGTTGGACGGCGACAACAGGCGAGGAAAGGACGCTGCCTGAAATTACGTTAGTGGTCAGGGCAGGTAACCGGAACACTAACGGCCACAAAGGTAGAAAATTTCGCTGGTGCACTTGAATTAGAAACACGGTAATATACTGTAGTTAACTTCACCCAAAGGAACACTGCCTGAATTTACGTTAGTCCCTGGGCCGCCCCAACCGACCGACTTCTCTCAGAATGCCGACAACATCTAAAATAGTCGTCAGTGGAAATAACAGCAACTACACACAGAACATGACAAACACTGCACCTCAACGATACACGCACGAAGACAAATCGGGAGTCGATGCACACACACACAGCCGACTCATGAACGATCGGCGAGCCAAAACGCGTCGTCCAGTAGTTCGACCGACCGACGATCCATCACGACCGTGGCCCGGCTCAAGTGATGCGTGGCGGCAGTAGTCGGGCGAGCCATGTCGACTGCACTAGTGCCGCATTGCAACTCCCCAACTGGCAGGTCCGGACTGCGCTCCAGACGCGTTCCAACTGACTGGCAGACCCGAACTCGCAACCCGAACGCTTACGACAGACAACGACCGGGAAGTAATAGCAATCGAGCAAAGACACTACGAGAGGGGATACATCGGACGCGCTTCTAGCGCCACTCACGATCAGGGAAAGGAGCAACTCAATGACAGTAGTAACTTAAATTAACGTAGTTAGATGGAAGTACGTTAAATACAGGGTGTAAAATACATGATGGAGGGAACACGAGCCACGCGCGGGTCATTGTCCATCTTTTTTTGTGACTACGTTCATATTCAGCATCATCACTAATACGTACATCACAGCTGTCTTGAGACGCACAGTGGCCACCAGCAACTCTGCCTGTCCATCGTTATCAATAACGCACTGTATAGATCACGCAGCTTCCCTACACTTGAATGACGAAAATAAATCCACAAGCCTTCAGCTGTTAATTCCAGGGTTGCGTCTCCATACATATCCACGTGACACTTTCCTGTCAAACATGTGGACGTCGACAGGAATATGAGACGGGTCGTATTCTGTCGTCAAATTACTCTATGCGTACTGCATCGTGCCATACGGATACCCCACTCAAACCATGTGAAACGTCCCCTTAGAAAAATTGTACATGACTGTGCTTAAACTGACACACAATATTTTTAGCGCAACGCAATATGACGTCCAAAAATCCCTACAAAAGAATCGCCCTGACTAACATTAACCTATACGTTTCACAAATGACTTACCTCACAAAAATCTTGGCTACTCGAATTACTGCAATACAGCGAGCGCCTTACTGCCAGCTAAATAAAAGATTCAAACTATGGAAGGCACTAACTACTGATAGGCATAGTTAGCAAATGAAAGATTTTAATAGAGAACAAACAATGTATTTACCTTAATAGTGTTGAAAAATCATGATATACATAGCAGTTCATGACATCCAGTCTTACAAATTTCAAAACTCCGCCATTTCTCTCCCCACATCCACCACTGCTGGCGGCTCACCTCCAACTGCGCAACGCTATGCGCTGTTCACATCCAGCTGCCCAACACTACAATGGCAGACAACAATGCAAACTAGCCACAGACTGCACAGAGCACAGCCAGTGATTTTCATACATAGCGCTACGTAACGTTGCCAATAAGAAAACATAAACAGCCTACTTACACATGTATACTTCGCTTAACACCACCGCGTTGAACATTCTCAATTTCAATCACTACGTCAAATTCTCTGCCTAGTGCTAAGCTACGTTCATGCATTTGAATCTTCTGGCGGCCATGTGACAGGCATTGATGAAGAACAGTGTTCGTGAACCACTTAACTGGAGTTGAAGAAACTCAGATATCCCGTCACCGTTCTGCTGCTGCTGCTGCTGGGATGTTTACGGCGACTGTGTTTTCTGATATCACAAGTCAGGTATGTGCTGTGGCTAAGATGCAGACAATATGAAGTCCAACACCTGTCCTGGTCCAACATATCGGCGCGTGCTGATTGCCACTCCACTGCATCAGGGACACTACGCGCTCTTGGAAAAAAATCGGAGCCCGCCAGAGTGGCCGTGCGGTTCTAAGGCCTACAGTCTGGAGCCGGGCGACCGCTATGGTCGCAGGTTCGAATCCTGCCTCGGGCATGGATGTGTGTGATGTCCCTAGGTTAGTTAGGTTTAATTAGTTCTAAGTTTTAGGCGACTGATGACCTCAGAAGTTAAGTCGCATAGTGCTCAGCCAGCCATTTCAACCAAAAAATCGGAAGTATTTATAAACAAAGCAGATAGAATTATAATAAATGAATAATAATGAAAAAGATGGGTGGACTAATAGGTGGGCTACTACTTACATTCGAATTGACAGTCTTCTTATTTTTTCTATTCTCTACGGGCGCAGTGCTGACCTCTGCTGGTGCTTTATGATGATGATGATGATGATGATGATGATGATGTTCCATCCGGCCGGCCGCGGTGGTCTAGAGGTTCTGGCGCTGCAGTCCGGAACCGCGGGACTGCTACGGTCGCAGGTTCGAATCCTGCCTCGGGCATGGGTGTGTGTGATGTCATTAGGTTAGTTAAGGACCCCTAAGTTCTAGGGGTACTTATGACCTAAGATGTTGAGTCCCATAGTGCTCAGAGCCATTTGATGTTCCATCCACTACGGTGTACAGGCCTCAAATGACAAAACTCACACAACTGGAGTAGAAAGGGAAGGAGGTCGGAAAGGGGGAAGTAGTTTTACCGCCATTTTTAACTCTTCGTATTAGTCTAGATTAATGAGATGACCCTGACCTCGATTCTGGAGCTTGAACCGTCCCAGTGGGTGACCGTTCTCCGCCGTTTTTATGATATAAAATTGTCCTACAAGCCTGGGTGACGGAAAGGTTGGGCTTATCTTCACACGTGATAGTTATCACGTTACATAGTGACTTAAATTTACCACATGCAATTTCCCGAGGGGCGTGGGGGGGTTATCTCGAGATTAGATCGATATTTGTCCCCGTACCAGCCCATAGCCACTACTTCCATATGTTTGCTTATGTTGGTTAACACAGTGATTAAATCGAGCATAGTTGCAACTTTGACGGGCGTTCAATAAGTAATGTAACACGCGTTTTTCTCTGCCAGTCTCGGTTGAAACAATGCGGAATTTGCTGTGGTACATGGTGGAATATTTTCGCTTCAGCCTCTATGGTTTTATGAAGGCGCTATAGGGGCCTTCAAAATGGCGTCTGTAACGTAGGTGCTTTCCAATCAGAGAGCTGTCACTGAGTTTCTTTTGATGGAAAAGCACAGCATCGTAGATATTCATGGCGCTTGTAGAATGTCTACGGAGACGTGGCAGTGTGGGAAAGCACGGTGAGCCGTTAGGCGAGGCTTCTGCCATCATCACAACAACGTCGCACAAACCTGTACGATCTCCGGCGCGCCGGCAAGCCGCACACAGCTGTGACTCCTGTAGTGTTCGAACGTGCGGACACTCTCATTCGAGGTGACTGACGGATCGCAGACACCTCGCTGCACATCTGAACGTTTCTGTTGGTAGTGCTGACAGACACACTCGTTCACCAGTTGGGAAACTCGAAATTGTGCGCCCACTGTATTCCTCACCGCCTAACCGAAGACCGTAAAGAGCAATGAAAGACCATCTGTGCGGAATTGCTTGCGCGCAGCGAGAGAGGTTGGCGATTAAGCAAGATACTGGCTCTGCCGTCCACCTTTAGAGTGGTACCTTGCAGGCACGCAGGGCCTCCCAGTAAAGTGGCGTAAGGCGGTTGCATTGGACGGAGATTATGTTGAAAAAATAGGGTTTTGTGGCAAAAAGAGTGGGGAATAATATGGTGTAGTGGAATCCCGAATGAAATCAAACTTCCAGAATGAGATTTTCACTCTGCAGCGGAGTGTGCGCTGATATGAAACTTACTGGCAGATTAAAACTGTGTGCCCGACCGAGACTCGAACTCAGGACCTTTGCCTTTCGCGGGCAAGTGCTCTACCAACTAAGCTACCCAAGCACGACTCACGCCCCGTCCTCACATCTTTACTTCTGCCAGTACCTCGTCTCCTACCTTCCAAACTTCACGGAAGCTCTCCAGCGAACCTTGCAGAACTAGCACTCCTGAAAGAAAGGATATTGCGGAGACATGGCTCAGCCACAGCCTGGGGGATGTTTCCAGAATGAGATTTTCACTCTGCAGCGGAGTGTGCGCTGATATGAAACTTCAGGAGTGCTAGTTCTGCAAGGTTCGCAGGAGAGCTTCTGTAAAGTTTGGAAGGTAGGAGACGAGGTACTGGCAGAAGTAAAGCTATGAGTACCGGGCGTGAGTCGTGCTTCGGTAGCTCAGATGATAGAGCATTTGCCCGCGAAAGGCAAAGGTCCCGAGTTCGAGTCTCGGTCGGGCACACAATTTTAATCTGCCAGGAAGTTTCGAAATCATACTTCTTTAAATAAAAATGTGTTGCATTACCATCACTTGCAGTCAACAGAAAACGATTTACTAATAAGTAGGCATCCCAACTTTCATTTGGCTTTCAAAGCAAATGAATGATGGAGGGGGAGGCGATGATACTGCAGCTGCAGTGTGTTGTTGCTTCTTCAGTAGTAAGAGCTATTTCTGCTATAGCTGTTTAGTTTTCGCACTTCTGTTCTTGCTGTTGCTTCAAAAATTCTTGCTGCCACAACTTTAGAATCTCATGCCTCAAACTAAACAGTTGTAATGTGGGACAGTTCTCCTCGTCACCATTCTGCCTTACTTGCCACAGGTAGTACACAGTTTATGGTCATCTGGAACCGCGCGACCGCTACGGTCGCAGGTTCGAATTCTGCCTCGGGCATGGATGTGTGTGATGTCCTTAGGTTAGTTAGGTTTAAGTAGTTCTACGTTCTACGGGACTAATGACCTCAGATGTTAAGTCCCATTGTGCTCAGAGCCGTTTTAGAGCCTAAAGCCAGTGGCATCACGTTAGAAGCGTCAGTCCGTCTACGGCAGCCATCCACTGTCGGCTAGGTTTTGTCTACACTAGAGTGTGCGAATTAAGGTCGAGTCTGTGAAATTTAAATGCATTTTGTGGCATTCCAAGTGTAAAATAAAGTGAATATACCATGCTTTATCGTGTCTAGGTTTTTTGTACGACAGTTTATATTTTATTCAATTACTACATGGTTTACAATATGCGAGGAGTTACTGGAAGTATAGGAAAATCGTGAGGAGTTTGTTGAAAAAAGCGTGGAGGAGAATCTTCCGAGTGAAGAAGAAGATTCTGCTTTCATTACGGGAGAGGATGCAGTTGACCATACTGAAACGTAGGACGCTAGTTCCAATGAGCGCCTCCAAACTTCTCATTTCACATCAAGGTAATCGTGACTGTGAGGAAGGATAAGCGAGAGATCTCAGCCGATTTTACAGTCGCGCCGAAAATACGACCAAATGCAAAGTTTTATCACACGCAGGATTTAACCCTCCTTTCTAATGCTCCGAAAAAGAAGGAATCTAATAGAATTTTCCTCGCCGGTTCTTCTTTCATACACAGTAAAGCACAATGGACGATTGTGAAGACCAGGAATTTGCTTACACGTAAACGGAAAATCGATGGCTGTAATGAAAAAGTGACGGCCACCTGTTGCTTAGAGAATTTATATCTCGATCTCGTGACACTGTATTTTTGGAGGAGACATATGCCGTAAGTAAGCTCCGACTAGATGTCAGGCATGCAATGTTTTGAATAGGCCCCTATCGTTTCTGATCTTCCCTAAAAACTTTTTTCTTAGCGTTTTTTTCAGTCCATGGTATCTCCAACATCGTCCTTCAACAGCACATTTCAAAAGCTTCAAGCATTTTCTTCTCTGCCTTCCTCGGCGACCAAGTTTCTGCTGCGTAGAATCATAAAAGAAGGTTGTATACCTGGAAGAATCCTGGAGATACTAGTAGGTATCAGATAGATTATATAATGGTAAGACAGAGATTTAGGAACCAGGTTTTAAATTGTAAGACATTTCCAGTGGCAGATGTGGATTCTGACCACAATCTATTGGTAATGAACTGCAGATTGAAACTGAAGAAACTGCAAAAAGGTGGGAATTTAAGGAGATGGGACCTGGATAAACTGAAAGAACCAGAGGTTGTAGAGAGTTTCAGGGAGAGCATAAGGGAACAATTGACAGGAATGGGGGAAATAAATACAGTAGAAGAAGAATGGGTAGCTCTGAGGGATGAAGTAGTGAAGGCAGCAGAGGATCAAGTAGGTAAAAAGACGAGGGCTAATAGAAATCCTTGGGTAACAGAAGAAATATTGAATTTAATTGATGAAAGGAGAAAATACAAAAATGCGGTAAATGAAGCAGGCAAAAAGGAATACAGACGTCTCAAAAATGATATCGACAGGAAGTGCAAAATGGCTAAGCAGGGATGGCTAGAGGACAAATGTAAGGATGTAGAGGCTTGTCTCACTAGGGGTAAGATAGATACTGCCTACAGGAAAATTAAAGAGATCTTTGGAGAGAAGAGAACCACTTGTATGAATATCAAGAGCTCAGATGGCAACCCAATTCTAAGCAAAGAAGGGAAGGCAGAAAGGTGGAAGGAGTATATAGAGGGTTTATACAAGGGCGATGTACTTGAGGACAATATTATGGAAATGGAAGAGGATGTAGATGAAGACGAAATGGGAGATAAGATACTGCGTGAAGAGTTTGACAGAGCACTGAAAGACCTGAGTCGAAACAAGGCCCCGGGAGTAGACAACATTCCATTTGAACTACTGATGGCCTCGGGAGAGCCAGTCATGACAAAACTCTACCATCTAGTGAGCACGATGTATGAGACAGGCGAAATACCCTCAGACTTCAAGAAGAATATAATAATTCCAATCCCAAAGAAAGCAGGTGTTGACAGATGTGAAAATTACCGAACTATCAGTTTAATAAGTCACAGCTGCAAAATACTAACGCGAATTCTTTACAGACGAATGGAAAAACTGGTAGAAGCAGACCTCGGGGAAGATCAGTTTGGATTCCGTAGAAATGTTGGAACACGTGAGGCAACACTGACCTTACGACTTATCTTAGAAGAAAGATTAAGAAAAGGCAAACCTACGTTTCTAGCATTTGTAGACTTAGAGAAAGCTTTTGACAATGTTGACTGGAATACTCTCTTTCAAATTCTGAAGGTGGCAGGGGTAAAATACAGGGAGCGAAAGGCTATTTACAGTTTGTACAGAAACCAGATGGCAGTTATAAGAGTCGAGGGGCATGAAAGGGAAGCAGTGGTTGGGAAAGGAGTAAGACAGGGTTGTAGCCTCTCCCCGATGTTATTCAATCTGTATATTGAGCAAGCAGTAAAGGAAACAAAAGAAAAATTCGGAGTAGGTATTAAAATTCATGGAGAAGAAGTAAAAACTTTGAGGTTCGCCGATGACATTGTAATTCTGTCAGAGACAGCAAAGGACTTGGAAGAGCAGTTGAACGGAATGGACAGTGTCTTGAAAGGAGGATATAAGATGAACATCAACAAAAGCAAAACGAGGATAATGGAATGTAGTCAAATTAAGTCAGGTGATGCTGAGGGAATTAGATTAGGAAATGAGACACTTAAAGTAGTAAAGGAGTTTTGCTATTTAGGGAGTAAAATAACCGATGATGGTCGAAGTAGAGAGGATATAAAATGTAGACTGGCAATGGCAAGGAAAGCGTTTCTCAAGAAGAGGAATTTGTTAACATCGAGTATAGATTTAAGTGTCAGGAAGTCGTTTCTGAAAGTATTTGTATGGAGTGTAGCCATGTATGGAAGTGAAACATGGACGATAACTAGTTTGGACAAGAAGAGAATAGAAGCTTTCGAAATGTGGTGCTATAGAAGAATGCTGAAGATAAGGTGGGTAGATCACGTAACTAATGAGGAGGTATTGAATAGGATTGGGGAGAAGAGAAGTTTGTGGCACAGCTTGACTAGAAGAAGGGATCGGTTGGTAGGACATGTTTTGAGGCATCAAGGGATCACAAATTTAGCATTGGAGGGCAGTGTGGAGGGTAAAAATCGTAGAGGGAGACCAAGAGATGAATACACTAAGCAGATTCAGAAGGATGTAGGTTGCAGTAGATACTGGGAGATGAAGAAGCTTGCACAGGATAGAGTAGCATGGAGAGCTGCATCAAACCAGTCTCAGGACTGAAGACCACAACAACAACAACATCTGCATGGGCTCCAAATATAGCTCTTTAAGAATCTTTCCTGTCAGTCGAGAATACACTGTTTTACGTGAGTACGTGAATAAGTGATTATTTTGCCTGGGCTATTCTAATTTTACAGTTACATATAGAAAATTATGGATGATAGATCCTCTTAAGAAATTAAACATAATATTGCACACGACACGTCTCCAGAATCTACATGTTGCTGAGAAAGTTAGTGACAATGAATCTTCTTGAGTAATTAGAAGTATATGCCCACAATTAAACCTCAAGATGTAATATACTCAATCACAAATGAAATCTGGATTTCGGTTTCTTAATACGGAATTTGTACACCTGACTTCTGCAGAATAATTTACACCTTCTGTATCTATGGGTAAACCTCAGACACACGGTTTGGTACTAATACAGAAGATAAAAATGAAGGCCATAGCTCTTTACTGTAGTTCACCTTTAGTCTCGGACTTCATGTAGATTACTTGTCATAATAAATTGTGATACTGTTAATTTATACTACTCCCATCCCAGACTTCCTCTGCCACTCCAAGAACCATCCCCACCGCCTTAACATTTTTCTCAGTACTTCACTCTTTACTTAAACCTCATTTCACAGGCACTTCTTTAATTGCTACCTTAGTACTCATATTGTTAGATAGATCAATTTTATACACCCGTCTGCGAGCAAGTTCTTAACCGAGTACTGAAGATCTACTTTAGAAACTATATCTCCTGTCGAAAAACCCAAACCAATGCAAAAACACTCTATCTTTCTTGTTGTCGTTGATGTAAGCTACCGAATTACTCGCATATCTCGAGCCTTGTTAGTAGCAGGAACGTTTTTTTTTTTTTTTTTTTTTCTTGCAGTGATTTCATTACATGAACATTGTGTCCTGCACCTACTTTCTGTATTCTTTTGCCAGATTTCAACACACTTTACAGCTCATACTTCCCTTTTTATTTCTTTGGAAATAGAAGTTGCACATCACAGCTTTACTGCTTTTTTTATTTTACTTCTTTGTATTTCGCTCTTTGCGATTGGTTTCGGGGTCGCAGCCCCATTCCCAAGCGCTCGTCGTTATGTCAACCAAACAATCGGGGTGCAACCTAGCATCTTCACCGGCCTGCTGCCCCGAAACTAGGCGCAAAAAGTGAAGTATAAGTAAGTAAAATAAAATCAGTAGTGTGTAGCTGTTTCGGGGCAGCAGGCCGGTGAAGATGCTAGGTTGCAGCCTGATTGTTTGGTTGACATAACGACGAGCGGTTGGGACTGGGGCTGCGACCCGGAAACCAGTCGCAAAGAGCGAAATACAAACAAGTAAAACAAAAAACAGTAAAGCTACGTTGTGGAACTTCTATTTCCAAAGAAATAAAAAGGGAAGTATGAGCTGTAAAGTGTGTTGAAATCTGGCAAAAGAATACAGAAAGTAGGTGCAGGACGACACAATGTTCATGTAATGAAATCACTGCAAGGAGAAAAAAAAAAAAGTACTGGGTTAAGAACTTACTCGCAGACGGGTGTATGAAATTGATCCATCTAACAATATGAGTAGTAAGGTTGCTATTAAAAAAACACTTTATCAGCTACGAACCTGCAAATATAATTTTCTTTGAGAACAATGGAGAAGACCGTTAAAAGAATAATTTTTACCTACTACCACAAAATTCCACTTAAACTAGAGTTTTATAAATACATAGTAAAGAAAAATTTGATAGTATGAATGTCTACTTCAAAACTTTACTTACGACATTAGTAAAGTACATTGTGCAAACTAGAGCCGTGAATTCTTACGTTTATGTAAACAGAAGGTCGAATGGGGAGAAAGGAAAGGAAAGGAACTATTGACGTCAGCTATATCTAGACTTTACGCCGAATCAGGGACAACGAATGAAACTATGTGCCGAACGGCGATTCGAACGCGGCATTTTTTAGTAGGCAGTATTGTTAACTACTGTACCATACGGCCACAGTGTTTATCGCAACTGCGCAAACTATCTCGGCACGCCCCTCAGCCGACCCTCATTCCCACGAAGCGCCACATACCCCCAGTCCCTATTCACGTCATCCATGCTCACTACTTTGACATTTCTAATGGAGGTCGATCGTAATTACGCATACGCACGGTAGGTGGTTCATTCATTGCCCATCGAGGCGAATCAGTTACATTAATGCGTGGTGTCTGCTCTTTCGCACACCTTCAGTGCGGATGCACAGTTACGTTCGGCCCCCTGCGAGAATCTCAAAGTAGCGTGCACGGAGGACATGGACGGGGCCGGGGATTGCGGATAGGTGGAGCTAGGCGGGAGGGCCGAAATAGTCCGCGCAAATGCGATGAATACTGTGTCAAAATGGCGCATTGATTAACGCAACTACCTAGAAAGTACGTGATCCCGGGTTCGAATCCCAGTTCGACACTCATTCCCACTCGTCGCTGGTGATTCCGTATAAATCCCGATGCAGCTGGCGTCAATAGGTCCTTCCCTTTTCTTTCTACCCCCCTCCCCTCCCCCCTCGACCAAAAAAGCAAAGTGAATAGTTGTGGTTATTATACTAATGCTTGAAACTGGATTCCACAGTCAAAAAGTGGTGCGTACCAGAAGTTTAAAAATATAGCAGAAATATTGCGACACAGGCGATTTGTACTATCTGGAACTCAGTCAACATGAGATACTAGGCTTCCATGTATCAATTGCAACAACAACACTGACTGATGAATAATTGGGAAAGAAGCTATATTAAACAACAAGAAGTGATAGAAAAAATCTTTAGGATGAACGCATTAAAATTAAAAGCTTATTAAGGTAGGCAGTAAAATAAAAATGGCACGAAATGGCCCAAAGAGAGAAGATAGACGCAGCGAGGAAAAGAAGGGAACAAGAAAAGGAAAGCGTAATTCCTTGTGGTCCTCAAAAGAAGCAAACGGAAAATGAACTGCAATTATTCTGCATAAATACCTAATAAGGAATATGGTACTTTTGAGATTGGAGTATACTGTTCTTTCTTTATTTATGTTGATTATTATTTTTCTTATTGAATTTGATTATGATTATTTTTTCCTGTTATTTTTTTTAGTTTTTTCTGTTTGTGAGGGAGCTATAGGTCTTTCTATTTTGGTTTCAATAATTCGGTCACATGTTAACGATTTTTTTAATGCTTTTGAATTGTCTTTATGTTAAAGTATTTATTTATAACTGTTTTTGATCTCTCTTTGCTTATTAAATAATTTTATCATTTAATTAGTTTCCTAATTATTTAAGTATTTAATTAGTTTACTAATAGCCGAGGAATGTGTGGGGCGACGATCATAGCATACCCGGAGGAATGAACCCAGCGTTCACCTGAAACGTTTTTGAGAAAACGAAAGAAAACGTACATTATAATGACAGTGCCAGCTAAAGAAGCCTGAATCCTGTTTACATCATTTCTTCTTTAGTAATCTTAGATTCGTTTCTGTGAGTTACATTTAAAATAACACAGATTGTGTGGACCTAAATTATTCCTACAGAGAATAAAGAGTTTGCTGACAGAACTTTCGGGTGTGTTGAACCTGCTGATACCATCCATCTGCTTTGATATGTGCTACCATAAAATTTGCGGACATAAACCACTCGTCGAGATTCGATATTTGTAAAATACACGCATAACAAAAATTATAATTATTCTCATGACATTACATTCGCAGACTAATCCAACGCAAAACCAGTCACCTGTCAACACAGCCTGTGTCTCGAGCTGCGCTGTAGATCCAGAAAATAATATAGAAGCAAATTAAATATGGTCAAGGCTCTGTTCTGTTCCGTTTGCACATTTATGACATCACTTTGTGAGGATGTACATCCTCAGAAGTCACATTTTTTACTACTTTTAGGCACTTTCTAAGTTTATTGTTTATGCCATAAGAATTTTAACGCACTGCTGAAGGAGAATTAGTCACTCCTAGAAATGTACGAGAATATTGTTATGAATAAAAGAAATCTTATTCTCCAGATTCCTGGGGATGGGGGGGGGGGGGAGGGGAGGGGAGACAAGTGCCCCCGTTGCTTCCCCCCCTCACCCCCCCCAAACTGCAGACGCCTAAGGCCTCACTGCATATAGGATCTGCGCGATGCAGCATTTGTGACCGCGAGTGCCTCCAGCCGCACGAGCGGAAAACTTTATACTTAAAGAGATCAGCAGGTCAGCTGTATTCCAGTGCATGTCTTGGGTACAGCGTCCGATAGTACAAGCCTAACTTATGTTGGCTTCGCCTATGTGAAACGGGAGTCGTCGTATTTCAGGTCTTCCAATATAAAGAAAGGCTTATTACATTCAGAACAGTAACCATGTTTTTGAAGTAGTTACTGTGAAAGTATTGTGGTGAGGGAACATTAAGCTCCATTGCCGCGCAACTGCGGCCGTTTCACCGTTACTTCCACAGCAGTCTACTATACAATTACCAAAATGTTTTTAAAATGAATTTGGCGTAGTTTGTGTCTCATCGACTTTTGAGGCCAAAATATCTACTACTTAGTTTTTCGTACAAGTGGTGCAGAATACGTGTGAAACTAGCCTACATTGTTTTCCTATAACAGTTAAAAAACACTAAGAGCAGCAAAACTAATTTCTAATTTAATGTTCATTAGAACAAGAAGAAGCATATTCCCATTGCTTAATGTGCAATTTGAATGAACGCAACGTAAAAACGAAAGTAAATTATGAAACACTTCTAATTTTACACCACCTGTGGCAGTGAGGTTATCTCAGTTTTTTTTATGGACATGAACCTTGAAATGAGTTAGGATTTATTAACTTAGCTTGAACACCATAACCAGTGTTTACACAACACTCCGTCGTACAAAGTTTATCCGCCCGTTCTAACTGGAACTTTGTTTGAATTTCCACGACACATTTACCTTTTCAACTACGAAAGTGTATCTCTCTGGTATTATAAGGACTTAACTTAGTGTACTCGGTCTCCCTTTTCTTCTCCTGTATCTCGCAGTAATATCATCTGATGCAACCTCCAACCAAGATAATTTTGGTTTCATGTGCTATCTTGGTACATAGACTGTGAGAGTCTCTTGATTGATGAAATGACGATTACAAACGGGAAAGCGTTTTGCTGCTGTCAACTGCTTAGCGTCACCCGTATTCCTCTTCAGTACCACGATCCAAGCCTTCTGTCCAGTTGCGTGTTGCTTTTCATTTGGAAAGAAGAACACTGCGCTCCAGGAGGAGTGATGCTATTTGTAAAGTCACAACCAACGCAGAACTGTTACAGTCATCCTTCCTAGAGCCTAAGCTCTAAATTCAATCATCTTTACACTAGGTGGCTGGTTTATGCGTAACCATTTACTCCTTCAAGAGTGTTGCAACGTTATCCTCTAGAGTGTAGCACTTGCAGCTCACACGCACCTTTTTGAGTATCGACAGTCATGGTGTAACAGCCGATTAAACTGTATGCGGCAGCAAAAATACTATTTGCCTACTGACAATGATTTGTGAGTTACTGCCGTTGTTTTTGACGCGCGCCCTGGTCGTATTGTTTGAAACAACACCAGTTGATCGGCAGCACTGTTGAGATGCAGATGCGCTGAGGTGTGTATATTTCGATATAACCCGGATGAACTTGCACGCATGACGAGATTGTGTTCACTTTAATTATTCGCGCTGCGGTAGTAGTAGGCCTGTAATTGATGTTTCAGAATTTTATTGTATTCTGGAGTACGGGGCATTTCTACGCCAAAATGTAATGTGAACTTGTATTTGGAAAGGAGAAGAACTTCGTTTCGCGAGGAGAGTTACTACTTGTGAAGTGACAACCAACTCAGAACAGCTCTTCCTTCCATCGTTTCGAATCGTTGCAACTTCAGACACCGGTAGTGAGTTGCACAATAACAATGCTAACACCAAACGCAGTAGGATGACAGGCACTGCATTTAGTTGGATAAAGGACAAATGAGGTTTCAAGATATTTGTAAGCGGTGATGTGTCAGTCATTGTGAACGACTTTACTCCTTGTACAGGGAAAAGTCTGCTTCCAGAAGTTATTGAGGAGGAAATATCTTTGGGAATTGGCTCGCAGAATGCACGAAAAGTCAATAAAAAGATGAAACAGGAGCTTCTGTGTCACAGAATGATGTACAAAATGACATCAGGCAATGGATCAAATAGGCGATGTCGGGGTTGCTCTGGCAGTAGAAGTAAGGAACTGTTGTGTGCTCTGTTCCAGAGAGGAATTGTTTGAAGACTTTTCACTTGAAACAAAGTAAAATGCAAAAACTTTTTTCCCTCCACAGGAACAACATTGTGGTGTTTCATACTATAGCACTCACAAGCAACTTCTTGTATTTCGAAATAATAAATGTTACTAAAGAACCTTCAACATCGCAGCGCGTCAGCAATCGTTGGTTAATATATTAAAAAACTAGAAACCCGCCTTGATTGCGAAAAAAGCACCTAGTGTTAACCTAGGTTTCGGCGTAGATAACTACACCTTCTTCAGTACAATAAAACCCACAAGTGCCTAAGAAGGCCTTTGTCAATGATTAAAAGAAACCATGGCTATACATTTATAAACGAGAAAAAGGAAAACACAAACAGTACATGTGTGGAGCGTACACCATTAAGTTAAGTAGTGGTTTTGACTTTGTACATACGAACTGTTTGTGTTTTCCTTTTTTTCATTTATAAATGTATAGCCATGGTGTTCTTTTACTCATTGACAAAGGTCTTCTTAGGCACTTGTGGGTTTTATTGTTCTGAAGAAGGTGTAGTTATCTACGCCGAAACCTAGGTTAACACTAGGTGCTTTTTTCGCAATGGAGGAGGGTTTCTAGTTTTTTAATAAATGTCACTAAAACTGAAATGCATGTAAAATTGTTCACCTGACCACATACATCTAATTTAAGTAACATAATATTTTTTCTTCGTTGTATTTGTGTGTGTGACCAACAAAGGTTAATGAAAGTATTTAGAAAAAGTGTAGTCGCTCGGTTAAGAGCAGTTGTGGGAATGAAGAGGAAATATCTTTAAAAATGGACCGAACGACGTGAAATAATAATCATGGATTTATGATACGTCCTTGTACATACACATCCATGTGTCCAAAAATGTGTTTTGCATTTGGAATGTTTGTCCCGGCTTGTACGACGGGCAGAGATCAGAGCTATCAGTAGGGCCACACAATCTATAACTTTAACTCGACAAACATTTTCAAATACGGTAAGTACGTTAGGCAGTAATGGCAACAAGTAAATCACAATTCAAGACGACAATGAGAAATAAGTTCGTCGGTTCGGAAAGTACATTCGTTTAGAACAGCCAGCTTGTAGGACGGGCACAGATAATAGACTACCGCAGTGGTCACGGTTATTATCTACGACAATTCTGTATCCAAAACATACAGTTAATAAACATTTTAAAACGAACAAAATGGTATTTGTTATATGGAAAGGGAGTCTCTTATTCGTGATTAGTAAGTACACTTCGTAAAATATACGATGCCCTTTCGCCTACGATGGTAAAAAGTCTCTTTTATGTTAAGATTTTCTATAAATTATAAATTTTATCATAAAATTGGATTGCAATGTCAGAAACTGGTTAAAAAACCTTTGTAACTATAGCTCATTCATCCCTCTGCGACGAAAAAGGGATGTCGACTTGATAAACAACATACATTATCAGTATTATCGAACGAGGGAACCTTAACAAATTTGACGTCCTATTCTCGTCGAAGCGGGGATTAAAAAACAGTTTTAAAAAGTGTGAAACCCTCTGAAACACACACTTTCGTAAGTCTACACAATAACTGAGTGCTCTTAGTGACAAACCGCATATTTTCAGGTCCAATTACAAAGTTCGTTGGGTAGAAGTCAAAGATACCGGAGATCTTCCTGATATTGTGGAAAGTTGTAACACCGCCACGATGGCATTGCTACTACATTACTCCTCTCTAAGCCCGTTCCTCCAGCAGGCCAAGCAAACGTGATCCTTGAGTAGCATATTAAAAACTGAAAACAGCTGACGACGAATCACAAAATGTATTGTTTATTGTTGTTCCTGCGAAAGGGGAAAAGTTTATGAATTTTGTTTTGTTTCGAATGAAAAGTCTTCAAACAATTGCTCTCTGGAGCAGAGCACACATTTCCTCATTTTACTATCAAATTCTCCTTTTCCTCTTCAATAACATCTGGAAGTAGACTTTTTCCTGTACAAGGAATAAGTCGTACATATTGACTGACTCATCACCACTTACAAATATTTTGAAACCTCATTTATCGTTTATCCAACTGAATGCAGTGCTTGTCATGCTACTCCGTTTGGTGTTTGCGTTGGTATTGTACGATTCACTACCAGTGTCTGAAGTTGCAACGATTCGAAACATTGGAAGGAAGACAGAAAGATTGGGTTCAACGTCCCGTCGACATACAGGTCATTAGAGAGGGAGCATAAGCTCCTAATGTTTCAAGGATTGCGAAAGAAATCGGCCGCTCCCTTTCAAAGAAACCACCCCGGCATTTGCCAGGAGCGATTTAGGGAAACCGCGGAAAACCTAAATATGAATGGCCAGATGCGACTTTAAATCTTTGTCCTCCCAAATACACGTCCAGTATGCGAACCACCGCACCACCTTGCCCGGTAGCAAAGATTGGTTGTTAAGTGTCTGACAACACCGTGGGTTCTTCACCAGTCTCCCCGTAAAATTCTGGAATTTCCAGTAAGCGACTATTACGAACCACCTCTGGTTCATACGCTGGATCTTCGTTACTACTGGAAAATGTCTTCCGGCAGTAAAATAATAGTGGGTCTTTTATTTCACCCTGATAATGTGTTTGATTCTACCTCCAATATATTGTAAATGAGTACTCATGACATTACTAGAGACATTACACACGAGTTACAAAGTTCGATATTGTGGCAATGTTGCCTACAGGTAACACCTTCCTTACACTTCATTTTTATAATCTTCAGATTTGAGTTCGCTAACACATCTCTATAATAACTGACCTTCAAGACTTTGTGCAGTTTTCGTTGTATAAGATAAAACAGCGCCACAAATTCGAAGTAAACCTCCAGTAACCGACGCTCACATAACCTAACACGCTGTCAGCCAAAGATGCACTCTATTAAGAATCTTTGCATCAGAGAGAACACCATCGCTGGATCAAAGAGTTTAAACGTTGCTTGTAAGCATCATCGCCCATCCGAGGACCAAACTTGAGATACAGACCCGAGTAGTAAACATAGAGTAAATATCTCTGGAGTGAGCATTCATGCGCAGAACAGATTTTGTGTTGTCAACATACACTGCCGGCCTGGTAACGTGTTCTCGGGACGTCATGTGATTGTCCATATAGCGCCCTGTATATTTTGAATGTCACTACATCCCTAGTACAGATGTGTTCTTTTCGAGCGTGTCGTGGATTATTTATGTATGTTGCGCAGATATTTTAACAGTATCCATTCGATACCGGGAATAAACCAGCTACCTAACTTTTAAGGGCAAGTGATATTGCATTCTGCTTCATTGCGATAGGTGTCACACTTCAGATGCACTCAATTTTTTGTAGTTTTCGGTATGATACGGCGCTTTATAGTATTACAGGGCCTGACGTACATTTTTGCAGTGATAGTCTTGCAAAAGAACTTGACAGTACGCAAGTACTTTTGCAAGTGTCTGAAGAACACCGAATTTGCCACTCATTAGCGATTATATCCCTGCTAATTCTTCCTTTTTTCTGCTATTTCTGCGTATTTATTTTCTCGTTTTTGCGACCTAAAGCAAAATTTTTCTTATTGGCGACACTTTGAAGTATTTATTTAACGCATTTTACGTACTTGCTCTCAGGTTATTAAATAAATAGTAGACTGCGTAATCTATATACACAATCGACAAGTCACTGATAAATGCATAGATGATAGTATTTGCTGAAACAACTAACCATTCCCTTTCCTGTTCCACTTGCAAATTTACGAGAGGAAGCGATTGTTTCTAAGCTTTTGTACGAGCCGTAATATCTGTTATATAGTCATAAAATCGTAGAAAAATAAGTCTACAGAATTAAGCCTTAATTATAATGCGTCTCGAAATTTTTAAACATGTTGTGTACATAGTTCCACGTAGTCAGCGCGTACGCAACTTTCCCACTAGAGCGCGCCCCGCTAAGCACAACAGCGCAGGCGCAGCGCTCGTCCATCGCACTATGAGATGGCGCTGCCTTAGAGACGGACCAAATTCTGCTTCCGCCGTTCCGCGTATTAACATGTAACGCAGCCAATGACATTGCTGCTAACGTAGAATCTTTTCTCCTCGCGGATCACACTCGCGCAGTGATACCTGAACGTGTGAGGTATTATAAAGAATGTACAGACCTCTGATTAGTCAGTCTGCATTAGTCTGTACCAGTCTGTACGAGTTCTACATTTGTCTGTACCAGTCTTTAGTCAAGTTTCAGTCTGCGCCTAGTAAGATTACCATATTCCTGTACATAGCCATGAAGATAAATGAATAGACACTTTGTCAAGTATCAGAGATATGTGAGAATAAGATTAACATACCAAGACCAAAGGAACTTCAGACTGTCAATTGTAAACAGCATCCAGAATCAAGTTACGTAATGTCTACACTTTATATTATTTTAATAAATGTGTGTGAAAATTAATCAAGTTCTGTTTAACGTTGGTCACCGTCAATCTGCTACTCTAAGCGTACAAGTGGCATTTCTATCGTCTGACCTAAAGGCAGAAGATAAATACGCCACAATAAGACCACGAGACATACTGCTGACACTCGCCTACTTCGTTAGAGCGACAAGTCAAATAATCTGATGGTCTGTGTACCGAAGGTCTTACAGTACGCACACCACAAAACATATACAGTGTCTCTTAATAATATGATAACTAAAATTAGAGCTACATGGTATGTGCCCATGAAAAGTACCTATCCCTCCTTTCACATATTTTTCTTTGCATCCATAGCAACAACAGTAATTCACCATCGCTATTACACTATCAACAAACGGTGAAATACAACAAAAACTCTTGATATTATAAACTTCAAACGCTGCAGAAAGCACACTCGCACAGCGAAGTCCCGGAAACACGTGACAATCCTGGTTTCATGTTGACTACATGCGCAGAACGCAATGCTCACTCCAGAGATATTTACTCTATGGTAGTAAACAGTGTTCAAATTTGATGTTGCTCCAGAGCAACATTGCCCAATAAAATGTTAAAACTATAAAAGTGCGAAAGTTTCGCACGTATCTTACAGAGCAAAAAGCTGTTAGCAGATGAGTAGATGCCCGTTTTTGGCTATAACGAAACTGAGCGGCCGTGTACTAGTGACGGAAATTACCTTGGCCTTGGGAAAGGAACAGGAGCGCACATTATGTGTGTGGGCAGAGTGCTGGCCGGCGTTAACGCACAGTGGAATCGTGAAGCGACATGCTGCGCCCATGCCGACACTACCTTAATTGGCGGTGCGTGGGGGAGGGGGGGCACTGAGGAGAGGGGAGGGGGGTGAGGAGCGGCAAAAGAGGCAGGGGTAGAGGGGGAAGGCTGGGGCTCGGGGCAGCGTCTCACTCCCTCACGGCTTTAATTTGGCTGTCAGGGCTGTCTCGGCGGGTCCCATCAGATAACAGGAAAAGGCCCCAGCTTCTCATAAAAGTAATTGCTGCAGCATCGCTGCGGAAACCCACTTATAAAAACCAACAATTGTCAAATCTATATCTTTAATATAATTTAAGGGCCGATGGGCGGCCGCGATAGCCTGCGCACAGATTAATGGGGTGTGCAGGGGGGAGAGGAGAGGGAGTGGCGGGAGGGGGGGAGGTGGGAAGAGGAGTGCGAGAGCGGGCCGGCCGGCGCGCTCGTTAAACCGCGCTCCGTTTGTCTCGGCATTGTTGCCGGACAGGCCCGGCGCGCGCGTGTCCGCCACCTCGCGACGACCCACTAAATCCGGCCTGCTCGTTCAGCTGTTTAACGGCCGGCGCTGCGACAGCGCCGACGAAAGCGCGCGCGCCCGCCCATCGCATCGGGCCGCCTGTTCGCCCGGCGTCGATTAATCGCTGTTAGCGCGGTCGCTGCAACCTGCGTCCCCTCTGACCCGGCTGCGCCGGCGCGGGCAGAAAAAAAAAAAAAAAAACTGGATGGCGCTGCTCGGTAATCGCCTTAATCGGCATCGTTGACAAGTTAGAGCCTGCCCGTTGTAAATGCCGCGACCTGAGGGTTTGGGGCTAATTAAAATACTTTTTTCGTCGTTCTGTTATTTTTAGCCGGTGATCGAGCCACGCAGCTGGGTTCCTCGGTCGGTGAGCTCACAGTGGACATCGCAACACTCGCTCTGCTGTGTAATCGTGTTCTAGACAGGTATATATGCACTCTAAATCGTCCAGCTTGGGCTAAACGAGGTTCCCAGTGTACTAAAGCTAAAAGCTTTGTGCGCGACTGCTACTCGAATCCGGAACCTTACGTTTCGAAGGCAGTGTTCTTACCGAACGAGCTCATGCGCAGATTTTAGTTATGGTCCCGGGTGTGCGCCAATTATAACTTGCCGTAAGCCCCACTTTTAACACACAACAGGTGCCTAGAATATTAATGACAATACAGTGTAACGTTGTTGCTCTAATTTGCTATGAACGCGGTGCTGATAGACAATAAAAGCGGTTTAAAAGCTGTGAGCTGTCTGGAGAAGTTAACCTTGCATTACTGAGCAACTGTTTCACCAGATATCCAGTCTAGCTTACCAAATTCCCAACCAGACTAACATTAATTATAATCTTTTAATAGTCATACGACAACCGGTGATATATATATATATAAAAAAGAGAATTTAAATAAAAAGAAATAAATCAGTTTATATTTAGAAATTTATTTTAACATTGATCATTGAAATTTCAGCATATTAAACGTGAGTCATAACTAAGCTGGTGCCTTATTTAGGACTGTGAAAATGTGAGTTTGTAATCTTACGGACACATCAAATATGGAGCCAAGATTGGGAGACTGCATACAACACTGCATTCATAAAATAACACACGAAGAACGTTGAAACATATGCAAGAAGAAATTAACCACAACCAACCGATTCAATTATCGCCCAAAGAAATTACGTTCGTAGCACAATCCTGTCCATCATGTAATTACCACACACTGGTCTACTAAATTCATACTAACTCTCTGTGAAATCTTCCCAAAAAGAATAGCTGACAGCTACTTTGATGATTACACCACATGCTTCACGTGGTCAACTTGGTTTACACAAAGCTGTAACTCCACAATAATTTTGATAATTAAAATAAATTAGATCGAAAAGCAATTTACAAAAGAAAAACCTCGAACTGGTTACTAACGTCTTACTATTAACCTGATGGGTCAAATAATTATATAAGCACGTCGTAGTGGTCTCACAAAGTACACCCCACGTGGGTTGAACATAAAGAAAAGTTGCTATATTGAAAAATATTGTCAAGACGAGATGTTATAATCTCACGTACACTCGCATTTAAGATTGATGATCTTAGAGTTACTGATCAACACGTGGTTCCACTTTACTCACAAAGTAGTGACAAAGCAACTACTGGAAAATATTCTGAACTTCACACTCGAAATACACTGCGCTGCAATTTAAGATAGCAATAGATATTTTAGAGCTAAACCTGAAATAAAGGTGATAAAATTTTCAGTTAGGCTGAACTTAAGATATCCATTGTCCTACGGACTTAGCAGACACGCGCTTAGCCGGAGATCTTACCACTTCAGGCGCTCGCCACGGACAGACTGCCCTGGTCCCTTCCTGAGGGGTGGCTCACAAATACAAACGGAAGTGGCCAGAGGGGCAGCTTCCTATACCAACATGACAAGGGACAGACAGGACCCTACTAAGGATAGAAACCTCTTTGCTTTTAGAAAGCGTAGCTACCTGTTCCGACGTTGGTCCTACAGCTCTCTAGCAGACAGGCTTGTCTGCTACCTTGAGGCATGCAACTAGAAATACATTTGTTCATTCATCCTCTCACACAGAAGGGAAGGGGGATGACAGTATCTTATCATATACAGTACATAAAAGAAAGCTGATGTAGGTTCCGTATGAGACTGTGTGACATGAATTACATATAAACTGTGTTTTAAAGTGTAGTAGTGTGACAGATCGTTCTTGTTTATGTGTAAAAGTAACACGTTCCACTACTCAGTCTCCTCCCAGATAGTCAGGAACGCCACAGTAAATTTAGAAGAGGAATTTATGCCGTAAATGGCAACATATTTCAGAAATTAACATGAAAGGAATCCAACAGAGACCTTTCAACAGGACGACCGAAAAGTCACGCACATCAGAAACTAATCATATACTTTATTTCATAATCTCATACAATTTTAACTCATGCTCACAATATTTCCATTGTTCAATAATGTACGCGAGAAATGGTTTTACAACGTTTGGGCCACTTTGATGAGAATGTTAAGACTGGTGTTAATTTCTGTTGCTATGCTAATCTTTAGTCCCTTCAGTGTGTCCGGCCTCTTTTATAGCCCCTTCCCTTAAGGTACCCCACAGGAAGAAGTCTCGAGACCTCAGTTCGGGGGAAAGTGGAGGCCATAAACCATTAGCGAAAATTCGCTCATCAAAATATTCGCTTACAAACGAACTCTTCCATAATATCTGAGTTAAATTGCACCGTCGAACAATAACGTTTATCTGTCTCAATAACACAAGCGTCCGCTAGGAGGGGCAAAAGGGGGCCCTTGACTTCTCCTGGACTCTGTGGCAGAAATTTTGTGAGGCGGCCGCGGTGGCCGAGCGGTTCTAGGCGCTTCAGTCCGGAACCGCGCGACTCCTATGGTCGCAGGTTCGAATCCTGCTTCGGGCATGAATGTGTGTGATGACCTTAGGTTAGTTAGGTTTAAGTAGTTCTAAGTTCTAGGGGACTGATGACCTCAGATGTTAAGTCCCATAGTGCTCAGATCCATTTGAACCATTTGAACTTTTGTGAATGTCAGAATTCTATGTATTTCTATAAATGATTATCCCCTAATCCACTTAACCGCATGCAAGGGGTATCAAAGTGGCTTTAGTAAATACTACATTGTTTGGTTGTCAGGTTTTTCATGGGAAGTTATACCGTTTCCTTGTCGTGGCGGAGGCTTCGGCGATGTTTTACAATCTATAGGATGTGAATCTATACAGAACATTGCCGAAATAGAGGATCCGGTGGCTTTTTTGTCATTTCATTGTGCAACCCTTAATGAGCTGCAGAAAGCAAAGTAGCACAGTACTAAGATGGCTGCAGTGTGCCCCACCCCCCACCGCGGCACCCGTTCCCAATTCCCACAAGAACAGACACCTCGCTTGCGGATATTGTCTTAATCTCAACCGTAATTTTGCATTTGACCCTTCAATTTTGCAGAGACTCCAGTCAGTTGTACAGGCAGAGCGATTGCAACACAGTGTGAAGAACTCGGTAATGTTATTATAACTTACTGCACATGTATACAGTTCAACTTGAACTGCGGGCCCAAATAGAGAAAAAATCCGAATATCTTTGCTCGTAGAGAGGAAAAAAATACTAAATATCAAGATCAAAAAGGTGTTTGGACCCCTTTAAATTATTACATGGTTTGCAACAACGCGCGCTGCAAAGATAATTGTAGTCCACCTGTCTCAAATAATCAGTTGTACCAAAAATGAAAATTTTGGAATCTCGATGCCTCTCGGACATTTGTCCGCCGACGCACACGCGCAAGAAGTGAAATAAACTGTGCAACGATGTTTCGGTGTAGAACACTGTTCATTGTCGTCTGAAAGAAAATAGGGCCCCACTATTCGATGACACAGTAGGCAAACCAACCTCCAGTTTTCTGACAGTGTAAGGTATTTTCATGAAAGACAGTATATTTTCAGTTGACCAAATTAATGTGTTTTCAATATTCACGTATCCATTGTGGTGAAACCACGTCACATCAGTGAAGAAAACTGTTCTGCTGTTCCATGGATGTCAACAAATGACCGAAACCATGTACAATACGCTATATGCATCTCTTTATCTGGCGCCTGGCGTCTTCAGCTCCTGCACACTAGAAATGCTAACTTCTGCCTAGCTTTCTGATCACTACCGGACGAAATGTGAGATTGGACAGCTTATCTCCTCAATCTATTTTGAACGAGAGCGCAACGTCACATTCCCCAATTCAGACGGTTCAGCGTGCGTCCTCCCGGTTGCCTTCATGTCTGCAACTGACCATTCGCGGAAACGGGGAGTTAATCTCGTTGCTGTTCAATTGTTCGGGAATGCGGCATAAGGAAATTTTCCACGAAAAGCGCCTACCACACGAGCGTGCGAACGACTGGCAAAAAAAATTTCAACAATGAAAATTCGTCGTCCTTGGGAAAACGAGCTGTTTACCAAGCAGTAACGTGCACATACTATAGACTGTCTTGTGACGTGTACCCGTTACTTTTTGATCTTTCTCTATTGTCGGTAATACCTGTGGTGCGCTCTTACGGTAGCTCATCTGACGAATGGAGTACGACACATTTATATCCTCCAGCAGGCCAAGCAAACGTGATCCTTGAGTAGCATATTAAAAACTGAAAACAGCTGATGACGAATCACAAAATGTATTGTTTATTGTTGTTCCTGCGAAAGGGCAAAAGTTTCTGCATTTTGTTTTGTTTCGAGTGAAATGTCTTCAAACAATTGCTCTCTGGAGCAGAGCACACATTTCCTCATTTTACTATCAAATTCTCCTTTTCCTCTTCAATAACATCTGGAAATAGACTTTTTCCTGTTCAAGGAATAAGTCGTACATAATGACTGACTCATCACCAATTACAAATATTTTCAAACCTCATTTATCATTTATCCAACTGAATGCAGTGCCTGTCATCCTACTCCGTTTGGTGTTTGCGCTGGTATTGTGCGATTCACTACCAGTGTCTGAAGTTGCAACGATTCGAAACTTTGGAAGGAAGACAGAAAGATTGGGTTCAACGTCCCGTCGACATACAGGTCATTAGAGAGGGAGCATCAGCTCCTAATGTTTCAAGGATTGCGAAAGAAATCGGCCGCTCCCTTTCAAAGGAACCACCCCGGCATTTGCCAGGAGCGATTTAGGGACACCGCGGAAAACCTACATATGAATGGCCGGCCGGTGTGGCCGTGCGGTTCTAAGCGCGTCAGTTTGGAACCGCGTGACCGCTACGGTCGCAGCTTCGAATCCTGCCTCGGGCATGGATGTGTGTGATGTCCTTAGGTTAGTTAGGTTTAAGTAGTTCTAAGTTCTAGGGGACTGATGACCTCAGATGTTAAGTCCCATAGTGCTCAGAGCCATTTGAACCATACATATGAATGGCCAGATGCGACTTTAAATCTTTGTCCTCCCAAATACACGTCCAGTATGCGAACCACCGCACCACCTTGCCCGGTAGCAAAGATTGGTTGTTAAGTGTCTGACAACACCGTGGGTTCTTCACCAGTCTCCCTGTAAGATTCTGGAATTTCCAGTAAGCGACTATTGCGAACCATCTCTGCTTCATACGCTGGATCTTCGTTACTACTGGAAAATGTCTTCTGGCAGTAAAATAATAGTGGGTCTTTTATTTCACCCCGATAATGTGTTTGCTTCCACTTCCAATATATTGTAAATGAGTACTCGTGACATTACTAGAGACATTACACACGAGTTACAAAGTTCGATGTTGTGGCAATGTTGCCTACAGGTAACACCTTCCTTACACTTCATTTTTATAATCTTCAGATTTGAACTCGCTAACACATCTCTATAATAACTGACCTTCAAGACTTTGTGCAGTTTTCGTTGTATACGATAAAACAGCGCCACAAATTCGAAGTATACCTCCAGTAACCGACGCTCACATAACCTAACACGCTGTCTGCCAAAGATGCACTCTATTAAGAATCTTTGCATCAGAGAGAACACCATCGCTGGATCTAAGAGTTTAAACGTTGCTTGTAAGCATCATCGCCCATCCGAGGACCAAACTTGAGATACAGAACCGCATAGTAAACATAGAGTAAATATCTCTGGAGTGAGCATTCACATGCGCAGAACAGATTTTGTGTTGTCAACATACATTGCCGGCCTGGTCACGTGTTTTCGGGACGTCATGTGATTGTCCGTATAGCGCCCTGTATATTTCGAATGTCACTACATCCCTAGTACAGACGTGTTCTTTTCGAGCGTGTCGTGGATTATTTATGTATGTTGCGTAGACATTTTAACAGTATCCATTCGATACCGGGAATAAACCAGCTAACTAACTTTCAAGGGCAAGTGATATTGCATTCTGCTTCTTTGCGATAGGTGTCACACTTCAGATGCACTTGATTTTTGGTAGTTTTCGGTATGATACGGCGCTTTATTGTATTACAGGGCCTGACGTACATTTTTGCAGTGATAGTCTTGCAAAACGACTTGACAGTACGCAAGTACTTTTGCAAGTGTCCGAAGAACACCGAATTTGTCACTTATTAGCGATTATATCCCTGCTAATTCTTCCTTTTTTTCTGCTATTTCTGCGTATTTATTTTCTCGTTTTTGCGACCTAAAGCAAAATTTTTCTTATTGGCGACACTTTGAAGTATTTATTTAAGGCATTTTACGTACTTGCTCCCAGTTTATTAAATAAATAGTAGACTTTCCGATCGCAACGTTTTGATCAGGGCTGGTTCGACAACACAAGCGGCGTGACATCTGGTGCCCCACCCTCCTACCCACACACACCTAATCCACAATTTCCCTCTCCTTAGGCTCTTGATAACATCTTGAAGAATAAATCAAAACTATTGTACACGGAGATGGGTGTTTTTTCTCTTAAATTAGTACAACATAGAAATATCTTCTGAATTTTAGTCCGTTGCCAAGTATTAAAATAAAAAAATCATTTCCATTTAAGGTAATCCCTAATATCCATAAAACAGTTACTGTAAACAGCTTCGATAAAAATATGCTATCTATTAAACAGAGTGGAAAGGCTAAGAGATAAAAGTTCTGTTATTTTTTGTTAAATAATGCGGTTGACTAATTCTATAATTTACAGATTATTTCACTTTCCATTGGGAAAAAGAAAGAAACACAACTACTGATCAAACAGGCAGAAAAGCAGTGTCATCATGAGTTCAGCAAGAACACATGTGAAACAATATCACACACAGCTACTGATGATGCACTAATAAATTGAAGTGCAACGCGCCTGGCAAAACAGTATTGTCTTTATTCATTTGCAAACAGGCGGTCATAGCGTAAAACTCAATGATTTAATTGAAGTACGTCTGGTAATTGGTTAAGAGGTCCATATTAGTCTGTAGTGGCAAAAAATGCTTTCTTCTGTTACGTTACTGTTTTGTTGGTTTGTGCACTCACTAGTAATTAATATAGGGTATATACTTGTCGTCATATAAGAACATGTCCGATATTAGCTTACGAAATAATAGACTGTAAATATAAAAAATAAATTAAATAAATGTTATTCCAAAATTGCAAAAATCAAGATTTATTTGCACAAGAAATATACATATAAACTTATCAAAAAATATCTATAATGCAGTACTCAGAATTTTTTTGCTTCATTATTTGTGTCTTGTTTTCTTTCTAACTGCCAAATAACTTCAGAAAAGCAATAACTTTTTCTCTAAATAGCCTGATTTGTTCACTATTGAAATAATTTAGATTAAAAAATCTTTTTATTTGTTCCCGTTTTTAGATACACGGTGTTAAGCCTTTTCTTTGTTCTGTTATTCTAAAACCTAAATCATTTTCATTTTCAGATAATCGAATTGTCTGCGGGAGAGTATCAAATCTTGCCCAACGTAAGCAGTATTTGAGGAAAACTTCTGTTTTTGTGTAGCACATTTCATAACCAATGTTAAGAAAAGAACGAGTTAGAAAAGAAGGGAAAGCCTGCCACTTTCACTAGTAAGTATTACTCATAGAAGTAGTTTGTCTACTCTTTTTATATGAAAAGTGTTTAGATTATATGAAGCACATCTTAGTTTATCATATACAGGATAACCTTGTGATGAATAAAAGCTGTGAATAAATACTAATTTCTATAACAGAAACGCGGAAGTGGTACTTAGTGCAGTATTCTGTGATGAACACTTGGAGATGACTGGATATGAATAGAAACTGAGCTTGATAATAAACCATCTTTCGACTGCTGCTGCTTCTTCATTATTATTCGTGTCTACAATTTAAGTGCGCTCAATTGTCAAATAGATGGAACAGTTAGCACTTGCAAGTTTTCTTCGTTTTGTTCTAATATCGCAGAATCGTTCTTACCTTGATATAATATTTTACTTCTGGCATAAGAGGATTAGCTTTATTCAAAGAGTTATCTTTAAATTTGACCAGGCTTTGTTTTTCGTTTTCAAGGTACAAGTCATACCTATTATATAGGTCAGTATATAGAGCTGTCCGTACCTGATACGAATGACTTGTAAAACTTACCTGGATTACTCATAACAATACTGCCAACGCTGTCGTCGCCAATGCGGCAGGCTTTAAGCATACATTATCAGCTGGGGCATGAAATTAAATATAAAGACTAAATGTAGAAATTAAGAGTAATTCCTGACTTCCAGATGAATATATTCCATCTATGTAGTAAAATAAAAATCGCTACCCATGCGTCGAAAAATCAAGCAACGTGAAAACGACATTAAATTTTTTGCACGCTATGGATAACGGTTAATACATGGGCATTTTAGCTCTGAGAATAGGCTGTTCTACTAGACAGTTCGTACTTCAGTTTTTTAATTATTTTTATTTCCTACGAGCAGTAAATATTGTAAATGTGTAGCCTTCTTCCTTTTTGGGTAACTTCATCACTTCTGAAACTTTCCCGGCGTATTCCTTCTTTTAATAATTTTCAGGTGTTTAGCCTGATCCCGTCGAAATTCTGCCACGATATTTCGGGCACAGAGACATCCGGCCATCTTCAGGTGAGTAGACAACAACTGAAGAGCCCAGGTGCATTCACGGTGTTTATGCCGAATCTTGCGCATACGAAATGCGCTGGCGTTTTTCGGCGCATGCTTCAGGGACAACCGATTTTTTGTGTGCTGCCCATGGTGGTGAAAGTGAGAGATGATCTAATCATTGAGTATCGATAATTTTAATTATAGGATTCTAATTTTTATCCAGTTGAAAGCCGTTGTCACGATTTATAAGATTATCGGCCGTTTCTTTGATTACTGAATCCCAAAACCTGGAAATTGGAGCTAAAATTTTTGTTCTGTTGGATTTCATTGACTGTCTCACGGAAATAGTGTTCTGGTATTGCTGATTTTAACGGTTGCATGTGTATCTTGCGTGAAACTTCCTGGCAGATTAAAACTGTGTACCGGGCCGTGACTCGAACTCGGGACCTTTGCCTTCCGCGGCAAGTGGTCTACCATCTGAGCTACCCTTGCACGACTGACGACCCGTCCTCACAGCTTACAGTCTGCCGGTACCTCGTCTCTTACTTTTCGTGTTCCGCACACCGCTCCTGGGCAAACGACACGAACTGGCAACATGTTTTAACGTTTGCTATGTACAGATAGCGCGAATTAATTTTTATTCTAACAAGTGCAGCGCGCAGTAAGTATGAACTAAATGGCGAAAATGAAAACAGAAATTAAACTGTAAATAATTTTTTTTCTAGAATCATAATTTGACAACAAACTTTAGTAATTGGTGTCTCCAACATCGCTACAATCATAACACAAAATAGAGCACAACATCTACAGCATAACACAGCTGCGGCTTAGTCGGACGGAATCGCACTACGCCGCACGTCCAAAATACGTTCGCTTACCGGACGAACTCTAGTGCACTCATCGCTGTTTGTTTTGTGACTCTAGCTCCACAACGCTGCATTTTGAAGCAACTGTTATTTCAAAATTCTGCTGGATTCAACGAACTATGTACTAGTCTGCTCTTATTATTAAGTTCTGAGGCTCTTTTTCTTCGCCTTGTAAATGTAGGTCAATCTCTTAAAAATTTCGTGATTATGGTATGTAATTTTCTGCATTTCCTGAGGCTGCCTGGGTACTGAGGATAAACTACAGTTATACAACACAAAACACATGGGAGATCAAAGCTGTGTACTAAACTAGAGGTGGAGCCCGAAATTTATCCTTTCGCGAGTAATACTTTTACGAAACAGCTAACATATATGTAATGTTAATGATTTGTGGTATGGTGTGGCGCGGAGAAGATGACTTATGTTTGTTTAGCGAAATCCGGCTGACTTATCCACACATACTACAAATACATGGATTACTTTGACTATGTTCTGATATGCCTTGAAGTGCAGTCGTTTTCATTCGTTTAGTGCTTCCCAGGCGTGTTGATGGTATAATAAGGAGGCACATTTCTGTTAGTAGGGATCTACTCCTTCTCCGTGGCCGATAAGCAGTTGTCACACTCATGAAGATGAATCCTCGAATGGGTCAAAGCAAGTACATTTGGCGTCATTATATTTATTTATTTAATCGTATGGCTAGGGCCCTCCGTCGGGCAGACTTTCAATTTGACGCCACTTCGGCGACCTTCAGACGATGAGTATGATATGATGATGACGAGGGCGGAGAAAATTCCCCGACCCAGCCGGGAATCGAACCCAGGTCCGTCACGCTGACCATTCAGCTACCGGAGACGGAAGTCGTCATTATATGAGACACAATGTTAATGTAAAAATAGCCGTCTCAGTTGAATGACTCTGAAGGGCTATCGCTATTTCCGTAGAAGAGTAGTGGTGTAGGCACACGAAGCCATAAAGAATATCACACAAAAATTTATAGAGGTTAAGGAACAGTGGATGAATGACTAATGAAACATGCCAAAAGATTAAGAAATTGCAGCTCAAGAGACAAAACGTAATCTGTGGTGAGAAATGACCGTCCTCTTTATGTTAAGAAAATTTTGCTCTTTCCGAGGCTCTCTAGTTGCTCTAATGTTGCAGTCAGGTTTTGTTTCTCCCTCTCGTACGTGGGTTGGATAAAAATTCAGAAACATCTCGAGAAATGCGTACTTGAACATAAATGCAGATGATAGCCAAACCTGCGCTGTCGTAGCTGACCACGAGCAACACCTAAACAATGTCCTGAGCACGTTGCAAGTGTCAGTCACGATCAGAATAGTGTTCTGCATAGTTTTGAGTGCTTTGTGTCAGAGCTAAATGAATTAGAACGTGGGCAAATTATTGGTGGTTGTGTGATAGGTGCTTCCGTAACCAAGGTAGCTGAAGTTTTGGTATTTCAAGAGGTACCCTATCGAAGATGTATACAGCATTCAGGGAAAGCGGAAAGACATCCTCCACTAAGTCACAACGGCCGGCCGGAGTGGCCGTGCGGTTCTAGGCGCTACAGTCTGGAGCCGAGCGACAGCTACGGTCGCAGGTTCGAATCCTGCCTCGGGCATGAATGTGTGTGATGTCCTTAGGTTAGTTAGGTTTAATTAGTTCTAAGTTCTAGGCGACTGATGACCTCAGAAGTTAAGTCGCATAGTGCTCAGAGCTATTTGAACCATTGAGTCACAACGGGGACGAAAGTGTGTGTTGGGTGATAGTGACGGGCGGTATCTGAAGAAGATTCAGAAGAGAAATAAGTGAACGACTGCTGTAAGAGTCACTGCTGTACTGAATGTCGCACTTGCCAACCTGTCAGCAACAAAACAACACGAAGGATGCTCTATAACTGGGGATTGCAGGGTGAGTTGACGTTCCGAAACAACTCATCAGTGATGCAGATACCGTAACAGGAAGACGTGGTGCCGAAACCATAAAACCTGGACTGTGGAGTGAGGGAAGGATGTCGTTTGGTTGCATGAGACTTGTTGCACAGTGTTTCCAACTTCTGGCCGAGTTTACGTCCCAAGAGTGAAGCATGGCTGCGGTTCGGTGATGATTTAATGGTTCAAATGGCTCTGAACAGTATGGGACTTAACATCTGAAGTCATCAGTCCCCTAGAACTTAGAACTACTTAAACCTAACTAACCTAAGGACATCACACGCATCCGTGCCCGAGGCACGATTCGAACCTGCGCCTAGAACCGCTCGGCCACACCGGCCGGCGGTGATGATTTAGTCAGCCGTATTGTGGTATTCCGCGGGCCCCACGGTTACTCTGCATGGTAGAATTATTGCCAAGGATTCTGCGACCATTTGGCTGACCATATCCATTCCATGGCACAATTTTTCTTCCTCATTGGTGATGGAGTGTGCTAAGGCGACAGGGCGCCCGTTCACTCAGCTGCCACCGTCCATTATCGGCTTTCTGAGCACGAGGACGAAATGTCGCATCACCAGTCGCCTTCACAACCATCAGATTTCAAAATTATTGAGCCTCAAAGACATAATTCGGAGAGATGACTGCGAGTCGAGCAGATGCGCAAAACTATAGGCCTATATCTCTGACATCGATATGTTGTAGAATTTTGGAACATGTTTTTTTCTCGCGTATCATGTCACTTCTGGAAACCCAGAATCTACTCTGTAGGAATCAACATGGATTCCGGAAACAGCAATCGTGTGAGACCCAACTCGCTTTATTTGTTCATGAGACCCAGAAAATATTAGATACAGGCTCCCAGGTAGATGCCATTTTCCTTGACTTCCGGAAGGCGTTCGATACAGTTCCGCACTGTCGCCTGATAAACAAAGTAAGAGCCTACGGAATATCAGGCCACCTGTGTGGCTGGATTGAAGAGATTTTAGCTAACAGAACACAGCATGTTGTTCTCAATGGAGAGACGTCTACAGATGTTAAAGGAACCTCTGGCGTGCCACAGGGGAGTGTTATGGGACCATTGCTTTTCACAATATACCGGGTGATCAAAAAGTCAGTATAAATTTGAAAACTGAATAAATCACGGAATAATGTAGATAGAGAGGTACAAATTGACACACATGCTTGGAATGACATGGGGTTTTATTAGAGCCAAAAAAATACAAAAGATCAAAAAATGTCCGACATATGGCGCTTCATCTCATCAGAATAGCAATAATTAGCATAACAAAGTAAGACAAAGCAAAGATGATGTTCTTTACAGGAAATGCTCAATATGTCCACCATCAATCCTAAACAATAGCTGTAGTCCAGGAATAATGTTGTGAACAGCACTGTAAAGCATGTCCGGCGTTATGGTGAGACATTGGCGTTGGATGTTGTCTTTCAGCATCCCTAGAGATGTCGGTCGATCACGATACACTTGGCTTAAGGTAACCCAAAAGCCAATAATCGCACGGACTGAGGTCTGGGGACCTGGGAGACCAAGCATCACGAAAGTGGCGGCTGAGCACACGATCATCACCAAACGACGCGCTCAAGAGATCTTTCACGCGTCTAGCAATACTTTGTTTTTTTTCTTTGGTTCTAATAAAACCCCATGTCATTCCAAGCATGTGTGTCAATTTTTATCTCTCTATCTACATTATTCCGTGGTTTATTAAGTTTTCAAATTTATACTGACTTTTTGATCACCCAGTATATAAATGACATAGTATATAGTGTCGGTGGTTCCATGCGGCTTTTCGCGGATGATGCTGTAGTATCCAGAGAAGTTGCAGCGCCGGCCGCGGTGGTCTAGCGGTTCTGGCGCTGCAGTCTGGAACCACGGGACTGCTGCGGTCGCAGGTTCGAATCCTGCCTCGGGCATGGGTGTGTGTGGTGTCCTTAGGTTAGTTAGGTTTAAGTAGTTCTACGTTCTAGGGGACTTATGACCTAAGATGTTGAGTCCCATAGTGCTCAGAGCCATTTGAACCAAGCCATTTGAAGTTGCAGCATTAGAAAATTCCAGCGAAATGCAAGAAGATCTGCAGCGGATAGGCACTTAGTGCAGGGAGTGGCAACTGACCCTTAACATAGACAAATGTAATGTCTAACATTCTGCGTGGTTTCTGTTTGTTGTAAGTCGTGTCTCCCTACCACTTACGCGCAACGACGCTCTGAGCATGTTTTTTAGGGAATTGACTAGTTTGAACCTGGGACCTGTTGCTGGTAAGGAGACGCCACACCACACATGACATGTAGAGTTCAGAAGAGTTCAGTGAGACTAGCGATGATATAATCAAATACTTAATGATTTCAGCGTCAGCTCCACTGCACCCCCTGTAAAATAATCTTAATACTAACTAAATTTAGTGGAAGGGGTTCAAGGCTTTCCTATTTTTAGTTAGCTAGTAAAATAACGTCGAAAAAGCAGTTAAGTTTACCATTGGAAATTTTATTCTACTCACAAAACATTGTTTATAAATTGCACTATTGATAAAAGGAAATGTTTTAATACAGGATGCTAAAAACCAACTGCGTTCAACAAAAATGTGAACGAATATACCCTGAATGGGTTTCCAAGTTCTACAATTGGTCGAAGGATGACCTATACCATATCACATCTATAATCTAGGTTTAAATTAAGTTTCACAAAAGAGAAAACTATCAAAATGGTCTACAGTGACCCTCAATTATCTTTAATTACTTATCTAACTTGTCGTAAATTACAGTGGCTGATGTGGCTTCTCAATAATTATATAACAGAGAAATCATCGCACTTCAGATTTTAACTTACGTAGCAAATGTGAATACCATGAGATTTAATTTGACGATCGACACTAGTATTACGTAATAAGGGGATGTAACAGATGAGACTTCTGCAGTTCTGAGCGAAGCCTTATGCGCTCAAAAATGCGGCATCGCGTGGGTTCATTATCTTGTCGGTGTTCGTCAGGGGACGGCGGCCGGCGCAGCTCCATGCATCTCGCCGTCTCGGAAGCAACTCTTTTCTAACTTCTCCTTACTACAGTTTACCGAAGTTGGTTTAAAAAAAAAAACTATCTGGCTGTGTTATCATCTGACCAATCAGGGTCTCAACGTTAACCTTAAGCTCCGCCTACAAAATTCTGTCTATCCAATGAGAAACGTTATACTTTTCGTGGTGGGGCAATGTTTTTAACGTTTGCAACGTAACAGAGACGCGAAACAGTCTCACGCTAAAACTTGCGGCTGGTGTGGCCCTTTTTGTGTTATCGTAAGATCTATACTGTTCTTCTGGAGGGCTCTATCTTTTAACATGGGCTGGGGGGTGGTCCTAGTGGTTACTTTTCGTGGTGGGGCAATGTATTTAACGTTTGCAACGTAACAGAGACGCGAAAAAGTCTCACGCTAAAACTTGCGGCTGGTGTGGCCCTTTTAGTGTTATCGTAAGACCTATACTGTTCTTCTGGAGGGCTCTAGCTTTTAACATGGGCTGGGGGGTGGTCCTGGTGGTTAGCTGGCGACGTGGGTGTCCGTCTCTTATCGTAGGGCCTTCTAGCTCAACACGGTTCTGCTCTCGGCTTCTGTTCTCGTTTCTCCCCTCGGAACTGCGTCTGTCTCACGGTGGGAAGGTATGACATGCATTTAGGCATTCTTGTGTTAGTCTGTGGTATTACATTTGCTCACTCGTTACTCGTATTACTTTGGTTAATTTAATGTCATGATTTATTCGGAGCTATGTCACATACCACTGGATTTGCTTATCATGTCAGGGTTTTCATGGAAGGTGTTGGATTTGCCTGACACCTTACAAATGTATTGCGAATACATAGAAAGAAGGATCCTTTATTGTATGATTATATGATAGCGGAACAAACACTGGTAGCAGTTACTTCTGTAAAATATCTGGGAGTATGCGTACAGAACGATTTGAAGTGGAATGATCACATAAAATTAATTGCTGGTAAGGCGGGTGCCAGGTTGAGATTCATTGGGAGAGTCCTTAGAAAATGTAGTCCATCAATAAAGGAGGTGGCTTATAAAACACTCCTTCGACCTATACTTGAGTATTGCTCATCAGTGTCTGATCCGTACCAGGTCGGGGTCGGGTTGACAGAGGAGATAGAGAAGATCCAAAGAAGAGCGGCGCGTTTCGTCACAGGGTTATTTGGTAAGCGTGATAGCGTTACGGAGATGTTTAGCAAACTCAAGTGGCAGACTCTGCAAGAGAGGCGCTCTGCATCGCGGTGTAGCTTGCTGTCCAGGTTTCGAGAGGGTGCGTTTCTGGATGAGGTATCGAATACATTGCTTCCCCGTACTTTTATCTGCAGAGGAGATCACGAATGTAAAATTAGAGAGATTCGAGGGCGCACAGAGGCTTTCCGGCAGTCGCTCTTCCCGCGAACCATACGCGACTGGAACAGGAAAGGGAGGTAATGACAGTGGCACGTTAAGTGTCCTCCGCCACACACCGTTGGGTGGCTTGGGAGTATAAATGTAAATGTAGATGTAGATGTAGTTAGGTATTCATCTCCACCATCGGTACCTGAACTTACCATTATTTTGCCGGAAGAGTGGTACAAGATTCTCTCGAAAACCGTATGGGATCTGTTTCTTCCATTCCCAGACGACTGGAAACTGTTTTGAATGTCAACAGTTTTCCTACGCCGTATTCGCATGGTAATGTGCTGTGTTTTTGGTGTTTCCGTATTTTTATCCACCCCTGCTATGTCTGCTTATAACTGACATACAGGGGATAGGAAAATAATGTGAACAGTGGTAGCAATGGGATGGTTGTGTTTGACGGTAAACGACACGGTAAGGCACGTGTCACGCTGGACTACGCGTGTTCAGTACGGTCGAGGCATCAGTGCAGATTGTTTACCAGTAGTGCGCACTTTGTATTTGCATTCAGAGGCAGATGTCTACTTCCAATGAAAGACCTAACAGAGTTCCAAAGAGCGCAGATTGTGGGGGCCCAATTAGCAGGAGCATCAGTAACCAAGACAGTCAACTTATTCAATGTTTGAACAGCAACTGATTCAACAGTCATGACAACCTACACAACACATGGAGAGACAATATCGTGTAAACGTAATAATAGGCGCAAATCAAAACTAAATGACAGAGATCGTCGGACACTAACACGAATTGTGTCATTGTTGTTGTGGTCTTCAGTCCTGAGACTGGTTTGATGCAGCTCTCCATGCTACTCTATTCTGTGCAAGCTTCTTCATCTCCCAGTATCTACTGCAACCTACATCCTTCTGAATCTGCTTAGTGTATTCATCTCTTGGTCTCCCTCTACGATTTTTACCCTCCACACTGCCCTCCAATGCTAAATTTGTGATCCCTTGATGCCTCAAAACATGTCCTACCAACCGATCCCTTCTTCTAGTCAAGTTGTGCCACAAACTTCTCTTCTCCCCAATCCTATTAAATACCTCCTCATTAGTTACGTGATCTACCCACCTAATCTTCAGCATTCTTCTGTAGCACCACATTTCGAAAGCTTCTATTCTCTTCTTGTCCAAACTAATTATCGTCCATGTTTCACTTCCATACATGGCTACACTCCATACAAATACTTTCAGAAACGACTTCCTGACACCTAAATCTATACTCGATGTTAACAAATTCCTCTTCTTGAGAAACGCTTTCCTTGCCATTGCCAGTCTACATTTTATATCCTCTCTACTTCGACCATCATCGGTTATTTTACTCCCTAAATAGCAAAACTCCTTTACTACTTTAAGTGTCTCATTTCCTAATCTAATTCCCTCAGCATCACCCGACTTAATTTGACTACATTCCATTATCCTCGTTTTGCTTTTGTTGATGTTCATCTTATATCCTCCTTTCAAGACACTGTCCATTCCGTTCAACTGCTCTTCCAAGTCCTTTGCTGTCTCTGACAGAATTACAATGTCATCGGCGAACCTCAAAGTTTTTATTTCTTCTCCATGAATTTTAATACCTACTCCGAATTTTTCTTTTGTTTCCTTTACTGCTTGCTCAATATACAGATTGAATAACATCAGGGAGAGGCTACAACCCTGTCTTACTCCTTTCCCAACCACTGCTTCCCTTTCATGCCCCTCGACTCTTATAACTGCCATCTGGTTTCTGTACAAACTGTAAATAGCCTTTCGCTCCCTGTATTTTACCCCTGCCACCTTCAGAATCTGAAAGAGAGTATTCCAGTTAACATTGTCAAAAGCTTTCTCTAAGTCTACAAATGCTAGAAACGTAGGTTTGCCTTTTCTTAATCTTTCTTCCAAGATAAGTCGTAAGGTCAGTATTGCCTCACATGTTCCAACATTTCTACGGAATCCAAACTGATCTTCCCCGAGGTCGGCTTCTACCAGTTTTTCCATTCGTCTGTAAAGAATTCACGTTAGTATTTTGCAGCTGTGACTTATTAAACTGATAGTTCGGTAATTTTCACATCTGTCAACACCTGCTTTCTTTGGGATTGGAATTATTATATTCTTCTTGAAGTCTGAGGGTATTTCGCCTGTCTCATACATCGTGCTCACCAGATGGTAGAGTTTTGTCATGACTGGCTCTCCCGAAGCCATCAGTAGTTCAAATGGAATGTTGTCTACTCCCGGGGCCTTGTTTCGACTCAGGTCTTTCAGTGCTCTGTCAAACTCTTCACGCAGTATCTTATCTCCCATTTCGTCTTCATCTACATCCTCTTCCATTTCCATAATATTGTCCTCAAGTACATCGCCCTTGTATAAACCCTCTATATACTCCTTCCACCTTTCTGCCTTCCCTTCTTTGCTTAGAACTGGGTTGCCATCTGAGCTCTTGATATTCATACAAGTGGTTCTCTTCTCTCCAAAGGTCTCTTTAATTTTCCTGTAGGCAGTATCTATCTTACCCCTAGTGAGACAAGCCTCTACATCCTTACATTTGTCCTCTAGCCATCCCTGCTTAGCCATTTTGCACTTCCTGTCGATATCATTTTTGAGACGTCTGTATTCCTTTTTGCCTGCTTCATTTACTGCATTTTTGTATTTTCTCCTTTCATCAATTAAATTCAATATTTCTTCTGTTACCCAAGGATTTCTATTAGCCCTCGTCTTTTTACCTACTTGATCCTCTGCTGCCTTCACTACTTCATCCCTCAAAGCTACCCATTCTTCTTCTACTGTATTTCTTTCCCCCATTCCTGTCAATTGTTCCCTTATGCTCTCCCTGAAACTCTCTACAACCTCTGGTTCTTTCAGTTTATCCAGGTCCCATCTCCTTAAATTCCCACCTTTTTGCAGTTTCTTCAGTTTCAATCTGCAGTTCATAACCAATAGATTGTGGTCAGAGTCCACATCTGCCCCAGGAAATGTCTTACAATTTAAAACCTGGTTCCTAAATCTCTGTCTTACCATTATATAATCTATCTGATACCTTTTAGTATCTCCAGGATTCTTCCAGGTATACAACCTTCTTTTATGATTTTTGAACCAAGTGTTGGCTACGATTAAGTTATGCTCTGTGCAAAATTCTACAAGGCGGCTTCCTCTTTCATTCCTTCCCCCCAATCCATATTCACCTACTATGTTTCCTTCTCTCCCTTTTCCTACTGACGAATTCCAGTCACCCATGACTATTAAATTTTCGTCTCCTTTCACTACCTGAATAATTTCTTTTATCTCGTCATACATTTCATCTATTTCTTCATCATCTGCAGAGGTAGTTGGCATATAAACTTGTACTACTGTAGTAGGCATGGGCTTTGTGTCTATCTTGGCCACAATAATGCGTTCACTATGCTGTTTGTAGTAGCTAACCCGCACTCCTATTTTTTTATTCATTATTAAACCTACTCCTGCATTACCCCTATTTGATTTTGTATTTATAACCCTGTAATCACCTGACCAAAAGTCTTGTTCCTCCTGCCACCGAACTTCACTAATTCCCACTATATCTAACTTTAACCTATCCATTTCCCTTTTTAAATTTTCTAACCTACCTGCCCGATTAAGGGATCTGACATTCCACGCTCCGATCCGTAGAACGCCAGTTTTCTTTCTCCTGATAACGACGTCCTCCTGAGTAGTCCCCGCCCGGAGATCCGAATGGGGGACTATTTTACCTCCGGAATATTTTACCCAAGAGGACGCCATCATCATTTAATCATACAGTAGAGCTGCATGTCCTCGGGAAAAATTACGGCTGTAGTTTCCCCTTGCTTTCAGCCGTTCGCAGTACCAGCACAGCAAGGCCGTTTTGGTTAATGTTACAAGGCCAGATCAGTCAATCATCCAGACTGTTGCCCCTGCAACTACTGAAAAGGCTGCTGCCCCTCTTCAGGAACCACATGTTTGTCTGGCCTCTCAACAGATACCCCTCCGTTGTGGTTGCACCTACGGTACGGCCATCTGTATCGCTGAGGCACGCAAGCCTCCCCACCAGCGGCAAGGTCCATGGTTCATGGGGGGAGGTGTCATAACAACCCAAAACTACGGCGGCTAAAGTGATTGCACAGCTCAATATCCTTCTTCGAGACCCCGTATCTACCGGCACTGTCCGCCGAGAACGCCATAAAGCGAATATTCAGCGACGAGCTGCTGTGCCGAAAACATTAGTGGTGACAACCAACGCAAAGAAGCGTAAAACATGGTGTCGGGAGCATAAATCGTGGACGGCTGATAAGTGGAAACACGTCATACGGTCCGACGAGTCAACGTTTTCGTTATTACCAACATCGGGCCGGGTTTACAACTGGATAACGTCAAAAGAAGGCTACAAATCAGATTGCTTGATTTCAGCGGTTAAGCATGGAGGTGGAAGTGTGATGGTGTGGACAGTGTAAGGGGTCCGTATGCCCTTACTATATCTTTGCACTCGGCACAGGTCGATAGGGCGAACAATCGATTGTGACGTGTTGCGAGAGCGAGTGTCGAGATGCGCCGGTGTGGTTGGCGGGAATGGTGTGTGTGTGAAGGCCATTGTTGAAATACAGGGTCTTTAACCGAGAAGGGTGTCACCATCGCCGTGGTTAGACCCCTAAATAATAAATAAATACCGGGAAAGTGATGAAGTATCTTTATAAAAGTGATCAGTGACGTTACCAGTGCCGATATTTAGTTTCGCGTCTACCGCGCCGGCCTAACCTTGGATTGCAGTGTTGGATGCAGTGATGGATTAGCGTGTGACGATAATGGCAAATGAAGAAAGCCTGTGCTGAGATTAGCCGTAATTAGATATGTATGACGAAGGCAGTGGCTGTCTCCTTTTTGTGTTTTGAGAAGAATATAAGTTCGTAATTAGTAAAACTGTGTTGGTGTTCCTTATTACCAGACATTCAGTATTATAGTATTGAACAGGACGAACTGGAAAGTAACAACTTCCGTGCAGTCAATTCCGGTTACCAGCCCCATTAGGTTCACGGTCATGTTAATAATAAATATTGGGCTGCTATTCGATCTGACGAGGTCAGGATGAAAAATGGAGGTGTTACAGCAGCCATATCATGGTATTCTGCTGGTCCCATCATTACCCCCAAAAGACGCGATACAAAAATGGTTCAAATGGCTCTGAGCAGTATGGGACTTAACATCTGAGGTCATCAGTCCCCTAGAACTTAGAACTACTTAAACCTAAGGACATCACACACATCCGTGCCCGAGGCAGGATTCGAACCTGCGACCGTTGCGGTCACGCGGTTCCAGACTGAAGCGCCTAGAACCGCTAGGCCACACCGGCCGGCGGACGTGTTACAGCCAACGATTATGTAAACGTAGCTGATCAGGTGCAACCCATGATTCAAATGTTGTTCCCCAACAGTGATGCCACATTTCAGGACGATAATGTACCTATTCACACAGCCTGGCCACTGCAATAGTGGTATGAGGAACATGCAGGTGAACTGCAGCGTCTTCCCTCGCCAGAACAGTCCCCAGATTGAAGCTGCACGGTGTAGCCGCGTGGTCTAAGGCGCCTTGTCACGGTCCCCGCGGCTCCCTCCGTCGGAGGTTCGAGTCCTCCCTTGGGCATGGGTGTGTATGTCCTTCTTAGCGTTAGTTATTTTAAGTTGGATTAAGTAGTGTGTAAGTTTAGGGACCGATGACCTCAGCAGTTTGGTCCCATAGGACCTTACCACGAATTTCCAAATTTCCCAGATTGAATGTTATCGAATCCTTGTGGCGGGAATTGGAGCGCTGACTCCGGAGCAGATTTCCGCCTCCCTCGTGAACACAGGAGTTAGAAGAGATTCTGATCGAAGAGTGGCATAACGTTCCACTGGAGACTATACAATCATTATATGCCAGTATTCCAAGAAGAATCGCAGCTGTATTATGGGCAAATGGGGGCCAACCCATTATTAATCAACCATTCCCAAGTAAATACAGGTGTTCACATTATTTTGCCTCTTCGCTGTAAATCTGTTGTAGTCGTCAGTTGCACTACTAATTTTATGTGATAATAGCTGCATTTTATGCGCATCAACGTCGGGAAAATGGAATAGCAAAATAAACACATATACATACGAATGAGCCAACGCTTACTCACGTACGCACACACAGACGGTCCCTCGCCCTTTGCTCTAGGCAGGACCGCGGCATTTTCAATTAGAGATGACGGGCGCAGCTCAACTCGCGTCGTTCCTCGACTAATAACAAACAGAGTGTGCGCCATCTTCTTTTTGCTCGCCGCTGCGGGATAATGTGCGACGAGGGGCGGAACGGAATAGGATTTGCATAATGAATGCGGCGTAAAGTTTCCGCGGTGCACCGCGGGCGAGAAGCGATTACCGTAAAAAGGTTTCAGCGAAAAGAAAACGTTTAAATAAAACTGCGCGTCCGCCCTATTCACCCGTCCTCCTATTTACTCAACCGGAGGGAAATCCTTTTCGCGCCAGACCCTCTTCCCTTTTTTATTGCCCTTCACCGCTCTGGGAGGATAAACTTCGCGCCTAATTACGAATGCTGCGAAAACTGGCTTCGAGGCTTGGCAGTCGAATGCAGGTTTTCGCCATATCTGTACTTCGGCTCTTTCATTTGAAAAAAAAAAAAAAGAAAGTGCGCCTATCCTGTTTCAGACTACTTCAAAAGACACTGCCGAGGTGTTTGGAATGTAAACCAGGACTCGTGGCTTCGTAATCAGCGAAAGGTATGACTTCTGCCTGTCTTACTTAAGAAATGTCAGGGAAAAAAATGACTCTGCCACTGGAACTGAAACCGTCCTAACAACAGGTTTTTCACCATTCCACAAACTATACTGTCTTCTGCCACATATAGATATGTGCAGGGTACCCAATTTATCTCCTACCCCAGCACCAACAACTTTCCGTCCAGAAGCAACAAACAAAAAATGTGTCAAGCAAATGATGTTTAGCTATCACGAGGTCATAAACCAGCATGATTTGTTTTATTGTAACTTCGTTCATTACGAAAATGTGAACAGCAGTACGTCTTTCACTAGCACTCTGCTCTTTTTATTCGTTAATATACTCTCTCTCCTCAAGACGTGTTCAAAAATGTACAATATATTATACAAGTATGTAAACATGGCGTTATTAAAAACGTCACAAGAAGTGTCTTTGAGTCTACTGTATCATCTGTCAACTGTTCTTCTGTTTATGTCATCTTAATGAAGTTGCAAGATGGGCAGTCATGCTGATTAATTTCCCTCTGGTAGCTAACAAGATTTATTTGATAAATTTATTATTTTGTTTCTGTACAAAAATTTGTTTGGCATGTCAAGATAAGTGCACACCATGTATCTGACGTATTAAAAATTATTTGAAGGGTAGAAGATCAGATCCCGCCATGAGGCCACTGCAGAAATTTTTGGGTCGAATTCCTCACATAAAAACAAGAATACATTGCTGTATAAATGCATGTCCCCAAATGATTCGATTTTGAATTATTATTAAACGTTTTTAATGTATGTATATGAAGGGCCTATTTCAATAGTGGTACAAGTCCAATTTTGTCCATATTGAGATACAGAGTCCTAAAGTTAAATGAGCGCTGAAAAATCTGCAGTTGAGATACCAGAAATATTCAAGCATATGGCTTCTTGCTAGAGATGAACCTTTCTTTCTGTTTGTTTAGCTCATTAATTTCTAAAGCATTATCGACAGAAAAGTGGAGGCAATGGACTTGTACCACCATTGAAATAAACCCTTCATATATATTTTGTGTGTGGTAAATGTGAATAAATGATCTGCGTGTAGTGTAAATGTGACGCGTTGTATGAGATCGTCTTTTAAACAAGTAAATGTTAATTATTTTTATCACTTAACTTCTTACAATCTTTTAAACTGGAAAAAAAGTTAACACCGACTTATAACACCCTACACTTCGGTGTGCTAAATAATTGATTGCAATCATTTCCTTTTATTGCAGTTACTTTACCGCGTAGATACGTTATTGCACCCAAAACAAAAACAAATTATGAAGCAGTTACTTTACCGTGTAGATACGTTATTGCACCCCAAAACAAAAACAAATTATGAACATGCTCCAACAGTCCACAGGTGTACTGCCGGTCCATATATGAAACGTCCCCTTTGAATAATTTATACAAGACTGTGCTTAAACTGACACACAATATTTTTAGCGCAACGCAATCTGACTTTCAAAAATTCCTACAAAAGAATGGCCCTGACTAACATTAACCTATACCTTTCACAAATCACTTACCTCACAAAAATCTTTGTTACTCGAACTACTGCAATACGGCGAGCGCCACTACTGCCAGCTAAATAAAAGATTCAAACTACTGAAGGCACTAACTACTGATTGGCATAGTTAGCAAATGAAAGATTTTAATAGAGAACAAACAATGTATTTACCTTAATAGTCATAATATATATAGCAGTTCATAATATCCAGTATAACAAATTTCAAAACTCCGCCATCTCTCTCCCCACATCCACCACTGCTGGCGGCTCATCTCCTAGTGCGCAACGCTACGCGCTGTTCACATCCAGCTGCCGCTGCCCAACACTACAATGGCAGACAACAATGCAAACTAGCCACAGACTGCACACAGCACAGCCAGTGATTTTCATATAGAGCGCTACGTAACGTTGCCAATAAGAAAACATAAACAGCCTACTTACATAAAGAAAACATAAACAGCCTACTTACATAAAGAAAACATAAACAGCCTACTTACACATAGTGTCCAACGGGCAAAATATTTCGCCGATCAGACACGATGCAATCGTCATGTGCGCTGACGAACTGAGCCCCTGAGCCGCCCGCCCTCACGAGATCAGTTCGTCAGCGCACCTGATGATGGCGACATGTCTGATCGCCGAAACAATGTGCCCCGTTGGACACTATGGACTGGCAGTACACTCGTGGACTGTTCGAGCAAGAAATACGCCGGGAGAAACTGAAGAATCGCAATTCATGAACATGATCACTTTTTGTCTCAGGGGTTGAAACCTTAGCCTACGTATATTTATTAGTATATCACAAATCTCAGAAGATTTCAAAAGTTCCACGATATTTACACATTCACTAAGGAAGGGAGGCTCTAAATCTGTGTCATATGACGCTTGGAGTTGTGCTGCGCCGTCAGCAATATCGTCAGGTGAACTGTTCTTAAGGTTACTGAAAACTGTGAAGGAGTCCAACAGTATTCTATAGCTTTCCTTTCTCCTCACTGGCTCTGAGCACTATGGGACTTAACATCTGAGGTCATCAGTTCCCTAGAAGATATAACCACTTACACCTAACTAACATAAGAACATCACACACACATCCATGCCCGAGGCAGGATTCGAACCTGCGTTCGTAGCGGTCGGCTACAACGGCCGGCCTTTCCTCCTCACTAATTCGGCGTACAAGTTGTCGAGTGCTGGCAGAAATGTTTCGACTCTAAATTTTTCCCTTCCAGTCAGAAAACCTTCTTCAGAGTCCGATTCTTCATCATCATGAAGTTTGCGTTTTCGTGATCTTTTGTAGGTGCATTCAAAGTCTATATCAGTCACAATCTCCATGAATTTATTTTCATAATAATCGAACAAGCCACGAATAGATGCAGTAAATCCTACAAGTGATTCATATAATTCATGCACTAGTTTAGTATCAATATTTACACTTTGCAATTTCAGATTTACTCTATTAATTCTTTGGAGTGTGTCCTTCCAAACTGTCATCATGAATATTGCTTCTAGTCAGCTGATTCAATAAAGCTGAAGCCTCATTTCGCACGAGTGGTTTTTCAAACGTATTGTTGACAATATGTGTGAGGGCGTTGATAACGTCCTCCCAGTTTTCATATAAACTGACCAACGTGTTTTTGATAAACTTTTTACCGTTTTGCTTCCTGGTTTCATGAAAGAAAGAAGTTTATCTCAGCGCTGTGTAGAAGCAGAGAAAAAATTATAAAGGTTTTGCACTACATTGAAAAATGAACATGCTTACCGACAACAGCTTGCAGCACTAGTTCCCACTAAATTCAAAGTACGTACTACACAAGGCACATAATTCACTTTCACTTTCGGATTTCGTTCTTTAATGCGTGCCTGCAAGCCAGTGTAGGTTCCTGACATATTGTTTACGTTGTCATATGACTGGCCTCTGCAGTCAGTAATATCAATGGAATTTGTAGACAGGACATTTAGTACAGCCTTAGCTAAGTTTTCGGACTTGTGTCCCGGGTTTGGTAAAATCAGAAGGAAACGTTCGACGGGTTCCCCATTCTCGTTCACATATCTTAATATGAAAGATTATTGATCAATATGTAAAATGCCAACAACAGAATCTACTATTACAAAAATATTTGGCCTGTTTTATTTCACTTCTAATTCTTTTTTTACGTTCAGAAAGAAACTCAATTATTTGTTCACAGATTGTTGAAGAAAGATAACTTGTATGTCCCTGCCCTGGCTTTCCATATCGTTTAATGTGCTCTGCGAGAAAAGGATCAACTCGGCTTTAAGTTCAAGAGACGTCATAAATTGACCATTATGTGATGAATGGAATCTTTTAGCGTCTTTCAACGCGTCCACGTAGGGAAAGTCCACTACTTGTTAGCTTCTTCACTACTGCAAACAGCCTTTTCAACACACTGCGCCAGTACATTTATTCTGTCTCAACATATGACTCGAAATGGTTATCTATTGTTCCAAGTGACTTTTTTCTTGTTAATAGTGAGAATTCAAAATTTTTGTGTTCGAGTGAATTCTCATGAGGAGATAAAATATTAGAAATATTTTTCCAATCTGCAATACCATTAGTAGCAATCGCGGTCTTATCTCCGAACAATTTACATGGGGCACAAAAAACAGCACTGGTGCTACAGGAGTATATTAGAAAATCTCGCAAAGTCGATTCACCAATTAAAAATTTACGGTAAAGTATATTTTTGTTCAAATATCTAGTTTTATCGCCTATTGATCTCCTTGAATTAGAAAAATCACCGTTACAATTTCGATTAACGTTGCATGGTTGTAAAAAAACGTCCATTGTTGATTCACTGACACACCATTCTGCAGCATTATCACTAACGAAGTTATTTCTTTTTGTAATGTCTGACTCGACACTTAGTTTTTCGTTAAACACGAAATCAGGAACATTTTGCTTTTCTTCGTTATTAACTTTTGTTTCTTCTGTATTTACTTCTTTTACAACAGCTGAAGTGCCAGAAATATCATCCGTACTACTTGAACTCGAAGTCGAACCAGCAACATTTTTTTTCGAAAAATTTATCTACTCTGCCAAGCGTTTTTTGAACATTGGCTTCTCGTTCTCGCCTTTCCTTCGATAATTTCCGAAATGCCGCCCCACTTAATTTTGCACGTTTGTTTTTTTACAGTTATTCATGTTAAGGCACTTACAAAATTGTCAAGCAACAGTCAAAACAAAAGAAAAAATTTCTAAAAGGAAGGAAAGGCTGTATCCTGTTCCAGTCGTGCTACACCGCACATGAGCACAAAGCTTTTTACTTTAAACACGGCAGACGAGCACAAAGATTTTTCCTTTAAACACGGAGTGATGAACTGACCAGCTCGGATTACACGACGTAACTGTGCCATGAAAGAAAGACAATGCAGAATAGTTTAATTTCATTGTCCCGTGATTCTCTGTTGTCAGTGAACAGTAGAAGCACACTTGCCGGCTCGAACTCGTCTCGTAAAGAAAACGGGACAGTCCCTTTTTTGGCCTCTGTTTCCCGCGTTGCCGGAATTTTAGTTGGGGTGCAAATATGTTCTGAATATTCTTGATCTGTCTTTCTAATTTAAAAAGCAAATAATTTTTGCAATTTCTTGCAGTGAGGTTTACTGGATGGACTCTTATCCCACTTATTCTTATAACATTTTAGCGGTTTCTGTGGGCAGAAAAGACAGACTACAAAGTTTAAGAAGTCTTGTTGAGAGCTGATGTGGTGTGTTCTCATTTGTGTGAACACTGCTGTTATGTCTACACGCGAATGCACCTTTTGTTCCAATATAAAATAAACATAACCTTTTCTTGAAGAAAAAAAGCTTAATTGAGAAGTTTAATACAAAATCTGCAATGCCACGTACTATTAGACTGCAGAGTCGGAACTTTGATATCATGCAGGCTGCAGCACAATAAATGAGACAAAGGAAAAGTTGGTTTCTTCTTCTTTTTCGCCAAAAAGTAAATAAATAAATAAATAAATAAAATTTTTAAACTGTTGTGAAGAGTATTTCAAACATGATTAGATATTCCGCCTATGTTCTTTTCGTATAAACATGTGTTTAAAAAATGTAAAACATTCCCATATCAATATGTTTTGTTAAATGGGTGTGATTAAATCAAAGCTCAGATATTGAAGATCACAGAGCTTTCACATTAATTACAGTAATGGAGGGTTGACTTGATACTTCCCCGTAATTCTACAAGAAATTTAAGGAGAGTCAGGCTTTACATACTGAGGCCCACACATGTTACAGTATTTAGGAAACTGCTCAATAGTTTATCACAACTTTTCAGGGGCCCCGGTATTTAAAAAAAAAATCGTTCAAATGGTTCTGAGCACTATGGGACTTAACTTCTGTGGTCATCAGTCCCCTATAACTTAGAACTACTTAAACCTAACTAACCTAAGGACATCACATACATCCATGCCCGAGGCAGGATTCGAACCTGCGACCGTAGCGGTCACGCAGTTCCAAACTGAAGTGTCTAGAACCGCTTGGCCACAACGGCCGGCCCGGTATTTTCACGGGGAAAATATGGTAGGGTTAAGTAGAAACCGACAACATTCTCGGAGGAATAACGTTTCAAACACTGTATTGTAGATTGCTGTCCCGACAGCTTACTTCAAAATATTTTGTACAATCAAAAAGATGATAGCAGACAGAAACCCAATGTTAAATTTCCATTCTATCACCAAGTAAATTATGTATATTTCCAAGCTTGTATTGTCGAATTTCGTTCTTAAGGCTTATTTAAACTAGCAAGTTGTTTAAAAACATTAAAAATTTTTTGTCGTTCGTAAGCGCAGTTATTTTAAAACGGAAAAGGTTAAAAATGCCGCCCCCCATAAGGTGTCGCCCCTAGGCCCGCGCCTAGTGGGCCTGTATGTAAATCCGCCACTGCCTATATTTCTCTGGTTGCCAAGATAAAATTTGCTTCATTTGCTAAAACAAAGCGGAGTTTACACAATGTCAACTCGCTGAGAATCTAATGCAGTTGCAGCTGTGACAAAATCCTGAAACAGCGGTTTATTAAACGGGGAACTGACGGCAAAACAGGTAAAAACCCAATGAAAAAGCATATTATTGGTATAAATATAAAAGCGTAATTTGTTCACTTATCTTGTTGGAAAGTCACAGTAATTCACGTTCCACCAGCTATCGATGACTCTTAAAAAATTACATCATTCCATCGCATAAGTCTGCAGTTGCCACCATATCGCAGTAGATGAGAAAGTTCCACTTATCTCCTCTTTGCGTGCTATCGTTTGCCAAAATCAAACCGTTTGTGAAATGTGAGAGGTGTCATAAGTGCCTCATTGTAGCTTTATCACTGGAGCGTGTGGTCGCAATCAGTGTGCTTCATAACATCAGTTTTCCAGAGATTGGTGACACATCGAGACCTTCAATAAGTCTAAAGTAAAATTCAGTATTTTAGGTAAACTTTATACACAGCAATATATGGTCTAATAAGCACCAAATGCAAATTCATACTGGCTCCTATTTTTTGTTGGTAACTCTCAGAATTTCAGGCAATGTATTACTTACATGCAAAACAGCACAACAACTATGACAATTAACTAAATGATACGCTCGGCCCCTCTTCAGAGATTGGCCATTGTGTGTGCCGGATCGGTATTTTCCAGAACTGTGTGCAATGGTTGTGCCTCCACTATCCCACTGGTGGGGACTGCAGGGCTTCAAGCTTCTGGCAAAGAAGTCTATGGACCGTCGCTAAAATCCGCTCATGTGACATCAGCCAATGGCAGAAAGGAGCTATCGTGACTGGACGTGCCCATATCACAACGTGAATGATGTTGCCTGACTTGTTACTGTATCTGCGTTGACTGTTCAGCAACAGTGCACCACTCCAAACTACGTTACAGAGTGTAAAAGTGTAAAAACTGCAGTAAAAATAGCATAACCGACAGGGATTGAAGACAGGTTGTAACGTACCTACAACAAATAAAGCCTACGTTCGTCTACGAAAATTGACTCGATAAGCAAGCTGAGCTATCAGTAATCGGAATCTACTCTGCGTAACACTGTGTGCGTGTTGAATGAGTGTCATTTAAGTCCTCAACTGATCGTTACATCGAAAACTTGAAACCAACATTTTGATGAGTTATCTGAATGCGTATTTGAATAAGAATTTAGAAGTGATGCAGAATTTGACTTCTGCAGCGGAATTTACTGGATTAGAGTACATGATATATTGTGGTGTGTCAGTGTCTCTGTTTTGGCCCTAATTTTTGCACTCACCTCTTCAGATGACTGCTATTTTTCAAGTGGTTTACAGCAATTCGCAGCAGCATGCAGCAGCAGCGGCTAAAGCTTATTGTTACTAAGAATGAATTTAATAAAAAGGAGTTTGCTTGGGCACTGTTATCTACTACATAAACTTGTAAGATGGGATTTCATAAACTAAGTCTATTTAAAAACTTCAGAAATCTTCATGACCAATAATAGTTTGAGAACTATTAATAATGGCGAACTGCCTGACTATGACCTTATAAGTATCAACAATGGCTGAGTGTCACATTAACAAATTATTTCAATTTCAAAGTTACATTAACATTTAATAACCACAGCATATTTATGAATTAGATGTGGAGAATAATTATTATTATTAGGTGGATAAGGAGGCTTCTTTAAAGTGACAAGCAAAACATGGGATTATTGCAAACTCGGACTAACAAACACGACCCTAACCCTGCAACTGCGCTTTACGTTATGCTTGCGAATTTTACCTTGAATTCCATTTTCAAGCCATCTAAATCTCTTCTGTCTATATAAATGAAAACAGGCCTTGAGTGTGGTAAGATCTGCCATCACCGACGTAAGGGCAGCGTGACACGTCTTCTGTCTCCGAGCCCCTGTAACTGCGCTTTACGTTATGCTTGCGAATTTTACCTTGAATTCCATTTTCAAGCCATCTAAATCTCTTCTGTCTATATAAATGAAAACAGGCCTTGAGTGTGGTAAGATCTGCCATCACCGACGTAAGGGCAGCGTGACACGTCTTCTGTCTCCGAGCCCCTGTAACTGCGCTTTACGTTATGCTTGCGAATTTTACCTTGAATTCCATTTTCAAGCCATCTAAATCTCTTCTGTCTATATAAATGAAAACAGGCCTTGAGTGTGGTAAGATCTGCCATCACCGACGTAAGGGCAGCGTGACACGTCTTCTGTCTCCGAGCCCCTGTAACTGCGCTTTACGTTATGCTTGCGAATTTTACCTTGAATTCCATTTTCAAGCCATCTAAATCTCTTCTGTCTATATAAATGAAAACAGGCCTTGAGTGTGGTAAGATCTGCCATCACCGACGTAAGGGCAGCGTGACACGTCTTCTGTCTCCGAGCCCCTGTAACTGCGCTTTACGTTATGCTTGCGAATTTTACCTTGAATTCCATTTTCAAGCCATCTAAATCTCTTCTGTCTATATAAATGAAAACAGGCCTTGAGTGTGGTAAGATCTGCCATCACCGACGTAAGGGCAGCGTGACACGTCTTCTGTCTCCGAGCTCTCGACAGACAATACTGAAATTTTACTCTCGCAGACAGACCTCGTCTCACAACAATGCTTAAATCGCCCTCCCATGTTTCGCCCTCAAGTTGTTACTATCGATATCTGAGTGCTTATTTATTTCCAATCTTACACAGTGCAAGGAATAGCCTTAATTTGGCTATATTGTTTTCGATACTCAGTGGTGATATGGGGTGTACATAAAGTCTGGGAAAACTTTCAATTATTTATTGCACAAGAACTAAACATCGTACCGGTGTCATACATATTGCTTTTTGAAGAGAAACTCTCAAAGTTTTTTTTTCTTTACAAACATTTGATTTGCGAACCATGACTGACCCGGAAGACGTCAATACGGTAATCGAATTCTTGCCATACCCGTCCCAGAATGGCATCGTCGACTGTGTCAGCCGCTTCCTGTATTCTATCCCGGAGCCGTGCTACATCACGTGGTACAGGCGGTACATACACCAGATCTTAAATGTGTCTCCACAGAAAAAAGTCACACGGAGTGAGATCTGGTGATCGGGGAAGCCATTTCATGAAACAGCTCGCTCCGCACCTGAACTCGCCATGTTTGCGACTAGCAAATTAGCAAACTACGCTGTGGCGGTATACATGAAAAAAAAAAAGCTTACAGGGTTTCTCTTCAAAATGATATATGTATGATATCTGTACATTGTTTGGTTCTTGTGCAATAAATAATTGAAAGTGTTCCCGGACCTTATTTACACCCTGCATTTAATCAATTTAATGGGGATTTCTGACACACCCCTTCCAAGGTATGGAGCCTTCTCACTCACAGTCGGTTTCAAACCAGACAAGATATGTTGTTGTCAGTGACTGCACTTCCATCAGAGTTTCGGACCGAACATTGTGAAGGAAACTGTATGCGGTGGTTGAGGGACAAATAACAGAGAATCTGGACAATAGCTCACTTGAGGAGTGCAGTGTGGTACGCTGAGTCACAGTTTCGCCTGTTTTCGAACTGCACAAGGCGTCGAGTGCACCCCGGCCTAATGTCGCGCTTAATCCCTGATTGGTGCAGGGTGTAGTTCAGGCTGGAGATGGTTCTTTAATCTTTTAGGGTGTTTTTTGTACCATCACTTGGGTCCACTCATTCAGTATCCCACGAACATGAAGTGGGACGTTTGTTTCAACATTCTCCTCGCACAAGTTTTGCCCTGTCTTCTATGTCTTCATTTCCAGCATGCTGTGGGGAGCCCCATCTTTCAATATGACACCGGACCTGTTCCCAGGGTATACTCATTCTGTCCTGGTTTGACGAGCACTCAAGCAACTTATCGCACCTCTACCGACTCGCTAAATCATCCTATCTTAATCTCATAGATGATGTCTGGGACCATTTCTTGGAACAGCGAGTGAATCATAACAGCCGACATCCCCATAATTTAGCTAATTTGGCGGCTCGGTGGGATCTAATCACTAAGGTATGGATTCCGTTGGATACGGCATGCCTGAAGAAACTATTAGACTCTCTCTGTAGTCGAGCTCAGGCCATTATCAGGGCTACAGGAAATGGTACCCAGTGTGGTGTCCACTAAGAGTGACCAACTTTTGTATAGTGTGTTCATTGGGTCCGGCACTTAACAAACGAGACTGTTACCAAATTTATGTACTTACCTAATACGTAAGGTAAGAGCTGGCCGCCTTCGAAATTAGACCTACCGAATGCTCTTCCCTTTGCGTTCATCCCTCCCACTTCCGTACCTGATGTGGCCGAGTGGTTCTAGGTGCTTCAGTCTGAAGCCGCGCGACCCCTTCGGTCGCAGGCTCGAATCCTGCCTCGGGCACGGATGTGTGTGATGCCCTTAGGTTAGGTTTAAGTAGTTCTAAGTTCTAGGGCTCTGATGACCTCAGATGTAAAGTCCCATAGTGCTCAGAGCCATCTGAACCATTTTGAACTTAAGCAAGGGTGCTTGAGTTTCTACCCTCTGGTGAAGGACGAACAGGTCCGTAATAAACTAGTCGTCAACTAAAATTGACAAGAGGAATCCTCCATAAGTCGCACTCTGAGACAATCGAAACTTCGCATGGTGAAAGACAGGGAAAATGAAGGGACATCGGTTTTGGCTTAGGTGTCAACAAGCAGTAGTATCCGAGAAAATGACACTCAACGTTTAGGATGTGCTTTCTTCAGTGTGTGTTAAACTAATCCAGTTGGTTGCTCAACGTGGTAGGTGAAGAGACTGGCCACCCTCTGTAATAGCTTTCAGAGAAGTTTTCATCAATGGAATATCAGAGGTGTCATGCGACACCCGTGCGGAAAAAAGAGGGTGAAGAGACTTTTTTTTCTTATTTTGCTCTAATGGAAATATGTGACATCAATACTGGCAAAATAATTAAGTACTTCACGTGTTATTAAAATAGATTTTATAACTCCTAATCTTATGTAACTAACAGTAATCGAAAATGAAAAACTCTAGTATTCAGTTTTTTTTTAAAAAAAAACGGAAGAACCAACGCCTTCCCCAGAGTGACAACTGTCATACAAACGTTGGGAGCATAAAAATTCAGAGTACCAGGTGCAACGTGCTAAGTCACATATGCCACAGTCACATTTTTAGCGTGAATATCTTTAGCCAAAGCAACTTTGTTAACGTTGCCAAATATCTCGTGAAGTGGCTATGATTTCGCGACAAACCGCATGTGTTAAAGCATTTCTCGAAAGCTGAAGTCTGCAGTTGACAATGAATCAAGGGTTGTAATTTAAATGCATCTCTTATAGTTGTTTGTTTCCTTTGCTGTGCGATCAAAATAAGGCACATCTGTAATCGGCGAATGTAATTCTTTACCTGACGGTAACCGTATACGTCTCAGGGTTGACAGAACAGTATACGCTTTGGCTAGAATATTTTGAATGAACACGTCGGTATTCCAATTTCATCGATAAACAGCCCATCACATAAGGAGGGTGCAGCGGGGCGGGTAATGATATTACGGCGTAAATGTTTGATCACGGTCTTTTGTCGTACTGTTCGCTACAAAAGTTCCACCTACCTCAGTACGGCGTCTGATCACCAGCCCGTTTCTATGCATACGTAGGTACTGTTCAGGTGGCGTTAAAAGCAGCGTTGATGAAAAGCGTTGTCGATACTCACGTTGCAACGTCCGCGTGTCTCTAGTAGCAAGCTATCCTGTAATATCTTATAACAATTTTCGGGTGGAGAGCGATTGCTCCATCTCTTTAGCAAAAGGTCAAAATTCTGAAACTAGTGTTTTTATTTTCTTAGTTCAACAAAAAGCACCTGCCATCAGCCCGAATTTACTTAACTAACAAGATCACTGTTCTCAGTTCACAGTCATGCAATACATTTCACACTAAAACAGCGGGCAATGCACTTAAATCCGACCCGAATTATTACGTGATATACAGTCAAATACTCCGCTACTATATATGGTTTCACATTCAGTCCTTTTCAGTAATTTCTATTAAAGAAATTGCTCGCTAAATAATCCATAAACGAATACGAAACATACCACCCGGAGTTTTTACTAAGGTTCTCTTTTCAACAGAACAATCCAAAAACTTTCAAACTTCACAAAACTGTCCATAAATGCAACTGTAATTACGGCCACACAATCTGAACGGCAGAAGCCAATTATTTCTTCATTTTACACATAATAAAGACGGAAGTGTTCACCATGATCTGCACAACCGATAGCTGGCTAGTGACTCCTCTCCAGTCTGCTTTCTCCCAGTATAACTACCGAGCAGTGCGCGGGAACTGCTTAACTCTGATTGGTTGATCAAAATGATCAGCCAATCACAACTATCCTTCGAGATAATTCTCCTGCCAAAACTGCTCTACGCCAATCACTATTCACAGGTGCATTTACATCATTTCAATATGCAAATATTAATAGGATGTTTAACAAAACCAAACGAAAGGAAAACTAAACTTGAAATAAATTTAGGAACTTATTACTCTGCAAACGGCTATTCTGGTTGCCTCCTTACAAAAACAAGTACACTTAGACATGAGTCATCAGCAATGTGGGTAAAACACAACTTTCCTATGATACAGTTACGTAATGGTGTGTATAATACAGTATTGAAATTATACGTATGTCCCACATACGCACTCTCACTCATTCTCATTCATTCCACAACAACAAAACAAATAGTTATTAATTTTCTTGAAATTTTATCTTACAAAAATGAAAAATAGTTACAATTTTTAAATGTGATAATCCTGATTAAATAGTGCTGCTCATTGAGAGTCCTGGGAATGTTTTCTAATGATACCAAAAGATAAACTATTATAGATCCTAACTGAATTTAATCTTATAAGTTTCGGTTTTTGATTTTTTAAGTAAATTTCTCCAACTCCGAAACTATGACAGACAGAAAGCTGAAATTTTATGCAATCTTCTCTTGAATAACAAAACGTAGTGTACCTATTTTTTTAACTGGATTGAATCATATTTAATGTAGTTTACTCATATTCTTAGGGGTTTGAATATACAGTTGCTCAAAGTGACACGGATACCGTTTATCACGGCTAGCATAGCGACAGGTGCTAATGACTCATTGCTGAGACACAACTGGCTGTCTCCTTCACAGCCAACGGCTCCAATGCTACGGGCTGTTCTGCAGAGTAGCCAACTGCAAGAAAGTTATCTCGTATTGACTCGCGACGTTTTGCCCAACTCACGAGTTAATAATGTGCAGAAATGGCGCCACTGTTACGCAATATCACAAGAGTTTGTCCAAAGACTGATGATGGGTATCTTTTGGGAGCTTTCCAGGTTTTGTGGCTGCTGTGTACACTTTCTGCTGCAGTTCCATAAACTGATTTTCTTCTTGTTGCACTCTAGGACCGTATTTGCCATTGACTTATTGGAGACAAACAATTCAAATCAAATCAATCAAAAACTGTTGTAACAGTTTTCCGGAAAGTGTTAATCCGTACTGGGCAGTGTACAAATGCATCGGGTGATTCAATTGGCTGATAGCTATTTCTGTAATTTTCTTACCTCGAAACGATAACGTTCTCTTAATAGAGATAGGATACTATCACCCTGAATGCCAGAATTATAGTGGAGGTTTCTACAGGGCTATTACAAATGATTGAAGCGATTTCATAAATTCACTTTAGCTCCATTCATTGACATATGGTCACGACACACTACAGATAAGTAGAAAAACTCATAAAGTTTTGTTCGGCTGAAGCCGCACTTCAGGTTTCTGCCGCCAGAGCGCTCGAGAGCGCAGTGATACAAAATGGCGACAGGAGCCGAGAAAGCGTATGTCGTGCTTGAAATGCACTCACATCAGTCAGTCATAACAGTGCAACGACACTTCAGGATGAAGTTCAACAAAGATCCACCAACTGCGAACTCCATTCGGCGATGGTATGCGCAGTTTAAAGCTTCTGGATGCCTCTGTAAGGGGAAATCAACGGGTCGGCCTGCAGTGAGCGAAGAAACGGTTGAGCGCGTGCGGGCAAGTTTCACACGTAGTCCGCGGAAGTCGACGAATAAAGCAAGCAGGGAGCTAAACGTACCACAGCCGACGGTTTGGAAAATCTTACGGAAAAGGCATTTCTTAAACAGGAGATTGGAAAACCGATGGATCGGTCGTGTTGGAGATCATGATCAGCAATACATGTCATGGCCTCCACGCTCTCCCGACTTAACCCCATGCGCTTTCTTTCTGTGGGGTTATGTGAAAGATTCAGTGTTTAAACCTCCTCTACCAAGAAACGTGCCAGAACTGCGAGCTCGCATCAACGATGCTTTCGAACTCATTGATGGGGACATGCTGCGCCATGTGTGGGAGGTACTTGATTATCGGCTTGATGTCTGCCGAATCACTAAAGGGGCACATATCGAACATTTGTGAATGCCTAAATAAACTTTTTGAGTTTTTGTATGTGTGTGCAAAGCATTGTGAAAATATCTCAAATAATAAAGTTATTGTAGGGCTGTGAAATCGCTTCAATCATTTGTAATAACCCTGTAGTTGAGACATCTTGTTGTTTTCAATAATTCATCAAACGTACGCTTGTCTTTGATGCTGATGGATTTATGACATGAGGCTGCCGAATTCTGTGTTTCTTCTTGAAAGAATCCCACCAGGTGCTTGATCTTTGCGTTCAGAACTTCCCGACTGCAATGATGCTGCTGCAGCCATTACCTACTGCCACAGTGCACATATAGGCCTACTAACCAAAGGTCCATTGTTTCCAGCCTCTGTAAAACTATCGAACACCCACGAATGGAATATTTTATATTTAATCCAACTCCACCGCTTGTCACGTGGCTTCTCCATCGCAACAGCTGTATTGTACTAGGAAACGTACACACTCATACACTGCTCACTATGGATTAACACTTTCCGGAAAACTGTTACCAACAGTTTTTGATTGATTTGATTTGAATTCAGTGGCAGATTTCGTAAACCAATTAATGGAACGACAACAGAATTGTAAGCAGCAGGGCCCAAATCTGGAAAGCTCTCAAAAGACACTTATCATCATTCTTTGGGAAAACGTTCGTGGCCTTTTGTAATTATCAAGCCATTTATATAGATTATGACTCGCTGGGAGAGCGAAGCGGTCCCTCCCTATACGATACATTATTTGTCGATTAAACTGGAATAGCAGTGTGTCCATTAAACATATTTCCGCCAAAGTGTACGCTGTTCTGTCAACCCTTCGACGCATACTGTTACTGTCAGGTGAAGAATTAGATTTGCCGATACAGAAGTGGCCTAGTCTCATCTTACAGCAGAGGAAAATCACAACTAGAAGAGATGCAATTAAAATACAGGCCTTCATGCAATATCGACTGCAGACTTCACCTTTCGAGAAATGATTCAGTATATGAGATTTGCCGCGAAATTATCGCCAGTTCGCGACGTTGCTTGTGTTAACGATATTCACACTAAAAAGTGTGACTGTGGCCCATATGATTTCTCGCGTTTGCTCGTGGTACTCCGAATTTTTATGCATTGAAAGTTTTTAGTACAGATATCAATCTGGGGAATGCAATGGTTTTTCTGACGTGTAAAATTAAAACTCCATGCAAAAATTGCAGTACTAGAATGCATATGTTTTTCATTTTAAATTTATGTTAATTATATCAAATAATACAGGGTGTTACAAAAAGGTACGGCCAAACTTTCAGGAAACATTCCTCACACACAAAGAAAGAAAATATGTTATGTGGACATGTGTCGGGAAACGCTTACTTTCCATGTTAGAGCTCATTTTATTACTTCTCTTCAAATCACATTAATCATGGAATGGAAACACACAGCTAGAGAACGTACCAGCGTGACTTCAAGCACTTTGTTACAGGAAATGTTCAAAATGTCCTCCGTTAGCGAGGATACATGCATCCACCCACCGTCGCATGGAATCCCTGATGCGCTGATGCAGCCCTGGAGAACGGCGTATTGTATCACAGCCGTCCACAATACGAGCACGAAGAGTCTCTACATTTTGGTAACGGGGTTGCGTAGACAAGAGCTTTCAAATGCCCCCGTAAATGAAAGTCAAGAGTGTTGAGGTCAGGAGAGCGTGGAGGCCATGGAATTGGTCCGCCTCTACCAATCCATCGGTCACCGAATCTGTTGTTGAGAAGCGTACGAACACTTCGACTGAAATGTGCAGGAGCTCCATCGTGCATGAACCACATATTGTGTCGTACTTGTAAAGGCACATGTTCTAGCAGCACAGGTAGAGTATCCCGTATGAAATCATGATAACGTGCTCCATTGAGCGTAGGTGGAAGAACATGGGGCCCAATCAAGACATCACCAACAATGCCTGCCCAAACATTCGCAGAAAATCTGTGTTGATGACGTGATTGCACAATTGCGTGCGGATTCTCGTCAGCCCACACATGTTGATTGTGACAATTTACAATTTGATCACGTTGGAATGAAGCCTCATCTGTAAAGAGAACATTTGCACTGAAATGAGGAATGACACATTGTTGGATGAACCGTTCGCAGAAGTGTACCCGTGGAGGCCAATCAGCTGCTGATAGTGCTTGCACACGCTGTACATGGTACGGAATAGAGGGAGTACAGTACATACTGACGAAACTAAAATGAGCTCTAACGTGGAAAGTAAGCGTTTCCGGACTCATGTCCACATAACATCTTTTCTGTATTTGTGTGTGAGGAATGTTTCCTGAAAGTTTCGCCGTACCTTTTTGTAACACCCTGTATAAGACTTGTAGTGATAAAATCTATTCTTAATAACATAAAAATTAATGCGTTTATCTCTTTTGTCGATATTGATGGCACATTTTTTTTTGTGCGGGGAGTCTGAATACCAACTGATGAAATCTTTTCTCTCTCTCTCGCCATCCCTTAAAAAAAAAAAAAAAATTTGACAGTCTAGTAATCGAACTAGGTGAGTTGGATTACTTTAACGACGCGCTCTCATACTGATGGAGATATCGGATACTGTGGACTGTTGGCACCTAGGTACCTAAACGAGATTGTAGGTGTACCGCTATTTTCACCCTTCTTTCATCCTGCGAAGTTTCGATTGTGTTAGACGAGCTGATCGTCTCATCGGGCTCATAGACCTTGATCGGCGAGCGGACCTTGCAATGTGCAACATGACAAGCAGCCCGAATTACTTTAACACGTGACAGAAATGCCTCACCTGTCACTAAGAACTCGTTACTAACAAAGATCACTGAACCATCATGAGTGATCTCTAAAGGATCCTTGCCCTTTATATTAATTTAATCAGGACAACCGTCCATAATCCTTTTCAGTATAAAATTAAATGGCCTCCATCTTTTGATGAAACTTAACACACTTCAGAGCCGAAAAACAGTCAAACACCAACACTCCACGACAAGAAGCTCCTTCTTAACGCGTCATTGACATCGTTAACGACTGGTTGTATTTTAATCACGTCTAGACTAAAATCGTCGCTGTCTTTCAGAGATTCTTTGAATATATGCGTGGTATATGGTTTGATTCATGGCCTATAGATGTATTAAAACAACTTCTAATTTTATTTTTACCGTCATTTTTGAAGCTTTAGTTAACATTTTCAACAATATAGTGTTTTCCCGAGAAAGGTATAGAGGTATCTACATTTACATCTACGTACACAAGCGTGGGACTGTCTGAAACAGGGTGTGAAACGTAGCAATCAGTATCTCCAATTTCGTAATTCTACAAGTTCTAATCATGAACGAGTGGCTCTATCTGTAAATACGAGTAGTATACCAACAAATACTTGTGGACTCTTTTCCTATCCGAAGTAAACCAGTTATCTGGGCTAGAGGCTTTGTCACATATACCCAGTACATCTCCTGGGCGTGACTAACAGTTGTCTGACGTACTTACACTACCTTTCATCAGCTCCTGTAGTCGAGATACCCAGCGCGTCGCTTTACACCGCGGGAATCTAATTTTACGAGTTTGCAATTGCGTATGTTAGTTTTTGTGTAGTTCTGGAGAGTGACAATTTCGGATATTAGTGCGAATATGGCCGCATCGGCAAGGGCCAATAATTATGTTAGTTAGTACTTGTTGCATTCAGCGTTCTCGCACACTGCAACGAGCAAAGCTCGGAAAACCGGCCATTAGTATACATAATCGATCAGGCTGGTTATGAGGGTCAGAATAATTACCGAAATATTGGCTGTGGGCCATGATTTATTTCAAACACACGAAAGTGTCGACAGGAACGAATACATATGTCAACACGTAATGTGTTGGAACAGTGATCAGGTCGAAGCGGCAGTCCGTAAACCAGTTCACAGCAGGTCGTCAACATCACCGTCACAGTCAGTCCAAATAACACAGAAAAAAGGAGTGCAGGTTTCATGGTTAGCAGAGCAGCCTGGAGGATTGCTGGATTATACTCGCGATGAGCAACAAGTGAAATTATCAGCCTTTTTTAATTTTTTTAGTGTTATTTCAACCACCGCGAGAGGAGTGAGCAGCCAGCTCAGGCAAAGGTTTAAAAGGTAAACACGGATGATAATGTTGCTGAAGCTGTGATTTAATGGTGATGCTGGTAGTGCATGAAAATACTCATTTTCATGTAGGACGTAGAATGATGAGTGTGTATTGTGTGTGGAACTGGGGACCTAGAAACGACGAAGAGACTTCGTCCTGCAGTTGCCCTCAGTGGTTCACAACCCCACAACAGGCCTCAGCAGTCCACCCACCCTACCACCGCCCCATGCCGAACACAGGGTTATTGTACGGTTCGGCCCCCAGTGGTTCGCCCCGGCAAGGTTTCATATCAGACAAGTGTAACCCCAAATGTTTGCGTGGTAAAGTAATTATGGTGCACGCGTACGTGGAGACAGAGTTTGCGCTGCAGTCGCCGACATAGTGTAACTGTGGCGGAATAAGGGGAACCAGCCCACATTCGCCAAGGCAGATGGAGAGCCACCTTAAAAACCATCCATAGACTGGCCTGCATACCGGACCTCGACGCTACTCCGCCGGGCGGATACGTGCCGCGGACTGTAATGCCTTCCCGCTCGGGAGCAGCGCGTTAGACCGCGCGGCTAGCCGGGTGGGCAGAATGATGAATACTGCAATGGGATCCTGTGAAACTACGGGAAGAAGTGGAAGTTATTGACAGGTTTTTTGGGGTGGTGGGAACGATCTGGTGACGTTGAGGATGGGGTGAGGTATACCGTCATAGACTAGGGCTGCAAGGAGTAATATACACTCCTGGAAATGGAAAAAAGAACACATTGACACCGGTGTGTCAGACCCACCATACTTACTCCGGACACTGCGAGAGGGCTGTACAAGCAAAGATCACACGCACGGCACAGCGGACACACCAGGAACCGCGGTGTTGGCCGTCGAATGGCGCTAGCTGCGCAGCATTTGTGCACCGCCGCCGTCAGTGTCAGCCAGTTTGCCGTGGCATACGGAGCTCCATCGCAGTCTTTAACACTGGTAGCATGCCGCGACAGCGTGGACGTGAACCGTATGTGCAGTTGACGGACTTTGAGCGAGGGCGTATAGTGGGCATGCGGGAGGCCGGGTGGACGTACCGCCGAATTGCTCAACACGTGGGGCGTGAGGTCTCCACAGTACACCGATGTTGTCGCCAGTGGTCGGCGGAAGGTGCACGTGCCCGTCGACCTGGGACCGGACCGCAGCGACGCACGGATGCACGCCAAGACCGTAGGATCCTACGTAGTGCCGTAGGGGACCGCACCGCCACTTCCCAGCAAATTAGGGACACTGTTGCTCCTGGGGTATCGGCGAGGACCATTCGCGACCGTCTCCATGAAGCTGGGCTACGGTCCCGCATACCGTTAGGCCGTCTCCCGCTCACGCCCCAACATCGTGCAGCCCGCCTCCAGTGGTGTCGCGACAGGCGTGAATGGAGAGACGAATGGAGACGTGTCGTCTTCAGCGATGAGAGTCGCTTCTGCCTTGGTGCCAATGATGGTCGTATGCGTGTTTGGCGCCGTGCAGGTGAGCGCCACAATCAGGACTGCATACGACCGAGGCACACAGGGCCAACACCCGGCATCATGGTGTGGGGAGCGATCTCCTACACTGGCCGTACACCACTGGTGATCGTCGAGGGGACACTGAATAGTGCACGGTACATCCAAACCGTCATCGAACCCATCGTTCTACCATTCCTAGACCGGCAAGGGAACTTGCTGTTCCAACAGGACAATGCACGTCCGCATGTATCCCGTGCCACCCAACGTGCTCTAGAAGGTGTAAGTCAACTACCCTGGCCAGCAAGATCTCCGGATCTGTCCCCCATTGAGCATGTTTGGGACTGGATGAAGCGTCGTCTCACGCTGTCTGCACGTCCAGCACGAACGCTGGTCCAACTGAGGCGCCAGGTGGAAATGGCATGGCAAGCCGTTCCACAGGACTACATCCAGCATCTCTACGATCGTCTCCATGGGAGAATAGCAGCCTGCATTGCTGCGAAAGGTGGATATACACTGTACTAGTGCCGACATTGTGCATGCTCTGTTGCCTGTGTCTATGTGCCTGTGGTTCTGTCAGTGTGATCATGTGATGTATCTGACCCCAGGAATGTGTCAATAAAGTTTCCCCTTCCTGGGACAATGAATTCACGGTGTTCTTATTTCAATTTCCAGGAGTGTATTTCGGTAATGACTTCATAGGTGCGTGGTGGAAGTTGCTCGAAGCCCCTATGGAAGAGGATGGATAAGGCACGAAGATGAGTGGAGGGAAGGATATGGATGTAGTGGGGCAGCAGCGTCTCCCGATTAATGATTAATGAGTTTCATAATGAGTATTGGGTCTGAAGATATTCCTACAAGAGAAGGTGTGTAAAAATGATTACTTGATTTATGACGCAGGTTGGGTGCAGTAGATGTATGTCTAGGGCGGACTGCAGATCTTGCCATCAGCCAGGTGTGCTGTGAACACGTCGTCTAGCTCGAAAGGTGCTTCTTGTCTATGCAAATTAGGTTTAATGCCAATTCTATCACGCCAGATAATATAAAATGACAAACTACTCCCCCATCTCCATAAAGCTCTATTTAATTGATCATTATTTAGTTGAAATTTAATAGATTTTGGTTTAATTTTGCCACTAGGTAGCAAAATATAATCAATAGAAAAGTTGTTCATTTATATAGATTAAAAAATTTATAACGAGTAATATTTTATTACACTCCCCAACCATTGTCGTCCATGCTTAATTCCATTCCTAACTTCTCTTCCCATACATAATTTCTCGAACTGTAGTTAACTGCTAATTTTCTTCCCAATGAAGCATCACTAGCATGCATTCTCTTCTATTGCAGCTAATTGAAGTTTTTTTTTTATCAGCTTCATGTCTTTTTTCTAAATCTTTATTATATCACAATCTACATCTACATCTACATTTATAATCCGCAAGCCACCCAACGGTGTGTGGCGGAGGGCACTTTACGTGCCACTGTCATTACCTCCCTTTCCTGTTCCAGTCGCGTATGGTTCGCGGGAAGAACGACTGTCTGAAAGCCTCCGTGCGCACTCTAATCTCTCTAATTTTACATTCGTGATCTCCTCGGGAGGTATAAGTAGAGGGAAGCAATATATTCGATAGCTCATCCAGAAACGCACCCTCTCGAAACCTGGCGAGCAAGCTACACCGCGATGCAGAGCGCCTCTCTTGCAGAGTCTGCCACTTGAGTTTGTTAAACATCTCCGTAACGCTATCACGCTTACCAAATAACCCTGTGACGAAACGCGCCGCTCTTCTTTGGATCTTCTCTATCTCCTCCGTCAACCCGATCTGGTACGGATCCCACACTGATGAGCAGTACTCAAGTATAGGTCGAACGAGTGTTTTGTAAGCCACCTCCTTCGTTGATGGACTACATTTTCTAAGGACTCTCCCAATAAATCTCAACCTGGTACCCGCCTTACCAACAATTAATTTTATATGATCATTCCACTTCAAATCGTTCCGCACGCACACTCCCAGATATTTTACAGAAGTAACTGCTACCAGTGTTTGTTCCGCTATCATATAATCATACAATAAAGGATCCTTCTTTCTATGTATTCGCAATACATTACATTTGTCTATGTTAAGGGCCTGCACCAAGTGCCTATCCGCTGCAGATCTTCCTGCATTTCGCTACAATTTTCTAATGCTGCAACTTCTCTGTATACTACAGCATCATCCGCGAAAAGCCGCATGGAACTTCCGACACTATCTACTAGGTCATTTATATATATTGTGAAAAGCAATGGTCCCATAACACTCCCCTGTGGCACGCCAGAGGTTACTTTAACGTCTGTAGACGTCTCTACATTGATAACAACATGCTGTGTTCTGTTTGCTAAAAACTCTTCAATCCAGCCACACAGCTGGTCTGATATTCCGTAGGCTCTTATTTTGTTTATCAGGCGACAGTACGGAACTGTATCGAACGCCTTCCGGAAGTCAAGAAAAATAGCATCTACCTGGTAGCCTGTATCTAATATTTTCTGGTCTCATGAACAAATAGAGCGAGTTGGGTCTCACACTATCGCTGTTTCCGGAATCCATGTTGATTCCTACATAGTAGATTCTGGGTTTCCAAAAAGACATGATACTCGAGCAAAAAACATGTTCTAAAATTCTACAACAGATCGACGACAGAGATATAGGCAATGTCATGTTGTTTGCAAGCTTCATCTAATTTATTTAATCCTGCATCACTGCATGCTAATCTTTCTTCACTGTTAGTTAATGGTCCACAGTAATTAAATCCTGGTAGATGCATCTCAGGTATTGCTACATTATTTAAAATGAATGTTTTTCACTTTTCAAAAATGTGTTAGGGAGATTATTCATAATTCCTATCAAATATGGAATTCCTTTTGGATTATTTATGACGAAATCACTAAATTTATTTGTCAACATTTGCATTATTCCTACTTTTTCATTATGATAATTTTTATTTCCAGCTAATTCTTCCCCATACATCACATCTAATCTATCAATTAATTTACAGATATCATTCATCCAGACATATTCGATTCGTTTTTCTGAATATTTTTTTACTAAGCCTTCACCAACCTTTCCTTTTTACTTTGCACTAAATCACTATTTTTTTTCTCAGTGCTGGAAGTACATCATCGAGAACTTCCTTAATCAAATATTTGTATTTATTTCCTCTACTCGATTTTATTTTATTTGGATAATTATCAGAATATAATGCCTCTGAATTGTATAATATATCTGCATAATTTGATAATTCAGATCCTGTAAATAATGCATTCATGCCTTCCATAGTTATCTATGTTTAGTAAATAATATATTCTAACACTCTTTCACTTACATTTATTTTTTTAACAGTTTTATCTTTTTTCCTCTCTTCTCAGTACTTCATTAATAAGTCTTGAATTTCTGATTCACTTAAAGTATAGTCATGCTGTGGACATTCATATTGCTTAATTGGTGGTATATCATTAAATTCTTTGAACTGGTAATGACAATAAGGAACCATTTGCTTTTCAACTTTTCTGTTTTCTTCAGTAGCTTTCAAAACATTATCATCTAATCCTTCAATACCTTGTTTAACTTTTTCAGTTGCATCGATAACTAGTTGATTTTTTTATATTTTTCATACTCTGTTCTTTGTTGCTTTTTCCATTTTTTAAACTCTTCTTTTAACTGTTCTTTTACTTTTCTATTTCGTCTGGCTTTTTTAACAACTTCTGGATCATGTTTAGCAAACATTTATTAGAGATGAAAAACATTAATTAAAACTTTTTCAACATTTCTGTTGATCGTTTTATGTTTATGTTTAACGTTTACTTTGTTACGAAATTCTGTATTTTATTTCTGAACTTATCTTCATTCGATTTTCTAGTCATTCTATCATATACAATCCAAATTGATCGTTCCAACATTTACTACACATTTCTTTAAAATCATCCAATTTTAAACCTCCACAAATGAACTTGTGGTAAAAGTGATTTAAATTTGTATCATCTTGTCTAAAGTTATTTAAAAAATTAAGATTATCTCTGACTATTTGTTTCGGTATTTTTGAGTAAGTTTCAGCCAAATAACAGCAATCTAGTCCTTTATGTCTTCCTCAAGAAAAATATTATCTAACTGTGTCTTGATTTTGAAGAATGAAGTCATTAAGTAGTACTACTATTGAATTTTCTTGACATTGATCTAATGGAATAATTTCTTCATTGAAACTTCCTGGCAGATTAAAACTGTATGCCGGACTGAGACTCAAACTCGGGACCTTTGCCTTTTGTGGGCAAGTGCTCTACCAACTGAGCTACCCGAGCACAACTCACGCCCCGTCCTCACAGCTTTACTTCTGCCAGTACCTCATCTCCTACCTTCCAAACTTTACATAAGCTCTCCTGCGAACCTTGCAGAACTAGCACTCCTGAAAGAAAGGAGAGTTAACTATGGGAGGCCATACCTTAATAATGCTAAGATAAAAATAAAAAAAATTAGTTACTATTTCCACTAGATTTGTTTGGTGGATTTTTCAAGCATTATAAAGAAGAGATGTGGAAAGGAAATTTAACAGTAATTTTTACTTGGCGTTCAAGTGCTGGAGATGTTATTCTTAGATGGGCTAATAAAAACGATGCTGGGATTGAAATAAAAGATACACTTCCAAAAGCAAAATTGTAGTAGAATCTATGGAAATTCGAGTTCCTATCATAAAGTATGAACCGGAATATTCACTAGAGCGAGAAGAAAGATTTAAATACCCAAAAATTCCAATACCTTTCTTTGAATCACAAACAGTTAAAATAGCCAGATTAGATGGAAAAAGATATTTTGAACTAGATATTACTAATTATTATAATTCTTTAGAATCTGATGCACCTTACTTTATTTTCATTGCTGTCCAAACTAATCGAAAAAATAATCAACTATTTTATTCTTCTTTATTTGATCATGTTAAATTACAAAATATCTGTGTGAAAAATGGAAGAAATGAAGTTTTTCCTCAAGAATTTTGGACTCTTGATCCACCAAATAATTATCTGAAAGCATATGATGATTTCTTTGATTTTAAAAGAGTCTCTCAATTGGATGACTATGCCAATGTAAATTCCTTCAGTTTTATTGAGAATTATCCTACTTCTGTAATAAATATGTCTAGGAGAATGACTGTGTTAGCAACATAGAAAACTACAATGAAATTAGTTGCCACTTTTAATGATAAAATATCAAAAGATTCAGTTGCCTATGTAGTTATGTATGGTAACAAAAATTTAACATATAATTCTCAGTATAGAATTTTGAATGAAAATTTCTAATATTCTTATTTTTTTATTCTATGTAAATAGAGTCTCTACTGAAGAGGATAAATAATGCAAGCAAATATAATTTGTCTATAAATATTGGTGAGCTAGCAGTAAACGAATTGTATTATATTAGGGGATATGAATATTTTAAAATTTGTATGGAGCTTGATAATAAATTTAATGTAATTTTTTCAGACAGATTTAATATAGCAAAAAGTGAATCGAACTTTGAATGTTTTGGAGATGGTGATATTAAACTAAAGTATAATGAATTGAAGTGAGCTAAACATAATGATCACGTATTTCACAATCTAGACTTCAATGTGTGATTTTGAAAATTTGTATTGATTTAATTTTTTATATATTATCTCCTTTTTATATCTTATTTTTGTGGGTGGGTTGGGTTTGCTCAGTAAATAGACGCCTAGTGCACCCAACGTTTCCATTTACTACTTCCATAGTTAACTGTAGGGCCCACTGGGCCATTTTGGAGGGAACAGAAGAGATGACCTCAATAATGCGGTGCTTCTGATCGTAAAAATTTCTAGGTTTGCTGACATAGGCACGATCCTTCACCACGCCCCACAGCCAAAAATCGCATAGCGTCAGGTCGAATGAAAGAGGACCACCTCTACCAGTCCAATGTTTACCGAACGTGTCGTTCAGGTAATCCCGATCCACCTGACTGTAATGGGCAGGGTCACTGTCTAGTTGAAAGTGTCCTCGTTGGAGAATGGCAAATGGCACGTCCTCCTCCATGAACGTGCTGAACATGTCAAGGTAGTTCTCTCCCCTGACGGTCTGTTCTTAAAAAAAGAAGGGTCCAGTCACTCCAGATTTGCTCACTGCACACCAAACGTTCATCTTGGGTGATTCCAGTATGTGTGCTCGACCTTTCAGGGATTCGCCAGGGTGATACAGTTGTGCTTGTTTGCACGACAGCAGATGTGGACTGGTGCTTCGTCATAAAACGTCTGGCTTCATGTGCTCCATTTCCAAGATCGTTTGTGCAGTACTTACACCTGTTTCCTTGTCCGCGTTTATGAGCTGCTGCACAATCTGCAAGTGGTATGACTTAATTCCGAAATTACGGTGTAAAACTTTGACCACTGACCTTTAAGAAAGGTTAGTCTCTAGTGAATGTCTGCGCGAGGACTTGGTTGACTACTATCGCTCCCTGCACGAGGATGACGTTCTCTACAGTTCGACAAATCTCGTTCTACAGCTATCCTATGCAATCGTCCTGAACAGACTACGTCCTTACAAACTTCTCGTAGATCCTTCAATTGTCAGGCTCGAAGGTGCATTCTGTCTGGTCCAGGACTTAAATTACTTGAACAATGTTTGGGTATTGCGTAAACATGTCAGCGCTGCGTTTTTAAAATTCTGTACACTCTGGAACTACAATATCGACAATATGAATAAAAAATTTTGAAAGTGTGTAATGGCAGTAACAATGTGCATTTCTGTTCCACACTGCACACTGGAGAATTTCCTGTTGCACATAAAGGAAATAGTGATATTAAAGACTAAGTGAAAACAGGCCAACATAGTCGTGGTATTAGTGCTGCTGCTACATCGAAAACTTGACTTATTATTTCGCTGTTAACACTAATTTTGATGGTGTGACGAGAAGGGGAATGAAACTGTGATCATAGACCTATTTGAGGAATTGATTATTCAGCCCATGTTGCTCACACTTTGGTACAAACAGCATGAGATTCTCTGTTGTAAAAGTTTCTAATTATTTTCGTACATCCAGTGTTGTCAGAAAAGCTTGTAAGGGTGTTGAGGAGGCTGTGCTGAGAAATTATTGTTAAAAAAGATTCGATACGTTGCGCCTTTTCCGAATTATTTAGCATTGAAGGTAGCAAATCAGGTCGTCGGCCGCTCAGTGTAAAGTAGACTGCCAGGGGCTTTGTTACCAAAAGTGTTCGTCGTCTGGTTTGCTCAAACCGAACAAGGCTTTTACTCACCTATCTTAAATTGATCATTTCCTAACTCCAAGATGCTACTCCAGGAGGGTGTAAAATCCATGTGCGCAACGGAAAATATTGAACACTAAAATGAAGATTTGGCCCTGTCTGACTAACCCTTGAAGCAGATCTTAGGATCTCTTAATGCTCTTTAACATGTAAAATCCAACCTAAACAGAAATGAATGATCAAGGGAACTAATTATACTAAAAGATAAACTTTGTTGCTGCTTATACATTTATTGTATATTAAAAACAATCTTTATTACAAATGTTTATATTTCCTAACTAAAATTACTGATCCATTGAACAACTCTGCCCTTTTATTATCACTGCGCGATCTAATATAAATAACGCGATATGACTGACATCATCTATGTACTAAACACAAGAAGATGATCTACAGTGGAGTGCAACGTCAGCGCAAATAAATACTACGTGATCACAGCTGTTTAGCCTTATAGCCCCTAATAAGCCAAAGCAATTTGCAATATCACCGTATGTACTGCGTCCGGTGCGTCGGAGTGATGGTTCTCGTACACGTCTGCGACGATGGAAGAACTCCAGCCACAAATAAACTCTTTCAAACACTAGGACGGCAGAGGGCGGTCCTCTGACTAATATACTCTAATACTGTCTTCTCCTCTCTGTGTTCTACAGACGAGACATGCGAACTCCCAACCACAAGGAAGGAGTTCTAATATCGTCTCAGCGTAAGTATAGGCAGAAAAAGTGCTCTCAATCACTGAACGCTGCGTACTCAACGACGACTTCCAACCCGGAGGCAAAGTACAGAATAGTGTTAAGTTCACAGGAGTACAGTGCCTAACCTATCTAACTATGAAATCTCGTGAGAGCAAAGACAGCAAGTCCGTCCGTACCAATAAAGCTGATACTGAGCTGCTGTCACACACGGGAGCTCAAAACGGAAGACCTCTCCACCGCCGGCCTCCCACCAAGGCTTGGCTCACCATTGTAATTTCGAAAACGAATCATATTCTCGAAACCACGGAATATTCTCCCTCTCTACAGATTCTTCCGAACGCCGACCAACCATATTTTAGTCTTTTGTCGTTCAGCGCAGGAAAAACCTATAATCGTACAATGGTACGCTTCTGAGTAAAAATACTTCGCAATAACCCAGCCTGCGTGGTTTCCCAGGTTCCGCTTCTTCGTTCCTCTCACCTGCGTCCAAGATTTTTGTTGTTGTAATTCGGAATCTTTCAGGTTCTGCTACAAAACTGACCGGTCGCGACTCTATTGTGCTCCAGCGCTTAGCTGCTATGAGGTCCGTCTTGCTATTTCCTGTGTTTAAGCAGGACCAACACACCTGTGTGGGCCTTCCACCCAGTTCTTGAGTTCCGTCTGCCGTTTCATTTCCAATGTCGTTCCGGCCTCTACTAGTATGATAATAAAGACACTCCGTCACCTTTCATGCAACAAGCGTTAACAATTATTTACAAGGCGTACGTGACAATGTCAGTCTCCTTTAAATACTCATATATACGATGTATTACCATCCAATAATATCTAATGATTGTAGATCACGGCGACTCACGGCAACTCACGGACAAGCAGATGTCGGTGCACTACCGTATTTTTCGGCGTACAAGTGTTTGAACCTGCGCACGCAATGAACCTGTATACATTAAGAGTAACGAAACTTAAAAGACTTCTGTGGATTTCTGGAAACTGATTACAAAAAAATATTATCTAAAAGCAGTATGAAGATCCTTACTTTGTTACCTGCAATAGAAAGAATTCTTTCCATTTGTTGGTGGCTTAAAATCGTACTTCTTATCTCGTGACAAATGCCCGAAATTATTATTTGATGTTTTTAAAAAAATTAAGTGTTATTGGGATTTTTATGGCTTTGTACAATTATCTAATCATGTAATTCTGAAACTGGATGCTAATTCTATCACACCAACAGAAGGTCAGACATATTCTGTATTAATTTGTCAATTTCAAGAAATAAAAACCCAGAAATTAATACTATCTTCTGCTAAGGAATTGGTATACGCTTTAAAAGAAAATAATGTTACTCGGGAATAAAAATTCTTCTCAACTGCAGACATTTTTTATAATTCTAGTACCCAGTATTTAGTTGCGGAGAACCAGTTATCATAAAGCTAGGAAGTTCCAGTAAATAAATTTGGGAACTAAAATAGCTTGGTCTGATCTATAGGAGAGTGCATGAGTTATTAACGAAATTATAAACTATGCCACAAATGTTGACGACATATTTGATGAACTTATGTTACTGAACTAGGTAATTCAAAACCGAAGGGTAAGTGATCGCTCAAGTTCTGAAAAAGTACCAGATACTACTGAAGAGAAGCGGAAAACAATTTTTATGGTATTTCAAAAGACTGATATTTCATGTTGCAATATTTCTAAAGAGATTGAGTTTGCAGTGTGTTTGTCTAGGCATCTGATCCAGTTGAGAAAGTTTTTTCAAGGGTGGAAAACGTTTGGTTTGCATAGAGGAGGAGGCTGGAAAACTGTTAAAATGCATTCAGAACTTACTAGTTGTGAATTTCATAATGTAATTAAATCAAACAAACCATATGTATAACAATGAATGTCTAGTGAAAAATACACGTAAATGAAGCAGTTTAATGTGTCAGAAAACTTTAAGACTTTCAAGTAATTGCAAAAATGTGTTCTGGACCAAAAAAATGGCAACATGTCCTGGGTTGGAACCAAAAATATGCTAAGCCTGCTTACGATTCATGAGCAGTTGTTAATCTTCACTGCTACTGCAAAACATATCCTGTTGCAGAATGCAGTAAATGCTGTGTGTCCGTGGCTGAAGCATGCAGTAAACGACTGTTAGGGTTGTTACTGTTAACCGTATTCACAGTTCTGGGCTAGTGCGGTGCATAAATTAGTTCTAATGGAACCAGTTTGTGTTTTTATGAGTTTGCGAAATGCTTTTACATTGTAGTTTTATGTTCCACTTACCAGTATAATGGAAACCTCTTACCCATTTGTTTACTTTATTCTGGAATTACAAAGTGCTGGCAGGAGCGAAAATGAACAAGCGCTCATACCTCTTGAGGTACGCGTTTTAAAGATAACACGGAGTTTACAATACAGGGTGGTTATAAATAAACTTTCGCTATTTGAGAGGTCCCCCGTGGAAAACGTGTGATCATAGGACAATAAATCTTTGTGGAGAGATTTGTAAGGACATGCGGAAGAGTAATAACGAATAAGTCAGTGAAAGAAACACGTTTTAATTTCCACGTGAGAGGGTAACACTTGTCAATTGCGTCTGATGTTAAGGTTTCAGGTTTGCAAACGCTGCTCAGTGTGGCAACTGTCTGCAGCCACGACAGCCGGGGCCACACTGGGTAGTGCTCCACTGCTCCCCGAAACACCTCAGGTGCGACGCTGGCTAATTCCATCGCTATGCTCGTCTTCAATCTCCGATATTTGTTACCGTCCCGTTGATAAACCGTGTCCTTCAGGTAACCCCACAGACAAAAATCACACGCGCTCGAATCTGCTGATCGTAGTGGCTGCGGAGTGTGGAACGGCCACTCATTCGGTTTTCTCCAAATGCGTTACAGAGTAACCGAGTGACCTCACGAGCAGTGTGAGATGGAGCTCAATCGTGCAGAAAAAAAGTTGAGTCCAAAGCACCTCTCTCCTACAGAGCAGGCATCACATGTTGGCGAAGCAGACTACAGTAATGTGTGCCGTTCACACTGTATGTTCTTCGTCCTTCGGGTCCGAATGCCTCAAAGAAAAATAGAGCAATAGTGAAATGTGCCGTGAAGCCAAACCACACTTGAATGTCCTTTGGCGGTGACGACTTCAAATGCGACAATGGTGAGTGTTCACTGTCTTAGTGAACGTACAGTGTGGTTCACCATTTCACATAATGTTCCAGGGCCACACGTCGTCAAGTTCAAACCTGCAAGAAACATAAGGGAAAAGCCTACTCGCAAGTCTGCGTCCCGTGGCAAAAGTTGGTGAGTAATGTGAGGTATGTACGGATACCACTTCACAAGTGTCTGCAACACTTTTCAAATGGTGGACCATGGCGATTTCAGCTATCGTGACACAGCTCGTGCAATGCTTGAAGATATCACGTTCAGTCCACCGTTCTCAGCAATGGCAACAGAAACTTCTTCAACAATTTGTGACGCAACTTACCATCGGCCTCGCCCAGGAATAATATCAAAATCGGCAGTTAATTTGAACTTCCGTATCACATTCTTCAACCCCAGAGCGCAAAGATGACCTCTTCGTATTCCTCTATGCGTCGATATTATCTAAGAGCAGCAGCACTACTGCTATTGTTTTGATGAAAATGAAACGATCGTATGGCATTATTGGGCGAGGGGACCCCATGCGGACTTGTTCGACCGCCTAGTGCAGTCTTTCTATCCGACGCCACTTCGGCGACATGCGTGTCGATGATGATGAATTGATGATGAGGCCAACACGACACTCAGGCCCCGAGAGAATACAATATTCAATCCGCCCGGGAATCGAACTCGGAGCCATGACATCGCAATCAGCTGCGCTGACTTGTCCGCCAGCGATGCGGACGTTTTTCTTTAAAAAACATTTTTGCGGGTAAAGTCCTGCTCACCTTGTTCACACCCATGTTGACTGTTTGCAATTGTACTGCACACTGATGGTTGTGTTTCACCCCGACGTCACCGCATCAGTACTGGCGTCAAAGGGCATTTCATTGTGCTACCGCTGCAAACAATCGAAATCCTGCAGCACACAGTCTGAACATCATTCCTATAAAGTTGGTAAATTTTTTTCCGTCTACACTGGCTCACGTATCGAAAGTTTAATTACAAACTGTCTGTACATCAACATCTGCAGGGTGTTCGGAAATTTCCATTACTTGTACAGGGGAATGAGTACATAATATTTTGAATAGGAACCCATATCCTGAAACGTACTGTTTCCGTTGTACCAGGATTTCAATTCAGATGCATAAGTCATCCACTTCTGCTTGAGGTATCGAACTAGGCAAGACGCAGTACAATTATTAGGTAACAATTCGATAAGAAACTTAACGGAACGTTCATTTGCCGGGTATTTACATCAGCCTAAAACAAAAAATAACCCAGCGCACTGTACTGATGCATTACAACAGCGGCTCGATGTGGCGACCTCTAACGTCGTTACGGACATCATACCTACGAAGGATGTTCTGGTACACACTCTCCATCCCACTTGACGTGTCTCCGGTTTCTAGTGCAGCGGTCAGAACTCGTGCTAGCAGATCTTTCTCTGTTTCTACAGGAGTCCAATAAATTAAAGTTTGCATGCGACCCCACAAGAAGTACTCCATAGTAGCTAAATCCGGCGTGCGCGGCGGCCACGTGGTTGGACCACCTCAGCAAATTCATCTTTCATCAGATGTCTCCGAACCGCATGTGGGAAGTGAAGTGGTGCACCATCGTGCTGAAACCGCATATCGTGACGGATATTCAGTGGCACAGCTTCCAAGAAGGCGTCCAATACGTTTTGCAGGAAGATCAAGCATGCAGGACCAAATAGCTTAAATGAAAGGAGGTATGGCCCAACCACATGACCGACCAGAATATCCGCCAACACGTTAATGCCAAACCGGTGCTGAAACCCTGAACATGCATGGCACGAGAGTTTTTGTCTGTCCAGACATGGCTGTTTCGCGAATTCAGAACACACTTCACTTATACCCGTCTGTGAACAGAACTCGATATTGAAACAGGGGTGTGTCGAAGCAGCGGTACAGGAACCACATGCCGTAGGTAACGCATTGTTGGCCCCTTAACGGGTGCCCTTTGTAAGTGGTGCGGATGTAACTTTGGTTCACGCAGAACGAACCAGACGGTACTGTGCCTAACACCCGTCGCACGCACAATTGTTCGAGAACTCGTTGATGCATTCACTTGAACGCGATGCACAACATTCTCAATTTCGGCCGTGCGACGTTGCCGTGGAGCACCATAATCCTGCCTCCTCACGATGAACGCACCTGTTTCTCAGAGCCGCTGCGTAACTTAGGCAAAAAGCTTGTGAGATGGCGTGTTACTTGCGGAAAACGTTTGTGATACAGCCGACTAGCAGCTCTTCCGTTACCTCGACCTTCGCCCTACTCAAGGAGCATGTGTGTGTATTCCGAAAACGCCTACCGTGCCATATTTACTGCATCGGAGATGTGCAGGTTGTAAGTAGGCTGTTTAGGTCTTCATATTGGTAACGCCACTTAGTACTGTGTTTGAAAATCGCTGACTGCGCTGTGTGCAGTCTGTGGCTGGTTGGACTTATTGTTGGAATACTCGCTTGTGCAGTGTTGGGCAGTTGGATGTGAACCGCGCGTAGCGTTGGGCTGTTTTGAGCCGCCAGTGATGGTGGATGTGGAGAGAGAGATGCCAGAGTTTTGAGAGGTTACTATGAGCGGACGATCTGGACGTGTGTCTGCCAGAAAAAGGAAATTTGTAAAGATAGATGTCATGAGTTGATAGATATATATATATGATGACTTTTGAACATTATTAAGGTAAATACATTGTTTGTTCTCTATCAAAATCTTTCATTTGCTAACTGTGCCTGTCAGTAGCTACTGCCTTCAGTAGTTAGAATCTTTTATTTAGCTGGCAGTATTGGCGCTCGCTGTATTGCAGTAGTTCGAGTAACGAAGATTTTTGTGAGGTAAGTGATTCATGAATGGTATAGGTTATTGTTAGTCAGGGCCATTCTTTTCTACGGATTATTGAAAGTCAGATTGCGTTGCGCTAAAAATATTGTGTGTCAATTTAGTGATGATCAGAAAAAGTAAAGAGAAAACGTTGGAGCACTTTGAGTTTTACTCAGCTGTTTCTGTATCAAATAACGTAGAAGTTTACCAGCGCAGTCATTCTTAATTTTTTCTAAGGGGACGCTTCAAGGTACTGAACATGTCTCGTAGTAAGGCGAACGTTAAGTGAGGTCAGGTGACCGTCTGACGTATTACACGTCATCGTGTCTGCCCTGTTGCATTCCGGGACAAGCAACTGTGAGACTTTTCTCTTTCCCTCAGCAGGTATGGAGGTGTTACACACCTGAGTTGAAACCGTCGTAGAACGGAAACGGTAGGTCTCCTAACATGGGTTGCTACCCAAAATATTATGTAGTCACTCTTCTCTACAAGCCCGAGAAGTCTGCAACGGGACTATCCTAACAGCCTGTATGTCTGTACTCCACGGGGAGTCTTATGGTGTGTGGCGGTTGTTACTTCGTGTACCACTGTCACTCCAACCTTTTCCTGTTCTAGCTGCAAACAGTGCGTGCGAAGAACTATTACAGGTAAACCTACACGTGAACTCTAATCTCTCTAATTTTATCTTCATGCTCTTTTCGCGAGATGTAGGTAGGAAGAAGCAGTGTATTGGTTGACTCTTCAAGGAAATTACGCTCTCAGAATTTTATCAGTAAAGCACACTGTCGTACGACTATATGAGTATCTGTGTGATGTTTTCGCGCTCACTGAACACACCTGTGACAAAACATACTGTTTTTATTTGGACTTCATTTAATTCTTCTATAAATCCTTACTGTAGAAATCCCTCACCACTCCTTCCGTAGGTGGAGTACACTTCCTGAAGACGTTCCCAGTGAATCTCAGTCTGGCAACTACCTTCGCTATAACTATTTTTCAGTGGTCGAACCACTTTAAATCGATTCGTACACATATCATGGATATTTAAGAGAAGTGACTGCTTACACTGACTGTCCAGCAATCGCTTAATCACACAGCAGATTTTCCAGTCTTTGAGTACGGATCTTTCGTCGAGCGAGCGGCTGTGTATGGTTGTTGGGGATGGGGCTATTTCATCAGCATATTCTGAAAGGACTCTCATTGGTAGACAGTCTGGACCGTAAGACTTTATTTCAATAAGTGATTTAAGCTGCTTCACTACTCCGAGGTTATCTGTATCTAAGTTACTCAAGTTGGCAGCTGTTCTTGTTCGATTTCTGGATTATTTACTTCGTGTTCTTTGGTGAAGGAATTTCGGAAGGGTGTGTTTAGTAACTCTGCTTTGGTTCAAATGGCTCTGAGCACTATGGGACTCAACATCTTAGGTCATAAGTCCCCTAGAACTTAGAACTACTTAAACCTAACTAACCTAAGGACACCACACACACCCATGCCCGAGGCAGGATTCGAACCTGCGACCGCAGCAGTCCCGCGGTTCCGCACTGCAGCGCCAGAACCGCTAGACCACCGCGGCCGGCTAACTCTGCTTTAGCAGCACTGTCGGGAGAGTATTTCCATTGCTATCGCACAGAGAAGGCACTGATTGTGTCTTGCCGCTAACATACTTTACATGCGACCAGAATCTCTTTGGATTTTCGGCCACGTTTCGAGTCAGAGTTCCTTGTGGAAACTATTATAAGCATTCCACATTGAAGCAGCGTAAATTTCGATCTCCGATATTGGGGATTTAGCGTTGTTTAAATTTGGCATGGTTTTTCGTTGTTCTGCAACAGTGTTCTGACACGTTTTGTGTAGCAAGGGGTGATCAGCTCCGTTGTTAGTTAATATTTGGTGTAAATCTCTCAACTGCTGTCGATACTATTACTTTGAATTCAAGCCATATCTGGTCTACAATTACTTGTATATCGCTAATTTGGAAGGAGTGGAGATTGTCTCTCAGGAAGGCGTCAAGCGAATTTTTATCTGCGTCTTTGAATAGGTATATTTTTCGTTTATTTTTGGAGGATTTAGAAGTTACGGTGTTTCGTCTCGCTACGACAATCCTGTGTCCACTAATCCCTGCATCCGTTTTGTCGCTCGTTATTAGTTCGGGATCATTTGTTACTAACAGGTCAAGTGTGTTTTCACAACTGTTTACTATTCGTGTGGGTTCATGAACTAACTGCTCGAAATAATTTTGAGAGAATGCGTTTAGCGCAATTTCGGAGTATGTTTTATGCCTACCTCCAGATTTTAACACGTATTTTCGCCACCATATCGAGGATAAATTCAGAGTCACCACCAACTGTATTAATCGTGTAAGTGTTCGAAATGCGACTAAAGTTTTCTTCGGACTTCTCAGGAATTGTATCGCCTCTATCCATACTAATTCCAGCGATTATTACCCATGAAGCCTTTCGCAAACGATGCTGTTGTGAAGACAGAGGTCGAAAGGCTGGAAAATTATATCGAAATGCAGAAAGACTTGCAGAGGATCGACTGGTTGTACCACTCAGCGTAAAGAACTGTAAAGTATTACCCCTAAATAAGGGGACTTACTGCTACTGCTACACAGTTCGTACTGCAGTCAACACTGCTCTTTGGTCTCAGATTCTCTTATAGCTTACATATCGCAGGTAGCGCATACCTTTTACAACCTGTCTTAATGCTACACTTCCTATCAACTCGTCCAAGTACTGGTCTGCCTTCCCTACTACCCTCTCCTTCATGATGTCCAACACTTCCCTGATAACCTTAGTAAGGCCAATCACTTTGTCTGCTACCTTTCCGATATCTTTACCCTCTCTGACGATCCCCAGTTCGATTACTCTCTCTTCCCAGATGTCCACAATCGAACTGACACCTCTGTCCCTCCACTCGCTCTTGGCTTGCAGTACTTGCACAACATTACACACAGTGAACTCAATGCCCCCATCACCACTCTGGATATCATCACTACACTCCGCACAAAATGCAATACCGCTCTGGTCACAATCATGTTACCTATCGCCACTTCCGTGAAGCTCCCACCTCCTTCCTCTCCACCCTGGCCAGGCTCTATAATGTGGTCTTGTCCACTGGCTACTACCCCGACCTGTGGAAAACCTCCTGCATACTTACGTTCCTCAAACCTGACAAACCGCCATCCACTGTCTCCTCCTACCCACCCATCAGTCTTACCTCGGTCTTCAGATAGGTCCTGGAATCCATCCTTACCTCACGCATCCACCAGCATCTCTGCCAGCACCACCTCCTTCCTGCTACCCAGTTTGGCTTTCGACTGTCCTTCTCTGCCGATGACCTTCTCCTTCACCTCACTCATCTCCTCTCCAAACAGTTCAACTCCTGTCAGTCCACCATCCTCCTCTCCCTCGACCTTGAGCATGCTTACGACCGCATATGGCATTCCGGTCTCCTCTTCAGACTCCAAACCTTCGCCCTTCCTATCAACTCCATCCATCTAATTGGTTCCTTTCTTTCCCAACGTCCTTCCTATGTCACCATCCAAAACAGGGATTCCTACACCTTCTACCCCTCTGCCGGGATGACCCAAGGTTCTGTCTTCTCCCCTCATCTCTACCTTCTGTATACAGCGGACATGCCGCCGCCTCCACCCCCTGTCCACCTTTTCCGGAACGCCGATGACATGTAGGCAGAACCACCCCCTCCTTCCGTCTCTTCGACTTCTATATCACCATTTATGGCCGTCCTATTACCGTCACCCCCACCCTCAAGTACCTTGGCGTCACCCTTGACTGTCGCCTCTCCTGGACCCCCCATCTCCAGACAATCTACACTCCTGCCTCCATCTCCTCAAGCTCCTTTCTGGCCGCACATGGGGTCTAGACCCCTCCACCATACTCCATACCTATAAATCCCTCATCCTCCCTATCCTCTGTTATGCCCACACTGCCTGGATCTCCGTCCCTCCTACCTTTTACAAATCCCTTCAAATCCTAGAACATGCACTCCGCCTCACCTATCGCATCCGTCTACCCTCCCCCACGTGAATCCTGTATGACCTTATTCCGTTTGTGCACCTCCTCCTTTTCCTCGAATGGATACGGATCCTCTACACCTCCCATAAACTTGATCCGCCTCACCTGCTTGTCTCTCCCATCCTCTCCCACCCCCATCCGCTGTCACAGCTGTATTTCCACAACCCACCTGCTCTCCATCTCTCCACTCTCCATACCCTCGCCCAAGGTGGCTTCCACCAACTCCCCCTCCCTGATGATGCCCTCATCCCCTCCATCTACCCCTCCTATCAACTCTGATCTTCCCCTTCCACAACCTGTGATTTTACCTTAGGGCACCCTCTCTCCCATCTCTCCCTCCTCCCTTCCTCCCCCCTCCTCCCCCAGGCTTCCCCTACCCCCACCTACCTTCTTTCCTCCCCCTCCCATCTCCTCTGACACTGGCATCTACACCCTCACCTCCCCCTCCTCCCCCACCTTTTCCCCTTTTGGCAGGTCCCTGGACTCTTACACATCTAGTGAACATTCGCGTGCAGGAGATCATCACCATCAGTTCTTTGTGTGTGCCGTCGTGTTAGTGCTTCAGTGTTTCACCGCCCACACTCCATCGTTCACGTGTGTCATTTCAGTCATCAGTGTTAGTGTACAAGTGATAAACGTTTTTATTTTACTACACCTGTGAAAGGCTCCGTGTTTTTTACTCATGTGTCTACTGTTTTTTGTGCACCATTATGTTTTGATTTCTGTGTCTTCCTTGTATCTATTTGTACTATCTGTGGCCGAAGAGCGGCGTAATATTGCCGCTGCCGGCCCAACTTTGTATATGGTGTTTAAATAACTATAAAGAAAAAAAATCTTTTGACATCGTACTTTACAAGCGGCTTGTATTCAAATTCCGTGCTTATAGAATGGCGTCACAGTTACGAGACCGGATTCGAGTTTTCCTGCCAGAGAACTCACAGTTCGTAGTAATTGACGGAAAGTCATCGAGTAAAACACAAGTGATTTCTGGCGTTCTCAAAGGTAGTGTTATAGGCCCTCTCTGTTTGTTATTTTTGTAAATGATTTAAGAGACAATCTGAGTAGCCGTCTTAGATAGTTTGCACATAATGACGTCATTTATCGTCTAGTAAAGTCATCAGAAGATCAAAAAATATTGGAAAAGCGACTTTAGTAAGATATCTGTACCGTGTGAAAGTTGGCAGTAGATCCTAAATAGTGTTGGCGGTGTACATCGAGAAAGTTCAAAGAGGGCAGCGCGTCTTGTATTACCGTGAAATATGGGAGAGAGCGTCACTGACATGATACAGCATTTGGAATGGACATCACTAAAATAAAAGCGTTTCTCGTTGACGCGGGATCTTCTCACGAAATTTCAATCACCAACTTCCTCCTCCGAATGCGAAAATATTTTGTTGACGCCGACCTACATAGGGAGAAAGTATTATCATAATGAAATAAGGGAAATCAGAGCTTGCACGGAAATATGTAGGTGTTCGTTTTTTCGTTGCACTGTTCGAGAGTGCAATAATACACTACTGGCCATTAAAATTGCTACACCAAGAAGAAATGTAGATGATAAACGGGTATTCATTGGACAAATATATTATACTAGAACTGACATGTGATTACATTTTCACGCAATTTGCATGCATAGATCCCGAGAAATCAGTACCCAGAACAACCACCTCTGGCCGTAATAACGGCCTTGTTACGCCTGGGCATTGAGTCAAACAGAGCTTGGATGGCGTGTACAGGTACAGCTGCCCAAGCAGCTTCAACACGATAGCACAGTTCATCAACAGTACTGACTGGCGTATTGAAACGAGCCAGTTGCTCGGCCACCATTGACCAGACGTTTTTAGTTGGTGAGAGGTCTGGAGAATGTGCTGGCCAGGGCAGCAGTCGATCATTTTCTGTATCCAGAAAGGCCCGTACAGGACCTGCAACATGCGGTCGTGCATTATCCTGCTGAAATGTAGGGTTTCGCAGGGATCGAATGAAGGGTAGAGCCACGGGTCGTAACACATCAGAAATGTACGTCCACTGCTCAAAGTGCCGTCAATGCGAACAAGAGGTGACCGAGACGTGTAACCAATGGCACCCCATACCATCACGCCAGGTGATACGCCAGTATGGCGATGACAAATATACGCTTCCAATGTGCGTTCATCGCGATGTCGCCAAACACGGATGCGACCATCATGATGCTGTAAACCGAACCTGGATTCATCCGAAAAAATGACGCTTTGCCATTCGTGCACCCGAGTTCGTCGTTGAGTACACCATGGCAGGCGCTCCTGTCTGTGATGCAGCGTCTAGGGTGACCGCAGCCATGGTCTCCGAGCTGATAGTCCATGCTGCTGCAAACGTCGTCGAACTGTTCGTGCAGATGGTTGTTGTCTTGCAAACGTTCCCATCTGTTGACTCAGGGATCGATACGTGGCTGCACGATCCGTTAGAGCCATGCGGATAAGATGCCTGTCATCACGACTGCTAGTGATACGAGGCCGTTGGGATCCAGCACGGCGTTCCGTATTACCTTTCTGAACCCACCGATTCCATATTTTGCTAACAGTCATTGGATCTCGACCTACGCGAGCAGCAATGTCGCGATACGATAAACCGCAATCGCGATAGGGTAGAATCCGACCTTTACCAAAGTCGGAAACGTGATGGTACGCATTTCTCCTCCCTACACGAGGCATGACAACAACGTTTCACCCAGAAACGCCGGTCAACTGCTGTTTGTGTATGGGAAATCGGCTGGAAACTTTCCTCATATCAGCACGTTGTAGGTGTCGCCAGCGGCGCCAATCTTGTGTGAATGCTCTGAAAAGCTAATCATTTGCATATCACAGCATTTCTTCCTGTCGGTTAAGTTTCGCGTCTGTAGCACGTCATCTTCGTGGTGTAGCAATTTTAATAGCCAGTGGTGTAGATACTGGTGTGAGGGTGGTTCGATGACCTCCTTGCCAGGCACGTAAATGTGATTTGCAGAGTAGCAATGTAGACGTAGACGTAGATGTAGATAATGATCGACCAAACAAGACACGATTTTTGGGTCACCTTTGTTCTGCAACAGCGGTAGCAAATCCTGGAAATGGCTTGTGCAGCTGGTACTGGAATCTCGAGTTTCCCACAGCAGGCAGCTGCGCCCGCCGGCGAGCCGTTATTTAACAAATTAATCGGCGCCGTTATTAAAAGCAGCGAACAGGGCCGAGAGCGGCGATGCGACGGCGCGGTCGAGCCTGCCCGAGGACGTCCATTCACGGCCACAACGGGCCTAATTACCGCCCTGCGGACGCCGTGCCGCGTCTGATTAATGACGTATTTACATTTCATCGAGCCGAGCGGGCTAATTCGAAAGGTGAACTACAGATGGCGCAGATCTGGAGGCAGAGGAGATGCTGGATAGAGACAGGGGGAGGGGGGTTTGGGAGGACGGTGGCTGCTATAATGATTGATTATTGCGCACAGTCCCGAACGCGGGAGGGTAGTAATTGAATGCGTTTCTCTTATTCCCGCGATGCGGGCCGCGCATAATGCCAGTTATTAGCGGTCATTTCTGTGCTTATTACCGGAGTCACGAAGACGGCCCGAATTAACAAGTGTGTACCGACGAGCGGGCCAATTATTGGGGAATGCGGCTGGGCGGCGTGGGCAGGCGCTGCGGTGCGCTGGGCTGCGCTGGCTGGGGCTGCGCAGGCGCGGTGAAGGCGCGCGACCTACAGGGTCGCCGCTCGATGCCAGCCGAGGGCGGAGAAATTTTTCGTGTACGTGGGGGAAGATCAGTTTGGATTCCGCAGAAATACTGGAACACGTGAGGCAATACTGACCTTACGACTTATCTTAGAAGAAAGATTAAGGAAAGGCAAACCTACGTTTCTAGCATTTGTAGACTTAGAGAAAGCTTTTGACAATGTTGACTGGAATACTCTCTTTCAAATTCTAAAGGTGGCAGGGGTAAAATACAGGGAGCGAAAGGTTATTTACAATTTGTATACAAACCAGATGGCAGTTATAAGAGTCGAGGGACATGAAAGGGAAGCAGTGGTTGGGAAGGGAGTAAGACAGGGTTGTAGACTCTTCCCGATGTTATTCAATCTGTACATTGAGCAAGCAGTAAAGGAAACAAAAGAAAAATTCTGAGTAGGTATTAAAATCCAGGGAGAAGAAATAAAAACTCGGAGGTTCGCCGATGACATTGTAATTCTGTCAGAGACAGCAAAGGACTTGGAAGAGCAGTTGGATGGAATAGACAGTGTCTTGAAAGGAGGATATAAGATGAAGATCAACAAAAGCAAAACGAGGATAATGGAATGTAGTCGAATTAAGTCGGATGATGTTGAGGGTATTAGATTAGGAAATGAGACACTTAAAGTAGTAAAAGAGTTTTGCTATTTGGGGAGCAAAATAACTGATGATGGTCGATGTAGAGAGGATATAAAATGTAGACTGGCAATGGCAAGGAAAGCGTTTCTGAAGAAGAGAAATTGTTAACATCGAGTATAGATTTAAGTGTCAGGAAGTCATTTCTGAAAGTATTTGTATGGAGTGTAGCCATGTATGGAAGTGAAACATGGACGATAAATAGTATAGACAAGAAGAGAATAGAAGCTTTCGAAATGTGGTGCTACAGAAGAATGCTGAAGATTAGATGGGTAGATCACATAACAAATGAGGAGGTACTGAGTAGGATTGGGGAGATGAGGAGTTTGTGGCACAACTTGACCAGAAGAAGGGATCGGTTGGTAGGACATGTTCTGAGGCATCAAGGGATCACCAATTTAGTATTGGAGGGCAGCGTGGAGGGTAAAAATCGTAGGGGGAGACCAAGAGATGAATACACTAAGCAAATTCAGAAGGATGTAGGTTGCAATAGCTACTGGGAGATGAAGAAGCTTGCACAAGATAGAGTAGCATGTAGAGCTGCATCAAACCAGGCTCAGGACTGAAGACCACAACAACAACAACAACGTGATGGTGCCCTGAAGTAGGGGGGTTTACTAGCGAAACTGCTTCAGATTGATACTCAAACTGTCTGAAAAAGAACCTATACCTTGCAAGAAAATAGCAGCAGAAGATTTTTAGTTTATTTAATTCGTTCAAACAGTTGGAGACATTAAAAAATAAAGCTTTGCCAACAGAATCTGTAAACAGTGTTTGATGTTGCTGAGCAACAGTCTTACAATAATTTTTAAATGAACCCGCCGCCATTTGAATGTATTGTTAGTCTATACAGTCAAATGGTGGGATGTTCATTTAAAAACAAAAGTAGTGTTCGCTTAATTTTGTGTAGTCAAAAGACCTTGTAGAGGCCGAACTTTTTTGAGTTTTCAGAAAATTTCAGTTTATTGTGCTCCTAGTGCTTTTCCATTTATTTCCTTTTTCAAAGGATACAACATTCTGTACAGATTTGATTATTATAACTTTTTTTGCACCTAATACCAAGATCGTCGTTGTTGTTGATGTGCTCTTCAGTCCAGAGACTGATTTGATGCAGCTCTCCGTGCTACTCTATCCTGTGCAAGCTTCTTCATCTCCCACTATCTACTGCAACCTACATCCTTCAGCATCTCCTTAGTGTATTCGTCTCTTGGTCTCCCTCTACGATTTTCACCCTCCACACTGCCCTCCAATACTAAACTGGTGATCCCTTGATGCCTCAGACGAAGTCCTACTAACCGATCCATTCATCTAGTCAAGTTGTGCCACAAATTTCTCTTCTCCCCAATTCTATTCAATACCTCCACATTAGTTATGCGATCTACCCATCTGATCTTCAACATTCTTCTGTAGCACCACACTTCTAAAGCTTCTATTTTCTTCTTGTCTAAACTATTTATCGTCCATGTTTCACTTCCATACATAGCTACAATACACACAAATACTTTCAGAAACGACTTCCTGACACTTAAATCTATACTCGATGTTAACAAATTTCTCTTCTTCAGAAACGTTTTCCTTGCCATTGTCAGTCTACATTATATATCATCTCTACTTCGACCATCATCAGTTATTTTGCTCCCCAATTAGCAAAACTCATTTACTACTTTAAGCGTCACATTTTCTAATCTAATTCCCTCAGAATCATCATCATCATCATCATCATCATCATCATTTAAGACTGATTATGCCTTTCAGCGTTCAGTCTGGAGCATAGTCCCCCTTATAAAATTCCTCCATCATCCCCTATTTAGTGCTAACATTGGTGCCTCTTCTGATGTTAAGCCTATTACTTCAAAATCATTCTTAACCGAATCCAGGTACCTTCTCCTTGGTCTACCCCGACTCCTACCTTCTCCTTGGTCTACCCCGACTCCTCCTACCCTCTACTGCTGAACCCATGAGTCTCTTGGGTAACCTTGCTTCTCCGATGCGTGTAACATGACCCCACCATCTAAGCCCGTTCGCCCTGACTGCTACATCTATAGAGTTCATTCCCAGTTTTTCTTTGATTTCCTCATTGTGCACACCGTCCTGCCACTGTTCTCGTCTACTAGTACCTGCAATCATCCTGGCTACTTTCATATCCGTAACCTCAACCTTATGGATAAGGTAACCTGAATCCACCCAGCTTTCGCTCCCATACAACAAAGTTGGTCGAAAGATTGAACGGTGCACAGATAACTTAGTCTTCGTACTGACTTCCTTCTTGCAGAAGAGAGTAGATTGTAGCTGAGCGCTCACTGCATTAGCTTTGCTACACCTCGCTTCCAGTTCTTTCACTATGTTCCCATCCTGTGAGAATATGCATCCTAAGTACTTGAAACTGTCCACCTGTTCTAACTTTGTTCCTCCTATTTGGCACTCAATCCGTTTATATCTCTTTCCCACTGACATTACTTTTTTTGGAGATGCTAATCTTCATACCATAGTCCTTACATTTCTGATCTAGCTCTGAAATGTTACTTTGCAAACTTTCAATAGAATCTGCCATCTCAACTAAGTCATACGCATATACGAGACTGCTTATTTTGTGTTCACCTATCTTAATCTCACCCAGCCAGTCTATTGTTTTCAACATATGATCCATAAATAATATGAACAACAGTGGAGACAGGTTGCAGCCTTGTCTTACCCCTGAAACTACTCTGAACCATGGACTCAATTTACCGTCAACTCTAACTGCTGCCTGACTATCTATGTAAATACCTTTAATTGCTTGCAAACGTTTGCTTCCTATTCCATAATCACGTAGAACAGATAATAACTTCCTCCTAGGAACCCGGTCATATGCCTTTTCTAGATCTTTAAAACATAGATGCAATTCCCTATTCCACTCGTAACACTTCTCCATTATTTGCCGTAAGCTAAAGATCTGATCCTGGCAACCTCTAAGAGGCCTAAACCCACACTGATTTTCATCCAATTTGTCCTCAACTAATACTCGCACTTTCCTTTCAACAATACCTGAGAAGATTTTACCCACAACGCTGATTAAAGACGTACCTCTGTAGTTGTTACAATCTTTTCTGTTTCCATGTTTAAAGATTGGTGTGATTACTGCTTTCGTCCAGTCTGATGGAACCTGTCCCGACCCCCACGCCATTTCAATTATCCTGTGTAACCATTTAAGACCTGACATTCCACTGTATTTGATGAGTTCCGACTTAATTTCATCCATCCGAGTCGCTTTATTGCACTGCAATCTATTGACCATTTTCTCCACTTCCTCCAATGTGATCCTATTTCCATCATCATTCCTGTACCATTGTACATCGAAATCTGAAACATTACTGATCGTATTTTCACCTACATTAAGGAACTCTTCAAAATATTCCCTCCATCTGCCCAAGGCATCAACAGGATTCACCAGCAGTTTTCCTGACCTGTCCAAAATACTTGTCATTTCCTTCTTACCTCCCTTTCGAAGACTGCTAATAACACTCCAGAATGGTTTTCCAGTAGGTTGACCCAAGGTCTCCAACCTGTTTCCAAAGTCTTCCCAAGATTTCTTCTTGGATGCTGTAATCATCTGTTTAGCTTTGTTTCTTTCTTCAACATAACTTTCTCTGTCTACCTGAGTTCTAGTATGTAGCCAGTTTTGATATGCCTTCTTTTTCCTTTTACAGGCTGCCTTGACTGCGTCATTCCACTAAGTTGTTTGCTTCATCCTACCTTTACACACTACTGTTCCAAGACATTCTTTGGCCACTTCTAGTACTGTGTCCCTGTACCTTGTCCATTCCTTTTCCAGTGACTGAAATTGACTACATTCAACTAACTGGTACCTTTCTGAGATCACTGTTATGCACTTGTGTCTGATTTCCTTATCCTGAATTTTCTCCACTCTTATCCTCCTACACATGGACCTGACCTCCTGCACTTTCGGCCTCACAATACCAATTTCACTGCAGATTAAATAGTGATCAGTGACATCAAAGAATCCCCTGAATACACGTGTGTCCCTCACAGTCTTCCTGAATTCCTGATCTGTTATTATATAGTCAATGACAGATCTGGTTTGCCGGCCGGAGTGGCCGTGCGGCTCTAGGCGCTACAGTCTGGTACCGCGTGACCGCTACGGTCGCAGGTTCGAATCCTGCCTCGGGCATGGATGTGTGTGATGTCCTTAGGTTAGTTAGGTTTAAGTAGTTCTAAGTTCTAGGGGACTGATGACCACAGCAGTTAAGTCCCATAGTGCTCAGAGCCATTTGAACCATTTGAACAGATCTGGTCCCCTGCCTTCCCAAGTATATCGGTGAATGTTCTTATGTTTAAAAAAGGAGTTTGTGATTACTAAGCCCATACTGGCACAGAAATCCAAGAGTTGTTTCCCGTTCCTGTTGGCCTCCATATCCTCTCCAAATTTACCCATAACCATTTCATACCCTTCTGTTCGATTTCCAATCCTGGTATTAAAATCACCCATGAGCAGAACACTGTCCTTGTCCTTTACTCTAACAACTATATCACTGAATGCGTCATAAAAACTATCCATCTTATCTTGATCTTTCCCTTCACAATGCGAATATACTGACACAATCCTAGTTTTCTTGCTAGACACTGTCAAATCTATCCACATCAGTCGTTCGTTTACATACCTTATTGCAACTACGCTGGGTTCCATTTCTTTCCTGATGAAAAGCCCTACGCCCCATTGTGCTATTCCTGCTTTGACTCCTGACAGGTATACCTTGTATTATCTCACTTCCTCGTCCTTCTCACCCCTTACCCGAATGTCACTAACAGCTAAAACGTCCAACCCCATCTTACTTGCAGCCTCTGCCAGCTCTACCTTCTTCCCAGAGTAGCCCCCATTGATATTAATAGCTCCCCATCTCATTACCATTCGTTTGCCGAGTCGTATCTTAGGAGTCCCTGGTTTGTCAATTAGAGGTGGGACTTCGTCACCTCCGAAGGTCCGAGGCATTTTGCTCTGATTGTTGCCAGCATCAAATTTATAGTACCATGAAAGCAGGTTGCTAACCTGACTTGCCCCGGGTCCCATTGAGTTTTACCCCTAATGGTTGAGGGACTAACCGGTGGATTTGGTAGTCTTTGCCGTCTGAGCACAAAGGTGGCCACGACTCAGAATATGTCCGAGATGCCCAGCCTCATTCCAAAGTAACTGGTATCCCGACTGTCAGGACCACTTACTTGGCCACTCATACGTTGCCCATGGTTCATGAACTAGGACATGATACCAGGAACCCACACCATGAAACCCTCAGCATCACCCGATTTAATTCGACTACATTCCATTATGCTGGTTTTTCTTTTGTTGATGTTCATCTTACAACCTCCTTTCAAGACACTGTCCATTCCGTGCAACTGCTCCTCCAAGTCCTTTGCTATCTCTGACAGAATTACAATGTCATCGGCGAACCTTAAAGTTTTTATTTCTTCTCTAGGGATTTTAATACCTACTTGTGTTTTCTTTCATGCTTGCTCAATATACAGATTGAATAACATCGGGGATAGGCTACAACCATGTCTCACCCCCTTCCCAACCATTGCTTCCCTTTCATGCCCCTCTGGTTTATGTACAAATGGTAAATAGCCTTTCGCTCCCGCATTTTACCCCTGCCACCTTCACAATTTGAAAGAGAGTATTCCAGTCAACACTGTGAAAAGCTTTCCTCAAGTCCAGAAATGCTAGAAACGTAGGTCTGCCTTTCCTTAATCTATTTTCTAAGGGAAGTCGTAGGGTCAGTATTGGCTCACGTGTTCCAACATTTCTACGGAATCCAAACTAGTCCTCCCCTAGGTCAGCTTCTACCAGTTTTTCCATTCGTCTGTAAAGAATTCGTTTTAGTATTTTACAGCCGTGACTTATTAAACTGATAGTTCGGTAATTTTCATATCTGTTAGCACCTGCTTTCTTTGGGATTCGAATTATTATATTCTTCTTGAAGTCTAAGGGTGTTTCATCTGTCTCATACATCCTGCTCACCAGATGGTAGAGTTTTGTCAGGGCTGGCTCTCCCAAGGCTGTCAGTAGTTCTAATGGTATGTTGTCTACTCCCGGGGCCTTGTTTCGACTTAGATCTTTCAGTGCTCTCTTCACGCATCTTCATGTACATCCTCTTTCATTCCCATAATATTGTCGTCAAGTACATCGCCCTTGTATAGATCCTCTATATACTCCTTCCACCTTTCTGCTTTCCCTTCTTTGCTGAGAATTGGGTTTCCATCTGAGTTCTTGATATTCATACAAGTGGTTCTCTTTTCTCCAAAGGTCTCTTTAATTTTCCTGTAGGCAGTATCTATCTTACCCCTAGTGATATATGCCTCTACATCCTTACATTTGTCCTCTAGCCATCCCTGCTTAGCCATTTTGCACTTCCTGTCGATCTCATTTTTGAGACATTTGTATTCCTTTTTGCCTGCTTCATTTACTGCATTTTATATTTTCTCCTTTCCTCAATTAAATTCAATACTTCTTCTGTTACCCAAGAATTTCTACTAGCCCTCGTATTTTCACTGCACTATTTCATCCCTCAAAGCTACCCATTCTTCTTCTACTGTATTTCTTTCCCCTTCTTTGAGCAATTTTGTTTCAGTTTCTCTTTATGTAGTAGAAATATGTTATACGTTATGTTATACACTGGAGTGAACATCTCACCTTGCGGCATGACCAACGGGTAAGTATAGCATCTCAGACATTACATTCAGTACCTGCTGACACAACACGGTCACACTGACTGATTGTTTTCTTTTTTTGTGGCATATAAGACTAACTGCATACACGTAACGTACGTGTTTTATAGTTGAATGACGTTAATCGTCAGTTGTAAGAAAAAGTGCTTATGATTGTTATTTAGCGGACAACATTGGATTTATCCCTTTGTGCCCGGATCGCGATTTTTTTTGGTGATTGTTTTCACAGCACGCTCGCAGATGTTAGCACGCTATAAAATTCGTAAAGTAATGTAGTGGCTTCCATTCAGTATGTTTTCGTGATATCGTGACGCAAAAAATGAGTGCATCTAACGTGAATTTGTATTTAATTTGCGGAAAACATGTGGTGATTGATGAACGTGCTGTGAAAAAGGAAGGAGTGAACACACTCATCGAGCGTAGTGTTCAACGTAGGCAATCTGTTCAGGCGCGTTTTTTGAGAAGTCACAGAAGTGACAGTGCATGAAACATGCTCCAAGAAGTACACTAACGAGCGAATGATACCGGCTAGCCTACGACATCCTAAAGAATCAATAGGACTGTCACGTCAGTTGCAGGAAAAAGGTCAGTTGAGTTTCACAGAGAAATATTGATGACTTTTTAACAAGCTATTAAAATTGCTGCATGTCTAACGATTTTTTTTTTACAAAATAATGAAACTGTGCGTGCAGTCTACAGTATTAGAACAAGCTAAATTACGTGGTGATTAATTTGACGGACAAGTGGTGGATCGGTTTCAAAACATAAATTATTTCGTAGCTGCAGATGGGTGGAACTAAAGATTTGGCTGCAGTAAGTTGTCTAAACGTGTTTCAGCTACTGGAGGCAAACGAGAATGGCCACCTGCAACAGAAATAGACGAACGGATGGAGGCTATATTTACCTACCTGGAGACAAATAAAAAAGAATGTCAATATCCTATGGAGGATGTTTTACAGAAAATATCAACATCACCTTGCCCTGATGGTCGAACTGTCGACACTCGCCATCACCAGAAATATGGTGACGATGTGATGGGTTGAAACAGCTTCAAAGGCGGCATTTGTTTCTTTCAAAAACGTTGGTCACCAACTACCCAGTAATGCTGGCATACTAAAGGAAATGAAGATCGTCAGCAGCAAAGGCTTCGAATCGACAAAGAAGCTGCAAATAAAGCATTAGACGGTATAACATCGGACAGTGCACAATGAAAAACAGTACCCTCCCTCTGAGAACTTTCTGCGTGCTTCGGAGTCTGTTGACTGACACCCGCGATTCAGGGATAGCGTCTTTAAGTCGTGATCAAAACATCTTCAATCCCGAGTTCGAAACCCTCCACTTCTTAAATTCAGGGCACTCTCTTGACCTTGGAATGGTTCAACTGGCTCTGAGCACTATGGGACTTAACATCTATGGTCATCAGTGCCCTAGAACTTAGAACTACTTAAACCTAACTAACCTAAGGACAGCACACAACACCCAGCCATCACGAGGCAGAGAAAATCCCTGACCCCGCCGGGAATCGAACCCGGGAACCCGTGCGTGGGAAGCGAGAACGCTACCGCACGACCACGAGATGCGGGCATTGACCTTGGAATGCGAAACTATCCCTAACAGGCGAAGAACCAGCAATGATCAACGGCATGAGGATGCAGAAGGCAATGGAAACCACTGCACTAAAGACACATAACGTGTGTCCACAGGACGCGTGGCCTGTAATTGGGGAAGTGCATCCATGATGTTTCCATTGGCAAAAGATTCCGGGATAGTGCCCCATTCGGATCTCTGGGAGGGGACTCCCAAGTGGGGGTGACCATTAGAAAAATACTGAATAACCAAGGAAAGGATAACGTTCTACGAGTCAGGGCACAATGTTAGAATTGAACGTGGTAGGAACGCTAGAAAATCTGAAAAGGGAAATGCTAAGGCTCAGCCTAGATGTAAGGGGCGTAAGTGAAGTGAAACGGAAGAAAGACAAGGACTTTTGGTCAGACGAGTATAGCGTAATATCAACAGCAGCAGAAAATGGTACAACGGGAGAATACAAAGGTAGGACAGAGAGTGTATTACTGTGAACAGTTCAGTTATAGGGCTCGTCTCGTCGGAATTGACGGCAAACCAACACCGTTAACAATAGTTCACGTATACATCCTCTTTGATCCGTCTGTCATGGGTTCATTTGTTGCCTAGGTAGCAGAATTTACCTTTATCTATTTCGTGATCACCAGTTACGATGATAAGTTTCTCCCCTCATTTCCTTCGTTTTTCTTCGATTTACTCTCAGTTCATCTTCTGTACTCATTAGTCGGTTTATTCCATTCAAGAGATCTTGTCATCAACGAATCTAAACATTGGTACCCTTTCATCTTGAATTTTAATCCCACTTCTTAACCTTTATTTTGTTTTCAGAGGCAAAAGACTACATCCTTGTCGTACACCGTTTTTAATCCGTGCACTACATTCTTGGTCGTCCACTCTTATTATTACTTCTTGGTTCTTGTACACATGCTATATTAGCGGTCTTTCCCCATAGCTGACCCCTATTTCTCTCAGGATTGCAACATTTTACATTGTCGAACGCTTTTTCAAGGTCTAAAAATGCTATGAACGTGTCTTGATTTTTCTTCAGTCTTGCTTCCATTATCAATCGCAGCGTCAGAACTGCCTCTCTGGCATTTCCTTTCAGAGGCTTATCCTTATCAGCAACTAGGATGCATGAGCTATTAAGCTGACTATGCGATAATCCTTGCATTTGTCGGCTCTTGCAATCTTGAGAATTGTGTGGATGATGTTTTTCCGAAAGTCTGATGGTATATAGCCAGTCTCATACACTCTACGCACCAACGTAAATAATCGCTTTATTGCCAATTCCCCCAATGATTTTAGAATTTCCGATGGAATGTTATATATGCCTTCTCCCTTTCTTAATTTAAGCCTTCCAAAGCTGTTTTAAAATGGTTCAAATGGCTCTGACCTGTATGGGACTTAACATCTGTGGTCATAAGTCCCCTAGAACTTAGAACTACTTAAACCTAACTAACCTAAGGACATCACACACATCCATGCCCGAGGCAGGATTCGAACCTGCGACCGTAGCAGTCGCGCGGTTCCGGACTGAGCGCCTAGAACCGCTAGACCACCGCGGCCGGCAGTTTATAATAGTGTATTTCATATTATACTAAAATAAAGGCCACAATATGATCATAAATACTTTCTAATTCGTTCTTCGTCACCACCTCATCAAAACGTTATAATATTTTCTTTGATACTGACATTTAGTAGTGTTTCTTTTTTTTTTTAGACCGTGCATTATGAACAGGTGCTCGATCACTTTGAAAGATGCAATCGCCATCCCCGAATTGTTCTTTAACAGTGAGAACCAAGAAGGTGCGTCAAACATCAATGTAGGCCTGTGCTGTGATAGTGCCACGCAAAACAACAAGGGTTACCAGCCCCCTCCATGAAAAACACGAACACACCACAGCCCCACCGCCTCTGAATTTTACCGTTGGCACTACCAACGCTAGCAGATGACGTTCACAAGGCATTCGCCATACCCACATACTGTCATCGGATCGCCACATTGCGTACCGTGATTCATCACTCCACACAACGTTTTGCCGCTGATCAATCGTCCAATGTTTACGCTCCTTACACCAAGCGAGGCGTCGTCTGCCATTTACCGGCGTGATGTGTGGCTTATGAGCAGCCGCTCGACAACGAAATCCAACTTTTCTCATACCCCGCCTAACTGTCATAATAGTTGCAGTGGATCCTGATGCAGTTTGGAATTCCTGTGTGATGGTCTGGATAGATGTCTGTCCATTACACATTACGACCCTCTTCAACTGTCGGCGGTCTCTGTCAGTCAACAGACGAGGTCGGCCTGTACGCTTTTGTGCTGTACGTGTCCCTTCACGTTTCCACTTCACTATCACATCGGAAATTGGGGCCCTAGGGATGCTTAGGAGTGTGGAAATCTCTCGTACCGACGTATGACACAAGTGACACCCAATCACCTGACCACGTTCGAAGTCCGTGAGTTGCGCGGAGCTCCCCATTCTGCTCTCTCACGATGTCTGATGACTACTGAGGTCACGGATATAGAGTGCCTGGCAGTAAATGACAGCACAATGGACCTAATATGAAAAACGTATGCTTTTGGTGGTGTCCGGATACTTTTGATCACATAGTGTACAAGTAATTTTATGTGTAACGGTCGCCTTTTGTCATCAGTACAGTGTACTACAAATCTATATTCTCTTAAGTAGAAATTGTAAACCGAGCGAGGTGGCGCAGTGCTTAGGACGCCGTATTCGCATTCGGGAGGACGACGGTTCAAACCCGCGTGCGGCCATCCTGATTTACGTTTCCCATGATTTCCTAAATCGCTTGAGGCAAATGCTGGGATGATTCCTTTGGAAGGGCACGTTTATACCAAACAGTAAAGCTCCGAACGTTCACCGACTGCTTTGGAATTTTGACAAAATGTTTCATTCTAATATGCGCGTGCTTTTATATAAAATGAAACGCTGTTAGCAATCAGGGAAGTGTTATTTGTGGATTATTGTCTTGTGATTGGAATACTACTACAGAAACTCAATTTGCAGTAACAATAAACCACAGGGTCAGAGTGATGGGGTGGGGAGAGGAGATGGCTGAGGGTCGTGAGGAAATGGACATAGAAAGTGGGAAAGCCGAAAGAAGGAGATGGACAGAGAGAGGGGACAGGAGGAGATAGAAGAGGGGGGGGGAGAAGATGAACAGAGGAAGGGGGTAGAGAGAGGGGGCAGGATGAAGTGGAGAGAGAGGGGGAGGAGGAAATGGAGAGGGGGGAAGTTGATGGAGAGAGAAGGAGGTGCGGAAAGAGCAGGACATGGGAAAAGAGAGGGGGAGGAGGAGATCCGAACGCGTATTTAATTTCCATACATATTAGAAACGTGCGGTTTCTCTTTTTTTCTTTCCCATTTAAACAGACTGAGCCGGGAACAGCTAGTAAATAATAAAAATGAAATAAAATCTCAAAATATTCGGTCTGCAATTGTCTACCATTGGTGTAATTTTGACCTTAAAGCTATTACGAGCCTGTGAATAAGAAGTGATAACGGGACGTCTCGTTCGGGATCGAATTAGATGCTGTTCATCTGAAGGATACACCTTCAAATTGAACGCCCCGTATCTGAACATTACAGTCCCATTAAGTCTGAAATTGCTGTAGCGGAAAAAGTGTTTCGCATTAGCGTACAAAACCGTGTTCCTTTCCTCTCCTCCCTGACATGGCGTAAAATGGCGTGGGAGAGAAGAGTTAAAAAAACCGGACGGCAGTCGTGGAGCCCCCGAGTAACACTTAGCGACGAGGGAAATATCACCTCTTACACGGTTCTTATTAGGGAGATAAACGCGCCTCGGTAACCCGTCATTGTTGCTGAAATTAAAGATAACACGGCGCCGGGTGGCGTCGTGAGAGGCGAGTTAATGCTTAATTGGCAACTAAAGTTTCGTAAGTGCAAACAGCGGTCCCGGGAGGCGGCGCTAACGAGATGAGATCGGGCCTGCCCCGCGCGTGGGAATCTGCGCCGCCCGACAGCCGAACAGCCGAACCGCCCGCCCGGCAGTGATCACACACGCCAGCGCTCCAGCGCTCCGTGACCGCTCCAGCTCCAGCGGCGGGCCGTGTCATTCCGCCCGGCGATCTGGTGGCCGTTCCGGCGGGGCTCCAACGGCCGTGAAATTAAACGCTTCTGGACGGACGACGCGGCGTCGGCGCTTACGGCTTAACGATCGGCGGCAGCGAGCTGCTATCCGAGGAAAATTACTGCTTGCGTTAGCAGCTTAAAGGAGCGCGCGCCGTCTCCGGCTGCGAAGCGAGATGAAGCTGTTTCGGGATACAGTGGGATGCGATTGTCTGGATGCCTCATTCAATTACCACGCGAGACGAGTCGTAATTCGTCCGCGCTCGTTCTACTGAGTTTGGGAACGTACCAACAGTGGCGTGACACAGTGGACCACACAACACCGCACTGGCAACTCAAAATTTAAGACCGTGACCCCAAGAGACTGCGGATTGCGGAAGTAAATTGTCCGGTATTACAACTCGTTATGAGTACAGGCTCACCCGATTTCACAACACGCTATATTCTACAGCAAGAGCATCAGCAGGCATCTCACAAATGGTGGCATTCACGAACCTGCAGTAGAAGCCAAACTAAACTTACATTCACCATGAGTAAAAAATTGAGGGACGATGTTTCAAGTTTTCAGTTACTTCTCAGGCAGCAACGCATAATGGGGAGTAACACACATCATACCTCCCACTGCATGAAAAGTTCCAGTTCCATCTAGTGCTTTTACGCTGAAATGTACGTTATCAAACACAAATTGACAAAATTTGTGTTTAGTCGTTAACGCTTGGATGCAGGAGAGGCAGGACTAGCTAAAATGTATGGGAGGAGGCTGTAAGGCAGTATGTGGGTATAGCGAATACCTTGTGAACGTCATCTGCTAGCGTTTGTAGCGCCAACAGTAAAATTCAGAGGCGGTGGGGCTATGGTGTGTTCGTGTTTTTCGTGGAGGGGGCTGGTAACACTTGTTGTTTTGTGTGGCGCTATCACAGCACAGGCCTACATTGATGTTTGAAGCACCTTCTTGGTTCTCACTGTTAAAGAACAATGCGGGGATGGCGATTGCATCTTTCAAAGCGATCGAGCACCTGTTCATAATGCACGGTCTATGGTTGAGTGTGTAGACGACAATAACGTCCGTGTGTCCGCAGGTCGTGGTTTCGCGGTAGCGTTCTCGCTTCCCGAGCACGGAGTCCCGGGTTCGATTCCCGGCGGGGTCAGGCATTTTTCCTGCCTCGAGATGACTGTGTGTTGTTGTGTCGTATTCATCATCATCAGTCATCCCCATTACGGTCGGAGGAAGGCAATGGCAAACCACCTCCACTAGGACCTTGCCTAGTAAGGCAAGGCTCTGTAAAGGAGTAAGGGACTCATCATCATCATGATCATCAACATCCCTGTAATGGAATGGTCTGTACAGATTCCTGACCTGAATCCTTTAGAACACCTTTGGGATGTTTTGGAACGCTGACTTCGTGCCATGCGTCACCGACCGACATCGATACCTCTCCTCAGTGCAGCACTCCGTGAAGAATGGGCTGCCATTCCCCTAGAAACCTTCCAGCACATGATTGAACGTATTCCTGCGAGAGTGGAAGCTGTCATCAAAGCTAAGGGCGGGCCAACACCATACTGAATTCCAGCATTACCGATGGAGGGGGCCAAGAACTTGTAAGTCATTTTCAGCCAGGTGTCCGGATACTACTTATCACATAGTGTATATGAGTCCTTATGATAATCTATTTCCTTCTCTTGTGTTTTTTTTCTCTTATTCTGATTCCTGAACTAAGTTTACAGCGTCTACATACTATTGTTCCTTTTCTTTATTTATTTCTACTATTGTCACTCTACTCAGTGTATTCTGACTAATTTTATGGTTTTCTTCACTACCTACTGCTACTAGCGCTATTACAACAGCAGATATTACTGCTAGGACAAAAAACAGCACAACTATTACAAGTATAAAAAGGTGCTATATACCACTACCTTGATTTTTCACAACAACTGCTGCTACTGAAAATTATGTTACTACTACTAACACTTATACTACGGTTCATATGACAATGTTGGGGGACTGATCGTCAGAGAACACTTAAGTAGCATACTGTTTTATGCAGCTTCATTGCTTCTCTACGTATAGTCTCTCAGTATGTTCTGTACCTGATCGGCCATCCTATCTCGTACAGCAATATCCTGTTACCTCTACAAAGCATGGCGACGGACCAAAGCGCTTGTACACCATTATTTGCAGCCCGCTCCATTTCCCTATGCACAATTACCAAATTACTACTTTGAACATTAGTTAATCTATTACATGGTGGCGCTAACACACTGCTTTCGTCTTCACTGTCATTTCTCAGTTTACTTTGGAGCCTAGTATTACGTTTTTCACACGCCATTATTGTCACAATATTTCACATGACAACACAGAAAAACACAATTTGAAGAGCAAAAATAAGGGAACACATTAACATAGCACTGAAAATAATATCTAGTTAATTGCAAGCACAGCTGCGAAATACTTGGTGCAAATTTACATGCATGCCACAAGTATTTTACTGTACAAAAATGAAAAACTACAACTACAAAGGAAATTCTCTAGACAATTACGCGCTATCAATAAACAAAAGCTGCATTAGTTGCACAAACTACAAGAAAAAATCAGAAGATTCCAGTGAGGTATCCTCAGCTAAGGGTCGACATATGAAACGTCCCCTTAGAACAATTTTACATGACTGTGCTTAAACTGACACACAATATTTTTTAGCGCAACGCAATCTGACTTTCAAAAATCCCTACAAAAGAATGGCCCTGACTAACATTAACCTACACCTTTCACAAATCACTTACCACACCAAAAATCTTCGTTCCTCGAACTACTGCAATACAGCGAGTGCCACTACTGCCAGCTAAATAAAAGATTCAAACTACTGGAGGCACTAACTACTGATAGGCATAGTTAGCAAATGAAAGATTTTAATATAGAACAAACAATGTATTTACCTTAATAGTGTTGAAAAATCATAATATACATAGCAGTTCATGACATCCAGTCCTACAAATTTCAAAACTCCGCCATTTCTCTCCCCACATCCACCACTGCTGGCGGCTCACCTCCAACTGCGCAACGCTACGCGCTGTTCACATCCAGCTGCCCAACACTACAATGGCAGACAACAATGCAAACTACCCACAGACTGCCCACAGCACAGCCAGTGATTTTTCATACAGAGCGCTATGTGGCGTTACCAATAAGAAAACCTAAAAGCCTACTTACGCGCTTCACTTATCTTTAACTGATTTTTCACGTTCTTCTTTGATACTCTTGAGCCACTTCCTTTCATTCTTTCGATACTGGGGCAATCGATTTTACTGCTATCGTGCGTCGTGCTTGTTACCTGGGGTCACCCAGAGGCCTTCCTTGTATGTTCTGCGGTGTCTGTTGTCTCGCCGGGAACTTAGAGATAAGGAACTAATAGTCGGAGCTGAATATTTAGTTTTCATTGACATAAACGACTTGAGCTCGTAACAAGTGTTGAAGTGACGCTCGCCACTCATCGTCCACATGTAACTACCGGTAATGAAAGTCATTTAAACCCTGAGATATTTAGTAAGTAGTGGAACGTATATCGGAAAAACAGATTAGAGGCCCTAAGAGGGAGAGTGTTCGTTGCAGTTGAGGAAAATATTGTCTCTATTGAGGTCGAAGTCGAGTGTGACAATGAGGTTATCTAGTCGCCTATAACAGCTAGGGGTGAAACCAAGTTATTTGTTGGATGGCCGCCCGATTCCATCGTCATAATTCTTGAGACATTCAAAGAAAGTCTACGGTCAATAGTGCGTAAATACCAAGATCATGCAATACTAGTTGGAGGCAACTTGAACCTGGCGAGTATAGACTGTGGATTCATTGCGGGGGACACAGCCAGGCAGTCATGCGAAATACTTTCGAACACGTTTTCTAAAAATTGTCCTGAGCAGCTAGCTAGGCGGCCCATGCGATCGGGAAATATCTTAGACCTTGTAGCTACAAATAGGCCGGACCTTAGCGACAATGTCAGAATAGAAACGGGGGTTAGCGATCATGATGTCATTACAGCAGCTATGATAAATCCGTCAAGAAAACTAGGGGAGTGTTTCTGCTAGATGGCGCAGACTAGCAGTTATTAACATCTCACTTACACAGTGAATTGACATCACTTACTTCCAGTAAGGTGGATGTAAAGGAATTATGGGCAGACTTTAAACAGATCGTAAATCGTGATCTGGAGAGTTATGTGCCTAGCAAGTGCATAAAAGGATGGAAAAGATCCACCATGGTTTAATAACGAAATTCGGTGGATGCTGAGGAAGCAGAGGCTGTTACACTCTCGGTTCAAAAGGGAACGCAAAAATGACGACAAGCAAAGGTTAGTAGAGATTCACGCGTCTGTGTAAAGATCTATGCGCGAAGCATACAGTAACTACCACCAACCCACCTTATCAAAGGATCTGGAAGAGAACCCATGAAAATTCTGGTCGTATATAAAATCGGTAAACGGGTCTAATGCTTCCATTCAGCCCCTTGTTGACCAGGCTGGTGTGGCAGTTGAAGACAGCAAAACAGAAGCCGAAGTTTTAATTTTCACGTTCAAGAAGTCGTTGACACGGGAGACTCGTACCGTCATCTGACCATCGGACAGACTTCCTTATGGACGACATAGTAATAAGCATACCTGGCGTAGAGAAACAACTGAAAGATTTAAAAGCTTGCATTTATCGTGAATCTCTCGCCTGGGACAAAGTTCCAGGCTACTGTAAAAAAGCGCAGTGTCCGGCTTGACACAGTCAAGGCGTTTAAATATCTGGGCGTAACATTGCAAACCGATATGAGATGGAACGAGCATGTGAATATCGTGGTAAGGAATGTAAATAGTCGACTTCGGTTTGTTGGGAGAATTTTAGGAAAGAGCGGTTCTTCTGTAAAGAGGGCTGCATAAAGGACACTGGTGCGACCTATTATTGAGTACTGCTCGAGTGTTTGGGATCAGTACCAGATCGGATTTAAGGGAGACATCGAAGTAATTCAGAGTCGGGCTGCCAGATTTGTTACCGGTACGTTCGAACAACACGCAAATGTTGCGGAGGTGCTACGGGAATTCAAATGTGAATCCGTGGGGGGAAGGCAGCATTCTTTTCCAGTACCACTATTGAGAAATTTCAGAGATCCGGCATTTGAAGCTGACTGCCGAACGATTCTGCTCCGGCCAACATATATCGCGGGACCACGAAGATAAGATACGAGAACTTAGGGTTCATACGGAGGCATTTAGACAGTCGTTTTTTTTTTTCTCTCTCTCTCTCTATTTGCGAGTGGAACAGGAAGGGAAATGACAAGCAGTGTGCAGCGGCTCGGTTCCTTTCGTCCTTTTACCTGCACCTACCTCTTAACTCGTTGCAGCAGATCGCCGGTAGGAAAGCCGAGCAGAAACCTACCGTACTGCAACTCGCACCAGGCTGGATGCAACGTAACTATTCTAAGAATCGGGAAAAGGTCTTCATTTTGAATGCAAGGTAGAAATACTAGCATAACTTCAGTATATTCTGAAGTCGAGAATTACGCGTTCACTGCCAAGCCCGTACTAATCCTAACAGTCATGTACAAACCCTTTCATTCCATTAGCAAGTTTATGGTAACGTATTTCCCGAAATCTAAACAGCTACTACGTATGGATTGTTCTTAAATGAAAATAATTGGCAATCAATGCTGTACAATCGCAATAAAGTCATGAGATGTTCAATTGACTCTTTTATTAGAGCATGTTATGCGTTTCGGGATTACGCCCATCTTCAGACATCTGTTACAAAAAAGTACAAAACATAAGTGAACAGCACACTCAATACGTCTCAACGTTACAGAAAATGAGATATGGTCATATGAGTTACATACCACAAACTTCAACTCCTTCCTAACCGACTAGGCGTGCAGCCTTGACAACTCAAAGAAAGTGTCGAATAACATATGACGGCGACACAAGCAGTCTTGAAGCAGAGCGTATACTGGTGCTAAACAAGTCAACTAGCAGCGAAGCGCCCTCGGTGGGGGGGGGGGGGGGGGGGGGGGGGGTGTAAATCAAAATGCTGGCCATACTATTAAGTATACCGGTGTATAATGTACTCATGTTTTTAGTCACCGATCTGCTCAATATGCCATGCGGAATTACTATCTTTTTTAATACACAAAGTTACTTAAGAAATTCGTAATTTCTATGAAACACACCTGAATAAAAATGCCTTCACTTTAAAGCATTTTTGAAATATCTAGCACAAGTAAAACCGGCAAATTATAACTTCCTTCGGAGATCATACCACACACGACCGTACCAATGAAAGGCTGGGCTCCAACTCCCGTAGACTACTGTAAGCATTCTATATCTGCAAGAGAAAAGACGCGCGAAGTATCGTCCGTTTTGATTGTTCAGTTTTCTTTAAGGTCAATAAAAAAAACATTATTCTCCCGCATTTGTCCGCGCTTTTCATCACTAACCAACCAACAAATAACACACTTTCGAACTGTGCTTTCTCACGAAATAAATATTTAACATTCCAATATTTTCTTAATACCCTACGTTATTAACTATTTTCATGTGCACTCCAAATAGCTTTCCTTTTACCATAAACTTACTTAACATATTATGACACAAAATAGCCCGTCGTCTGCATTCACACTGTCTTAAAACTTTCTCACACTAGTTCGTACAGCGTTCATAAGTAGAACAATGATCTACATATTTACTTTAGACCACATTCCTGCATCATTCACACTAGTAAAAGCATGTACGAAACTGTACAAACATAAATAAACAGAAATAAACAGAACAATTCACAAAAACGTTCTCTTCTCATATTAACAGAATCTTCGGTCGGTTCTTGGTAGAATAACATTGTAATAAATGAAAAGCACCAGTTTGCTTTTGTTCTACAATATTGCAGAACAAAAGCAAACTGGTACTTTACATTCTCTTGTCCTTTTTCTTGAATGTCTCTGAGCACTACTGGACTCTGGTGGTCAAAATTCTTAACTGCATTATAGTTCTTTCTGTTTAGTCCTGACCGCTGCAGTCCTCTAACAGATGAAAAGTAGAACTACATACTCGACTGAACCCGCTTCAGACCACCTGCCACTGCGCACGCACGAGTCATTCTCCCGATACACAGTCTCTAGACAGGAGCGATATAAGGCGCCACGCCTCAAGTGGTACAGGGTAACCTCCGCGACGCACTGTACGGTGGCTTCCGGAGTATCTACGTAGATGTAGATGTAGGTCTCAAATATTTCTGTTGCGTTACAGCGTGAGACGGACAGCAATGACCCTTCAGATCAGTTCCTGTTCATATACTAGGCACACTGTCTTAGGAAAACACAATGACATTTTGCTTGCTACGTCTTAGTGCGGCCAACATGCCGTAGTACCGAGGGTCGAAGCAGTGGTAAGATGCGGCCGAGTACCTGGGTATTCTACTCGACTTGTGCTTTATTAGACACCAACATGTAGAAGTACTGATCCCCAAAGCAAGGCGCAGGATACGTCGGCTCTGCTGTCTGCCAAACGCGACGTCAACACTCGCACGCTGCGCTGCACCTCAACTATACAAGGCGCCGCTTCGAAATGTCTTCGGGAGTGGAGCAGTTGTTTGGTTTGTATTCTCATTCATAGTTCGTGCTAAATAGTGCTTTCAAACTCAGTTTTTCATCTCCTTCTGGATTTCCCGACGACGGAACTGCACCGGATAGTTGGAACAGTTACCTTCGGGAAATGTTCAAGCGTTCGACCGATGACTTACTCGAGTAAGTATGTCACACAGAAAACATATCTGCAACGTGTGCGTCGAAATGTAGCTCTCCAACACAACACCTGCTGGCATATTTAGTATTCCTATCGGCATTCAAAGGAAAGTCATTCGAAAATATACGGTATACTTACAGGGGTGTTTCAAAAATGACCGGTATATTTGAAATGGCAATAAAAACTAAACGAGCAGCGATAGAAATACACCGTTTGTTGCAATATGCTTGGGACAACAGTACATTTTCAGGCAGACAAACTTTCGAAATTACAGTAGTTACAATTTTGAACAACAGATGGCGCTGCGGTCTGGGAAACTCTATAGTACGATATTTTCCACATATCCACCATGCGTAGCAATAATATGGCGTAGTCTCTGAATGAAATTACCCGAAACCTTTGACGTGTCTGGCGGAATTGCTTCACATGCAGATGAGATGTACTGCTTCAGCTGTTCAATTGTTTCTGGATTCTGGCGGTACACCTCGTCTTTCAAGTGTCCCCACAGAAAGAAGTCACAGGGGTTCATGTCTGGCGAATAGGGAGGCCAATCCACGCCGCCTCCTGTATGTTTCGGATAGCCCAAAGCAATCACACGATTATCGAAATATTCATTCAGGAAATTAAAGACGTCGGCCGTGCGATGTGGCCGGGCACCATCTTGCATAAACCACGAGGTGTTCGCAGTGTCGTCTAAGGCAGTTTGTACCGCCACAAATTCACGAAGAATGTCCAGATAGCGTGATGCAGTAATCGTTTCGGATCTGAAAAATGGGTCAATGATTCCTTTGGAAGAAATGGCGGCCCAGACCAGTACTTTTTGAGGATGCAGGGACGATGAGACTGCAACATGGGGCTTTTCGGTTCCCCATATGCGCCAGTTCTGTTTATTGACGAAGCCGTCCAGGTAAAAATAAGCTTCGTCAGTAACCAAATGCTGCCCACATGCATATCGCCGTCATCAATCCTGTGCACTATATCGTTAGCGAATGTCTCTCGTGCAGCAATGGTAGCGGCGCTGAGGGGTTGCCGCGTTTGAATTTTGTATGGATAGAGGTGTAAACTCTGGCGCATGAGACGATACGTGGACGTTGGCGTCATTTGGACCGCAGCTGCAACACGGCGAACGGAAACCCGAGGCCGCTGTCGGATCACCTGCTGCACTAGCTGCGCGTTGCCCTCTGTCGTTGCCGTACGCGGTCGCCCTACCTTTCCAGCACGTTCATCCGTCACGTTCCCAGTCCGTTGAAATTTTTCAAACAGATTCTTTATTGTATCGCTTTTCGGTCCTTTGGTTACATTAAACCTCCGTTGAAAACTTCGTCTTGTTGCGACAACACTGTGTTCTAGGCGGTGGAATTCCAACACCAGAAAAATCCTCTGTTCTAAGGAATAAACCATGTTGTCTACAGCACACTTGCACGTTGTGAACAGCACACGCTTACAGCAGAAAGACGACGTACAGAAAGGCGCACCCACAGACTTGCAGCGCCATCTGTTGTTGAAAATTGTAACTACTGTAATTTAGAAAGTTTGTCTGCCTGAAAATGTACTGTTGTCCCAAGCATATTGCAACAAACGGTGTATTTCTATCGCTGCTCGTTTAGTTTTTATTGCCGTTTCAAATGTACCGGTCATTTTTGAAACACCCTGTATGTAATTAATGTTTCGTTTGCTTGCTGGTACATGCCTACGGTCCTGGTGGACGTAGCAATCGCTGCACCATATTAATACAGCCCACTGTCAGAGGACCTAAAAAAAAAGACATAGTCCACTGATAAAGTCGACTGTCGTGCGATAATTCGTTTCCGCATTTGATATAACATTCATTGCTGCATTTGTGGAAGCGTACCGTAACAACGCATATTGGTTATGGACCCAGACACTTCTTGTGTGGCCAAACAACTCTTAATGTCGCAGAATGTTACTGGCAATCTCTCCGTGGTGAACTAGGAGCAGCGCGGCGCGGTCTAAGGCGTCTTGTCACGGTCAACGCAGCTCCCCTCCGTCAGAGTTCGAGTCCTCCCTTGGGTATGGGTGTGTGTGTGGTGTCCTCAGCGTAAGTTAGTTTAAGTTAGATTAATTAGTGTTTAAGCTTATGGACCGATGATCTCAGCAGTTTGGTCCCATAAGACCTTACCACTAATTTCCAAATTTTCTAGAACTAGGAATTGCAAGAGAAGTTGAGACCCTTGTGGTCGAAGACCGGCGTATCACAACCGAAATGAAAGTGAAAAAAGTGAAAAGCAGTCATGAGTCTGTTTCCAACATATTGCACGAAATTTTGAATGTGACAGAAGTCGCCACCGCTGCGTGCCGCGACCGCTCAGGGCCATTCAAAAGGTCTGGCAGCAGCGGAGGTGCTGCAGCGGAGCCACTCTGATCCAGATGACTTCACTAGTCACCTAATGACCATTAACGAGTGTTGGGTGTATCCCTACGATCTCGAGAGAAAGCAGCAAAGCAGTTAGTGGTAACATGTGGACTCACCACCACCGGATCCAGATGATTTCACTAATCACCCTATGACCAAGAGCAAGTCCTGGGTGTATGACTGTGGCCTCCAGAGAAAGAAGCAAAGCTCTAAATGGTGACACATGGGTCCACCACCACTGCCACCGAAAAAGACAAAACCCCTTCAGTTCAACATCGGGCAAGGTAATGCTGAGTGTTTTTTTTTTCGGGGGGGGGGTGAGGGGTGAGGGGAGGGCTCCCTTGATGCTTGTAAGGGGCTAAACGACCGGGAGCACATTAGCAAAATCTCCTGGTGAAATTACAGAAGTGTGTCAAGAAGCGAGAAGGGTGTTTTCGCTCCAAGTCAACGTCCCAGATCATACTGCACAGCTATCTCTTTTGGCTGTTAAATGTTGCCTTAAATCCTGAATTCTCCTGAGATGCCACCAGGTGACTTCTTTCCCTTTGCTCGGATGAAGAAACTGACCCGCCCAGAAAACCCCTTCTGGGATTCGGGGCGGTACCCCAGCCCGTAAGGAATAACGACGAGGGCGGGTGCGCCAGCCACCCTTAATCCCTTAATGCGGTTTTTAGCTCATTTTCCTCATCTGATTAGGTGAATACCAGGCAGTTACCCATGTTCCCCTCAGCTACACTACTGACAAAAATCCTCACACATTCACATGGGATAACACTACATGCAGTCAGATGAAGTACATACAGTCCGTCCTTGGGTGGAGAGGGTGGCAACAGAAAGCCATCGGGCCACCTTCTACCACTATCACAACCAAATCCAGATTAACATACCGACCCCGTGAAGACACAGGATAAAGGTCAGGAAAAACAAAACTCATAAACATAACTCCTTATACGTGCGTTTCCGGTCGATACCAGAAACGACAAGCAGGCGGTGTGGTGTTAGCATAGACCAACGTATGTCTGAGACTGATCTTCACAGAAGAACGATACCCAAGGATTTCCAGTGAAGTTCCGAGGGCACCACTGTCAATCACTAATTTACAATGACAGTCATGGGAATTTAACAATCTGATATGGCTGGAAATCACAGATAATTTTAGTAACTTAAGTCGTCGAAGTGCATGCCGTCTTACACATAGTGTTAAAAAATTCAAAGTCCAACCCGGGAACTTCCTGGCAGATTAAAACTGTGTGCCGGCCCGAGACGCGAACTCAGGATATTTGCCTTTCGCGGGCAAGTGCTCTACCACTTTTTTTTTTATAAAACCTTTATTAAAAAAAACAATGTTACACATTCCAAATACATACTAAGTTATACATACATGAAGTTATTTAACAAAACGGTTTGATCATTTCAATTGCGCTGACATGAAGGAAAGACAACAGAAGATTGTGTTACCGACTAAATCACCAGAAAGAATTAAATTAAACATAAATACTTGAGAATGGCGGAAAGGAGATATATAATAAAGTTGACTAGCCTTTCAACTACACTTTCTGGACATTAATTGAATCTAAGTATTTGAAGTGATCAGATCTATATAATCAGTCTTTCACTGCAATAATGAACAGGGCAGTGTGCCAGCCATTGAATATTACATTTATCAGATAGAATCTTATGGTTTTAACCAATCGATAAGGAGATTTCTATAAAAACTGTCTATTTCCAAATTTCTAGTATAAGCCAATAATGCACCTTTCATGTTTTGTGTTTGGCACCATTAGACACACAATCCCAATGTCACATAAGTTCTGTACATTAGCTTATAAATTTCAAAAAACTACTCTCTGAAGTAGAAAAAGCACACATCATAAATATCCTGTAAAATCTTAAATAGTATCCTTAAGGTAACTACAATACATCACTGTCAACACAGTCTTCTTTTTTATATTAACCAATGCCCATTCTTTCAAATACAATTTTTAGCATATTACAGAACTTTTTCTTGTGATTCGAATAGCTTCTAATTTTGTGGAACTCACACAGCATGTGTACCTTGAACTCTATGATGCTATCGGATCCTAATTTGTTAAGGACGTAGTTAACAAAATTTCCCAGCAACCAGTACACAGCGTTATTTTTTGCTTCTGGGAAATAGCGTGCTTCAGGCCTGTGTATCAATGACAGCGATATATACTCAGGGGATGTTCTTGTAATCAGAGCTATTTGCTCCCGGATCCACTTCCAACTATTCATGTGGCCACTGCAAGTATATCGATGAATTACTGTGTCAACTAGATGGCATTGTTGACATAAATTTGTTTCACAGAGTCCGATTGCGTGCAGTCTTTCATTGGTGCTAACTATGTTGTTAACTGTCTTGTACCATGACGTTTTTATATTAGACGTGAGGACATTAGAACTAATGTTTTTCCAAATCTCAGTCCACTCAATGTTTGGAAACTGTCGTTCTATTTTGTTTCTTCCTTCGCTTTTCTTTCGTTCCCGCATTATGGCTCTCGATGTTAAGTGTCGGGACTGCCTGAGTTCGACACTGACATAACTAAACTCAACATAGAAAATCCTCACGTGCTGTAAGCGACTGTTGATATTCTGCACGTCAATCGGGGGAAGCAGGCTTGGAGGTTTAATGATCTCGAAAAGTTGGCTGGTTATGCTTTCTCGCGAGTCTCTTATTAAATTAACTTGCCTTTTGATAAAAAGAGCAGAGGCTTTATCCGTTATATCAGTTAATCCTAGTCCACCATTTTTAGGATCTAAAGTGGCTACTTTAGCAGGTACTCTGAACACTTCACCTCTCCACAAAAATTTTGTGATTTTGGACATTATTCTCCTCGCTATCATTCTCGGTATAGGAAACAGCTGGGCAGTATAATAAGCCTTAGCAAGGATGCATGAGTTGATATACTGTGTTCTTTGAACTTGGTTCATATATCGAGTTAAATTCTCTACAGTGGCTCCTTGCACTTTATCTGCTGCAACTTTCCAATTTAAAGCCGTCATTTTCATAGGGCATGCTGTCAGGGTGATCCCAAGTGTTTTATGTTGTCGGACTAATTTTGCCCACTCGACGTTGATATTATCAAAACCTCTGAGATTTAACATCTTACTTTTTTTTCCATTTGCATTGGCTCCAGATGCTCTACAGTACGAATCAATCACTGTTGCTAGCGTGGTTACCTCGTCATTATTCCTTATAATGACACCTATATCGTCAGCATAGGCTCTTATAACTGTTTTGTTTCCTGATAATGTTAAGCCTTTTAATGTAGCATGGACATGTCGGAGGAAAGGTTCCAGCGAAATTGCGAAGAGCGACATGGACAGAGGACTTCCTTGGGGAACACCTCGTTGTATTTGCATCGGCCTGGATTATTGACAATTCACCGCTATTTTAGCATTTATTCCAGTTGCTATGTTCTTAATCATCTGTATAACCCTATCGTTGAAACCTATTTTCTTCAATGTCTGTAGAAGATATTCATGGTTTACTACATCGAATGCCTTATAAAAATCTAAAAACAATAAAGCACACTTTATGTTTGTTACAGAAGTTATTGCAATGATATCCCTGAATTCCGCTAGATTTTGAAAAATGGTTCTGCCTTGCGCACAGTTCTGATGTTGACTAATAATTTTATCTGTGAGGCATGAAATTCTCTTGTTTATTATTCTAGCTATTAATTTATAATCAGAATTCAGCAGTGAAATTGGACGAAAATTATTTAAATCTTTGTTTCCATTATTTTTTGGCACCAGAACAATTTTACTCTCCTTAAACTCAGCCGGAATCATTTTACCCTGAATAACCTCATTTACAATGTCCGTGATTTTCGCACCTACTATTGGCCAGTAAAACTCTGCTGGCAGACCATCCGGTCCTGGTGATTTTTTTGGTGGTGAGGCGCACAGTCTCATACACGTCTTCTTCACTGACAACCTCGAGACAATTTTCGTTGTCATCTTCTGTCAGCTGTGGGGCTAGGATGTCAAGGAATTCTTCCAAGGAAGCATCACTACTTTGATGTACAGAATATAGCTCGCAATAATAGCGATAAATCTCGTCCATGATATCCTGCTGGGTTCTGAGAATCGTACCGTGTTTTGTTCGAATTTCTTCAATAAAAGTCCTTCTCCCGTTTTTCATATACTTCACTAAATGATATAGGGAATTAGTTTCATCTGCTGACACCGAATTTGCCTTCGATTTTATTTTCAACCCTTCCATTTGACTTCTCTTGATATTAAGTAACTTGGCTTTGACTTTTTTGATGTCTGCTATCCGAAGTGAGGAACCTGCTGAGACTGGATCATATAGATCTCTCAAAACGGAATAGTAATACTCTATAGTGCATTTCATTTCCCTTGCGCTCTGGGCACTGTATTGAATAAGAACTTTCCTCAACTTTGGCTTTGCCATTTTAACCCACCAGTCAATAGCAGTGGCATATCTACTACGGGCTCGCAGGCATATTGCCCATGTTTCTTTAATCAGATCTTCTAAATCATGATTTACTAACAACGAAGTGTTCAAATTCCACTGATTCTTGAATCGGCGAACCGGCTGTCTTGTTAGATTTATGCAAGCTAAGACACTTGAATGGTCTGAAAAGTACGTAGGAATGGTTTCTACTTTTGTCACGGATGTTACAAGATTTTTAGAAATATATAGTCTATCAATCCTGCTACGTGATGTTGCCGTGACATAAGTGAACTCAACAGTGGAGGGGTATTTGATTTCCCATATATCCTTTAGTTCTAAACCAGTAACTAATTGTTTTAGTTCACTTGAGAAATTAAAATTAGGTAACTGATCTTTTCGATTTAAAACACAATTTAAATCACCTCCAAGTAATAACTGTCTTGGTGATTTCCTTAACAAGTATATCAAGTCATCTTTGAAGAAACGTGCCGTCAGCTCGATGAGAACTTCCTGAAGGGGCGTACAAGTTGATGATAGTCACATCATAGATATTTAGTCCTATTCCCCTTCCGGATTCCAGTCGTTCCACCTCGCTTACTGTAATCCCTTCCCTTACCAAAATAGCTGTTCCAAGACTTGTTTCGGGAGACACATTTATGTAACTGACAAAGCCGGGAATTACCAAATCCGAAATTAGAACTTCTTGTAACAGGGCAATATCAGTCGCGGATTCGTACAAAAATTCCTTAAGGGCCGATAATTTCAAACCGGTCGTGATTTTATTTATGTTTATAGTGGTGACAGAATAAGATTGCGTCATTGTGCTGTCACTATGTAGTTGTTTTGTTGCACTAATTTAGTTTACTGTGGCTCAGGGTTCAGTTAAGCTGTAACAGTTTTCTAGGAAGGCTGAACATGGAATAACACTTCAATCAGTTTATTAGTTACTGACCCGTTTTTTTCTACTTCTGATGTTTTCTCTTGTACCGCAAGCAGACTGATTTCCTGGTAAACTTTCTGATTTTTCCTCCAGTGATTCGTGTACGACCGTTTCGGACTGAACATTCTTTGGGCTTGGGTCGCCCCTACTGGATTTTCCCTTCCCTTGGTTACGAGCTACATTCTCATTTGGTTGCGTCGGTATTTTACTTCGCGGCTTATCTGGAGCAGCAGCAGACGCTTTAGCAATTTCGGATGCCGGCGCCTGCCCTGAGGTGTTGACCATGATATCAGTTTGGCCACCACTTCCTCGTTCTTTATTAATTTCACTCACTTTCGGATCGAGGGAAACAAATGGAGACTGCAGTTTTGCATCCTCTCCCTGAATTTGTTTATTAACAGATAGATTCTGATCTTTGCAATCGGCTACTGCACCTTTTGTTTCTTGCAAATTAATGCTGCTTACACCCCTTTCATTTTCTGGTACCGTATGTGTATTATCTTTCTGTTCATTAGTTTCCATTCGCAGTTTGCCTTCAGGTTCCTCTGCCTTCTCATCGCACTGTTTTTGCTTGCGAAGTGAGGGAGTGGGACAAGACAGCTCGTGCTCTGAACAACTATCAGTTATCTCCAGAGGTCGTTTTTTCGGTTGCATTTCAGTTTCACGAGTAGTGGCAACGGGGTTTCCTTTTGTTGTTAACGGGGGAAATTGACTGTTATCGTGAAGGGAGACTTCAGCTTGTCCCGCTGCGTTAACATCCTCAACCAGTTGTTCCGGGCTATTCTTTGGTAACAGATCATTTACGGTAAGCTTCTGACGCTGTATCAAATTACTTTTAAGCACAACAGTTCGCCGCGGACATTCCTGTCTGAAGTGGCCGGTTTCGTTACATATATGACATGTAGCTTCCTGACCTGTATAAACAATTTGTGCCTTATACCCACAAACAGTTATGTGAGACGGAATATTCGTCTTAACGTCCATCTCTACACAGCGGACCCCGTTAAAACACTGCAGTTTAAAGCGAGGCGACCATCTTTCATTTGCAATTGATTTAACGTCTCCGTAGTTTAAAAGAGCCTCCTTAATCTTATCATTTTCAATTTCAATGGGGAGATTCAAGACACGAACGGTTTTGTAATGAATGTCCGCTCTATAGATGGAAACCTTACTTTTATAACCATTTCTATGCACAAAATCTACTTCATAGCCCCACTTTCGTAACACCTTATCAACAGTCGAAGCACTGATTAACTTGACAAAAACACAGTATTTTTCCTGATCCAGTTGCCAGGTATGAACGGTTTCAGAATTTAGACCAATTACCTGTGTAATCCAGTCATCTATTTCCAGGGATGTCGGCTGAACAGGACGGGATTCCTTGTCAAAAGCAAATACCAGAGTATTCTTCCTGAGGTTTGTACCATGGTTAATCCAGCGAAGCAATTTCGGTTAAACAACCGAAATTCCGAGTAGCAGCAGCAAGACCAGAAAGAGCGATCAGATCACAAGGAACAGGAACGAACACGGAGATTAACGGACGGACGGCACTCGGCGAAGCACAAGCACAGCGATGGAAACACTGAAGTGCAGCGCAACAGTTAACAGCGGCCACTCGCGAGCGCGGCTGAAACGGAACTACCATCTGAGCTACCGAAGCACGACTCACGCCCAGTCCTCACAGCTTTACTTCTGCCAGTACCTCGTCTCCTACTTTCCAAACCAGGAGTTAGAAACAAATATACTTCATAAAGCAATCATGTGTCGGAAATAATAATGCGTGAACACTGAGTATGTGCATGGAATACATGAGTGGAGCGGAATTGGTTGCAAGAATTCTTGCAGCAGCCACATAAATACGAAAACACGCCACACATTTTCCATCGAACACGGGACTTCCTGCTACATCGATCCGCGTCTGCGGTGAGTTTAATGGTGCTAATTTTGAACATTTATCGTAATATAATAGCGATCAGGACAATAAAGCAATGAAAAATATTTAACACCATTTTATTTTCAATCACACACGGTAACCTCCTCCATACTCAGTACTCCAGCAATAAAAGTTTCCGACAAGTTTGCTTTACGAAATATGTATTTGCTTTTGTCTCCGTCATCAACCAGGTTAGTTTGGACACTGAGTTTTTGAATATCTTGTTTAACGCATCAGAAAGCGCTATATTCCGATAAATAATGTAGCTGATCCACTGTTCAACATTTTATCATATCCTTATTTATTTTGCTGGACATTCCTCATTTTATGTGGTATGACTTCCAAAATCCTCAGACGCTATCAGCAACCTGTATCTCGAAACTTCCTGGCAGATTAAAACTATGTGCCGGACCGAGACTCGAACTCGGGACCTTTGTCTTTCGCGGGCAAGTGTCCGAGTCTCGATCCGGCACACGGTTTTAATCTGGCAGGAAGTTCATAACAGCGCACACTCCCCTGCAGAGTGAAAATCTCATTCTGTAAATACCCCCCCAGGGTGTGGCTAAGCCATGTCTCCGCAATATCCTTTCTTTCAGGAGTGCTAGTTCTGCAAGTTTCGCAGGAGAGCTTTGTTAAGTTTAGAAGGTAGGAGGCGAGGTACTGGCAGAAGTAAAGCTGTGAGGCTGGGGCGTGAGTCGTGCTTGGGTAGCTCAGTTGGTAGAGCACTTGCCCGCGAAAGTCAAAGGTCCCGAGTTCGAATCTCGGTCCGACACACAGTTTTACTTTTCCAGGAAGTTTCATAACAGCGCACACTCCGCTGCAGAGTGAAAATCTCGTTCTGGAACCTGTATCTCTTTTCTATGTCTCTGTTTAATGATCTCAATTAATCCAGATAGATGGTCTTCGAAGCAAGTAGTCAGCGTCTCTGGCTATCACACCTCGATGATCGATGGCGCTACGCATGTTATTTTTATGGGATAATTGTAACAGGGGATAGACAGCATCGCTACGACACATGAGGAACTAGTTCATGGAGATGCAGCGGCTCCGAAATCAAAAGACGACATAAAGCCGGGGAGTGCGATGTCCCAACCTTGTAAAATTACTCTCATATACTACCATTCAATGCTACGTAGCAAAAGTCGATACATTTCCGTCATATACCGTTGGTCTCACTCTCTCTAAAAACGCAGCTATCGTCATAGAAAGTATATCAGTAATAAGATTTAGTTGACAGTTTTGTGGTCTTAACATTCCATTCAACAGGTTCTGTAATTCTTTCTCACTTTCACAGTTTACTGAGCACCAAAAATGAATCAAGAGAAATCAAAGAAAGATGGAAATATTAAGGAGCAGGAAAAGTAGATTATCGACAAACTTAACATCAACATTGGGGATCGAGTAACAGACGAACAGAAGGAATTCTGCTTCCTTGAAGGCACAATAACGCATGACAGATGATGCGTCGAGGACGCAAGGAACGACCAACGCAGGCAAAGAGAACATTTTCTGCAGATGTTGTCTACTGCTCATTAATTTGAAAAAGAAATTTCTGAGTATGAACACAGCTTTGTATGTAAGTGAATCATGAACTGCCACAATGTCTGAAAAGTGTATAATCAAAGTTTTTGAACTTTCGTGTTTCAAAAGTATGCTGAAAATTCAGTGGACTGATGAAATAAGGAATGAGAAGATTCTCCACAGTAATGGTGAGGAAAACACGCATGGAGGAAGGACAGAGTGATAGGATATGGCTTAAGATGTCAGAGAGCAGAAAATATCACCTTATGCAACACACAGTTTGTTTGTTTTTGCTTTACCCATAAATGTTCCAGCACTTTCTGCGCTATCTATAGTGTATTTTAGTTTATTATTGTTCAGGTGTAACCACAAGGCGAAACGAAAGACCTAAGGAGGCAGCGAAGAAACGGCGGCCAGTGCTGCGCGGAATCGGACTGCGCCGCTCCTGGTGTGCCACCTGCAACAGCTGTTGCTTGCCTGGGCTGCACAAGATCAGCCCGAGTCTGCGCTGTGATTAGTGCTCCGCTGTACTGATCCGTATCAAGTGGTTCCTTGGACTTGGTGTACAGCAAGAACTGTGTTGTTTTCATGTCGCCTCTCGCTAGCGTCACTTGATGTAGTAAAAGTTAAGTATTGGCAATTTGCTTTTCTGGATATAAAGCTACTCATGTTGCTTGTTTGATATTGTTGTATAGTGTTCTTAGAACCCAGTACGTTGTCCTCGATGGTGAGTGTTCATCGGAGGTGAGAGTATCATCTGGAGTGCCCCAGGGAAGTGTGGTAGGTCCGCTGTTGTTTTCTATCTACATAAATGATCTTTTGGATAGCGTGGATAGCAATGTGCGGCTGTTTGCTGATGATGCTGTAGTGTACGGGAAGGTGTCTACGTTGTGTGACTGTAGGAGGATACAAGATGACTTGGACAGGATTTGTGATTGGCGTAAAGAATGGCAGTTAACTCTAAATATGTAAATTAATGCAGATGAATAGGAAAAAGAATCCCGTAATGTTTGAATACTCCATTAATACTGTATCGCTTGACACAGTCACGTCGATTAAATATTTGGGCGTAACATTTCAGAGCGATATGAAGTGGGATAAGCATGTAATGTCAGTTGTGGGGAAGGCGGATAGTCGTCTTCGGTTCATTGGTAGAATTTTGGGAAAATGTAGTTCGTCTGTAAAGGAGACCGTGAATTGTGGTTCGAACGATGATTGTTGTGATAGCTAAAATGCAGATCAAAAATACAGTATCTTCGTAGCCCAAAGAAAACGTTACAGTAATAGCTTTCAGTGACAAGAAAAAGGCTGTAAAATCTTTGGTTAGGTGAAGGAGGGGGAAAATGCTTATAGTTAAGCAGTGTCCAAAGCCAGCTTCGTTTCGTAAAATCTGACAGTGAATCGTATAAATGGAAGAAAGATTTAGAGAAACTGCGAAACATGAGCTGAAATGAAACTCGCTAAAGTGTGAAAGAAAAACAATTTGAGAGATTTAGAACTGCTTGTGTCAGTCAATTAACCGTTACCGAGGGAGATGTGCGTGTCTGGACGCTCTGAACTGCAAGTGAGATGAGCATTCCTGATTTCCATGCTTCTTTCTCCTTGTTAAACAGGTTTAGGAAATTGTACGGAAAACGAATTTACTTCAAATAAAAATGTAGAGATGTCATTAATAGTTAATGCTACAGAGAAATTCGTAGCTGGCCTAAGATAAAGATTCTTTTTGCCATCTAAAATACTGTGTATACAGCCAATAAGTCAGGTTTTTGCAAGAACTGCGTGCAAACTACATTTAATCATTTCGAGCGAAAAAGGACAGAGTCGCTCTGTGGTTAATGAATACTATGACACATTTGTACACAACAATTCCAGTGATACATATCAGTGGATTATTTCTTCCGCAGCTTTGTATCTTTCGTTAGGAACTTCATATCAATTTAGGAGTAAGAATTTAAAAAAAAAAGACTATTTAGCTGCAAAAATCTTGTAATCAACATACCAAAATCTGGGAAAATGGGAGAGAATAAGTTTCAGTATTACATCCGATACGTCTCCTTACCAGTTGTGGAAAATAATTCATTGTTTTTTGAACCCTTGGCCTGGCCATAACAATACCTCTGTTTTTAGGAGGATGGCTAAAAGCCTGTTAAGATTATACGAATTCCGCCTGGAACTAATAGTGTGATTCAGCCTCTCGACAAACAGATTTTTCTACAGATTATTACATTTTTCTGGAAGTTTCCAGACAATATGCTTTTCGATAGCTCATTGTCATTTCACGTTTTGTCAGTGGATCAGTATTGTTACAATTCGTACATCTGCCCATTGTCAGTTTGCATCCCCAAGTTTCACGAATATGATCAAGTATGTCTGGTGCGCAGCACAATATGCAGAATAACGGCCTTGACCATTTCTTTATCCATCCCAGTTTTGTCTAAATAAAACTAGTAATTACTGTGAAGTACCTCAATGCACAAATTTTTCTTTTATCAGGTGTGTCTGGTGATAGGAAAATGTTTGTTTCCTTCATCCAAGGGACACTTCGCATTTTTGTGACGACTAAGGGAATAAACAAGGAACTGTTTCATTATTAGTTAAATGTTCATATTTAGGAATTATCATAAGAAATGTGCTACATTAATTGTTATAATATATTTCATGTCTCCATATTAAAGTCCTGATTGATGGAAGTCGTCTCTAATGTAACATCATATGTTGCCTTGATTTTCTTTCCTCTACTTGTGACTCGTGTAACAATTACATCAGCAGCAGTTTAGCTGACGGTATGAATAGCAAGTTATTCAAAAAACCAATGATTAGAGGCATTTTTGTTGTGGTTTAAATGCTTGAAATTAACGTGTCTGCACGTAAGATTTCGGACTATTCTGGGCTATGTTCTCTCGTCGCGGTTGCGTCTGTTTATTCGCTGATTCGCACGATCGGAAGGAAAGGTTGTATAGACTGCTGTTACAGGTGGCTCTTTGTGTGGCAAATATGAGTAATACTACAATTCAAAAAAAATACTTGCAGTGCGTCTTAGCAGATAAAATTCTGACAGTGCATTTATTTCAGCGTAATCTTCCTGTGTGAAAAATTTCGGGGAGGATCTCGACATATTGGATTCAACTTTCCCGGAGTTAGGCCAACAACATGTGACGCAGGATCCCCAGACCTCAATAACTGAACCTTTGGTTATGGGGACACTTGAAGGAATCGGTCGACGGCCCGCCAATTAACGATGTGCGGACACTATATATCGCGTCTTCAATGCGTGCCAGCAGGTACAACAATAACCGGGTATACTTCAAAGGACACGTCATTTCTTACGCCGGAAGGCAGAGAGGTTCATTGTCACGAATGGATTCATGACACCCTTAAACACGTGTTTATTGGACTTATCTCAGAAAATACATTTCTAGACCTATATTTATTGGATCTTTTCTCTTGTATCGATGAGTACTACCACCTCTCAAAGTATTCGACAGTTTTTTTAGCATCCTGCAGAGTAGGTACATTTGGTGAAGTAACTTTAAATGAAAATGGTAAGAAATTAAGAGATTTTGCTACATTTAACCAGTTATAAACTACAAATACGTTCTTTAGCAAGAAAGATACAGTTAAATACATCTGAAATGCATGAGCTTCATCCTCAGTTGTTGCTAATATAATAGTTATGTAAAAATAAGCTCTCAAATTCGAAATACTCGTGTATTTAGTGGTAGCGATACAGGCTCCAATCACATCCTAGTTACTTGAAAGATTGAAATATGGGCAAACTGGAGGAAACAAACTAATATAAAAGCCAAAGCTTGAAATTTAAAGTTCATCATCTACAGGAAGCAAGCATAAGGAATTTACGTCAATAAAGACTCATGTGATCTGAAAATGGCTGAAACTAAACACAATATTAAAGAAGAATGAAAAAGATTACAATCAGCAGTGTTGAAAATAGCTAATGAGGTACTTGGGAAAAATCAAACTAGGAAAGGGGTTTGAAAATAAGGAATATCGGAAATTACCAACAATATTAAAGAAAAGCAAATTGCTTATAATGCCTATTACAAACAAGGATGAACAAAGCATGGGAAATTACAAACACAAAACAAGTAAAACAAAGAATTTAATAAAAAGATGCTGTAATGAATCCTGGGAAAGTTGCGTTGCTCATTTGAACATGACATTTACAGAAGACGGAATATAGCGTTTAAACTTATGAAACACAGGAATAAAATGGATAAAGGTACTGCACAAATTAATGTAATAATGAAAAATCAATGGATACAACATTACAGAATTTTTTGGTATGATGAAGACACTGAAATAACTTTTTGAATTAAAACAGATAATAAATAATTTATAGATCAAACAGAAATCAATGAAAAGCAGCACTAAATTTAATAAAAAATAGAAAGTCTGCTGGCCTAGATGGAATTAACGCTGAATTAATCAAATATAAAAAAATCTTTTTAGAATGTGACTTTATACATTTTTTAAATGTGTTGGAAGAACTGTTGCATACCTGAAGACTGGAACAAAGCTTAAGTTTTTTCTATATTTGAGAAGGTGGCAGGAAAGGTACAGGAAATTATGGAGGTATAAGTTTACTAAATGCAAGATATAAGAATTACAGGGTTTTCTTAATCAAAGATTGCAGACTATTGCTGACACAATAATTTTAGAAACCAGGCCTCAGGAAAGGACATTCATGTAATGATAATATATTCATAATAAGACAAGTAGTTGAAAAAGTTCGGAATTTCGATTATAAAGGCTTTTAGCATTTATCCATTATGAGAAAGTCTTTGATAAGTTAAATAGACCCATTAGAAAGTAATGGTTTTCCTAAACTCTTTATTGATACAATGAAGAGTTTAAGCATCATTACAAAAATAGTTATAAGTTCAGCCTCGAAAATGTTGGATGAAATTGGTTGCTGTTCAACAGTAGTGTTCCCTCACTTCATTTAATTTATATGTTGATGACCCAAGTATGGAGTGGAAATTTGAAGTAAAGTTAGGAATTAAAATACGATCGAGAGTTTTTTAAAGATCAGATTTACTTTCAGTCCCACTGATCCGTAGTGAGGAGGTCCTCCAGCATGTAGAACATGTCAGAAAAACACTAATACATTACAAATATTAACAACTAAAGTTAAACAAATAAGTTGATGTACCTTTCACAGGTCCCAAGTGGAATTATTGTCATTTTTTTAATGAAGACTATATGAAAGGAACAGCACAGCAAAATTCACTTTACCATGGAGATAGAAAAGAATGGGGTACTGCCTTTTCTCAAAGTGGAAGTTTACCGTAAACTGGAGGAGAAGCTTGGACACAGAGTTTATAGGAAGCTCACCAACACGGACAGGCACCTGCATGCATCCTCCCACCACCATCCTAAGCAAAAGAATTCGGCTTTGCAAACTTTAACTAAGAGAGCCTACAGGATCAATGATGAACACAACCTGCAAGCTGAATTGCTGAACCTTGGGTCCATTTTTGGAGCTAATGGCTACGACATGAGCATCATACACAAAACCATGGCGCCGAAGGAGAAGGTCAACAGGGAAATGCAGAACGAAGCTCAAAACACCGCCGTGCTACCATATGTACAAGAGGTTACTGAGCGTCTGGGCAAAATTCTCCATCGGGCAGGCATTAAGCCGATTTTTCGTAGCAACAACATAATAAAAGGCATTCTGTTCTCGACGAAAGACACAATTGACAAGTTTCATGCCAGCCGGAGTTTATGAAATTGAGTGCGAATGTGGACTGGTGTATGTAGGTGAGACCGGGCGTCCAACAAGCACAAGGTTAACTGAACACGAGAGATATATCTGCCTAAAACAATACAAGAAATCAGCAGTGGCAGAACATTAGGAACTGTGCAGGATGAAGATCGAATTTCGAGAGGCCCCCGTACTGGCAAAACAGCCGTTTAGTTTGAGGAGGAAGAGTAGAGAGGCTATAGAAATAGCCAAGCAACCCGACAACATGAATAGAGAAGACGGGTACCGACTTCCAGCGTCTTGGTTGCCAGCTGTGGCAGCTCGGTGGAAGGACAGTTCTCGCAGAGCAACAGGCGCGCGGTAGGCCAAAGCCATGGAGGGCACACAAAGCGCTGACGCGGCCTAGTCGATACTCGGCAGTTAGTAAACAGCGCTACGCTGTAGTCACCGCTTAGTCTCCTATTGGCCGATTTCCACCAATGGCAAGCAGTAAAGGAAACTCCAATGGAAAACGCCCATTTCCGCCAATGACAGCAAGCAATGCAAAGATCAATAAAATGAACTCCTAATACCCTTCCTCCTCCTCCTCACATCCAATGGCAGCAATCCTGCATAGCATATAAGTATCAAAACTAGTGCTCATTCAGCAGTTAGCAATACACCCTGCGGAAGGCGCCTTGCAACAGTCACCGAAACGTCGAAATTTTACAGATGACAATGCGGCCTCAAACCCAGAACAATTTTACTGACTATGACAACGGCCGCAGAAGCCTTTGTATTTATTTTTGTATTTATAAGGTAATAAACATATGATAGAACTACTACAATACTTATTTACAATGAACATAATACTGCACTGAAGTTGTGCAGAAATTAGATTGTACTTTACAAACACACACACACACACACACACACACACACACACAAAACAGTTGGTTCTACTGAGAAATTCATCAATGGAGTAGAAAGAGTTGGCCACCAATAAATCTTTTAGGCTTCTCTTAAACTGAATTTCATTGGTTGTTAAGCTTTTTATGGCTGCTGGCAAGTTATTGAAAATGTATGTTCCTGAATAATGCACACCTTTTTGTACACAAGTAAGGTACTTTAAATCCTTGTGAGGATTATTCTTATTTCTAGTATTGATTCCATGAACTGAGCTGTTGGTTTGAAAAAGTGATATATTTTTAATGACAAATTTCATTTAGGAATAAATATATTGGGAAGCAGTAGTAGTTCCCTAAACAGGCCTCTGCAGGATGTTCTTGAGTTCACACCACATATAACTCTTACTGAACGTTTTTGTGCCCAGAAAACTTTAGCTTGGCTTGATGAATTACCCCAAAAAATAGTCCCATATGACATTATGGAGTGAAAGTAAGCATAGTATGCCAGCTTCTTCATTTTTATATTCCCTGTGTCTGACAGAATTCGCATTGCAAACAGAGATTTGTTTAGATGCTTCAGCAGTTCTGTAGTGTGCTGCTCCCAGTTGAATTCATTATCAAGCTGTAGTCCCACGAATTTACTACTATCCACTTCTTCTATGTGTTTGTCATCATATGTTAGACATATATTCGTGGAACACCCCTCACAAGTTCTGAACTGCGTGTATTGTGTTTTTTCAAATTTTATTGACTAAGAATTGGCTAGGAACCAGTGATTAATGTCCACAAATATTTTACTAGCCGATATTTCTAAGACTACACTTGATTTTCTATTTATTGCAATGTTTGCGTCATTGGCAAACAAAACAAACTTGGCATCTGGTCATGTTATTGATGAAAGGTTGTTGTTATGCACAATAAAAAGTAAGGGCCCTAAGATGAAACCTTGTGGGACCCCAAATGTAATTAGTTCCCAGTTGGATGATGCCTGATAGCTTAATACAATGCTCTTTCCTAATAACACCCTTTGTTTTCTGCCAGAGGTATAAGGTTTGAACCACTCTGCAGCATTTTCTGTTACCCCATAATATTCTAATTTATTTAAAAGGTATTATACACTGTCAGATGCCTTTGACAGATCACAGAATATACCAGATGCCTGCAATTTTTTGTACAGTGTAAGTGTAGATACCCTTCTCAATATCAGAACCCTTTAGAAATTCGAACTGCGAGTTTGACCGTATGTTATTTGTGATAGGATGGTTATAAAGCCGATTGTACATTACCTTTTCTAAAATTTTTGAGAATGCTCACAAAAGTGAAATTAGATGGAAATTTGACACTATTTCTATATCTTCCTTTTTAAACAGTGGCTTAACTTCAGCATATTTCAACCATTTAGGGGAAATATTCCACTGAAAAACGACTGGTTACAAACATAGCTTAATATGATACTTAACTCAGAATCACATTCTTTAATTAACTTTATTGATATTTCATCATACCCACTAGATGCTTTTCATGTTAAGGATTTTATGATGGACATTACTTCTGCTATAGTAGTGAGGGTCAACTTCATGTTATGGAAGTTACTTGAAACGACTGGGCTGTGGTATCCCGTGGCAGCATCTATAGTACCTGACAACTCCATCTTTTCATTAACAGTTATAAAATATTCGTTAAAAAGTTCTGCAAGAGTATACGCATCTCTCGTCAATGTATCATTTACTCTTAATGCTATTTGCCCCTCTTCTTGCCTGGTTCTACTGGTATCCTCCTTCACTACACCCCATATTGTCTTTATTTTGTTCTCTGATATGACTATCTTTTCCTTGTAATACATTTGCTATGATGTCCATGTTGCACTCTTTAATATTTTGCAGTATTTCTTGTAATTTACTGTAGCATCAACATCAGAACTGTTTCGGAGTGACAGATACAGTTTTCTTTTTGTTTTACAAGATCCTTAATTCCTTGAGTAATCCATGGCTTCTTTGTAGACTTTGCGCTAACCTTGGTTAGCTTTGAGCGAAAGCAGTATTCAGATTAAGTAAACACTTTATTAGCAATAGTGTTATATTTTTCATTCATGCCATGAGCACTGCAAACACTCCAGTGAATGTCTCTGAGGAGTGTCCTAAAATAATCAATTTTTGGCTTAGATTATCCTCTTGAGTTCAGATTTTACAGATTTTATATCCTGTTCATTATTAACGTTTAACAGATGGAATGCATATCATGGTCTGAGAGGCCATTGACTATTGGTTTTATAATATAATTTTGTTCATTGGACTTCTCTATAAAGATATTATCAATGGCTGTTTCTGATCAATAGGCTACCCTAGTTGGAAACTTTATAGTGGGACTTAAGTTGAATGATAGTGTCACTAACTCAAATAAGTTCTTATTGGGAGAGTTCTCAAGGAAATCTACATCGAAGTCACCAGCAACCACTATTTCTTTGTTTTTGGTTGTTAAATGGGCCAGTACAGCTTCAAAGTTACCTGCAGGTGCTCGATATACATTTAATATTATGAAGGATATTTTATGAAATTCTACTTCTGTTTCACATGCTGGCATATGTTGTTCTAGGCAAAATTTATGAACGTCTATGTTCTTAAATTTATAACAATTCCTGATGAATATTGCAACTCCTCCTTTCTTCATTTCTGCTCTACAAAAGTGAGATGCTAACTTAAATCCTGTAACACTTATAAGTTCTATACCAGTGGTCACATGATGTTCAGAGAGGCAGATTATGTAAGCTGGTTTTGAGGACTATGCAGATAATTAATTCACTGATTTTATTTCTCAGTCCTCGAATATTTTGATCCAATAAAGATAGTTGAAATTTCACATTGACTGACTTAAATTTGGGTAGAGCTGTAATTTCTGCTGATTGTTGAAAATTCTTAACCAACAGCTGATTATGCTGATGTAATTAACTAGAATTATGTTTTTTTTCTGGTTTCTCTCTCACTCTGAAGATTTGTATCAAATCCTAACCTCTGTTAAAACTTGGTTTCTTTCTGTCCTCCCTACCCTAAAAAGGGGTCTTTTCTGAATCCTATAACCACTGGTATTTTATCACTCATGACAGAGCCTCCCCCCTTTAACCTTCCTGCTATTTTACCAGCCAGTTTACCCTTCCGTTTGCTGTTGAGGTGAAGGCCATGCCCAGTATAATCTCACTTATATACCATTAAATATTCCATTTCATGCTAATGACCAGATAATTATACAGGAGACTGATGATAATTTACAAAAAGCAGTATATACAATAAACTGAGCTAAAACACAATATACTACAATTTAACTACACCTGCAAATAAAATGAAGACAAATGCTTTCAAAGGGAAGAACCCAGTCAAGTTGAGAATAATAATAAAACAGAAAATTTTAGAGGAAGTATCCCACTTCACAAATAGGAAACTATAAAGCTATATCTGTATTTACTCTTGTATGCGGTTTTGAATCAAGGACAATAACAAAAAAAGAAAAATCACATATACAAGCACCTGACATGAAGTTCATGAGATATGTAGGTCTGTAAAAAAATGGATACAATGAAGCACTTTATTTTTTACAGGTCCGTCTTGATCACACCGTTTTTACACTTCACTATTACCGGTTTCGGCTACTGCCATGTTCAGTTCATAAACTATTCTGGTGTGGTATCAACTTCAGACTAAACATGTAGGTACATTATAAGTGCTTACTATATACCTAAATGTTTAGTTTGACGTTGATACTAAATCATGTATTTTATGATCTGAAGATGGCAGTAGCCGAAACCAGTAATAGTGAGTTGTAACATTTGTGTGATCAAGACGGACCTGTAAAAAATAAAGTGTCAAAATATGATCACGGACTCAGTTGAAGACTTTATGTCTTCAACTGATAAGACATAATAAAGAATGAAGCAATAAGATCAGATTCAAAGATTTTTTCAGTTAATGACACGCTAGAATACAGTAGAATGAATCTAAAGGATCATATTGATAGAATGATAGAAAATAGCTTACCAAAAAATAACAAATTATCGCCGGAATGGAAAGAGAGAATTAGGAAGGACTTGTAAGAGGTGGACGGATGGCAGAGACTAAAACATGTGAGTATAACAGCTAATCCCTGGAAGGCGTTGATGATGATGATCGTTTCACACACTAGGCCCTACACTGGCCTCGCCATAACAGGATTCAACAACTTGTAAAACTTTAATAGAAACCCAGCCAAGCATCCGTGTCTGCACAACCAAAGTTTTGAACTGGACTGTAGTAACCGAACGAGGGTCACGATGTACTCTAGAAACTTCCTCTCACTCTCAGGCGACACGGGATTTTGCCATTTATCGGTACGCGTGCAGTAGCATACAGGAGTGAAGAAGTGACAAAGTCAAGTTGAGATTTTTCAGGTCTTTGTGGTTGGAGAAAGTACAGAATGACTCGTATGTTAGGGTAATGAGGTAGACATGATGATAGGAAAATGAGACTCTGGGTTGGCTTATTGGTCTGCTTTTTATTGCTTCTTTGAGTGTTAGCAAGGAAAATGCAGAGGCGCACAGACACTGGTTCGTCACAATATAAGTGACATACAGACATGAGTACTTGTAGACAATTGTACGATGGAAACCAGAGGTACGACCGGGTAGGGTTTGCAAGTCCTTCTTAGTCATTCACATGCTATCTGCTGTAGGGTCGTTCATCCGAGGCTACTGTCGCTGGAGCTCAAATGGCTCTGTGCACTATGGGACTTAACAGCTATGGTCATCAGTCCCCTAGAACTTAGAACTACTTAAACCTAACGACATCACACAACACCCAGTCATCACGAGGCAGAGAAAATCCCTGACCCCGCCGGGAATCGAACCCGGGAACCCGGGCGCAGGAAGCGAGAACGCTACCGCACGACTACGAGCTGCGGACTCGCTGGATCTCTTCTGTTCGTTGGAACTCTCGAACTCTACGAACTCTGTCTTGCTTGACGTTTCAGAGCCTCTGTAAATTGCGTCATGCTAATTGCTTATAGATGATATTGCCGCTTTTTACCTCCAATTCGCAATCAGAGAGCAAATCTGTGGTTTCTCAATGCATATTACGTCTTAACCGACTGCTGAAAGTGGCTTGTACTGTGCGCCGCTACCTAAGTTACTAGGTTTACTGCTTATGTTCATTCCTGGATGATTTTTTCTTTTATTTCCGGCAACCTTTCATGATTCGGTCACTAAAGAACACAAACGGTAAGGCATTTTCTAACACTGTCGAGGCTAGACGCATAATACGGCTTATATCAACTTGTATCCCGTCAGCACCAGCTTCCTTGGATCCAAGACGCCCAACAGGCTGGCAGAAACCGACGTCCCTTGTTGACAGCAAAACCATTGCAGGCCCAGACCCCAGACTCCACCTTGCTGCCTCCACTGCTATGCTGCGTGGACATCAGACACTCGCTTGCTGACCCTCTTCATACTCATAAGTCTCCACAAATGCTCTTCGCAGCTTCTACAGGGTGTTTCAAAAATGACCGGTATATTTGAAACGGCAATACAAACTAAACGAGCAGCGATAGAAATACACCGTTAGTTGCAATATGCTTGGGACAACAGTACATTTTCAGGCGGACAAACTTTCGAAATTACAGTAGTTACAATTGTCAACAACAGATGGCGCTGCGGTCTGGGAAACTCTATAGTACGATATTTTCCACATATCCACCATGCGTAGCAATAATATGGCGTAGTCTCTGAATGAAATTACCCGAAACCTTTGACAACGTGTCTGGCGGAATGGCTTCACAAGCAGATGAGATGTACTGCTTCAGCTGTTCAATTGTTTCTGGATTCTGGCGGTACACCTGGTCTTTCACGTGTCCCCACAGAAAGAAGTCACAGGGGTTCATGTCTGGCGAATAGGGAGGCCAATCCACGCCACCTCCTGTATGTTTCGGATAGCTCAAAGCAGTCACACGATCATCGAAATATTCATTCAGGAAATTAAAGACGTCGGCCGTGCGATGTGGCCGGGCACCATCTTGCATAAGCCACGAGGTGTTCGCAGTGTCGTCTAAGGCAGTTTGTACCGCCACAAATTCACGAAGAATGTCCAGATAGCGAGATGCAGTAATCGTTTCGGATCTGAAAAATGGGTCAATGATTCCTTTGGAAGAAATGGCGGCCCAGACCAGTACTTTTTGAGGATGCAGGGACGATGGGACTGCAACATGGGGCTTTTCGGTTCCCCATATGCGCCAGTTCTGTTTATTGACGAAGCCGTCCAGGTAAAAATAAGCTTCGTCAGTAAACCAAATGCTGCCCACATGCATATCGCCGTCATCAATCCTGTGCACTATATCGTTAGCGAATGTCTCTCGTGCAGCAATGGTAGCGGCGCTGAGGGGTTGCCGCGTTTGAATTTTGTGTGGATAGAGGTGTAAACTCTGGCGCATGAGACGATACGTGGACGTTGGCGTCATTTGGACCGCAGCTGCAACACGGCGAACGGAAACCCAAGGCCGCTGTTGGATCACCTGCTGCACTAGCTGCGCGTTGCCCTCTGTGGTTGCCGTACGCGGTCGCCCTACCTTTCCAGCACGTTCATCCGTCACGTTCCCAGTCCGTTGAAATTTTTCAAACAGATCCTTTATTGTATCGCTTTTCGGTCCTTTGCTTACATTAAACCTCCGTTGAAAACTTCGTCTTGTTGCAACAACACTGTGTTCTAGGCGGTGGAATTCCAACACCAGAAAAATCCTCTGTTCTAAGGAATAAACCATGTTGTCCACAGCACACTTGCACGTTGTGAACAGCACACGCTTACAGCAGAAAGACGACGTACAGAATGGCGCACCCACAGACTGCGTTGTCTTCTATATCTTTCACATCACTTGCAGCGCCATCTGTTGTTGAAAATTGTAACTACTGTAATTTCGAAAGTTGGTCCGCCTGAAAATGTACTGTTGTCCCAAGCATATTGCAACAAACGATGTATTTCTATCGCTGCTCGTTTAGTTTTTATTGCCGTTTCAAATATACCGGTCATTTTTGAAACACCCTGTATGATGACAGTGTCCGCCCCGTCCCCTAGATACACGGCCAGTTATCAAGCATTCAAAGTTGACAGCACACCAGAGGACAGCGAACAACTTTCAGGCAAACCCTTAACAAGCTGAAATGACGCGAGGAGTTTCGTCATGGAAGACCCTGCGAAAGCTTGTGAACACGACAGGGGTAAACAATGAATCGGTACATTTCATTTTGACCCACTATTTGCGACGCAGAGGACCGATCTGCAAACAGCAAAATCTTGGCAGCTCCATCATGATAATGCATACGGGCCTTCTGTGCATCTCATTCACACTTTCCTCGCCAAATAAAATGTTTCTATGATCAGTCAAGCAAGCTCTTTACTTCTCCGACATGCTTCATGCGACTTTTGGCTACCTCTTGAGCTGAAAATGAGAGGGGCATCATGCGGATTTCGACGCTATGGCTGATCACCATTCGAAAAGACACACCCCAGAATTGTTTCCAACGACTGGGAGTGTGCGCGTTACCAAAGAGATTAGTGCAACAGACTCTCTAAATTTTGACAGCGTCATAATTTATACAGTATAATATCGGAGTGTGTATTGAGCATTACTAGTATTTCTCTTAGGACTACCATTGCGAACAGAGGTAGAAGTCTGAAGACTACAGGTTCTCTCTGGCCTTGCTGAACTTCTTTTCTGACAGAAGAGTATTCGTGCTAAACACGGCTTGCCACGTTTAGAATTCTAAGTCATTTTTGAGATGCTTAGCTCTCGTGCTGCTTTATTTTCCAAAACCTATCAGAAAAATTTGTAGAGTAAGAATAATGTCTTGAAAACAGGGAAAAGATGAATATCAAGAAACGTAAATCAGGGAAAACGGAATGTAGCGGAAGTGAATCATGCGATGCTGATGGAGTTAGATTAAGAAATGAGACTCTGAAGGTAGCCGATGAGTTCTGCTAATTTGTTAGCATAGTAACTGATGATGGTCGAAGTAGAGAGGATATAAAATGGCCTGGCAAAGGCAAAAAAAAGATTCTGGATAAGAGGAATTTGTTAAAATGTGATATAACTTTAAGTGTTAGGGAGTCGTTTTAGAAGGTATTTTTGTGCAGTGTAGCTTTCTACTGAAGTTAAACGAGGACGATAAGCTGTTCAGATAAGAAAATAGGAGCTTACGAAGTTTGGTGCTGCAGAAGAACGCTGAAGATTAGATGGGTAGTTCTAATAACTAACGAATCGAATTGGGAAAAAAAGAAATTTGTGGCACAGATTGACGAAGAGAAGGGAGTGGTTCAGAGAACACTTTCTGGGGAATTAAGATACTTCAGTTTTGTAATGGAGAGAAGTGCAGAGTAAAAATTGTAGGCAGATACCTAGACTTGAGTACATGAAGGTCATTGAAATCGTTGTAGATTGCAGTAGTTATTAGGAGATGAAGATGCATAGGATAAACTAGAGTGCTGAGTTCCATCAAAGCAGTCGGTTTTTCATTTTGATACGATTTATTGTACGAGGGTTGACTGAAAAGTAATGCCTCCACCTTTTTAACTGTTCAATGTTGGCAGCATTGGTATGCAGCAGGCACTGGCTTGTTCCGTAGCCTCTTCTCTTTAACTCCAGTTGGCGGGAAGCCTTAGCATTGAACGGTTGTGTTGTTACAGTGTAAAGTATGGAATCCAGCGCAGACAGTCGGTCGACGCGATTTAAGCAACGTGCAGTCATTGAATTCTTGACAGCAGAAGGTGTCACCCCAAAGGAGATACTGTAGAAAATCACCAGCATTTTCCTACTGACCCTAATTTTTTGAAACTGCGCTCAATAACCATCTTGTAATCGGGAATCACATCACTTTTTGGGCATTGCGAATAGTCAGCGCGAAAGGGTGAACATTGAAGTTGACGAACTGTGTTTTTCGTGTTAATGGGTCCGTTTTCAAGGACTACAAGCATATAAAGGAAAATTATGTAGACGCAGGCAGCAGATGATCTACTTTCAATTTGTATTATATGTTATAAGCGAACTGTTGTTAAATTTTCAATTTATCACTGCTACCATAATTTCCTTCCTCTTTTACAATTTCATAGAAAGAACAGACAAATCTTTGATCATTTAAAGGAAATGAAGCATTGTTCTTCATTGCTACGTCACTTCCAGCCTACGGTTGGTGCGGTACTGCAGTGCTACCGATGTTGTGCGACGACAGCGAGAAACTGCCGTGCAGACCAGGCAGGGGCTAAGTCTTGTACACGCGCACCTTCAGCCACGAAACACGGCAACAAGGGCGCTATTGTCTCAGTAATGCTTACCAGTTCTTATGCCGTGTGTTTGTTGCTCGTTTCTGTCGACATTGTTGTTGAAATAGTACTGATGGGTTTCCCCTGTTTCTATAATAACGCAATACTGTGAGCCAATGCAAAATTTTTGAATAAAAAATTATTTGTTTTGTAAATAAAACTGCCTTTTCCTGCTGCTAGTTACTTTATTTATACAAAGTAACTAGTGTGGTGTCACCGCCAGACACCACACTTGCTAGGTGGTAGCTTTAAATCGGCCGCGGTCCATTAGTACATGTCGGACCCGCGTGTCGCCACTGTCAGTAATTGCAGACCTAGCGCCACCACATGGCAAGTCTAGAAAGACGTACTAGCACTCGGCCTAGTTGTACGACGACTTTGCTAGCGACTACACTGACGAAGCCTTTCTCTCATTTGCCGAGAGACAGTTAGAATAGCCTTCATCTAAGTCCATGACTACGACCTAGCAAGGCGCCATTAACCATATCTGGAGAGAGTCTCACTTGTATTAACAATAGCGATGTACCACAAGGATGGAATTAAAGTTAAGTATTAAAGATGCTACGTACTTTTCTTTAGTGCATTCATAATGTATCCTGTTCCAGAATTCACGCCAGTCGGCGTGTGTGTACGCGTGCCTTTCGGTTACCCGTCACTGTGGACTGGCTGTCTTGTCAGTCCACTACAACTAGCATCAGGAAAAGGCAGTTTTATTTACAAAACAAGTATTTATATGCTTGCTACGGAGGATGGCCTCACAAACAAAAAAACTATTTTTTTAAACAGTTTTATTTAAAAACGAAACATTTTAGCACTGTTGCTGTAACTAATAGATACTTCACTTTCTTTACTAGGTTATTTGTGAAAAATAATAAGGACACCTGTTATAAAAGAGACCGAACAAATGCCGAAAAATGTACCGGTTGTGCAGAACTAAAATAGGCATCGGTTCTAACCAGTCAGTTTTTGCCATCCGTAGTCCAGCGATAGATAGGGCATTGCTGGGAGATGTGCTCGTTTATTTCCGCACAGTGGCGACTCGACAGGGTAGTGCGGCCTCGAGCGTGGCGCGAGATCTTGAGATCTTTGACAATCGATCACGGACCAGCACAAAAAAAAAAAAAAAAAAAAAAAAAAGAACTTGTTGCATGTTATATCTACATAATTCACCAATTTAAATGAGAGTTATACAGTTCGTCATCTATAATGGAAACTATGAAAAAATCATTCTCACAACACTCGAGGTGGGGGGGGGGGGGGGAGCAGGGTAGAGGGTATGGTTAGGAGCGCTACGGCCCTCCTTCGAGTCGCGCGTGATTGAAAAAATATCTACATCTACACTCCTGGAAATTGAAATAAGAACACCGTGAATTCATTGTCCCAGGAAGGGGAAACTTTATTGACACATTCCTGGGGTCAGATACATCACATGATCACACTGACAGAACCACAGGCACATAGACACAGGCAACAGAGCATGCACAATGTTGGCACTAGTACAGTGTATATCCACCTTTCGCAGCAATGCAGGCTGCTATTCTCCCATGGAGACGATCGTAGAGATGCTGGATGTAGTCCTGTGGAACGGCTTGCCATGCCATTTCCACCTGGCGCCTCAGTTGGACCAGCGTTCGTGCTGGACGTGCAGACCGCGTGAGACGACGCTTCATCCAGTCCCAAACATGCTCAATGGGGGACAGATCCGGAGATCTTGCTGGCCAGGGTAGTTGACTTACACCTTCTAGAGCACGTTCGGTGGCACGGGATACATGCGGACCTGCATTGTCCTGTTGGAACAGCAAGTTCCCTTGCCGGTCTAGGAATGGTAGAACGATGGGTTCGATGACGGTTTGGATGTACCGTGCACTATTCAGTGTCCCCTCGACGATCACCAGTGGTGTACGGCCAGTGTAGGAGATCGCTCCCCACACCATGATGCCGGGTGTTGGCCCTGTGTGCCTCGGTCGTATGCAGTCCTGATTGTGGCGCTCACCTGCACGGCGCCAAACACGCATACGACCATCATTGGCACCAAGGCAGAAGCGACTCTCATCGCTGAAGACGACACGTCTCCATTCGTCTCTCCATTCACGCCTGTCGCGACACCACTGGAGGCGGGCTGCACGATGTTGGGGCGTGAGCGGAAGAGGGCCTAACGGTGTGCGGGACCGTAGCCCAGCTTCATGAAGGCGGTTGCGAATGGTCCTCGCCGATACCCCAGGAGCAACAGTGTCCCTAATTTGCTGGGAAGTGGCGGTGCGGTCCCCTACGGCACTGCGTAGGATCCTACGGTCTTGGCGTGCATCCGTGCGTCGCTGCGGTCCGGTCCCAGGTCGACGGGCACGTGCACCTTCCGCCGACCACTGGCGACAACATCGATGTACTGTGGAGACCTCACGCCCCACGTGTTGTGCAATTCGGCGGTACGTCCACCCGGCCTCCCGCATGCCCACTATACGCCCTCGCTCAAAGTCCGTCAGCTGCACATACGGTTCACGTCCACGCTGTCGCGGCATGCTACCAGTGTTAAAGACTGCGATGGAGCTCCGTATGCCACTGCAAACTGGCTGACACTGACGGCGGCGGTGCACAAATGCTGCGCAGCTAGCGCCATTCGACGGCCAACACCGCGGTTCCTGGTGTGTCCGCTGTGCCGTGCGTGTGATCATTGCTTGTACAGCCCTCTCGCAGTGTCCGGAGCAAGTATGGTGGGTCTGACACACCGGTGTCAATGTGTTCTTTTTTCCATTTCCAGGAGTGTACATTTATACTCCGCAAGCCAACCAACAGTGTGTGGTGGAGGGCACTTTACGTGCCACTGTCATTATCTCGCTTTCCTGTTCCAGTCGCGTATGGATCGCGGGAAGAACGTCTGCCGGAAAGTCTCCGTGCACGCTCGAATCTCTAATGTTACATTCGTGATCTCCTCGGGAGGTATAAGCAGGGGGAAGCAATATATTCGATACCTCATCCAGAAACGCACCCTCTCGAAACCTGCCGAGCAAGCTACACCGCGATGCAGAACGCCTCTCTTGCAGATTCTGCCTCTTGAGTTTGCTAAACATCTCGGTAACGCTATCACGCTTACCAAAGAAGCCTGTGACGAAACGCGCCGCTCTTCTTTGGATCTTCTCTATCTCCTCCGTCAACCCGACCTGAGACGGATCCCACACTGATGAGCAATACTCAAGTATAGGTCGAACGAGTGTTTTGTAAGCCACCTCCTTTGTAGATGGACTACATTTTCTAAGGACTCTCCCAATGAATCTCAACCTGGTACCCGCCTTACCAACAATTAATTTTCTATGATCTTTCCACTTCAAATCGTTCCACACGCATACTCCCAGATATTTTACAGAAGTAACTGCTACCAGTGTTTGTTCCGCTATCATATATAATGATACAATAAAGGATCCTTCTTTCTACGTATTCGCAATACATTACATTTGTCTATGGTAAGGGTCAGTTGCCACTCCCTGCACCAAGTGCCTATCTGCTGCAAATCTTCCTGCATTTCGCTGCAGTTTTCTAATGCTGCAAGTTCTCTGGAACAGGGTGGAAGATTGTAGGGTCCCGTATCAAAGCAGTCAGAACAGTGACGTAAACTAAAATTGCACAACGAGTTGCACTGCATGTAGTGCAATATCACGCAGAAGAAGTGCACGAATCTCTGAAACAGAAAATCGTTGTGGATGAGTGTTGTAATCAGGCAGTTCTCAGATGGCGGTCGGTGGCTGCAGCACTGTTTCTGCAGGCGCGGCTGTAGCGAGGCGGAGAAGTCGCGGGGTCGCACGATGCCACAGCCCAGCTATCGACCTGCCATTTCCGACCGATCGACTTGCGCAGTCCGACCCGTCCCGGCGTTGGTGAATTCGACGCGCGGGCACTCGGCCGTCAGCTGCGGCAGGCCGACGGGCCGAGGTGCAGCGCGGAGCTCGGTTGCGACCTGCGGGGTGGAGAGGGAGGTCTAGCCGGGCCCCGAGCAGAAATTGCGCCCGGCCCGGTAATAAGATGGCCGATAGTGGCGGCCGGCCAATTGAATGGCCGCCCATCCGACTGGCGCAATTAGAGGCGCGCCGGAGCGCCGTCACGAGCGGCCGGCCGCCATTACGGCTGATTACGCCTAATTACAGCTCCCATGTTTGTTTTACAGCAGCTGCCCGCTGCTTATCGCCGCCGGTCGTGACCGGCCCCGCGCGCCACCTCGCCGCCATTGTTTGCTCTGCCCGCAGCCCGCGCCGTCTTCTTTTTTTTTTTCTGGCATTACCATTATTTTATATAAAACGAGGCGCGGATAACAGGTTTGGCCAAAGTGCGCTCCCTGGCCCGCCACTCCCCTCAGACGCCGGAACACTGCACGGGCTGCACGGCTGGCTGTGGCAGACGTCCAGGGCAGCGACGGGGAAAACCGAGCAGCTAAAACCGATACCGGTATTATACTTCTGAACGACCGGCATTTTTCAGTATTGGTATGGTCTTAGTTACTTCTCATTGGTTTGAAATATTGCGTTGTGATAGAAAATGGGAAAGCGATATACAGGGTGGTCCATTGATCGTGACGGGGCCAAATATCTCACAAAATAAGCGTCAAACGAAAAAACTAGAAAGAACGAAACTTGTCTAGCTTGAAGGGGGAAACCAGATGGCGCTATGGATGGCCCGCTAGATGGTGCTGCCATAGCTCAAACGGATATCAACTGCGTTTTTTAAAATAGGAACCCCCATTTTTATTACATATTCGTGTAGTACGTAAAGAAATATGAATGTTATAGTTGGACCACTTTTTTCGCTTTGTGATAGATGGCGCTGTAATAGTCACAAATGTGTGGCTCACAATTTTACACGAACAGTTGGTAACAGGTAGGTTTTTTAAACCAAAATACAGAACATAGGTACGTATGAACATTTTATTTCGGTTCATCCAATGTGATACATATACCTTTGTGAACTTATGATTTCTGAGAACGCATGCTGTTACAGCGTGATTACCTGAAATACCACATTAATCCAATAAATGCTCAAAATGATGTCCGTCAACCTCAATGCATTTGGCAATACGTGTAACGACATTCCTCTCAACAGCTAGTAGTTCGCCTCCAGTAATGTTCACACATGCATTGACAATGCGCTGACGCATGTTGTCAGGCGTTGTCGGTGAATCACGATAGCAAATATCCTTCAACTTTCTCCACAGAAAGCCGGCCGCGGTGGCCGTGCGGTTCTAAGCGCTCCAGTCCGGAGCCGCACTGCTGCTACGGTCGCAGGTTCGAATCCTGCCTCGGGCATGGGTGTGTGTGATGTCCTTAGGTTAGTTAGGTTTAAGTAGTTCTAAGTTCTAGGGGACTGATGACCACAGCAGTTGAGTCCCATAGTGCTCAGAGCCATTTGAAACATTTTTTCCCCACAGAAAGAAATCCAGGGACTTCAGATCCGGTGAACGTGCGGTCCATGGTATGGTGCTTCGACGACCAATCCACCTGTCATGAAATATGTTATTCAATACCGCTTCAATTGCACGCGAGCTATGTGCCGCACATCCATCATGTTGGAAGTACATCGCCATTCTCTCATGCAGTGAAACATCTTGTAGTAACATCAGTAGAAAATTACGTAGGAAATCAGCATACATTGCACCATTTAGATTGCCATCGATAAAATGTGGGCCAATTATTCTTCCTCCCATAATGCCGCACCATACATTAACCCACCAAGGTCGCTGATGTTCCACTTGTCGCAGCCATCGTGGATTTCCCGTTGCCCAATAGTGCATATTATGTCGGTTTACATTACCGCTTTTGATGAATGACGCTTCGTCGATAAATAGAACGCGAGCAAAAAGTAGGTCATCGTTCCGTAATTTCTCTTGTGCCCAGTGGCAGAACTGTACACAACGTTCAAAGTCGTCGCCATGCAATTCCTGGTGCATAGAAATATGGTACAGGTGCGATTGATGTTGATGTAGCATTCTCAACACCAACGTCTTTGAGATCCCCGATACTCGCGCAATTTGTCTGCTACTGATGTGCGGATTAGCCACGACAACAGCTAAAACACCTTGTAAGACGTCGTGGTCTCCTGACCTTCATTGCTTACATATTCCACCCTCACAATCATAGTCCGCACATCGAGATGCTTCATTCGAACCCAAACTCGATAAGATAAAGTCAATGTTGTATGAATTCACATAAACGATATGCAAATAACAACATGGTTGAAATACTCGAGGCTGGCGTACACACATACATTCCAGACACGACGATCACAGGAGCTTTTAGTTCGGGAGACGCAAACCGCACAATGGGTCGGCGGTCCCTTCAGAGGACGAGTCAACCTCAAATGCCCGTGGAGCGGACTGCGTTTGCCCGAGTGAAAGGAATAATGACCCCCGTGTTCGGCTTAAAAGCAAATTCTGCTACATTGTGTGGGAGTGCCCAGCCTACGCATTCTTTACAAAAATAGCACACAGTTTCAGAGGTTTTCACAGGGAGACAGCAAAAGCCAAATGCCGATGCCACAGATTTCCGGATTGGTAGCCTTGAACGAAACGTCATTCTCCTGTTTTAGAAGAGCAATGCTGATTGGCAGACGATATTTCTGACACCTTGAGATGAAGGAGTAATGGAAGAGACCAAAAGATATACCCCATCACATCTAGCATGGGGAGGGGCCATTCCGTTGTCGCTCTTGGAGCGAGAACACTTAAATAGAGTGTGTGCGCTCGTACGTGTACTCAAAGAGCGAGGAACAAGTCTCTCCTCAGTACTTCACTGGGAGAGCACCTCTGTTGAGAGCGAATCGGAGTGCGACTCTATATTGATTCCTTGCGATTAAGCATTGTTCACTGTGTTGGCTGCCACACTTATTGTACAGCGTGAATGGACAGAGTTATAGTTAAACGCTTGCGAGCGTATTTTTGAGTGGACTGGTTATCTGACCTGTGTACCACGCCAATAGTTAGACTAGGGGCGAATAGGAGTCCTTGACTTCATCAAGGCGTAGGGAGAGTTTGACTGGCAAAGGTCAATCCAGATAGAACGACAGTTATCTTATTTGCCAGCAGCGAGCGGCGCAGACAGCAGTCATCGCAGCTTACGGTATTGTGTGCTACAGCTCTTGCGAGCCCCATATTTCCTCCACAACAGTACACTTCACTGCATTTCACACGCGACAGCCTCGACTGTACCTAGCAACATTCTAACAGATAATTATTCAAGTTGAGTAGGTGCAGCTCTCAGCCATTGTGTCAAGTCAATAACAATCTTAAACTTTGTATAGAAATTTCATTAGCGAATCCTATCCTTAAGAGGTAACTTCACATTCCGAAAAGAACCCGGAAATACCTTGTCCAGTTCATAACTAAAAGTGCCATTGAGATTTTCTCAGAATTTTTGGCAAAATAAATAACAATTTTCGTTAGTTTCATGTTTTTCTTACACTAACTAGCACTACTCCAGTACCCAAGTATCCCACTAGTTACGTAAGAAATTTTGTGAATTTTTGTGTCATTTCCTTAAAGCGGACGACTGCAGAAGATATTTATTGCTAAAGGTTTTTCAGACATTTCTCTTTAGAACGTTAGGAGCGTCTGTCTAACTTCTGTAGTAGTGTGTGGGTGGAAATTGCATCTTGCAGGAGCCACATGGTAAAGGGTACATCTCAGATTAATCTGTTGCGCAGAATGACAGAATAGCACCCACACGCTCACAGTATTATAGTTCTCAATAACCGGTGTTTTCCAGCGTTGGTATGGTCTTGGACAAGAAGAGAATAGAAGCTTTCGAAATGTGGTGCTACAGTAGAATGCTGAAGATTAGATGCGTAGATGACGTAACTCGCATTCGGGAGGACGACGGTTCAATCCCGCGTCCGGCCATCCTGATTTAGGTTTTCCGTGATTTCCCCAAATCCCTTCAGGCAAATGCCGGGATGGTTCCTTTCAAAGGGCACGGCCGACTTCCTTCCCTATCCTTCCCTAATCCGATGAGACCGATGACCTCGATGTCTGGTCTCCTTCCCCAAAACAACCAACCAACCTTACTATCCAACCGTCAACCCTGTATGACGTAACTAATGAGGAGTTATTGAAGAGAATTAGGGATAAGAGAAATTTGTGGCACACCTTGACTAGAAGAACGGATCGGTTGGTAGGAAATGCTCTGAGGCATCAGGGGATCACCAATTTAGTAGGTTAGGTTAGTGGTGTTTAACGTCCCGTCGACAACGAGGTCATTAGAGACGGAGCACAAGCTCGGGTTAGGGAAGGATGGGGAAGGAAATCGGCCGTGCCCTTTCAGAGGAACTATCCCGGCATTTGCCTGAAACGATTTAGGGAAATCACGGAAAACCTAAATCAGGATGGCTGGAGACGGGATTGAACCGTCGTCCTCCCGAATCCAATTTAGTATTGGAGGGCAGTGTGGAGAGTAAAAATCATAGAGGGAGACCAAGAGATGAATACACTAAGCAGATTCAGAAGGATGTAGGTTGCAGTAAGTACTGGGAGATGAAGAAGCTTGCACAGGATATAGTAGCATGGAGAGCTGCATCAAACCAGTCTCTGGACTGAAGACCACAACAACAACATGGTCTTGGTTAGTTCTCATTGGTTTGAAATATTGCGTTGTTATATAAAATGGGTAAAGCGATGTCAGCAGGTTGTGGCCGTGCGGTAGCGTTCTCGCTTCCCGCGCCCGGGTTCCCTGGTTCGATTCCTGGCGGGGTCAGGGATTTTCTCTGCCTCGTGATGACTGGGTGTTGTGTGCTATCCTTATGTTAGTTAGGTTTAAGTAGTTCTAAGTTCTAGAGGACTGATGACCACAGATGTTAAGTCCCATAATGCTCAGAGCCATTTTTTGGTAAAGCGATATATATGTGCTAATTTAATAACAATGCCGACGGAAACGAGCAACCAAACACGTGGCATAGGAACTGGTGCACCATTGCTGAGATCGGAAAGATTAACACGAAAAATAAGAGTTCCTCAAGCTCAGTTTTCAACCTATTCGTAATCCCAAAATAGTTGTATGATCACCCATTACAACACAATTTTTGATCAGGATTTCAAAAAGTTACGATCATTGACACACAATCAACATGGGTTTAGAAAACATCGTTCCTGTGTAACACAACAAGCTCTTTATTCACATGAAGTTTTGAGTGCTATTGTCATGTCCATTATAATTATCCGGGCTGTTATGCCGTGTTCAGTTGATGAATTCTGTGTCAATTCCCAACGGTTCGGCCCCGTCTGCGGAGGACATCTTCAAGGGGGTCTGTAGCTCGATGGAAGGTCCAACACACCCACTGGCTCGCTACTGTCAGTAGCTACAGTCAGTAGCGAGCCAGTTGGTGTGTTGGACCTTCCATCGAGCTACAGGTCACCTTGAAGATGTCCTCCGCAGACGGGGACGAAACGTTGGGAATTGACACAGAATTCATCAACCGACCACGGCTTTTTCGTTGCGACTGAATCTTCTCACGAAATTCCAATCACCAACTTTCTCCTCCGAATGCGATAATATTTTGTTGACACCGACCTACATATGTTGGAACGACCACCATGATAAAATAAGAGAAATAAGAGTTCATACGGAAAGATATAGGTGTTCATTCTTTCCGCGCGCTATACGAGATTGGAATAATAGAGAATTGTAAAGGTTGTTCGATGGACCCTCTGTTAGGCACTTGAATGTGATTTGCAGAGTATCCATGTAGATGTAGATGTAGTAACTGAATACCGATTTTTTTTTGTGGTATGCAGCCACTTATCAGTTTCGAGAAAATCAGCGAACAGTGGACGGACTAAGTTTTCTTTTATTTGACTATTTAATTTAATATTTTTATTCTATGTATCCCGAAACTGAGTCAAAATTTTCTAATCCTTTTTTTCGATTTCCACGTTGATTACACAAAATAATAGGAATAAAAAACCGAAAATCGGTTAATATATAAACGGTTACTTTGAGCGCTTTCAACAGTCAGGTAAAACTGCCATGAGAAAACCCATATGACCGAAAACCGATTCTTTCAGCGATAACTGCCATGCCTAATCCAGGCACGACAACGCGCGCGATACGTTGGCAGTCGTGATCCAGTTCTTAGTGACTGCTCTCGCTATTCGCATGTGACTCTACAATATGTTTCCAAAACGACATACCGACTTTGAAAATAGTTATCGATAAGCGTGCGACAGCGTCCTTTCCTAATATGCTCCCAAATAGCGCGCATATGACGGGATTTTCCAGTGCTCATTCCTCGGGTTCTATTGGTGACAAGAAAAGTAAATTCTTTCAGAATAGTGCTGCGCAGTGTGGGATCCTTACCAGTTACGATTGACGGAGTACATCGATAGAGTTCAGAGAAGGGTAGCACGTATTGTATTACCGCGAAGTAGGAGAGGGACTGTCACTGAAATGATACAGCATTTGGGGTGGACGACATTAAAGCAAAGGCATTTTTTCAAGAAATTCCAATCACCAACATTCTCCTCCCTACATAGGGAGAAACGATCATCATAATAAAATCAGAGAAATCAGAACTCGCACAGAAAGATATACACTCCTGGAAATTGAAATAAGAACACCGTGAATTCATTGTCCCAGGAAGGGGAAACTTTATTGACACATTCCTGGGGTCAGATACATCACATGATCACACTGACAGAACCACAGGCACATAGACACAGGCAACAGAGCATGCACAATGTCGGCACTAGTACAGTGTATATCCACCTTTCGCAGCAATGCAGGCTGCTATTCTCCCATGGAGACGATCGTAGAGATGCTGGATGTAGTCCTGTGGAACGGCTTGCCATGCCATTTCCACCTGGCGCCTCAGTTGGACCAGCGTTCGTGCTGGACGTGCAGACCGCGTGAGACGACGCTTCATCCAGTCCCAAACATGCTCAATGGGGGACAGATCCGGAGATCTTGCTGGCCAGGGTAGTTGACTTACACCTTCTAGAGCACGTTGGGTGGCACGGGATACATGCGGACGTGCATTATCCTGTTAGAACAGCAAGTTCCCTTGCCGGTCTAGGAATGGTAGGACGATGGGTTCGATGACGGTTTGGATGTACCGTGCACTATTCAGTGTCCCCTCGACGATCACCAGTGGTGTACGGCCAGTGTAGGAGATCGCTCCCCACACCATGATGCCGGGTGTTGGCCCTGTGTGCCTCGGTCGTATGCAGTCCTGATTGTGGCGCTCACCTGCACGGCGCCAAACACGCATACGACCATCATTGGCACCAAGGCAGAAGCGACTCTCATCGCTGAAGACGACACGTCTCCATTCGTCCCTCCATTCACGCCTGTCGCGACACCACTGGAGGCGGGCTGCACGATGTTGGGGCGTGAGCGGAAGACGGCCTAACGGTGTGCGGGACCGTAGCCCAGCTTCATGGAGACGGTTGCGAATGGTCCTCGCCGATAGCCCAGGAGTAACAGTGTCCCTAATTTGCTGGGAAGTGGCGGTGCGGTCCCCTACGGCACTGCGTAGGATCCTACGGTCTTGGCGTGCATCCGTGCGTCGCTGCGGTCCGGTCCCAGGTCGACGGGCACGTGCACCTTCCGCCGACCACTGGCGACAACATCGATGTACTGTGGAGACCTCACGCCCCACGTGTTGAGCAATTCGGCGGTACGTGATGATGATGATGATGATGATGATGTTTGGTTTGTGGGGCGCTCAACTGCGTGGTTATCAGCGCCCGTACAATTATCCAATCTTTGCTCAGTCCAATTTCGCCACTTTCCTGGATGATGATGAAATGATGAGGACAACACAAACACCCAGTCATCTCGAGGCAGGTGAAAATCCCTGACCCCGCCGGGAATCGAACCCGGGACCCCGTGCTCGGGAAGCGAAAACGCTACCGCGAGACCACGAGCGGCGGACACGGCGGTACGTCCACCCGGCCTCCCGCATGCCCACTATACGCCCTCGCTCAAAGTCCGTCAACTGCACATACGGTTCACGTCCACGCTGTCGCGGCATGCTACCAGTGTTAAAGACTGCGATGGAGCTCCGTATGCCACGGCAAACTGGCTGACACTGACGGCGGCGGTGCACAAATGCTGCGCAGCTAGCGCCATTCGACGGCCAACACCGCTGTTCCTGGTGTGTCCGCTGTGCCGTGCGTGTGATCATTGCTTGTACAGCCCTCTCGCAGTGTCCGGAGCAAGTATGAGGGTCTGACACACCGGTGTCAATGTATTCTTTTTTCCATTTCCAGGAGTGTAGATGTTCGTTCTCTCCGCGCGCTATACGAGAAAGTTTTGCTATTTGGGGAGCAAAATAACTGATGATGGTCGAAGTAGAGAAGATATAAAATGTAGACTGATAATGGCAAGGAAAGCGTTTCTGAAGAAAAGAAATTTGTTAACATCGAGTATAGATTTAAGTGCCAGGAAGTCGTTTCTGAAAGTATTTGTATGGAGTGTAGCCATGTAGGGAAGTCAAACGTGGTCGGTAAATAGTTTGGACAAGAAGAGAATGGAAGCTTTCGAAATGTGGTGCTACAGGAAGAGGAGTATGTGGCACAACTTGACAAAACGAAGGGACCGGTTAGTGGGACATGTTCTGAGGCATCAAGGGATCACAAATTTAACATTGGAGGACAGCGTGGAGGGTAAAAATCGTAGAGGGAGACCAAGAGATGAATACACTAAGCAGATTCAGAAGGATGTAGGTTGCAGTAAGTACTGGGAGATGAAGAAGCTTTCAAAGGATAGAGTAGCATGGAGAGCTGCATCAAACTAGTCTCAGGACTGAAGACCACAACAACAACAACATCATACGAGATTGGAATAACAGAGAATTGTGAAGGTTGTTCGATGAACTCTCTGCCAAGCACTTAAATGTGATTTGGAGAGTATCCATGTAGATGCAGAAGTGTCTGCACAGCCCTTGGACTAGGGGCCATTTGTACACCCAGCAGAAAGGTCGTCCTGGTATCACTATCCTACAATACTGAAAGATCGTCCTAGTGATGCCATCCTGTTGTACAGGATCAAAGTATGGATATTTTACATTTCCTCCTGCTTAGACGATTTATTTATTTATTGCAAATTTGAAAACCTGTTACTAGATATATTAAAACAGATGATAGGTATTACAATTTGCGTGTGTCATCTCCAAAGGGATCACTCCAAAGGAATCTTTCATTTAAAATAGGGGACGCCAACATCAAATGTGCACATGTTACACGCTGTCTTAGAGTACACAGAGATGAGAAATTGAATTTCTACAAACACATAACGCTAACAATAGTTGTTGTTGTTATGGTCTTCAGTCCTGAGACTGGTTTGATGCAGCTCTCCATGCTACTCTATCCTGTGCAAGCTTCTTCATCTCCCAGTACCTACTGCAACCTACATCCTTCTGAATCTGCTTAGTGTATTCATCTCTTGGTCTCCCCCTACGATTTTTACCCTCCACGCTGCCCTCCAATACTAAATTGGTGATCCCTTGATGCCTCAGAACATGTCCTACCAACCGATCCCTTCTTCTGGTCAAGTTGTGCCACAAACTCCTCTTCTCCCCAATCCTATTCAATACTTCCTCATTAGTTATGTGATCTACCCATCTAATCTTCAGCATTCTTCTGTAGCACCACATTTCGAAAGCTTCTATTCTCTTCTTGTCCAAACTATTTACCGTCCATGTTTCACTTCCATACATGGCTACACTCCATACAAATACTTTCAGAAATGACTTCCTGACACTTAAATCTATACTCGATGTTAACAAATTTCTCTTCTTCAGAAACGCTTTCCTTGCCATTGCCAGTCTACATTTTATATCCTCTCTACTTCGACCATCATCAGTTATTTTGCTCCCCAAATAGCAAAACTCCTTTACTACTTTAAGTGTCTCATTTCCTAATCTAATACCCTCAACATCACCCGACTTAATTCGACTACATTCCATTATCCTCGTTTTGCTTTTGTTGATGTTCATCTTATATCCTCCCTTCAAGACACCATCCATTCCATTCAACTGCTCTTCCAAGTCCTTTGCTGTCTATGACAGAATTACTATGTCATCGGCGAACCTCAAAGTTTTTATTTCTTCTCCATGGATTTTAATACCTACTCCGAATTTTTCTTTTGTTTCCTTTACTGCTTGCTCAATATACAGATTGAATAACATCGGGGAGAGGCTACAACCCTGTCTTACTCCCTTCTTAACCACTGCTTCCCTTTCATGTCCCTCAACTCTTATTACTGCCATCTGGTTTCTGTACAAATTGTAAATAGCCTTTCGCTCCCTGTATTTTACCCCTGCCACCTTTAGAATTTGAAAGAGAGTATTCCAGTCAACATTGTCAAAAGCTTTCTCTAAGTCTACAAATGCTAGAAACGTAGGTTTGCCTTTCCTTAATCTTTCTTCTAAGATAAGTCGTAAGGTCAGTAGCTAACAATAGAGAAAGCATAAAAAAATACTACATAAATTGGGGAGGCTAAATTCAAAACAATACAGACTAAGAAACTTCCTGGCACATTGAAACTGTGTGCCGGACCGAGACTCGAACTGGGGACCTTTGCCTTTCGCGGGCAAGTGGTAAAGCGCGAAAGACAAAGGTCCCGAGCTCGAGTCTCGGTCCGGCACGCAGTTTTAATCTGCCAGGAAGTTTCATATCAGCGCTCACTCCACTGCAGAGTGAAAATTTCATTCCAGTACAGACTATTTCCACCAGTCATACGGATATACCAATGGGCGCGCTTCGCAGCTAGCTCGTGGCCACACAGACTGATCCTGGTCACCAACAAAAGCATCAGTCAGCCGAGGGCCGTGTGTAGCCTTCGGCACCATCTCAGTTGATGCACTGTGTGTGGTGCTCGGAATATACCCCGTATATATCACGATTAAATACAGAGCTGCAAGGTACTCGTTAAAGATGGTGAGACTAGATAAGGTATGCAGAATAAATGATGTACCGATAAAGAGTTGGCGTTTGGATACATGGCAAGGCGAGTGGGATGTAAGTGATAAGGGACGTAAATTGCTCAGCTTCCTCCCTGACATAAGGGACCGGCTGAGAATGAATCATATCAATCCCAGCAGCAGTGTGGTACGTTTCTTAACCGGACACGGACCTTATCCCATGCACTCCAACCGCGTGAGTCTGAGACAGACACCTCCTTGCACATGTGGAGAAGAAGGTTCCCCAGAATGGTCTTCTTCTGCGGGCAATACGCGAACAATACACATACGCTACAAAATGGCTCTGAGCACTATGGGACTTAACGTCTATGGTCATCAGTCCCCTAGAACTTAGAACTAGTTAAACCTAACTAACCTAAGGACATCACACACATCCATGCCCGAGGCAGGATTCGAACCTGCGACCGTAGCAGTCCCGCGGTTCCGGACTGAGCGCCTAGAACCGCTAGACCACCGCGGCCGGCTACACATACGCTACACAGAAACAGACATGCATATATACGCAGCAATAACAGACGAAGAACAATGGGCACAACTAAATGCATTAACAAGCAGTATTTCAGAAACAACACATGAAGAGTACCTGCGGATACGACATAACAGACACGCCTATATGAAATGTAACAACAGTCTCCAGAGGGTGGATAGCAACACAACGACAGCGAAAACAGAGACACTGAAGAGGAACAGGAGGAAGATGGGATGTAACAGTAAATAAGACACCTAGAATTATCTATCAGACATGACAGGTCAAAATGCGTTGACAAGTTCTAGATATCAGTCAAATAATAGTTAAGGCTAACGGACACTAGAGTAAATGTTGTGTAAGGTGCTGGCAATGAAACCAAGAAAGCACCCAAAGTGGTATATGTATGAGTATCTGGTATTAAGGCATAAGATTAGCGACACTGTTTCTCTACTACTATCTAAAGAGTATTTCGTTGTAACTGTCGGTCAACAGCTTGAAGAAATCATTCCGAGGTGTTCACCGCCAGGCACAGTCGGTGATGGTACTAACTGATCTCTCCTCTGTCCTACCATCTTTTTACTTTCTTCTTAAAACAACAAAATTTTATTTTTATTTAAATTATCATTACTTTAAAACAACATTAGTCTTTTTAAAATGTTGTAGATAAACAAAATAAAAAACTGCAAAAATTGAAAAAATGAAAATTGCTTAGGAAAATGTAGCGAATCGGCTGATTCTTTTTGCGTTTGATGTGGTCTGCAGTGGGTTTGATGCAACTTACAGAGGCATCATTAGTTCATGGTCGATTCCTCAGAAAAGCCCAAGGAAAGTGTTTCTTTTCACCGTCACCAGCGTACCAAAACCCAGCCGAGGATTTCAAGACGGGCTATGCACAACAAAAGGCTGAAATTTTTACGATATATTCCAAAGATCCCGATCTCGAATAAAATTGAAAAAAAAATTGATTTTGAAACGTCCCCTTAGAACAATTGTATACGAGACTGTGCTTAACCTGACACACAATATTATTTAGCGCAACGCAATCTGACTATCGAAGATCCCTGCAAAAGAATGGCCCTGACTAACATTAACCTATACCTTTCACAAATCACTTACCTCACAAAAATCTTCGTTACTGGAACTACTGCAATACAGCGAGCGCCACTACTGCCAGCTAAATAAAAGATTCAAACTACAGAAGGCACTAACTACTGATAGGGATAGTTAGCAAATGAAAGATATTAATAGAGAACAAACAATGTATTTACCTTAATAGTCATAATATATATATAGCAATTCATGACAAATTACAAAACTCCGCCATCTCTCTCCCCACATCCACCACTGCTGGCGGCTCACCTCCCACTGTGCAACGCTACGCGCTGTTCACATCCAGCTGCCGCTGCCCGACACTACAATGGCAGACAACAATGCAAACTAACCACAGGCTGCACACAGCACAGCCAGAGCGCTACGTGGCATTACCAATATAAAAATCTAAACAGCCTACTTACATAGCCCCCATGCTCCCCACAAAAAATTTTACAAAATATTTTTGGGCAGTGGCCAATAATGATTTGAAAAAATTTTTCATAATTACAATAACAAAGATATCAAATGCACACACTTATTTATACAATGTTGGTCAAAAGCTGAAATGTTCTCACAGTCCATAAAGACAGTCCTGATCATTCATCATAAGAGTAATTACAGTTTTTTTTCACAAAGTCTCATTAGTAAAAAAAATTGCACACAGAAGTAGTAGATTTCCATGCAGTCTTGAAGAAGTACTGGTGTCCTTCCAACGGAAAGACAGTGCTGACTCTTGACATGCTGACAGGTAATGGGCCACAATGGAGCAAACCCACAGCAGAGTCATTCGAAGTTCTGACGAATATTGGTAGGTAGGTCATCACAGAGCAGACCCACTGCAGTCCTGGTAGAGAGTATTGGTGGGCCACCAGAGGTGCAGACCCACTGTAGTCCTTGTAGAAATTGTGGTACTGGTGAGTCAGCAAAGGTGTAGACCCACTGTAGTCCTGGTAGAGATGGCCAGCAGCCATCTGCTGTGATGGTGCAAGTGCACATTCACCAGTGAAGAGTCTTGCGGATAATATAGCAAATCCATAAACCACCACTCGTGCACTCACAAAGTTTTTTGAATTGTCCTTAGAACCAGCAATGCTGTTATCCAGTCCCTTGCTGAATTATTAACACACGTGCAGACACTATCAGTCCCTACTTCTCACATATTGTCCATATACTATGACCAACAGAAATGTGTGCAGTGAAATGGAACTTACACGTTACTTAATTTGATGAACTGCTGTCAATTACAATTTTATAACATAAGAATACAATGACAAAGGTACAACATACATAATTAAAAACATAACAATACAGATAACATTTGTAGTAATATGGGCTTTACAAAAGAATTGAACTAACATATACATCAGTGTTACAGGAATTATGACATAAGTAAATACATAAAAGATCAGAAGAACGTTTGAAACATCACCTTCACATGTGAGCAACCAAACTGTATAAATAATGTCTAAACATCTTTACAAAGTAAATAACAGAGTGTTAGAAAATGTCTACAACATAGCTCTCATCAGCTAAACACATAAAGACAGGAAAAACACAAATACACAAGAGTACGCAACATATAGAGGGATGACACAAAAGGAAAGGACAGGGTTTGTTTTACTGCAGTATTTTGCATGGAGATCTCCCTTCGTTCATCATTATTCCCAAAAGTCCTATCTAAGCCTGCTTTCTGTATTCTGTTCACATCCTCTTTCAAAAATAGTTTTTCTCCACTGTGCACTACTTTTTTGGCCAAACCATTTTCTTATAGCTTCTCAGTGCATTCTTCCGATTCATCATAGTTAGTTTCTTATATAGTCTACCCCTTCTTAAGCTAACTTAAATCTACTGAGCTCAGATATATATATGCCAAGGGACGAGGCAATGCAGCAGCACATAACAAATTAACACAAACAGCAATGCAAAAAAAATGGAAAATTGCAAAGCAAGCTACAGTAAATCTAAGTTACCAGGCAAAGCAACATTACAACTAATATGAGCCAATGTGCAGCAACAATAAAAATAAATCAATAGTAAAACTAGCTTAACAGAGTAACACAATTTAAAATCCAGTAGCACTTTGCCTGGCAAACAGCAGCAGCAGAAGTATTAACTTATATCTATACATGACAAAGCTCAAGCAGAAAAAATATTACAGTAAAAATGGCCATGTTTAATACCTATGTCACATCTGAACACTAAAGTGATGCATCACAAGAACTTACACTAGCAGATAAGTTACCAAATCGTAAAGAAATTATTTATGCAATTCCTGTAAAGGGAAATGTCTATTTATGTGCCCTCGTTTTCTTGGAAGTAGATCATAAATTTCTTATTGACTGGATCTGTAGGCATAAAATAACTATATTAGTACATATATTAAATTTTATTTTAACCAATGCTGCAGTGCAGCTAGAAACTAGATATTAAAGAAAATGAGCAAATATGTACAAAGGACGGCATGAAACATCATTCATTAGCCATATGGCATTTCATAACGCAGTAAAAATTCCCTCAATTCTAGAGAAAGACGCTTGTCATAATCAGGTGTGCAGATGTAAGCGTGTCGTGTTTGCGGTGCTTTCTACAAAGGTATGTCAAAAGTGAGGATAATGGCCTCCCTTTTTTCTCTTTTCTACCTGTGCCTCTGGAAAGGCACGCACTCTAATGGCTTGTTCTCCAGGCGTCTGACACACCTGGGTGCCCACGACGCACGTGCAGGTGGTCACTTAACTTTCTTATGGAAATATTTACGACAGCAGTTTCCGCTACAGTGACAGTCTCATATAAAAATTTCACAGGTCGAGAATTTACGTTGCAAATGTGTAGAAACAAAATCCTATGAATATAACAGTGTCCAAAAATTTTCGCCGGTATTGTGATACATTCACGCATTTACATACACATTTCATAACTCTTAAAAGTACGATTCTTGGTTTCCAACAACCTTTTTCACAAATTAGAGTGCCTAACCACTAATCATTACTCCTTACCTTATTACACATATACGTACTCATCGACACTCTTCCATATTTCATCATTATAAATATGAAGCATAATCAAATAACTCATATAGCCTCAGGCTATTAATCATAAACATACCTCAGCAGCATAATACACATCGTTGTCGTAAAAATAACATCATAACACCTCAGTCAAATCTCAAAAACGTCGTAGCTTTCTGCAATAATTTCAAAACTTAAAGAATATTCTCTGCTCATTTCAATAGTGTCATCTACCTCAAACGTACTTTAAAAATCATGATCCCATCCCAAATACATCATTCAAAGCTCTCATAGTACCACAATGGTTCCGAAAAAATATGAACAGTTCACAAAGTACAGACGAAATACAATTTCGTAAGTGTGAAGTTATCCAGCGGTGTAATCACGTAAACATCGATCACTGACGTAATAAAAAAGTTTGTCTCTCTCAGTTAAATGATCAGATAGCTGTGTAATTTGTGTTAGAGAAATATGGTACCGATGTGTAAAGTTGTATAAGCAAATACCATACTAGCTAGGGCTCCTTGTGCTTGCCAAACACATGGTACACAAAGCAGGCGTGTACCCCCCTGAGGATTATTGTAATTATACCCTCAGCTGTTACAGATTAGAGCAATGGAATGAAATGTATCACGTAAAACTTTCTTTGTAATTCAAAAATCTTTAAAAATAAATGTTTTAAGACAAAATTAATCACTCAAATACGTGTCCTGTAGCGCTAAATGTGCGTCTTGCTGTAAGATAATCTCTGTGGAAGTGTCGTAGTTATTGTCCTCCGAAAGCTAAGTTCTGCAGAAGTCAATGTACTTACCTCATGATAAACAAAAGTGAAATGCTTTGCATATAGATTTCTTAGTTATTACGCTTATTGTTGTGATGAAGAAATTACTGTGCTGTAACGTATTGTTGTGCTACGGAAAAGGCTGTCTCATTGTAGCTATACCACAAAAGTTACTATTAAACAGGTTTTACTTTCCAGAAGAATTCAGTAAAACTGTGCAGATATGAAACAGAAACACCGAAAAAGCAACATTGTAAATTGTCACTCATTAGTAGCGTCGTGATAAAATCGTGTAGCAGTCACATTAACTAACCACTGTGTCATCTGGTATCTCCCAGAAAGTACTTTAATTCAGAATGTATTATCAAGTAAACCAAAATGTTGCATTAAAATCTCATTAGCAGTACTGGTAAATATTCTAAGTATTTGAGCCTTATAGTCGTTACGTAATCGTGCAACTAACAAGCAAGAATGTACACACACAATAACACTGTGTCGTTTGTTCGCAATAACAACGCATTTTTAATTTCTGTTTGAATAAGTTCTCTTGGTTCTTGACTGGATATTTAACTTTAAACATTGTTGCATGGTAACAGTTTCTAAAGCATACTAGTAACGTGAAGTGAAACGTTTTATGGCAAAGACAAAGTTAAAAGGCAGATTATCTTTCAATAAACGGTTTTACATGTGAAATGTGGTGTAAACCTTTACTCTTCCTAGTACGCAGAGTTTCAACTTGAATGCAATTATCATGCGGTATTCGTCCGTAAAGAATACGGGAATTTTGCTCGAGGTTAGCGTCAATGTTATTTTTCCCTCAGCCAGCGGGCACAGGTGGCTGCCTGCGGTACGAGTCATTGTCTGTTTCTTTGTTGGCGCGCGCTGTTACTGGGATTAGGAGGCCTAACTTCCACAAATTCGCCTTGCCGAGAGGGCCCAGCTCTGTTTAAAGCTCGCCAGTTCTGATGGAATTCAGGCCTGTCGTTTTGTCGGTAGTTTACACAGTTTCTTTCGTGTCGGTCACGTGGTGGAGAATTTCTCCCTGAGTCGTAACTGCGCGCTGAACTGTTGCGTCTGAAATTATTCTGTATCTCGTGATAATAATTGTTCTGGTTGCCAAATTGTCTGTTTCTATGGTTATCTCTGTCATATTCATTACTACAGAAATGCGATCTTTCTCTGTAACTATTACTCTGCCAGTGGTTGTCATACGGGTGGTGTCTGTTTCGATCACGATTTGCGTTGTAAGAATAGCCTTGTCGTGTCCAGTTATTGTTTCTGTCGTCACGGAATTGTGACGGATGTGATCTGTAGTGATTGTTTTCCTGTTTTCGCATCCCGCGACTGTCTGTGTCAATTTCTAATTCTTGTAAGAGTCCCTGAAAAGCTTCAATGTCGTCTTTGCAACGTCCTGCCAAAATAATATGCCGTAAATGTTCAGGTAATTTGATTAAGCAAATGCGAATGAGTTCTGAGGGGCTGTATGGGTTTGATAGGTACTGATTCTTGTGCAACATGTCTTCAAAATATTTCACAAGACTGGAAAATTCAGATTGTTCAAAGTGTTTCATCATCATGATGCTATGTTTTACTTGGTCTTGTGTAGCTTGAGACCAATATGCTGATAGGAAGGCATGGTAAAATTCTCCTTCACTGTGGCAATCGTGAATGACCGATCGCATTCTTACAGCTGGTTCATTCTCCAAGTAGCCACACATAAATTCTAATCTGTGTTCTAATGACCAGTTGGGAGGAAAACAATGAGAGAATTGATGGAGCCACGCTTGTGGATGAATATCGTTAGCAGAACTCTTAAACGTTTTGAATTTATGTGTAGTAATGAACAGCTTATAATCAAAATCATCATGTCGGCGAGTCGCATGTCGGTCATTGTTACGTCATGTCGGCGGTTCGATCTCAAAATTCGGTGCACATTGCCAATTTCTTTCATAATTTCCAAAGTGCCCTGAATTATTATTTTGTGGCTGTTCCGTATTTCTATGTCCCTCTTCCCGTGTTGGAGCGCGAGTGTCCTCTGAAATATGTAATTCTTGTATTACCTGCGTCAACTGATCTTGAACTTCCCGGATTTCTCTTTGGTGTTGCGTATTGATTTGATTTTGATTTTGTTTGAATTTTCTTATTTGTTCATACTCTTCTGTGTCAGTGAAGGCTACGGGTCTTGTGTCATTCAGATCATCATCTACCTTTGTAGATAAGTTTGTGACCTGATCCGAAAGTTCGGCTACTTTCTCCGATAGTGTACTTATTTCCTCCATGTGTCTTTCTGAAACAATTTTCAGGGTAACTACTGTGTCCTTTAAATTTTCCTGAGTTTTTGCAAGTTGCGTAACCGAATCGGTAGATGCAACTGAGTCAATTTTAGTTGCAAGGACTCATGATTTTCATGAACAATAGTTTGCAGTTCTTTTATGGCTGCTTCGTGATTCTGTAATGCATTTTCATGACGCGAAAAAATAGGTAGGAAATGCTCACAAATTTGTGTTTTTACGTCATTACAGACTTTCTGACATTTCGATTCAATGGTATGTAACTCAGCAGTTAAATCTTCACGTGTTTGTTCGAGAGTTTGTTCCAATGAGGCTAACGTTTGAAGCTGTTGCTGTGTTTGTCTCTGATTTTGTTCCATTGTGTCTAACTTTTGAAGCTTTTGTCCCATTTGTTGCATTAATTGTAATAACAATGCATTAGTGTCTGGAATCTGTTCCTCTACGCTTTTCGGCAGTGCATTTGCACCAGCAACATTCACATTTTGACAAGCAGAAAATGTGTCTTGACTCATTTGAGAAAACGGTGAGGACCCAAAACCTGAATCTACAGTATTTGTAATATTGTGTTCTGTCATTTTGGATTCCTGAGGCGAGCTGTTGCCGACCGATCGATCGATAATGCTTCCCTGTTCACAACCTGTTTCACTGTCTACACCATTATTTGCCGCCCGCTCCATTTCCCTATTCACAATTACCAAATTACTACTTGGAACGTCTGTTAATTCACTACACAGTGGTGCTGATAAGCTACGCTCGTCATCACTATTATTGCTCAGTTTACTTTGGAGCCTAGTGTTACGTTTTTCACACGCCATTATTGTGACAATATTTCACACAATAACACAGAAAAACACAATTTGAAGAGCAAAAATAAGAGAACACATTAACATAGCACTGAAAATAATATCTAGTTAATTGCAGCTGCGAAATACTTGGTGCAAATCTACGTGCATGCCACAACTGTTTTACTGTGCAACAATGAAAAACCACAACTACCAAGGAAATTCTCTCTATAATTACGCACTAGCAATAAACAAAAGCTACACTAAATACCCAAACTACAAGAAAAAATCAGAAGATTCCAGTGAGGTATCCTGGCAGGGTCGACATATGAAACGCCCCTTAGAACAATTGTATACGAGACTGTGCTTAACCTGACACACAATATTATTTAGCGCAACACAATCTGACTATCGAAGATCCCTGCAAAAGAATGGCCCTGACTAACATTAACCTATACCTTTCACAAATCACTTACCTCACAAAAATCTTCGTTACTGGAACTACTGCAATACAGCGAGCGCCACTACTGCCAGCTAAATAAAAGATTCAAACTACAGAAGGCACTAACTACTGATAGGGATAGTTAGCAAATGAAAGATATTAATAGAGAACAAACAATGTATTTACCTTAATAGTCATAATATATATATAGCAATTCATGACAAATTACAAAACTCCGCCATCTCTCTCCCCACATCCACCACTGCTGGCGGCTCACCTCCCACTGTGCAACGCTACGCGCTGTTCGCATCCAGCTTCCGCTGCCTAACATTACAATGGCAGACAACAATGCAAACTAGCCACAGGCTGCACACAGCACAGCCAGAGCGCTACGTGGCATTACCAATATAAAAATCTAAACAGCCTACTTACAATTTCTTTATTCGTTTCCAGGATAGGATATAGATGTTCAAATTTATCCGACTTGTAGACGTAAAATCCGATGTGAGGCGAAATCGTAGTCTATAAAGTGACGTAGCACGGGGAAATATGCTGTAAAGTGTCTGTTATCGTCTGAGAACTCCATTTGGAGTACTGCGGCACTTGCAATTTTTTTGCACTTAAAATACTGTGTAAAATTAATTCTGAGTTATTTTAGTTTCACATAGGCCTGGCAAACAGAACTCTTCCCTCCAGGTGTTGGTTCTACAGCTCCTTCACTCCGCCCCAGGTCAAGAAGCACAGCACCACAATGGGACACAGACTGCCATCATCCTCCATCTCTCAAAGAAGTTTGCTGTCACCAGTCAGCAACTCTCATAAAAGTAAAACCAAAGAACCTTTTTTCTAATACAAAATTCTTATGTACACAGTAATACATGCTATTCCTGGCAAACAAAACGCAGTATCCTAAATAATCATTAATAACCACAGTAAAAATACGTCTGCTACTTTATTGATCTCAGTGCATGTGGCACTTTTTGCACCAATTCATTTACAGTTTCCCATGTACTCCTCCACTTCGACTGTTTTCCTTGGGTTCTATTCTTACCACCAATGAGATCGACTCCAGGGCGCCTCTGAATGGTCTTAAGCGTCGAACATGTGCTATTGTCGACATCATCAGCAACTGTTGACTAATTTTGGCTGGTGATGTGGTTTCTCTTATGTGATAAGGATCTTGGTTCCTTGGCACAAATCCTTTTGTCTTGTCTTTCAGTGTATAAGCACTAGACATCACCCACAGTCTACTCTATGCTGCTGTAAGCCTACTGCACATTAACACTCCTGTGTCTCCAGCGCCTTGATGTTTGGCCTCTGTACTCACTTCCCTTTCTCTCTCATTGTTCTCACGAAGTCACCGGTCCTTTTCTCTTTTTGCTTCATTGATATCAAATGGTAGTGGCAGTTTCTCCAACACACCCTCTTGTATGGTGACAACCATTTACTATTGTGAACATTTGAATTTTATGCATACAATAAACGTAAAAGATACTTGTCCTAATCTTTGTGGCAAGAGTTCACATAGTAACTCTGCACTCTCCTGATCGTCTGAAGCACTTCTTCCATCTTCCATTCGACTGAGGGTGAAATCGACTAGTTCTTAATTTCTTCACACTTAATAAATTACACAATTCCTTCATTCAGTCTGACATGAAATTCGCCCTTTGATCTTTAATCATCGTTTCCAGTACTCCAAACAATTTTGTATCCACATGCCAAGAGAAATGATTAATCAGTCTCAGCATTAACTCTAAGTTGAAGTCTGGTTAAATGACATAATACATCCATCAGAGTTTTAAAGCTTACCTCATTAGTCTGCTGGATGGGTCCTCCATCCCTAACAACCATTTCAAAGCATAGTGATAGATCGCCACAATGAATTCTTCCCATAAAGGTAACATCGAAAATAAATGGATCTGAGCACTATGGGACTTAACATCTGAGGTCATCAGTCCCCTAGAACTTAGAACTACTTAAACCTAACTAACCTAAGCACATCCCACACATCCATGCCCGCGGCAGGATTCGAACCTGCGACCGTAGCAGTCTCGCGGTTCCGGACTGAAGCGCCTAGAACCGCACGGCAACCGCGGCCGGCATCATCGAAAATACATTACTCTATGTATGAATCTAAGCATTTCTTTCTCCATGCTCATCTAGTTTCTCTCAGCCCTACTAAGTTGTTTAGATGCAAAGGCAATAAAGTGTTAAAGAAACTAGAAAGCCGCCTCGATTGCGAAAAAAGCACCTAGTGTTAACCTAGGTTTCGGCTTAGATAACTACACCTTCTTCAGAACAATAAAACCCACAAGTGCCTAAGAAGACCTTTGTCAATGATCAAAAGAACACCATAGCTATACATTTATAAACGAAAAAAAGAAAAACACAAACAGTACATATGTACAAAGTCAAAACCACTAAGTAACTTAATGGTGTACGCTCCACCTCACACCGGCCTATATGACTATTACTCACTTCTATTATACCATAAACCAACTGCCTATTAATGAACTCCTCCACAATCAGGTGCAAATACCAAGGTATTCTATACAGTCTGTTGTACACGAATGCTTCAACCCTTGTCGCAATTCAGGAGCAGGTATAGTGGCTAAGCCAGCGGAGGCTGGGCCAACACTTTCATAAAATGGAATACAGACGCAGAACATGGCCTGAGCGGTAGGGCATCCATTAGTCACAGGCAGAAAACCGCTCATAGCAAGCTATGGTGTGCTGTCCCACAGGCCGGCAGCAGAACTTTTTACGATTCCTTTTACTGATTCGCCATGGACCAGCACCTGCTCAACTGATCTCAGCCAAGAAGAGTGCATACATCTGATTCTGCTGATGTCCTTATTATGTTTCTTGTGGACCTTCCTGCGAGTTCAGTATCTTCTGTTGTTGTTGTGGTCTTCAGTCTTGAGACTGGTTTGATGCAGCTCTCCATGCTCCTCTAACCTGTGCAAGCTTCTTCATCTCCCAGTACTTACTGCAACATACATCCTTCTGAATCTGATTAGTGTATTCATCTCTTTGTCTCCCTCTACGATTTTTACCCTCCAAGCTACCAACCAATTCTAAATTTGTGATCCCTTGATGCCTTAGAACATGCCCTAAAAACCTATGCCTTCTTCTTGTCAAGTAGTGCCACAAACTCCTCCCCTATTCTATTCAATACCTCCTCATCAGTAACGTGATCTACCCATCTAACCTTCAGCATTCTTCTGTAGCACCACATTTCGAGAGCTTCTATTCTCTTCTTGTAAAAACTATTTATCGTCCATGTTTCACTTCCATACATGGCTACACTCCATACAAATACTTTCAGAAACGACTTCGTGACACTTAAATCTATACTTGATATTAACAAATTCCTCTTCTTCAGAAATTCTTTCCTTGCCATTGCCAGTCTACATTTTATATCCTCTCTACTCACTTAAGTGTCTCATTTCCTAATTTAATTCCCACAGCATCACCCGACATAATTCGATTACATTTCATTATCCTTGTTTTGCTTTTATTGATGTTCATCTTATATCCTCCTTTCAAGACACTGTCCAATCCGTTCAACTGCTCTTCCAAATCCTTTGCTGCCTCTGACAGAATTACAATGTCATCGGCGAACCTCAAAGTTTTTATTTCTTCTCCATGGATTTTAATACCTACTCCGAATTTTCTTTTGTTTCCTTTACTGCTTGCTCAATATACAGATTGAATAACATCGGGGAGAGGCTACAACCCTGTCTCACTCCCTTCCAAACCACTGCTTCCCTTTCGTGTCCCTCGACTCTTATAACTGCCATCTGGTTTCTGTACAAATTGTAAATAGCCTTTCGCTCCCCGTATTTTACCCCTGCCACCTTCAGAATTTGAAAGAGAGTATTCCAATGAACATTGACAAAAGCTTTCTCCAAGTCTACAAATGCTAGAAACATAGGTTTGCCTTTCCTTAATCTTTCTTCTAAGATAAGTCGTAGGGTCAGTGTTGCCTCACGTGTTCCAACATTTCTACGGAATCCAAACTGATCTTCCCCGAGGTCGGCTTCTATCAGTTTTTCCATTCGTCTGTAAAGAATTCGCGTTAGTATTTTGCAGCTATGACTTATTAAACTGATAGTTCGGTAATTTTCACATCTATCAACACCTGCTTTCTTTCGGATTGGAATTATTATATTCTTCTTGAAGTCTGAGGGTATTTCGCCTGTCTCATACATCTTGCTCACCAAATGGTAGAGTTTTGTCAGGACTGGCTCTCCCAAGGCTGTCAGTAGTTCTAATGGAAAGTTGTCTGCTCCGGGGGCCTTGTTTCGAACCAGGTCTTTCAGTGCTCTGTCAAACTCTTTACGCAGTATCAAATCTCCCATTTCATCTTCATCTACATCCTCTTCCATTTCCATAATATTGTCCTCAAGTACGTCGCCCTTGTATATACCCTCTATATACTCCTTCCACCTTTCTGCTTTCCCTTCTTTGCTTAGAACTGGCTTTCCATCTGAGCTCTTGATATTCATGCAAGTGGTTCTCCTTTCTCCAAAGGTCTCTTTAATTTTCCTCAAGCAGTATCTATCTTACCCCTAGTGAGATAAGCCTCTACATCCTTACATTTGTCCTCTAGCCATCCCTGCTAGCCATTTTGCACTTCCTGTCGATCTCATTTTTGAGACGTTTGTATTCCTTTTTGCCTGCTTCATTTACGCATTTTTATATTTTCTCCTTTCATGAATTAAATTCAATATTTTTTCTGTTACCCAAGGGTTTCTACTAGCCCTCGTCTTTTTACCTATTTGATCCTCTGCTGCCTTCACTATTTCATCCCTCAAAGCCACCCATTCTTCTTCTACTATATTTCTTTCCCCCAGTCCTGTCAATTGTTCCCTTATGCTCTCCCTGAAACTCTGTACAACCTCTGGTTCTTTCAGTTTATCCAGGTCCCATCTCCTTAAATTCCCACCTTTTTGCAGTTTCTTCCGTTTTAATCTACAGTTCATAACCAATAGATTGTGGTCAGAGTCCACATCTGCCCCTGGAAATGTCTTACAGTTTAAAACTTGGTTCCTAAATCTCTGTCTTACCATTATATAATCTATCTGATACCTTTTAGTATCTCCAGGGTTCTTCCATGTATACAACCTTCTTTCATGATTCTTGAACCAAGTGTTGGCTATGATCAAGTTGTGCTCTGTGCTAAATTCTACCAGGCGGCTTCCTCTTTCATTTCTTAGCCCCAATCCATATTCACCTATGTTTCTTTCTCTCCTTTTTCCTACTCATGAATGCCAGTCACCCATGACTATTAAATTTTCGTCTCCCTTCACTACCTGAATAATTTCTTTTATCTCATCATACATTTCATCAATTTCTTCGTCATCTGCAGAGCTAGTTGGCATATAAACTTGTACTACTGTAGTAGGCGTGGGCTTCGTGTCTATCTTGGCCACAATAATGCGTTCACTATGCTGTTTGTAGTAGCTTACCCGTATTCCTATTTTTTATTCATTATTAAACCTACACCTGCATTACCTCTATTTGATTTTGTATTTATAACCCTGTATTCACCTGACAAAAGTCTCGTTCCTCCTGCCACCGAACTTCACTAATTCCCACTATATCTAACTTTAACCTATCCATTAATTTTTAAATTTTCTAACCTTTCTGCCCGATTAAGGGATCTGACATTCCACGCTCCGATCCGTAGAATGCCAGTTTTCTTTCTCCTGATAATGACGTCCTCTTGAGTAGTTCCCGCCCGGAGATCCGAATGGGGGACTATTTTACCTCCGGAATATTTTACCCAAGAGGACGCCATCATCATTTAATCATACAGTAAAGCTGCATGCCGTCGGGAAAAATTACGGCTGTAGTTTCCCCTTGCTTTCAGCCGTCAGTATCTTTTAGGCATGTGAAAACATTTCACCTCAGCAGCCAAAGTAAGTGGACTGGTACTACGGACACCCAACACCATGTCACCAGGATATCTATTGCTTTTTTTCTGGTTCATGTAGGCCGACGTTGCTTGCCACGCACGCAGAATAGTAGTGTTTTGTTTGGGGCACTGGCTGTGATGTCAGAAAATGTACCAGTGGATGACTGTTCGATGACACGAGATGTTTTTGGATTGCGGGAACAGATTTTGACCGTCTTCTGCATGGGGGCTGTATAATATGCAGAGATATACAGGGTGAAAAGTATTTAAACCGACAAACTCTGGGAGGTTGTAGGAGACACCAAAACAAATATTTTTCCCTAATGTCATTTTTTCCTATGAGGAGTATTTCAGCGGGTAGAGGAAGATTTCTCTGACGGCAAATTAATTAAACCAAGAAACACTTTTCCATTTTTTTATGACAAAGAGACAACACATTAACACAACCCAATTTCAATTACAGTAGATTTTCAAAAATGCCTCCATTGACACGTAAACATAGGTTACACCGTCGGATCACGTTGTGTCTGACACAGACCCGGGCAACCAGATCCTCTTCTGATGCAACAGGAGTTGCGTAAACAAGGTTGCGCATCTCTCCCAACACACCACACAAAAAAGTCCAGAGGGGACATATCTGGGGATCGAGCAGGCCATGGTACAGGACCACCTCTGCCAATCCGCGTTTCTGGGAACCGTCGGTCCATGAATCGACGCACACGACGACTGAAATGTGCCGGCGCCCCATGTTGGAACCACATGCGTTGTCTTGTAGGCAGCGGGACGTCTTACAACAATTCGGACAATGCGCTGGCGAGAAAATTGTAATAGTGCCTGGCATTTAATGGCCTAGGTAGCAGATGCGGCCCAATTAAACAGTCCCCAACAACACCGACCAACGCATTAACGAAGAACCGCACTTGATGAGCGCCAGTAACTGTGGCATGTAGGTTATCCTCACTCCAAACATGCGAATTGTGCATGTTGAAGACTCCATCACGTGCGAACGTCGCTTCATCGGTAAACAACACAAATGATGGAACTGTAGGATGCATTTCACACTGTTCCAGGTACCACTGCGAAAACTATGGTCTGGGTGAATAATCAACTGGTTCCAGGTTGTGGACACGCTGCAAGTGAAATGAACGCAACAATTGTTCTCTAAGGACTGTTCTTACATTCGTCTGATTCGTCCCCATGTTATGTGCAGTTTCACGAGTGCTGACTGAAGGATACCGCTCCACATGCTGCAAGACAGCTTGCTTAAATTGCAGCGTTCTTACCGTGCGACGGCGTCCCTGTCCAGGTAATCTGCTAAATGACCTGGTCTCGCGCAGACGTTGGTACACAGCAGCAAAGTTCGTATGATGCGGGATACGGCGATTAGAATATTGTTGTTGATTAAACACGTTGTGCAGCTCCTCCGTTATGGTGCGCTACGTAGTTCGAAGCAATCATATCAGTGTACTCACTTCAGATGTACCGCTCCATTAGTAAACAGAGACAGTGAACTACTACACTGGTGGACAGCAGTTGCCTACAACTGAAGAGCGTAATACGCCCTCTACCAACTAAACACCGTGATATGGCCTCCAACAACTGAAGAGCATAATACGGAATCCACAGGTTTAAATAATCCTCATAGGAAAAAATGACATTAGGGAAAAATATTTGTTTTGATGTCCCCTGCAACCTCCCAGAGTTTGTCGGTTTAAATAATTTTCACCCTGTATGCGATTAGGGCATAAGAGCACTACCGTTTCACTGCCCAGAGCCAAATACTTTTGTCATTTGCGATCACTTTCCATGGTGTTTAACTGCACGGTAGTGTAACTGAGGGGTGGTTCTGTGTCGAAGACGGTTCAATCCCGTCTCCGGCCATCCTGATTTAGGTTTTCCGTGATTTCCCTAAATCGCTTGCCGGCCGAAGTGGCCAAGCGGTTCTAGGCGCTACAGTCTGGAACTGCGCGACCGCTACGGTCGCAGGTTCGAATCCTGCCTCGGGCATGGATGTGTGTGATGTCCTTAGGTTAGTTAGGTTTAAGTAGTTCTAAGTTCTAGGGGACTGATGACCTGAAAAGTTAAGTCCCATAGTGCTCCGAGCCATTTGAATTTGAACCTAAATCGCTTCAGGCAAATGCCGGGATGGTTCCTGTGAAAGGGCACAGCCGATTTCCTTCCCCATCCTTCCCTCACCCGAGCTTGCGCTCCGTCTCTAATGACCTCGTTGTCGACGGGACGTTAAACACTAAATATCCTCCTCCTCCTCTGTATCGTAGAAATTTTCAGAAGCATAAGTTTAAGTTCGTCATAGGTGCCTGCATAATTGCTCACCAGACGGGACAAGTTGTATAAATGTAGTTCCCTTACAGGATCCAGAAGTTGTTCCGTTTTTTTTTTTTTATTATCTTATGTGGTCTTGCCAGTATTTTTGAATTAATTTCGCGTGTATGTCATAGCCTGGACTGATCATGTTTTTGTAGATAGATTTAACTTGCAGAGTGATAGTTTTCAGTTTAATTATCAAATGGTTCAAATGGCTCTGAGCACTATGGGACTTAACTGCTGTGGTCATCAGTCCCCTAGAACTTAGAACTACTTAAACCTAACTAAGGACATCACACACATCCATGCCCGAGGCAGGATTCGAACCTGCGACCGTAGTGGTCGCGCGGATTTAATTATCAATTAGTTTATGTTACAAGATTGTGAACAATTGGTTCCATGGTAGTTACAGTTGTTGGCGTGAATTTACTAACTCATGTGTTGCCTCCTTAGATGAATAATTTTACATGTGTGTTGGTTTGTGGTTTCTGGCTCACATGTTGTTTTGGTTTACAGTGACAGTATCAGAGCTGTACTCGTTTGAAAGGGTTATTTCATATACATGTGTTAATACAGTGGAGACTTTTATGAGTAGTAGGAAATTTCGTTCAGGTGGATAGTAATTATTTCTTAGAGGACCACGAGAATGATAATGGAAAGAAAAGGACAATAAGGCCGTAAGGAGAGTAGACACAGAAATTTTTCTTATGAGCAGGTTCAGAATAAGGAGATAGATGAGTCCGATGACGACCTGAGCAACATTTGGATAGAACGGTCAGACAGCAGTCGTGGCAGCGTCACATTGTTAGAAACTGAAAAGTGCGTTCCATGACAGTGAAAATGAAGGGGAGTGGATTCCCAACCTGTTGATACAGTAATCATCACCTAAAATGCGACAGTAAAAGATAGAGAGATGTTGGTTTCGGCTCCAAAGTGACATAGTGCAATGAATTAATGCATATGTACACCCGATTTAGTGAAAAGAAAGAATATGCGGATCGATGCAATCTTCGATGTCTTAAGGCAGGCAGAAGATAGGAAGCATAAACCAGAAGAGGAAAAGCAGAAGGAAACTAAAGCAAATAAAGGGTTTTCAGGACAAGCAGACGGCAGGAGGCAGAAAGTAGAAGAGCAAAGACAGCGAGAAAACAAGAAAAGACAGGAATACGAGAAAGAATTTAAAAAAATATATATAACGAATATCAAAGACGAAATGGCTAAGATTCAGAAGATGACAACAGTCAACGCATATCGCAATCGACGCAAAGAATGACGCAAGAGTAGCTTGCATTGACGCATTAGCAGCATGGAAAGAGGCATTAGTTGCGAAGAAACGCGCGAAGCAGCCAAAAAAAGCAGTGTGTCCAACAAAGAAGGTGCTAGCCACACTAGAGTAACATAGGAAGAAAATGGTAAAAGAAACACAGGAAGAAATATCGGAAAATTCGCTGACGGAAAATTCGCTGACGGAAAATTCGCTGACGGAAAGTAAACTAGAGCAACAGCATAAAGGACTGACAGATCAGCGAATGGAGCAGCAAGAGAACAGGGGAGGATCGTATTCTGATATATCAAAATCTGTACATACAACAGAGTCGCCAGTGTGCCAGTCATGTGTTGCGTGACCACCACAAATAAGCATACCACCAGTCGCATAACTGTGTCCCGAGATGTGTGTCACACATACGTGACAAAAACAGTGCTGGAAGATTTATCTCTCACTAGCGTGGTGGTGTCAAAATGGTTCAAATGGCTCTGAGAATTATGGGACTCAACTTCTGAGGTCATTAGTCCCCTAGAACTTATAACTAGTTAAACCTAACCTAAGGACATCACACACATCCATGCCCGAGGCAGGATTCGAACCTGCGACCGTAGCGGTCTTGCGGTTCCAGACTGCAGCGCCAGAACCGCACGGCCACTTTGCCCGGCTGGTGGTGTCACACACTAAATTGAAGAACTATATGTCTCTGAAGCAAGGGAAACAATGAACAGAAATAATGATATGGGATTCGACCATAAACATTTTTATCACTGTTCAGAATTTTCAGAACCATCTAAACAGGCCCAATCCTCCTTCTTGTTGTAAGATGGCAAGAACTATACCACTTACATGAAGTCATTAAAGATCACCGAACTCACATTGAGCGAACAGTAGGACTGAACAAAAATGACTGACAAGGCACAATGCATCTTGAAAAGGGTATAGTATGGACGTATTGGAATAATTCATGTTGGGTGATGGTTTTAAAGTAATTCACATGACATGGAAACTTTATGGAAACGCGTCGATTTACTGGAGGCTAGTTTATCCCAGGGAAGTATTTACAGTTGACCACGGCCAGGTGGTGGCGTGTGGCTGGGGAGCGGTGAAGGGAAGCGACAATAGGCAGCTTAGGGTGGCTCAAGCTCTGAGAAAGTGGTAACGGGGCGCGGCCTCCAGCTGCCTTAAGATGAGTGACAGTGAGGGGGTGGTTGACCCCATGCTGGTGTACCGAGAAGCAGACGGAGAACTTGTATGCCTGTTGATAAATGACCCTCATCCCGTTTTCAGTGAAAAATGCGAGAAAGCCGCGCAAAGCTATGGTGGAGTGGTCAACACAGGCCGAAATATGCCTGTTCGTGACTATAGCAACTTCACGCTGAATTCATGGTCCGCAGAGTCTGAAGTAAATCAGGTGAAGAGCGATGGAGTGAAATACGCCAGCCTCCGTTGGAAACATAGGACCAAGGAATTTGAAGTACTCTCCTGGGAGTCAGGATTTCGGAAAAATTGGTGTTTTATGCAGATGCTAACCTTGATGGGTGGGCTGGGAGGAACTAAGTAGCAGAAGTTGAGAGGAAGGGAATTTTTGTGGGAATTTGTTCACTTCCCAGAGCAGGCATTGGTCAGTGCTGGGAAGCAACCAATAATTAACGCGACTTGCGCTGCAATTGGCGTAAGTGATTTTGCTGGAGGGGAAACTGAGGCGAAGAGCAGACTGGGAGAAGTCTCTGTAGTGGTCTTCTGTTCCCAGTTTGCCTAGAGTGCGGACGTGGTGTTCTTTACTCAGCTTGCCTGAGAGAGAGTGAGCATCTCTGCAGTTTAGGACTTAGCAAATGGAACGATTGAGCTTGGAGATAGAAAGTTTTGGTTCAGCTATGTACTGAGCAAGATAGCTAGGAGTGAATAGACGAGTGCAGCCTTGCAGCACCACGAGGCCGGCCGACATCCTCACAACGACGCCGCTCCGCCACGCTGAATTTGGTGATATTGCGCCCGCTCTGGCTTGAGTTAGGCCACTGATTAATTTGTTGGATCACGTCGGCAAAGTTTCCACAAGGGTTTCATGGGCTGTGTATTGTAGAATTTTTCTCGCTCTTCGCATTATGCCTGGGTCAGTCGATAGGAATTAATTTTGATTTATTGCGCTTTACTCCACATAAACGCAGTTTATTCCCACTGCCTGTTAGGAGAGTCATGTAATGTGATGATTGAAGGTCGTGAGTTAAAATAAATTTGTGCTAATCGACTGCATCTCTTTTCAGTCAAGTAGTTGAAATCCCAAGTCACTTTCTTAATTAACTTTATGTTCAACACATTTGCATCTGGTGTTCAATATCTGAATATAACATCAATGTGCACCCCTTTTTAATTAAAAGGGATCAATTCTGAATCAATTAATGACAACACTGCCACCGCAGTTCAATCAGGAGTCATAGGACCTTATTACTTTCTTTGCGTTATCCGATATTGCGGCAGTTTTGCACTCTCTGTCGATCTGTTACTCAATTAGCTAGGATGAACACACGCCAAAACCAGATAAGTGACGGGTGGGGTGTTACATTGTCTATTAGGATACAAACTCGAATTTGTCTGTGGACGTGTGATAACAGAAACGGTGAATCGGGGGGGGGGGGGGGGGGCACAGCCATGGGCAACAGCAAGCAGAGGTACCGCCATTGGAGACAAGGAGCAACTGGATTAACTTTCACGGACGGAGTAACAGTCAGTGTTTCTAATGGGACCAGAGAGAACCAGATAGGAGGCAACAGCCGATAAAAATTGTAAATACAGCCTCCAAATCCAGCTGTTATATACCATAATAGACACCTGTTCCGTGATTAACAGAGAGAAGTGATGTGGATTCAAATTGGGATACGATTACTTTGTTTAGGCTTAGATTTTTGCTAAATAAGAATCTAAGCTAGGTGGCTGCCTTTCACTTGCAGCTTGTGTCATCTGAGGGTTGCAGTAATTATTGTGATATCATTCAGCTCGAAAGTCTTGCTTGGTTGTTTTAAGATCGCTGCTTTGAGAAACAAGACGGGAGAATGTGGTGCAGACTCTACGGAGCAATTTTTGTGGTAAAATTAAGTGACAAGGTTAGGTGGAGGTGTGCTTCATGTCACTGTCACTCCTTTTTGTCTGATAGTGTCGGAATACTTTTTATCATCCTACTCCAAGTCTGGAGTGTTCATGTTGCTTACCATCTATTCACTTGTTGTTAGCTTCATTGATTCTCGTTTGCGTTGCTGTGATTGGCCATGCCCGAGCTGCATGTTTGCGGATGTTGTGTTTTCGCTGGAGTTCATATTGTGTCAACACATTGGATGGGTGTCTAAGAGGATCTGAGCTGTTGAGCTAAATTCCTGCTAGTGTAACGTAGGTTCCCTTCGTAGTGTGTCTGAAAGCCTCTCGGTGCAGTACATGCGCAAGACAGTTTCTTTTTTGAGGATAATTAATTGATATCACGAACAGTGCAAGTCATTCAGAGGGGCGATGCACCATTCAGAATAAAATGACTAGGTAAACCAAAAATAGTTATCTTACAAACCACACATTATGAACAACAGGAATGTATTTTATCATGTACTAACTACCTGTGAAGACCTGAGCGCACCATATCACAATTTTGTATGAGACAGAGTTTGTGTTCTGTTATTAACACACAACCATGAGTTTCAGAAAGCAAAATATGCGTGTGGAATTACACAAAAAAATGCACATGAGTTACCACAACCCTCAGAATAATCTAGCCACACGGAATGCATATGTATCTATTACTCCAACGTATAAAAATATAGTTTATCATTACGAATTTTTTAGTCTATAACAATACTTTGGTGTGTCTAGCATCACACGTTATACGTTTATCTAAGCTTCATATTACTTTGTAATTTTTGCTATAATTTTTTGTTTTTTATGTGTGACGATATGTACATGGGTTGTGATGCTGATGACTGACCGCGTGCAACACAAAAGTAAAAGTATTAATCAAGACAGTTTTTGAATACCCTAGTAGGGTATCTGGACAGATACACCATCTATGTCCATGTCATTCATGTCTTTGGAAATAAATGTCCATTCGTGAGGATGGTATGGATTTGGTGTGGAATACTGTGATAGCAAAGGGAATGTAAGATTTTTTTTTTTGCTTGGAAAAGTATGTCAAGTCAATAGAATGGTACAGATATTTCTATTTCCACAACCGTCAGCAGGTCGTATTTCCGATACTTCGTTCATTGTCGAATGTCGTCAAATCGAAAGGATGATTTGGAATATGTTATATCACCAACATCAGAATTCACGAGTGGAAATATCAGTTTCCTCTATATTTTTTTTCGAGTTTTCATGTAAAGGTCTTAACAGACGAGATACGTTTCTAGTTACTCAGTGGTTTACAGCACCCTCCACCTCGGTAAATTTCTGGGTCTCTAGAGCAATAATTTCCAATCTACACTCCTGGAAATTGAAATAAGAACACCGTGAATTCATTGTCCCAGGAAGGGGAAACTTTATTGACACATTCCTGGGGTCAGATACATCACATGATCACACTGACAGAACCACAGGCACATAGACACAGGCAACAGAGCATGCACAATGTCGGCACTAGTACAGTGTATATCCACCTTTCGCAGAAATGCAGGCTGCTATTCTCGCATGGAGACGATCGTAGAGATGCTGGATGTAGTCCTGTGGAACGGCTTGCCATGCCATTTCCACCTGGCGACTCAGTTGGACCAGCGTTCGTGCTGGACGTGCAGACCGCGTGATACGACGCTTCATCCAGTCCCAAACATGCTCAATGGGGGACAGATCCGGAGATCTTGCTGGCCAGGGTAGTTGACTTACACCTTCTAGAGCACGTTGGGTGGCTACGGGATACATGCGGACGTGCATTATCCTGTTGGAACAGCAAGTTCCCTTGCCGGTCTAGGAATGGTAGAACGATGGGTTCGATGACGGTTTGGATGTACCGTGCACTATTCAGTGTCCCCTCGACGATCACCAGTGGTGTACGGCCAGTGTAGGAGATCGCTCCCCACACCATGATGCCGGGTATTGGCCCTGTGTGCCTCGGTCGTATGCAGTCCTGATTGTGGCGCTCACCTGCACGGCGCCAAACACGCATACGACCATCATTGGCACCAAGGCAGAAGCGACTCTCATCGCTGAAGACGACACGTCTCCATTCGTCCCTCCATTCACGCCTGTCGCGACACCACTGGAGGCGGGCTGCACGATGTTGGGACGTGAGCGGAAGACGGCCTAACGGTGTGCGGGACCGTAGGCCAGCTTCATGGAGACGGTTGCGAATGGTCCTCGCCGATACCCCAGGAGCAACAGTGTCCCTAATTTGCTGGGAAGTGGCGGTGCGGTCCCCTACGGCACTGCGTAGGATCCTACGGTCTTGGCGTGCATCCGTGCGTCGCTGCGGTCCGGTCCCAGGTCGACGGGCACGTGCACCTTCCGCCGACCACTGGCGACAACATCGATGTACTGTGGAGACCTCACGCCCCACGTGTTGAGCAATTCGGCGGTACGTCCACCCGGCCTCCCGCATGCCCACTATACGCCCTCGCTCAAAGTCCGTCAACTGCACATACGGTTCACGTCCACGCTGTCGCGGCATGCTACCAGTGTTAAAGACTGCGATGGAGCTCCGTATGCCACGGCAAACTGGCTGACACTGACGGCGGCGGTGCACAAATGCTGCGCAGCTAGCGCCATTCGACGGCCAACACCGCGGTTCCTGGTGTGTCCGCTGTGCCGTGCGTGTGATCATTGCTTGTACAGCCCTCTCGCAGTGTCCGGAGCAAGTATGGTGGGTCTGACACACCGGTGTCAATGTGTTCTTTTTTCCATTTCCAGGAGTGTATATCTTCAGAATCATACTGCGCAAGCGACTGCTACGTGCTTGATATCTTGAAGTATCGCGAAAATGGTATGATATTCTAGTAAACCATGTGAAAATACATATGTTTTTGTAATCCCAGAGTCTGGAGATGCGTGTACAAAGCAAGCATGGTAGGGCCAGAACCAGTGGCGCATTTATGCCAAGGGGAACCAACCCAACCTTTACACAACACTTCGAAGACTGACCTCATCTCCTGAGGGTGCTCTGGTCATGCGTCAGACCAGTGTATGTGCAGTAGCAGATGACTTGTGACCTACCGAGCTCGTGGAAAATACACTACTGGCCATTAAAATTGCTACACCAAGAAGAAATGCAGATGATAAACGGATATTCATTGGACAAATATAATATACTAGAACTGACATGTGATTATATTTTCACGCAATTTGGGTGCATAGATCCTGAGAAATCAGTACCCAGAACAACCACCTCTGGCCGTAATAACGGCCTCGATACGCCTAGGAATTGGGTCAAACAGAGCTTGGATGGTGTGTACAGGTACAGCTGCCCATGCATCTTCAACACGATACCACAGTTCATCAAGAGCAGTGACTGGCGTATTGTGACGAGCCAGTTGCTCAGCCACCATTGACCAGACGTTTTGAATTGGTGAGAGATCTGGAGAATGTGCTGGCCAGGGCACCAGTCGAACATATTCTGTATCCAGAAAGGCCCGTACAGGATCTGCAACATGCGGTCGTGCATTATCCTGGATTTGTTGACTCAGGGATCGAGACGGGGCTGCACGATCCGTTACAGCCACGCGCATAAGATGCCTTTCATCTGGATTGCTAGTGATACGAGGCCGTTGGGATCCAGCAAGGCGTTCCGTATTATTCTCCTGGACCCACCGATTCCATATTCTGCTAACAATCATTGTATCTCGACCAACGCGAATAGCAATATCGCGATACGATAAACCGCAATTGCGACAGGGTACAATACGACCTTTATCAAAGTCGGAAACGTGATGGTACGCATTTCTCCTCCTTACAGAAGGCGTCAAAGTAACGTTTAACCAGGCAACGCCGGTCAACTGCTGTTTGTGTATGAGAAATCGGTTGGAAACTTTCCTCATGTCAGCACTTTGTAGGTGTCGCCAACCTTGTGTGAATGCTCTGAAAAGCTAATCATTTGCATATCACAGCATCCTCTTCCTGTCTTGGTGTAGAAATTTTAATGGCCAGTAGTGTATTTAGTGCTATGAAGACTATATGACGGTCCACGTGTTTATGCTGTCTGTGTCTGCAGTATATGTACGAGTGTCTGATGGTCTATAGCTATATGCAGGATGCAGAAGTGATGATTTTGTATCGAGCAAGATATGACCTGTGTGTTTACAACATCGGTATGGTATGTGGTGGTATATCGCCGGGTTGGAGATCAGTTTCATGCTGAAATATTCAAGCTTTCGTCGTTAGTGGCAGAACAGTGTAATTGAGGAAGTGTGTTTCCGTATTTGACGATCTGTAGACCACTTTTGCAGGGTTTAACTATCAGTGCAATATGGCGATCTGTGCAAAATAGTTTTGCCAGAAAATAGTTTTGCCAGAAAAAAAGTTGGGCAGTGCTCTCACACCGGCAGCATCAGTAATTTGGCAGGTAAATTCAGTAAGCACCAATCAGAATGCTCCATTCATGCACGAGGCATCCTTTGTGCTGGGACATAGTAACGTCTACAGACCAGTTTGAACATGATGAGGGCAAGGTATCTACAGAATATTCTGAGAGTAAGTGATGTCTTCTTTCTTCAAGTGTTCAAAGGCAAGTGGAATCAGACAATCCATCTCTGGTGGAACGCTGTCCCTCATCTGCGATTGTGGCATTAGGATATATGCAGACCAGCAGCTGTAGGACCGAAAATTCCCGCCATTTTCCTCTTTTGCAGCACAGTGCTTCGAAATCTGTTTGCGTAATTGCTTTGATTTTTCCACCTTTGCTTAGGCAGTGCTCTCTTTCCAAACAACAAGAATGATTTTATGATTGATGATCTTTTCGCAAGCATGCACAGACATGATGAAGGATTTTGGCAGTGAGAAAGTTTACCGTTTCGGAGACGTTTGTTGAAAGCAGAATGTTATGGTATCTGGGACGGACAAGCTGCACCGTTAACACCACCAGGAACAATGCAATCCGTGTTATTCTGGGCTATTTTAATAAACAGGTTCTGCTGGGACAAGAGTTTCCATCCAGACAAGCTGTGACAGCACAAAGGCTTCTACAACAACAAAAGCGACTACTAATTATTCCTGCGACACTTTACGATTTACCGAAGGGAGACTTGTCTCTTATTTATATAGACATGTGACGTCAGTATAACAGGTACAAGCTTTTAGCTGCCCCTGTGAGGGTGAGCCGCTACGCGAACATCTCGCTCGGTACTGGATCCGCAGCTGTGAAAGCCATGTCAGCCACGGCGGGTAGGTAAACACGTTGTGGTCAGATGCATCTCTCATGTGGGACGAGATGTCCTGTTAGGATCACTAGGAAGAATGCATCCAGCCATCATCCGGCCTTGGAACTCTGTAGGGAAAAGTACGCTGATATGTCATGGTCGAATTTCTTAATAATAGTCCGAAAGCGTTTTTACACTGTATTATTTCGGCTGTTTAAGCGTTGTGAGCGTGTTTGTAGAGTGGCAAGGTGGTCTTCTTGGCCGCACGCGGAACATGTCCGAGGCTTACCGTCATATATAAAGATTGCAAGACATCCGCCTATCTGTGAGTATGACGGGACATGGCTTCGGAGATCACTGGTGATCTGCCGGACGCAGTTTAGGACAAGGTATGTCCGAAACTGTGTCCACTTCTCCGCAGAATGGCCGTGGACTGTGCCATATGGTCGGAGTGCCGCGACAACTTCTGAGCAGGAAGTACGAATGGCAATTCGAAAATGCGTATCGTGCGCATTCCTAAGACCGCGTGGTCGACAGTTACTGCCCCCACATTGCCATCAGCATGACAGACGCGGAGCCCCTGTTTGGTCTCACGAAGGATGCCTTCGCAAGCCGCGTCGTTAATGATTTTAACGTAGACCGTGCTGGTCACGATCGACAAATGTATCCCGATAATATCGGTCGCCGGGATCTTCACTTTCTCTCGCAGAAAACGGCCCACCTCGAGTGCTTTGGGTCGGGAATAATTATTGCAGAAAGTAAGTCGGAGAGTAGACTTACGGTAACGGTTCGCCGTGTATCTTAGACGGTAAGCAGTCACTTACGCAAGGGCCGTCAGAATGTAAATAAGGCGAGCTCGCGCTCCACGCACGGAAAACATGGACGTGTCCGCTCTGTTGCCCTGCCAAAGACAGACTGACGAGAAACCCTATTGAACCAATATTCCAAAATAGTAAATAATCTTCAACTTTTCATCTCTGAAAGAAATTTTATTGTTGAGAAGCCGGCCCCTGTGGCCGAGCTGTTCTAGGCGCTCCAGTCCGGAACCGCGCTGCTGCTACGGTCGCAGGTTCGAATCCTGCCTCGGGCATGGATGTGTGATGTCCTTAGGTTAGTTAGGTTTAAGTAGTTCTAAGTCTAGGGGAATGATGACCTCAGATGTTAAGTCTCATAGTGCTTAGAGGAACAATCTTGTTGACAATCTGAATTTGTTCCAGAAGTCCACCCCTGCAACTGGCCGAACAGCTTGCTGAAAGCATCTTCGCAGTTAACAGGAAATGGCGTGAAATCTGGACCACGAATACCCACATCTGAAGTGCAACATATGAAGCTTAGTGGAATATTAAACCTTTGTGCCGGACCGAAACTCGAACTCGGGACCTTTGCCTTTCGGGGGCAAGTGCTCTGCCGACTGAGCTACTCAAGCACGACTCAAGACCCGCCCTCCACCAGAACCTCATTTCCTCCTTTCCAGATTCAGTGGGTAGAGCAAAGATGTCGTGTTTCAGTCTCGGTTCAGTATACAGTTGTAATCTGCCAGGAATTTTCTCAGCAGCGCACAATCCTCTGCAGAGTGAAAAATTCATTGTGCGACTTGTTATTGATTTTCTGTGAAGACTCTCGTGGCATGAGCAGAAGAATATAACCACATCCAAACAGGACATCAAGTGTCCGCAGGCAACCTGAACAAATGGGGTAAACAGTCCAGCCCAAGCTGTGATTTTGCAGCAGCGAACCAGACCATTCGACACATTGTAGAGAAGTGTAAACTGAGAGTCTATCTGGGTGATCCAAACCTCTTTTTCGTGGCTACACAAGTCTCGACTGGGTAAGGAGATTGGGTATTAGCATATAACAACTGTTTGTTAGATTAATGCATCATTTGTGTTTATTTCTTTTTAGGTTATTGATTATATTTCATGTGTTGCACTATACACTAAATAAGTGAACCTTTTTGTGACAGAGAGGGCACATGCGTGCCACTTCTGTGTATAAAAACTCAGCCATTGCCATGATTTGTCTAGCCACTACTAGACTGCTCTACCTGTCATGACTGGTAGCTAATCATATTAATCATACCAAGAAATGCTTATTTAAAGTTAAGTTACCTAATTTTATGTTATGTATTATGTGAACCTGTAATGACAATATAGTTGTGAAAAATCTTGTTGTTTGTAAAAGAATCTAAGCTTTTCGAAGCTTGTTAAATATTTTAGTTTATGTAACATTATTCCGGCGTAACCACAGGCGCTGGCACGAAAACGAAGAACGCAAGATGAGAGAAGGCGGTGAGACGACGTCAGCCAATAGTGCATTGACCAGGACGTCACCACGATTGGAACGGCATCGAGACGAAGTGAATATAAGCGCCGCTTCTGCCATCCTCGGCCGGACAGTGTTAGCACAGTACTAGGAGAGCACTCTGACAGCAGTCACGTGTGATCCATATCAATTGCTTACATGCGCCTTATATACAGCAAAGGACTTTGATTGTTTGCATGTCGCCCGTAGCTTGCGACACCAATGTAAATTCAAAGTTAAGTATTGTCAATCTGCTTTATTGAAGTAAAACTACAAATGCTATTTGCTTGAATTATTTTATAGCATTCTGACAATGCAGCATCCTTTAGGCACCCTATGCGACACCAGTGGGCAGGACTCCACCAATATTATCAGTAAAATGCACATGAAGAGTGTTGGAAAGACACGGACATTGTAAGTAGGCTGTTTATGTTTTCTTAGGCTGTTTATGTTTTCTTTATGTAAGTAGGCTGTTTATGTTTTCTTATTGGCAACGTTACGTAGCGCTCTATATGAAAATCACTGGCTGTGCTGTGTGCAGTCTGTGGCTAGTTTGCATTGTTGTCTGCCATTGTAGTGTTGAGCAGCGGCAGCTGGATGTGAACAGCGCGTAGCGTTGCGCAGTTGGAGGTGAGCCGCCAGCAGTGGTGGATGTGGGGAGAGAGATGGCGGAGTTTTGTAATTTGTCATGAACTGCTATATATATATTATGACTATTAAGGTAAATACATTGTTTGTTCTCTATTAATATCTTTCATTTGCTAACTATCCCTATCAGTAGTTAGTGCCTTCTGTAGTTTGAATCTTTTATTTAGCTGGCAGTAGTGGCGCTTGCTGTATTGCAGTAGTTCGAGTAACGAAGATTTTTGTGAGGTAAGTGATTTGTGAAAGGTATAGGTTAAAGTTAGTCAGGGCCATTGTTTTGTAGGGATTATTGAAAGTCAGATTGCGTTGCACTAAAAATATTGTGTGTCAGTTTAAGCACAGTCTTGTGTATAAATTGTTCTAAGGGGACGTTACAACAGACTGTCACTGTAGCGAAAACTGCTGTCGTAAATATTTCCGTAAGAAAGTTGAGTGACCACCTGCACGTAATGCGTTTTGGGCGCCCAGCTGAGAGGTAGTCGTCTGACAAAAGAAAGCCATTAGGTGAAAAAAAAGGGAGGCCATTATCCTCGCCATTGACATTCTTTTAGAGAAAACATTGCAAATGCGACACCCTCATTACTTGGAAGGATACTTACATCTGCACACCTGATTATGACAAGCATCTTTCTACGAGAGTTGAGAGAATTTCTACTAACTTATGAAATGTCACATGACTACTGAATGATATTTTTATGTTTTGGTTTGTGTAAATGCTTATTTCATTTAATATCTGGTTTCCAGCTGTGTTGCAGCGTTAGTTTTATAAAATAAACTTTGATGCATTTGCTAATGTGAACACTCTCTGTCAACAGATCTATTAAATAATTATTTTATGACCCACATTCTTCGATAAAGGAGCTCTTGGAATGGAAAGAAAAATAAGAAGGGACTAATAACAGTAACTGCATACATAATTTTCTTTTCAACTACTTGGTAATATTTTTCGTAGAATAAGTTGTGGTGCACCACTTTAATTACATAGACATTAAGATGTGAATATGCATTTCCCTTGTCTGCATTGTTGTCTTTAGTGTAATGTTTTTTTTTTTGCTTGAGCTATGTCATGTTTAGATATAAGTTGCTGCTGCTGTTTGCCAGGCATAGTGTTACTGAATTTGACGTTGTATTACGCTGTTAAGCCAGTTTTACTACTAATTTATTTTTCTTGTTTCCTGCACAGTGCCTTATATTAGTTGTAGTACTGCAATTGCTTTGCCTATTTAAAATTTTTGTCCTTGATGTTTGTGTTAATTGTTTTATGCTGCTGCATTGCCTCGTCCCTTAGTTTAGTATCTGAGCTCAGTAGATTTAAGTTAGCTTAAGAGGTGTAGACTATATAAGAAACTGACTATGGAGAATAGGTAAAGAATGCATTGCGAAGTTATATGAAAAAGATTTGGGTCAAAATGAGTATTGTACAATGAGAAACAATTATTTTGAAAGAAATATGAATAGAATACAGGAAGGAGGTATAGATAGGACTTTTTGGGAATAATGATGAATGAAGGGAGATCTCCAAGAAGCAAAGAAAGTTTTATTTGCAAAATACTGCAATGAAACAAACCCAGTCCTTTCCTTTTGTGTTATCTCACTATGTGTTTGTGTATCCTTGTGTATTTGTTTTCTTCCTGTCTCTGTGTAGTTTCATAGAATTTTTTCTTCTAATATTAAGCTACATTCACTATGATGAGGAATACTGTTCTCCTCAAAAATAATTGGCATTAATAATATGTTATTTACCTTGTAAATATGCTTAGACATTATTTATTCTGTTTTGTTTTAATGCTCATGTGTAAAGTTGATATTTCAAAAGTTATTCTGATCTTTTATGTATGTACTTATGTCATAATTCCTGTAACACTGATGTATATGTCTATTTCTATTCTTTTGTAAAGCCTGTATTACTACAAATGTTATCTGTATTGTTATGTTCTTTAATGATGTATTTTGTACCTTTGTTATTGTATTTTTATGTTATAAAATTGTAATTGACACCAGTTCATCAAATTAAGTAACTTGTAAGTTACATTTCACTGCACACGTTTCTGTTGGTCATAGTGTATGGACAATATGTGAGAAGTTGGGGCTCTTAGTGTTTACATGTGTGTTGATAATTCAGCAAGGGACTGGATAACAGCATTGCTGGTTGTAAGGACAGTTCCAAATACTTTGTGAGTGCACAAGTGCTGGTTATGGACTTGCTATATTAACTGCAAGACTCTTCAATGGTGATTGTGCACCTGCACAGTCACAACAGATGGCTGCTGGCCATCTCTACAAGGACTACAGTGGGTCTGCACCTCTGGTGGCCCACCAATACCATACTCTCTACTAGGACTACAGTGGGCCTGTCCACAATCTCTACTAGGACTGCAGTGGGTCTGCACCTATGGTGGCCCACCAATACTCTCTACCAGGACTGCAGTGCGTCTGCTCTGTGATGACCTACCTACCAATATTCTTCAAAACTTCGACTGACTCTGCTGTGGGTTTGCTCTGTTGTGGCCCATTACCTGTCTGCATGTCAAGAGTCAGCACTGTCTTTCCGTTGGAAGGACAACACTACTTCTTCAAGACTGCATGGAAATCCACTACTTCTGTGTGCAATTTCCTTTACTAATGAGACTTTGTGAAAAACAAAAACTGTAATTACTATTATGATGAATGATCAGGACTATCTTTACGGACTGTGAGAAAATTTTAGCTTTTGACCAACATTGTATTAATAACTGTGTGCATTTGATATCTTTCTTACTGTAATTATGAAAAAATTTTTCAAATCTGTATTGGCCACTGCCCAAAAATATTTGTAAAACTTTTGTGGGGAGCGTGGGGGCTATGTAAGTAGGCTGTTTATGTTTTCTTAGGCTGTTTACGTTTTTTTTATGTAAGTAGGCTGTTTTTGTTTTCTTATTGGCAACGTTACGTGGCGCTCTATATGAAAATCACTGGCTGTGCTGTGTGCAGTCTGTGGCTAGTTTGCATTGTTATCTGCCATTGTAGTGTTGGGCAGCGGCAGCTGGATGTGAACAGCGCGTAGCGTTGCGCAGTTGGAGATGAGCCGCCAGCAGTGGTGGATGTGGGGAGAGAGATGGCGGAGTTTTGTAATTTGTCATGAACTGCTATATATATATTATGACTATTAAGGTAAATACATTGTTTGTTCTCTATTAATATCTTTCATTTGCTAACTATCCCTATCAGTAGTTAGTGCCTTCTGTAGTTTGAATCTTTTATTTAGCTGGCAGTAGTGGCGCTCGCTGTATTGCAGTAGTTCGAGTAACGAAGATTTTTGTGAGGTAAGTGATTTGTGAAAGGTATAGGTTAAAGTTAGTCAGGGCCATTGTTTTGTAGGGATTATTGAAAGTCAGATTGCGTTGCGCTAAAAATATTGTGTGTCAGTTTAAGCACAGTCTTGTGTATAAATTGTTCTAAGGGGACGTTACAACATAACTGGGCATCAAGGACTTTGAAGAAAGAATCTGCGGGAATATGGACACATTTAATGTACTTCTTAATAGAAAGTGGTGCTAATAATGTGGCTGTTATCTGATGTGGGCTCACAGTATTTACTGTGGTGGCAGGACATTTGCGGAAATGATTCAAAAGAACTTAATTTACAGGAGCTCATTGTAACACAGAAAAAAGATCACTTACGCATGACGACGTAGAACTGGTATGTGTTGTAATGTGCTATAAGCGAAGGATTTCCTAGTTATTCAACAAGTTAACTGTCTTAAATATTCATAAAAGCTTCCAGAGTGATTAAAGTAAATAGCTCTGCTCTCTCAAAGACTAATTGTGAATAATTATAATAAACATTTACCCAGTTGCAGTACTTTAATAGAGACTAGTTTCAGATTTTCTACGAGAAGAAGGAGTTTATTTGTCATGATTTAAATATGGAAACGAGATCTTGTCCACTTAAAAAGAGAATGTTGTTCACTTAATAAGCTTTACTCCAATTAGGAAACTTACTACTCGTAGCTCAAAAGTAAATGAATGTTACACTCGCTTAAAGTGTTAAAGTGATTGCAGATTCTTGAATACCCGTTCTTGATACAGTGCTTTCTAGATATAATAATTAGACAAAAGTTGTTTGCTGTTAAAATCGAAGTTTGTCTGAAGCTTAAGTTAGTACTGCTTATTGCAGTGACACAGTTATCAATCGTTTTCCGTAATGTTACATTTGCTGCCATTCTTTGATTTTTTTTTTTTTTTTTGTTAGTACTAAGATACGTCGAATCGACCGATAGTGAATTAACATTCAATTCACTGTTACATGTGACTCAGTCACTAGAATATTATTTCAGAGATTATTTAGTAATTACGTATTTTGTCTTGATTTATTTCAACACTCATTGCCACTGGCATTGTGGCTAACGGTAGATTATTTGCTTCTCTTTGACTGTGATTGTTACAGTAAGGAATATTCTCAGTCGGCGGTACTTATACTACATTAGCTTTTCTTTATTGACTGAAAGCTTTAGAGAAACAGTAAATTTTGGACTTAACAAATAAATATTGACATTCTTAACTGTTTCTAAAATAATTTCCCTAAATTATTAATGTTGTGTATGGATGAGTAATGACTACCCCAATTATAATCCGATTGTCTTAGGCTTCAGTTTCATTTTGAAAATATAAGAGGATAAAATACAGAGCTACTATAAATAATTCATTCGTTGTCGAGGTTCTATATTTACCATGGTATTACATATACAAATATGATTGATGTACGAATAGAAACTAAGCTCACTTTAATCAAAATATCCATGGGTGTGCTGCCGGTCTATAGTGTCCACGGGCGGCGGCCGCGACCGAACCCAGTTCCCTCTGAGCAGCCATAGCGTACGGATCTCCGTGCCGGCACGTTCACAGGAGCTCAGTCCGTCAGTTCACCTGATGATGGCGACATGTATGATCGCCGAAATATTGTGCCCGTTGGTCACTATAGACCGGCAGCACACCCGTGGATATTTTGATTATCAAATACGCAGGGAGAAACTCAAGAATAAGCTCACTTTGTTCCACATTTGAAGAAGCCATGCAGGATGTGCGTAGTAATAGTGAATCGTTACAGGTTTTGCGTAAGATATAAAAAGGTACGGTAATGGGCGTGATGGAGGAGGCAGAAATATATACCCATCTAAGGGAACAATCTCATAGAGTTCTAAATGAACAAAAAGTCCTGTGAAATGAGAAATTTCTGAACAGCTTTGCATCTATTACGAAACGAGGCATAGCAGGGTCAAAGGACGCTTAGTCGCCGCTATGGTGAGATATGTATGGCACAATATGGTGGACCATATAGCCATATAATGAGAAGTTGTGGTGGTTTTACCTTTTTTATTTTATTATATGGTTATAAGAGATCAGTTTATTGCATTTTCGTTAGTCGACATGAAAATTATACGACTACCGCTTTTATTTTAATTTGACCTGCCTTATCACTCCTAAGTTCACATTCGTGTTTCCCCATGCGCATCATCTAAATATGTCGAAAACGCAGACACAGCACCTGAAAAGCTACAGACGTTTTCCATGTTGTCCAGCAGAAAATGGTCGGTGCACAGTCAAGGCTGAGCGATCATTTAAACGCTGTCAGACTGGAGACATTCCAGGACCATCTTTGATATAATATTTGGCACCGATGCTAAGACCGTAACTCATATCGATATCTCGATAACAATGGAACCAAGAAAATGACTGCTTTTTTATATAATTTTAAGTTCCCTTCAAAATAAATGGATTTATTTATAATAAAAGACATAATATAGAAATTAAATTATGTCTGCATGAACCAACTTCAGTATAAAATCAAATACAAACGTAAGCAGTAGACAACAGCTGTTCAACTGCAAACAAATTACAGGTTTTCACATGAATCATGTGCTACATGTAGAATATGTGATATGAATACGATGCATTCTGGTAAGTTTTCTTTAACACAAAGTCTCTCAATTATAAAAACCTTTTTAAAGACACACTCATTTAAAATGAAGACTAGGGATAAGAACTATACTATGTTTGTTTTACCCATCTAGAGTATAAAATCAAATATACATTTAGGCAGTAAAGCAGTAATATTTCAATCAAGAATTAAAGTATAGGCCTTGATGCTACGCATTGGTGTCTCTATTAGAAGCAAAACTACGTTACTTAGCATTAAAACTGTAACACCAGTATGGAAAGCAACTACCGAAATTTAACTTATTGTGCATGCGTAGAATGGTGTGGCCAGTAGATGTTGCAGACTCTTATTGTTCCTGTAAATTGTTTCGCCTTGATTATGTGAAAGGCAACATCAGTGCCCTGAAATACACTCCTGGAAACTGAAATAAGAACACCGTGAATTCATTGTCCCAGGAAGGGGAAACTTTATTGACACATTCCTGGGGTCAGATACATCACATGATCACACTGACAGAACCACAGGCACATAGACACAGGCAACAGAGCATGCACAATGTCGGCACTAGTACAGTGTATATCCACCTTTCGCAGCAATGCAGGCTGCTATTCTCCCATGGAGACGATCGTAGAGATGCTGGATGTAGTCCTGTGGAACGGCTTGCTATGCCATTTCCACCTGGCGCCTCAGTTGGACCAGCGTTCGTGCTGGACGTGCAGACCGCGTGAGACGACGCTTCATCCAGTCCCAAACATGCTCAATGGGGGACAGATCCGGAGATCTTGCTGGCCAGGGTAGTTGACTTACACCTTCTAGAGCACGTTGGGTGGCACGGGATACATGCGGACGTGCATTGTCCTGTTGGAACAGCAAGTTCCCTTGCCGGTCTAGGAATGGTAGAACGATGGGTTCGATGACGGTTTGGATGTACCGTGCACTATTCAGTGTCCCCTCGACGATCACCAGTGGTGTACGGCCAGTGTAGGAGATCGCTCCCCACACCATGATGCCGGGTGTTGGCCCTGTGTGCCTCGGTCGTATGCAGTCCTGATTGTGGCGCTCACCTGCACGGCGCCAAACACGCATACGACCATCATTGGCACCAAGGCAGAAGCGACTCTCATCGCTGAAGACGACACGTCTCCATTCGTCCCTCCATTCACGCCTGTCGCGAAACCACTGCAGGCGGGCTGCACGATGTTGGGGCGTGAGCGGAAGACGGCCTAACGGTGTGCGGGCCCGTAGCCCAGCTTCATGGAGACGGTTGCGAATGGTCCTCGCCGATACCCCAGGAGCAACAGTGTCCCTAATTTGCTGGGAAGTGGCGGTGCGGTCCCCTACGGCACTGCGTAGGATCCTACGGTCTTGGCGTGCATCCGTGCGTCGCTGCGGTCCGGTCCCAGGTCGACGGGCACGTGCACCTTCCGCCGACCACTGGCGACAACATCGATGTACTGTGGAGACCTCACGCCCCACGTGTTGAGCAATTCGGCGGTACGTCCACCCGGCCTCCCGCAAACCCACTATACGCCCTCGCTCAAAGTCCGTCAACTGCACATACGGTTCACGTCCACGCTGTCGCGGCATGCTACCAGTGTTAAAGACTGCGATGGAGCTCCGTATGCCACGGCAAACTGGCTGACACTGACGGCGGTGGTGCACAAATGCTGCGCAGCTAGCGCCATTCGACGGCCAACACCGCGGTTCCTGGTGTGTCCGCTGTGCCGTGCGTTTGATCATTGCTTGTACAGCCCTCTCGCAGTGTCCGGAGCAAGTATGGTGGGTCTGACACACCGGTGTCAATGTGTTCTTTTTTCCATTTCCAGGAGTGTATATACTATTCACATTCACATTGAAACAGTCCAGCTATATGAACGTAACCAAGAGAACTCGCTGGCGTGAGTATAAAACACAAGCATGTCTACTGCATCACCCCATTTACTACGCGGTACTATGAAGCTATAAGCAAACAACGAGAAGATCATAAAACACTTAAGGAGAAAACAACGACCGACAACTTCACAAATACAAGACCTACACGCTACGCACTCTGTAACCTGCGATGCTGTCGATAGGTTGGAAATGTTTGATACTTAACAGTGCTCATAAATTTTCAGAGGTGATTTTTTTTTTTTTTTTTTTTTAGTGTTGTGTCGTAATACTGGCTAGACTTGGTAATGAACATTCCCCCAACGTGAAATGTTGGCTGTGGTCCCAGATTCATGTGTAGCGTATTCGAGGTCGAGGTTAGGTTCCAGCGTGATAATTTGGTTGGTGCTAAGGCGACGAATGTGAATGCGAAGTAAAACTCGTAGTAACAGTCGGTGTCCGTTCAGGCTACATTTAACGTACTTAGCCGTATTTATTTCGATGTAAAAAGTAAAATTGCCAGAAAATTTCAGATAACCTATTAGTTTGGTGCAAAGGTTCGTAGCGTTTTTGTTTTGCGTGTTGGTATTCCAGTTATTGTGGGTTTATTTATCGACTGGCATTTTTTTGTTTTTATTTAACTGTTGCTGTTTGAGTTTACATTTTGTCATTCGGAGACAGTGAAGGGAGCTGTGGACGCTATAAAACGGAGTGCCAAGTGGAGAAGTCGGATTTGAGAATTGAAACATGACCCAGGTAGGCTGTATTCTTTTTAATATCTATGCGAATGCCCTGTTTCAAACTTTCGTCGTACTGAAGTACGTTTCCGACATATCCTTTTCCTTTAGTTCAATAAAGGAGTGAGAGCAACGGAGGAAGCCAGAAACATTTGCACTGTATATGGGGATTATACACTACTGGCCATTAAAATTGCTACACCAAGAAGAAATGCAGATGATAAACCGGGTATTCATTGGACAACTATACTATACTAGCACTGACATGTGATAACATATTCACGCAATTTGGGTGCATAGATCCTGAGAAATCAGTACCCAGAACAACCACCTCTGGCCGCAATAACGGCCTTGATACGCCTGGGCATTGAGTCAAACAGAGTTGGATGGCGTGTACAGGTACAGCTGCCAATTCACCTTCAACATGATATCACAGTTCATCAAGAGTAGTCACTGACGTATTGTGACGAGCCAGTATCTCGGCCACCATTGACCAATTGGTGAGAGATCTGGAGAATGTGCTGGACAGGGCAGCAGTCGAACATTTTCTATATCCAGAAAGGCCCGTTCAGGACATGGAACATATGGTCGTGCATTATCCTGCTGAAATGTAAGGTTTCGCAGTGATTGAATGAAGGGTAGACCCATGGGTCGCAACACATCTGAAATGTAACGTTTACTGTTCAAAGTGCCGTCAATGCGAACGAGAGGTGACCGAGACGTGTAACCAATGGCACCCCATACCATCACGCCGGGTGATACGCCAGTATGGCGATGACGAATACACGCTTACAATGTGCGTTCACCGCGATGTCGCCAAACACGGATGCGACCATCATGATGCTGTAAACAGAACCTGGATTCATCCGAAAAAATGACGTTTTCCCATTCGTGCAGCCAGGTTCGTCGTTGAATACACCATCGCAGGCGCTCCTGTCTGTGATGCAGCGTCAAGGGTAACCGCAGCCATGGTCTCCGAGCTGATAGTCCATGCTGCTGCAAACGTCGTCGAACTGTTCGTGCAGATGGTTGTTGTCTTGCAAACTTCCCCATCTGTTGACTCAGGAATCGAGACGTGGCTGCACGATCCGTTACAGCCATGCGGATAAGATGCCAGTCATCTCGACTGCTAGTGATACGAAGGCCTTTGGGATCCAGCACGGCGCTCCGTATTACCCTCCTGAACCCACCGATTCCATATTCTGCTAACAGTCATTGGATCTCGACCGACGCGAGCAGCAATGTCGCGATACGATAAACCGCAATCGGGATAGGCTACAATTCGACCTTTATCAAAGTCGGAAACGTGATGGTAGGCGTTTCTCCTCCTTACACGATGCATCACAACAACGTTTCACCAGGCAACGCCGGTCAACTGCTGTTTGTGTATGAGAAATCTGTTGGAAACTTTCGTCATGTCAGCACGTTGTAGGTGTGGCGACCGGCGCTAACGTTGTGTGAATGCTCTGAAAAGCTGATCATTTGCATATCACAGCATCTTCGTGGTGTAGCAATTTTAATGGCCAGTAGTGTTTGGAATAAGTCGAGGTGGTCCAGTTCGCAAGCCCCTAGTGTGGGATGACTTAAGTCCATTTGCGACCCGCTGTCCGCATCATGTAGGACCACTCCTGGTATCGTGTTCTGTGGACCAGGGAGCGGGCTTCCCCGGCGCTGTGGCAGGGCCCCGCAGCTGCCCACTGCCCACTCCCCACCGGCCATCCCGTCCTGCAGGTGCGTGAGACTGCCGCGTAAAACTCTCGCCGCCTGGAGATTAGTATTTATGCGCTCGCCCCGAGCGCCGAATGGCCCGTAATCGCCGTCCAGATTGCGTCGCCTTAATGCAAGTGTAAATACGGACACGCCCCGCAGCCCATTGACACGGATGACTTACGGCATCTTTTATGTATTTATAAATAATCAACTTGTCTAATAACAAATTATACTCCCGAGGGAGAAGAAAAGGGCATCTCGTCCGAGGAGCGGTCCCATAAAATTACCGGACGTTATTTCATAAATGGTGGAAGCCGTCACGTATTAAAGTGTCTAGGCTGCAGGGCTGTCCATCAGATCGGCGCCACGTTTCCACGCCTCTTTTTTTTTCACCTCTGGTGTATAGAGTCTGCTACAGTCACCCGCGGCGATAAGTATAGCCCTGCGGTACGTGGAGTGGTGAAAACGTGATGGAGAATAGTCGATCAAGCCACCCTTCTGATATTTGTAGAGGGGTTAATGGCAAGGTCCGTATACTCACTGACCATCTTTGGCGTAATATTGTCGTTAGTACTTGAATCTCGCTCGTCTGTTGGTATCCGTACCAGACAGTATTGATAGAACAAATAGAGAAGATCCGAAGAAGGGTAGAGGTTTCCCTTACAGATCCGTTCAGTAAGGACGAAAACGTCACGGAGATGTTCAGTGAGCTCCAGTAGTAGGCACTACAAGAGAGGCGTTCACGGTTTTGTCTACTGCATCCTACGACTGCAGTATCAACGCGTCACAATTAAAAAATGATAAACTTATATAAATATCTACGTGTAAAAATTTGTGGGGTCGTAAAATGCAATGATCATTAAGCTGTGTTGTAGGTAAAACAGGTGGTAGACTTCTGTTCATTGGTAGTAGAGTAGGTAAATGCCCTCAGTCTGCCCGTGCGACGCATCATAGAGTATTGGTGAAGTACTTGGGACCCGTATCAGATAGGTTTAACAAGGCAAACTGAAAGTAGACAAAGAAGGGCAATCCAGTGGTCACACGTTTGTTTGACCCACGGGAAAGTTCACGGAATTGATGAAAAGGCTGAACTTGGAACTGATGAATAGCCTGAACTGGAAGTCTCTTCATGTTGGACGCTAACAGTCCCGGGAAAATTTGCTCACAGAGTTCCGAGGATCCGTTTTAAATCAGGAATCTGGAACTATACAGCAACCTCTTACATATCGCTCTCGTAGGGACGGCGAAGGTTAGAATAATCATCACGCTTACAGGGACATTTAACCAGTCATTCTTGTTGCGATCCATACGCAAAAGGAACGGGAAGAAATTCTAAAGTGTGGTATAATAGGAAATACCCTCTGCCATGTTCTTCACAGCAGTTTACTGAGTACGGATGTGGATGTCAATTCCAGTTCGTGCCCTGTGTCCAATGCTTCCAAACAGATAGCTTTACTCACACGGAATATGCAGTGAGCGCGTAGGATGCGTCGTGCTGGGTTCCAGAGTCGCAATCGACACGTTGCAACACTGCCATTTGATAATCAGTAAACGAGTATACAGAGTTTGTTCAAAGGTATGTAATTGGGGTTGAAGCCTGAATAATAAAATTATTAATAAAAGTGTCCTAACGTAATAGTACCCACAACGTTGTAGTCGACGGCCAATATTAACAGGAATAAAAATTAACATGAAGTGTGCTTGCTGCAAGCAACGGTTGTAGGACCTCTCGTGTTCTGCAAATACATAAAGCATTCATCAGAATGGTCAGAAGCACTCACTATGGTATTGTTCTCTAATATTCCTGACGCCTACAGGAGAGAGTCACCATTGTAGGAACATAAAGTAAGTGTTGAAAGATTTGGACAAAATGTCCACTTGGTTTAATGAAAAGCAGCTACTTTTAAATGTAGGTGATACCTATTAACAAAGAAAAGGATCAGTACACTCATCTTCCCCTTCGCATGTTGTGTCCTCACGTCAAGTAAGTTTTCTATCAGTGGCAACGATGCTAGAAGAACTGGCTCTTCGTTGTATACTTGCGCATTTCCCAACCTTTTTTTTTTCGTTTAGGGTACATCGAAGTACGTTTCAGACTTCCACGACACCCCTACTTTTGATTTTTCCCTGTATGCAGAAGAGCAAGCACATAAACTGCACTCGTTCTTTTAGTATCCTGCGTGTAATCACGTATAATGACAGGCGATTTCTTGAAAAGTGGGCTCCTTATGCGACTTGCCGTTAATTTTTTTTATTTTCTAGGTATTTTATTGGAATATTGGAAGACATCAAAAACCTCACGACACAGCTGACTCACCAATACGTCGCGACACGGCGGTTGAAAAACAGCGGTCAAGGGAAGCACCCGCACACGGTCGCACTGTTTCACCCAAGTGCGACATTTATGCTTCCAAAATCCATGACTATTAAATTATAGGAAATAAGTAATTAATAATAGTAGGCGAAAAATGAAGATCTCTGTGAAGTTCCGTTTAAAAAATACAATTCGACAGTAAATGGCGGCAGTCTTTTGCACCGAGTGGACACGTGAGTAGTCTAGCAAAATATCGCTCAAGAGATTTCAGGTTAAAGATGCAGTCTATTGACAAATAATTCCTCAGATTTCAGTACTGTAAACAAAAGCTAAAGGCTATGATCACTGACCAGTACAGTTTACAGATCCGATTCTTCACTCCAAATCGCTAAAGTTCGGTGCCACAGCACGAAAATTCTACTAAGTCAGTGATACGTCACACGAATAACTCAAAGTTCCAATACATTGCGCGCTAATTTTTACTAAGTCTGAAGTTTGCATTTCCGCAATAAAACGAACTGTGTCATTTCAGCTGCCAAGGCGTCTCCCTTACTTCTAGTAAACTTTCTGCGTCAAACAATACGAGAATCTCGCTCGTATACTCCTCATTCAAGCCCTGTACCTGACCACGCACGCCCAGTTCCTATGTACTCCCTACCCCCCCCCCCCCCCCCCCACACACACACACCTCCGCCCACGCCCCTTCCCTCAACCAACTAACACCATATTTTTTTACTGCTCAAATACAGAAACAGGGACGTAAAAGCTACATTATATGACCTGCGTTAAAGCAAGTGGCACCACACTCTGTCGCATCCGCTGACGCCAAACACCGGGGTGTATGTATTTATTGATCGGCTTTGATCGGCTTCAGCAATCATTCATTAAACGACTATGTCACAGTACTTTGATTAATTCAAAAGAAATCATTAAAATTAAGCATGTACTCATTCGTTTCCAAAGGATTTTTCCACTAACTTTGCTAGTTCTTATTGAATATGCGAATTAATTATATCTAGAATTTAAAATGTAATTATTTCTGGAAAACAGGCATCCCTCAGGTTTTTCAGTGATACACAATATTTAACATTTTTATTCTCTACATTATTCTATACCTGTTGCGATTTCTGGTTAATTTACTGTAAAATTAGTTACTCGACTACAATTACAATTTTGTCATATACAAACATCAAAAAAGGTTCTGTATCACCTCGGTTCCGAGTGTTCCGGAACCTCTACAGAAAATTGGAATAGAGATCAACATAAACATCATTTCCGCTTTTTCATTGGACATGAAAACCACACATAGCATGTTGTACCACCATACAGCGAGACCTTCAGAGTTGGTGGTCGAGGTTGTTGTACACACCGGTACCTCTAATATCCAGTAGCACGTCCTCTTGCATTGATACATGCCTGTATTCGTCGTGGCATACTATCCACTAGTTCATCAAGGCACTGTTGGTCCTGATTGTCCCACTCCTCAACTGCGATTCGGCGTAGATCCCTCGGCGTGGTTGGCGGGTCACGTCGTCCATAAACACTTTTCAATCTATCCCAGGTATGTTCGATACGGTTCATGTCTGGACAAGATGCTGGCTACTCTCGTCGAGTGATGGCGTTATCCTGAAGGAAGTCATTCACAAGATGTGCACGATGGGGTCGCGAATTGTCGTCCATGAAGACGAATGCTTCGCCAATATGCTGCTGATATGGTTGCACTATCGGTCGGAGGATGGCATTCACGTATCGTACAGCAGTTACGGCGCCTTCCTTGACCACCAGCAGCGTACGTCGGCTCCCCATAATGCCACCCCAAAACAGCAGGGAACCTCCACCTTGCTGCACTCGCTGGACAGTGTGTCTAAGGCGTTCAGCCTGACCGGGTTGCCTCCAAACAAGGCTGCGACGATTGTCTGGTTGAAGGCATATGCGACACTCATCGGTGAAGAGAACGTGATACCGATCCTGAGCGGTCCATTCGTCGTGTTGTTGGGCCCATATGTACTGAGCTGCATGGTGTCGTGGTTGGAAAGATGGACCTCGCCGTGGACGTCGGGAGTGAAGTTGCGCATCATGCAGTCCATTGCGCACAGTTCGAGTCGTTAACACGACGTCCAGTGGCTGCACCATAAGGATTATTCAACATGGTGGCGCTGCTGTCAGAGTGCCTCCGAGCCGTAATCCGTAGGCAGCGATCATCCACTGCAGTAGTAGCCCATGGGCGGCCTGAGCGAGGCATATAATCGATAGTTCCTGTGTATCTGTATCTCCTCCATGTCCGAACACTTCCATTGTTGAGAGCCCTTCTTGGCATAAAGTAACAACGCGGACGCGATCGAACCGCAGTATTGACCGTCTAGGCATGGTTGAACTACAGATAACACGAGCTGTGTACCTCCTTCCTGGTGGAATGACAGGAACTGACCGCCTGTCGGGCCCCCTCCGTCTAATCGACGCTGCTCATATATGGTTGTTTACATCTTTGAGATTGTTTAGTGACATCTCTGAACAGTCAAAGGAACTGTGTCTGTGATAAAATATCCACAATCAACGTCTATCTTCAGGAGTTCTGGGAACCGGGGTGATACAAAACTTTTTTTGATGTGTGTAGTCTGTCGAATTTTGGATATTGATCAAACTTTTCATTTGTGTTCGCCGCTGCATGAAGCGTGTCATCGAACGAAACCTTGATTACTTTATCTCTACGAAAGTTATTAATTTTTAAAGTAAATATTAAAACCCGTTCTTCAGTTTTGTCATGACTCCATAATATAATATCCAGTGGAAGATGCCACTGTTTGGTCAATTTGTATTTTTTGAGTGGCACAGTATCCTTGGCTATTGAATGCTACCTCTGATGGTGAAGATATCGGGACTTTATAGTCATAGGATACTGAAATGGCAGCGGTCTCTGGCAGCACCCAGGGGCAGTCATGAGGTACGGTGATGACGGCAAACGTGTGGGAATTCAAGCGTTCCGGGCAATCGACACTGACGTCTACTGTCATCTTGATGGGTTAGTCAGCCACGCCCACCTTCTTACTTAAGCCCGCCTATCGCTAGCTCGGGACGCACATCATTACGTGGTGCCTGACTGTGCTAAACTTATATTATGTATCAAGTGGCTGGAGAACGTGGTTGACCAGAACTCCTTCGTGTATGCATTCTAAGACAGAGATTGCTACGTATAAATTCTGTCGATGCCGCTCATCAACGTATTTGTAACAGTGGGTAATCTACGTTATCGAATTACTAAAGCCTCTAGGAGGCCCCCAAGTGTAATTCTTGAGCTCGTAGCTGTACTTGAAATTTTGATTCTGGTTTCATTACTGCGGCACGAAATTAAAGTAGCAGGCGATGACGGTCGGTAGGGTGAAAATCGATTCGACCATTCTGGATGTAAAGAAACCACGCCTCACTTGTTTAGTGCTTCCTCCATAGGGAACAGATTTAATATATTAAATGATTGCCTTGACATATAACTACCAAAGCGATGATTTACAAGCCTTTTCTGTGTAGAACCGCTGTTCCCACTTCTAGCCGCACAGGGTAGCCGTTTGGTCTAGGGCGTCTTGTCACGGTTCGCGGGGCTTCCCCCCCCCCCCACCCTCCCCCACCCCTCGTAGGTTCGAGTTCTCCCTTGGGCATGGGTTTCTGTGTCGTCCTTAGCGTAAGTTAGTTTTAGTTAGATTAAGTAGTGCGTAAGTCTACGGACCGATGACCTCAGCAGTTTGGTCCCTTAAGAAATCACATACACACACACGCAAACACACACATACACTCTTAGTCCTTGCCACGAATTTCTAAATTTTTTCCCACTTCCCTTCCAGTATTTATAATGGGCTCACATCCTTGCATGTCTATTAGTTTGGAAATGGCAATTTTTTATGTCATTATGTTGTCAATGCCGGGGTCACGTATTTATTGCTGAAAACACATTATTTTCGTGAAGCACGCATTTCTGTTTACATTAACGGTAGCAGTTTTGTAAGATTATTGGGTCTCGAATGAGATTTCAGACTTGTATATCCTCTGCCCAACTAGAATTATATAAAAAAGGCGCCTCCTATTTCGAAATGCGCCGTTGTATAGGTTCAGAATCTATCATTTTCATGTCCTTGCTCCCTCCTCTGGCATAGTACGACGTGCATTCAAGTTGTAAGGCCTCCGATTTTTTTTCTAATTAACTACTCACCCGAAATCGATGAAACTGGCGTTACTTCTCGACGTAATCGCCCTGCAGACGTACACATTTTTCACAACGCTGACGCCATGATTCCATGGCAGCGGCGAAGGCTTCTTTAGGAGGCTGTTTTGACCACTGGAAAATCGCTGAGGCAATAGCAGCACGGCTGGTGAATGTGCGGCCACGGAGAGTGTCTTTCATTGTTGGAAAAAGCCAAAAGTCCCTAGGAGCCAGGTCAGGTGAGTAGGGAGCATGAGGAATCACTTCAAAGTGGTTATCAGGAAGAAGCTGTGGCGTAACGTTAGCTTGATGTGCGGGTGCGTTGTCTTGGTGAAACAGCACACGCGCAGCCCTTCCCGGACGTTCTTGTTGCAGTGCAGGAAGGAATTTGTTCTTCAAAACATTTTCGTAGGATGCACCTGTTACCGTAGTGCCCTTTGGAACGCAATGGGTAAGGATTACGCCCTCGCTGTCCCAGAATATGGACACCATCATTTTTTCAGCACTGGCGGTTACCCGAAATTTTTTTGGTTGCGGTGAATCTGTGTGCTTCCATTGAGCTGACTGGCGCTTTGTTTCTGCATTGAAAAATGGCATCCACGTCTCATCCATTGTCACAATCGACGAAAAGAAAGTCCCATTCATGTTGTCGTTGCGCGTCAACATTGCTTGGCAACATGCCACACGGGCAGCCTTGTGGTCGTCCGTCAGCATTCGTGGCACCCACCTGGATGACACTTTTCGCATTTTCAGGTCGTCATGCAGGATTGTGTGCACAGAACCCACAGAAATGCCAACTCTGGAGGCTATCTGTTCAACAGTCATTCGGCGATCCCCCAAAACAATTCTCTCCACTTTCTCGATCATGTCGTCAGACCGGCTTGGGCGAGCCCGAGGTTGTTTCGGTTTGTTGTCACACGATGTTTTGCCTTCATTAAACTGTCGCACCCACGAACGTACTTTCGACACATCCATAACTCCATCACCACATGTCTCCTTCAACTGTCGATGAATTTCAATTGGTTTCACACCACGCAAATTCAGAAAACGAATGATTGCACGCTGTTCAAGTAAGGAAAACGTTGCCATTTTAAGTATTTAAAACAGTTCTCATTCTCGCCGCTGGCGGTAAAATTCCATCTGCCGTACGGTGCTGCCATCTCTGGGACGTATTGACAATGAACGCGGCCTCATTTTAAAACAGTGCGCATGGTTCTATCTCTTTCCAGTCCCGAGAAAAAAAAATCGGAGGCCTTAGAACTTGAATGCACCTCGTATTAAGTCTATTGGATTTTCTGATGCGTGGTAGTTCTACGTTCACGTTCTTTTTCCTCTTTGTCCTCTCGCGGTTTGAGTGATATTTCGATCTTCCTGCTGTCTGGCCAATTGGATCTTCTGAGGAAGATTTGAAAGCGACTGTGCGTATGGAATTCTTTGTTCGTGAGTGAGAGTCGCTCTCTCGATAGACAAAGTAGCTGGAAGATGCTGTCGTACCTCACCGATTGGATCACCAGTTGTAATTTCACGTTATTTGCAATAAAATTTGTTCGGTCGCTGGGCTCGTGTTTCTTTTTACCAACGCAGGACCAGACCCCATGGGAGAATGGTGCTCACTCTTCGCTTCGTCCAGTAGCCGCTATTTTCCGCTCACTGTATCGTCGCCTTTCGATTTAGGGCTGGTTAGAACGGGTTTGCTGCAGTTGTTTCCCAGTCAGAACTTGACACTTGCAGATATGGACTGCTGATTTCTGATTTGTTCGACGTTTTTTTTCGCGAATTCAGCGTCCATAGTAGTGTTTGTGTACGATTTTCTGCCCGATTGGTATGTACCGAGTGCACGGTCGCTGCCTGTGGCCAATCGGCTCGCAGGTGTCTTGTTAGTTCACAAACAGAGCACTTGCACGTCTGCTCGTAGTATATTAATAATAGCTTATAACCTTGAATTTCCAAATACAGAGTACTGTTTGGAAACCCATACAGGCAATACGTTGTTGCCTAATTTGAATTACGCATTAGCGTGCCATTTTTCACTTGAAATCTGTAAAATCGTGCAATATGCGCCCGAACGGTAATCATTTATGTGAATCATCAGGTCTTGGCGGCGCAAAGACCGTTCCATTAAGTTTCGGGTGTGCAGCCGCAAGAAATCTCCTTCTTCTTCTAATATTTCGGCTGTAAAACGTTCAGCCATCTTCAGAGTGAGCCGCAAGACTGCCGCTCCAGTTTTTTTTATTTTTTTCCTTTATCGAGTTTCGATTCCCCCTAAAGGGGGCGACCCCTCCAGTGCTTGCTTCGTCCCTTTATACTGTTGTACCGCGCGACTGCGCATGCGGCCACAGATGCAAATGCGCCAGAGACGTTGGTCGGCGGCAGAGATGTGCATAATGCGCGAGTTGTATCTATGACTCCGCAGTTGATCTTTGTTGGCATATCGATATATCATTGCGAGTTGCTCTGTGACGACGTCTTTGCGAGTTTATTACAGCAAGTGCCGGATTCCAGGATTTATCAAGATTGAAACCACTGTCTCTATTAATTAAGTTCGTCGTCAAGCGAATTTCAAATGCCTCCTTTACTATCGTGTCCCAAAATGACGATGTAGTTGCCAAAATTTCGACGTTGTCATACAACATACTGTGACCATTATCAATACAGTGCTCTGCCACGGCCGACTTGTTAGGTTGTAAAAGTCGTGTGTACCTCTGGTGTTCTGTACATCTTTCTTGGACAGTACGAGTTGTTTGTCCGATGTAAGACCGGCCACATTCACATGGAATTTTGTACACTCCAGATTTTCGGAGCAGCAAATCATCTTTGCCGGAGCCCACGAGTGCAGCTGTCTTAGGTGGAGGACGAAAAATCACTTTTATTTTGTGTCTGTCGAGAATGCGTCCTATTTTTGATGAGAGGCTAGCCACATATGGCAGGAAGGCCATCGATTTAAAGGTTTCTTCATCTTCTTCTGCTTTCTTTGCGGCCTCTTTCGGTTTCATTTTCAGTGCCCTCTGTATTTGTTGTGGAGAGTACCCATTGTCTTCAAACACTCTTTGTAAGTGGGAAAGTTCATCTTGCAGACTGCTTTCGTCAGAAATAATATGCGCTCTGTGAGTCAAAGTTCGAAGAACACTCATTGTCTGGGCAGGATGGTGGCAGCTACACTCCTGGAAATTGAAATAAGAACACCGTGAATTCATTGTCCCATGAAGGGGAAACTTTATTGACACATTCCTGGGGTCAGATACATCACATGATCACACTGACAGAACCACAGGCACATAGACACAGGCAACAGAGCATGCACAATGTCGGCACTAGTACAGTGTATATCCACCTTTCGCAGCAATGCAGGCTGCTATTCTCCCATGGAGACGATCGTAGAGATGCTGGATGTAGTCCTGTGGAACGGCTTGCCATGCCATTTCCACCTGGCGCCTCAGTTGGTCCAGCGTTCGTGCTGGACGTGCAGACCGCGTGAGACGACGCTTCATCCAGTCCCAAACATGCTCAATGGGGGACTGATCCGGAGATCTTGCTGGCCAGGGTAGTTGACTTACACCTTCTAGAGCACGTTGGGTGGCACGGGATACATGCGGACGTGCATTGTCCTGTTGGAACAGCAAGTTCCCTTGCCGGTCTAGGAATGGTAGAACGATGGGTTCGATGACGGTTTGGATGTACCGTGCACTATTCAGTGTGCCCTCGACGATCACCAGTGGTGTACGGCCAGTGTAGGAGATCGCTCCCCACACCATGATGCCGGGTGTTGGCCCTGTGTGCCTCGGTCGTATGCAGTCCTGATTGTGGCGCTCACCTGCACGGCGCCAAACACGCATACGACCATCATTGGCACCAAGGCAGAAGCGACTCTCATCGCTGAAGACGACACGTCTCCATTCGTCCCTCCATTCACGCCTGTCGCGACACCACTGGAGGCGGGCTGCACGATGTTGGGGCGTGAGCGGAAGACGGGCTAACGGTGTGCAGGACCGTAGCCCAGCTTCATGGAGACGGTTGCGAATGGTCCTCGCCGATACCCCAGGAGTAACAGTGTCCCTAATTTGCTGGGAAGTGGCGGTGCGGTCCCCTACGGCACTGCGTAGGATCCTACGGTCTTGGCGTGCATCCGTGCGTCGCTGCGGTCCGGTCCCAGGTCGACGGGCACGTGCACCTTCCGCCGACCACTGGCGACAACATCGATGTACTGTGGAGACCTCACGCCCCACGTGTTGAGCAATTCGGCGGTACGTCCACCCGGCCTCCCGCATGCCCACTATATGCCCTCGCTCAAAGTCCGTCAACTGCACATACGGTTCACGTCCACGCTGTCGCGGCATGCTACCAGTGTTAAAGACTGCGATGGAGCTCCGTATGCCACGGCAAACTGGCTGACACTGACGGCGGCGGTGCACAAATGCTGCGCAGCTAGCGCCATTCGACGGCCAACACCGCGGTTCCTGGTGTGTCCGCTGTGCCGTGCGTGTGATCATTGCTTGTACAGCCCTCTCGCAGTGTCCGGAGCAAGTATGGTGGTTCTGACACACCGGTGTCAATGTGTTCTTTTTTCCATTTCCATGAGTGTATTAGCGTGCCATTTTTCACTTGAAATCTGTAAAATCGTGCAATATGCGCCCGGACGGTAATCATTTATCTCGAATGGGATTATTCTGTATAATTTACTTGGGTAGCGGAAGTCTTGCTTCTTTCTTCCGACATAGTTTTGAAATTTATGACTCCTTTGTATTCTGTGACAACAAGGTCACAAATTTCTTCAGATTTTACTTCCATCCAAATTGTGTTGGCTGGAAATTCTAACTGAAGATCGATCACGAGATTACTCGTAACTCAGTCCATAGCGATGACCACTAATCTGCTTCCATGTGTCTAGGGCATTTCTAAACACAGAGAAGGCTGAAACGTGGGATATAAAGCCACACTAGCAAGGTGTCAGTCTCACCAGTCGATCTCACGTGAAAATCTGGGCCACAATTCTGACAGTACGCTCTTGTGTCTTTCTGAAAGTACAGCTTCAACCCTTTCGCGCATTCTGTCACTCGCTCTGCTCCACTGCCACCGCTTAACGCCCGAGTGCGAAGTACTGCTCAGTGTACTGGGTAACGGCTTTGTGAAATACTACCTTGACACCTGTAACGTGCTTTATTCACTGTGCCAAACTGCGTGATTTCCAACCCATAGCTGATGCCAGAGATTTCGTTGCTTTTTACATTTTTATGCTGTGATTCACAAACACAGTGTAAATGAATAAAATGAATGAGTCTCACTAAAGAAGCACAGTAGCACTATTTAATTATCAACATCGCTGTTGTGCTTTTCCTTCTTTGGATTTTAAAGTTGTCTTTGTTAAAGTTAAGTACGTTTACATGAGATGCGCTATTCTTCCAAGTTTTTGGCATGATTAACTTTGAAATCGAAAATCATTAACTACATTTCATAACAACTCCTCATTTGCTTAGGTTTATTCTTTTCAGTTTTGAAGCATATATATAGCTGCAGAATGTCAACATGCGAATATTGTTAACATATTACTGGATATATATGTTTGTGAGGTTGTTATATATTGTAGGAGGGTGAGTCAAATGAAAACCTTAAATATTTTTATAAATATTATTTATTGTGCAGAAGTGGTACAAAGCTGTATCACCTTTCAACATAATCTCCCCCACCCACAATGCAAGACCTCCAGCGCTTACAAAGTACATAAATTCCTTTAGAAAAAAATTTGTCTACCGTGTGGCGTACCTCTTCATCAGAACGGAACTTCTTTCCTCCTATTTCGTCTTTGAGTGGTCCAAACATATGGAAATCACTTGGGGCAAGGTCTGGTGAGTATGGTGGACGAGGAAGACACTCAAAATGCAGGTCTGTGATTGTTGCAACTGTTGTACGGGCAGTGTGGGGCCTTGCATTGTCATGTTGCAAAAGGACACCTTATGAAACGTCCCCTTAGAACAATTTATACATATGAAACGTCCCCTTAGAACAATTTATACAAGACTGTGCTTAACCTGACACACAATATTATTTTAGCGCAACGCAATCTGACTATCAAAAATCCCTACAAAGGAATGGCCCTGAGTAACATTAAACTATACCTTTCAAAAATCACTTACCTCACAAAAATCTTCATTACTCGAACTACTGCAATACAGCGAGCACCACTACTGCCAGCTAAATAAAAGATTCAAACTACGGAAGGCACTAAATACTGATAGTCTTAGCAAATGAAAGATTCTAATAGAGAACAAACAATGTATTTACCTCAATATTCATAATATATACAGCAGTTCATGACATTTTTCAAAACTCCGCCATCTCTCTCCCCACATCCACCACTGCTGGCGGCTCACCTCCAACTGCGCAACGCTACGCGCTGTTAACATCCAGCTGCCCCTCTACAATGGCAGACAACAATGCAAACTAGCCACAGACTGCACACAGCACAGCCAGTGATTTTCATATAGAGCGCTACGTAACTTTGCCAATAAGAAAATATAAACAGCCTACTTACAACCTGCTGACAGCAGTCCACGTCGCTTTGTTTTAATGCAGGCCGCAGATGATTTTTTAGATCTGTGTATGATGCACTGGTGACAGTGGTCCCTCTAGGCATGTAATGCTCCAAAATTACGTCTTTTTCGTCCCAAAAGAGAATCAGCATAACCTTCCCTGCTGATGGTTCTTTTCGAAACTTCTTTGGTTTGGGTCATGAGGAATGGCTCCATTCCTTGCTCGCTCTCTTCGTTTCCGGTTGGTGGAAATGAACACAAGATTCGTCCCCAGTAACGATCCTTGCAAGGAATCCATCACCTTCTCGTTCAAATCGCCAAAGAAGTTCTTCACAAGCATCAACATGTCGTTCTCTCATTTCAGGAGTCAGCTGCCGTGGCACCCATCTTGCAGACACTTTGTGAAACTGGAGCACATCATGCACAATGTGGTGTACTGAGCCATGACTAATCCGTAAATATGCTGCAATGTCATTCAGTGTCATGCGGCGGTTTTCCTTCACTATGGCTTCAACTGTTGCAATGTTCTGTGGAGTCACAACTCGTTGTACCTGACCGGGACGAGGAGCATCTTCCACTGGTCACACCATTTGCGAACTTCCTACTCCATTCGTAGACTTGCTGCTGTGGTAAACATGCATCACCGTACTGAACCTTCATTCGTCGATGAATTTCAATAGGTTTCACACCTTCACTACGCAAAAACCGAATAACAGAACGCTGTTCTTCCCAAGTCGCAATTTTTTTTGCTTTATTGAATTTCAATTCCCCCGGAAGGGGGCGGGCTGGCAGCAGCTTTGTATGCCGCTCTTCAGCCTACAGACTTTGTTAGAAAGATGAAGAGAATAAATAAGAAAAACAGGCGATAAAATCGGAGACTTAAAGAGTAACATGGCGAAAAGAAATCGTGGAACTTAAAACAAAGAACAGAGGGATGATGAGGCTAATAAAATACATACGAAGCAGACAGGTAAAACAATAGACAGACAATTAAAAAACACGGCGACAGTCTGGTGTCTGTTCGCAAAAGACATAAAATTCACACCTAGCGACAGCATGGTTTCTCTTCGCAACACGAGAAAGACGAACAACACTGAACAGCCACTGGAACACTGCACTAAAAAGTTGGCAAATGTGACATACCACAGCCGAGAGCAGGTGGGGGGAAACTGGACAGATGATGGGAAAATAATAAAGGGGGGAAAGGAGAGTAAAAGCGAAGGGGGGGAGGGAGCCGGGAAAGGACCTGATGGAGGATGAGGACCCATAAGAGGGGTAGGGGGCGCTGGGCCGACGCGACAGGGTGTGAGGTAGGCAGAGGAGGGGAATACAAAAGGACTCAGGGGGGGGGGAGAAGGGAGGTAGGGAGAGGTTTAGTGGGGAGAAAACAGGACAGAAAGGGGGAAGAGGGAGCCCAGGGAAAGGACAGAGGAAAGGAGTGGGAGTGAGGATCAGAGTTGATAGGAGGGATAAATGGAGGGAGAGAGGACATCATCCGGGAGGGGGAGTTGATGGAAGCCACCTTGGGAAAGGAGATGTAGGGTGCAAGTCGCAATTTTTTTTCTTTATTGTTATTTTAACACCTGAACAATCAGGTAGGCTAGCAGCGGCACGCTACGCCGCTCTTCAGCCATAGTGGTGACAATAACAGTACAAGAACGGAGAATTAAAATGAACAGAGTGACGGGCAAAAAAAAATAGTGGTCACAGATACACAAAAAACACGGAGCCGTTCACACTCGATGATAACGACACTGAAAACACGTTGACACGGCGCACATAACACTGATGAATCCGACGGCACAAGTGAACGTAGAAGCGTGACGGCAGACACTAAAAACACAAAACGACGTCACACACACGAGACACTGATGGCGATGATCTCCGGCGCGCGAAAGTCCACGTAGCGTGTGCGAGTCCGAGGACCTGCCAAGAGGAGAAGAAGGGTGAGGGGGGGTGGAGAGGGTGGAGAGGGGAGAACAAAGATGCCAATGGCTGAGGAGATGGGAGGAGGAGTAGAACGACAGGGGAGGGGAGGCCTGGGGGAGGGGTGGGGAGAAGGGGAGGAGGGATGGAGGGTGCCCAAAGGAACAGATACAGGAAGAGGGAGGGAGGATCAAAGTTGGTAGGAGGGGTAGATGGAGGGGAGGAGGACATCATCAGGGAGGGGGAGCTGGCGGAAGCCATCTTGGGAGAGGGTAAGGAGGGTGGAGAGATGGAGACCGGGTGGGACGTGGGAATACAGGCGCGGCAGCGGGCGGGGTGGGGAGAGGATCGGGGAGACAAGCGGGTGAGGAGGATCGAGTTTATGGGAGGTGTCAAGTCGCAACTGGGGCGGTCATACTTATACTGATACCATGACGATATGTGTGCATCTGCACTGAGCTGCCGCCTACAGGCCATTCTGCACGCTGAATGTAGCACACTTACCAACTTACAGGATAACGGTGCGAAATTTCGAGTTGTTATTACAAATTTAAGGTTTTCATTTGGCTCACCCTCGTAGTTACTCATATTACTATTTTTCGCGTAAAATAATGTATGTTCTCGATCAAGATTTGAAACTACATTCGACAGACAGGTCCACCTTCCCCCTCCTCTTCCCCGGTCTTCAACATCCCATGAATAAGAGAGCTCTGGCTGTTAGGCCTACTTCGCGCTCCGGAAGTAGTCCGCTGATGGAAGGGGGAAGGGGGCGGGGGGGGGGGACGGAGCGAAAGGGTAAGAGTGGCAAATAAACGGTGCATGCAAAAGTTTAAAATGCGTAACCGTGTATTGTCAGAATTATCGTCCAAATTTTCACGCTGGGTCGACTGGTGGCGCCGACATCTTACACCTGCGCTTCTTTCGCCTTAAGATATGACGACAAGTTAGTGAAGTTGCCTTGTGGGAGGAAGGGTCGCGGTCTCACGGCAATGAGATGGCTTTGATTAGGATGCAGACGACGGAAACCCTTACGCGTCAGGTCCGGGCACGTCGCGTGAGCCGAAACCTTGGCCACCACTGGTCTAGAGCAAAGAGATTGAATACCATAGAGAGGCAAACCAGGGGCGACACTGAAGCAAAGTGACCAACTATTCGCCATGATTCATTTTGTCAAAACAAATGGGCATGGAGTAGGTTAGTGGTAGCTAAGTGACAATAAGTATAAAATGATGTCGTAAACTGACAACATCAGGGTAGGAACTGAACAGACTTGTTGCTCAGGGCAGAGCTCTGAAATAAAGACAAGGGGAGTTCAATAACTAATGCCACACACTTCTTTCTCCTCCAGTTCCGGCTGAAAAATGCGTACTTTTCTTGAGGGACATCGTGGTATATTTCCGATTCAGCCTTTATAGTTTCAAGAAGTTCTGATACATGGCAGCACTATACGTAGCCTTCAAAAGCGCATCTGTAACGGAGGTGTGTTCCAAGCAGAGATGGGTTAAAATGGTTCAAATGGCTCTGAGCACTATGGGACTTAACATCTGTGGTCATCAGTCCCCTAGAACTTAGAACTACTTAAACCTAACTAACCTAAGGACATCACACACACCCATGCCCGAGGCAGGATTCGAACCTGCGGCCGTAGCGGCCACACGGTTCCAGACTGAAGCGTTCCAAGCATGAGAGCTGTCACTGAGTTTGTTCTGGTGGAAAACCAGAGCATCACAGATATTAATATACACTTGCGGAATGTCTGTGGAGACCTGGCAGAGATCAAAAGTACAGTGAATCGTTGGGCGCGGCTCTGAAATCATCCCAACAAGTTCACACAAACCTATTTGAATTCCGGCGTGCTGGCAGGCCGCACGCTATGTGACTCCTGCTTTGTTGTGACGTGCGGCCACTCTCATTTGAGGTGATCGATGTATCATAATCAAACACCTCGCTGCTATGTTGGACGTCTCTGTTGGTAGTGTTGACACTCGATCTACTGTTGGGGTACTCAAATGTGTAAACCTGATAGGTTCTCAGTGCCAAACCGAAGACCACGAAAGATGCAGACCGAGGAAGCAGTACGTGTGTGATGGAGAGGTTGTTGACACAGCAAGACGTTGGCCCAGAAGTAGACCAGTAGAGTGGCTCCATGCGGGCATACAGGCCCTCCCTGTAACGTGGCGTAAAGCGGCCGCGTTGAACGGAGATTATGGTGAAAGACACGGTTTTGTATCCCAAATGACCTAGTAGATAGTGTCGGAAGTTCCATGCGGCTTTTCGCGGATGATGCTGTAGCATACAAAGAAGTTGCAGCATTAGAAAATTGCGGCGAAATGCAGGAAGATCTGCAGCGCATAGGAAGTGGCAGAGAGTGGCAACTAACCCTTAACATAGACAAATGTAATGTATTGCGAATACGTAGAAAGAAGGATCCTTTATTGTATGGTTATATGATAGCGGAACAAACACTGGTAGCAATTACTTCTGTAAAATATCTGGGAGTATGTGTACGGAACGATTTGAAATGGAATGATCATATAAAATTAATTGTTGGCAAGGCGGGTGCCATGTTCAGATTCATTGGGAGAGTCCTTAGAAAATGTAGTCCATCAACAAAGGAGGTCGCTTACAAAACACTCGTCCGACCTATACTTGAGTATTGCTCATCATTGTGGGATCCGTACCATTTCGGGTTGACAGAGGAGATAGAGAGGATCCAAAGAAGAGCCGCGCGTTTCGTCAAAGGGTTATTTGGTAAGCGTGATAGCGTTACGGAGATTTTTAGCAAACTCAAGTGGCGGACTGTGCAAGAGAGGCGCTCTGCATCGCGGTGTAGCTTGCTGTCCAAGTTTCGAGAGGGTGCGTTTCTGCATGAGGTATCGAATATATTGCTTCCCCCTACTTATACCTCCTGAGGAGATCATGAATGTAAAATTAGAGAGAGTCGAGCACACACGAAGGCTTTCTGGCAGTCGTTCTTCCCGCGAACCATACGCGACTGGAACAGGAAAGGGACGTAATGATAGTGGCACGTAAAGTGCCCTCCACCACACACCGTTGGGTGGATTGTGGAGTATAAATGTAGATGTAGAATAGTATGGTGTACCCGAAACCTGAATGAAACCAACCTGGTTTCAAAAAGAAAAGTGTTGCATTACTTATTGGACAACCCTCTTTAATATATAACGAACTTGGCTTCAAAAGAAATTTCTTTCCAAAAAGTGTGAAGCATTTTCTCTGATGGGAACATCTGTGAAATCGCCTGTAGGGCACTAAGGGAATCGGAGCACATGAGGAAATCTTTTCCTCACTCAGGCATCACCGCTCTAGTGCCTTCAAGGCTGCATTTAGTTCTGTAATGTACCCTGTCGATCATTTGTTAGGCGAGTCCTGAAGAATTAGTCGGCAGAAATGACTAAGCAGTCAAGGGAGTTCCCCTGAACGTGCTCATTAGTGTAAACTGAAAGAAAATTGCGGCGCATGTATAAAATATTGTTAAAGAAAGTCTTAAAAACTATGAAAGATGTGCTGTCCTTTTTCCAGATTCTTAGTATCTAAAGAAATTCTGGACCTCTTAAGAAGCCAAGGCATAGATTTGATTTAGCTTCAGCGTAAAATATTAATATTTGCTACATTAATGTCTAAAAAGTAGCTCTTTGCTCAAATCCCATAGTGCCTTGTTGCTCTAACATACTTATTAAAAAGTTGATGTATGGGTGGACGCGCGACTATATTATGCAAAGGTGACTGCGATCGGGAACATAATTAATGAGGAACTGCGGCTTGATTTTAAGAAATGACTCGACAGGCTAAGCGCAAATGCTGAGAATAGAGTTGGTCCTAGAATCCCATGTGGGCAGCGCGATTCCCTCATGCTGAACCGTGTCGAGAATCTTGAGTATGAATGCCGAGCAGATCCACACACTGTACAACAGTAGTCCATGCGGTATCGTGCAAAGGTTCTATAAAATTGGAGCAGACGAGTTCTCTCCGCTCCGAAGCGTCTGGTGGTGGGTAACAATTTTCAAATACTGAGAGCCCTAAAATATAGTGCTTTGAGATCAAGTGTGGCAGACAAATTTTCATCAATCGTGAGGCCCATAAACCACACCGAATCTTCAAAATTTAAAACGGTGCCCTTCATTTTACTTTTCTGAAGATTAAAAACACTTCTGGGACGGTTGAAAAGAATACGCACAGATTTTAAGTACAAAATTGTGCGTCCATTTCTCTAGCGTCTTAACGGTCAGTAGCAACTGTCGTGTAGTTTCTGGGGGACCGGAAGAAGAGCAGAAAGTGAAGACACGGTCCACGGATAAGGAGCAGTCCACAGGCATCCAATATCAATAACGCTTGTGCTGTTACTAAAAAGGTGTTCCCACATAAAGCGCCACTGAAACTCGTTCAACAATTCTGGATTCACTCGTGAGCACTGAAAACGAGCAAGGAACTGCCTGAATTGTAAGATCCAAACAAGGCAGTTGATCATGCGTTTCAGTGACTTCCTCACACAGCTGGTGAGGACAGTACTACAATGAGGTGACCATTGTCATGGGATACCTTCTAATATCGGGTCCGATCTTCTTCTGCCCAACTTGACGAGACGTGGACTCGACAAATCGCTCGAAGTTCCCTGCATTAATATTGAGTCATGCTGCCTCTATTGACGTCCATAACTGCGAAAGTGTTGCCGGTGCACGAACTGACCTCTCGATTATGTCCCATACATGTTGGAGGGCTTCATTTAGGGCGATCTGGGTGGCCAGATCATTCGCTCGAACTGTCAGGAATGTTTTTCAAACTAATCGCAAACATTTGTGGCCCAGTGATATGGCATATTGTCATCCATAAAATTTCAGTCGTTGTTTGGGAATCTGACGTCTATGAATGCAAATGGTCTCCAAGTAGCCGAACGTAACCATTTCCAATCAATGACCAGAGGACCTAGTCCATTCCGTATAAATACAGCCCACACCATTATGAAGCCACCACCAGCTTGCACAGTAGCTTGTTGACAACCTGGGTCGTAGCTTCGTGGAATCTGCACCACACTCGATCCCTACTACCAGCTCTTACCAACTGAAATAGGGACTCATCTGACCAAATCACTGTTTTCCAATCGTACGCGGTCCAATCTCTATAGTCACGAACCCAGGAGACGCGCTGCAAGTGTTGTTGTGCTGTCAGCAAGGTAGCATCGGTCGTCTGCTGCCACAGTCCATTAACGCCAAATTTCACCGCACTGTCCTAAGGGGTACTCTCATCGTACGACCCACATAGGTTTCTGCGGTTATTTCACGCAGTGTTGCTTGTCTGATGGCACTGACAAGTCTACACGAACGCCGCTGCTCTTGGTCGTTAAGTGAAGGCTGTCGGCAACTGCGTTGTCCGTGACGAGAGGTAACGCCTGAAATTAGGGATTCTCGGCACATTCTTGACACTGTGGATCTCGGAATACTGAATTCCCTAACCATTTCCGAAATGAAATGCCCCATGCGTCTAGCTTCAACTACCATTCCGCTTTCAAAGTCCGTTAAAAATCGTCGTGCTGCCATAATCACGCAGAAAACCTTTTCGTATGAATCAATGAGAACACATTACAGCTCCGCCAATGCACTGCCCTTTTATACCTTTTTTACGCGATACTACGAGGGGCGTTTGAAAAGTCTGTGCAAAAATAAAAAACTACTTACGTGTTTGGGGTAAACCTTTTCTATTTTTCGACATAGTCTGCTTTTAGACTTATACGCTTCGTGCAATGCTGTACTAATTTCTTGATCCCTTCCGAATAATAGGAATTGTTCAACTCAGCAAAATAGCTATTAGTTGCTGTAATCACCTCCTCGTTTGAATAAACTCTTTGTCCCGCCAGCTACTTCTTCAAATTGGGGAACAAATAGTAGTCTGAGTGAGCCAAGTCTAGAGAATAGGGGGAATGTAAAACGAGTTGGAATTCCATTTCCATTAATTTTGCGACCTCAACTGCTGAGGTGTGTGCTGGTGCATTGTCGTGATGAAAAAGGACTTTTTTGCGGTCCAGTCGCCGGCGTTTTTCTTGCAGCTCGGTTTCAAACGGTCCAATAACGATGAATAATATACCCCTGTAATAGTTTTACACTTTTTCAGATAGTCGATGAGGATTATCCCTTGCGAATCCCAAAAGACAGTCGCCATAACCTTTCCGGCCGAAGGAATAGTTTTCGCCTTTTTTTGAGCAGATTCTCCCTTGGTAACCCATTGTTTAGATTGTTGTTTGGTTTCAGGAGTATAGTAATGTATCCATGTTTCATCCACAGTGACGAAACGACGATTAAAGTCCTGCGGACTCTTCCTGAACAGCTGCAAACCATTCTTGCAACACTTCACACGATTCTGTTTTTAGTCAAGCGTGAGCAATCGCGGAACCCATCTTGCAGATAGCTTTCTCATGTCCAAATGTTTGTGTGAAATACTGTGTACTCACTCATTCGAGATGCCCACAGCATTAGCTATCTCACGCATCTTAACTCTTCTGTCATCCATCACCATATCATGGATTTTAACAATGATTTCTTGAGTCGTAACCTCCGCAGGGCGTCCAGCATCACTTGTTCCCATATGGCCACTCCGAAAATTTTGAAACCACTTATAAACTGTTGTAATCGAAGGTGCAGATCCACCGTAATGTTTATAAAGCTTCTCTTTAGTTTCCTGAGGCATTTTGCCTTTCATAAAGTAATGTTTAATCACCACACGAAATTCTTTTTCGTCCAGTTTTTAGTCACTCGACTTCCTTGATTCACACGAATGCCAAACGCAAAGAAATAGACCAATATGGCTGAAACTTGGTGTGCGTTCTTTCGAAAGATGCTACTAATTAAGCGTGACTTCGATACGCGCTGGTGCTGCCATCTCTTGGACTTTGCACAGACTTTTCAAATGGCCCTCGTACCTCCATGTGTATATGTACTATCTCTGTCCCACGACTTTTGTCACCTCAATACGCGGGCGTGTACAATCTTTTCTAAGTTTGAGGAGAGAGTTGATGACAATTTCATTCAAAATTTAGGTGAATTATCATGTTTCAAAAATGAAATTAAATAGATTGAGGATTTCTCTTTTGAGAGTTTCATTGAGGTGCAACATCATGTTTTAAAGAATCTGTGGTGATCTGGTGACATATCACGTGCTACCGAGAGTGCCAATGCACCTCCCACATTGAGAAAGGGCGGCTATAAACTTCGCCGTTAATCACCACCTCTCTCAGAAATCGCTCGAATCGACGGAGAGCTGGGTCCTGTCAGACGGTGTCAGCTATGTCAACGAAATGTTTCGCTGTAGTATGGGGAATGTCGAAACAAGGCCCCGGGAGTAGACAACATTCCATTGGAACTACTAACAGCCTTGGGAGAGCATGCCCTGACAAAACTCTACCATCTGGTGAGCAAGATGTAAGAGACAGGCGAAATACCCTCAGACTTCAAGAAGAATATAATAATTCCAATCCTAAAGAAAGCAGGTGTTAACAGATGTGAAAATTACGAACTATCAGTTTCATAAGCCACGGCTGCAAATTACTAACGCGAATTCTTTACAGACGAATGGAAAAACTGGTAGAAGCCGACATCGGGGAAGATCAGTTTGGATTATGTAGAAATATTGGAACACGTGAGGCAATACTGACCCTACGACTTATCTTAGAAAATACATTAAGGAAAGGCAAACCTACGTTTCTAGCATTTGTAGACTTAGAGAAAGCTTTTGATAATGTTGACTGGAATACTCTCTTCCAAATTCTGAAGGTGGCAGGGGTAAAATACAGGGAGCGAAAGGCTATTTACAATTTGTACAGTAACCAGATGGCAGTTATAAGAATCGAGGGACATGAAAGAGAGGCAGTGGTCGGGAAGGGAGTAAGGCATGGTTGTAGCCTCTCCCCAATGTTATTCAATCTGTATATTGAGCAAGCAATAAAGGAAACAAAAGAAAAATTCGAAGTAAATATTAAAGTCCATGGAGAAGAAATAAAAACTTTGAGGTTCGCCGATGACATTGTAACTCTGTCAGATACAGCAAAGGAATTGGAAGATCAGTTGAACGGAATGGACAGTGTCTTGAAAGGAGGATATAAGATGGACATCAGCAAAAGCAAAACGAGGATAATGGAATGTAGTCGAATTAAGTCGGGTGATGCTGAGCGAATTAGATTAGAAAATGAGACACTTAAAGTAGTAAAGGAGTTTTGCTATTTGGGGAGCAAAATAACTTATGATGGTCTAAGTAGAGAGGATATAAAATGTAGACTGTCAATGCCAAGGAAAGCGTTTCTGAAGAAGAGAAATTTGTTAACATCGAGTATTGATTTAAGTGTCAGGAAATCGTTTCTGAAAGTATTTGTAGGGAGTGGAGTCATGTATGGATGTGAAACATGGACGATAAATAGGTTGGACAAGAAGAGAATAGAAGCTGTCGAAATGTGATGCTACAGAAGAATGCTGAAGATTAGATGGGTAGATCACGTAACTAATGAGGAGGTATTGAATAGAATTGGGGAGGAGTATGTGGCACAACTAGACAAGAAGAAGGGATCGGTTGGTAGGGCATGTTCTGAGGCATCAAGGGATCACAAATTTAGCATTGGACGGCAGCGAGGAGGGTAAAAATCGTAGAGGGAGACCAAGAGATGAATACACTAAGCAGATTTAGAAGGATGTAGGTTGCAGTAAGTACTGGGAGATGAAGAAGCTTGCACAGGATAGAGTAGCATGGAGAGCTGCACCAAACCAGTCTCAGGACTGAAGACCACAACAACAACATTGGCGCTCGCTGTATTGCAGTAGTACGAGTAACGAACACTATTGTGAGGTAAGAGATTTATGAAAGGTATAGGTTATTGTTAGTCAGTGCCCTTCTTTTGTAGGGATTTTTGAAAGTCAGATTGCTTTTCGCTAAAAATATTGTGTCAGTTTCTAAGCACCGTCATTTATAATTTTTCTAAGGGGACGTTTCATACACCCACAGCGTCGACTGTGGCTGCGCGGAGACTTTTCGCCGCATAATGTATGCTCCACTGGAGGTCTGGAGAGTCGTTTTCTACGGCCAAGGCGCGTGACGGTGCTGACCACACGTAATGCGCGAGTGTTATATTTGTCTGACACCCTGTCACGAGGATTTCCTCCCGGGCAGCGAATCAGGGTAGGGGTGGTCTCGGGGGCGCGCGCGAGGGAGGCGACGTAACGAGCTGCGGGCAACGTGACACCGGTGCGATGCGCGGAGTTTATCAGGTAATTGCGTGGCAGCGGCCACGCTGACGGACGAGCTGCCGCCAGGAATGTGACGCGCGCGAGGGCTGTCCAGGGCGGCGCGGCGCCGCCAGCAGGTAGCCCGGCGCTGCACGGCGCGCCCTCGTGGGAAGCGGCGTGGGCGCCCGCAGACGGCCGCTCCGCTGCGGCGGGGCGTTTTTGCAGCGCGCGGCCGGCTCGCCCGCTAAGGAGCGCGGCAGGGGGCTGCGATTTCAATACGGGATTGCGGGCTGATTGCTGGCCTGTTGCGGTTTTGCTCCCGCTCCCACACGAGTACGCCTACCCAGTTGTCTAATGAGATTCGTTCCGTCCGGTATTTACCGGTGACTGCAACACATCTCGACACTGTTCATCAGTCACAGTGGCTCCTTTCAACACCGACTCAAAGGAAGGCCTCGGCGCTTGTTCGTGACGTCACGTCAGCTAGGCACGGCGAACGCCAGGTCTGTTGCAGGCATACTCATAATGGTGGTGTCTCCCTCTCTGACACAGGAAAATGTGAAACTACTGGCGGTAGCTGACCAACACAAATTGTTCTGAGAGATTTCTGCAATCAATTAATTGTGCAATTCATTACACTTCTTAACAAATAGTGTACTCCTGAACTTAAATTTCCACCTGTTTTAAGGATTGACATACAAAAACAACTTCATGGTCCAGCAGGAACAGAATTCGTGCTTCTTTACCTTATTTGTAAATCTGAGGAAGTTACGTTTGTACTGGGTTGCTTTTACAAGAAACTGTGAACATATTGGTGCTCTTCTTTAGATATCTTGGTTGACTATGGGGTGAGGAGCACTGAATGTTAATGAAATATCTTGTGATTGTACACGTTGGGGAAGGGGGTGGGGGACAGAAGAAGAGGCAAAAGAGAGGTACTTGTTTTATCAAATAATTTTTTTTTATCTTGTAAAGTTTCTCCTTTCAGTTGCAAGAGGGGAATATTTACCTTTTCTAATGCGCATGTTTAAAAAAGTTTAAGCTCAGCAGTATTTTCGATGTATGAAGCTATTTTGTTTCCTGTTTAGAATTCCTTTCGTTGAAAACGACTGTAATCTAATGACTGGCAACAGTTGGACATTTACACATGTAAATTAGTTCACATTTCCAGTAACGATGTCAAACGGAAATAAATAAATAAATAAAACAAACGAGTTAATTGTAAGGGGGTTGGGGTAAGTTTCGATAACAAAATGGATCAAGTAAATATAGTTACTTGAATGACTGTCCAAAAATAATAGTGATAAGCACGCCCAGGCGTTTCTGCCTGCAACAGACCTGGCGTTCGCCGTGCCTAGCTCACGTGACGTCACCAACAAGCGCCGAGGCCTTCCTTTGAGTCGGTGTTGCTCCTTTACAACTCTGATTAGCACCAGAGACCTGAATTCTTTTTCACTTTATGTGGACGTTCCTTCTTCTCCCTCTCCACCCCGAGCTGTACCCCTCTCTTCCACCCCTACCACACCCTGATGTACGTGAATGCATGAAAACTACGCCCAGCGAAATTTGCATCCGTACAAGCGTTTCTGAAGAAGAGAAATTTGTTAACATAGAGTATGGATTTAAGTGTCAGGAAGTCCTCATAACACCCTTAGCTTCTTACAGGCCTTGACATACGTCAGCGGGGACAGATGAAAATGTGTGCCCCGACCGGGACTCGAACCCGGGATTTCCTGCATACATGGCAGACGCTCTATCCCTCTGAGCCATCGAGGACACATAGGGTAGTGCGACTGCAAGGATTTATCTGTGGCACGCCTCCCGCGAAACCCACATTCTCAACGTATTGTCCCGCACTACATTCGTAGTGCCCCTGCCCATTGTACTCATTACCCGCGGCGCGTTGCCGATGGTCACCGATGTTATCTGATCTTTCGGACATGTCCGAAAGAACAGATACCATCTTAGTATATATATATAGTTAAAGCTCACCGGCCACTTGACCATGTTCTTCTTCTGTGCGAAGCACAAACAGAGCCCGAACTCTTACGGGAATCGGCAACGCGCCGCGAGTAATGAGTATAATAGGCGGGGGCACTACGAATGTAGTGCGGGACAATACGTTGAGAATGTGGGTTTCACGGGAGGCGTGCCAGAGATAAATCCCTGCAGTCGCGCTATCCTATGTGCCCTCGGTGACTCAGAGGGATAGAGCGCCTGCCATGTAACCAGGAGATCCCGGGTTCGAGTCACGGTCGGGGCACACATTTTCATCTGTCCCCGTTGACGTATGTCAAGGCTTGCAAGAAGCTAAGGGTGTTCATTTCATTGTAATTTCATTATAACGAGCTGCATAGTCACCGGTGGTATCTGTTCTTTCAGACATGTCCGAAAGAACAGATACCATCTTAGTATATATTTTCTGAAAGTATTTGTATGGAGTGTAGCCGTGTATGGAAGTGAAACATGGACGATAAATAATATATAAGAAACTATCAACGTCGATTGCGGTAATGAAACCAACCTTTATCTAGGTTTCAGCCCAAATAATTAAGCCTTCTTCAGAAGATATACCTGAATCTATAATTTGTCTGAGAGGGCATGGTCTAGAAATAAAAACTAAAACAGCCTGAATAAGCGTAGTCACATTTTAAAAATGCGGTACCACTAGACCATCCCATCCTAGACAAATTATAGATTCAGGTATATCTTCTGAAGAAGGCTCAATTATTTGGACTGAAAGCTAGGTAAAGGTTGCTTTCATTACCACAATCAAGGCTGATAGTTTCTTATATATTAGATTATCACGATTGCTGACTGGGTTGCAATGTTGAAAGTACAAAAACATGGACGATAAATAGTTTAGACAAGAAGAGAACAGAACCTTTCGAAATGTGACGCTGCAGAAGAATGCTGAAGATGAGATGGGTAGATCACTAACTAATGGGGAGGTCCTGAATAGAATTGAGGAGAAGACGAATTTGTCGTACAACTTGACTAGAGGAAGGTATCGGTTAGTACGAGGTGCATTCAAGTTCTAAGGCCTCCTATTTGTTTTCTCCGCACTGGAAAGAGATAGAAACATGCGCATTGTTTTAAAATGAGGCCGCGTTCATTGTCAATACGTCCCAGAGATGGCAGCACCGTACGGCAGATGGAATTTTACCGCCAGCGGCGAGAATGAGAACTGTTTTAAGTACTTAAAATGGCGACGTTTTCCTTACTTGAACAGCGTGCAATCATTCCTTTTCTGAATTTGCGTGGTGTGAAACCAATTGAAATTCATCGACAGTTGAAGGAGACATGTGGTGATGGAGTTATGGATGTGTCGAAAGTGCGTTCGTGGGTGCGACAGTTTAATGAAGGCAGAACATCGTGTGACAACAAACTGAAACATCCTCGGGCTTGCACAAGCCGGTCTGACGACATGATCGAGAAAGTGGAGAGAATTGTTTTGGGGGATCGCCGAATGACTGTTGAACAGATCGCCTCCAGAGTTGGCATTTCTGTGGGTTCTGTGCACACAATCCTGCATGACGACCTGAAAATGCGAAAAGTGTCATCCTGGTGGGTGCCACGAATACTGACGGACGACCACACGGCTGCCCGTGTGGCATGTTGCCAAGCACTGTTGACGCGCGATGACAGCATGAATGGGACTTTCTTTTCGTCGGTTGTGACAATGGATGAGACGTGGATGCCATTTTTCAATTCAGAAACAAAGCGCCAGTCAGCTCAATGTGAGCACACAGATTCACCGCCACCAAAAAAATTTCGGGTAACCGCCAGTGCTGAAAAAATGATGGTGTCCATGTTCTGGGACATCGAGGGCGTAATCCTTACCCATTGCGTTCCAAAGGGCACTACGGTAACAGGTGCATCCTACGAAAATGTTTTGAAGAACAAATTCCTTCCTGCACTGCAACAAAAACGGCCGGGAAGGGCGTGTGCTGTTTCACCAAGACAACGCACCCGCACATCGAGCTAACGTTACGCAACAGTTTCTTCGTGATAACCACTTTGAAGTGATTCCTCATGCTCCCTAGTCACCTGACCTGGCTCCTAGTGACTTTTGGCTTTTTCCAACAATGAAAGACACTCTCCGTGGCCGCACATTCACAAGCTGTGCTGCTATTGCCTCAGCGATTTTACAGTGGTCAAAACAGACTCCTAAAGAAGCCTTCGCCGCTGCCGTGGAATCATGGCGTCAGCGTTGTGAAAAATGTGTGCGTCTGCAGGGCGATTACGTCGAGAAGCAACGCCAGTTTCATCGATTTCGGGTGAGTAGTTAATTAGAAAAAAAATCGGAGGCCTTAGAACTTGAATGCACCTCGTAGGACGCGTTCTGAGGCGTCCAGTAACCACCAATTTGGTACTGGAGAGAAGCGTGGAGGGTAACAATCGTAGAGGCTGACCAAGATATGATTACACTAAGTAGATTCAGAAGGATGTAGGTTGCAGTAAGTACTGGGAGATCAAGAGGCTTGCACACGAAGAGTAGCATGGAGAGCCGCTTCAAACCAGCCTCTCGAGATGACTGGGTGTTTGCGTGGTCCTCATCGTTTCATCCTCATTCATAAACGTGGCGAGTTTGGACTGAGTAAAGGTTGGGACTCTGTACGGTTGCTGATAACCGCGCAGTTGAGCGCTCCAGAAACCAAACATCATCATCATCAAACCAGTCTCTGGACTGAAGACCACAACAACACAACCAGAATCTCCTAACTATTAAACGTAACTCCACCTTGTAGTTATGAAGTGTGGGACTGCGTCTGGTTGATGAATTGTAACGATAACAATTCAACAGCTTTTTATTTAGGCTATCAGTTCCGACTTCTATATAAAGTCATCTTCAGCACTTGTAATGTGACCGAGAAAAAGCATCCCGTCATACATGAGTACGCGCCTGCTTTCCGTAGAAGACTTCAAGACAAACGTACGCTCTTGTTACATGTGTCAAGGGCACGCATTGCTCGTGAAGTCCTCTACAGAAACCAGGCGCAGATACAGGTTCCGTGTTATATAAAGGTACGACGGGATGCTTTTTGTCGGTCAGGCCCTCAAGATAACTCTACTGAGGAGCCGGAACAGGTAGCCTAAGTAAAGAGCTATAAAAATAATGGCTGTTGGAATATTATTATTACAATTTAACAGCTACCTATGTCACGGCCTACTTGCACCCTGAAAGTCCTGCTCCACCAGAAACGCTCCTAGCGGCCGCAATGAGCTGTCGTGCGGCTCTCTCCTAGCGGCTTCGACGCCGGCAGTCAGATCACCGCCGGCCGGTGTGGCCGTGCGGTTAAAGGCGCCTCAGTCTGCAACCGCGTGACCGCTACGGTCGCAGGTTCGAATACTGCCTCGGGCATGGATGTGTGTGATGTCCTTAGGTTAGTTAGGTTTAATTAGTTCTAAGTTCTAGGGGACTGATGACGTCAGAAGTTGAGTCGCATAGTGCTCAGAGCCATTTGAACCAGTCAGATGACCAGCTATGTAAACATTCTGCTGCCGGAGAAAGAGTGCCACCAATGGTCTAGATAACATTCTACTGTATGCCCTCTTACTTACGCGCGCTGTTCTGGTTCTACTTGTGTTGACGTCTAAATTCTGTTTTTCCGCCCCGGTAGCTGAGTGGTCGCCGGCACAATAGCTCAGCGTGTTCGGTCAGATGGTTAGCCACCCTGTACAATAAGAAAACTGAGTGAACGGATCAACGTACAACCTGAATGAGTGTCATCCGACGTCCGCCCCGAAAAGACGAACAATATAGAACAAAATGAGGTCACAAAAAAGAAAAAAGTGGTCAGTGCTACGGGCTGTCATGCCAAGGGGATTCGATTCCCGGCTGGGTCGGAGATTTTCTCCGCTCAGGGACTAGGTGTTTGTGTTGTCTTCAAACGAGGTGGTGACAGGAAGGGCATTCGGCCACCTCTTCAATTAACCATGCCAAATCCGACCGCAACCATGTCGACTGTGGCGTTCGCTGGGTTATTCAGTGGTGTGATATTTAATTAATTTGTAAATCGAAATGATAATCTTATTTTCTTACATTGAGTAATTACTAAATAATTTTTCTCCCGGCTACAGATTTGATCAATTTGCTAAAGAACTCCAAGTTAACGTCGTGTTAAAGTGTTGTCTGTAAGTTGTATAAGTGTCACTAAATCACAGTTATCTTCAGCAAAATTATCATTAAAACCACCGAGTATCAGCCGCGCACAACACTGACGTATGTTACCTGAAACAATATTCTTCGCAACTCGTGCGTAATTAATTTCGGCTCCATACATCAGCTAGAAAAGTTTCTTATAAGGATCGGGCTATGAGCACTGTTTTTAAAGAACCAATCTGATTCGAATTACTTTCATTCAAATGAGTTCGGGACCACCGGTGCACATTTATTTTTACACATTTGTATTACGTTCGGCATTTATGTCTGCAGAGTTGCGTAATTTGAATTTGCCGCTGAGACAAATGTTAAGATGGCGGCAGACAATTGATAGAGACTTTCTATTGTTAGAGCAAATAAGTATTTTAAATGCTTATTGATCTTTACAGAAACTCTACTTTCGTATTGTGCACTATGTAGACTTCATCAAGCAAACATTTGATTTGTTTCTAAGGAAAACACAGACAAAAACGCGATACAAATCGCTATCATCAATGTCTGCGTTCCTTGCAGCGGAAAGAAATAATTAACACAGTTAATGCTTACTGAAAGAGGAATTACAATTACAAATAATTATTCACTCATGTTTATAACAATAATGAACTCTATTTTCAAGTAATAATTAACAAATAATTACAATTTCTTAACAGACCTCAGTTTGATATGCGTCTTGCGTGCTGAACCTACAAAAGCCATTCAACAAACGGTAAAAATAAAGGAAGACAAACGCAGATCATAAAAGGAATTTACAATTATCATTGTCTTTGTGTGATAAACATCGATATGTCCAATCACATCATAGAAGATTATATAAATAATTAATTCACTATTTTTTCATATGTCGAATAGACAATGTTTATAACTGCTAGAGGCATAATTTCCTCCCGTCGCACTGTAGGCAAAAATTTATCACGTGGATGTTACACGACCCTGCGAAAATGCTGGACAAAGGCACAATAAAAAGAAGATACTCTGTACCAGTATGAAAAATCATGATATCCATTGTCACGTTAATTTAATTTTGTTTTTTATTTTTTATGTAAGTTATTTTATGATGCATTCTCTATTCTGTTGATGAATATCTTGCTTAATATACAAAAAATGGTTCAAATGGCTCTGAGCACTACGGGACTTAAAATCTGAGGTCATCAGTCCCCTAGAACTTAGAACTACTTAAACCTAACTAACCTAAGAACATCACACACGTCCATGACCGAGGCAGGATTCGAACCTGCGACCGTTGCGGTCGCGCGGTTCCAGACTGAAGCGCCTAGAACAGCTCTGCCAGCTTAATATACAGTTTTATAGTGTCCACATAGCTTCCACTTCACAATAGTGGCAAAGATATGAAGAACTGTAATATTCTTAAGCCAATTGTTTTCATGTTTTGAAGTCACACACAGAGGATGCACTAGGCATGGGAGGAGAAACTATATACAGTTATGGCAATGACACTGCATCTTACGTACATCACATGTACCATATACTGATCCACGGGTGTGGACCATATTTAATTTTATGCTAGCTGAGACTGGAGGAGTTGTCCGGGTATTTGTTTTGTAAGTAGGCTCTTTAGGTTTTTATGTTGGTAACGCCACGTAGCGCTCTGTATGAAAATCACTGACTGCGCAGTGTGCAGTCTGTGGCTGGTTGGCATTGGTGGAATATTCGCTAGAGTAGTGTTGGGCAGTTCGATGTGAACAGCACGTAGCATTGGGCAGTTGGAGGTAAGCCGCCAGCAGTGGTGGATGTGCAGAGAGATGCAAGAGTTTTGAGAGGTGACTATAAGCGGATGATCTGGACGTGTGTCCGTCAGAAAAAGGAAATTTGGAAAGATGGTTGTCATGAATTGATAGATATATAAGATGACTTTAGAACATTATTAAGGTAAATACACTGTTTGTTCTATATCAAAATCTTTCATTTGCTAACTATGCCTATCAGTAGTTAGTGCATTCAGTAGTTACAATCTTCTATTTAGCTGGCAGTATTGGCACTCGCTGTATTGCAGTAGTTCGAGTAACGAAGACTTTTGTGAGGTAAGTAATCCATGAAAGGTATAGATTATTGTTAGTCAGGGCCATTCTTTTGTAGGGATTGCGTTGCGCTAAAAATATAGTGTGTCAGTTTAGTGATGATCAGAATAAATAAAGAGAAAACTGTTTGAGTATGTTGAGTTTTGCTCAGCTGTTTGAAAGTCAAATAACGTAGAAGTTTACCAACACAGTCATTCATAATTTTTCTAAGGGGATGTTTCAATTATTTCCAATCTTCTATTAGTCCTACACCTCCTCCCACCTCTCTCTGTTCACCTCCTCCTCCCTGTCTCTTTCCATCCCGCTTCTCTCTGTCCAACTTCTCCTTCACCCTCTCTCTGTCCATCTCCTACTCCTCCTCTCTCTGCCCATATTTTCCCCCCTCTATCTCCTGATTCTCCTTCTCTGTTTGTCCATCACCTCATCACCCCTCTCTCCGTTCACCTTCTCCGTCCGTTACCCGTTTATTGCCGCCACCACCAACCCAATTGGACCTTGGTGGTTTTTTATCGCCATAGTATTCCTTTCCAATAATATGTGTACCTAGTTTGGTTGAAATCGATCCATATGCTTAGGGCCAGATGTTAAATATATGTGTATCTAACATATAGGAATATTACACACATAAATATTTGATTCTTCGCTGTTTTAGACCATACGAGTCTAGAGAGGATGTTAAATGTACGCGTGGTATTCAGCCATGTGGCTAGATGTTAGGTCCTGAAACAGGTTGACAAAATAATTGGCTCACTGCAGTACTAATTCCCGCGACCTGGTTGACGCACTGAACAGTACAAATGAGACACAAATCGCACTTCGCACTTTTAAAAGTATTTCAAGTCAATCAAATATAGGAAATGGGTACCAATTCTCCAACAAGTTTACATCATCCTTTCTCATCCACACCCTCACATCCAGTGGCAGTGGGGGACCTCATTCCTTTAGTATTTTTATACAAGAAAATAAGCCATTAGTCTAACAAGTTTCGTTGAAATTGCTCTAGGTTTTCCTGAGTTGTGCTTCAGTGTCATCCCCTTCTCATTCTCACCTCTATGGGATGTAGGTGTTTCTTAACTCCACTCCGCTTCTTTCCAGATAGTAAGTAATTATTAAACCCCGATTCTTTAAATAATCGAATTCCCCGTATAAAACAGCTTCAAACTTGTGATTACTTCTGATTACAATAGTATAATGGCTACCAGTCGAAAAGCGTAATGGATAATGTAATGACTATGTCTCAAACAAAAATTATATATGTTTTCATGCTTCGTTGAATTAAAATTTAGTCTTGAGAAACTCGATTGAACATTGTCTGCTATTGCAGTTGCATACATTAGAATTGGCATTAATTTGAGTAACGACAGTACATTGCTCAGTTACTGATTAATTCACTGTTAATGGCGCGCCTTCAGCATCACAATTACACATTTAGAATTGTGGAGCTGTTGTGTTCGAACACCCATTGAGTAGTATTGGGATTCATGTCTCGATGGCAGACGTCACGTTTGGACATTGCCACGGGCACTTGACAGAAATGTCTTCACTACTCGTTTAGCTTCAGCTGCACGCCCTGCATACTCGCGTTCTTTCGTAACGACCAGCACAGACGCCCATAGAATGTAAGCGGACAGGTTCACGTTACACACATCACCAGTGGTTTACTGTCTTTCGTTATTCACGAAGCGTCTTACCGTTGCGAGCTAACCGCAGTTCTGTGCTGAGAATCACAACGGTAACCAGCAGCCGAATTACTCGGTCGGAATTGGAACATGTCAGGAGTAATGGCAGGTTTTCCTTACAATTTATCATCACCGCAGTTCCTCGTTCTTCGCTACAGAAAGATCTTTTCAAGACATTTCCACACATCAAGAGCAAACATCACACATATCTTTGTGCTGTTGCTTCCCCTCTCCCACGAGGTTGTCGATTAAGATACATCAAATGACTCCTACCAAGCAGTTCCCACCATTTTTTCCGTTTGTATTCCCCGGTCTACGTAATTCTTGAGATTAGTTTGATGTCCTTTCTGAATTTGTTTGGTTACGAAAAACTACAAGGGTAACTCACTAAGCTCTTTATTCCCTTTGTAAACGTACTCGTTTCTTATGAACTTGAGTAGTCAATCACCGGTAATCTTTTGCAGAAATGCTTTCTTTTGTTGTTAATGCTCACTACACTGATATTGTTTGTGTCAGACACAAAGGCTCGTGAGCTTGTACGAATGTGATGAACTGTATGGTTGTCTTCAGAAGTTCACTGCTCAGTCCAGAAATTTAATAATATACAGGGTGTCCATAAAGTCCCTTTACAACTTCAAAATTTCATTACAACGGCAGTTGTTGAAATATTTTAACAAAATTTCTTTTATTGTAATCACTGCTTACTAAAGTTTTTATATATACTAAAATTTTGTGTTTCAGATACTCTGTTGATGGAAGAAACTGAACCTCTATAAAATGGCACCTCCTCAAGAGAAGGCACAAAGTGTGTCCTGGTTTATTGAGACAAAATCGGATGTTCAGACTCAACGGAACTTCAGAACGAAGTACGGAACAGATCCACCATCGAGCCCTCCAATCCGTGCATGGCACAAAAAATTTATGGAGATAGGGACAGTGTTGGATAAAGGAAGGAGCGGGCGACCAAGAGCATCCTAGGAAAACATCGATCGGATTTTAAACGTCTTCAGTTGTTCACCTACGAAGTCCATCCGCACTGCTGCCAGACAGTTGCAACTACCATGTTCAACTGTGCATAAGGTCCTCCACATGAACTTACTGTTGTACGCTTACAAAGTGCAGTTCTTAAAGACACTTGAGCTAAATGACAAGCCAAAATGGACAGAGTTTCTACTCATCGTGCTGGAACGCCTTTCAGTGGATGAAGCATTCCTCAAGCGAGTTTGTTTCACTAACGAGGCAACTTTCCATGTTTCTGGGACATTAAACAAACGTAATGTGAGAATCTGGGGATCTGAACACCCCCATGTGACAGGGAGCTTCACCGGGATAGTCCAAAAGTGAATGTGTTGTGTGGAATCATGTGCAACCGAATAATTGGTCCACTTTTCTTCAACGAGTCAACAATTACTGCACATGTTTGCTTCGACCTTCTGACCGAATATGTAGCACCACAAGTGATTGTCTTACAACCAACTATCGTTTTCCAGCAAGATGGTGCACCACCACATTGGGGACTGCATGTTCGTCGGTTCCTCAATGAAACATTTCGAGGCAGATGGATTGGGAGGGATGGGCCAATTCCTTGGCCACCGCGTTCGCCGGATATCACTCCCTTGGACTTTTTTATGGGGGTATGTAAAAGATATCGTGTATGAAACACAGATACGGGACATTGCTGACTTACGGAACATGACATAACTAAAACTAGAAACAAAGGATTCGTAATGCCATTGCCACCATTGATGACGCTATGCTACAGCGAACATGGCAAGAAATCGAGTACCGTCTTGATGTGCTTCGTGCAACTAAAGGCGCCCATATAGAGGTCTATTAAACACTGTCAAAAAAACTTTTATAAACACCGATTACAATAAAAGAAATGTTGTTAAAATATTTCAACAACTGCCGTTATAATAAAATTTTGAAGTTGTAAATAGACTTTATGGATACTCTGTATTTTAATGTAGGTTTGTTCTTTTTAATTTTCGTGTTTGATATTCATAATTACTTTGTTTATTCTTAAAATACAATATCGCAATTTTGGCCATTGAGCCGTTTTCGAGCGGAGCACAAATATCTTTTAAAAATTTTCCATGCGCTCAAGCACCAAACTTTTCTTCTAGTCCGTTTGAAAATAACTGAAGCCTAAAATTGTGATAACAGATTCTTTGAATAAGGTTAAAAGTGAAAGGCGGAGATGACGTCTTCCAAAACAAAAATTTGTTCCTTAGTGCTTCACAATATTTTGATCCACTTACAGACTCTGATTATTGCCTCAAACTTTTGTCTCCAAGACTTTTTGTTAAGCGTGTGGTTGTCTGGGATGATTGACAATATTAAGTAAATGTGCATTTTTGTAATGCGTTGGTATGGATGAGTATGAAAACGGAAGTGTGAGTATGAGTGAAAGTGTGCAGTTACTTCTCTTCAAGAGTACCAAGCCGAGCTGTAATACCCGATGGTCTGCCACATGTCCTAGACCCACGAGACGCTGCATAGTGGTCTGTTCTGTAACGCTAGACATCGCTGCACAGTCTGCATTCTTCCCCGTCTCTCCTCGCCAGTGCAACACAGATGATAAAACATCTTTCACCATAGTGTATCCAACTAACTTTGCATCGAGAGTCACAGAAATAACCAGCGTTAGGAGCCACCGCTACGAAGGCAGATATTTCGAATTGAGGTCGGCGAAGTCAAGAGATTCTAGAAAAAATAATTAAAGTACAAAGCTCAGGCGCACATAGGCAGAAGAAAGAGTGAGACACTAATTTGAGCGAGGCCCACGAGAAAGACAGGCCGCGGCGCGTACGTCACGAAGGTAGTCCTGAATTCGCTCGCTCGCTCAGCTCAGCAGACAAAATGCGTTTCTAAAGCTGTTAACTCGCAGCTGGGCGTGTAAGTACTAACGAGAATTGCATCTTCCACAAGAATCTGCTATTATGAAGTCTTACTGATTAACAATACTACAGCAAAATTTAAGATCAATACTCGATATAAATTGTACAACGACTTGTTTAGTCTCTTCTGCTTAGCAGTACCGGTACTCATTACGTGCTGGAAGTGGTGCCTTATGCAACTGATTATCATTTTAGGATGATTTTATTTTATTGTACACCAGTACAGGCGCAACAAATTATAAGTAGGCCCATGGACTTCCCATCATTATAGGACTAATAACAGTAAGGTTCCATAATAGCGGATTCCAGTAGAAGATTCAGTTTTCGTTTGTAGGGACACGCTTAGTTACGAGTTAACAAGTGTAGAAACATAGTTTGTCTGCTGATTTGAGCGAGCGAGCGCAGGACTACCTTCGTGACGTACGCGCCGCGGCCTGTCTTTCTCGTAGGCCTCGAATTTGAGACAATGACGAAGTCCTTGACTGAGTGAAAACGAACTAGGCAACCAATTGATCCTTTAGCTATCCTCAATACATTTGTTGACTTAATAGCCCATGGATGTTCTGCCGGTTTTCTGTGTTCAATAGGCACGACATTTCGGCGAGCATCACTGTCGCCATAGTGTGATGACGAACAGTTCGATATACATGTGTGGGTTGTTCTGCAGTCAACCCATTTGCTTCACAATAGGAAACAATCGAAGGAAGGAGAATGAATCATATTTTTCGATAAGTTATGTGTTTTCATATATCAGAGAGGGTGTGATACATGGTATAACTATATGATTATGCAACCTGACACGACAGAATATAGGGCCGCATTAGGCCATTATCTGTGTGCACATGTTCAACAAAAAAATAGTCATTGGCGATGTGTTAGAATAAGCAAAACTGAAATGAATACTGCTCCAGATAAATGGTTCTTGTTTTTGTTGTTGTCGTCTTCAGTCCAGAGACTGGTTTGATGTAGGTCTCCATGCTACTGTACCCTGTGCAAACCTCTTCATCTCCGAATCTGCTCAGTGTATTCATCTCTTGGTCTCCCTCTACAATTTCACCCTCCACGCTTCCCCCCAATAGCAAATTTGTGATCCCTTGATGCCTCAGAACATGCCCTACCAACCGATCCCTTCTTCTAGCCAAGTTGTGCCACAAATTCCTCTTCTCCCCAATTCTATTCAGTACCTCCTCATTAGTTATGTGATCTACCCATCTAATCTGCACCATTTTTCTGTAGCACCACACTTCGAGACCTGTTCTCTTCTTGTCTACACTGTTTATCGTCCATGTTTCGCTTCCATATATGGCTACACTCCATATGACTACTTTCAGAAAATACTCCCAGATACTCGATGTTAATAAATTACTCATCTTCAGAAACGCTCTCCTTGCCTTAGCCAGTCTACGTAGTGCCCTCCCTACTTCGACCATCTTCAGCTATTTTGCTCCCCAAATAGCAAACCTCATTTACTACTTTAAATGTCTCATCATTGGTCGGTGTTGAAATTACTGAAAATTACTAAAATTGTTCCCACTATAACTGTAACGCTTCTTATTAGATTTGATTGGTGGTGTCGTCTCCATCCCATACATTCACTGGTATGCTGTTGATTACCGCATAATGATTAACTGAGATAGCCCGCATCTCGTGGTCGTGCGGTAGCGTTCTCGCTTCCCACGCCCGGGTTCCCGGGTTCGATTCCCGGCGGGGTCAGGGATTTTCTCTGCCTCGTGATGGCTGGGTGTTGTGTGGTGTCCTTAGGTTAGTTAGGTTTAAGTAGTTCTAAGTTATAGGGCAGTTATGACCACAGCAGTTGAGTCCCATAGTGCTCAGAACCATTTGAACCATTTTTTTGATTAACTGAGATCGCTTGTTTGAGATGGAGAAAGAGTCTTGGTGGAGGGACAACACCTTCCGGAGATGACTACCACTGAAAGAATGATTGAGTGCATGACTACAATATGATAAATGAAACGAAACAGAACTCTGAGCTATCAGCTATTCCATCACTGTCACAGATGAGGTTAAATCTAGGGGCTGTCAGTCACCTCTGGACAGCAGTTTAGAAACGCTCCACAACGCCGCAAAACACTTCTAGGTTCCATATGTCGTAACTGTCTTTCATTTAAAATCATCCAGTGTGTGTGCGTATATGAGTGTCTGTGTGTATGTTGTGCTAGCAGTAGCAACAACATGATGTACATTGTGCGGTGTCTTGTTTTCTGTGAGAAGACATGCTTTGTGGATGAGAACGTTTTAATGTCAGTTTAAAACCTGACACAGACCTCAAAGTCATGGTGGAAAAAACAAAATCTATGGCAGTGTACAAAGCATGTTACAGCAGAAAAAAGACAATGTATCAAACAACAGAACAGGGACACTCCCTTGCGACTGATAGCCTGTGGGATATGTTCCTCCTGCAGTGCAGGCACTGACGCTTTACATTGTTCTGTGTTATGTATCAATACCTGTATATTTAATAGGATCGCCACATACGCTCGATGATTGCGTGCATACGGTATTTGTTTTCAATATAACGGAAGAGACAGATGCGGTAAAAATCTTATCGATTTCTACATTGTATGAAGTTAGCAGAGCTTTTATAGTTAGTTATTTTTCTCTGTTGGATGCTACATAATAATGATGATAGAATGTTGGGGTGATAGACGTAAATCGATCCTGAGGGATGCAGATCTGCTTCAGACTGCGGTACCTAGATGATGTTGAGTCTATCTAAATTTCCCAATAAGGAACACCACTGCAACTGTTTTTACTGTCTTCTATACTACCTCGTGTTGTAGAAGTGGGCTTCGTTTGGCGCTGACCTTGCATATTGTACACAGTTGGCGGAGCTACGACATCATGTTCCCATTTCCACCGAAGAGTCAAAATGGGGTCCTGTCACACTAAGTCAGCTTAGCCTGTTTCTACACGAGTTGCGGAATGTCATACTTATAGATCTCATAACTATAGCTGGTTCAGTATGTGGTTGAATGGAAATACTTGATTACAAATCGCATACAGCATTTCTACCAGAAAGTGTAAGAATAGAGATCTGAAAGGCCTTTGCACATTTCTTACTCTCAATCATCACACCATATACCGTATGTGATCATTCTCAATCAATCATCATCTATAATCTGGTGGATATATCACAGAACCCCCGACCTGGCATCAAGACAGAATGCATTACAAATACTGGAGAAATATCTAGTAGCAGCATGAGGGAGTTGTAAATAATGGCTAAATACCACGTTCCTTAGCCGAATCACTTCCTAAATACGGTGATTTTATTACGAGCTAACGCTGTTGGCGACGTGTAACCACACGTTTGGTCTGTTAACACAGACTCTGCTGATCATTGCCCTGGTATTTGTGTGGAAAAACCAATTCATTCAAGATAGTGCCATATCTAGATTTATAAGGCTTTTATGGTTTTTAGCACGGATATCGTTAGTGATACTTGTGAGCACCTGTAGAACCAAGACCGATTGTGATAATAACATGGTCGTTGCGATCGTGTTTTTATCATCAGGCAGCTAGTAAGACAATTACTCCTCTCTTTCTAGGACACAGTGGTACCACTCACAGGAGAAACTTGTGAGACATGTCCACCAATCACTGACTTTCGGTCAGTATCGTTTCTTATCGCCAGCATTCAGCTATTGGCGAAGTATTATACACTCCTGGAAATTGAAATAAGAACACCGTGAATTCATTGTCCCAGGAAGGGTAAACTTTATTGACACATTCCTGGGGTCAGATACATCACATGATCACACTGACAGAACCACAGGCACATAGACACAGGTAACAGAGCATGCACAATGTCGGCACTAGTACAGTGTATATCCACCTTTCGCAGCAATGCAGGCTGCTATTCTCCCATGGAGACGATCGTAGAGATGCTGGATGTAGTCCTGTGGAACGGCTTGCCATGCCATTTCCACCTGGCGCCTCAGTTGGACCAGCGTTCGTGCTGGACGTGCAGACCGCGTGAGACGACGCTTCATCCAGTCCCAAACATGCTCAATGGGGGACAGATCCGGAGATCTTGCTGGCCAGGGTAGTTGACTTACACCTTCTAGGGCACGTTGGGTGGCACGGGATACATGCGGACGTGCATTGTCCTGTTGGAACAGCAAGTTCCCTTGCCGGTCTAGGAATGGTAGAACGATGGGTTCGATGACGGTTTGGATGTACCGTGCACTATTCAGTGTCCCCTCGACGATCACCAGTGTTGTACGGCCAGTGTAGGAGATCGCTCCCCACACCATGATGCCGGGTGTTGGCCCTGTGTGCCTCGGTCGTATGCAGTCCTGATTGTGGCGCTCACCTGCACGGCGCCAAACACGCATACGACCATCATTGGCACCAAGGCAGAAGCGACTCTCATCGCTGAAGACGACACGTCTCCATTCGTCCCTCCATTCACGCCGGTCGAGACACCACTGGAGGCGGGCTGCACGATGTTGGGGCGTGAGCGGAAGACGGCCTAACGGTGTGCGGGACCGTAGCCCAGCTTCATGGAGACGGTTACGAATGGTCCTCGCCGATACCCCAGGAGCAACAGTGTCCCTAATTTGCTGGGAAGTGGCGGTGCGGTCCCCTACGGCACTGCGTAGGATCCTACGGTCTTGGCGTGCATCCGTGCGTCGCTGCGGTCCGGTCCCAGGTCGACGGGCACGTGCACCTTCCGCCGACCACTGGCGACAACATCGATGTACTGTGGAGACCTCACGCCCCACGTGTTGAGCAATTCGGCGGTACGTCCACCCGGCCTCCCGCATGCCCACTATACGCCCTCGCTCAAAGTCCGTCAACTGCACATACGGTTCACGTCCACGCTGTCGCGGCATGCTACCAGTGTTAAAGACTGCGATGGAGCTCCGTATGCCACGGCAAACTGGCTGACACTGACGGCGGCGTTGCACAAATGCTGCGCAGCCAGCGCCATTCGACGGCCAACACCGCGGTTCCTGGTGTGTCCGCTGTGCCGTGCGTGTGATCATTGCTTGTACAGCCCCCTCGCAGTGTCCGGAGCAAGTATGGTGGGTCTGACACACCGGTGTCAATGTGTTCTTTTTTCCATTTCCAGGAGTGTACTTAGTAGTAGGGGATGCGTGATAAATTCAGCTTGAGCATCAGGCTTATAAAGTGTGTGTGTGTGTGTGTGTATGTGTGTACTGAAAAGTGTAAAGAAAATGGATATGTCCTGTCGTAAGGAAAGGCGTGGCTTTGACGTGGAAAACTGCGATTTCTCATTAGCAAATGTGGACCGATTGAGCCTACAATCGTAAATTTTAATTGTAAGTACAGTGATCAAATATATATGTGGCCGGTTTCCTAGGACGATTCTGTCTGGGGATGCGTGGAGCGGTGGCGGTGGCCTGTGGCGGGAACGATTCATCTTTCTGTCTAACGGCAGGAGCCATTCAAATGGAAAGGCCAACTGGGGTACGGGAATATAGCTGATATAACCTTGTTATCCTCGAGGCACTTGAATAGCAAACTAATACTTAGCATGTGTTGGACAGCCTTCTTGATCGCATTTGTTCTCTGTGGAGATTTGAGAAGATTCAGTACGGACGTGTGTTTACGCTTGAGCATGATTCCTTCCCATGTAAATTGTCTGGTTGACTGCTTCTGCGCATTTCCCATGTTCATTTGGTTGAAAGAACATCGATTGTGGTGTGTTTTGTGTGCATGTTGCACGTGAAAGACGGGTGGAACACACATTTTCTGGTTCTCTAGACATGAGAAAGACCTTAGTTGACTTTGTCAATTTTAAGGATGATTTGTAACCTGTTATATCACTGACATCGGTATTCGCGAGTGGAATTATCAGTTTCCTCTATTTTTTTCGAGTTTTTACGTAAAGGTCTCCGCGGACGAGATAAGTTTCTCTTTCTCCATGGTTGCAGCACGTTCCACCTCGCTGCTCCTCGCTAAAGTTTCGAGTCTCTAGAGAAATTATTTGCAGTCTATATCTTCGGAATAATACTGTGCAAGCGATACTGTTATAAAAGCGATATTGCTATGTACTTGACATCGAGAAGTATCGCGTAAATGGTATGACATTCTGGTAAACCATTGTAATATACATATGTTCTTGTAATCCCAGTGTCTGGAGACGAGTGTAGAAAGCAAGCAAGCAAGCAGGTCTGCGTCAGAAACAGTAATGCCTTTGTGCTGAGGGGAACCGACCCAGCCTTCCAGTGCTGCGAGGAGTGTATACAGTGCATGTGCTTATGGTATCTGTCTTCGTGGTATATGTCGATATGGTATGTGGTGATATAGCCAGGTTGAATATCGGCTTCACGCTCAAATATGCTAGCATTCCTCGACAATAGCAAAGCAGTGTAATTGAGGAAGCGACTTTCCGTATTTCGTGAGCTGAGAACCTCTTCTGCAAGGTTTAACTGTCAGTGCAACACGACGAGCTGTACAAATCAATTTGTAAGGCCGGAAATGCATATCCTTCTATTTCCATCTATTGTACTATAGATTTTTCCTTATTTTGTTACCTGAAGATATGACATTTCTGTGTCTTTATATATTGTAATTGTTTTACTGTTTTTATATATATATATATATATATATATATATATATATATATATATATATATATATATATATATATATATATATATTTATTTATTTATTTATTTATGCATTTATGTTGGTTTGTTTTGTGAATATTATTTGTATTTATACGCTAGGTCTGGCCTAGGGAAAACTATGCTATCGAACGAATACATCGATAGGTCGTGTGGAGAACCAAAGTGTTTAGGATCTTTGGTAGTGTTAACTCGGTCGTGTGGAGCGGGGGCAGAACAGAGAGAGTCTGGCTGGGGTGGTGCAGTGGAGCAGGTGTGTTGTGTGACGCTCCTGCGAGTTGCCGCGCTTTCGGGGTTGGGCAGCATGTAATTCCGCTCGACTTGCTATGATAGTTTCTGACACGGTGTCGCGGACGGGAAGCATTAGCTGGCGCACATCAAGAGCCCGTTTCGCCTGGTGACCGTGTCGAGAAGAAGGCGCGCCAACATCCAGCTTCTGCAACAGCGACGGCCGACAATGAGTGAATGTCGCCACCTCCTCGATCGATGGCTTCAAACCTTCAATCAACCAACAAGGAAGACTGGAAGCACGTAAAGTTTTAGAACTGTATGGCAGACCTCAGCTTTTCAAACTGTTTCATTTTCATAACTAAATTACAGCAACGTAGCATGAACCTTTGTTGCTCATTGTCCCAATTGCATTACCAAGCAGGGTCCCTTCCTTTTCCGAAATGATCCCGAGTGTCGTTGAAATTCAAATCATTCGATTTCACTGCTTTAATTTCAAAGTTCAGTTAAGGTATTCATAGCTGGCTGCAATATTTAAATTACACAAGCACAAATTAAGAGTGCGAGTTTTGTTACCGTATTTTAGCTTACCTGTGACTGCAGCTCAGCTTGGTACGTACTAAATTTTACTATTGTTAATTGTTCAGAATCATTTAATTCAAGTTCAAAGTTAAATCTCTTATTTCTAAATTTCGTAGATTCAAGTAGCTTTTGAAATGATTGTTGAGGTAGTCCAAGACTAACCGTATTTTACTGAATTTCGATGTGCTTCAGAAAGAAAGCTCACTATTAACTTCTGTCACTAAATTAACTTTCGATTTTCCGGTTTTATTAATTCTTTTGCTAAATTAAGTCAGAGTGTAGCGAAATTTATTACTTCTGACAAACTTTCAGTTTTCACACTGCATGTGTCAACCTTCAGTTGCCACGCTTCTAGTGCTAATTATATGTGCAATAACCTTTCTTTTTCAGTTACTATAGTAATTGTCCATAGGACTGGCGACCGTAATTTTCCCCAAATCTCAAATATGTAATTACCACTAGTTAACTGTTAACGTAACGGCCGAACATTTACTTTCTTTATTAACTTTACCCCTTTTCAAAATTAACTTCCACCAGTTTCATTTGCATTTTTCCTTTCATTTAGATGTAACCCTTTCCTCCCTCTTTACCGACAAATTAACTTCGGTGACGATTGCTTTTCCCAAATTTCCATTAGGTACACGCGGTTTAATTTTTCACTGTCATTAAGGTCGATAAGTGAGGGGATGGAGAGCTGCATCAAACCAGTCTCAGGACTAAAGACCACAACAACAACAAGTGAGGGGGAGGTTACAAGTTTTGCTGCTGAAAGTCTCGTCTGCAGGAAATATGGCATACAGTGCTCCCATACAGGCAGCAGCACAAGTCTGGTGGGTAAATTCAATAATAGCTAATCGGAATGCTCCATTTATTCACAAGACATGCTTTATGCTGGGACATAGGAGCCTCTACAGACTGGTTCAAACAATATGGGGGCTAAGTGTCTATGAAAAGTTCTGAGAGTAACGTGATGTCTTCTTTGTTCAAGTGTTCAAAGACAAGTTGAAGCAGACCATCCATCTCTGGTGTGGTGCTGTACCTCATCCGCCATTGTGGCATTAGGACATCTCCAGATCAGCAGCTGTAGGACATCCGCCATTTTTGTCTTCTGTAGGACAGTGCTTAGAATTCTGTTTGCATAATTGTTCTGAGTTTTACGTCTGTGCCTAGACAGTGCTCTGTTTCCAAATAACAAGAATGTTTTTATGGTTAACATTGTTTCCCCAAGCTTGTACAGACATGATGAAGGCTTTCAGCGATGAGAACATGATCTAACGTTTACCGTTTCTGAAACGTATGATGAAAGGCGTACGTTACGATTACCAGGAAGGGTAACATGTGATGGACGGAGTGCCTCATTAGGACCACCAGAAAGAATGTATTCGGTGTTATTCTGAACTATTTTCGTAAACAGGTCCTGTCAGGACAAGAAAATCCATGCAGACAAGCTGCGACATCACGAAGGCTCATACATCAACAAAAGCAACCTTTGACTATTTCTGCAGCATTTTACGATTTCCGGAAAGGGACTGATATGTAATGGACGGGCTGTCCCGTTAGGATCGCTAGGAGAAATGCATCCTGTATTATACTGGAATATTTTCGTAAACAGTTTCTGAAAGCACTGCAAAATATTTCTGTAACTCTACCAGAGGGCTGTTATTTACATAGACATGAGACGTCAGTATAACACTGACAACCTTATAGCTACAGTTGCGAGGGTGAGTCACTAGGCAAACATCTCGCTGGACCTGCAGGTACGAAGGCTATGCATCATCGAGCCAGCAACAGTGCCTGCGCACAGTCACAAGCGTCTCACATGTGTGACAGCCTGGGCTGGCGTGCACATCCCACATATGCGGCATCATTCCATCTTGGAACTCTGTCGGTAACAAGTCGCTGATAAATCGTGGTCGAATTTTTTAACGATAGTTGGAAAGTGTTTTTACATCCAGTAAGTGCTGTTTAAGCGATGTGAGAGTGTTTGCACAGTGTTATGCATGCACTACTTTTTGACAATTTTATGCTTAGTGAATGTGTCTGTGCACCAGTGAACTGAATTATTGTGGAACCTGTGTGTTGGCTGCACTATACATTATTTTGACAGATTATAATTAGTGAGCATGTTTGCAGAGCATTACACATGCATTATTTAGACAATTTATGAGTTGTTTGCGTCTCTGTACATCAATGTAGAGCATTATTTCGGTAATCTACGAGTAGTTTGAAGGTCTGTAGGCTATGTATTGTGATCCCAGGCATGTAAGGGCGAGTGTTTTGTATCAGTGTAATAAATAAATGAACTATGTGAAATCCACCCCCTAACTGAAAATAAATACATTCCTTCCTTTCCAGCAGCTGGGCACAGACTGATTCTTTTTCCCGCCATTTTTCCCCAGACCGCCATCTTGGATTAGGGGAAAGGGGGAGGGATGACAGCGCCCTCTGGTGGCGGTACTGTGTACTAGGTAGATGGACTCCAGAGCTTGTGGTGAACACACTGGGTGGAGCTATTGCCTATGACAACTTAAATTGTTTAAATAAGCACTGCACAGAAAATGAAAACTTACGTTCAACCTATCCAGCAGCCCAGCACAGACAGTCCTTTCCCTGCCAATTCTAACGAAGAGGTTGTGGTTTGATGACTTTGGTTAGTGGAGGTAGCCCAAGTGACTTTGTTCTCGCCATTTTCTTGTGGCAAGGAGGGGAGGGGAGGGGGAAGGGGAAAGGAGAGTGCTGGTTTAGTGCAGGTTGTCCAACTGAATTATTTTTCCACCAAAATTTGAACTTCCGACCATGAAGTCATTGTGATTTTTCCACATCTATCGCCTCCATCGTGGATCCGCTGTCTTGAATAAATTTGGAACAATGCAATGGGTGGTGTGCTTTCTTTGTCCCACTAGTAACGACCATCACTTGCTTGCAGGCAGAATATACTTTCAACGCTGAATACCATGGCGCACCGTTTCATCTTCCAAGTGATCCTCTAATGACACGTGTCAAACAGTGTAAGTCGATGCTATGGTATGAATGGAAGACGTGCTAGAGGAGAGCGTGTCCTTAATCCTGCTGCTAGTAATCGGTTCGCAGCAGTTCGCGTTGATACGTCTGGGATCAGAAGCCCTCTGTCTGTGCTGTGGTAGCGGTACGATGCGACACTGCTGCCCTTACAATACGACGATCCTGGCGGGCATCTTTGCTGCGTGGACGTCCAGAACCTCGTTTAGGGTGTGGGAATGTTCACTTGACCATTGAGACCAGCATCGTTGCACAACTGACGCAACACTTCTAACTCGTGTGGCAATCCTCTGGAAGGACCACAGTTTGACCCCTTTCAGAGTCGCTTAGTTGGCTGTAGGAAGTACAAATGCGCCTCCGTGGCATGGTTACCTTCTTGTTTCATATGTTTGCACCACAATGAACCTTCTGGCTATGAGGATTCCCAACTAATGGTTCCTATTAAAGGGTAGACACAGACGGCGCTCTGGTAGTTTGTCACTATGCCATCCTTTGGCAGACGACATTGAAACTATTACCAGCACATTTGCAGTCCCCCAGGCGCCATATGGCGTCATCGGATCAAAATCGGTGTCGTCTTTACAGGTGCTCTGACTTTTTTTTTCAGTTGTTATTCTAAGTCTCAGATATACACTGAAGCGCCAAAGAAACTGCGTATTCTAATACAGATATATAAACAGGCAGAATACGGCACTGTGATCGGCATCTACATCTACATCTACATTTATACTCCGCAAGCCACCCAACGGTGTGTGGCGGAGGGCACTTTACGTGCCACTGTCATTACCTCCCTTTTCTGCTCCAGTCTCATATGGTTCGCGGGAAGAACGACTGTCTGAAAGCCTCCGTGCGCGCTCGAATCTCTCTAATTTTACATTCGTGATCTCCTCGGGAGGTATAAGTAGGGGGAAGCAATATATTCGATACATCCAGAAACGCACCCTCTCGAAACCTGCCGAGCAAGCTACACCGCGATGCAGAGCGCCTCTCTTGCAGAGTCTGCCTCTTGAGTTTGCTAAACATCTCCGTAACGCTATCACGGTTACCAAATAACCCTGCGACGAAACGCGCCGCTCTTCTTTGGATCTTCTCTATCTCCTCCGCCAACCCAATCTGGTACGGATCCCACATTGATGAGCAATACTCAAGTATAGGTCGGACGAGTGTTTTGTAAGCTACCTCCTTTGTTGATGGACTACATTTTCTAAGGACTCTCCCAATGAATCTCAACCTGGTACCCGCCTTACCAACAATTAATTTTATATGATCATTCCACTTAAAATCATTCCGCACGCATACCCCCAGATATTTTACAGAGGTAACTGCTACCAGTGTTTGTTCCGCTATCATATAATCATACAATAAAGGATCCTTCTTTCTATGTATTCGCAATACATTACATTTGTCTATGTTAAGGGTCAGTTGCCACTCCCTGCACCAAGTGCCTATCCGCTGTAGATCTTCCTGCATTTCGCTACAATTTTCTAATGCTGCAACTTTTCTGTATACTACAGCGTCATCCGCGAAAAGCCGCATGGAACTTCCGACACTATCTGCTAGGTCACTTATATATATTGTTAAAAGCAATGGTCCCATAACACTTCCCTGTGGCACGCCAGAGGTTACTTTAACGTCTGTAGACGTCTCTCCATTGATAACAACATGCTGTGTTCTGTTTGCTAAAAACCCAAATTCAAATGGTTCAAATGGCTCTGATCACTATGGGACTTAACATCTGTGGTCATCAGTGCCCTAGAACTTAGAACTACTTAAACCTAACTAACCTAAGGACATCACACACATCCATGCCCGAGGCAGGATTCGAACCTGCGACCGTAGCAGTCGCGCGGTTCCGGACTGAGCGCCTAGAACCGCTAGACCACCGCGGCAGGCCGCTAAAAACCCTTCAATACAGACACACAGCTGGTCTGATATTCCATAGGCTCTTACTTTGTTTATCAGGCGACAGTGCGGAACTGTATCGAACGCCTTCCGGAAGTCAAGGAAAATAGCATCTACCTGGAAGCCTGTATCTAATATTTTCTGGGTCTCATGAACAAATAAAGCGAGTTGGGTCTCACACGATCGCTGTTTCCGAAATCTATGTTGATTCCTACAGAGTAGATTCTGGGTTTCCAAAAACGACATGATAATCGAGCAAAAAACATGTTCTAAAATTCTACAACAGATCGACGTCAGAGATATAGGTCTATAGTTTTGCGCATCTGCTCGACGACCCTTCTTGAAGACTGGGACTACCTGTGCTCTTTTCCAATCATTTGGAACCTTCCGTTCCTCTAGAGACTTGCGGTACACGGCTGTTAGAAGGGGGGCTAGTTCTTTCGCGTACTCTGTGTAGAATCGAATTGGTATCCCGTCAGGTCCAGTGGACTTTCCTCTGTTGAGTGATTCCAGTTGCTTTTCTATTCCTTGGACCCTTATTTCGATGTCAGCCATTTTTTCGTTTGTGCGAGGATTTAGAGAAGGAACTGCAGTGCGGTCTTCCTCTGTGAAACAGCTTTGAAAAAAGGTGTTTAGTATTTCAGTTTTACGCGTGTCATCCTCTGTTTCAATGCCATCATCATCCCGGAGTGTCTGTATATGCTGTTTCGAGCTGATTTAACGTAAGACCAGAACTTCCTAGGATTTTCTGTCAAGTCGGTACATAGAATTTTACTTTCGAATTCACTGAACGCTTCACGCATAGCCCTCCTTACGCTAACTTTGACATCGTTTAGCTTCTGTTTGTCTGAGAGGTTTTGGCTGCGTTTAAACTTGCAGTGAAGCTCTCTCTGCTTTCGCAGCAGTTTCCTAACTTTGTTGTTGAACCACGGTGGGTTTCTCCTGTCCCTCACAGTTTTACTCGGCACGTACCTGTCTAAAACGCATTTTACGATTGCGTTGAACTTCTTCCATAAACACTCAACATTGTCAGTGCCGGAACAGAAATTTTCGTTTTGATCTGTTAGGTAGTCTGAAATCTGCCTTCTATTACTCTTGCTAAACAGATGAACCTTCTTCCCTTTTTTTATATTCCTATTAACTGCCATATTCAGAGATGCTGCAACGGCGTTATGATCACTGATTCCCTGTTCTGCACTTACAGATTCGAAAAGTTCGGGTCTGTTTGTTATCAATAGGTCCAAGATGTTATCTCCACGAGTCGGTTCTCTGTTTAATTACTCGAGGTAATTTTCGGATAGTGCACTCAGTATAATGTCACTCAATGCTCTGTCCCCACCACCCGTCCTAAACATCTGAGTGTCCCAGTCTATATCTGGTAAATTGAAATCTCCACCTAAGACTATAACATGCTGAGAAAATTTATGTGAAATTTATTCCAAATTTTCTCTCAGTTGTTCTGCCACTAATGCTGCTCAGTCGGGAGGTCGGTAAAAGGAGCCAATTATTAACCTAGCTCGGTCGTTGAGTGTAACTTCCACCCATAACAATTCACAGGAACTATCCACTTCTACTTCACTACAGGATAAACTACTACTAACAGCGACAAACACGCCACCACCGGTTGCATGCAATCTATCCTTTCTAAACACCGTCTGTGCCTTTGTAAAAATTTCGGCAGAATTTATCTCTGGCTTCAGCCAGCTTTCTGTACCTATAACGATTTCAGCTTCGGTGCTTTCTATCAGCCCTTGATGTTCCGGTACTTTACCAATGCTGCTTCGACATTTTACAATTACAATACCGATTGTTGCTTGGTCCCCGCATGTCCTGACTTTGCCCCGCACCCTTTGAGGCTGTTGCCCTTTCTGTACTTGCCCGAGGCCATCTAACCTGAAAAACCGCCCAGCCCACGCCACACAATCCCTGCTACCCGTGTAGCCGCTTGCTGCGTGTAGTGGACTCCTAACCTATCCAGCAGAAACCGAAACCCCACCACCCTATGGCGCAAGTCGAGGAATCTGCAGCCCACACGGTCGCAGAATCGTCTCAGCCTCTGATTCAGACCCTCCACTCGGCTCTGTACCAAAGGTCCGCAGTCAGTCCTGTCGACGATGCTGCAGATGGTGAGCTCTGCTTTCATCCCGCTAGCGAGACTGGCAGTCTTCACCAAATCAGATAGCCGCCGGAAGCCAGAGAGGATTTCCTCCGATCCATAGCGACACACATCATTGGTGCCGACATGAGCGACCACCTGCAGATGGGTGCACTCTGTACCCTTCATGGCATCTGGAAGGACCCTTTCCACATCTGGAATGACTCCCCCCAGTAAGCGCACAGAGCACACATTGGTTTTCTTCCCCTCTCTCGCTGCCATATCCCTAAGGGGCACCATTACGCGCGTGACGTTGGACCTCCCAACTTCCAGTAAGCCCACCCTCTGCGACCGCCCGGATCTTGCAGACTGAGGGGCGACCTCTGGAACAGGACAAGCAGCCATGTCCGGCCGAAGATCAGCATCAGCCTGAGACAGAGCCTGAAACCGGTTCGTCAGACAAACTCGAGAGGCCTTCCGTTCAGCCCTTCGGAATGTCTTTCGCCCCCTGCCACACGTCGAGACGACCTCCCACTCTACCACAGGTGAGGGATCAGCCTCAATGTGGGCAGTATCCCAGGCAGCCACAGTCGTAGTCCAATCGGGGGATGCGTGGGACGAGCTGGCCGTCCCCGACAAACCTCCATCCGGACCCCCACAGTGATGCCCATTGGCAACAGCCTCAAGCTGTGTGACCGAATCCAACACTGCCTGAAGCTGGGAGCGAAGGGATGCCAACTCGGCCTGCATCCGAACACAGCAGTTGCAGGCAATGCCTATGTAAAACAACAAGTGACTGGCGCAGTTGTTAGATCGGTTACTGCTGCTTCAACGGCAGATTATCAAGATTTAAGTGAGTTTGGACGTGGTGTTGTAGTGGCTACACAAGCGATGGGACATAGCATCTCCGAGGTAGCGATGAAGTGGGGATTTTCCCGTACGACCATTTCACGAGTGTACCGTGGATATCAGGAATCTGGTGAAACATCAGATCTCCGACATCACTGCGGTCGTAAAAAGTTCCTTCAAGAACAGGACCAACGACGACTGAAGAGAACAGTTCAACGTGACCGAAGTGCAACCCTTCCGAAAAATTGCTGCAGATTTTAATGCTGGGCCACCAATAGGTGTCAGAGTGCGAACCATTCAACGAAACATCATCGATATGGGCTTTCGGAGCGGAAGGACCAGTTGTGTACTTATGATGACTGCAAGAGACAAAGCTTTACGCCTCGCCTGTGCCTGTCAACAGTGACATTGGACTATTGATGACTGAAAACATGTTGCCTGGGGGGACGAGTCTCGTTTCAAATTGTATCGAGCGGATGGACGTGTACAGGTATGGAGAGTACTTCATGAATCCATGGACCCTGCATGTCAGCAGGGGACTGTTCAAGCTGGTGGAGGCTCTGTGATGGTGTGGGGCGTGGAGTGACATGAGACCCCTGATACGTCTAGATACCACTCTGATAGGTGACACGTACGTAAGTATCCTGTCTGATCATCCGCATCCATTCATGTCCATCGTGCATACCGACGGGCTTGAGCAATTTCAGAAGGACAATGCGACAACCCACACGTCCAGTATTGCTACAGGGTGGCTCCAGGAACACTCTTCTGAGTTTAAACACCTCCCCTGGCCACCAAACTCCCCAGACATGAAAATTACTGAGCATATCCGGGATGCCTTGCAACGAGCTTTTCAGAAGATATCTCCACCCCCTCGTACTCATACGGATTTATGGGCAGCCCTGCATGATTCATGATGTCAATTCTCTACGCACTACATCAGTCATTAGTCGAATCCAGTCCACTTCGTGCAGCGGCACTTCTGCGTGCTCGCGGGGGCGGTACATGATTTTAGGCAGGTGTAGCACATTCTTTGGCTCCTCAGTGCATTTCCTTAGTTTGTGAAATAGTTTGGTATCACTGTTGCAGTCATAAGTGGACGTTGTTAGTCACAAATTGTCCAGCCGACCAAGCGCACTTTTCGTTCCCCCCTTGGCCACAACCTGACTGTTCTATTCTGAGTCACTGAAATTACATTTTAAACTGCATCATCTGCGCTCCCAATGCTACAGGCACGGAGAACAAGTACTAGTATATTTTCTATGAGGCACTCTGTCTATCTTAAGGATGTTTCTCCGAGATAAATTAAGCTGTCCCTCTCACAGGTCAAAAACATAATAATCAGACGTGAAATGTAACTACCAAATGATGTTTGTAGATACAATGAAGCAATATTTTCTGTGGCGTCTTGTAATCGAGACTTTCCACAAGTGACCGTCTTTCCGAAATGAGGGGCAGTTTTTATCCATGCCTCTAGTTTCTCAACCGCACGACAGTTATCCGACTACGGGAGGGTCTGCCATTTTAGACTGAGCAGCACAATAACGACAATCTCTCTTAAACGCGAATTCTCAAAATATCGTCATGAACAGCACGATATAATGCTGAACGATCTGCGAATTTCATTTGGGCTGCTACTGGTTTCCACTTCCCAAACAAAGATCGAAACTCTACTATGGCTGTTATGTTAGCGGTTTCTAAACAGATTTGTTGCAGCTCAGGGCGTCATCATAAAAGTAATACTTCGACTGTAATATGGGAGTATTAGACCAAAATATTAACTGTTCGCTAGCTCCACCACATTTCACTTGAGGCATAAATTTTATGATGTCTTGTGATTACTTCTAGGTATATTTTGTCGTACAGTGTCGTTATAAACCTAATCCTTTAAAAGTAATGGGGATATTTTAGTCTGAAACATGACCTGTTTGCTTGAATCATTACAATTAGTGTAAGCCATAAATCTTATGCTTTTCTTGTAATTACTTCAAGGTGTGCTTCTGCGCAAACTGTATTTCCACAGCAAAAACTAAACTGTCGAGTTAAAACAAGTTCCACGGCTCGTTACTTCAGTCGTTCTAATGTCTCTTTATCATCCTGTCGTGAAGCAACTTCCATGTCTTTAAGTCTCTTGTTTCATTTTTTAACATTCCCTAATGATTTCACGTGGTACAGGGAGGCAGTGAAAAATCTGTATTATATAGTAAAAGTCCGTCAGATTCCTGAATTCGAATTTTTAGGTTATTATTTCCAATTCATATTTCGGAACGAAATCTTCATTGCCACGGTTTCCAAGACTCGCTTCAGAATCTCCGTCATAGCATGGTGAAGCAGTCGCACCTGAGAAACATACGTTATCAAACAAACTGCAAAAAACATGAGCGGTAGTAAAAACCAAATTATAGCGCTATAAAATACCTGCCTGTTGTTGCAAGAACTTTCTTCACTGATGATCGGCGGTGAAACATATTTCGTCAGCAAACTGAAGCATGAAAAACAGGAAATAAATATTCCATGTGCGGAAATATATTTATTTGAAGTAATTTTAATTCTAGATACGATACATTTGAAGGAGCAGAAGAAACTACGATGAAATAAGAGCTTACAGTGTGTAGGATACTTTAACCGCAGTTTCTTGAAAGTATAGAGAACTCCAGAGCATTTGCCGTCTGTCTTTTCGTTACATACGCTTTCTAGATCTCAATATTAACATTAGAAATGACAGACATTTTATGATGTGTACAGGGCGAGACAGCTGCAACCCACAACTCCTTCCAAAACCTTGTACAAGATTTTCATATTCTCTCCCTCGCTACACACAAACTATGAGACCTACAGAAAAACCAAACATCACCTTTTTGTAGGAAATTTAATGTGGCTAAATTTTGTACTGGGTTATGTTTTCGCTGGTGGCCACAGTTTTCGATCCACTCTAGAAAGACGCGTTTGAAATTCACTATTGTGTATTTTTCTTGGATAATTCGAGAACTGCGGCCTCTAGCGAAAACGTACCCGAGCAAAAAAATTAGCTACATTAAATTTTCTACAAAAAGTTTTCGTTTTTTCTGTAGGACTAATAGTTTGCGCTTAGCGAGCTGGAGAATGTGAATATCTTTGGCTTGGTACAGTATTTGAATACAGATACAATCTTTGACACAAGTACTGACCACACTGCTGCCGCGTTTGGAACTATGGTGTGCTAAATGTCTATAATCAACTACACCAACATCTAATAAAAGTACCACCACATGCACAACACATGAGTGTTAGGGAAGGTAGGAATGACGGAAGGAATAAGATGCTTTATTACGATTTATCACTTAATCTGCTGAACGATATTCATTTTTACACACACACACACACACACACACACACACACACACATACACACACACACTCACACACCCACACACACACATACACACACGCACAAACACACACGAGGACTCGCCAAAGACAGTAGAAATGAGTGAGAAATGCAACACAGCCAAAGACCATTACAATGTCAATATCTCTAAAATATACAAAATTATTTGTTATTTATTTTATTTTTAAATAGTATGTAAATTTTCTGTATTACTTATTGAAATGCATGTTGGCACCATTGACAGTCTATTTCACAAGTCAAAACTGTTCTTTGATACTGAATTTATTACGATAAATGTGCTCTTATTGTAGCTAAAATAGGAGTGCGACACACAGTACATGAAGAAAGGGAAGGTGCGCATTTAATGCAAACTGCGTTGTGTCTGCACGGAAAGAATAGCACTCCCATCTCTTCCTGGGAACAAATTTTACACAAGCGATCACTATCAAAAGCCCTCGCGGTCACTTGCTGTTGGCGATGATGAAGCATCCACTGCTTTCGCGTTAACAATCGTTACAGGTTTCTGAAGATTTGCAGGAAATTCAGTATTAGGTGCATCCTTCGCTATAGTTAACTCATTTTGTTCTGATACGTAGCATTTACAAAATCTTTATCTTTTACATAAATCACAAACAAACACTTGGGAAACCGCAGAGCTTGTTCAACCCATGGATCGTCTGATTCTTCTCAATGGTTCAAGCCTCCACAATGGAAACACATGGTTTTACCTTTGTGAGCAGTATAAACAGGTCCGACTTCACTGAGTTCGTCTGGACGCTGCTTAATAGTTAACGATGAATCACTGAAGGACGCCAGCTCATTTGATATGTGTTATTTAGGCTGAGCTAACCTTATGTTCATATATCTTGTACTGAACTGCACGATGGTGTTGGTTCAGGAGATGAATGTGGGCATATTTCCAATCTGGGTGAGGATGTGTCCCGCATCACGTGTTGAACTCCACACATTTTATATTCAGTTCCAGATTTCCTCATACTCAACGAAATGTAATAGCATGCACAGACTTCAGCAGGTCTTATCAGGACATCGACTAAGTAATTTACTACTTGTTCCTCAATGAAAAAAAGTTGAGATTTATCAATTCAATTATATGGAGGGAAAACTATATTCCCTCTGTAATATGTTGTTGCCTGGAAATCTACCGTGATGTATAAATCAGAGAGATGACCATAATGAAACAGATATGGAAATGTTGTACATAACCGTATTCGCCTTCGGAGTCAGAAAGTGGTGGTGGAGGGGGTTATTCTCTGGAATTTCGTATCTACACCAGTTTACAAGAAATCATGTGTACCATCACTATCTCCACTTCAACAAGCTCCTAGAGGATGCATGCTGCATTAAAAATCAACCAATGTAGACCAAATAAAAATGACTGCAATTATTGCATGAAATTATAAAGAGACACATGTTGTACCATCAAGAAAGCAAGATATCCTACTAATGTGTGTGGGAAAGAATGTTGCCTCCTTTCTTTTGGATGGTGAGTGCGGCAGTCTTCTATATTTAAGAGGGGTAGCGTTAGCTATCTTGTTAGTTGTTTGGACGTCAAGTGAGTAGCAGTGTTAGCACAGATCACAATTAATTACCTTATACTACTGATTACCAGCACCGAGGTAAATCATACCTTGTATCACTTAGTCGTTTATCAAGGATTTTAAACATGCAGAGTAATGGCAGTCACTCTATAGATTGACCCAATCATTAGTATGCAGGGGAATGGTGACCTCCTAGGGAGAATGATGGTACTGGTACCATAATAGGGCAATGGTGTCGACCCAAAGAGGAATGGTTCCCACCCACAGTGAATGGTGACCACCCATGGGAATGGTGGCCGCCTAATAAGGGAATGGTGTCCACCCAAAGTCGAATAGTGACCACCTAGGGAGAAAGGTAGCCACTCATACCCAAGAGAGGTATGGTAGCAATTTGACAGGCAAACAGCGACCACCTAGGGGGAATAGTGATCACCCAAAGTGGGAACGGTGGCCACCTAGGGGAGTGGTAGCTACCCAAAGAGAGAATGGTGGCCACCCTGTGAAATCATTGTCCCAAAAGTGTTCATTTTATAGAGCGTGTTTCACAATTCATGTTACACGCTTCTAGAGGTTATTGGGGGAGTGGGGCTTAGCAGATCAAATCTTACATGGGAACCCATATCCAGAAACGTCATCCAGCGACGCTACAGAGTGTCAAAGTATAAGCTCTGGCGCCTGTAAAAGTATGTGTATATAAGGGTGATTTCGTGATGATGTTACAGATTTTCAGGGGTATAAGAATTTTTAACATTGTGCAGTCCTGTCAGCACCTGTGATAATTGAACATGTAACACTGCAACTGAGGTTGACGTGTTACATGTTACTTTCAGGGATGATGGAGAAGGATAAATGTTTCAATTTGAGGTAAGGGTCCATGGTTCAGAAACGAAAGAGTCGAAAGCTACAAGCGTAGATCATTCTGATATGTTTGACACTGGAATACATGTACCAGTACTGCTGTTGCTAAGAATGTAGGGTATGCAATTTTCAAAGGGGGTGGTACGGACCTAGACAAGAAAAAATGTCTAGCAAAATGGGATCTGAAGTGCATACCTGAGGAGTTGTGAACGCTTGTCCATCTTCACTAGTGTGAAACACATCTGTATTGAGCAAGTGCTCATAGCCCTTAAAGAATGCATTTTAGTGCCCAGGTTTACTATTTTCCTTATTTTGATCCATACTACCACCTTTGAAAGTTATCTATCCTACAATCTTAGCAATAACAGTACCGGTACATGTATTCCATTGTAAGACATGAGAACGGTTTTTGTTTATAACTTTCGACTCGTTCGTTTTCGGTAAAAGGATCCTTGCCTCAGACTGATACACTTATGCTTCTCCATCATCCTTGAAAGTTTGTAACATTTTCATGGAATCATCCTGTATATAGATATGTTTACAAGCGTCGGCGCCTGTAACTTTGACGTTCTTTAGCGTCGTTGGCTGACGTACCCGGACATGGATTCCTATGCAAAAGCTGATCTGCTAACTCCCTCTGCTACCTCTGGAAGTGTGTATCATGAATTGTGAAACATACTGTACATGTTTCAGATGGGCAGACTGTATATAAAGAAGACGGACAGCTACTGGATTGCGTCAAGGTATCGGCATGCATGATACCCACTACTAACAAAGCCTATCCTTGCACGACCTATCGCAGGCAGCAAGACAACCGCTACTGCTCTTACCACCCGACCTAACTATCGCAGAGGTTTTTTTCCCTTGGCTCTTGCCTTGGCACTTTTTTTCCTCTGCCCTTCAAACCGCTACCCTTCGTCCGATTTCGACCAATCTATCTCCAGATGAGCGCGTATTAATGGTTAACCCTAACAAGAAGTACGCAAACATTGCAGTACCCACATCCTGCGACACCTCACTTTAGTGAATACTAACCCTTATGCAGAGATGGCAATAGACCGTTTGTGTTGGCCATCACGCTGGTGTGGGCGTGGAGGGGCTCCACCTCTTATTACTGGATTGCGACAGATCTGAATATAGCAAAACAAGCTGTTGCTGAAGGTTTATAAATCAGAAAGGCTAACGAAAACTTTAAAACACCTCGCAGCACACTGTCAATCAGATTAAGTAGTGGAAATGAATCTGTCCCGAGCTTAGGAAGGAAATGTATACACCTTGTTAAAACACCTGAAGCTATGGTGTTTGTGAAGAATCTGCTCTCCATCCGGCTCTGTGAGTAAAACTGTAAAAAAGAACATTTCTAAAGTCTCTTACCTTTAATTAACGGAGATATGTTAGTCTCACTTTCATACCCTAATTCAGCTTTCCTAATGTTGCATACAAATCTTGCCAGTTTCGCTGGAGGAGAAGAAGAAGAGAGCACTTCAACTTTCCATTACACTCACCGACTAAAAATGTAAAATAACAAGCTTCCTGTAGCCTTTTACCATTACTAAACAGAGAAATTATTAAAATATTATTATCAATTTCAAACCATACTCCAGCTGTGTCTACAAAGTCTCGTCAGGTTTGACAGAGGAGAGGAAGATGTGGTTCAAGAATCGTCCTCGATTGGAAGACAGTGTCCAATAAATCGTTAGCAGATTTCAACCCGAATGAACTAGTTCAGCAATCAGTAATCCTGCTGGCTTCAAAAGCGTTGGGCAATAATTTACATGACAATGAAATACAGTCTACGGAAAAGGAATTTGAGAAGCATTATTGTCTGAAGTTGAAGAGAAAAATAAAGTGAAGATGCATGGGAGAACATTGAGACATATCTACAGTCTTAGGATGATTGGGAGGGGGGGGGAGACGTGTTACTCTTACTATAAAATGTCTAGGGGTGTTTTGACAATGCTAGCCTGTGTAAAATTTGTTTCCAGTTCACCGCTATTCATTCTGTGCAGGCATATCACTGTTTGTCTAAAACTTCTTTATTTAAATGAGTGTGTCTGTACTTAAATTGCAGAATGACTGAGAGGATGAAACTTCTACGTTATTTTATTCTGAAACAGCTGAGTAAAACTGAACGTACAGAGCCTACTTTCTCTTTACTTTTTCTTATCGTGTCAACACTGACCCACAATATTCTAGCGCAACGCAATCTAACTGCTCAAAAATATTACAACCTGACTTCAAATAATTAATTCAAAAGAATTGCCCTGATTAAAAAGAAATCTTAACAATAACCTATATATTTCATTAATCACTTGCCTCACAAAAATCTTCATTACGCGAACTGCTGCAATACAACGAGCGTGAATACTACCAGCTAAACAAAAGATTCTAACTACTAAAGCCACTAACTACTAATAGGAATGTGGATAGCCAAGGAAAGATTTTGTTGCAAACCATACAATGTATTTTTTTACCTTAATAATGTGTGTGACATCCAGTTCAGACACGAATATAAATCATCATTGGCATCTAGTAAAAAGGTATTATCAGCAATAATATTCAGTCTCCAAGTCGAACATGTACAGATCGTTAGCCTACGCTAACACTCCAGACCTCTACCCTCCATCAGTGCTAACTTCTCAAATCTAACATCCGTCACTGCTGGCTGTTCACCTCCAACTACCCAACAGTACTTCCATCACTGCTGGCGACTAAATTCCAGCTGCCCAACACTGGTGGCGATTAACTTCCAACAACGAGTCCGACCAGCCACAGAGTCTCTTACAAAGAAAGCGCAGCCAGAGATCCAATGCGAAGCGCTGCACAGTGCCGCCAACGCAGAAGCAGCCCACTTACATGTCTTAAATTTACATCTCCGCTTTCCTCATTTACTGTGTCAGAAGTCTTTCTTGGTTGTAGTGGCTCAAATGGCTCTGAGCACTATGGGACTTAACACCTATGGTCATCAGTCCCCTAGAACTTAGAACTACTTAAACCTAACTAACCTAAGGACAGCACACAACACCCAGCCATCACGAGGCAGAGAAAATCCCTGACCCCGCCGGGAATCGAACCCGGGAACCCGGGCGTGGGAAGCGAGAACGCTACCGCACGACCACGAGATGCGGGCTTTCTTGGTTGTAGTCAGAGCATATCTGTCGTAATAAATTCAGTACCGATAAATAGTTTTGTCATGTAAAATGAGGTGTTAATATACACTCCTGGAAATTGAAATAAGGACACCGTGAATTCATTGTCCTAGGAAGGGGAAACTTTATTGACACATTCCTGGGGTCAGATACATCACATGATCACACTGACAGAACCACAGGCACATACACACAGGCAACAGAGCATGCACAATGTCGGCACTAGTACAGTGTATATCCACCTTTCGCAGCAATGCAGGCTGCTATTCTCCCATGGAGACGATCGTAGAGAGGCTGGATGTAGTCCTGTGGAACGGCTTGCCATGCCATTTCCACCTGGCGCCTCAGTTGGACCAGCGTTCGTGCTGGACGTGCAAACCGCGTGAGACGACGCTTCATCCAGTCCCAAACATGCTCAATGGGGGACAGATCCGGAGATCTTGCTGGCCAGGGTAGTTGACTTACACCTTCTAGAGCACGTTGGGTGGCACGGGATACATGCGGACGTGCATTGTCCTGTTGGAACAGCAAGTTCCCTTGCCGGTCTAGGAATGGTAGAACGATGGGTTCGATGACGGTTTGGATGTACCGTGCACTATTCAGTGTCCCCTCGACGATCATCAGTGGTGTACGGCCAGTGTAGGAGATCGCTCCCCACACCATGATGCTGGGTGTTGGCCCTGTGTGCCTCGGTAGTATGCAGTCCTGATTGTGGCGCTCACCTGCACGGCGCCAAACACGCATACGACCATCATTGGCACCAAGGCAGAAGCGACTCTCATCGCTGAAGACGACACGTCTCCATTCGTCCCTCCATTCACGCCTGTCGCGACACCACTGGAGGCGGGCTGCACGATGTTGGGGCGTGAGCGGAAGACGGCCTAACGGTGTGCGGGACCGTAGCCCAGCTTCATGGAGACGGTTGCGAATGGTCCTCGCCGATACCCCACGAGCAACAGTGTCCCCAATTTGCTGGGAAGTGGCGGTGCGGTCCCCTACGGCACTGCGTAGGATCCTACGGTCTTGGCGTGCATCCGTGCGTCGCTGCAGTCCGGTCCCAGGTCGACGGGCACTTGCACCTTCCGCCGACCACTGGCGACAACATCGATGTACTGTGGAGACCTCACGCCCCACGTGTTGAGCAATTCGGCGGTACGTCCACCCGGCCTCCCGCATGCCCACTATACGCCCTCGCTCAAAGTCCGTCAACTGCACATACGGTTCACGTCCACGCTGTCGCGGCATGCTACCAGTGTTAAAGACTGCGATGGAGCTCCGTATGCCACGGCAAACTGGCTGACACTGACGGCGGCGGTGCACAAATGCTGCGCAGCTAGCGCCATTCGACGGCCAACACCGCGGTTCCTGGTGTGTCCGCTGTGCCGTGCGTGTGATCATTGCTTGTACAGCCCTCTCGCAGTGTCCGGAGCAAGTATGGTGGGTCTGACACACCGGTGTCAATGTGTTTTTTTTTTTCCATATCCAGGAGTGTACATTTCTGTACTTTGCTAACTGTGAAATGTAAATCACTATTATTAAAATATTTTTTTTTTTTTTTTTTGAACACATACTAGCAGGCTTACACCCTTGTGTAACTCTTATAAGCGCTGTTTACTTTTAAAAATTTTTATGAGTAGTTCCAATAGGCATCCTCACAAAATTTTAATAAGTAATACAGACAATTTAGATGCTGTGTAAAATGTGATAAATGTCATGTATTATACAATAAATGATCAGTTGTCTTTGGAGATGTACATCTCTCACAGTTACCGTCTTTGTGCGTCTCTCGTGTGTGTACATGCGTGCATGTGTGTGTGTGTGTGTGTGTGTGTGTGTGTGTGTGTGTGCACAAAAAAAATGCATGTCGTTCTGCAGTGGGAGTGATGTTTAGTAATAATACAACTTAACCCTCCTTAATCCTAGCACCTTCCTTCCTTCATTCCTTCCTTCCCTGACACTGTGTGTTGAGCATGTGGTGCCATTGTTATTGGATTCTGATGTAGTTGATTACAGATTTTTTGCGCACCATAATTCCGAATGCAGCAGCAGTTCTTTCAATACTTGTGATCATCTGTATTTTGCTCTCATCCTAAACTGATGATGAAAAAAAAGTTGGGCAATGACAGTACGCACATCATCAGATTTAATACACTTATACATATTTAAATACTGTTGCAATGTAAACATTACATTTTTTTCCATTGCTGATGTATTTTAGAATACTCTGGATTTGACAAGTATCATAGATGCGGTGAAATAATTTGATCCTTGTAACGTTTTTTTCTTAACCTCAATTAGGTCCCAATCATTTGCAGTAAGTACTATCGATTATATTTTCTAGTGATACAGTATCTTCCCTCTACCCTCTCCTGACACGTACTCTAGAGTTCGCAGTCATTTTGTATAAACGGACAAGTGCAGAAAATAACCTGATATAAATAGTGGGATAATCGACATGAAAATGGCAATTTTTTTTCTTTGTCGACGTTTTTCGCAGACATTTTACAATGTTGTGACATTTTACAAGTACCGAATATGTGGAAAATAATTAATTTAAGGCTTTGTTGTGTCTTTAACCATGTGTGGCTCTTAGACCGAACTTTGGGCACCTGTTGGTGGTATGAGAACTGTTCGTGGTACAGAGAACGGACATGTGACGCTTTTTAAACGGTGGAGCCATCTTCTGGTGACAGTAAGCAAGAGGGTTAAATATCAGCAGCTGATTTTATTTCGTTCTTTTAAGGTTTAAGGAATAGCACTTAAGGTAAAACTCACGTTATATACTTACGTATTCTTAATTTGTTATTTATATTTTTTAGCAAATGTTGGTTTTTAATTATGTATAAAGAATATGTGCCATACCAAACAACATATACACTCCTGGAAATTGAAATAAGAACACCGTTAATTCATTGTCCCAGGAAGGGGAAACTTTATTGACACATTCCTGGGGTCAGATACATCACATGATCACACTGATAGAACCACAGGCACATAGACACAGGCAACAGAGCATGCACAATGTCGGCACTAGTACAGTGTATATCCACCTTTCGCAGCAATGCAGGCTGCTATTCTCCCATGGAGACGATCGTAGAGATGCTGGATGTAGTCCTGTGGAACGGCTTGCCATGCCATTTCCACCTGGCGCCTCAGTTGGACCAGCGTTCGTGCTGGACGTGCAGACCGCGTGAGACGACGCTTCATCCAGTCCCAAACATGCTCAATGGGGGACGGATCCGGAGATCTTGCTGGCCAGGGTAGTTGACTTACACCTTCTAGAGCACGTTGGGTGGCACGGGATACATGCGGACGTGCATTGTCCTGTTGGAACAGCAGGTTCCCTTGCCGGTCTAGGAATGGTAGAACGATGGGTTCGATGACGGTTCGGATGTACCGTGCACTATTCAGTGTCCCCTCGACGATCACCAGTGGTGTACGGCCAGTGTAGGAGATCGCTCCCCACACCATGATGCCGGGTGTTGGCCCTGTGTGCCTCGGTCATATGCAGTCCTGATTGTGGCGCTCACCTGCACGGCGCCAAACACGCATACGACCATCATTGGCACCAAGGCAGAAGCGACTCTCGTCGCTGAAGACGACACGTCTCCATTCGTCCCTCCATTCACGCCTGTCACGACACCACTGGAGGCGGGCTGCACGATGTTGGGGCGTGAGCGGAAGACGGCCTAACGGTGTGCGGGACCGTAGCCCAGCTTCATGGAGACGGTTGCGAATGGTCCTCGCCGATACCCCAGGAGCAACAGTGTCCCTAATTTGCTGGGAAGTGGCGGTGCGGTCCCCTACGGTATTGCGTAGGATCCTACGGTCTTGGCGTGCATCCGTGCGTCGCTGCGGTCCGGTCCCAGGTCGACGGGCACGTGCACCTTCCGCCGACCACTGGCGACAACATCGATGTACTGTGGAGACCTCACGCCCCACGTGTTGAGCAATTCGGCGGTACGTCCACCCGGCCTCCCGCATGCCCACTATACGCCCTCGCTCAAAGTCCGTCAACTGCACATACGGTTCACGTCCACGCTGTCGCGGCATGCTACCAGTGTTAAAGACTGCGATGGAGCTCCGTATGCCACGGCAAACTGGCTGACACTGACGGCGGCGGTGCACAAATGCTGCGCAGCTAGCGCCATTCGACGGCCAACACCGCGGTTCCTGGTGTGTCCGCTGTGCCGTGCGTGTGATCATTGCTTGTACAGCCCTCTCGCAGTGTCCGGAGCAAGTATGGTGGGTCTGACAAACCGGTGTCGATGTGTTCTTTTTTCCATTTCCAGGAGTGTAGTTTCGAATGAAATTTAATAATGTAACTGCTGAGCTAGTCCATAAACGATTTCTTTAAAGACAGTAATGAAAACGTACAATTTTTTTACACAATTCAGGTCCTTTGATGTATTTTTTGATAAATATTTCGGATGCTTTTGAGAACAGACCAGATGGACCTGCCCGTAACAGTAATATTAGTCTCTAATTGCAGGAGAGGAGAGGGAGGTGTCTCATGTATTTTTGGTTTGATAAATAATTCAAGTCGCTTGGATGTTTTTGCGTACAGCTCAGATGGAGCAACTTTGTAATTAACTCTTCCATTTTTAATACTAGGCTTTGTTTGGTGGAGAGGAGGGGGAGGTGGGACTCTAGGCCATGTGTGTGTACCGTTTTACGTATATAATGTATATCTTTGAGTTTCAAGTCGAGATTACTTGGTTTTTTACTGCATATTTGACACTATTTTCTAAAACTATGTTCTAATTTGACGGAAAGAGAAGGGGGACATGGGGTATTAAGCACAGTTGGTATGTTTCCACAATCCTGGATTTTTTTATTGAATGGAGGTAACGTGGGGAAAGGGAAATAGTGTGACTTCGTGTGTCTTTCGGAAATAATGTAACTTAACACCATGTTTACACGTCTTTTTAATGCTATACTCTGTTTGGTTGGTGTTTTAACTTGATCGTTAATACAACTGGGATGTTTCTCCAATCTTGGAGTTTCAAAATGCAGTCTTGCACTGTGAGTGGCTGGAGATAAGGAAAGGAGACAGCTTTTAAAATCCTGGGCTATTTTCTAATATTACCCACTGATTGGTTGGAGATAAAGAGGAGACGTGTGGGATATAATGAACACAAGTGGTCTATTCCCATCATCTCGGACTTTTTTGTGTAGTTAGAGACACAGAGAGAGGGGAAGGGGAGAGGATTTTAAATATTCCGTTAACAAAATTGGGCTCTTTACCCCATCTTACTCGTATATTTCTTTAACACTGGACTATAATTAGCTGAAGATAAGGGGCACTGCACTGTGACTGGCTGCAGGAAGGAGGAGGGGAGGAGATTTTAAATTTCTATTAACCCAATAGGACTATTTCCGCCATCTTGGATTTATAATACTGTGATATGATTGGCTGGATACAGAGGGGCCACAACTTCCTGCTGATAAGGATGATGTCCTTGATGGTGTCATGAGTTCAAAGTCATCGATAATCTCGTGCAGGACCATCATGGTCACATCACTGTAACTTGATGTCAAGGGCAAGGTCAAGTGAAACGTCACCACCCCTGCCCCTGAATGTAGGCTACATAAAGGTCAAAGGTCAATTTGTATCCACAATCATCGCATCAGTCATAATATGAGTAGGATGCAGATCTCATTTAATGCAGCCCTGGTGGAGAAAAATTCAAGCACTAGGGCTATGTCCCTATTATAAACAAAAGAACACTGATCTAAGTAAATGATTATACTGGGTGTTTGGTTTCGTTTTTCTCCCTCCAGACGAAGTCGGCGGTGCTTTTGTTGACGATTTAATGAGTATTAAACCAGAAAGTGAATATCTTACGTGTTTTGCTGATTATTTGACAACGGACTTCATAGACAGAATGTGAGTTTCCGCTCGGAATTTGGGCATCCAGTACTATTAGTTCTGACAGAACAATCAACATTTTCAAGGCATTTCACAGGGCTTTCGGCCCTCAATTTATCAAAGTACGCTTCATTTTAATGTAAGTGATTGAGTTTGAAAGAGAACGTTAATAAAATTGTAAATACATATACATGGTGTCTTACCTATCTCTGCCACCTCAGATATCTCTGGAACAACAATAGATATTCAAAAACGATATTCACCAGCACGAACGTACGGCGGGGGCCTAGGAAACCAAATACTACGCGAAATTTTAAAACCTAAACAAATACTATTTTCAACACAAACCCGTGTATTTTTGAATGGACACACCCCTATTATTTCGTACCCAATCAATAGCATGAAAAATCACATAAATAATGGCGTTGGTTGCGTCGCAATGCGTCAATTACATCCCGAGAAATTGCGAAGTGAATTTGACGCTTGAAATAAATGAAGCACACAGCTAGCGCACGTCCTGAGACTCAATCGTGCACCTCACGCTGCCGGTAATCGTGATCTGATTGACGTACTACGTCAGTGGAGAGTTAATGTATGGTATGGTATTGTATGACAACACATCATTGGCCCATATTTCATTGATGGCACTCCTAAAGTGGGTAGTTTAGCCCCATCTTGAGCTGTACCTTACTTGAACCTGTCCACCTCTTATAATTTGTCAAATAGTGCGATATCAGAATGATGTATGTCCTGCGCACAATGTTTATTGTTGCGAAATGACAACTAGAGATACAATTAGCAGTAACACACTTGGTTTCACGTATCTAAACCTCATAAGTTCTGAAATATGTGGCTTGTAAAGGATAGCAACGGCGTCAATCCATTTTCTGATTTCGGAATCTCTGTCTGACCGTGACATGGTGATGAAGGCGATACCGCTCGAAGAAAACACTTTTCACTGGGGCCTCGTTAGCGATTGACACGCAAGATGTATTCAGCGACAGGTGTGTGCTGGCGAATACGTCTGAGTATAGTAGTACTCAATATTCATGAGATATTGTATATCAGTGACATTGCTCCAGTGGTATTGGTTTTCCCTACCCAGAAACGGTTCGTGGCCTAGCCGTTTTAGCGTTACGTAGTGTAAGAATTTAAATAATGGTTACTCAAATCAGATCAATAACGTTTTTATATGGTACGTGACTATCGTAATAAAATAGAGTGTAATCCAGACTTAGCTTTGTTTATTCTGGGTGGGGAACCCGGTGGCGACCTTGGTGTTTTTGATTAGTTCCTGGTGGTGTTGCTGCACATGTTGCATGCATAGTGTTGGGTGCGTCCATTGTGTGACAGCGCACAGAGAAGAAATTATAGGTCTGGGTCAGATGTGCTTGAGCATTACAAAGCAGATCTCGGTCTGCAAGATTCGGCAGGCAACGTAATCTACACGCACGAGTAAAACACAACAGCATTTCAACCCCCAACACCACAATAAACTTATACCATCGACCTACTGTCTGCTGCTACACAAAGTCACTTTTCTGTAGATGACTATTTAGCGAAGCTTTCAATATTGCATATCAGGAAAATGTCGGATCAGTTCAGTGACATATGAAGGGGCTGTGTATAAAAGAAAAATGAAGTGCATTTTTGACTGAAGATGTGCTCTTTCAGCGTTGCCCTCGTGTTCTATGGCCGCACAACAGATACGCATCTGGAGTGTCAAATTAAGGACATAAAAGCAGTCCGGAAAGGCCGTTCTAATATGAAGAACGTATCTGAAGATAAAGCAATAAAATAATTACAACATAGACTGAAGTCGCAGTGTATACGCAGCTCTCTCACTACCACAGCAACTGAAAATGTATTAGGGATTGAAAAAATGCATTCATAAGGCAAACTAGTGCCACGTGGGCGATGATAACACAGAACATGGACGTCTAAGTTCAGAAGAAAAAAATCTGGCGCTGCTCTTCTTTTGTGTCTAATTGACAATAACGACGCAAACATTGAGAAATAAACACGAATGTATGTTACAGTAGGAGATCGGTGTTCCAACCTAGTGAATGATTTTAGAATCACGTGAAGAAATGTGCGCTAGAACCTGCAATAAGCAGTTTCCGAGACTTTATAGTGATTTTGTTGTTGTGAGATATGAGCTTGTATTTTGTGCAGGTTTTGTAAATACAGGATATAGTGTTAAATGGAAATGAAAATGTCGTGTGGCTAGGGCCTCCCGTCGGGTAGACCGTTCGCTTGGTGCAGGTCTTTCGATTTGACGCCACTTCGGCAACCTGCGCGTCGATGGGGATGAAATGATGATGATTAGGACAACACAACACCCAGTCCCTGAGCGGAGAAAATCTCCGACCCAACCGGGAATCGAACCCAGGCCCGTAGGATTGACAGTCTGTCACGCTGATCACTCAGCTACCGGGGCGGACATGTAGTGATTATATGTGCAGTCATTCTATTGGTGACTGACGACAGTGTACTGAACAACATTTCATCAGTATTTACGTCATCCGAAGAATAATAATTGTGGCTATTAGTAGCAGTATGTTTTTATGTTGTTTAGTACCTCGAAGTACATGTGGCAAGAGCAAGTCAATACTTAGTATTCCCTGGGCAGCAGGTCCTGGTTAGTCTATAGTGATAGGTGTTGTCTACTTAGTGGTACAGTTACGACTGAGCAGGAAACATCGGGTCATAAAGTTTGTGGTGTGTCTGTGAGGAGACTGTTCGACGCAGAGAGAAAACTAACACACTGATTCGCGTACGTGGTAAGGTACCATATATCAAAAAATATCTACAGTTATACCAGTTCACTCTGTATGGCAAGTTCTAGGTCTTTAAGTGGTGTATACTGTAGTATATTAAAACTATGTGGAAGATACTGTTCATTCCTTAGTTCAGAATTTCATGTTGTTGTTGTTGTTGTCTTCAGTCCTGAAACTGGTTTGATGCAGCTCTCCATGCTACTCTATCCTGTGCAAGCTTCTTCATCTCCCAGTACTTACTGCAACCTACATCCTTCTGAATCTGCTTAGTGTATTCATCTCTTGGTCTCCCTCTACGATTTTTACCCTCCACGCTGCCCTCCAATGCTAAATTTGTGATCCCTTGATGCCTCAGAACATGTCCTACCAACCGGTCCATTCTTCTTGTCAAGCTGTGCCACAAACTCCTCTTCTCCCCAATTCTATTCAGTACCTCCTCATTAGTTATGCGATATATCCATATAATTTTCAGCATTCTTCTGTAGCACCACATTTCGAAAGCTTCTATTCTCTCCTTGTCCAAACTATTTATCGTCCATGTTTCACTTCCATACATGGCTACACTCCATACAAATTCTTGCAGAAACGACTTCCTCACACTTAAATCTATACCCGATGTCAACAAATTTCTCTTCTTCAGAAACGCTTTCCTTGCCATTGCCAGTCTACATTTTATATCCTCTCTACTTCGACCATCATCAGTTATTTTGCTCCCCAAATAGCAAAACTCCTTTACTAATTTAAGTGTCTCATTTCCCAATCTAATTCGCTCAGCATCACCCGATTTAATTCCATTATCCTCATTTTACTTTTGTTGATATTCATCTTATATCCTCCTTTCAAGAAACTGTCCATTCCGTTTAACTGCTCTTCCAGGTACTTTGCTGTCTCTGACAGAATTACAATGTCATCAGCGAAGCTCAAAGTTATTATTTCTTCTCCATAGTTTTCAATTCCTACTCCAAATTTTTCTTTTGTTTCCTTTTCTGTTTGCTCAATATACAGATTGAATAACATCTGGGATAGGCTGCAACCCTGTCTCAATCCCCTCCCAACACTGCTTCCCTTTCATGTCCCTCGACTCTTATAACTGCCATCTGTCACCCAAGGATTTCTACTAGCCCTCGTCTTTTTACCTACTTGCTCCTCTGCTGCCTTCACTACTTCATCCATCAAAGCTACCCATTCTTCTTCTACTGTATTTCTTTCCCGCATTCTTGTCAATTGTTCCCTTATGCTCTCCCTGAAACTCTGTGTAACCTCTGGTTTAGTCAGTTTATCCAGGTCCCATCTCCTTAAATTCCCACCGTTTTGCAGTTACTCCAATTTTAGAAAAAAGGACTAAGATATTATAATATAACTTCTGTTACAGCACTGGCTGGCGACGAAACATTCAAAAGTGTTCTAAGGTAAAACTCTCTCCCCTATGCAATAAAGTTGAAAGAAAGAAACTTGTTGATAAAAGCTGAAGTACCAAAAATGTTCATTTTCCAAATATCCAAATTAATCGTTTCGTAGAATACGCTACGAATAACTTCATCGAAGTGCAAATGTAATTATCATAAACCGCACGGTAGGATGGTGTTTGTAAGATCACCGTATGTTTCCGGAATTAGATTTATGATTTTTTAGTAATGAGGATGTGTTTAGTATGAACTGATGCTTTAGTACATTGTTACTTCTGACTTATCTTTGGCTTTGTTAATTTACCTTAGTACACTCTAGAGAATCGATTAACTGTTAATATTTTTAAAACAATAATTGTTGACACAGGGTAAAACATGTCTCAAAATGGATGTCTGGGCAATACAGGGTAGGTGCAACCACAAGGGAGGACCTTTTCAATAATTGCGGAGGCAACAGTCTGAATGACTGACTGATCTGGCATTGTAACATCAACAAAAACCCCTGCGAACAGTTGAAAGCCGCGCTGGGTAACCGTGCGGTCTTAGGCGCCTTGTCACGGCTCGCGCAGCTCCCCCCGTTGGAGGTTGGAGTCCTCCCTCGGGCACGGGTGTGTGAGTTGTCCTTAGTTAAGTTTAAATTAGATTAAGTAGTGTGTAAGCCTAGGGACCGATGACTTCAGCAGTTTGGTCTCATAGTAACTTACCACAAAAAAAAAAAAAAAAAAAAAAAAACAGGTGAATGCGAGAGGAAAATACAGCGTAATTTTTCCCGAAGGCATGCAGTCTATAGTTAAACGATGATGGCATCCTCTCGACTAAAATATTCCGGAGAAAATATAGTCCTCCATTCGGAACACCGGACAGGGACTACGCAGCAGGATGTCGTCATCAGGAGGAACAAAACTGGAATTCTATGGATCTCAGCGTGGAATATTAGATGGCTTTTATCAGGCATGTAGGTTAGAAAATTTCGGACGGGAAATGGATAGGTTAAAGTCGGATATGGTGAGAATTACTGAAGTTCAATGGCAGGGGAAACATGACTTCTGGTCAGGTGGATAAAGAATTATACATACAAAATCAAATAAGGCTAATGCAAGAGCAGGTTTCTTAATGAATAAGAAAATAGGAACGCGGGTATGCTATTATGAACAGCGCAGTGAACACACTACTATAGCCAAGAGAGACACAAAGCCCACGCCCACCAAAATAGTACACGAGGAAATTTTTGATGAGACGAAAGAATTCATACAGATAGTTAAGGGTGCCGAAAATTTAATAGTGATGGTGGATTGCAATTAGATAATGTGAAAAGGAAGAGAAGGAAAAATAGTAGGTGCATATAGTCTAAGGCAAAAGGTATTTATACCTTGTACAGAAACCAGACGGCAGTTGTAAGATTCGAGGGACATGAAAGGGATGCAATGGTTGAGAAGGGAGTGGCTCTGGGTTGTACCCTATCCGATGTTATTCAGTCTGTACACTGAGCAAGCAGTAAAGTAAACCAAAGAAAACATTCTAATGGGAATTAAAATTCAGGGAGAAGAAATAAAAACTTTGATGTTTGCCGATGACATTGTAAAGGTCTTAAAGGAGCAGTTAAACGGAATGGACAATGTATTGAAAGCAGGATTAAGATGAGCATTAACAGGGCAAAACAAGGATAATGGAATGTAGTCTAATTAAATCAGATGATGCCGACGAGATTAGATTGAGTAACAGGACTCTGAAAGCAGTAGATGTGTTTTGGTATTTGGGCAGCAAAATAACTCATTATTGCCGAAGTAAAGAGGATTAAAATGTAGACTAGCAATGGCAAGGAAAGCGTTTTTAAAGATGGGAAATTTGTTAACATCGAATATTGATGTAAGTATTAGAAAGGCCTTTCTGAGAGTATTTGTGTGGAGTGGAGCCATCTATGGAAGTTAAGCATGGATGGTAAACATTTTAGACAAGAGGTGAATTGAAGCTTTTGAAATATGGTGCTACAGAAGAATGCTGAAGATTACATGGTCAGATCACGTAACTAATGGGGAGGTACTCAAAAGAACTGGGAAGAAGAGAAATTTGTGGTACAACCTGACTAGAAGAAGGAATCGGTTGGTAGGACAATTCTGAGACATCAAAGGATAACCAATTCTGTGTTGGGGTTGGTGGGGGGCGAGGGGGGGGGGAGAGGGTTAAAATCGTAGGGGGAGGCCAAGAGATGAATACAGTACACAGATATGGAAGGATGTAGGTTTGTTATTGTTGTGGCCTTCAGTCCCAAGACAGGTTTTATGAACTCTCCATGCTACTCTATCCTGTGCAAAACTGTTCATCTCGGAGTAACTACTGCAACCTACATCCCTCTGAATCTGCTTACTGTATTCATCTCTTGGTCTCCCTCTACGATTTTACCGCACACGCTTCCCTCCAGTACAAGTCTCCTACCAATCGATCCTTTCTTTTGGTCAGGTTGTACCACAAATTTCTCTTTTCTCCAGTTCCATTCAGTACCTCCTCATTAGCTACCCATCTAATTTTCAGTATTCTGCTGTAAAACCACATTTCAAAAGCTTCTATTCTCTTCTTGTTTAAACTATTTATCGCCCATGTGTTAATTCCATACATGGCTAGGCTCCGTACAAATACTTTCAGAAGGGCCTCCTGACACTTGAATCTATACTCAGCGTTAACAAATTTCTCTTCTTCAGAAACGCTTTCCTTGCCATTGCCTGTCTGCATTTTATATCCTCCCTACTTCGAACATCATCAGTTATTTTGCTTCCCAAATAGGAAAACTCATTTACTACTTTGTCTCATTTCCTAATCTAATTCCCTCAGCATCACCGGATTTAATGCGACTACATTTCGTTATCCTATTTTTCCTTTTGTTAATGTTCATCTTATATGCTCCTTTCAAGATACTGTCCATTCGATTCAGCTGCTATTCCAAATCCTTTGCTGCCTGTGCCAAAATTGCAATGTCATCGGCAAACTTAAAAGTTTGCAATATTTCTCCCTAGTCTTTAATTCCTACTTCAATATTTTATTCTGTTTCCTTTACTGCTAGCTCAATATACAGACAATAACATCGGTGATGGGCTACAACCCTGTCTCACTCCCTTCCCAACCGCTGCTTCTCTTTCGTGCCCCTCGACTCTTGTACCTGCTCTCTGGTTTCTGTACAAACTTTAACTAGCCTTTTGCTCCCTGTATTTTAATCCTGCTACCTTTTTAATTTGTAAGAGAATATTCCAGTCAACATTGTCATAAGCTTTCTCTAAGTCTACAAATGCTAGAAACGTAGTTTTGCCTTTCTTTTACCTATCTTCTATGAGAAGTCGTAGGGTCAGCATTACCTCGCGTGTTCCTACATTTCTCCGGAATGCAAACTGATCTTCCCCGACGTCGGCTTCTACGAGTTTTTCCATTCTTCTGTACATTATTAGTGTTGCATTTTGCATTCGTTGTAACACTTATATCGGTTAGAAGTAGGTTTATATTATGTAACTATGTATCTGCAATTATAGATTGTATTCTGTATTAGTTAAAGTCATTGATTGTGACAGGATTTGGAGTTTTGTAATGTATGTATGGAAAAAGCAAAATGAATTGTTAAAAGAGTAAATTTGTATAATATGTATATGTTTATAAGAAAGAAAATGTTTGTTGAAAGTTGGTTCATGCTTAGGGCACTTGTATTTGTAATACATAAAAGACGTAGGGAAGTCCCTCCGCAACGGAAGTGGCATGGCGCCATGTAAAAGGTGGTTTTGGCGGTCGAACTGGGCGGCTCCTTGGTATGAACGGTACGCATTATGTGGCTATCCGTAGCACGCTACGCTTCGACTGTGCTAAGAAAGGCAATTGGAAGCTGCTTTGCAAAGGATTTTTACCTCGGACATGGATCTGGGTATTATTTGGTATTCTCGGCAAAAAGGAATGGCTCTAATATGTTGAAAATCGGAAGCCAAGAAGGGATTTTATAGAGCATTCGAAACTCAATAACGGTGAGTACAGTTAGCCGCCATGTCGCTTGCCACCAAAACTTCGCCACTGCTTTATTAACTTCATACATGCAACTATGACTATGGGCATGGACCAGTTAAATTGTGTGTGGTTTTAATAGTACCGGTAATCCAAATGTTAGAAATCTGTGCCCAGAATCATATTTTCTATCCTCATCACAAACGTATGCAGAGTCCTCACCTAACTGCTACTAAAATCGAGTATCCTGTTTTAAATGAACAATTCAAGTTAAAATCACAAAAGTGAAGTTAGATGAGTTTTGCTGAAGTACTGTTAGTTTATTGCAATGTTTAGTTTTGCAGGAATACGGCGGCAGATTGTCTAAATGTTATTGTCTAAAATGCCTGCTTCTCAGGTGATAAAAACGGCAGATAAGTCAAGTTCATTTTAAAAATAGAGTGGTCTTGATTTCTATCATGAATGATTCCTTTTTCGAAGTTAATTAAGCTCAGTGTTGATTTTTTTTTTTTGTCCTGCAATGTGAATTACGAACTACTCCAAGCGAAATGAAGGATTAGCTTTGTTTGAATTAGTCTTTTCTACTGAAATAATCATAGAGCTTGACTAGTGACACTATACTAGTTTATGGGCCCCCACATATTCTCCACATATTAGAAAGATAATTGAACTATTACTGTTGCTAAGGAAAACTGATATATGTAGAGGAGTAAAAACAGTGTATTTATGATATTATTTATATTTATCGTGTGACTAGGGCCTCCCGTCGGGTAGACCGTTCGCCGGGTGCAAGTCTTTTGATTTGACGCCACTTGATGATGATGAGGATAACCACAACACACAATACGTGAGCGGAGAAAATCTCCGACCCAGCCGGGTATCGAACCCGGGCCCTTAGGACTGACATTCTGTCGCGCTGACCACTCAGCTACCGGGGGCGGACAACATACGTCGCAAGTTAGCGTTATACCGTGACTTACAAAACTAATAACACTAAATTAAACTAAACTCCATCCGAACAGGCCTTGGAAGGCCCAATGGTATCGACCGGCCGCCGTGTCATCCTCAGCCGACAGGCGTCACTGGGTGCGGATATGGAGGGTCAGCACAACGCTCTCCAGGCCGAGACTGGAGCCGCCACTTCTCAGTCAAGTTGCTCCTCAGGTTGCCTCGCAAGAACCGAGTGTACCGCGCCTGCCAACAGCAGACCGGATGGTCACCCATCCAAGTGCTAGCCCAGCCCGACAGCCCTCAACTTCGGTGATCTGACGGGAACCACTGCGGCGAGCCCGTTAGCTATTAAATTAATAGGTCGGTAATTTTCACACCTGTCAGTACCTGCTTTCTTTGGAATTGCGATTATTACGAGGGCAGTTCAATAAGTAATGCAACACATTTTTTTCTGAAACAGGAGTTGTTTTATTCAGCATTGAAATACACCAGGTTATTCCCCAATCTTTTAGCTACACAACACTATTTATCAACGTAATCTCCATTCAATGCTACGGCCTTACGCCACCTTGAAATGAGGGCCTGTATGCCTGCACGGTACCATTCCACTGGTCGATGTCGGAGCCAACGTCGTAGTGCATCAATAACTTCTTCATCATCCGCGTAGTGCCTCCCACGGATTGCGTCCTTCATTGGGCCAAACATATGGAAATCCGACGGTGCGAGATCGGGGCTGTAGGGTGCATGAGGAAGAACAGTCCACTGAAGTTTTGTGAGCTCCTCTCGGGTGCGAAGACTTGTGTGAGGTCTTGCGTTGTCATGAAGAAGGAGAAGTTCGTTCAGATTTTTGTGCCTACGAACACGCTGAAGTCGTTTCTTCAATTTCTGAAGAGTAGCACAATACACTTCTGAGTTGATCGTTTGACCATGGGGAAGGACATCGAACAGAATAACCCCTTCAGCGTCCCAGAAGACTGTAACCATGACTTTACCGGCTGAGGGTATGGCTTTAAACTTTTTCTTGGTAGGGGAGTGGGTGTGGCGCCACTCCATTGATTGCCGTTTCGTTTCAGGTTCGAAGTGATGAACCCATGTTCCATCGCCTGTAACAATCTTTGACAAGAAATTGTCAACCTCAGCCACATGACGAGCAAGCAATTCCGCACAGATGGTTCTCCTTTGCTCTTTATGGTGTTCGGTTAGACAACGAGGGAGCCAGCGGGAACAAACCTTTGAATATCCCAACTGGTGAACAATTGTGACAGCACTACCAACAGAGATGTCAAGTTGAGCACTGAGTTGTTTGATGGTGATCCGTCGATCATCTCGAACGAGTGTGTTCGCACGCTCCGCCACTGCAGGAGTCACAGCTGTGCACGGCCGGTCCGCACGCGGGAGATCAGACAGTCTTGCTTGACCCTGCGGCGATGATGACACACGCTTTGCCCAACGACTCACTGTGCTTTTGTCCACTGCCAGATCACCGTAGACATTCTGCAAGCGCCTATGAATATCTGAGATGCCCTGGTTTTCCTCCAAAAGAAACTCGATCACTGCCCGTTGTTTGCAACGCACATCCGTTACAGACGCCATTTTAACAGCTCCGTACAGCGCTTCCACCTGTCGGAAGTCAATGAAACTATACGAGACGAAGCGGGAATGTTTGAAAATATTCTACAAGAAATTTCCGGTTTTTTCAACCAAAATTGGTCGAGAAAAAAAATGTGTTGCATTACTTATTGAACTGCCCTCGTATATTCTTCTTGAAGTCTGAGATTATTCGCTTGTCTCGTACACCTTGCTCTCCAGATAGAAGCGTTTTGTCATGTCTGGTTCCCCCAAGGCTATCTGTAGCTCTAACGGAATGTTGTCTACTCCCAGGGCCTTGTTTCGATCTTGTCAATTTCTTGACGTAGTATCATATCTTCCATCTCATTTTCACCTATGTCCTTTTCCATTTCCATAATATTGCTCTCACGTGCATCTCCCTTGTACAGACCCTCCCCCCACCTTTCTGCTTCCCTTCTTTGCTGAGGACTGGTTTTCCATCTGACCTCTTGATACTCATACGAGTGGTTCTCTTTTCTCCAGAGGTCTCTCTAATTTTCCTGTAGGTTACCTCTCTTATCTCTAGTAATATATGCTTTTACATCCTTACACTTGTCCTCTAGCCATTCCTGCTTAGCCATTTTATAGTTCCCGTCAATCTCATTTTTTATGCGTTTGTGTTCTCTTTCGCCTCCTTCATTTATTGCATTTTTATATTTTCTCCTTTCATCCATTAAATTCAATATCTCTTGTGCTACCCAAGGATTTCTACTAGTCCTCTTCGGCTACCTACTTAATCCTCTGTCGCCTTCACTATTTCATCTCTCAAAGCTACCTATTCTTCTTCTATATTCCTTTCCCCTGTTCTAGTCAATCGTTCCCTAATGCTCCCCCTGAAGCCCTCTACAACCTCTGGTCCTTTCAGTTTATCCAGGCCCCATATCTTTAAATTCGTGCCTTTTGGCAGTTTCTTCAGTTTTAATCTGCAGTTCATAAGCAATAGATTGTGGTCGGAGTTCACATCTGCCCCTGGAAATGTCTTGCAATTTAAAATCTGGTTCCTAAATCTCTGTCTAACTATTATATAATCTATCTGAATCCTTTCGGTGTCTCCAGGTCTCTTCCACGTATACAACCTTCTCTCATGATGCTTAAACTAATTGTTAGCTATGACTAAATTAGGCCCTTTGCAAGATTGTACCAAGCAGCTTCCTCTTTCATTCTTTTTCCCCAGTCCTTATTCACCTACTACTTTTCTTTCTATCCCTTTCCCTAGTATCTAATTCCAGTCCCCCATGATTATTAAATTTTCGGCTCCCGTAACTATCTGAATAATGTTTTTATCTCATTATACATTTCTTCAATCTCCTCCTCATCTGTGGAGCTATTTGGCATATAAACTTGCCTGCTGTGGTGGTTGTAGGCTTCGTGTCAATCTTGGGTACAATAATGCGTCATCATGGTGTTCATGGTAGCTTATCCGCAGTACTATTTTTTATTCATTATTAAACCTACTCCTGTATTACCCCCACCTGATTTTGTATTTACAACCATATATTTACCTGACCAGAAGTCTTGTTCCTCCTGCCACCGAACTTCACTAGTTCTCATTATATTGTAAGTAGGCTGTTTAGATTTGTATATTGGTAATGCCACGTAGCGCTCTGTATGAAAATCACTGGCTGTGCTGTGTGCAGTCTGTGGCTAGTTTGCATTGTTGTCTGCCATTGTAGTGTTGGGCAGCGGCAGCTGGATGTGAACAGCGCGTAGCGTTGCGAAGTTGGAGGTGAGCCGCCAGCAGTGGTGGATGTGGGGAGAGAGATGGCGGAGTTTTGGAGTTTGTAATACTGGATATCATATATTATGACTATTAAGGTAAATACATTGTTTGTTCTCTATTAAAATCTTTCATTTGCTAACTATCCCTATCAGTAGTTAGTGCCTTCATTAGTTTGAATCTTTTATTTAGCTGGCAGTAGTGGCGCTCGCTGTATTGCAGTAGTTCGAGTAATGAAGATTTTTGTGAGGTAAGTGATTTGTGAAAGGTACAGGTTAATGTTAGTCAGGGCCATTCCTTTGTAGGGATTTCTGAAAGTCAGATTGCGTTGCGCTAAAAAAATATTTTGTGTCAGTTTAAGCACAGTCTGGTATAATTGTTCTAAGGGGACGTTTCAATATCTAACTTTAACCTAACCGTTTCGCGTTTTAAATTTTCGAACCTACCTGCCCGATTAAGGGATCTGACTTTCCACGCTCAGATCCGTAGAACGCCAGTTTTCTTTCTCCTGATAATGACGTCCTCCTGAGTACTCCCCGCCTGGAGATCCGAATGGGGGACTATTTTACCTCCGGAATATTTTACCCAAGAGGACGCCATCATCATTGAACCATACAGTAAAGCTGCATGCCCTCGGGAAAAGTTACAGCTGAAGTTTCCCCTTGCTTTCAGCCGTTCGCATAGCAGCACAGCAAGGTCGTTTCGGTTGATGTTACAAGGCCAGATGAGTCAATCACCCAGACGGTTGCCCCAGTAACTACTGAAAAGGCTGCTGCCCCTCTTCAGGAACCACACGTTTGTCTGGCCTCTCAACAGATACCCCACCGTTCTGGTTGCACCTACGGTAAGGCTATCTGTATCGCTGAGGCACACGAGCCTCCCCACCAACGGTAAAATCCATGGTTCATGGGGGGGAATTGAATAGAATTGGGTAGTTATTTGAAGAATTTTCCCCGGGATAGGGTAGCATGGAGAGCTGCATCAAACCAGTCTTCAGACTGAAGACCACAACAACAACAACATATAAATTCAGTCACAGGTTCACAATATTACATTTAGAGGAATTTGAGAAATTCCTAAAATTCACATTTTTGTTCCTGACACTCATAGTTTTCAATGCCTTTCGCTGAATCTGGTAACTCACATTATATTTCAGTTTCCGGTAAATGAACTCCGTTAACTTATAGTATAGTTTCTGACCAACATAATTTCCCCTGAGATAAAATAAATTCTGACTTAAAGATTTTTCTAAATTGTTTAATATTTTTTGCCTTCATTATTAACTAATAAGTACGGTTTTTTCGTTTAATTTAGTTTTCAGTACTTAGCGAAAACACGTTGCTTGTTCTGGTAAATCTGCTTAACATTGGTATGTTTCGTTCCATTCGATATGTAATATTTTCCAATGACTGTATCTTTTAGTAGAGGATCTTTGCCTATCACAAAGTGATTTGAATTAGTTCCTAGCCGGTCTGTTCCCCTCTACTTGTTAAGTCGAATATGAGAATCGTTACATTTCTTCAACAAAGTGTCATGTTATTTGTTCTGAAATGTAATCAGACGAGATCAGAAAGGGTTCTTTTAACAGAAATCGATTCCTTGGTGGAACTGATGTATTTTTATATGCTTATTTAATTTCTTATTTAATTTACTTTTCAAAATCTTTTTGAGCTAACTTGTCTGTTGAAGCATTTAAAAATTTAAAAAAGATTCTTTTCTTGGTGAGGTTTGTGGCATTGTATAATGACTCAAACAGCAATAATAACAAAAAAATAAAAAAACTGTACGCTGTAGTAGTCAAGTTTCTGAAATGCTACCGTTTAAACTGCAGGGAAGTTTGAGCAACCTAAGTAAAGAAAATGCGTAATTTGTTACAATTTCGACCCAGTTCAAATAATAACGCAGAGATATTTGTCTGATATTTTAGTTGTAGAAGATGCATGCTAGTTGTAAACCTGGTACGGCTAATCATGCGCTGACTTGTAAATTTTGACTTGTTCATATACATGAAAACGCAGAAGTCTACATCTATTATTCGAAGCATAGCGTAATAAATTCTGAGTATTCTTAAGGAAAAAAAAATGTCCACAGACGTGAAAAATGTCTATTACCGGGTTATAATTTGTTTTTTTGGAAAATTCGGATAAAGTAAGAGGAAAGAAGTAATAATTCCAGCTGAGCAACCGATACACCCCTTAAACAGGCTATTCTTTACCATTTAGTGGCAAACGTATGTTTCTGCCTCCATTACATAACAGGTGACTCAAAAAGAAAGAACTGATTTCAATTGTTTATTACATATCTCACTTACTTACTTACTTACTCACTGGTCATACCGGACTCGAGAGTCCATTACCGCAGCAATCGAAACACATTCCATATGTCAATGGATGAAGGAAGGTTCAAAGTTTTGACACGCTGTTTTGTTTGTAGCAACATGGCGACTACACACACAAAAAAAAGAAATCATTTCTGTGTCGGAATTTGCGCGAAGTCAATCCCTTGTACAAGTGCAACGTGCATTACGACGTCGATTCAGCAAGGAGCCGCCTCTGCACAAGAAGATTTATTACTGGAATGTAAAATTCTTGGACTTTGGTCGCATTTGCAAAGGGAGGAGCACTCGTCGGCCACGCACCTCTGGTGAAAATGTCGAGCGTATCCGAGATGCGTTCACACGGAGACCTCGGAAGTTCTCAAGACGGGCAGGCCTGAAACTTCAACTTGTGATGTGGCATATGAAGTGTTACAAGTTACAGTTACTGCAGCAACTGCGGCCCAGCACCCCATAACAGAAAGTACGAATTTTGCATTCCGGTTGTCCGTGATATGGCGCAGCACACTTTTTTCCGAACGACTCAAATTTTCGGACGAATCGACGTTTAATTCATCGCATATAGTAAACCACCATAATGTAATAATACGTGATTACAAAATCCTGGCGTCGGCGTCAAACGTGATATAGACTCAATGATATTAAGCGAGTTTGTGCCGTTTCTGTTCACAAAATTTATGGACCTTTCTTTTTGTGGAGGAAACTGTAGCAGGAGAGTCACATCTGGATATACTGCAGAACTGGTCGTTTCCTCAACTTCACGAAGACATCAACAGTGGTTCAAATGGCTCTGAGCACTATGGGACTTAATATCTGAGGTCATCAGTCGCCTAGAACTTAGAGCTACTTAAACCTAACTAACCTAAGGACATCACACACATCCATGCCCGAGGAAGGATTCGGACCTGTGACCGTAGTGGTCGCGCGGTTCCGGACTGAAGCTCATAGAACCGCTCGGCCACAGCGGCCGCCGAAGATATCAGTGATTTCATTTTTATGCATGACGGCGCTCCGCCCCACTTTCACCTTCAGATGCGGCGTTATCTTAACAACACCATCCCACAACGCTGGATTGGAAGAGGTAGCCAACAAGATCTTGTTCATTGCTTTTGGCCTCCGAGGTCACCAGACCCCACAACTTGGGATTTTTTTCTATGGAGGTACATAAAAGATAAAGTCTTTTTCCCACCTATGTCAGCTACTCTTCAAGAGCTTCAAATCGAATTGTTCAAGCTGTTGATTCAATAAAGAGGAACCTATTGATGCGCGTGCAGAGCGAAATGGACTACCGTTTCGATCATTATCGAAAGTATGGTGCTACTGTTAAGTATATGGTATAGTGTCTGTGCGAACATAAAACTTTGAACCTTTCTCTATCTACATCTACATTTATACTCCGCAAGCCACCCAACGGTGTGTGGCGGAGGGCACTTTACGTGCCACTCTCATTACCTCCCTTTCCTGTTCCAGTCGCGTATGGTTCGCGGGAAGAACGACTGTCTGAAAGCCTCCGTGCGCGCTCTAATATCTCTAATTTTACATTCGTGATCTCCTCGGGAGGTATAAGTAGGGGGAAGCAATATATTCGATACCTCATCCACAAACGCACCCTCTCGAAACCTGCCGAGCAAGCTACACCGCGATGCAGAGCGCCTCTCTTGCAGAGTCTGCCACTTGAGTTTGTTAAACATCTCCGTAACGCTATCTCAGTTATCAAATAACACTGTGACGAAACGCGCCGCTCTTCTTTGGATCTTCTCTATCTCCTCCGTCAACCCGATCTGGTACGGATCCCACACTGATGAGCAATACTCATGTATAGGTCGAACGAGTGTTTTGTAAGCCACCTCCTTTGTTGATGGACTACATTTTCTAAGGACTCTCCCAATGAATCTCAACCTGGTACCCACCTTACCAACAATTAATTTTATATGATCATTCCACTTCAAATCGTTCCGCACGCATACTCCCAGATATTTTACAGAAGTAACTGCTACCAGTGTTTGTTCCGCTATCATATAATCATACAATAAAGGATCCTTCTTTCTATGTATTCGCAATACATTACATTGTTCTACGTTAAGGGTCAGTTGCCACTCCCTGCACCAAGTGCCTATCAGCTGCAGATCTTCCTGCATTTCGCTACAATTTTCTAATGCTGCAACTTCTCTGTATACTACAGTATCATCCGCGAAAAGCCGCATGGAACTTCCGACACTGTCTACTAGGTCATTTATATATATTGTGAAAAGCAATGGTCCCATAACACTCCCCTGTGGCACGCCAGAGGTTACTTTAACGTCTGTAGACGTCTCTCCATTGATAACAACATGCTGTGTTCTGTTTGCTGAAAACTCTTTAATACAGCCACACAGCTGGTCTGATATTCCGTAGGCTCTTACTTTGTTTATCAGGCGACAGTGCGGAACTTCCGGAAATCAAGAAAAATAACATCTACCTGGGAGCCTGTATCTAATATTTTCTGGGTCTCATGAACAAATAAAGCGAGTTGGGTCTCACACGATCGCTGTTTCCGGAATCCATGTTGATTCCTACATAGTCTATCCAGTGACATGCGCAATTTGCTCCTTTCTTTCACAGTTTGTCTGTAATGAACAACTCAGATCTGGTCATTCTTTTTTAATCACCGTGCAGAAGTGTATTTAAAACAATTAAGGAAAAACAAACCAGCAATGTAGAGACCAAATAGGATTATTGAGTTAAAAATTTTCTTGCACTGTCAACGATTTGTTACGAAATCTTGGCGAAAACTACGTGACATGGAAGTTACCCGCCTCTTACCTCGAGTAATTGGAAAGGAGAAAATAAGAGTCCCTTTTTTGTTTGTTTTTGTCTTTGCAGTTGGTAGCGGTAATGATACTGCTGGGATTACAAACAGATAGGACATGTTGTCAATTACCAATTGACAATAACCGGTAACCACTAGGCACGACCACTGTGATATTCTACATCTACATTCCTAAATAATATCGTATTTTCCTTGCTGTTACAGATACTACAAATATCACAGCAAGTTTATTATCTATGGTTCGTTTATAGGTTTATAATTACATAATTATGTGCTGTTGAATAACATTATATAGAAGGATATCTCCTAAAGGTTTTCACTGTGTCAAGACAAAACTTTACTTGTGCAATCAAAATTGAATGCGATATAGAAAGAAATTTGTTAAACTTCCGATCTTTATTAATAAAACACAAATTCTACAGCATGATTTTCTTTATTCAGAACGTGCGACATTTATCAGTAATCATTGATGGTCTTCGAAAAATTCTTTTGTAGTAGATTAACCTACGGTGAGGTCTACAATAACATAATTTGACAGAATTCCAAGCGTACGAAAATTCTCTCGAATTCTCCAGTCCATAATTTCAACTTCATTCAGCACTTTTTATATAACCACACTTGCGTTGTAAACCGCGACACAGAGGGAAAATATATTCACACCTACAAAAAAGGTACAGCATAAAGGAAGCTGCAGCACATAAAACGATTAAAATTTCTCTTCCAGGTAAACATCGTTTTCAACAACGGCCGAACTGGGTAATTTCCCGTGTCACACTGTCCTCACACGCATGCAAAGTTTTGTCCAATATTCCGCATGACGTTGAAGCCTAGGAATTCCAATTGACTTCTTTCAATGGCGATTCTTTATCGTATAAGTGTAACAGCAATGTAAAAGTGATATATTGTAAGAATCTATGAACCTTGTTATTTGCACGGGAGGCAAGAGAGGGCACTTGATCCCCCTTCCTCCTCCAGAGGCACCTCCACCCCCCCCCCCCCACCCCCCAATTCCTTCCCTGGGAAATTGTTCGTGTATTGAGTGAATAACCATTAAATTCTCTACGATGTAACAAGTTTTAAGTGTACCTATAAAATTTTGTTCTTACGGCTTGACATGTCTGCAAGCTGAAAATCACTTATAAAAGGAACGACAATTTCCTAACAGAGCCCGCCTCTGCCCCCCCCCCCTCCCCCCCAAAAAATAAATAAATAAGTAAATTTGTGGACGCCCATGAACACATTTATAACGTTTAGTAATAGTTTACCAATGTTCAAAGGTTTCTATGGTTTTATTTAAACTATTATTTCCAACGTAATGCCATTGTGGAAAAGTCCTATTTAGATCCGAAATGACAATCGATGTGAAGTAATTGACTTCCGGACGCAGTATTTACTGCCCAGTACTAATAAAAGAAACGAATGTAGTGGTAATAAGTAACTGAATAATTACAATACTTCTTCTGTGCTGCCACCTGTTTATAAAGCACATTGGCCAAATAGGTCCGAGTGACAACTCAGTTTTGGAGTGTGATCTCAATTTGGAGTAAACAAAGAGATAAATGATTTGCAATCTAAGATCCACTGAAAGGTTTTTCAAAGATGCTTCTGAACTGTCTGCTTTACGATTTTCGAATATTTTTCATACGAGAGAACTTTACTGCATTTCTGACTAACCTCTTGCACCACAGCAATGTCATAGACGTCAACTACGATTTTTCAATGGAAGCTATTATAAGAAAGGCCGGCCAGTGTGACCGAGCGGTTCTAGACGCTTCAGTCTGGAACCGCGCGACCGCTACGGTCGCAGGTTCGAATCCTGACTCGGGCATGGATGTGTGTGATGGCCTTAGGTTAGTTAGGTTTAAGTAGTTCTAAGCTCTAGGGTACTGATGAACTCAGATATTAAGTCCCATAGTGCTTAGAGCCATTTGAACCCATTTGTTACAAGAAAAAAGATGGTATGGTCATCTGGAAATGTCGTTAAGTCTGACGATGAGAAGTGCGCAAGTTCTCAGAGTTGCAATGTATGCTCTATTGAACTTAACCGTCCCCCTCTGACATGCCCCACAAAAGCATAAAACAATGTCTTGAAGTAAACTTTTATAAAGGCATGATGCTATTCTGAACTCTCAAATAACTCAAATCATTTGCAATTTTCGACTATAACGAGTGAGCTGTGAGTAAATCTAGACTCCGCCATACATGATAATCTCTACTTTACACAATTTATAGTTACCGACTTCGTTCCGCGTACGTTCTGCTGTAGTTAAACCCTTCTAATGTGTAAACTAAAATTCTGCGGTAGTAATTGTATATACAAACTGGCCTGATGTAGCAAATCTACGAAATCAGTTTCATTACTAATTTCGTTTCTACTGTCTTGAAGGATCACCCTTGAGAAAACAAACCTGAAAAAAACTGATTCTAGAGTGCTTACATTATTTATATGTTTTGTATGCTTTGATGAACGGCACTGGGGAGCAATCGAAAAGAACACCTACACCGTCCAGACGACTGTCTCTCACAGCACCACGAAGTATTATTACTGTTTGAAAGATACAGACTTGGAATATAATAATCAATTTTTTTCCTTAATGCAACTTACCATACATAAATATATTGTTAACAGAGTCTTCGTCGCTTCTTGGTTGAACAACTTCACATCTATAAATGATAAGCACGAAATTGTGAATGTTCTTCAGTGTTAATTTGTAACGTTACTTTATTTTCGGTTCACAATGTCATCGCAGACTATATGTGACTACCGTCATCAGTTGAGTGTACATTACAGATGAACAACGTCTTCAGTGATAACTGGTTAACTAAAAAGAATTAACACTTTCCAACAGCCTCTCATTTACAAATAACGTATATTTAAAAGTAAGACTTCAGTTCATAGAATCAGTACTAGAAATAAGAATGACCTACGTTGTTGTGGTCTTCAGTCCAGATACTGGTTTGATGCAGCTCTCCATGCTACTCTATCCTGTGAAAGCTTCTTCATCTCCCAGTACCTACTACAACCTACATCCTTCTGAATCTGTTTAGTGTATTCATCTCTTGCTCTCCCTCTACGATTTTTACCTTACACGCTGCCCTCCAGTACTAAATTAGTGATCCCTTGATGCCTCCGAATATGTCCTACCAACCGATCCCTTCTTCTAGTCAAGTTGTGCCACAAATTTCTCTTCTCCCCAATTCTGTTCAATACCTCCTCATTAGTTATGTGATCTACCCATCTAATCTTCAGCATTCTTCTGCAGCACCGCATTTCGAAAGCTTCTATTCTCTTCTTGTCTGCGCTGTTTATCGTCCACATTTCACTTCCATATATGGCTACCCTCCATACAAATACTTTCAGAAACGACTTCCTGACACTTAAATCTATACTCGATCTTACTAAATTTCTCTTCTTCAGAAACGCTTTCCTTGCCATTGCCAGTCTACATTTACTCTCTACTTCGACCATCGTGAGTTATTTTGCTCCCCAAATAGTAAAACTCCTTTACTACTTTAAGTGACTCATTTCCTAATCTAATTCCCGCAGCATCACCCGATTTAATTCGACTACATTCCATTATCCTCGTTTTGCTTTTGTTGATGTTCATCTTATATCCTCCTTTCAAGACACTGTCCATTCCGTTCAGATGAACTACGTATATAGGTTTAAAGTCACTTACTTTGATCCACGAAGTTGTCCATTTTGCAAGACACATAGTTTCAATACTTTGCAGCTGTGAAAAAAAGATTGACTAATAATAATGTGCAGTTCAAGAGAAGCCTTTAAGGAGTTATTGGTGGCCAGCTTCTTCCTCTCCATCGACGAATTTATAGTGGAACCAGTAGATGTATATATAATAAGCAGTATCAAATAAAATGAGTGTTACATGAAATGAGACTTTTGTATGATTTTTGTGTGTTAATGTGATCTGTATGAAGTAATAGTTGTAAACTGTTTTTTGTTCGATAATGCTTAACTACAATAACCTAAGATCTGTTTTATGTCTTCAGTGAACTAACATTTAAATTTTAGTGACAGATTTGTTAGTAATTTTAGAATGAAAGTATGATTCAGTTTCTTGACGTGTTGCACGTTCTTGAGAACCATTTTACTTAGGATCTTTGGAAGAAACACTACCATATATATTCTTTCGCAAAAAGGTATTACGAATTTTGTTTTTATGACCTACATCCTTGAGGATCTTCTCACAGTGTATCTAGCTATCTAATTAATCGCAAAGTTCTAAAAACAATATCCCAGTCAAATGATTAACGATCTGTCTGTGCTGTCTACATTTGCTGTTAATGCCACAAACTGGCAGGCTACTGAATACGAAAGTAACTGTTAAATGTTAACTGTGATATTCCTAATAATAGCGTTGTTGCTTAGCAGATAGAAATAAGAGTTTCTGAAGCTCAGTAACTAACAAGGGGAGGCCACGGGGCTGGGATCACGGATTTACTTCAAGCTTTGTATAAGTTTAGTACGCCATTAAAACAACGTAATGCGCAAGTAGTAAGGCGCAACAGTCTGACAATTCCGATAAAACCGGAAGAGAACTTTTACGTGTCTGTTATGTACATTATGTATGTGTGCAAAGGTGCCGACTGGAAGAATTCATTGTGGTCATGTGGTTAGCGTTTGCGCATGGCAAGAATGTCAGGGAGAAGGCGACAATTCGAATCCATAATACGCTTGTTTTTTTTTTTTTAATACATATTTCCTTCACTGTTCTATTTATTTAATTTGTATCACGTTTGAGAGGTAGTACAATGAAAAAAAAAACTGTATATTTGCATGAAGTTTCAATTTATATTTTCCATGTTCGTACGATAAATAACACCTTGCAACCTGTGAAGTACAGAGCACATCCGACAAGTAATTCTACATTACTCTTTTGGCCTGGCACACTGTGACGTACTATATTACTGATTGTGAATAACATCATTCGCATCATTACAGTGGCCAACAAAAAAAAATTTTTAATGTTTCTTGCACTTCATGAGTCAATTCCCACTAATTTTGGGTTGAGAAAAATGAATATGACTATGAAACAATTTTCTTGGTTCTATTTTCTGTGGTACACACTAGGTGGAAGTATTTCATATTAACTGATTAAGAGAAAAAGATACATTTTAATTACATATGCTAACAACACTGAAAGTGTACTTGAATTTCTTAAAACATTAGTTACCTTTTATAAGTTCTAAATTGCTGGAAGAATATTTCGCAGAAAGTTGGGTCTGAAGAGAATCGTGTGGTGGCTGCATGAGATCGTCGTCTTTTATCTTGCCGCTTGTAATGGAATTCCAGAGCATCCCTACACTAAGGGCAACAGTAATCCACAAGCACCTCTTCATTCCAATAGCCCTGATATCTTTGTTCCATAATAGAAATGTCCTGATGGAATCTTTCTCCATGTTCATTACTGACAGCTACATAACTAGGAGGGAAAATGTTTAGGTGGGAGTGGAGAAAATGGATTTTAAGGCATGCGTTGCATCCAAGGTTATGATATTTTTGCAGGAGCACTGTCACCAACTGAGTATAGTTATCACCTCTTTTGGTGCCTAAAATCCAATAACAACTCCCCTGAAGGCTTCCCAAACTTCTTTTTCTTTCCTCTCCAAAACTTGGTCAAAGGCAGGAACCTTTACAAGTTCTCGAATTTAGGGCCCGACAAAAATACCTCCTTAACTTCGGCATCACTTAATTTTGGAAATTTCACTCTTATGTACTTAAAGGCCCATCTTCTTGGGTCATGCAAATAACAAAATATATGTGAAGCCCAACGCTTAACCTGGTCCCCTACTTTCATACCGAAATAATGCTGTTAGGTAGTCTTCACATGAGGCATCAGATTGTATTTCTGTGATGAAAATGTTAATTCACCACAAATGTAATAAAAATTATTCACCTTATTTATTCATTTTCGTGACATTTTTACAAACGTTACACTACTAAAGCACCCTCAGACCAGAAATTCTCCTTCAATTACAGCAGAAACTATATGAAATTCAGAGTTGCAGCAACAGTATCTATGTTCATCACTTACAAACAGCTTAAGAGCATTTGTGTTTTGTTATTGGACAGATGTGGCAACTCTGAAAACAAACTTTCCCCCAAACTGAAAACGTGGACTATAAAAATGAAATGTCACTTTACCTCTAAAGCAAGACCTACTCTGTCATTTTTATGGTGATTTTTTAATTCAGCAGATAAAAATACATGGGAATTAACTATTTTGAGACAAAAACATGTTCATGTCCTTCGTCCTTGAAAATTTAATTTCAAATAGTCAAATAAAATAGGAAATTCACTACAACTTCATGAAAATGCTTGTGTGGTTTTTTCATTGTATTACCCCTCAAATGTCATATAAATTAAATAATGATACCATTGATGAAAAAAATATACATTAAAAATTACGTTTTCTTGGTATTCGAACTCTCGCCTCGTTGCCGACACTCCTGCCATGCACGAACGCCAACCACATGACCACAATTAGTTTATGCAGCCGACTCCTTTGCACAGATATACAGGGTGATTCAAAAAGAATACCACAACTTTAGGAATTTAAAACTCTGCAACGACAAAAGGCAGAGCTAAGCACTATCTGTCGGCGAATTAAGGGAGCTATAAAGTTTCATTTAGTTGTACATTTGTTTGCTTGAGGCGCTGTTGACTAGGCGTCAGCGTCAGTTGATGCTAAGATGGCGACCGCTCAACAGAAAGCTTTTTGTGTTATTGAGTACGGCAGAAGTGAATCGACGAGAATCCGCGGGATACAACTCAGTATGAACGTGACTCGCCTAAGGTGAACGTTTTCTGTGCCATTTCAGCCAATAAAGTTTTTGGTCCCTTTTTCTTCGAAGGTGCTACTGTAACTGGAGATGTTAGAGAATTGGCTGTTCCCTCAGCTCGAACAAGAAGCACAACAATTCATATTTCAGCAGGATGGAGCGCCACCACATTGGCACTTATCTGTCCGTAACTACCTGAACGTCAACTACCCGAGGCGATGGATCGGCCGCCAGGCAGCCCGTGACAGAGCACTTCATCACTGGCCTCCAAGAAGCCCTGATCTTACCCCCTGCGATTTTTTCTTATGGGGGTATGATAAGGATATGGTGTTTTGGCCACCTCTCCCAGCCACCATTGATGATTTGAAACGAGAAATAACAGCAGCTATCCAAACTGTTACGCCTGGTATGCTACAGAGAGTGTGGAACGAGTTGGAGTATCGGGTTGATATTGCTCGAGTGTCTGGAGGGGGCCATATTGAACATCTCTGAACTTGTTTTTGAGTGAAAAAAAACTTTTTTAAATACTCTTTGTAATGATGTATAACAGAAGGTTATATTATGTTTCTTTCATTAAATACACATTTTTAAAGTTGTGGTATTCTTTTTGAATCACCCTGTATAATTTACATAATAGACGTGTAAAACTTCTCTTGCAATTTTCTCGGAATTGCCAGAGTTGTGTACCTTATTACTTTCATATTATGTTGTTTTAATGGCTTACTAAAGGTGTAGAAAGTTTGAAGTAGATCTGTAATCCCAAAGTCGTCACCTCCCCTTGTAAGAACACTTACAGGGTTCCTCACGCGACTTTTATCGGACTCAAACCTTTCTCAAGCGGCAAAGCTGTAACACACATAAGAACACTTTCTTACTTTTCTTTCCGCTCTTTCGAAATACTTACATTTTCAGATACAGGAGTCTTCTTTCTTGATGCTGAGCTAAATTATTTCGGCCTGCTGCGAACACTAGATCGGTTTAACCCTTTTTAATTGTGAAATACAAAATTCTTAACTCTGTAAATGATCAGCTAACGTGTGTCTGACAACTGCAAACTTTTGAAACATTTTCCACGTGATTAGGATGCTGTTATGCAGAGAACATGTTGTACAATACTGACAACTAGCTGAGTTTCCGCTTCAGTCGGCAATCACTTACAGTTGCATCGTACCATATTGTCTGTTCAATTATTACTGCAGATGTTGACAATACGTCGCGCTAAATAATGATAAAATCATGTACGTACTAAGTAATTGTGTAGATATTGTTATATTTCTTGCTTCGGCTGTGTTTCAGATGTAAACTCACGAGGCTCGTTGACCTTTATATTACGCTACTATTCGAAAATTTTATTTACAGTTTGGAACTACAAGTCCTACATTCGAGACGTCTCCTGGAAATCGAATCTTTACGGAAAAAGGATTACGGAAATTTTGTGTTTGAAAATGATTTGCCGGCCGGAGTGGACGAGCGTTTTTAGGCGCTACAGTCTGGAACCGCATGACCGCTACGGTCGCAGGTTGAATCCTGCCTCGGGTATGGATGTGTGTGATGTCCTTAGGTAAGTTAGGTTTAAGTAGTTCTACCTTCTAGGGGACTGATGACCTCAGCAGTTAAGTCCCATAGTGCTCAGAGCCATTTGAACCACTTGGAAATTTATTTCTGAACGATTAAGTTCAACTCATGGTGACAGAGCAGCAGTCTTGCCTACTGCAGAGGTCAAAAAGAATTTAGACTTGCTATTCGCTCGTTTAACAGGATCATTTTTCTGCTGCTGCGAATAATAGTCTATTCGAAGCACTGTGACATCTCTTCGGTCAGTTAATTGCAATAAGTTATAGATATTTTTAATAGTTTACGTACACTCCAGTGTATATCTCTACATTCCTAAGGAGTAATAAACTGCAATACACTCTGAAGTCAATTCTAACTTTACGCATTGTGTTCGAGTGTCGTATTTTAAATCACTTCTGACATTAACTGCAGGTCATATTCTTTCTTGAAAACCGGTAGGTAACTCAGAGGCAATGCACGGAAATTGCAATTGCAATATTTGCATTTAACTTTTCTTCGAAAGATCATGAATCTGTTATATTTACACTGTAGTTATACAGCGTTATTTTGTAATGAAATATAAAGCTTATTTCTCCGATTCGTTCATTAAATCACGCTTGTGAACAAGTTTTTAATGAATGTACAAGGAACTCTAATTCACTTTAGCTGTTTCATTCTGTAAAATGTATGCTTCGGTAATATAAGACTGTCAAATAGTTATAACCAGGTGATGTACATCTTGTAATTTGTATAAAGGCACACTCTTCTTTATCTTCAAGACAACAGAGATTATTACGTTCATTGGCGTGGGCATACCTTTACATCAACATGTAGTTATGCCACATCATTAGCCCCCAGAAAGTAAGTAACTGACATTGTACTTTCCTGGTAACAATAGTAAAAGCTGAAATCTTTACATTCAGCACTAAAGTCTGAGTTACTGCTCAGTCACTGACGATAAATAAAAAAGGGTATAAGTCCTATTTTCTTCTCAAATCTGCATCATCGATTTTTTCGCTGTACCAGAGGCGAAATATCAATGCTATATAATAATGAATCGACAGAGCAACGCAAATATTGTGAGATTACACTTCACACCATCTTTACAGATAATGAGTAGAGGATGCTCAGCAATATAACTGCGATAAGAAAACGCAGATAGAACCAGATTAATCTCGGAGCATCAGTGCAGCGTCGATACGAGATGCTAAGCAATTATGTAATCGACATCATATGTCTTCCTTCACAGTTTATACCAATAGAACCGTAAGCTAATTTCCTGTGTGTGCGCGCGCGCGTGTGTGTGTGTGTGTGTGTGTTTGTTCAAAGTCACTCTCTTCTCCGCTGGATGTGAAATGGTGTTTCTTATTGGTTACACATTCTTGAATGTTGGACGTAATTCCTTCGAGGACAGGTGCACACTTTTTGGCAGCCTTTTGCAAGCTGATAATTCTGAAACTTTAGGACGGGAGATGTAGGAAATATCCTAAATATGTTCAAAGAAATGACACATCTTAACCGAAGTTACAACTTTATTTTACAAATCTTGGAAGAGAGAGTATGCGACATGTTTTTGGCACATTGCAACCGCTCCAGAACGGCGGTTGTTCTATCAGGAGACACACAAAAGTGGGCGCACAATGTCGTATGCATAGGAGGTGTACCATTTATAGGTCCAGGCGATATTTCCTGGCCTAGGAGCAAACATTAGTGTTTACAACTCACAGTACCTCGCTCATGTATAAAGCTACGCCACAGCCGAAGCTGTTTTTGACAGATTTCTCTTGTCCGGTGTAGTGGCACCATTTACTTTATACAGATAATATTTTGATTAAGCACTGTTTACCAGTAATTTTATGTGAGCAATGGAGTAGGTTTCTTGTTTTTTTTTATGATGTGCTTGCCCAAGCGTCTAGTTGCTATTACCATAATTGATTCACTTTTTCCAAAAGTGACTTGCTTTTAATGATGACAGTTGCTGGCATTAAGGCTAATAAATATTTTGTATTATGACACATTTGCAAGGTTTCAGTTTCAGTAGTTAATATCGTTGTCCATTAATAGAAACGTTAACCTTTTACAGACGAAAGAGTCTTCGTGAGATACATTTATACACGATCACGTGATATCTAACATGACAAAACACACATATAATTTCCACCTACATTAAATATATTTATACAATACTCTTAAATTTATACTGATATCAGTTTATGTACACGCATGATTCATAAATACTTTCTTTTGTTAAAAGTTCTGTGGCCCTGAAATAAACCACAAATACCGAGAAAACGAGCTGAGAAAAGTTCATTTCCGTAATACTGTTCGTAAGATAAAACTGCTGGAAGGTTAAAATCCTACTGACGTACGTGTACTTCGTCGATAGTTCAGGTCCCTTCGCTCAGAAGTAACTCACTAGCATCACATACACCGCACAGTAATCCACAGTACGACGTCAGCAGATTTTCCCGTAGAGTATATGTTCGTAGTGTTTTGAGCAGCCTGATTATTAAGCAGGCCAAGAAAGTAACGGAATATATGACACATGATTGCTTCAATAGTTTTACAGGTCTTCTCACTACTGAATTTGTACAGTTCTTTGGCAGATTGTCGTTCAAAATTGATTACACTCTTTTTTTCTTGTAATTTGGTTGTCGAGTCTGTTCTACTCTGTAAGCAACTAAATGAAGCTACCACCTAGATAATTTTTCAGAACGGAGACTGGAAGACAGCTTATTAGACATGTCTGTCGAGATGAAAACGGAGGCTAATGTGAACTTGCTGAAACTTAGATATGTTTTTTTTAAAAACAGTTTCGTCAATTTAGTTTCCATGAGAGTTCCAGTTTCCATAGTTACCTACATGTCGTAATTTAAGACCCAGAAATTTTTTTAAATGGGTGTTATAAACGTGTTGCTTTGCGTGTTGCTAAATTTTGTCTGTTGTTAACTTTCATCAGTTACTAAAATTGCCGTGCCATTGGTATTTCGCTTCATTTTTCGTAGGGACAGAAGAAAAGTAAAAAGTGCGTCCTGCACAGAAAAAGTTCGTCATCTCCGAGGGAGAAAAGGAGTTGTCTTGCATGCTCAGGAGTTTCGAGCTGGATTATTGCAGGCTTGTTATGGAAATAGACACAAATGATGAAAAATGTCGCAGCGTCTTCCGTCTGAAATCTTTCTGAAAGCTTCCGACAAGCCAAATAAAACGCAAGGATTTTGGGACATGTGCAATCTGAAATTTTAAAACGTACATCAGTGGTGAATTATAATAGCCAAGCGACCATTGGCCGACAGATGACTGTAAGTGTACGTTTCTCACTCTAGAAAGCAACACTTTAGAACGCCATGACTCAAAACCATATCATATAGGAGCCACGTTGATGACAGGTTTGTCTTTATCGTCATCTGACACGTAGAGAAAAACATACAGAAAGCATAGCGTTTTAGACGGAAGTGTCAGAGAATTTGATCAGAGAACTGGAGGAGCTAGGGAAATTGTTTGCAGAACCTGAACGTCAGGTTATCAACTCTCTCCTGTATACGTTTGGCTTTACGAATCGCATCTGCCTCCTCATCCCCTAAATACTTTTTCTGTCGTTGTTTATGTTATTCTGAACAGGAGATGAAAGGAAACTTAATATTTTGTAAGACCACGTGGCAGTCAGCTACAGTGGTATATTTGAGAAAATTGGTAACGCGTCAGGTAAGTACAGTAATATTTCGTCAATTAATAAAGGTGGTACAGGCAAAGTGCTCCGAAATTACAGCAAATGCTGGCATATTTCGAACTATCTTATGACACGAATGCACTGGACAGATAACGAATGAGATCCGCTGATTTCAAGAAGAAGAGTCTGGCAATTGTTTCGAGTCCACCGCACAAATGTTGTCTGCCAATAGTTGTAACAGTCACCACTGTGCACTCCGCACGTGAAGCGCCGTCCCGGGGATTCCGGCAGGCAGTGCGCCTCAGCCAATGACGAACCAGCCCGCCAGTGTTGCCACCCGCGAGGTCCTGCCCGCCAGGTCTCAGGTCTCAGAGCCCGAACTGCAGCTGTCGGAGTGGTGATGGTGGTAGCCCTGCTGCTGCTGGTGCTGCAGAGGACCTTCCGGCGAGTCCTGCTGCTGCTGCTGCTGAGCCTGCTGCTGCTGAGCCTGCTGTTGCTGAGCGGACGCAGGGGGCGGCGTCGACGTCTGCCGCTGCGTGCCGGGCGCGGGCTGCGTCTCCTGCTTCCACTTGCTGACGTGGTGCGAGTTCTTGTTGGAGGCGGCTGCCGCCTGCTGCTGCGCCTTCGCCTCCTCCTCCTGCTGCATTCGCTTGTGCTTCGTGCGCCGGTTCTGGAACCACACCTTCACCTGCAACCGCCGGAAACGACCACATTTTAATACCAGCCGCTCATCTAGCGTACGATTATTACAAGAGACTCAGGATATGTGTACTAGCAGTCGACCTTAAGGAGGGCAGGACGTCAAACGAGTCGACTTGGAGCAGGAATGGCACCACAGGGCATTTTAATTACCACTGTGTACACTTTCACAAATAAATTCTTACAACTTTGTCAGCATGAGCAGCAAGAATTCAAGATTCACATTCATAGCAATGAAAGTTCAAAAACATAACCAAATAATTTTTTTTACAAGTGAAATTTCATAATTTTTTCACTTACTATTGGCTGCATTTGTTGCTATAGGTACACTTTTCTTCACAACTAAGAGAGATTCTTTGATGAATTTTGCATAGCATACAAACCACACTTATAGGTGTATGAAAATCTAGAATTTATTTAATTTATGGAAAAATGAATGAGCTGTTACGTTTTAAACTTCATGTTTAGAAGAAATTCAAATTTTATAATTATTTATCTCAACTCTTATCACAGATTTTAATAGATTTGGAAAATTCTAGAGTTTTGCATTAAGAAGTTTGTGTTTAACAAGCAGTGCAAAATTTGTGGAAGAATCTCTCTTACTTATGAAGAAAATTGTACCTACAGCAACAAATGAAGCCAACAGTAAGTGAAAAAGTTATGAAATTTCACATGTAAAAAAACTTATTTCCTTATATTTTTGAGCTTTTCTGCTACGAGTGTGAATCCTGAATCCTTCCTAGTCATACTGACAATGTTTTATGAATTTATTTGTAAAAGTATAGACAGTGGAATTTAAAATGTCCTGTGGTGTCTCTCCTGCTCCAAGTCGGCTCGTTTGACGTCCTACACCCTTTAACCAGTGACGTAGTGAAGACTGTACAAGTGACGTAAACAACTTGGCTACTGTAACTCATTGCCACAGGTGGTATTTTAAAACAAACATAAACAACACAGTTTTGATTACGAGGAGCTACTACATCGGGAAGAAAAGTGGTTTGGATTACAAATACTATGATCAATCACATATAATGGGTGATTTAGCTACCCCTACCGTAGTCGTTATAAGCAAGCCGCAATGCTATATCTGGCCTTCAAAACCACGCGCCAGATTTTCATATTCTCTCTCTCGCTAGCCCTATAGAAAAACATGAGCAGGATCTTTCCTGTAGGAAATTTATTCTATTCAAATTTTGTATTGGGATATGTTTTCGTTGATTGCCATAGTTTCCGAATTGTTCGAGAAAACGGTACAAATACGACCTTCAAACGCACCTCTACTTCCACACTCATGGCCCATCGGTGAGTGTTTCTAGTATCTTTTCATGGAGAATGAGATTTTCACTCTGCAGCGGAGTGTGCGCTGATATGAAACTTCCTGGCAGATTAAAACTGTGTGCCGGATCGAGACTCGAACTCGGGACCTTTGCCTTTCGCGGGCAAGTGCTCTACGAAGTGAGCTACCCAAGCACGACTTACGCCCCGTCCTCACACCTTCACAGCATCTTTTCATGCCACTCCCTTCTGCCGCTGTAAAAAAAATGTATGACTGTACGAATTATTTTACAGATTCAATGTTTTTTGGTCTTCATTGACTGTTTTTGTTACGCCATCAGTTTGGTCGAGCACTTACAGACTGTGAAATTGACGTTTGTGTAAATTTTACTTAATGTAGATTACATTTCAGTAGCAAACCGTAAAAGCGTTTGACAAGAAAAACTATTTGTCGCGAAGTAAACGAACTGAGTAGCGTAAAAACAGCTCTGCGATTTAGAGGAGAGCACGATATACAGTAAGAAGTAAAACATATATGCCTATAATAAGGAAATCGAAGGTAGTACAGGAAAAAAAAACACTTCAGTTTAAGTGGAGATTGCGATACACGTTTGCGAACATTTGTATGTATCAGCAGTAAATGGAAACGGTTATCACGCAAGAACCATAACTATTTATCGGAAAGAATAAGAACCGAGTACCGTAAAAAAGGTATTTATGTAAAGAATAAAAAGACTGTTAAATTTTGTAAATACCAATATGCCACTGCACAAAGCTGGCAGCCAGTGTTGCAAATTCCTTTCGACAAATATTTCCTCTTACAAGAATATAAATCCAACGACAAAGGGAGGGAATTCTGCAATACACACACACAGGACAAATATTTTGATCATCGTTTGCTTAATTGTAGCACATACTCAGATGTAGGAGAAGGCGCTTTAAAACGCACTCCACATTATTCAAAGGGAGAAAATAAAACCCAATAAACTGGAAGTATATGTAAGGAATAAACCGCAAAGTAGAAAATACTATAATAGTCGACTTCTATAGGAGTCACTTGAAGGACAGTATTATATAAACATAAATCCAAAAATGGTTCAAGTGGCTCTAAGCACTATGGGACTTAACATCTGAGGATTTAGAGCTACTTAAACCTGAGTAACCTAAGGACATCACATACATCCATGACCGAGGCAGGTTTCGAACCTGCGACCGTAGCAGCATCGCGGTTCCGGACTGAAGCGCCTAGAACCGCTCGGGCACAACGTCTGGTCTAAGAGTTCCCAAATAAATGCAGCAAGTTTTTAATGTAATTTTATCTCTGGGGCACATTGACAGCGGCGACAGGCGGTAAATGTCCAAAACGAAAGTTCCCTATGGCTTCAACTGATTTCCAGAGACGTCTTCGAAGAACCTGCATTCTTGTTACGTCCTCATTCCATGCGTATGTTGCACCAGTTCTCAAAATAATCCAGTTTTCTCTTGTCCAAACCACAAAATCCGTGTATCACCGTCACGTCGAACAACGCTGCCTTAGGCACCGAAACTTTTCTCAGCCGTGTCTGTTTAAGGGGCTCCGGAACGCCCTATACTTGCAATGTTAAAATAACGCTTATAAATTACATCTTTCCTCACAAAGTATTTGAGGTAGGAAGTTGAACTTTTTACAGATTATTTATTGGAATATGGGCTACAACTTAACACAGGGATTTTACAAAATTTTAGTTCAGTTATTAAAGATGATTTTTTTTCAATTGTAATGAAAATTCACAACATTTTTTTGCAATTTTTTATTTATATATTCAAAAATATACAGTTTTTTGGAAAAAGGCTGTGTTAAATTATGCAGAAGGTACTGTGTAACATTTACTGAAAGTTTGAAACAAATATGTTTGGAAGATCCTTAGAAAACATGTAATTAGTATGAGAAAATAAAAGTTTTGGGAATCGAGCGACAAAGATTGGATTAACTTTTTAGTGCATTCCAGGTCCATAGGATGGATTATCTTCATCCTCTGCAAACTCCTCCTCTAGCTTCCTCTTGTTCCTCCTCCTGTTTACTCTTGCTTGTATTTCTAGACTCTTTACAGCCCTGTCTGCAGCCCGAAGGCGTTCCTTGTCTAAAGCAAGCATCGCTCGTACCATGTTAGAACCTATCTTCATCCCCATATTTCTAAATACCTTGCACCTTACAATGTTGCCATCATTGAAAGTCGCAACTGCAACTTTACTTTTACTCATTATTATACTTCAACAAAACAGAGACTCAAGAAACAGAATTAATTACGAATATTTTCGAGATAACGACAGAGTAAATAAACATGAAACAATCGACAGTCACACCAGCGATATATATTGAACCATCACAGGTTAGCCACAACTCATACTTTATCTCACATCACTAAAATGTACCTGATGAACACGGACGTTAATAATAACACCATTTGACAGCAGTTTAACAGCGCCACAGTGGGTCACGCCCATGTAGAACACATTTCAAAAAAAATTTAAAAATAGTTGTAGTCTTCGGAATTGAATAAATTATATATTTATTAAAAGATAATAGTCTGCAGATTCAGAAAACGCAAAAAAGTAAAAATTGAACTTTTCATGATTTTGAGCCTTTCCGGAGCCCCTTAAACGTGTTTATTTCTGACGAGTGTTCAAGTTGTGTACACGGAGATCAGGCTAGCGCACTGAATTAGGGGGTCCTAAATATCGCGAGTATCGCAGCCAAGCGAAAAATGCTCTGGCGCCGAACATTAACTGCATCCTTCTCCTCTCGACGGGGCAAAATACAATAAAAAAAGTAGCAGCGAGAATACGAGACACGCAATTCCTCAATCGAAAGTTTGCCACCCGTGACAGCTTTTATAGCAGATTTCCTTCCATGTCGCGGCTCAAAAAGCTGAAGTTCGTCGGCAAGAACCGGGCCGCTTCGAGATACAACGTTAACAGAGAAAGAAAAAGGGGGGGGGGGAAACTAAATAAATAAAAAGAGCGGGGAGGAAAGAATGACAGAGAGACATCCCAGCAGGAAAGTTCTTTTGAATTTTTATTTGACTACATAAAAGTGGGGGCCCCCCGGGCGGCGGCGCGTTTACAAACCATTAAGCAGCAGAATGATGGCGCCGAGCGACAATGGACTCCCGTCTCCTCCAGGCCCACGCTCCTCTCGCTATTATTACACAAATTTTTGCTCGATACCGCGCACACCACTCGCCCCTATTCCTCCCATTACTCCCGCGGCGCGGATGCACCGGAGGAAAAGGGAAAAAAAAAGAAGAAACGAAGGGCCGTTTCGCGCGCGGGTGTCCGTCAAACGTGGCAGCGCGCGAGGGCGAAAAAACGAATAGACAAACGAAAGAGATTGCTGCTGCTGTACTGCCTTGAGAAGTGGGACCGAGAGGGCGGCGACCGCCGGCTGGGATAGTCCACGGCGCTTCGGGCGCCAGCTATCGCAGCCCGAGTTTTATTGATAGCCCGCGCGCCGCTAATGATATGTGGAGAGAGTGCGGTGCGGATTTATCTAACGAGTTAATGGCGGCGCAATTACTGGACGCGAAGCGCGCGCAGTTGGGTTATGGCGCCTTGTTAGCACCGAACGGGACCTGCCGACGCAACCGCCCCCGCCGACTCGCACTACCTCTCGCGCCGAACTCTCCGCCGTGCTCCACGGCATACGCGCTGCCCGGGTAAGGAATCGGCAGTTAATACACTGGTGTCCAAAATTATTTTACTACAAAATAGTATAAACAGGTGACAGTTACGTAGAAACAATGTAAAGAATACAAAACGTAAGCAATTGCAACATGCACAACTGTAGACAAAAACGTTATTCGTTTTTTTTCATCTAAAAGGATTTGCACACACATTGTGACAACTGGTTAATGTGCTCTGTACGGGGTGTGACCACCTGTGGCAGTAAGTAAGGGAATCGAAATATTTATAACTTTTGGGAAACGAAAGCAATACCGGCGATTATATCAGTATGTAATTAGTTCTGCCAAGTATAAATATTGATCCCTCTCTCTGTAGGGTAGCTACTTTCCACGCTTACTGGTTGCGACAGAAACAGTCCATCGCCATGGGAGCAAGAAGAAAGGAACGATGTAAAGAGAACGCGAATGTACGCTAATCATTTCTTTTTGATCACAGCGTTTGTGCCTACTTTAATTACTACAACTGCATACCCAAAAGACAATAAGGAAAGAAGAAATGGGTATGTGAATGTTTGAAAAGAAGAACGACATACTCCATATTAATTTACTCTCTAAAATGCGATATCTCTTGCAGCGAAACATTAGTTAATAAAGTGTAGCGTGACAATGTTCAAAACATGACTGAAAATATGTTCACCAAATAGAGATTAGAACATCTATGATTGACATGTCATCTAAAGTCGACGTACAATTTTAAAATGTTAGAAATAAGGAAATGAAGTAATACAGAATGCTGTGCTTGTAACGTACGTTGTTGTTCTACATTGTTTAGCTCTGGTATTTACAGGGTCACAGAGAAAGCAACCTAGGTTTTGGAGGGAAAACCGTAATTGTAATGATCTGCACTACAACAGAAACAAGAAGCACAACTTAAAAAAAAAAACGACTTCCGTAATTGTTATAGATGCTTTTTTAAAATTATTTTGAACAATTAGTTCACGAGGCCATTCAAATTGTAAATGGTTACGAAGACACACTTGACCTCTTAGCCACAAATAAACCTGAGCATCACGACAGATACAGGCACTAGTGAACACAAAGTCGTAGCGAGGCTCAATTCCGTAACAAAGAAATTCACCAAAACTAAACGCGAAATATATCTATTTATAAAAGCAACTAAAAATTCGATTGGCGTCTTTCTAAGAGACAGTCTCCAATCCTTCCAAACTATGTAAGAGTAGAGCATATGTGGCTTAACTTCAAAGAAATAGTATCAACAGCGCTCGAGAGATTCATACCAAATAAATTAATAAGAGACGGATCTGATCCCCCATGGTACACAAAACACGACGGAAAGCTGCTGCAGGATTATCGAAAAAGGCAAGTATACTTTAGACGAACGCAAAATGTCCAAGATTGCCGAAGTTTTACTGAAGATCGAATTTGGTGCGGATTTCAATGCGAGATGCATTTAATAGTTTCCACAACGAAAGTCTCTCTAGAAAAGTGGCGGAGTGGTACTCAAGCGTCAACTTTAGGTTACAATATCTCCGGATGTAATTAAGATTTTACAGAGGAACAAACGGCACTGATTACGTATTTGTTTATATGTTCAGATGTGCTAACAAAACTAACGGGGTTCCATTCAAAAAATCGTAGGTTTGTGTTAAAAAACATACTTTCGTGCATTTTTGTATGGTTTGTATTAAACAATTACACTAGCCCCTCTCCTCGCGTTCGGTCTGTGGAATTGGTTCGTCAGTATTTGATGTGGTTTGCGAAATACAGCCAGCGGTAACGTTAGGTGACTCACCCTGTATATTGAAGAATAAAGATTTTTTAAAAGAAACCAGCGGAAAGGCTTAGTAAGTAGCTTTACTGCGCGACAGTGATGAGGAGGAGGACGGGAAGCCCAACACTTCGGAGCAGGTAAAATCGTGGCATTCGTCAGGCGTGGCAACTGTCCGCACACCACGGGCAACGCGTCGCGATTTCTGCGAGGTGCATTCAAGTTCTAAGGCCTCCGATTTTTTTCCTAATTAACTACTCACCCGAAATCGATGAAACTGGCGTTACTTCTCGACGTAATCGCCCTGCAGACGTACACATTTTTCACAACGCTCACGCCATGATTCCACGGTAGCGGTGAAGGCATCTTTAGGAGTCTGTTTTGACCACCGGAAAATCGCTGAGGCAATAGCAGCACGGCTGGTGAATGTGCGGCCACGGAGAGTGTCTTTCATTGTTGGAAAAAGCCAAAAGTCACTAGGCGCCAGAGGTGAGTAGGGAGCATGAAGAATCACTTCAAAGTTGTTATCACGAAGAAACTGTTGCGTAACCTTAGCTCGATGTGCGGGTGCGTTGTCTTGGTGAAACAGCACACGCGCAGCCCTTCCCGGACATTTTTGTTGCAGTGCAGGAAGGAATTTGTTCTTCAAAACATTTTCGTAGGATGCACCTGTTACCGTACTGCCCTTTGGAACGCAATGGGTAAGGATTACGCCCTCGCTGTCCCAGAACATGGACACCATCATTTTTTTTCAGCACTGGCGGTTACCCGAAATTTTTTTGGTGGCGGTGAATCTGTGTGCTTCCATTGAGCTGACTGGCGCTTTGTTTCTGGATTGAAAAATGGCATCCACGTCTCATCCATTGTCACAACCGACGAAAACAACAAGCCAGACGAACAGCCATGTGGTCGTCCGTCAGCATTCGTGGCACCCACCTGGATGACACTTTTCGCATTTTCAGGTCGTCATGCAGGATTGTGTGCACAGAACCCACAGAAATGCCAACTCTGGAGTCGATCTGTTCAACAGTCATTCGGCGATCCCCCAAAACAATTCTCTCCACTTTCTCGATCATGTCGTCAGACCGGCTTGTGGGAGCCCGAGGTTGTTTCGGTTTGTTGTCACACGATGTTCTGCCTTCATTAAACTGTCGCACCCACGAACGCACTTTCGACACATCCATAACTCCATCCTCACATGTCTCCTTCAACTGTCGATGAATTTCAATTGGTTTCACACCACGCAAATTCAGAAAACGAATGATTGCACGCTGTTCAAGTAAGGAAAACGCCGCCATTTTAAGTATTTAAAACAGTTCTCATTCTCGCCGCTGGCGGTAAAATTCCATCTGCCGTACGGTGCTGCCATCTCTGGGACGTATTGACAATGAACGCGGCCTCATTTTAAAACAATACGCATGTTTCTACCTCTTTCCAGTCCGGAGAAAAAAAAATCGGAGGCCTTAGAACTTGAATGCACCTCGTATAGGCGCCAGGTCCAGCCGTTGTAGGAGCTGTTAAGGGCCCCAGTAGAGGTACACGCGCCTACCGCGGAGTCGCTTCTAATTTGGCCGGGCGCGGTCGCGCTCGGCAGTAACAGGCGCCACTAAAAGTTAACAGGCGTCGTGCCGCAGACACGCGTTTAACAAACGGATGGCCGCTACCGATACCGATAGCCGGGCCTGCGGTCCCGCAGGCGATGGCAGATAGGCCACGGCCGTCCCTGCCCGAGCGCCAAAAACCCCGGGCCACATCTGCGCTCTTTATCTGCGCGCCAGCGCCGCATCTGTTCTGTAATTCAATTAGACAAGTCGGCCGGAGCGCGCTATCGGCGCCGGCCTACTCCGCGACTCAATGACAACTGCGCACCACACACTGCTGGGATACGGATCGCCTGCGGCCGTTCCGTCTTATTTACTCGCTGCTCGACGGGCAGGCGCGCCGGCGATACGTCGAGAATGCCGGGCGATAACCGCAGCTCTCGGGAGCTGCCGTTGTTGCAGGCGGGGAAGCACGCCCGTAATGAGGCGGAGCGACGTTCACGAGTAACTCCACAGTCCGTGAACAGATCGCCAGGCCGAGATAGCGACCCCCGCCCCAGCTGCAGAAGTAGCTGAAGCGTTAGTCAGCCTCGTAACGGAAGGTGCCGGATCCGACTTCCGTTCCTGTCGTCCTCGGTTACGTTTCTGAATTCCCTTACTGTCAGTTTATTGTATGCCAAACAGTTTCTCGTACTTAGTTTCTAGGGAGCTGAATTAAGTAATGGATTTAATGTATTACGATCAAAGTACAATACTAATGCGAATTCTTTACAGACGAATGGAAAAACTGGTAGAAGCCGACCTCGGGGAAGATCAGTTTGGATTCCGTAGAAATGTTGGAACACGTGAGGCAATACTGACCTTACGACTTATCTTAGAAGAAAGATTAAGGAAAGGCAAACCTACGTTTCTAGCATTTGTAGATTTAGAGAAAGCTTTTGACAATGTTGACTGGAGTACTCTCTTTCAAATCCTAAAGGTGGCAGGGGTAAAATACAGGGAGTGAAAGGCTATTTACAATTTGTACAGAAACCAGATGGCAGTCCTAAGAATCGAGGGGCATGAAAGGGAAGCAGTGGTTGGGAAGGGACTGAGACAGGGTTATAGCCTCTTCCCGATGTTATTCAATCTGTATATTCAGCAAGTAGTAACCGAAACAAAAGAAAAATTCGGAGTAGGTATTAAAATCCAGGGAGAAGAAATAAAAACTTTGAGGTTCGCCGATGACATTGTAATTCTATCAGAGATAGCAAAGGACTTGGAAACGCAGTTGAACGGAATGGACAGTGTCTTGAAAGGAGGATATAAGATGAACATCAACAAAAGCAAAACGAGGATAATGGAATGTAGTCGACCTAAGTCGGGTGATGCTGAGGGAATTAGATTAGGAAATGAGACACTTAAAGTAGTAAAGGAGTTTTGCTATTTGGGGAGCAAAATAACTGATGATGGTCGAAGTAGAGAGGATATAAAACGTAGACTGGCAATGGCAAGGAAAGCGTTTTTGAAGAAGAGGAATTTGTTAACATCGAGTATAGATTTAAGTGTCAGGAAGTCGTTTCTGAAAGTATTTGTATGGAGTGTAGCCATGTATGGAAGTGAAAGTGGACGATAAATAGTTTAGACAAGAAGAGAATAGGAGCTTTCGAAATGTGGTGCTACAGAAGAATGCTGAAGATTGGATGAGTAGATCACATAACTAATGAGGAGGTATTGAATAGAATTGGGGAGATGAGGAGTTTGTGGCACAACTTGACAAGAAGAAGGGACCGGTTGGTAGGACATGTTCTGAGGCATCGAGGGATCACAAATTTAGCATTTGAGGGCAGCGTGGAGGGTAAAAATTGACGAGGGAGACCAAGAGATGAATACACTAAGCAGATTCAGAAGGATGTAGGTTGCAGTAGGTACTGAGAGATGAAGAAGTTTGCACAGGACAGAGTAGCATGGAGAGCTGCACCAAACCAGTCTCAGGACTGAAGACCACAACAACAACAACGAACAAAGTAAGTAACGCAACACATTTTTTTCTCTGCCAATTTCCGTTAAAAAAAACGCGCAATTTGTTGTGGGTCATCGTGGAATATTCTCGCTTCAGCCCCTATACTTTCCTAAACTTCCGATACGTTACGGAGCTATACGTAGCCATCAAAATGGCATCTGTAACGGAGGTACGTTCCAAGCAGAAGTGTCATGGGGTTTCTTTTGGCCAGATATTCGTAGGCGCTTGCAGAGTGTCTACGCAGACCTGGCAGTGAACAAAAGCACGGCAAGTCGTCGGGCGAGGCGTCTGTCATCATTGCAAAAATGTCGCGTAAACCCTGTCAGTTCTCCCGCCTGCCGGCCGGCCGCATACAGTTGTGACTCAACAATGCGGGAACGTATGGACACGCTCATTCGAGGCGAACCAGCTTTTATTCCTCACCGCCCAACACAAGACCATAAAGATCAACGAAGGACCATCTTTGCGGAATTGCTTGGGTGTTACGAGACACCGTCGCTGGCAATAGAACATTGGTTCATCTCTCCGAACAGGAGAAAAACAGCAGTCCATGGAGTTGTGCCGCGCCACCCCTCCTCCGAAGAAAACGTTGAATGCCGCACCCTCAGCTGGTTAAGTCACGGCGAAGTCTTCTGGGAGTCTGAACGGGCTATTCTGTTTGATGTCCTGCCTCATGGCGCAACCGTCGACTCGGGAATGTATTGTGCTACCCTCAGGAAACTAAAGAAAAGACTTCAGCGTGTTCAATGCCACAAAAATTGAAACGAACTTCTCATTCATCGTGACAACACAATGCCTCACACAACTCTGCGCATCCGAGAGGGGCTCACAAAAATTCACTGGACTGTTCTTCCTCATCCACTCTACAGCCTGGATTTCGCACCTTCCGGCTTCCATCTGTTTGGCCAAATGAAGGATGCAGTCCGCGGATAGCAGTGCGTGGATGATGAGAGGCTATTGATGCAGCGAGACGTTGGCTTCGACGTCGACCAGTAGAGAGGTATCATATGTGCAAACAGGCTGTCATAGTGAGTTTGTATAAGGCCGTCGCATTAAGCGCAGATTACGTTGAAAAATAGGGTTTGGTAGACAAAAGTGTGGGAACTACATAGTGACCAGGATCCTGAATAAAACCACCCTGCTTTCGGAAAAAATGTGTTGCATTATGGATTGAACGACCCTTGTGCTAAATGAAACTACATAAGTGTGTCTATTTATGTGTTGAAATGTCACCGAACGAGGTCACAGGAGACGAGCGTCGTACACTTCCCTTGTAATGAGTCCGAGTAGCGTCGGTCGTGGTAAACCTAAGACGTGGCTTCAACAAAAAAAATAAAAAAACATGGGGAGCTAATGATGCAGAAAGCATGTTTCAAGAGAGGTTCTGTAATCCTGGGCTTGAACAGGAGGGAGATCAAACTCATGCTAGGTTTAACGACTTTGTATGGGAACGTGAAGAAACACCAGCATAGGATGCGAATACAGAAAGAAACCCCGAAGTGCAGATTACTTATGTTGCTGCACATCAAAGATCTTTCCAAAAAAAATTTTTGCCGAGATTTTTCGTTGTCTGAAGTGCCGGGAAGTTCTACGCTGGTGTATAAAAGCTTTGCCATTCAAAGAATTGATATTTTTACAGCTACGAGTGAAAGCATGCTGTCAGTTATTGTGGAAAAAGTGCTTAAAACCGGGAAATTCGGGAATTTTTTTCCTTGTCCGCGTATACACCCTGGGACGAAACCGTACTACTTTCAATCTTGTAATGTGAAGGACGAGAGGCCAAAAGACACAGAATCTTTGGGTGGCTAACAGGCTAACAGAGACCTAGTAAAGGGTACTGGTTAGTTTTACTAGAATTACAGGGAGGGATACTGCACAATAAACTTAGTTTCAGTATGGGTAGCAGCGAGCTAAGACGACCCTTTATCTACACTACATCACATTCTGAAAGCCACCGTATGGTGTACTGCGGAGATTACCCTGTACGACCATTACTGCCGCGCGGAGTGGCCGCGCGGTTTGAGGCGCTATGTCATGCATTGCGCGGCCCCTCCCACCGGAGGTTGTAGTCCTCCATCGGGCATGTCTGTGTGTGTGTGTGTGTGTGTGTGTGTGTGTGTGTGTGTGTGTTTGTGTGTGTTCCACTCGAAAATCGAGCGAGGTACAAACTACTGTCTGTATGGCACTGTACGAGCCCTGATTTCTCTCGTCTTCGCGGTTCTTAAACGAAATATACGAAGTGGCACAATGGTCAGCACAATGAACACGCATTGCACATTACGTTTTCCGTGATTTCCCTGAATCGCTTAAGGCAATAGGAGACGGGGGGGGGGGGGGGGGGGCTGGATACTTTCAAAAGGATACGGGCGATTTCCTTCCCCATCCGCAATAAAATAGTTCGAGCTTGTGCTTCGTCTCTAATGACCTCGTTGTCGACAAGACGTTAAACTCTAATGTTCCTTCATGTTAAACATTATTATGCGATGGGACTTCATGGCAAACCAGAAGGCAACTGCCAGGTAGCTGCTACTACGTATATGCCGGCCGGAGTGGCCGTGCGGTTCTAGGCGCTACAGTCTGGAACCGAGCGACCGCTACGGTCGCAGGTTCGAATCCTGCCTCGGGCATGGATGTGTGTGGTGTCCTTTGTTGTAATATTCGCTATTGTAGTGTTGGACAGTTGTATGTGAACAGCGCGTAGCGTTGCGCAGTTGGAGGTGAGCCTCCAGCAGTGGTGGATTTGGGGAGTGCGATGGCGGAGTTTTGAGAGTGGATGATCTGGACGTGTGTCCATTAGAGAGAGTAAATTTGTAAGACTGGATGTCATGAACTGATATATATATATATATATATGACTTTTGAACACTATTATAGTAAATTCATTGTTTGTTCTCTAGCAAAATCTTTCATTTGCTAACTATTCCTATCAGTAGTTGGTGCCTTCAGTAGTTTGAATCTTTTCTTTAGCTGGCAGTATTGGCTCTCGCTGTACTGCAGTGTTCGAGTAACAAAGATTTTTGTGACGTAAGTGATTCATGAAAGGTATAGGTTATTGTTAGTCAGGGCCATTCTTTTGTAGGGATTATTGAAAGTCAGATTGCGTTGCGCTAAAAATATTGTGTGTCAATTTAGTGATGATCAGAATAAGAGAGAAATGTTTGAAAATCAAATAACGTAGAGGTTTATCAGTACAGTAATTCATAAATTTTTGTAACGTAGAGGTTTATCAGCATAGTAATTCATAAATTTTTCTAAGGGTACGTTTCAGTATCAATTAGTACTGTGCATTCTTAACATTTCCTAATGTCCATAGTCGAAAATTAACAATAGTCAGCCCCGGAACGAAGTGATGTTGACAATTTTTCCAGGCCACGTTTCTATAACAGCGACTGTGCGGCTGAGAAATGGGGCACAAAGACAGATGCTCTCCGGCCACGGAAGTTAGCCTCAGGACTCAACGTTCTCTCGGACAGAATTCATCTGGCGGAGTAACTTCCGGCGTGACGCAGTCTTGCCAACTACAGCTTCCGGCTGGCGATCGCGGCACAAATGATCCAGAAGACAACCTCCCTCCCTCCCACCCGCCAGAGGTCGTACCCCTACCACTCGGCTGTCTTCCTTCCGGCGACATAGCACTTCCACTATGCCGGCAGCCCGGCGGCCCCGAAGGCCCATCTTCTCGGTCGAGTGAGTAAAAACTTTTAACAGAGCAATTTGGCGACCCTACAACGCCAGCGAGATCCATTAGCCGGCTGGGAGCGGCGCAGTTCTTGCGCCAGACTGCGATGCCCCGTTTCCGCCTGCCGGCCTTATAATGGAGCTCGCCATCCCATAAGTCACTCCGTTGGCCACAGATGCCGCAGCCCTACCAGCAGTCTTATACGCTTGATACGTCTACGGCCATTTAGCACAGTAATCTTCCACTAGAATTTCACCATGACGCCAGCTCTGAAAGTAGCCGAGATATTCAACTAATCAATAGCCTACATCTACACCGGCGAGCCAACGTACTGTCCGCGGCGGAGCGTACTTCCCGGACCACTATCATTTCCCCTTTCCCTGTTCTATTCGCAGATGGTGTGTGGAGAAGGCGACTGTATGAGCTCCAGTATCTCTGATTTTTACGACGTGTGTATTTCGCGGAATGTACACTACTGGCCATTAAAATTGCTACACCACGAAGATGACGTACTACACACGCGACATTTAACCGAGAGGAAGAAGATGCTGTGATATGCAAATGATTAGCTTTTCAGAGCATTCACACAACGTTGGCGCCGTGGCGACACCTACAACGTGCTGACATGAGGAAAGTTTACAACCGATTACTCATACACAAACAGCAGTTGACCGGCGTTGCCTGGTGGAACGTTGTTGTGATGCCTCATGTAAGGAGGAAATGCGAACCATCACGTTTCCGACTTTGATAAAGGTCGGATTGTACCCTATCGCGATTGCGGTTTATCGTATCACGACATTGCTGCTCGCGATGGTCGAGATCCAATGACTGTTAGTAGAATATGGAATCGGTGGGTTCAGGAGGGTAGTACGGAACGCCGTGCTGGATCCCAACGGCCTCGTATCACTAGCAGTCGAGATGACAGGCATCTTATCCGCATGGCTGTAACGGATCGCGCATCCGTGTTTGGCGACATCGCGGTGAACGCACATTGGAAGTGTGTATTCGTCATCGCCATACTGGCGTATCACCCGGCGTGATGGTATGGGGTGCCATTGGTTAAATGTCTCGGTCACCTCTTGTTCGCATTGACGACACTTTGAACAGTGGACGTTACATTTCAGATGTGTTACAACCCGTGGCTCTACCCTTCATCCGATCCCGGCGAAACCCTACATTTCAGCTGGATATTGCACGACCGCATGTTGCAAGTTCTTTACGGGCCTTTCTGGATACAGAAAATGTTCGACTGCTGCCCTGGCCAGCACATTCTCCAGATCTCTCACCAATTGAAAACGTCTGGTCAATGGCGGCCGAGCAACTGGGTCGTCACAATACGCCAGTCACTACTCTTGATGAACTGTGGTTTCGTGTTGAAGCTGCATGGGCAGCTGTACCGGTATACGACATCCAAGCTCTGACTCAATGTCCAGGCGTATCAAGGCCGTTATTACGGCCAAAGGTGGTTGTTCTGCGTACTGATTTCTCAGGATCTATGCACCCAAATTGCGTGAAAATGTAATCACATGTCAGTTCTAGTATAATATATTTGTCCCATGAATACCCGTTTATCATCTGCATTTGTTCTTGGTGTAGCAATTTTAATGGCCAGTAGTGTCATATGTTGCCTGAATCCGACATTACACTTTGGTTTACACAGACCGTGTGTCCCTACTAACACTCGTCAGGAGATTTTCGCTGATGTTTCGGTAAATATTTCCTATTCAGTTTTTGGAATATGTAGCTGGATTCAATCTAAACAAATACTGCTCGTCACGTCTTTCATATGACACATTCTGTCGACCGAAACCGCTGGTTTCTGTCGCTTTAAAACAAATTATTTTTCCAGCTAAATTATAAAACCGTCAAAATTTCACGGAAGTTTGTTTTTGTTTAAATGGCGACCAGCAGCGGACTTCAGTCCATTATCAGGCCATCCACTTAAACTCTACTACAACAGCATAATGTGTGTACGCTGCCCACATTGGTTGTCTGAGTGGCTAAGTTCTAATGGTTCAAATGGCTCTGAGCACTAAGGGACTTAACTTCTGAGGTCATCAGTCCCCTAGAACTTGGAACTACTTAAACCTAACTAACCTAAGAACATCAGGATTCGAACCTCACACCGTAATGGTCGCGCGGTTCCAGACTATAGCGCCTAGAACCGCTCGGCCACCTCGGCCGGCAGTGGCTAAGTGCAAGATACTATTTGCATACGACACTCCAGTGCCGTGTGCCCGACGTACACACATTACGGTGTTATGGTATGACTTCAGTGCCTAGCATGGCCGGGAAGCGTCAGCGAATATTTCACCTCTAACAAAAGTTGTTCCCTGAGACGTAATTTATCACCCGTAGACATTTGGTGCGAAGACTTTGACGCACTTGTATACAGTATTCCGGCACTGCAGCCTTCCTCTAGACAACAGCATCGTCTGCGCGAAAATCCTCCCTGTATGATCTAGTAGATAATCTCCGAAACTCCATGAATCTTTTCACAGTCGATGCTCTTGTTTATAGAAAGGTCTTCGCAGACGACGCAGTTATTTAAGATGACATTGCAACGCTATTGTACCAGCGAAACTCAGTAGGATCTGCGGTGGGTTCTTGATTGGTGAAGAGACTGAAGTAAAAAGTATGGCACGTAAACTGTTGCAATACGCAATGGTGAAAAATCTCTGCACACAGTAGGAGCAGTAGACCATCTGGGAGAAACCGGACGGAGATACAAGTGCCTCAGGTGGAATGGCCACATCAAAAAAGTGTAATATAACCAGATGCCAGAAAGATTCGTTGGAAGAATCTTAAGGAAACATTGCTCATACATAAAAGAAGTGACTTACAACACACTTGTAAGACCGAATCTTGAATATTGCTCGTCAGTCTGGGACACTTACCAAGATGGATTAATAGAAGAGACAGAAAATGTCCAGCGAAGAGCAGCGCGTTGAAGCTCAACATACTCCGTTAGCAGAGGCTACAAGATGGTACTTGTGTATCACGGGGGAGCAGACTGTTGAAACTAGATGGAAAAGCAAAAACTTTTGTTGGCAGTACTCTGTCAGTTAAGATGAACGCTCACGGACCAATTTGAGAAACCTGTGTGGAGTACTGGAAAGTAAGACATGGCGGTACACTGAGACCTGAAGATGGTTAATGAGCGATTTCTAAGTCACACAGTTTTATCGCCCATGAAGTTTCATTTCACCGCATTATCAGCAAGTTTTTCAACGCAACAAAAATGACCTCCAAACTGACCGTAAAGTACTACCCAGTTTACATTTGTCAGTCTTCTTGCTGTGTTTTCCGTAACCGCACGAATCCCAAACAGTAGGGTAAAGCGTAGTAGATTCAGTCAGCCAAATTTCGGAAGATTTTAGTCTCCCCAGCCCTAACAGTTTTTAAACTGCATGTTGTTGCTGTGTCAGCTCTGAAGTAGGAACTACATTTGACTTCCTCACTTTAGTATTGCAACAATGGCAAGTGTTCTTTTGTAATTGCCCCTCTGTCATCTATTTCCACGGCCATATTGAGTCCTGTTACCATTTAGATACTTGAAAATAAGATGTTAGGATGTGTGCGCCATCTAGTTTCTGTAATATACACTTTGTTCGACGTTCTTTCCTGTTTTCACTGTGTGCGCGTTGCGTTTCCGAGGCAGAAGTACGCAAACGTGGATGGAGGGACGTGGAAGACGACCCGAAAAACACACTCGACTTAGTTGACAGCCGATTTACCAAATCCATAATCATAAATTCAGCGGCCGGATACGATCTGTGTCTGGCATACGTCCCCATCTCGATTTTATCGCACTCTATACCAAGTGGGCACCTTTAACGTTTCTTACACAAAAATATCTCTTGTTTGCAAGTATCTTTTCTTATTACGTCACGATGCATCTACACACTCCGTTGTTCACACATATAAGTGAAGAGACTTCACCTCAGCTTAGTGTACGTTTCTTCACTACGCCTACAGTTCTGTCTTACTAACTCTACTGTCCAATGTCGAAATTTGGGAAAATCTTCATCATCCACATACTTTTTCCATCTTACTGATTGAAAATGATTAATGTAAAATAATATTGCCATTCTGCTGTGGAGCGATCGCTTTGATGAACCTTTCCGTCTAGAAGCGTCTGAACGTTCCTCGCGGAGACTGAAGCAAACGAAAAGTGAGAGCAGCCGTAGTATATTTGTAGCAATGTACGAATTTTGAGTGTACGTCGTAAAACTGCGGACATGCAACGTCGAGTCGTGAAGTATGTTGCACTACGCACTTTCGTTAATATATTCACGGGTTGCGAAGAATAATGCCTCTGTCGTTGACGTTCCGCAGTTTTATTGTATTGAGCAATGATATCCTACCCATTTTCCATTGTTAGCATTCAGTATTGCTGCAAATGGTCGTAAATTTCGTTTGTAAAGTCTATAGCCATTACTTTATGACTTACTAGAAGTAACTGAACTACTCTTTTTACCTTGTCTGTTGTCACCACCTTCCGTGGGCAGGTATTACACTTAGAAGTCAGACATGTTTTGTATTGTTCTCAATATAATTTACTGTCAAATTGTGAGCAGGATAAAAGTTCCGTTTTGATCCCGAGGTTCCATATTTTAAAACTCCAGGGATTTTCACTTGCTTCCCTTGTCGCCTACTTGTGAGTGACGTAACTATACTCAAGGACCTTGGAAATCACGTTCTTATTTATTTGACCATCGGGTCTCCACTGAATCGTTCAGAAATAAACTTATTTAAAAATTCAAACTGATCAGTTAAAAGTGTGATGTCGATAATATTGGATCGCTTATGGTTAGAAATAATTTGGCACTTCTCTTTCCGAAATGAGGATGTAATGGGGAATTTTTGAGTATTTTGGTGCATGCTTTAGGTCCAGTGGCGTTGGCGATATTTTAAGCAGTTCTATTCTTAAATTTGCACTGACCATCGTTCATTTGAAAGCAGCCTTCTGCAGGAACACTGATGTTCATCTTTGTAGCCAAGCTTGGCCAAACGTGATGCACAAATAAATTTTAATTTCAGATAAAAGCTTAGACAACCTGCGGAACCTTGGTTTTAAAATTCGACACTAAGGAAAATCTCCCAGCACCACTCAACGTCCAATGTTTGCAGGTGAAAATTTTGCACTCGTGTTCGACCATTAGTATATCTTCTAGCCGGTATGGATCTCCTGACGGAGGGCTGGAAGCTTATTGAACGACGGCTGGCGTGAGGGTGGCGGATAGAGAGGTAATCTTTTGTGAAAATGATGAAAAATAAATTCTGGATGTGCCCTCCGCGTGGCGCGAGGTAATTGCAGCGGCGGTGCCGCCCTCGCTGTATCAATATTATTTTTCAATCGCCAGAGCCGCCGCCTGCTTCGCTTCGCGCGTGTGTGTGTGTGTGTGTGTGTGTGTGTGTGTGTGTGTGTGTGCGCACCACACGGATGTGTCCCCGTATCGCGTCTCTAACACGCTCGCCGTACCTTCGTTCTCTTGCTACGGCGTATTGCTTGTTATCACCCGCCGGGTTTTCTCTGTTTAACGCTGAAAATGTTCCATGGGCGTTACCAACGCATTCCAGTGTGTGCATAGTAGTAGAGTGGCCATCAAGCGGAGCGCTACTACGAAAATCACTATCGGAACTTTTGCATCCTTTTCGTTGACTAGAAAGTCGGCTTACCAAACCAGCTATTTATTTACTTGCACCTTTATTTTAACTAGCCAGAGCTTTAGAACACTTAAGAATGAGACAGAAGGGACGGATAACATTCCATCAGAATTTCTAAAAAGTACGAGACTGCCGTTATACCATCAGACCTTCGGAAAAACATCATTCGCACAATTCCGCTGACTGTAGGAGCCGAGAAGTGCGAAAATTATCGCATAATCAGCATAATAGCTCTTGCATCCAAGTTACTGACAAAAATAATGTACAGAAGGACGGGAAAGAAAACTGAGGATCTGTTAGAAGACAAGCAGTTTGGCTTTACGAAAGGTAAAGGCACCAAAGAGGCAGTTCCGACGTTGCGGTTGATACTGGAAGCAAGACTGAATAAAAATCAAGACACGTTCATAGGATTTGATGACCTGGGAAAAGCTTTCGACAGTGTCAAATGGTGCAAGATGTCCGAAATTCTGAGAAAATAGGGGTAAACCGTAAGGAAACGGGTAATGTACAATATGTACAAGGGCTAAGACGGAACGATAAGATTGGAAGACCAAGAACGAATCGCTCGGATTCGAAAGGGTGCAAGACAGGGATGTAGTCTTTCGCCCAAAGGTTCTAGAGTGGAACTAAAATTCAAGGTGAAAGGATATCAGTGATATTCCCTCATGACAATGCTTTCTCTGTGAAAGTGAAGAAGATCTAAAAGATTTGCTGAATGGAATGAACAGTCTAATGAGTACAGGGTATAGATAGAGAGCAAAATGAAGAAAGGCGAAAATAATGAGAAGTACTACAAATGAGAACAGCGAGAAACTTAACATCACGACTGGTGATGATGAAATAGATGAAGTTAAGGAATTCGGCTACCTAGGCAGCAAAATAATCCATGACGGACGGAGCAAAGAGGACATAAAAAGCAAATTAGCACTGGTAAAAAGTGCTTTCCTGATTAAGAGAAGTCTACTGGTGTCAAATATAGGCCTTAATTTGAGGAAGAAATTTCTGAGAATGTACGTTTGAAGCACAGCATTGTATGGTAGTGAAACATGGGCTGTGGGAAAATTGGAAAAGCAGAGACTCGAAGCATCTGAGATGTGGTGCTAAAGAAGAATGTTGAAAATTAGATGGTCTGATAAGGTAAGGAATGTGGAGGTACTCCGGAGAATCGGCGAAGAAAGGAATATATGGACAATAGTGACAAGAAGAAAGGACATGATGTTAAGACATCACGGAATAACGTCCATGGTAGTAGAGGGAGCTATATGGGATAAAAACTGTAGAGGAATGCAGAGATTGGAATACATCCAGCGAATAACTGAGGACGTAGGCTGCAAGGGCTAAAGTGCTACTGTGAGAGGAACGGACTTGCGAGTCGATGGTGATGAACTGATGATGAGGACAACACACGCTTACCCAGTGGGGAGCGGATAAAACCCCTACCCGGCCGGGAATCCAAATCAGGACACGGGACCCTGTAATCGAGAGTCATCAACGCTAACGAAAAGACCACGAACTGATAATGTTTCAAAATATTTATGCTCCCAAAAGACAATTTTCAACTTCTACTTCAGTATCTGACTGTGGCATTCATAGAATAATACTTCGTGAAGGATGTGCTGACCTCCAAGAAAGTTGTAGATGAATTTTATGCGTAATGGATGCAGTTGAAGTCCTTGACTGTCTCTTTATAGGGTGTAGAATAATAACCGTTACCAGTTACAACAGAAAGAGGTTTTATTGAATGCACGACGGGTTTTGGGCTTATGCCTATCTTCAGGTGGTTTACATTCTGTTACACGTTCCGATGATCGATTCCGGAGACCACTGTGTAAACAAAAAGAACAGATAATGTGATGATGAGTACATAGATCTAACAGAAACAACGGGACCTGTGTTGTAAAGTACTATGGTCTTACATACAGCCGAAGTATCCATGTCGTTTCAACATTACATTCACCACATTTTTTTACAAAAATATCTCGTGTTCTTACGCTTTAACTGTATGTTACACATCATGGGAAATATTTACCGCTATGTATAATACATAATATTAACATTAAATATTACGCATTTTAAGGTATTCACTTGAGAGCCTACGTTTACTGGACATTTTTTCCTGTTTTGTTCAATACTATCCATCTCAAAATATGGAAAGTAAAGAGTGTGCAGTTGACGAGATTTGTTTCACAGTAACGAAGCTGAACAAGTACTCGTAGTATCTTAAAGTCCACGTTTACTAGACTCTTTTTATTTCGAATGATCGTTTCTGTCTCATTCCTGAATACTGACAATTCTTCCTGAGACGTCCTGTATATCCGAATGTCACTACAGACACTCCATATCAAATAAAACCCGAACCCACTGGAACTAAAAAGGGCCACACGTAGTCGAATTTATATTGTTGAGAAGAAACTCCTGAAGCTGTTACAATCATTAACACAAACAATTCATAACAAGAAGGGAAGCACACTGTTGAAGAAAATTTACTTATTGCCTGACACGTATTGCCACTCTGCCCCACTGCACGCGAAACACAAAAGCGTTGCTGTTCTCCCGGGGGAAGGTTGGACACACTTTTCGAACAGCCCACATCTTTTTAAATCGTTAATGTATCCAGTGGTAAGTAACGTTGCTTCTTGTATAATCGACGTAGTTCACCAACGAAGAATTCATTACAGCGTATTGCATACATTGGAAATGTTTAGAGTCTTTGGAACGTAGCCACCATTATTGACACGAAGAGGAAAAACAGAAGAAAATGGTGACTGAATTCCATCCTCAAATTAGAAGCTGCCGACCGAATAGTAGCGGGGTCAGACCGCCGGGGTAGGGGGTCGCGGGTTCGATGTTTCGGCGTCCGCCAACAATGCTAGCCACCACAATTAGCATGCGTAATTCAATGATTGCGGACCAAATTACTAAACTACAGGCTTCCGAGAAACCGACAGACAGAGCGGCTGGCCTCGCGCTTCTAAAATTATCGTGCACTCACTAGCTAGTTAATTAAATCAGCAACTTTCCGAGACTATACAATAGATGGAAAGTCGTGCAATTTTCTGACGTTATTTCGCGGGGCCGAGGCTGTTTTACCGTGATAATTGTCCGGTCGACAAGCATTCACGAGATAACTAACTCGCCATTTCGGCAGAGTTTCTTTGAAATCTTCGGTTAACATGTGTTGTGAGAGCACGAAACCGTCTACGGTTCGTCAGGGGGCGCCCGATTTGATAATTGGCTGCCATCAATTCAGGCGGAGCGACCGGTAGCTGCCTTATTTAAAAAAAAAAAAAAAAAAAAAAAAATTCCGACTTTCGCGCGCGGAATGATTTAGGAATGACGATCTCCATCGGGGAAAAACATTCCAAGCTCTTGGGCTCAAGTAATGTCAGGTCGACAATATAACAACAGCCTGTAAGCATCACGCAGCTTACGAATGATTGATGTGAGGACTAAATGTTTTCCCACACCGGAGATCGCGGTCTGAATCATGACTCGGGTAAGGAAGTGGGTTTCAAATGCGTGTCCTATAAAGCGGCAGAACACAGGCTAATGACGAAGAACGGTTATTTCATATCTACTGCTGAGTAAAGCCCTTCAATTATACGCATCCGCGTTGCTCCTGCGTGTTTTCCTGTATCTTCCATAAGATGTTAGCCTCGGAGATTTCTTGTCTCTTAGACTCTAGCAAAGTGCTTCTTCCTAAGTACATTTAATATCCATTCACCTGACAACGTGTCTCAACCACTTCGACTCCACTGTCATTTCTGCCGTAATTACGTCTCCCATCCTAGTCAGTTCTTGATCTATTTGTCTGTTTTCCTGACTCTCTTAATAATTCTCAACATGCAAATTAATCGCATTCTCATCAACACGAGTCAAAATTAGTAATATCCACTTATCACAAAAATTACGTTCCAGAACTCGAAAGCTTATTTTCGAAAACTCTTTTTACTTTAAATTACAAGGGACACTCCAGGGCACTTTGGTGAATTTTTTTTCCCACCACTTTGGCCAGTTAGGCTAGAGGTTCCCTTTTATTTGTTCGGTACTTTTTCCTTTAATATTTTTCCATCTGTTCACCATCTCTCTCTTTTTACTTTCTTCAGCTTCGGTTGTCATAGATAAGATGGTTTCGTAATAAGTGGTACAAGCTTTCAGGAGTAGTAGAGAATGGTAAATGTATCGATATGAGGTAAGTGACCTTGGTCCGAAAACGACAGAGCCGAAAGTTATAAATCGCTGTGATACTTCTGACTCTTCTACTGTACGACTGCTTCACACTCATTTTCTTACTGCTTCTGCCTTCCTATCCTTATAAATTTACCTTTCCTTCTCAAAATCTCTCTTTCGGCTGCTTCTTACGCTTATACGTTGCAAATTTCTAAAGCTGTTTTTTCTCGGATCGATTTTTTTGCAAATTTCTGTTCCCAGAGAGACTTGAAAACCCGTTTTGTCAGCCTAAGCCATTCACCGTTTATAAATGTCTAAAAATCCGATTCTCCCTACACTTATTATTTCTATATCTTGATAATTTCATGGATGCTTATTAATTTTCAGCCTCTTTGCTTCTTATTTATTCTAAAAATTTTCCTCGCGAATCTTCTCTTTAAATGCGAGCATTTTTGGTTAAGCTTTACCATGACTTTTATTGATAACGAATGAAACAAGAATTCACTGTTAGCAGTCACTGTTTATTTATTACCCCAACACATTTCGAAAATTTAAACCTCCATCATCAGGTGGAATCATGTGGATCGATAAGGGATAAATGTGTTGTGTTACGAATTTGGAGTAATTTGTGGTACTGTCTAGAGGAGAAAACTATATTTCAGAATGTGGCTCATAGTTTTTGAGAGGTCTTCGACTAAAGAATGAGCGGAAATATAAATGTGTAAAATAAATAAAATAAAATATTTCCAGTGGTCGCAGTCTTATTTCCTCGTCGTTACACATCACGTAGCTAAATCATCACTCTTTGTAAGCACTGATTTAACAAAGATTGAATCCACATCTAGAATCTATTAAGTTCAAAGAAGATACAGCAAAAAAATAATACTATTTCGGAGTGCGAAGAACATATTACAAAAGAAAAACGGTGTTTCAGAGCAAGTTTCAAATCATTGCGAAGTTTTTCGGTTGTGTAGATGAATAGAAATGTAAGCCTAAATATTTCCAGCGGTCACTGATTCTTTTTTATCAAATTTCTCTTCTAGACAGTGTCACAGGTTATATTGCATACATGCAGCATTAATACACATAAATCTATGTGATGATTGAGATCCAAACCTTTGGAACACGTTGTGGTACTAAACAATCAGTGACTGGTGAAAGTAAACTTGTTGTTTCATTCGAGTACTTGTCTCTAATATTCCTAGTTCGTCAAATTTATAATTCAGTACTAAGCATTCATCTGCACAGATCCATTCTGGTTTCACTGTCGTCTTATAATACGTTATTTTTACATTTTTTGATATATACTTTTGATTGTAAAGATTTTTTGTTATTTTTATGCCCTTTCGTGCAACCTTTCATTTATGGCAGATTACTGTAACCCATTTTCTTGAATTATCTTTGCTAGATAGTTGAATGTTTTGATCTCTTGCATTTGACCACTATCTGTACGCAAGTGTTTGGTGCAACCTTTATGTTAATGATAAATTTAGTTTCTCTGTAGAGATCCTCAAACCTGCTGTACTAGGCATCTGCCCCAAGAGATTGACTTGTAATTTCTGCATCTTCTATATTTTCAGACATGCCAGCAAAATCGCCTGAAGATGCCAGGCAGATTACTTCGATACACTGCTTCTTTCTTTCCAGTTTTGTTGAACGTCCATTTAATTTTTCATACCAAATTTTTACGTTTTTCCTAAAATACAATTGATGAGAAATGGAGATAAGCCATTACATTGTGTTGGCCCTGTATTCATTTTAAAGGGCTTGGAAACTTCGCGCATGAACTTTGTTTCTGAGACTGTACCCTTCGGTAGTTTCACGGATAAGGTTAGATAGTTTACTTTTAACGCCAAATTATCGGATTACTTTGTCCACAGTTCCCTATCCACAGAGTCAAAAATCTTCTTGAAATCGGTAAATGTTACAAATATGTCTTCAGTGTTTAATAGTTCCTAACGGATTATAGATTTCAAATTGAATACATGTTTACAGTACGATCTGGCTTTTCTGAAGGTCCCTTGATTTACGCTTAGTTGTCACTCGTGAATTTTTACAGTTTTGTTCAGTAAAATTTTTGAAAATACGATACAGGCAACAGGCAGGAGAGATATTCGAGTGCAGCTATTGACATCGTTTTGTCATGTTTTTATGAGGAGGACCGTGCTTAGCTCTTTAGCTGTTCATCCAGTCATTCCGTTCAAGAACTTTGAATACAAAAACTCAACTGTTTCTAGGCTCCATTGTTGATTTTTAGTAAATATTTTGACGGTTTGGGTGCAAAAAAAGTTTGAAATAGTGTACAGCCAGCACTTTGGAAAATAGTAGTAAAAATTGACAATCAAGTCATACAGTTTATTGTCAGGTCTGTCTTTGAACATGACCCATTAACTTGGAGCCCTTTTGGCGTATTAAAGATTCCATGAGATTTTGGAATTGGAGCCAGATGATGCTGACTTACTGCTCCTGTATTTCGGCTGTCAACTGGGTAGATTTTTCCAAGTGAATTTTGCTGTCGTCAATGTAAGTAAATACATGTCTGTTTGACACCCTGGGCTTGAGAAGACAGTTCAGAGGTTTTGTCTATTTGCGCGCTAAGTGGTAAGCTAAATTTGCACACATTAGTACACTCATTGTGCAGATACGAAGGTCGGACGTACGACAAATGTTATTTGAATTTTCCGCTAAATGAATGAGCTTTTTTTCCAGTGACACTAGAAAGCAACACTATTTTGGCACACACTAAATGCCTCAGGAGACGCAGCAATTTGGTAGCAACACTTGATGAATCTAACTCCCAACATCACCATGTCCCCCACTTAAGCATTTGTTTATATTTCCGATGTAGATAAATACATGAGTCGGTCACATGGCGAAGGCTGCGTGCGTTCCATAAGCGAAGCTAAAAGTGTGTTTGCTACGCATATAAATGCGAAAATTGGAGCTACTGGTTACAGCTATTAGATAAGCTAAACGTAAATGTGGAATTTGAGGAAGGAAGTACCTATAGTAACTGCAGTTTTCCGTAGAGTAGCTACGATTATATTGATGAAGATAGAGCTGTATTCCGTGAACTGAAGATGAATGAAAGCCCAAAAAGCGTATTGGGATAAATGAAACTGTATAAAAAGGTGGACGTTGCGGTATTTCGTCAAGTAATTTAACCCATAGTCATGGAGCTTAACTACTGTTAAGATCTATTAAGGATAAAATTAATTTTTACCGACATCGTTTCCGCTAACGAACCACGAAGACTGGCTAGAGATCTGAAATGAGATGCTAGAAAAAAAAGGGTTCAAATGGCTCTGAGCACCATGGGACTTAACTTCTGAGGTCATCAGTCCCCTAGAACTTAGAACTACTTAAACCTAACTAACCTAAGGACATCACACTCATCCATGCCCGAAGCAGGATTCGAACCTGCGACCGTAGCGGTCACGTGATTCCAGACTGTAGCGCCTAGAACCGCTCAGCCACCCCGGCCGGCAGATGCTAGAAACTGCCATAATTACCGCTATACGCCTTTCCTGAATAAATGCCGAGGAAAAGGAAAAAAATATGCACGTAATACACTAACAATATGTTTACTCGGAAAGGGTATAAATCGGTTGTAATATTGGTTGGTAGTTGTGGGGGAGGAGTGCAAACAGCGAGGTCATCGGTCCCATCGGACTAGGGAAGTTTGGCGATTGAAGTCGGCTGTGCCCTTTCAAAGGAACCATCTCGGCATTTGCCCGAAGCGATTTAGGGAAATCACGGAAAACCTAAACCATCTCGCTCGGTGTGTGATGTTCTTACGGTCAAGAATTTTAATCCCGATCAACATATACAAGGTGGTTTCGTAATAGTGTTACAAACTTTCAGGAATGGTGGAGAAAGTAAGGGATCCTGGTCAGGAAACGATCGAACCGGAAGTTATAAGCGAAAATCGTTCTCATATCTGTGACAGTGGACCTCTCCTACTACAAGCTCTTTGCTTTCCATATTCTGGGAGGAGGTAGTATGGACCAAAACATAAGAAAGTCCAGTAAACATGGTCTCTTAAGTGCAAACCTTAAAGGTTATGACCACTTGTTCATCTTTGCTACTATGAAAGACATCTGTTCTACTGAACAAGTGCTGGCCGCTGTGGCCGAGCAGTTCTAGGCGCTTCAGTCTGGAACCGCGCGACCGCTACGGTCGCAGGTTCGAAGCCTGCCTCGGGCATGGATGTGTGTGATGTCCTTAGGTTATTTAGGATTAAGTAGTTCTAAGTTCTAGGGGACTGATGACCTCAGTAGTCAAGTCCCATAGTGCTCAGAGCCATTTGAAGCATTTTTTTACTGAACAAGTGTTCATAGCTCTTAAGATATGCATTTTAGTGTCCACGTTTACTCTTCAATATTTTCTTGTTTTGGTCCATACTACCTTCTTCAAAATGGGAAAGCAAGGAGCTTGCAGTAGAAGAGGACCACTGTCAGAGGAATCAGAACAATGTCCGCTTATAACATGTGATCCCTTACCTCAAATTGATACATTCTCCATCATCTCTTAAAGTTTGTAACATCTTCACGAGTCATCCTGTATAAGTGATGAAGAAATTGTATGGGGTAGCTCTACTAATCTTGTAAGCCAAGAGGAAAGAGAGCATCTTACGTAATGAAAAGCGTGGAGCGAGGGTGCAGGGCCGCTAAGAGAGAATCCAGTTTTAATAGAGCTCAGGGATAATTAGTTTGCAGCATAATGGTCCCCGCGGCAGTGTCTGCCCGCCCCAACCGCCGTCGCTCGGCGATTCACGGCTGGTCGTCGAGAGGAGAAGCAGCGGCGGCGGGGCAGGGATTAGCATAAAGTGGCTGCAGCGGGCGCCGCAAAGCAAACAGCCGCCTGCCCGCCGAGCCCGAGTAGCAATTTCCAGCTACACGCGGCCCCCGGCGCGCATAAAAGCCGGCCGCCGAGGGTAAACACCGCCGCCATTGGCCCGCTCGCGCCCCTCCACCGCGCGCTGCGCCCGCCTATTGGCCGGCCCACCGCGGGCCCGTGGTGGGGGGGGAACCGGGCGTGAGCTCGGGCGCGGAGGGGGGGCCATCGTCCCCTCCTCGAGCGCCCGCTGGATTATGCTCGCGACACGCTCTCTAATGGCATATAATGTGCACGCGCTTTGTGCGTAATGGCGCCCCGGCGAGATAACGACCAGATGCGCCACGCACAGCCGAGCGGCGTCAATTCGCGTCCGCGTCGCGGCGTGCGTTTAACGCACTCTGCCCGGGTCGCCGGCTTAGTGGGGGTCGGCAACCGGAAAACGGATCCCGTCCGCTTAAATCACTGCCTTGTTACGCCAGAACACTCCTCTCTCCTCTCCTCTGCCCTGTTGCCGCCCCTCCACGCGGAGCCATCCGGCGCGTAGGTTACCACCGCTGCAACCGAAACACGTGTGTCTCTGCCGGTACGTAAAGACGTCAATTCGCACGAACCTTTTCCATGTAGACAACATTAAGCACACAAATAAACAACGATTTTCTGCGATGGTCATACAGTACTTTCGTCCACTAAATGTTTCAACGGCCACACCATCATCACCGAATAAATTTTGTTCTGCTTTACGAAAGTTGTTTTACGTGAGAACAATATTCGGGGAAATCAGACTCAAAAGGGCAAGGTTTGCTGGGCATGTAGTTAGGATGAGTAATGGACAGAATGCCGAAGAGAGTGTGGGAAACAACAAGGTGAAAGACAGGAACCAAGTGGATTGTTGAACTTCGGAAGGACTGGTTGGAATTGGGGATGAAGGTCAAAGGAAAGGAAAACTGGAGGAACAAATATACACCGACAAATATGCCGGAGATCAATGACAGAGAAGAATACAGGTAAAGATTAGAATGTCACCAGTGGAGCCACCAGGAGAAACGGAAACTGAAGATCTCGGAAGAAGAGCGGGAGAGGAGAAGAGCAAGAATGAAGAGGTTCTGGGAGAAGAAGAGGAAAATGCAGTCCACGAATGGGCTACCCGTGGTCCTACAGAGGTCGTAACGCAAGAAGAAGAAGAAGAAGAAGTAGAAAGTCATTTCATTTCCAAGACACATGTGGACATTTTATTGACCTCAAGCTTTGGAGCTGAGTAAACTGTGAACTACGCTACGTAGAATGCTTTTCAAAAATGGGAAGAGGACTGGAATGTATGTCAGTTTTTCAGGGGAAGTTATTCTATGTCTGTATACACCCCTGGTACCACGATGGCTGATATCTGTTACCTGCTGCATGAAATTCGACCGCGGAAGTTTTTCGATGCACATCCACCCAGTTGTAATTAATCTAACTCCATTCTGTGACTGCACTAATCCTGTAAAAGGTGACGTCTCTCGCACCATTTCTGTATGTGTACCGTGGAAGAGAAAGAGAGAGCTTAATCGTTTTTGTGATACTTACGTCGTCTCAAAGTAGAGTTTCCCACGGCAGTCAGCTTTCTGCTGTAATAATGGGCTTTTTAAGTGAAACTTCCTGGCAGATTAAAACTGTGTGCCCGAGCGAGACTCGAACTCGGGACCTTTGCCTTTCACGGGCAAGTGCTCTACCAACTGAGCTACCGAAGCACGACTCACGACCGGTACTCACAGCTTTTTAAGTGTTTACAAGATGCCAATATATAATATCTCTGCAGTAATAACGCAGCAGTTTGTTAGTAGTCGTTTCATGTTAATACAATTATTTCTAGTTAGGCATCCAATATTTGTATCGCTATTTTCCCTCTTCATTGTCATCATATTTCTTAAAGTTGTGGTGCCGGAAGACCTCCCTTTGTCAAACGCACGATAAAATTATGTATACTTTGTTAAATATCTTTGTTAACCGCGTACTTTTGTCTTTATATTTTCGGGGCATAACATCACTGTTAACGGTTAATACCGTTATACGTTCCTCTAACGCTATCTTTAAATTTACCAAACCTATTTTTCACTGTTGTACATAGTATATATCATTCTACAATAGTTTTAAAAAAGCCCTTTGTTACATTTGTTTCTTCTCATATTACGTCATCAACTTGTGTTTTGTACAGTTATTTAGCTGGCTAAATGGGCGTTATATGGCAAAGGCCAAATAAAATTAGAAATAATAAACAGCCTTTTTAGATGGCGATTTAATAACGAGGTTAGACGTCGTATTGGACGGTGTGGCACTGCGGTCGAAATGCGTAGCATGCGTAAATAAAGTGCGACTGATGAAAAACGGTGTCGGTTATCCGTGAATTATTAATCTCGCAATCTGTATAAGCTATATATTGTGGGTGTGATATCACATAACTAATAAATTTAGTCAACATACTACATACCTGTACAATAAAACGATTCGTGTTACGCGTCTCCTTTGATTGTCGAGAACAAAGTTTATCGCGACGACATCCTTGTATAAAATATTCTCAATTTTCTTGCGGCGTCGAATGGAGACTAAAATTAGAGCTTTCGACTATCACCTCCACCGCCTGCTGCAGGAGCGACTGCTTTTTGTTTCATCCGTTGTAATTTGATTGAGGGAAAGGATCGTCATGCAGCGTTTACAGAATACAAATTCATAGTTTCTAAAAATTTACAGTATAACATATATATATGTTTTTGAAGTTACTAAAACAGATGTTAGTACACTGAAGATTTTGAGTAACAGATTTTTTTTTTAATACAGTCAACCGATGATAGAATTTGTAACACGGAGTACTTCATTTTCTTAAAATTGTAGGAAATTATCAGTGATGGTTGGTGTCGCTGGAGAGATAGTGTTTTGAAAAGTGGTTGCGGCTATTGTGGTGGCCTTTTATTGCCTTAAGACGGCATCACTACAATTGTGTCAATATCCGCAGTGGTGGTGTCTTTGCTCTTGTCGATTACTACTGGACGATCAGAACAATATTATTTCAAGAGCAAATTCCCAGCTTCAATGGTCTTCCTACAGCATTTGCATTTTATCCACACCTGGGTAACGGTAATGAACAGTGTACATTAAAAGATGCATCTCAACTGTCTTTCTTTCTACAATGCTCGCCAATATTAGCGGCATTCTTTAGGAAAATCATATGTACGTCGCTGCCGTAATGCATTTTGGTTATTTCTCAGTAACAGACTAATTTTAAGGAATCGTTTCCACAAGGATCCGATTTTAAAATAGTTTGTTACTAGGAGCTAAGGCAATGGAGTACTGTCTGGAAACGATTTTGTCTGTTAAATGTATAGAGGCTGCGGTGCCTACCCGGGAAAGGTCAAGAAACTGATTACTGGCACTTACGTAGTATTTTGTGAGTTTTAAAAATGTCCCTGACTTCACAATATCTGTGCCTAGTGTGACATAAACAAAAAGAAACAAGTTACTACAGTTTTAATAAAAATGCATCTAGGATCAACCTAGAGAGACAGTGCGACTAAGTTCACTTTCGGACCTTTCTGTAGCCATACCACAATTAAACGCCGATAGAGATTAGATGCATTATCCGGAATGTGACATTTAATAGTTGAACTTATTTATTAAGCACTTTCCCATTCTGAAGTTAGTTACTATGTACCGTTTAAATACTGTGCCAATGTTGAGTAACGAATTATTTTGTCTACAATACGGTTTCTTTTCGCAGCAGAAAGTTTTTGAGAATGTAAGAAGAGAACATTCACATCGACAACTATGCGTTGAACACAGGCTGTATGTTAAGACTCGTACTTTAAAAAGAAAGTCGGCTACGTTCGTCGTGGAATACACACTTAACCGCCAAGACAGTCTTCTGACACATGCCAAAAACAGAACACATTACTTCTTTCTATATAATAGGCCTACAGAATGAACAGAACAGAATGAAAGCAATGAGATCTTTACTATCTTACTGTAGTGAATAGGAAGAATTACCATTTTTGCACTGTCATTTTTGGAGCGTATGTAAATATTTATTCGCTCCTTTGTTAATGAACATTGAGCGATACGTCTAGAGTATGCGTTTCCACCGAGCACTTGATCATGTGGGAAGGGGTGGGGGATGAGGTTGGGAGGTTCTTGGAGATGGGGATAGCGAAGACAGGATCGGACTAATCACCGAGCACACACAGGCGTTTAAGCGATTATTCGCTTAAGCAATTATTCTTCCCGCGCTGCTGCATACGTGAAAGGAATCAGAAGAAACCCTAATAACAGGTGATGTGGGGAGAACCCTCTACCAAGCACCTCACAGTGCTTCACAGAGCATGAATATCGAAGGCATGGTCATGAAAGGTTGAGGGCCGTCTCGGATTGGTAAGCGATGCGAAAGGAAGTTGTAGGACTGGGATTTAGTGTGTGTGTGTATGTGTTTGTGTGTGTGTGTGTGTGTGTGTGTGTTCAAAAATGGTTCAAATGGCTCTGAGGACTATGGAACTTGACTGCTGAGGTCATCAGTCCCTTAGAACATAGAACTACTTAAACCTAACTAACCTAAGGACATCACAAATATCCATGCCCAAGGCAGGATTCGAACCTGCGACCGTAGCTGTCGCACGGTTCCAGGCTGTAGCGCCTAGAACCGCTCGGCCACTCCGGCCGGTTGTGTGTGTGTGTGTGTGTGTGTGTGTGTGTGTGTGTGTGTGTGGTGAAAGAGAGAGAGAGAGAGAGAGAGAGAGAGAGAGAGAGAGAGAGAGAGCGAGAGGGAGGGAGGGAGGGAGGGTGAGAGACAGAGTGAGAGAAGACAGTCTTACAACTTTTATTCTCGCCACGCACGTACACTCAACATACATAAATTCAGTTGTCTCGTTTGTTTCGTTGAAATCTCAAATGTAGCAAATATGGTGTTCCTCTTGTTCGCTGTTGTCTAAAATTACTTTTACCTCCTTACCAGCATAACATGAAAAAATTCATCTTGGACGAAGCAAACACCAGACATGTTCGACCCTATTAGCTAGCATTTCCAATGGAATATTACCATGTACATAAATAGAAGTAATGTATTCATTTGAATTTCATATTTTATTGTTTCTCGTTCATAAACATTTACTTTCATTCATATTTTGAAATATACGTCGTTACTATAATTGGTCCTTAGCTTAATTTGTACTTACGTGAATAATGTTATTATTATTATTTCATTCACTATCGTATGAAGTTAGTTCAACGGCCTCTTCCATGCAAATCCACGCGTTCAGATCCACTTGATGTCGGTAATTTATGTTTCCGGACGTAAAAATCCTCCACGCGCCACACCTTTTGGGAAACAGTCTCTAAATGAAGCTCGAGCTACCTCTCACTCATTGCAAAATGCAAACGTGAGAGTGCAAGTTGTTGTTTGTGTCATAGATAAAAAAATAAAAACTAGCGGAAACCACTGTACGTTAACAAAGTATTCGTGTGTCAGGCAACAGTAGTCCATTACTACAGTTTCTTGCATTCCCAGTATTCTAACACGTCGTTAATTTGCAATCATTCTGCTGCTATTTTTAACAATTAGACGTTGCAAAATTTGGTTAAAGTTACTTAGTGAATCCCCCGTGCATAATTTCGTAATTTATGCACGATTTATGAACATATGCGCATCAAAATACTCGTCGGAGACTTGTCTGTATTTTAATGTACGCTTTCTGTGTTCACCGTGCACTTGTAGCTTTTAGAACGAACAGTGCGTTACATATGGCGCAGTGTGCTCAATGTGGTGCCTTGACATCGGACTATGCCACAGATAAAACTGTTACCGCAACCTTTACTCTGCATTCACATCGCTGCGTTGGCAACTCACAACCAAATAATCACATTCTAACGTAAACCAGATATAGGGTTACCACAACTAAAAGTTCAAAAGGGGAAGTGTTTCCTTCTCATGAGCAATAAAATATAATTAATAAAGAGGCTAAATGCTTGAGATAGTGAAGAAACGGGGCAAAGAACTACAAGTTAACTAGAGACATGTCAGCAGAATACGTCATAACAGGCTTAAAATTTATCTTTTGTGCAAGTATAAATGTGACGAAACAATGTAAAATCATTCATTCCTCTTGCGATTCCTGTTGAGACAGATGTTCATATGCTCCGTTACTGATTCATGAACGTGTACTCAAGATGAAAATATAATTTCAAAGCAAAGTATTATTTAGAATCGTGTCATTATTTAGATATCCTGAAGTCAACGTTTCATTTTCAAATAATTAGTAAAAGTGGCCTTCAGCGTTTACTAACTAAAGGTTTTGTAGGAGAAATATTTCTTCGACCCACCGACAATCAGTGAGTCATTTTAACTGCCAAATGCAGTCTGCACCTCTTCCATATTACATCAAAGGTGTCCGATAGTTTTTTTACAGGCGACGCGGTGACTAATATTTCATAATTTCAAGGAAATCCCACAAACCGAGATTACTCGAACGTTGACTGGTAGTGGACTTACTACAAATAAAAGATAACACTTCTACAATTCAATGTAAAAAAAAAAATATACTGTGTGGAAGCAAGTATTCAAACTTGAGAGACATTTTTTTAATCCAGTGAGTTTAAAGATATCTGGAGGTCGTATTTATACATAAAACAAATGAGGTTGTACCATGTATGCAAGCTCCTGACATCTGTTGATCTTATGGTGAATCAGTTCTATCTATATCTGTAGCCCCACACTGTGTATATGAACATTCACGAAAAGCTCTCGGATATTAATTTTCATAAGGGCCGAAAGAACAAAGCATAAGTTTGTGGTTCTGCACTGCTCAACTGTTACCTAGGGCTAACAACCTGATTCAGTGTGTGCATCATTTAAGTGGCAGTAATACTTATAATTTGAAATCGGAGGTATATCGGCCGTTTTAGTTGAAACTGAAGCCCACAGATGTGCTTAATGAAAATGGTGACAATAAGGACCGTGAAGTGTTGGAATAGGTTTAATTGTGTGCGTGGTGAATTTTTGTATCTGTTCTTTATGTTGTGATTATACTCGTAGTTTCACATTAATCACAAACTTTACATTAGTCAAAAGACACTACTGTCTCCAGCCTACATATGAAAATGTTATGAATTAACATTATTAATAAATATAATCTTAAATATTGATTAATATTTCACAACATTAAAAAGGGCACATAATTTTATGTAGGAAGTATAGGGTGTTGAGACTTAGTTAATAAACAATTCAGACCTATGTGACTGAAGGTTTGTCTATATACAGGGTGACGCAGAAAAATTGGAACTTTTCCACAATCCAATAAAACTAGGAGCGATGAAGGAAAGAAATTGCAGTCATAGTAATTGAAACCTTACAACTTTGCCATTTACGAAACATTGACGCATTTATCATTTTTTTAAAAAAATACGGCCTTTAGATGGCGTCCTCATGTACGAATACATTCGTGAAATCTGCTGCTGGGATTCCTCATTGACCGCTGCAACATCTCAGATGGGATACTGTGAATTGCATCCCGAATTCTCTGCTTCAATTCATCCAGGGTTCTTGGTCGAGTCGTGTAGACTGCGCTCTTGAGGTAGCCCCACAACAAAAAAATCACAAACGGATAAATCTGGCCTCCTATAGGGCCAGGGAATGTTACCGAACCGTGAGTTCGCATGGTTGCCAAACAATTCTCGCACATATGCCATTGATTGCCGTGCAGTGTGTGATGTTGCTCCGTCGTGTTGAAACCAGGCTTCTTGAACGTTTCGAAAGTTCTTCAATGCAGATCGGCACTGGCAGTTATTGTGTTCTCCTGTTCATTTGCGGAAAAATACGGTCCGATAATGCCATGTGATGAAACACCACACCATACTGTCACTTTACTAGCGTGTAAATGGCTCTCATGAACGTCATTAGGATTTGTGGTTGCCCAGTAAAGGTAGTTCTGTTTATTCACACAAGCTGTGAGATGAAAATGTGCCTCATCTGACATCCACAACTTGTTTAGAAATTCTCCGTCACTGTTTATTTTTGTCATCATTTGATGACAGAATCCTCGTCGTAACCGGTAATCGTTGTCCTTCAATTGTTGCACCATCTGTTGTTTGTAGGCATGAAATTTTAAATCAAGATGAAGAATTCTGCGAACACTGTCCCGGGACATTCCAACCATTGCTACTTTCTTACAAATTGGACGCCGTGGGCTCCGTAAGACAGACTCGCGTACAACGTCGATGTTCGCTGGAGAATGCACACTTCTTGGCCGTCCTGCTGGTTTCTTCTTGAGGGCAGATCCAGTCTCTTCAAAGTTATTAATCCAACATTGTATCGCGTGTTTCGACGGAACGGCATCATGACGTCCTAAATTATAAAAATGTCGAAACTCCCTCTGTGCCGCTACCAAACTATCACAGTTTTTATAAAGCATTTGTATGGCTAGCGCACGCTGTTGTCTGTTCCACTGATCCGTGATTACTCAAATGGCGAATTGTTTACCCGCTAACCGTCACGAACCCTCAGTGGTGCCACCTTCCCATGGCTGCCGCTATTCATTTCAAACATTCCCGTTAGTCCGTGTCACCCTGTATTTGATTTTCACAAACATCTGTTTTTCTCAGAACTTTGTTTCTATGCTACGGAGCCCTCGAAGTTCTCAGTGCCTCAGTTAGTGTTAGAGTCTCTTTTCGCTACCTAATTTCCTTCGTAAATGCATATGTCTATTGTTGTAATTACTGTGCCAACTACCAATAAAAGCTTCAGACAGATAAATGAGCGAGGGTAATTACTACAATATGCAAAAGTCACTCCTTACGACACAGTGCGTGGGATTCCGCAAGGGCGCAGGAGGGCACCTCTAGAACGTGGAGTACAGGGTTTTTATTCGTTACAGAATTCACCTACACTTCTATAACTGAATGAATAGTCTTAAGTTCTCTGAGAGATAATAAGCTCTTGTGAGACGAACATTTTTTAGTTCTTGTCGTGTGACACCTGACCATCTCTATTTAAAAATGGCAATTTTACAATCTTGTACCCACACCCAGACAAATTTCTGCGGACGCCCGTGTGTGTGTATGTGTGTGTGTGTGTGTGTGTGTGTGTGTGTGTGTGTGTGTGTGTGTGTGTTCGTGTGTCGGGAAGGGGGGGGGGGGAGGATGGGGATACTCTCACGGCACACGATGCCCCCCCTGCACCGCGAGCATACGAATGTCAACAGACGTCGGTGCGTGCGGTACGCCCGCAGCAGATCAAAAGCAATTTCGCTGAGCAAATAGAGCGCCTTGTCTTGTGTTTTCCCTTTTTCTGCGGCCCCTCCTGTTTGCAGCCACTCCAGCCTGAGCTGTGCTGCGCGGATTTGCGACGCGACACACACGTGCTCTGCGATGTGGAACATACGTGACCAATACGCTCCATATTTCACTTTATTTGCACTGCACTTTTGTAACGACCGGGATATTTTTTAGTGTAGACATTCTTTCTTTCCACAAAGGCTGGAATCGCTTGCAGTTTTATTCCCAGGAACATGAAGCACGTTTCCGTATAGTAAACAATAGCCTACGATACGTTAGTCTGGCTAACAACGTGAAATTTCTCGCAATGTAAGTTATATCCCAGGTCTCTGGCAACGCATAAATTTCTGGTCTCTCCTTTCCAGTTTATATGATATTTCTGTAGATTTATTAATACAGCTGGTATCATTAACAATTCATATCGCCAGTTGTGGAACAATGGTGATCTCCGGTTGTTTCTGATTATAGCCAGATAGTCTCCCTTATGGTTTCCCCCATGTCAGCATAACTCCTTCGGAGTTGTGTGTTTATAAGTGTTTCTTTATCTGTTTTGAATTTTTTAGCTGTTCAGGAGGGATAACAATTATAAAATATTCACAACACCGGATCCGGCAAGTAATTTCTGTCGACAGATGTGGAATATTCACAAAAAAAAGAAAAAAAATTCCGCCCGAATCTAAAGAGAATGCCTAGTCGTGTACACATGGATGTCGACAATGATAATCACAATTTTACGATTATGTAAGAACATTTTACTGTACGATACGATAGAAAGTATGTTACTCTTTATCATTTTGTGCAATGAAATTTAATTACAAACTCGTGAAACTGCGTTTATCAAAGTCGACGTTTTGTAGAGAATGTTTCACATCTGTCAATGGCAATAATGTCCCAAAGTCGATAATACGAATACAGAATGTAAAAAAAAGTGTTCCATTTTTTGAGAATTGGTACTATGGACCAAAACAACATAAAAATTTCCGGCAAATATGCGCTCTAAAATGTATACCTTAACCCTAGGACAAAGACTAAAGAACTGAAAATGTTACATTGTTACTCAAACTATAGCAAATTTTATAGTTCCAAATGTTACTCAAAGGAAGTCATAATTTATTGTTTGTGCACTGGCCACCAATGATATGTCACATACAAAATAGCTGCAAAATGTCCTGTATTACACCCTGCACTGACAATACCAGATTGGCGGGAAACGCGAATTTGTACCATCTGCAGTCGAAAAATTTTACGAGGGTTTAGAAATTTAGGGCTAAATGCCAGTGTGAAACACAGTTCTTCTACTGCAACGTCTTTGCTATTTGCAACGACGCTTAGACTACAGTAAGCAAATGACGACACATTCATTTGCTATTGCCCATGGATACCGTACGCAGTGACCATGTGTTGTTGCTGAAAACATATACACAGTTTGGGTAAGTGCAGCACATACATTAGTTCTAATGGAAACAGTTAGTGTTTGGCTAAGTTTGCGAATTGCTTTTACATTGTAGTTTTATCTTTGCATTTAACAGCATAATGAAAATTATTCCACACGGGAAATTGCACACTTTCGCGTTCGGCAGACTACAAGAGAAGATAATGTCCGCCATAAGAGACTTCGAGTATGCTGGTAAGCTTATCAAACCGCAAACTGGTTTCATTAGAACTAACGTATGCGCTACACTTGCCCAGGGCTGTGAGTGCGGTTTGTAGTAATAACCGTAACAAATCGTTACTGCATGCTGTATCCACGGACAATAACAAAGCAATCTGCCCTCACTTGTTCACTGTACTGGACAGGTCGTTCGCAGCAGCAAAGAGATTGCAGCAGAAGAAATATTTCGCAGTAGTGAAGACGAACAAGCGCTCAGGTCTCTTCAGGTATGCGATTACAGCCCATGTTTACTGGACATTTTTGTCTTGTTTTGATCCATACCACCACTTATCAAAATATGGAATACTTTTTAGTGATCCATACCACCACTTATCAAAATATGGAATACTTTCTAACACCCTTATACTACAATAATGTATACTAACTTCATAAAAAAACACTAAAACCTAAAATGAGTCGTACGGTTTCATAGTAACATTATGTCAATGCTTAATTTTTTTAAAAACCAACGAACTTAGCTAACTGAAACTGATTCATTCAATTTTCTACACTAACCTGCGTTGCTTATGCACAAACACAGAGGTTTAAAGTATCGTTTACGGAGAAGCCCTATCAACAGTAGGGACAAAGCAAACTACGCTACAAACGGCTTATAAATTAAAAAGTATAAATAGAAACGAAACTAGGAAAATGTAAATTAAATTTTTATGGTTGTGGTTCACAGTCATTTTGAAAGACATCACACTGGCCATTGACTGCAGAAGTTATTTATGTTTACTACTGCAATTTCGGTCTTAAGGCCATCATGAAGTGGTAACTGTTAACGGGTACTTCAGCACATGCCAACACGTATACATGTCACAGACGTGCCTTAGCCTTTTAAAAATATTAACATCCGTAAAACAAATCCTAATAAACCACTGTTCATTGTTTAGAGGTAAACCGAGTTGGCTGACGCAAAGTTCCCTTTGCAAGTTCCCTTGATAATGGCCTTAAGGAAGAAATGGAAATAGTGAAAATAAATAATTTCTACGGTCAGTGACGAATCTGATGTCTTTCAAATAGGAAACAATAGGCCTAGCTGTCAGTCTGCGCACGACGTTCCCTTATCTTTGTAGATTCAGACCTTCGGTATTAATAATAATGTAATTTCCTTTCGTCAGCTACAGCACAAGATTGTTACTACCGGCTCCATTAAAAACGATTCATTATGAAACAGTTTTCCGGAAAATCTTCAACTTCGGTGGCAATATAGAAAATCCTGCTGTTTACACATTCGTGTGCAGAAATATTTTTCGTCTGAAGTAACATCCGTTCATGAACAGACTTGTAGTGTAGTTCACTTATCACGGTCGTCGGTCTTTTAGAAGGAAAATTTGGAATTTATCTGGTTCCACGGTGTACACCTATATAATTTGTCGGAAACCATCGTTCACTATGATGTTAGCCCCTTGCTCTAGTTTTTAAAACATATCTCCGTGCTTCAAACTGACAGTCCCAACTAGTTTCCATTTTTCTGTTTTTATTCTCAGGTAACTTTCAATCGCTTCATAATTCCACACTTGTAAAGATAAACAAATTTCGTATAACTCCCTGGCAGTGACACTGGGAAAAAATCAACGGCGCTGCCTCTATCTAACAATAAGAGAGTTAGCATACAAATGATGCGTTTATCTTCCGACGCACCGAGAAATAACTGAAAACGTAGATGTCAATGTCTACAAATTTTAGCGCGGCAGCTAACTTATGACAGTGAGACAGTCGGCCTTTCTAACGAACAGCAATAAAGGCACTATTTACCGGCTAAAATAAAACAGCGTCGTTTACTCATACGTCGAATAGCTGTGCTAACAATAATAATAACTCTAATAATAAATATGAGACATCAACAACCGAAGCTTTAAAAATTAGAATTCCTTAAGCTTGTTTTAAGTTGAAATACATGAACCAAGTGGAAATATTACACAGGGATCATTGTCGAGCAATGTATTAAAGTCGAGAATGGCAGATATTTCGGTTGCCTTCTATAAAAAATGTTGCGAGTAGGTGTTGTTATGTCAATACAGAGATATGCATACGGTAAAAAACCGTAACTAAGCACAGACGATGATAAACGAGCCTTCGAGTAACATGCGCATAACGATATTGCACCACTTTTTATCACTGATAAATAACTGCCGGGAACGGAGCTTACGTCCCCCTGCAGACCAGACGTTAGTCTTTGTTGCGTTTCATATTTTTCAGAAAAGAAGAGGACCTAAAAATTATATACCTAATTTCATTATTCCCACTTGAATATTCTACATCTCGTAACTTACGAGGTTGCTTTTGTACTTAGCCAACATAATTCTTAACTAACTCTACCGTATCACATTGGCGAAGGCTTAGCCTACGTTGGCAAGTGTCGCGAAGACATTCCATTGCCATTCTTTCCGTTGCTCCGCCTAAGGCAGAATTGTTAGAATTGTTTGCTGAATACCATTATATTTTATGAAGGCTACTTCAGTAAATGGTAGTTCTTTCTCTCCATACTCGCATATTTTAGTGAAACCGATGGTCTTAGAAGCGGACAATAGTTCATAGCCATTACGCCCCTATCTCCGTGACCATACCCCTACTTTTTGCTTATGTGAACGGGCTAAGCTGTTCTGGAAATGGGTGCCTCACCAGATAGAAAACTTAATATTCTACAGCCAAGCTAAAGAGAGACACATTCTTTACATATTTCACTATCAAATCAGTAAAGAAAAACGTCGATGGCGACCACCCCAGTACGAACTACGCACTCTTGCCTGGTGTGGTCTACTAGTCCCCGTTTTCCTCACTCTACACCTGCAATCGGCTGTCGACTGCAACATGTGTGGCCGATACTGTAGTGTACCAATGTTGTCTTAAATCCTCCACTCCTAGGTCGTCTACTCTCCTTCAGCCCGAATTTCTCACTGTTTTTATCTTAAATTGGGAAAGGAGGGAAGGAAAGTTAGAGTTTAACGTCCCGGCAACAGCGAGGTCGTTACAGACGGAAGACAAGCTCGGATTACGAAAGGATGGGGATGGAAATCGGCAGTTCCCTTTTCAAGGGAACCATCCCGACATTTGTCTGGAGCGATTTAGAGAAATCACTAAAACATAAATCTGGATGGCCGGATGAAGATCCGGAACGTCGTCCTTCCGAATGCCAGCACAGTGAGCTAACCATCGCACTCTGGAGAAATTTTTATGTTTGCTGACTTGTCTAGAAACCAGTTATCCACCTGGTGGATAACGTCGCAAGATTCTTAAGAAGGAGACCTGCAGAGGGTCGACGAATGATGCAAAGATTGCTAGTTGACCGCCAACATAATCAAATTTGACGTAGCCCTATTGTGAATAACCGGCTGAAATCTTCGTTATGTCACAACTAGAGGACAACCAGTGGAGGCAGTCACACGCTCTAAATACCTAACAGTGAGCGTAGGGAGCGAATTAAAGGGGAATGATCACTTAAAACTAATTTTAGGGTAGGCATATGGCAGACTGACATTCACTGGAAGACTGATCAGAAGTGTGTAGTTCACACACGAACGAGGTAGATTCAGTTTTCCTCGTCAGTTTTACATCCGAACCGAACAGGATTGATAGAGGAAATACAGACGATCAAAAGGAGAGCAGCGCGTTTCGTCACAGGTTGGTTTAGTAAGCACGAATGCGTCACCGAGATGCTGAGCTAAATTCACTGGTAGACGCTGCGGGAGAGGCGATGTGCATTGAGGGTTGGTTTACTGTTCAAACTAGTTGAGGGCACGTAGCTAGAAGAGTCAACAAATATAGCGAAAAGACCACGAAGGTGAGATTTTGGTGATTCAAGCTAGCACAGGGGCTTGCCGACAATCGTTTCTCACAAACACAAGTCGCGACTGGAACAGATAGACCCTTGGGGGATAGCGAACTGATAAAGGTCGTACTCTCCGCCACACACGGTAAGGTGGCTGGTGGACTGTAAATGTAGATGTGCGACATTGTTCTTCCTACACGTGACGTACATGTATTCTCTGTAACTTCTGTCACTACAGTAATTTGAGCATTACTGTGACGCTCTGACGAAATAGACCTGTGATGTCCTCTTAAGTGAATAAATAAATACAGTTTCAGTTAGGAATATAAACCATCCCAAAATTATATGCTTGCCAATGCAGAGAAGAGGAAGAATAGTCCGCTCTCACAGTCAAGAGGAAACAATTTGCTTGCACAATTTCGATTCCAGAAGGGTTCCCCAACTGAGAATGCTGTTTATACACTCAGGCCTTCAGAAACAGTATATAGCCAGTTGGTATTTTCTATGACCTCTCCAAGGTGTTTGATTATGTAGATCATGATACTCTCCCAGAAAAACTCGTGTTTTATGGAACTGATGGCTTTACACACAACGAGTTTGTATGATGCTTAATAAACAGACTGCAAAAAGTTGTGTTGAATAATTCAGACACTGTCGGAAAGATAAAAAATTTTAGGGAGTGGGAAAAACAATAATAAAGGGAGTTCCACAGGGTTCAATTTTGAGTCCACTCCTAATCCTTACATATGTGAATGACCTTCCACCTAACATTATACAAGCAAATTTGGCACTTTTTGCCGACGATACTAGCGTTATAATAAATCCCATTAGAGAAAAAACAACAAAGGAGTTGGTAAAGGATATTTTCCAAAGAATTATTAAGTCGTTCTCCGAAAATGGACTCTCTCTAAGTTTTGTAGAACCACTCTACATTCATTTCTGTACAACAAATAGAGTTATAAAAAACTATTGATGCAGCACACGAACAGGAGGCAATAAATAGGGAAGAATATTCCAAATTTTTGGGTGTACTGTTGATGAAAACTTGAACGAGAAGAAGCACATTACTGAGATTCCCGAACAAATAAGTTCAACTACTTTTGCTCTTCGTAGAATTTCTAATCTCGGAAACAAACGTATCAACCTCCTGACATACCTTGCATATTTCCACCCAATAATGTCTTACGGAATACTTTTCTGGGGTAACGTATCACACAGAAAGAAAATACTGACTGCACAAAAGCGAGCAGTAAGAATAATATGTGGTGTTCACCCACGGACGTCATGTAGGTACCTCTTCAAGGAGGTAGGCAATTTAACTACGCCGTCACAGTACATATACTCACAAATGAAATTCGACATAAATAAGCCATCCTAATTTGAGAAGAACAATGATGTTCATACCTACAACATTAGAGATAAGAATGACCTTTATTACCCATTGTTAAAGCTGTCAGTGGCTCAGAAAGGAGTTCCACATGCAGCAACAAAACTTTTTGGTCATTTGCCTATAACATAAAATATCTGATCGGTAGCAAAGCAAGTTTTAAATGTAATTTAAAATCATGTCTCCTGCACAACTCCTACTCTGCTGGTGAATTTCTACCTAAAAACGGGAAGTCAGTAATAAATGAAAAAAATTAAACACTATTCATGTACACATATCCTGTAAACTAAACCGTTCTACGTCATTCAGATAAAAGAGTTGTTCAAATCATCAAGGAAGATGAAAGTAACTATGTACTCTGTTTTCTTTCTTTTATATTCAATTCGCCAATTCCACAGTCTCTTCAGAGGCATCTTCTAATATCTGAATAACTGGAAAGGCTCAACGAGGATGGCATAATACTGCAGGAACTTTCTACCGAGTAAAAAACAAAAGAAAAGACCCTGTTCTGCATTTATGGTTTGTTTAAACGCGGAAATACTGATGACGATGCCGTGGTATTATCTTCTGTGTATCGAGAAGGAACGCAATACCCTCACGGCCTCATTCAGGATGTCCCGCTTATCTTGACGAATAACTTCTTGTCTGTTAAAAAAAAAAGTATCAAGCAAAAGTCGTTTAGCTACCAGACGTGAACCAGCATGACTGCCGTTCTTGTAACTTTGTTCGCTACAACGATATGAACAGTAGTGCGTTTGTTTTAAATTGCGCCCTATATTTCTTATTTGGTAATCCTCTTCCTCTCGTCAAGACCCGTTCAGAAACGATTCACAGTGTATTATTGACGTAAACATGAAGTTATTAAAAACGTAACAAAGAGCTGACCTTGACTTTCCCGTACCAGCACTCAGTGCAAGTAGCTGAAGTAATGTAACTAGTCTACAAGCTGGACCTGACAGTAAACAAATGGAGAGACAGGGAATATGTGGACATGTCGTTCAGTCAGCTGAAGATTTGTGTGAGGGCATCAACGAAGAGAAGGTAGGAATGGTACTCATCTACGTATACTGCATGTTAGCAGAACAACAATTGGGTTTCGAATTGTTTATTGTCACCTCCAGCACGTGGACCAGTTATATTTTTCTGGATACCCGCACTTTCTGCTAGTGCAGGCGAGCGAAAGTCAGTTTTGTGCTGCATTTGTTACAACGTAATGTATAAGCCAATGATGCACTGTGATACTTTCACGAACATGTCTTGAGGAGAGGATGTGTTTCACCGAATACGTACTATAGGTCGCTCTTTAGAGAAGACGTACAGCTTGTAATGGTACTTGAATTGCGTAACCATTACGGCAGCTCAACTCAACCTCTCGATACCAGCAATATTCTACTGTGTTTCTGTAAAGTAGTTAACATATTTCTGAGACAACATTCAGATTTGATTTCATTAATGTAGAGGTACTATGATACATCGATATGTTTATGTTGCAATGATATTATTCTTATACGTATTCTTTCTTTTGTCACTATGATCTTTGACGTACTTGTAACTCTGAATTTTGGGCGCGTAAGCGATTATTAGTTAGTTAGAGAGTTAGAGACTGTAAAGTCAAGTCTTGGACGTCACGTTGAAAAGACGTATATTGTAGTCAGCTTATAAAATGTGAACTTTAACAGTGAGGAAGATGTTTTCAAGTATGTTTTGTATTGTGATGTTTTGTGTGCTACGTGATACTGCAACAAAAGCAATAAAAAGGAAGTGTAACTTAAATTCGGAGTGCTGATTAGTTTTTTACATCACCATTGTCCTGCAAAAGTGTAATCTTCAAGAATTGTTTGTGAAGCGCATCTACAAAACTTTTGAATATAGCAGAAGAAATCGTAGGTCTCTTTGCATCCGAGCTTGGAATCATCACCACCTAGATTTTCGACGATTGAGCAATGATTTTCCAATGAGACCAGCGTGGGAAACACGAAAAGATGAGCGCCTAGTTTATTCATTATTACATGAAATGACTTTATTAACTGTGCTCTAATGACACCTGCCACATAATAACTTTGTTGTTGCCCGAAAATGCAGTATTTAGCAGCGTGAGCAACACCACAATCATTATTAAATTTTGACCTTTGTTGTGGTAGGGTTGTTAGAAGCTGTTAATATCTTCGTAACGAACAAAGTTGTATGAAAGGGAGTCATACTTGTGAATGTCCCTCTGGTAGTTAACGAAGATTTGCTTGATAATTTTTTGTATTTTTCTTCTGGAACAAAAGTGGTCAAGATAAATGGCTCACGCTGTAGGCCCTATATGGAAAGCTGTCGAGGAAGCTAAAGCATCCGTGAACGGAATATTTCACGCAGCACATTTCTTTTCCTTTCCCTTCGACACGGCGTGATGCGCCGCCTCCCCAGGCGGTGCGGTAACGGGAGCCGAGAAGTCAACGGCCCAAAGTGACAGACGACGGACGCCGGCGGCGCATAGGCGGACGCTGCCGCGTGGGGCGGGCTGGATGTATATGTATATATACAGTACACTATACGCGCTGCCATTGGTCGCGCCCGCTAACTCCCCTGGCAGACAAGGGCGAGATGTTTATAATCTGGGCTGGGGGAGAGCCGACCCTCGCCGAACGCAGCAGTGGTGGCCGGCGCCCTGCGAGGAGGGAGGGGTTCCCAGCCGATGCTGCTGGTAGGGCTGGCGTGGATCCATCTGCAGCGTCAACAAATACCCATCAGCTTTCTGGCGCAACGCTAATTACACTACTGGCAATTAAAATTGGTACACAAGAAGAAATGCAGAGGATAAACGGCTATTCATTGGACAAATATATTATACTAGAACTGACATGTGATTACATTTTCACGCAATTTCCGTGCATAGATCCTGAGAAATCAGTATCCAGGACAACCACCTCTGGCCGCAATAACGGCCTTGATAAGCCTGCGCATTGAGTCAAACAGAGCTTGGATGGCGTGTACAGATACAGCTGCCCATGCAGGGTCAACACGATACCACAGTTCATCAACAGTAGTAACTGGCATATTGTGACGAGCCAGTTGCTCGGCCACAATTGACAAGACGTTTCCAGTTGGTGAGAGATCTGGAGAATGTGCTGGCCAGGGCAGCAGTCGAACATTTTCTATATCCAGAAAGGCCCGTAGAGGACCTGCAACATGCGGCCGGGCATTATCCTACTGAAATGTAGGGTTTCACAGGGATGGAATGAAGGATAGAGCCACGGGTCGTAACACATCTGAAATGTAACGTCCACTGTTGAAAGTGCCGTCACTGCGAACAAGAGCTGACCGAGACGTGTAACCAATGACACCCCATACCATCATGCCGGGTGATACGCCAGTATGGCGATGACGAATACACGCTTCCAATGTGCGTTCACCGCGATGTCACCAAACACGCATGCGACCATCATAATGCTGTAAACAGAACCTGAATTCATCTGAAAAAATGACGTTTTGCCATTCGTGCACCCAGGTTCGTCGTCAAGTACACCATCGCAGGCGCTCCTGTCTGTGATGCAGCGTCAGAGGTAACCGCAGCCATGGTCTCCGAGCTGGTAGTCCATGCTGCTGCAAACGTCGTCGAACTGTTCGTGCAGATGGTTGTTGTCTTGCAAACGTCCCCATCCGTTGACTCAGGGATCGAGACGCGGCTGCACGATCCGTTACAACCATGCGGATAAGATGCCTGTCATATCGACTGCTAGTGATACGAGGCCGTTGGGATTGAACATGGCGTTCCGTATTACCCTCCTGAACCCACCGAGTCTTCTGCTAACAGTCATTAGATCTCGACCAACGCGAGCAGCAATGTCGCGATACGATAAACCGCAATCGTTACAGGCTGCAATCCGACCTTTATCAAAGTCGGAAACGTGATGGTACGCATTTCTCCTCCTTACACGGGGCATCACAACAACGTTTCACCAGGCAACGCCGGTCAACTGCTGTTTGTGTATGAGAAATCGGTTGGAAACTTTCCTCATGTCAGCACGTTGTAGGTGTTGCCACCGGCGCCAACCTTGTGTGAATGCTCTGAAAAGCTAATCATTTGCATATCACAGCATCTTCTTCCTGTCGGTTAAATTTCGCGTCTGTAGCACGTCATCTTCGTGGTGTAGCAATTTTAATGATTCTGGTGCGGTACAAGGAGTACCGTCCGTCACAGACCTTAAAGTAGCTTGCAGAGTATAGCAGTACATGTAGGTGTGACGAGGTGTAATTATATAGTTCCAGTTATCTCCTTGAAAAATGGAACACACTGAAATACCTGCGGCACAGTGTCGTAGCAGTGTTCTACAGAACCCAAAACAAAATAGATAGCCAAATGATGAGGCGAACTATCGTGCATACCTTATATTTGAAGTGGAACAAGCGTGTAAACATTAACGCCGAGTTGGCGGAAGTGTGCGGCAACAAGGCATCATCACGTGACAAACTGTTTAGGTGGTTCAGATGCTTCGAATGTGGTCACACAAGTCTGACTGGTCACGTGGGAAACGGCAGACCACCTCTCCGTAAAGAACCAGGATTCGCTAGAGAAGTTTAGGCCCCGGTTCTTGAAGACCAACGTCTCGCAATCAGAGATATTGGGAAAACTGAAAATCGGTCTTAGATCAGTTCTGAAGATCTTGTGCGACGTTTTGCACACGACGGAGGTCAGCCCTCTGGGTTCCGCGACTGATCACACATCTCAGGTCATTCTACTCAGCACACAGTCACAGTTGATGCTTCCTTGGGCTTTTGTGTTATCGCCCGTGTTCTGCTGCACTGGATTCAGTAATTTCTTTGTATTTCTTCGGATGAAGAAACCATTGCGTGGTCGGCATTCTCAGAATGAGGACGAGTTGATTTCTGTGGCGGAACATATAGGCCTACTAAATAGGCAAAACGCAGATTTCTACAACCAAGCTCTTGTTAAGTCATCCAGTGTTGGCACAAATACGAGGGTGGTTTGATAAGTCTGGTAAATTTCCATGAAAGAATGAAACATTCTTGTTGCGCTCCATTGTTGGTAAGCTTGTGTATTCCAAGGATCGTGTAAAGAATTTCAACACTGTTCAGCGTATTGTTGACAGGCATCTGAATTGGTCGATGTGTCGACTGCAATTGAAAATGGATAAAACCGAGTGTCGTACTGTTGTTAAATATTTTCGTTTGAAGGGTCGAACTGCAGCACAGATCAAAACGGAACTGGATGAAGTTCACTTGGACTCTGTACCATCACTGAAGACCATTTACTTTTGGATTAATGAATTTAAGCGTGGTCGGACAAGCACCGAATACGTAGCGCACTCTGGCAGTCCAGATAAGATCTCCACAAAGAAAACCATTGACAGAGTCCATGAGACGGTAATGTAAGACCACCGAATAAAAATTAGTGAGATTGCTGAAACTGTAGGCATCTCAGCTGAGAGAGTACATAATACCCTGCACAGAGAATTGTCTACGAAGTCACGTGCGAGTTTGTTGCGCTATAGCTCACAGTCGAGCAAAAGCGGAACCAGCATAACATTGCAACAAAATGTCTGGCGATGTTTAACAGCAGTCCTCAAGATTTTTGCGCCGATTCGTGACTGTTGATGAAACCTGGATCCATCATTACACACCAGAGTCAAAACGGCGGTCAGAAAATGGTCAAAGGCTGGTGAAAGTGCACCGAATAAGACAAAGAACATTTTTCCAGCTGTTAAGATGATGGCCACTGTCTTTGGGGATTCTCAAGGTATAATCTCATAGATTAATTGGAAAAAGGCAGAACCGTAGCTCGATGACGATGATAATGTTTGGTTTGTGGGGCGCTCAGATGCGCGGTTATCAGCGGCCGTACAAATTCCCAACCTTTGCTCAGTTCAATCTCTCCACTTTCGTGAATGATGATGAAATGATGAGGACAACACAAACACCCAGTCATCTCGAGGCAGGTGAAAATCCCTGACCCCGCCGGGAAGGAAGAACGCGACCGCGAGACCAACAGCTGCGGACCCATAGCTCGAGCCTATTATGATTCATTGTTGGATCGTCTGAAACGCGTTGGCTGAGAAAGGGCCAAGGTTGGAACGTAAAAAGTGCTCCTTCAGCAGGGTAATGCATCACCCTACACATCATCGATAACAATGTGGAAACTACACGAATTGGACTTTGTATTGGTTCCCTATCCACCATATTCACCAAACGTAGCCTCAACTGAGTTCTTCCTGTTCCCTAACTTAAAATATTGGTTTGCTGGGAAGAAATTTTCATCGAGTGAGGACGTGATAGCTGAAGTCAATTAGTATTTTGCAGAGTTTGACAGCACCTCCTTTCCGATGGGATGAAGAAGATCGACGATCGCTGGACCAAGTGTATATCCCTCAAAGTGGACTATGTTAACTATAGTTCAATTCTTTTATCTTGGCGGCTCGCGCATGCCCGCCCAGACGCGGGAGATTGCTGCGTTGCCAGTTGCAGGCGCTAAGACAAGAAGCGCCATAGTATAGTTCGCAAACTTACGTTTAGGGGGGAGCGCGCAGTTTATCAAGTAAAGCCACCACGGCCGCATTAACCCTTTCGCTGCTACAGAGACGTGCTCCCCGCATTCCGTGTTGTGCGCGATTTTGTCATCACTGCACTGCTCGCCTGTGCAGACACATGGTGTTCCGACTGCTTTGACACACTTATCATTCGATTTCACAAAAACTATTTGACCCAAAAATTTGATTTTTACACATATTCTTGACTGATACCTTCCCCTCATAAATGACTTAATTTTGTTTCGATGTTCAACGCAGTTATTGTGCAGCATTAAATGTAGTAAACCGTTGCACGAAATTTTGAAGAGTTTGCAGAGGTAAAAGTCACAGCGTATACTTTCCGTATGGTCGATTTTAGTTGGCACTAGAAATTTCAAAAAATTGCGTTCAAACGAATAAAATTCATGAAGAAAGACACTTCGATATGGTTTTTAAGTAAAGAAAATATTGGCACCAAACAAGGTTTGAACTCGTAACCTTTTATTTAGCAGTCAAACACCTTAACCACTACGCTAACGTAACTCGTCATTTAACTGGATTCCTGGAGGAGTTTAAACAATCACGCAAAATACCGACACACACTGTTGGTATGACTATGAATTACTCACGTTTCGTCGAAGTACAATAGCAAATAAACAATTACCGCTGTTCTTTGTTGCGAAAAAGCGGTTAGTGAGAATGAATTTCCCTGCTATCGCCTGAATTAGGAGGCTTATTGCTTGTTTGGTTTAATTAATTAATAGAATAGAAAATGAAGCAATTGGTACAAAGAATGCTTTTTCCGAACTTTCTTTTATAGAAAGTCTGCTATCAAGACATTGCTTTTGTTCAAGTACTTTATTTATGACTGAACGTTTCTAAAACTGAAGACACTCGTCCGTGCTCTGCACTGCAGTCGAGCTCTGGCAACGTCGTTCTCTGTTCATTGGCTGACTGTGTTTTGTGACGTCAGATGCGCAGAACGAACCTAAACTCGGCCGCCGTCGTAAATGACGCGCACTTTAGGAAAGAAACATTTTTATTGCTTTTTAACCAGACTTATCAAATCACCCTCGTATGTCGCCCTTCAGGATGGATATGTAGAGAAAGTCTAACACCACCAAGGTCGCATCTGTTTTTTTTTTTCACGATGTTAATTAACACTCTAAGACTACCCATCATAGATGTAGAGAACATGGGAACGTTCCGTTCAGGTTCTGTCCATGACGCAGTAACAGAAAAGCAATGGCAGAGAGCACACCGGCCCAAGTGCTGGTACAAATGGAGACGTAGCGACGGCGGCGGTGAGCCCGCGTTCGCACCTAGCGTGGTCCCCCGCGGCCCAGCTGCGCCGCGGCTGCTGGCTGCGCCATTGTAATGCGATCCGATTCGCCGTGGGCTCCCCGCGGGGACGGGCCTTTGTCTCAATCCCCGGAGCCGTGTTCGAAATTCAAATGCTAATCTCGCCCATTCTTCTTGGCCGGCAAACAAATATAAATCTCTTTAATAATAATACTTGTAGTAATAACAGCAACACGGAGTGAGGCAGGGCACAAAAAGGACGGGCCGCTCCTTACTTCATCAGATGTGATTAATGCGTCGTTAAGCGCCGGGGCGGGGGGAATGGCGGCCATGATGGGGACATCTGCCGCTGCACCGGGGCACGAGGTTAATGGCGGACGCGCGCTGCCGCCCTTAATCCGATTTGGTATCGTATCGGTTACGCTGCCCTTCGCACCCTGCCAGTCACCACCCCTAGCCGCTAAGTACATCGCCTCCTGTTCCCTCGAGCATAGACCTACCATTCTCTCTCTGTATCACGGCGTCATTCAGATCGCTTACGACCCGTTCAAGGGCAGCTCCTTAACGGTGGACATGTGCTTCTGCACTAAAAATGCCGTATTGTACCTACGATGCAAGAGACGCGGTGGTAGAGACACTAGATTAGTACTCTTGAACAAGTGGATGAACTTCGGTACGTCGGAAGTAGAACAGATAATGGAGGAAGGCTTAGTAGGCTACATATTAATTTTTCTAGATAAATTGCAGTATTATGGGATTGATGGTTTAGTTAACCAATGGATAATGTCACATCCAACCAAAAGAATGCAGAAAGTTGTACTTATTAATTCAGTCAATATATAGTTTGGCGACGTAATTCTGACTAGTGTATGGGGTTCCTCAAGCCTCAATCTCTGGTCCACTATTCTTCTCCGTACACGTAAACGATTTTCTAATGCACAACAAACATAATGAGTTCTTTTTGAAGATGACATTAGTATTGCAATCAATCCAGGCATACATACAGAAACAGAAGAAATGATAAAAAATGTTCTTAAAAGTATCATTGACTGGTTTTCTGCAAGTTGTCTCACCCTCAGTTTTAAAAAGACACAGCACATTCAGTTCTGCATATTTATGGTACTACACCAGTGATACGTGTAAAACACGGTGAGAAAATAATAAATACAGTGAAAACTTCAAAATTCTTAGGTATCCGCATTGCTGAGAATTTAAACTAGAAAAAGCAGATTTTGGATTCCCTAAAACGCTTTAGTTCAGCCACATTTGCATATCGAATCATTGCAAATCTTGAGGAGAGACAGATCGGTAAGCTGACATATTTTGTACGTTTTCATTCAGTAACGTCATATACAGGGCTATTACAAATGATTGAAGCGATCTCAAAAATTCACTGTAGCTCCATTCATTGACATATGGTCACGACACACTACAGATACGTAGAAAAACTCATAAAGTTTTGTTCGGCTGAAGCCGCACTTCAGGTTTCTGCCGCCAGAGCGCTCGAGAGCGCAGTGAGACAAAATGGCGACAGGAGCCGAAAAAGCGTATGTCGTGCTTGAAATGCACTCGCATCAGTCAGTCATAACAGTGCAACGACACTGCAGGACGAAGTTCAACAAAGATCCACCAACTGCTAACTCCATTCGGCGATTGTATGCGCAGTTTAAAGCTTCTGGATGCTTCTGTAAGGGGAAATCAACGGGTCGGCCTGCAGTGAGCGAAGAAACGGTTGAACGTGTGTATCTGGACATGCTGGAAAATTCGCTCATGCCACAACTGGAGACCGACAGCACCGACTTCATCTTTCAACAGGATGGTGCTCCACCGCACTTCCATCATGATGTTCCGCAGTTCTTAAACAGGAGATTGGAAAACCGATGAATCGGTCGTGGTGGAGATCATGATCAGCAATTCATGTCATGGCCTCCACGCTCTCCCGACTTAACCCCATGCGATTTCTTTCTGTGGAGTTATGTGAAAGATTCAGTGTTTAAACCTCCTCTACCAAGAAACGTGCCAGAACTGCGAGCTCGCATCAACGATGCTTTCGAACTCATTGATGGGGACATGCTGCGCCGAGTGTGGGACGAACTTGACTATCGGCTTGATGTCTGCCGAATCACTAAAGGGGCACATATCGAACATTTGTGAATGCCTAAAAAAAACTTTTTGAGTTTTTGTATGTGTGTGCAAAGCATTGTGAAAATATCTCAAATAATAAAGTTATTGTAGAGCTGTGAAATCGCTTCAATCATTTGTAATAACCCTGTAGAATAATGTTCTGGGGTAACTCATCTTTAAGTATGAATGTCTTCGCTGCTCAAAAAGTTCTGTAAGGGCTCACCCACAATCATATTGTACACGTCTGTTTAACGAGTTAGGCATTGTAACTATTGCTTCACAGTATATTTATGGCCTAATGAAGTTTTTTTTTGGTATATAATCCAGTACAGTTCAAAAGGACAATGATGTACATAATTATAGTACCAGGAGGAGAAATGACATCAAAGTGAGCCATTGCCGCAAAAGATCTTCGACAGAGTGGTATATATACTGTCATTATGAAGTGCACATTCGCAGCGGACGAAATGTTAGTCTAGAAACAACATGACTCGAACACATACCCGTAAAAGTCTTACTGAACACAGCGAATATTCGAACAAAAGATAAGAAGCAAGGTACGTTCCAGGTTTTAAGCAAGAACAAAGCTACAAATTTGTTGCTAGAGATGTGCATGTTTGCGCAACACTTAGATAGTGCTCATAAGTTGCGCAGAAATCGGCACAGCAGGAATCGGAGAGGGGGGGCACGGCAAGAGTGGTAAAGGGAGCAAATACACATTGACCAAGAACCACCTGTTACCAAGAATAACAGGGTTTGACAAAAATTGTGAAAGATCTGAGAGAACTGGGAATGGACCAAGTGACATTTCTGGCTCTTGCACCCTTGTATACTTTCTTGTCATCCAAAGCGTCTTACGTGTTGGCGCAGGCAGCTGACGTCACAAAAAAGTGATATGTGTTTGCTACCGAGGAAAGCTGCCACGTATCGGTACGCACACGACACTCAAGTTCGGTGAGTTCCTGTTTTCAGCTGACGTGGAACCAGCGGAGAATTATATGTTCTCATTGGCTACAGGGATACAGTTTGTGGGCCAAAACGTGTAACTTCAATACAATGCATTAAACAAAAACGACATCAAATATAAATTTGTCAAAGGGTGAAACGTCTCTTTTGAATGTATTCATTAGGACATATATACTTATTAAAATAGTCTGTTGTACTCTTTGAATAATAAGAAATGATATGAAGACCCTGATTGACTTCGTGCGTTGTCGAGTTGCCACGAACAAAGCCGCAATAAGTATTCGGCGCCGATAGCAGTGTGGTTGGGTGCTGCTGGTAGTCGGCGAGCAATGGAGTCTAATTACATGATAGTAGAGTTTTTGTTGTTTATTGTACATGAAAATTATTGAAATGGTTCAAATGGCTCTGAGCACTATGGGACTAAACATCTGTGGTCATCAGTCCCCTAGAACTTAGAACTACTTAAACCCAACTAACCTAAGGACATCACACACATCCATGCCCGAGGCAGGATTCGAATCTGCGACCGCAGCGGTCACGCGGTTCCAGACTGTAGCGCCTAGAACCGCTCGGCCACCTGTGAGAATTTCAGAAAACGATTGCGGCAGTGTGTGGATTGTAAAGGTAGACATTTGCCAGATATACTGTTTAAATCATGTAATTAGAAACTTCCATGATTGTCCAATATGAGAAAAATAAAAATGTAAGTTTCTACGTGTACATTATTTTTTATTTAATTCCCAAATCATCAATTTGCCGCGCACCAACCTGTAGTTCGAGAACAGAAGATAGCGTACGTCAAAAGTTAGGTGATCTCTAAAGAGCTCATTTGAAGCAGGTTACAGTACGCCGTTAGTGTGTGGACAGTGCAGAACACGAGCAGGAAGGTGCGTGGTGTGAGTAGAGATGGGGCGACCGCTCACCTGCGTCTCGGTGAGGCTGAGGGACTGCGCCAGCTGCTTGCGCTCGGCGCCCACCACGTAGTGGTTCTTCTCGAAGGCGTGCTCCAGCTTGAGCAGCTGGCTGGGGCTGAACGCCGTCCGGATGCGCTTCGGCTTGCGGAACGGCTGCAGCAGGAAGCCGGGGATGTCGGGGCCTGCGGGCAGCCAAAACACCGATGTTCTCACCCCGCTGCCAGAGGAAGTGGGCGCGACACAGTTCCAAATCTGTACCAGCGCCTAAGTAGCTGCACTCGAACACCACCAACTTTTTTTTTTAATTATGCTAAATATATTTCCCTCTCAGCTGTGTTATTTATACCAACCTTCAAACTGTGCTGCAGTCTATGTAGGCAACAAAGGGAAAAACACTTACCCTATCACAACTCCCGCCATCTGGTTCTAAATGATCTGTTACAGCTCTTTTTAAACCTCTGTACTCCGGATTCCATTGTTCTACCAAGAGGTGAGCGAAGAATCCATAATGTTATTTAGGGCTATAAAGATAAATAGGACATCCTGAATATGATATGAATTAAATATAATGGAACGAAATGAATGGATTGATTGGGATGAAATCAATGAAGTATTTGGAACTGATATGTGGAAACAACACTAGTGACACTGGAAGTTTTCCGGGCAGTCTGGCCGAGCGGTTCTAGGCGCTTCGGTCTGGAACCGCGCGACCCCTACGGTCGTACATTCCAATCCTGCCTCGGGCATGGATGTGTGTGGTGTCCTTAGGTTAGTTAGGTTTAAGTAGTTCTAAGTTTTAGGGCACTGATGACCTCATACGTTAAGTCCCATAGAGCTCAGAGCCATTTTTGACTCTGGAAGTTTGAATAAGGCTGAGGTATGTGCTCAGATGGTCCAGTGATTTGGGCAGGGAATGCAGGTTTCCTGTACTCGTCTGACGCAAATTTCGAGTTGTCGCGTTTGTCTTTCCCAGTTTCTTGAAAGAAGTATAGCTTGTAGATGTATAAAATTTTCTCAGACTTCTTAATGCAAAAATTCTGGGTAAAACCTCGAGCTTTCGAGGATTTCCAACATAGTCTTCGTCAGCTGCTCCTGACAAAGACGATGGTGGTAATCGTCAAAAGCACGAGGTTTTACTGGGAATTTCCACGGCAAAAAGTCCGGCAATCATTCTTACAAGAGCATTGTAGCCAAAAACTTTGTTCTCATAGCTAGTAGATTCTCGATTGCTCAGAGCGTCCTTTACATAAATCTGAAAATGATAGTTAGGTCTATGTTTCCGAAATCATACAGGGTGGCACACGAAATGTGTTACCATTTTGTTTTTGGATATAAACTTTATTGTCAATACAATCTGAAAGGAACATATACTACGCTGAAGAGCCGTCCATGGAGATTTGTTCTAACTCAGCACATGCTCCATATGTCCACCATTTCGTTTCCTAACTTCCTTCAAACGAACACTGAAGTTAGTGATTGCCCTACAGCACATGTCTCCCGTAATTTCACTGCAAGCTTGAAGAATAAGTCTTCTGAGCTCCATTAAATCACGTGGACGTTTCGGGAAAATTTTTTTTCCTTTAGGTACCCCCAAAGAAAAAAGTCACATGGATTGAGGTTTGGACTATTGGAGTTTTTACACGAGCATTTCGACATGCGGATCATTTCACTCAGATTTCCAGGTCGCTTCAATGACGGACAAAATTGGCCCCCTAATAGTCCAGACATCAATCCAATGCCTCCTGCATTTAATGCTCCTACAGCCGCTGAGACCCTTTCATATGGGGGTGCACTGTTATTTTGAAAATTATTATCTCTTGAAATTGTAGTGAAATTTACAAGCTAAATATTAAAACAAAAAACCACTTATGAAAGCAGTGTAAAAACATTAAAGTGGTTTTCATATATCTAAAATTTTATATTAAAAAATATCCAATACTATTTTGAGCACGCCGGACCGTTATAAAAGCAGATAATTACATCTTATCACTTAACTTTTTGTTTTCGAGTTAATAATTTAAAATTTTATGAATTACATAACACAAATTAGCGATGATATTTTGGGGAAGGGAAAGAATTTTCTCTTCTAAATTCACAGATAAAATGAATAACACAGCAAGTGCAGCTGCCAACAGTTCGTTTCCATAGTCAAACCTAACGTCATTCTAACCTCTTTCTGTTCCCAAGACAATATAACTGTTAACCTTATCACTGCTTACAGGGACTGCAACTCATTACTTGCGGTTGTGACTGTTATCTTTGTGTCGTCTACAGGGTCACTTTAGCTCCATTACCCTTGACATCGCTTCAACATTCTTACAGCGACATTACTATGCAGAAAAGCGCTACAAATAACGCATCAATTTAACCACCTTTGGGAGATAGAATGGTGACGTCCGTGGCAGCCCGAGAAAAACCGGTCATAAGAAAGAAACGTTCAATCTCTCTTACACTATGTCTGGTGAGTTTAATAAATTCAGTCACAATGGCAGATGTTGAACGTTTCTTTTGTCACTGCTACAAAAAAAAAAAAAAAAAAAATAGAAAGAAAGTAGATTAACGGCTTTCCGACGATCCGCTCTTAACGGAAACGCTTATACAATACATCATTTGCTAATTTCGCTGTGAAATTTTACGTGGCTGGGAACCCGTTAACAATGGGGCACTCAATTTACGAGTTGTCGACAGCCCCTGAATACCGCAAGAGGAACGCATTATGTATCACGCAAAAGCGGAGGGTACTACCGACTCGGGGGTACGATTTCTATCGCGCCGGTAACAAGTAGGTTACATAATTATCTGATGCCGGCGAATGGTTTGTATCACCATTACTACGGGGAAATGAATGGCGCGGGCGCGTGACAGCCGGCTGTTTGCCAACACCGCCGCTAGGGGCGCTGGCGAGCGAGGCGCCCAGATTCCTATCTTACCGACGAAAACACATCCGACCATCTGACATACATTAACATTTACCGTATCGCACCCACATAAACGTTTATGGACGCGTGTCGAACGAGCCAATCAGGGCGGCGCGACACGGCCCGGCCGAAACAAAACACTCGCGAGGCACGTGCGCGCGCAACAAATGTCACCGGGACCGTACCAGGATGTTGCCGGCGGCGGGGGCGGCGTGCGCACCCCATCAGGATGCTATCAGCGGCGCAAGGACGACGCGATCCTGAGGAATGGGCGTGAAGGTGTCAACTGCCGAGCCGGGGAGCCGTCGCCCCAGCACTGCAGCGTGGACGTGTGCTCTGGCGTGGTGGACAGTGAGAAAGCGTGCCGTTTCAAAGCTTATATACTTTTTATTACAGTTACGGACCACAGAAACATTTATAGCTCAACTTACTAGCTTTGCTCGGTAAATACCATCTTCAGACCTGAACAGACCAGTATGCTAATCACATCAAGTCGGCATATTTAAAAATGGTACAGCCACAGTTATAAGACTGAACCATTTTTACACATTCCGACTCGATACGATTTGCATTGCGTTTCTGCTCTGGTCTCAAGATGTTCATTAGCGACCGAAATTAATAAATATTTTTGTACTCTATAACTGGAACAAAAAATATATAAACGTATTTCCGGATTTCTTGAAAATTTAGCTGCGACTAGATTGGAACTTGTGATGTTAATCAAGGACATAGATAACGGCCGCCAAATCTAATATAACTAACCGCTTTTATACCAGGTGATTATAACAAAACTGACTGTGTTCTGCCGGCCGTTGTGGCCCAGCGGTTCTAGGCGCTTCAGTCCGGAACCACGCTGCTTCTACGGTCGCAGGTTCGAATCCTGCCTCGGGCATGGATGTGTGTGTTGTCCTTAGGTTAGTTAGGTTTAAGTAGTTCCAAGTTTGTAAGTAGGCTGTTTAGGGTTTTATGTTGGTAACGCCACGTAGCGCTCTGTATGAAAATCACTGACTGTGCTGTGTGCAGTCTGTGGCTGGTTAGCATTGTTGCAATATTCGCTATTGTAGTGTTGGGCAGTTGGATGTGAACAGCGCGTAGCGTTGCACGGTTGGAGGTGAGCTGCCAGCAGTGGTGGATGTGGGGAGATAGATGGCAGAGTTTTGAGAGCGGATGATCTGGACGTGTGTCCATCAGAGATAGTAAATTTGTAAGACTGGATGTCATGAACTGATATATATATATATATTATGACTTTTGAACAGTGTTAAGGTAAATACATTGTTTGTTCTCTATCGAAATCTTTCATTTGCTAACTACGCCTATCAGTAGTTAGTGCCTTCAGTAGTTTGAATCTTTTATTTAGCTGGCAGTATTGGCGCTCGCTGTATTGCAGTGGTTCGAGTAAGGAAGATTTTTGTGAGGTAAGTGATTCATGAAGAGTATATGTTATTGTTAGCCAGGGCCATTCTTTTGTAGGGATTATTGAAAGTCAGATTGCGTTGGGCTAAAAATATTGTGTGTCAGTTTAGTGATGATCAGAATAAGTAAGAGGGAAAAGTCTAAGTACGTTCAGTTTTGCTCATCTGTTTGAAAATCAAATAACGTAAGGGGTTTATCAGTACAATCATTCATAAATTTTTCAAAGGGGACGTTTCAAGTTCTAGGGGACTGATGACCTCAGAAGTTAAGTCCCATAGTGCTTAGAGCCCTTTGAACCATTTGAACTAAACTTTACGATTATTTAGTAGCAATGTAACATTTTACAACCTTTAGTGGACTTAGGGCTATAGTTTGTTGGATGTCGCTAAGTGCTCTCATTATGAAACACTGGATGAATATAGTCCAGATAATTTGCGCTCAACTTTGAGGAAAAGTAAGTTTTTCACACATATCGATGTTTATGATGCCATATCTCCTGAACTATGTATCGTACGATGATATAATTTCGCAGGTACATTCGGCAATATACGTGGCTGCCTTAAAAATGTATCGCGAATAGAGTTAATGATAAAGGAGAAATTAATTAAAACGCCATGCCCGATATTGAAGTTTCACAGTGCGCCATTTTGAGTAAAAGCTAGTTTTCGATGCATCTTTCTATGAAATCATCTCTCTTGAACTATGTGTCGCACGATAATGTAATAATTACAAAATGATTTTGCAGGTGCAGTCAGTGGTATATGTGGATACTAGAGATGGGCAAACTGAAACACATAACTGTTTCGAAACAAATGAAACAGTACAATGTAATGTTTCGATACGCCGTTTCGAAACAGTGAAACAGTTTGTGTTTTATAATTTAATAAACCTACACATTTTATCATCTTGAATGTCTACTGTATACGTATGTCCATATAAACACAAATGAGTCGCGAGAGCGCTAATCATATCGCAGAAAGTATGAAACTATCACTTAGGCGTTTTGGCAGTTCCGTATTTCATGCAGCAAATGCGCTGCTTTCGTGTCGTGTCACTTTCATACTTTGTAATTGGCTGAGGACAGCCATAGCTGAAGACAGAAGAACCACCACGAACGGAACTGGAGGAGGGAGCAAACTGCAGAAACAACGGACATGCTACTGGGATTCCCACATTCCGTTAGTATGGGTAATAAACTCATCCTGGTAATTTCCATGCACACAAAGGGAATCATTGTGGATATTAGGCACAGTGACTATAGACTCACAACTAATGCCAAATAATTCGAATAAATAACAAAATATAACAGAAAAAAATTTTGTCTTTCAAGGTGTTTCGAACCGTTACTATAAATGCACCATGCTTCCCTTCCTGTTCACCATTACACTATCACTGATATGTCAAACAAATGGTTCAAATGGCTCTGAGCACTATGGGACTCAACTGCTGTGGTCATCAGTCCCCTAGAACTTAGAACTAATTAAACCTAACTAACCTAAGGACATCACACACATCCATGCCCGAGGCAGGATTCGAACCTGCGACCGTAGCAGCAGCGCGGCTCCGGACTGGAGCGCCTAGAACCGTACGACCACCGCGGTCGGCTATATTTTATCGCCTCACATAAATGTTATTACGTTTTTGCTCACATTATGTGGCTGCATGAGTACAGTGACTGTACAATGACAAATAAAAGAACCCTAGACCGCTGCCATTGATAGAGTTTGTTGATATTCAAGTTTTTTAGTGAAGCATCCTGTTTAAGAGCTACACAATGAGGGGACAAAAGTCATGGGATAGCGATGTGCACATATACAGATGGCGGTACTATCACGTACACAGCATATAAAAGGGCAGTGTATTGACGCAGCTGTCATTTTACTCAGGTGATTCATGTGGAAACATTTCCGACACGATTATGGCCACACGACGAGAATTAACAGACTTTGAACGCGGTATGGTAGTTGGAGTTAGACGTATGGGACATTCCATTTCGGAAATCGTTAGGGAATTCAGTATTATGAGATCCACAGTGTCAAGAGTGTGTCGAGAATACCAAATTTCAGGCATTACCTCTCTTCGAAAGATTAACAAATGGCCGACGGCGTTCACTTAACGACCGAGAGCAGCGGCGTTTGTGTAGAGGTGTCAGTGCTAATAGACTAGCAACACTGCGTGAAATAACCGCAGAAATCAATGTGGAACGTACGACGAACGTATCCGTTAGAGCAGTGCGGTGAAATCCGGCGTTAGTTGTCTGTGGGAGCAGACGACCGACGCGAGTATGTTGGACAACAGCGCGACATCGCCTAGAGCGCCTCTCTTGGGCTTGTGACCATATAGGTTGGACCATAGACGATTGGACAAGCGTGGCCTGATCAGATGAGTTCCGATTTCAGTTGGTAAGAGCTAATGGCAGGGATCGAGTGTGGAGTTGACCCAGAAAAGCCATGGATCCAAGTTGTCAACAAGGCACTGTGCAAGCCGGTCATGGTTTTATGATGGCCTGTGATGTGTTTACATGGAATGGGATGGATCCCGTGGTCCAACTGAACCGATCATTGACTGGAAATGGTTTTGTCCGGCTACTTAGAGGCCTTTTGCACCCATTGATGGACTTTTTTGTTCCCAAACAACAATGGAATTTTTGTGGATGATAATGCGCGATCTCACCGGGCGACAACTGTTCGCGATTGGGTTGAAGAACTTTCTGGGCAATTCGAGCGAATGACTTGGCCACCCGGATCGCCCAGCACGGAAGGGAATCAAGTGCTCAGTTCCCACAGAGTACTGCACCGGCAACACTTTCGCAATTATGAACGGTTATTGACGCAACATGGCTCAGTATTTCTACAGGAGACGTCCAACGACTTGTGGTGTCCACGCCGCATCGAGTTGCTGCTCTACGCCGATCAAAAGCAGGTCCAACACGATTTTAGGAGGTACCCCATGTCAGTGTGCTTTTTACATGTTTTGTATTGTAACAGTGCTGAATTGAAGTTGATGAAGAAGAATACCTGTACTGAGTTCATGTTTTCCTGTCCAAGCAGTAACGAGAGACATGTTTTCTGTGTATCTTGTATTCTGATCTGATCGCTTCATTTTCTCCTTCCGTTTCCAGACGCTCGCATCGAGTCTGACGAAACCGACGCCCACTCGGCGTTGGGCAATGCAAATCGTTATTGCAACGTCTGTTATCTGTAGCGGTAACGTCTCTATAGAACCGCAAGAATGCCATGCTCCAACGACCTGCTGTTAAGTACAGGCGTATTCCCTTGTTCTTCGAACACTTTATTGGCTTGTGATTTATCTGCAGCACACAAACGCGAAACGACACCACATTGTTTGTAGAATAGGAGGTAGATACAGGAAACTAAAACCGTTCTTCTGGACAGAAAGTAGAGATGATGTTTATGAACACACTGAGAAAACTCATTCCGTAGCTGTCTCATTTTTACCGCTTGTATCCTCAGTTCAAAACGGACGGGACCGTACATGAACAGAGACATGCAGAACACTTTTTAATTTTTGTTTATACTAACTTGTTTCAAGATAACCTCTAACGAGGCTATTAACGTGACTCAAGACTGTAATGGTCTGCAATGATATGCAGACGGAATGTTGTTGCGTTACCTGGTGGAGAAAGATCGCATCTGACGGCGCAGAAAGTCAAGGACAGACTGCACTTGTCTGAACCCGTACATGCTTCCAAGCAGAAGATAGTTATCAGAGAAATGAGAACAAGTCTGGCACTTGAACATAATAAATGTACACACCGTTTACTGCAACCCGAAAGAGACATGAAACCTAGAAGTTTCACGCTAAATATGCTAGTCTACAAACCAGATACTCGAAAATGAACTGATTTACAAAAGTAGATAAGAACACGCTACGAAAAGAGCAATGTTGCCTCGGAAGACAAACCCCAAAACGAGTAAAACAGTTTAGACGCCCGTAAACACAGAAAATTTCAAAGGAGGACTATTCTGAATTGCGATAGAAGGGAGTATTGACGTATAGCAAAAGGAGTTGGAGTTCAAGACAACGCTGAAAAGATGCGGACATCTCACTCGCGTACTTGCCGTATTAAGTGATAGTGGACAAGGATCAGAAGCCAACAACCGAACACACTTTGTAGACACTTGAGTGAGAACGATGTAACGTGTAATGACTGTATAACAAATACTTCCTAATTTCCATATGTTTCATTCCCAAAATATCTTAGTGATCTGTTTTGTCTATTTCTTGAACTCATTGAATACTAACATGAACTGACGCTCACAGACGACAACAGTGCGTATATAACAGTGCGTATATCCCGTGTAAAATCTATGTTCTGGTTTCAAAGCCTTCTTCCGACAGTAAGAGACTGGAACATAACTACACTGTTAATCGGAAAAGAGCCAGAAAAAATTCATCAGAGCCTCTGGAACAAGGAGCGGGTGGCGCAGATATTTTTTCGACTACTTCATACCACTTGCGTCTTCTCTTTTTACATCAAATATTTAACGCATTAACTCATTTGCAAAGTAACCAAACGGGCGGAGTTCGATTCTTTAAAGAATCGTGGGTTTACGGGTCGACTCCAATAATCATTTTTCAAAGATAATATCGATACCTCAAGTTAGTGATACTTTTCTTTCGACAGTTTTACAAGCACAGTAGTTTTCTTACGATACTTTTCATGAGTCAAATATCGACACTTGTCGTTCTACGCCTGTACCCAACAAGGCCCTAGGAGTAGACAACATTCTATTAGAACTACTGACGGCCTTGGGAGAGCCAGTCCTGACAAAACTGTACCATCTGGTGAGCAAGATGTATGAGACAGGTGGAATACCCTCGGACTTCAAGAAGAATATAATAATTCCAATTCCAAAGAAAGCAGATGTTGACAGATGTGAAGATTATCGAACTCTCAGTTTAGTAAGTCACGGGTGCAAAATACTAACGCGAATTCTTTACAGGGGAATGGAAAAACTGGTAGAAGCCGACCTCGGGGAAGATCACTTTGGATTCCGTAGAAATATTGGAACACGTGAGGCAATACTGACCCTACGACTTATCTTAGAAAATAGATTAAAGAAAGGCAAACCTACGCTTCTAGCATTTGTAGACTTAGTGAAAACTTTTCACAATGTTGACTGGAATACTCTCTTTCAAATTACAAATGTGGCAGGGGTAAAATACAGGGAGCGAAAGGCTATTTACAATTTGTACAGCAACCAGATGGGAGTTATAAGGGTCGAGGGACATGAAAGGGAAGCAGTGGTTGGGAAAGGAGTGAGACAGGGTTGTAGCCTCTCCCCGATGCTATTCAATCTGTATATTGACCAAGAAGTAAAGGAAACAAAAGAAAAATTCAGAATAGGTGTTAAAATCTATGGAGAAGAAATAAAAACTCTGAGGTTCGCCGATGACATTGTAATTCTGTCAGATACAGTAAATGACTTGGAAGAGCAGTTGGACAGTGTCTTGAAAGGAGGATATAAGATAAACATCAACAAAAGCAAAATGAGGATCATGGAATGTAGTCGAATTAAGCCGGGTGATGCTGAGGGAATTCGATTAGGAAATGAGGCACTTAAAGTAGTAAAGGAGTTTTGCTATTTGGGAAGCAAAATAATGATGGTCGAAGTAAAGAGGATATAAAATGTAGACTGGCAATGGCAAGGAAAGCGCTTCTGAAGAAGAAGAAGATAAATTTGTTAACATCGAGTATAGATTTAAGTGTCAGGAAGTCGTTTCTGAAAGTATTTGTATGGAGTGTAGCAATGTATGGAAGTGAAACATGGATAGTTTGGACAAGAATAGAATAGACGCCGGCCGCGGTGGTCGTGCGGTTCTAGGCGCTTCAGTCTGGAGCCGCGGGACTGCTACGGTCGCAGGTTCGAATCCTAACTCGGGCATGGATGTGTGTGATGTCCTTAGGTTAGTTAGGTTTAAGTAGTTCTAAGTTCTAGGGGACTGATGACCTAAGATGTTAAGTCCCATAGTGCTCAGAGCCATTAGAATAGACGCTTTCGAAATGTGGTGCTACAGAACAATGCTGAAGATTAGAGGGGTAGATCACATAACTAATGAAGAGGTATTGAACAGTGTTGGGGAGAAGAGGAGTTTGTGGCACAACTTGACAAGAAGAAGGGACCGGTTGGTAGGACATGTTCTGAGGCATCAAGGGATCACAAATTTAGCATTGGAGGGCAGCGTGGAGGGTAAAAATCGTAGAGGGAGTCCAAGAGATGAATACGGTAAGCAGATTCAGAAGGATGTAGGTTGCTGTAAGTACTGGGAGATCAAGAAGCTTGCACAGGATAGAGTAGCATGGAGCGCTGCATCAAACCAGTCTCAGGACTGAAGACCTCAACAACGCAGGAGTTGTAGAGTTGGGAGTGGTAGTGGAGGAAGGCGGGAGGGGGGAGGGAGCGTATGAAACAACACTACAGCCGACACCTAGAGTTTAGTGAACGGTACAGATCTTGCACACTAGGTTCCTCTTCGACGACCCTCTCCGGTTTCGAGTCCCACGTGCTGCGCAGTCCCGCCGCGGCCGTGCCTGGGGGCTCACCGGCGGGTAATTGTTTGATTGTCGTGTGCCGGCTCGCTCACGGCGCACAAACAGCGCACGCACGCACGCACGCGATGCCGCCTCGCCGGCTCCCTGCCGCCTGCACGCTCGGCCCATCGGCTCGGACGGCGAAAAACACTTAATAAGCCGCTATCAAATAATTTCCCCTCGTCCGCGCTACACCGGGACAGGCTACCGGAGAGAACTTTTGTCCGGCGCGTAATTGCGGTGCGCCGGACAACCAGTTCCTCCGTAATTAAATAATTGTCTCTGCTTTAGGGAAGAAATGAATACACTAATTGGCGTTTGGTTTACCGCACGTAATTAGCGCCGTGTTGATACTTTATCTCCAGTGTGTCTGAAACCAAACACACACGGCTGCTCACGCTACACCTTTTTGCTGCTTGTGATACCTCTCCTTCGGAAGCCAAGATATACTTCGTCACTTATTAACAAAGTAGAAGAAATATTCTTTGTTCCCTGATTGGCCGTTTCCTGTACTACTGCTTCTGTCTGCTACCATTCGTTCTGTGCGTGATATGTCATGTCATCAAAGACGGAGATTTAAATGTAGCCAAGGTATTAAGCAAACAGAAGAGACGACAGACGTCGGAATTTGCGTTTATCTCAGAACGACTGCTCGATAGTTTCTCTAAAGTAGTCCGTGTGGATAATACATAGGTATTCAGATGTTCACCCGTGTGCTTTGCCAGCGTATCAGGATCGCTCTAAATGGTGGAATTGTGAGGTTACGAGATTTTCCGCCATTTTATTGGTTCAAATGGTTCAAATGGCTCTGAGCATTATGGGACTTAACTTCTATGGTCATCAGTCCCCTAGAACTTAGAACTACTTAAACCTAACCAACCTAAGGACGTCACACAACACCCAGTCATCACGAGGCACAGAAAATCCCTGACCCCGCTGGGAATCGAACCCGGGAGCCCGGGCGTGGGAAGCGAGAACGCTACCGCACGGCCACGAGCTGCGGACTTTTATTGGTAAGAATCTCAAAAAAAGGATGATTAATAGGACAATCTCATACTAGCTTGACACATAATTGAACAAGCGTACATAATTGAGCGTTTAGGTAAAGCTGAGTAGATTGGTCATTTAGAGGGTTACTGCTGTCTTCATTACAAATGAAGGTTTATTACGGAGCACGTTCTGTTCTGGTTCTTCTACTTATTTGCCAGAGACATTCCTTATGGGCTGCGTGCGTCGACAAGAAATGTCTGTAGCTCTGTACCTGACGCCACCCGGCTGGTCCAGGCGGAGGTTCGAGTCCTCCCTCGGGCATGGGTGTGTGTGTTTGTCCTTAGGATAGTTTAGGTTAAGTAGTGTGTAAGCTTAGGGACCGTTGAACTTAGCAGTTAAGTTCCATAACATTTCACACACATTTGAACATTTTTTTGACGTCACCGCACGTGCAGCTAAATTCACTCTTGAGCCGTACGCGGCTCCATGGAATATCAACGACTTGAACATATACATAGCAATAATGTCACCATATGTGGTATAAAACATTTTCGGACTTATTGCGGCTTCGATTCAGGTGAAACCTGAGCATTCAACGTTTGTGTTCCGAAAGGCTTAAGATTCAGCGATTATTACACTATGGTTCATGCAAAATTCTACGAAGTGGCGCGGTGTATTCTTCTATTTCTTATTTCCTCTCTCTCTCTCTCTCTCTCTCTCTCTCTCTCTCTCCCTCCCTCCCCCCCCCCCCCCCCTTCGTCGATGTTCTTCTAATATTTTTGCTTCTCTTATTTTCTTTACGACTCAGTTCAAGTCCACCATCGCAAATTTTCATTTCCCTTTCAATCGCGGCAAGCAATTTTGAATGTCTTTCTCATTTAATTCAAGGTCGATTAGGTAATTAGAGAGAGATAACGGTGCAGATTTCTTGGGCAATGTTTTTTTTTTCAAAGTATTTCGAATGAGAGTGACTGGGCATACTGTGCTCTTTCTACGTTTATTTCCTTTCATTTAACATGGTGCTGGTTGGGTTGTTTTTTGGGAAGGAGACCAGACAGCGAGGTCATCGGTCTCATCGGATTAGGGAAGGAAGTCGGCTGTGCCCTTTCAGAGGAACCATCCCGGCATTTGCCTGAAGCGATTTAGGGAAATCAAGGGAAACCTAAATCAGGATGGCCGGACGTGGGATTGAACCATCGTCGGCCTCCCGAATGCGAGTCCAGTGTGCTAGCCACTGCACCATCTCGCTCGGTCATGGTGCTGGGTGCTGGGATGGCTTGTTTTCTGGGCTATTTTGGTGTGCGTGGGAAAACACAGCGCACTGAATGTGAGACAGATCAGGCGGAGAATGCTTAAAAAAAAAAAAAAAAAAAAGAAAGAAAGAAAGGTTGTTTGCCGTCAGTGCAGCCTGGAGCCTCTGATGCCTGTGTTTGCGAAAGTCGGGACGGACGACAAGGGGTTGCCTGTTATTGTGTGTTTACAACCTGTTCTCTGCCCAGTGACCGAACTGTGGCCATAAGGCCACGCTAGCAGCAGTAGATCGTTGCTTTCTCATATTTTAGTGGGAGCTTTTTGTAGATAAGCATTGCTCGCTTTCCGAAAGGATCATGGCTTGCAGAAAGTAACAGTCTAGCCTCGTGAATTGCTTTCCGGATTCAGAGGACCTCTGACGCAATGATAGTGCTAGGCGCAAAAATGTGCAATTGGTAAATTAGTGACACCATGCAGACCGAGCGGAGGCGGACGATTTTTAGAAGCAAGAAGGTGTTTTGTCATGTGATTGGCATTGTACCAGGACTCGTTGTCTTGGTGGGATTTAGTATGCTAGAAGGATCCACGCTATTGGATCGACGTGTATGCATTTTTCGCTATTAGCGGGCATGCGATGCTTGATGAGAAATGATAACAGGGCATTGGAATCAATGAAAATTTGAGGCGTCAGTGGTTACGGAGAGAGCGGAACAGAGAAGATGTGGTGCAGTGCGCGTCTTGTGAATAACAGCCGTTTATGTTGGAGACCGAGATCAGCGCACAACTTAAAGAGACGAGTTGGGTCCAGAGTTGCGGCAACAGCAATGTGCCCTCGGCTTCTCTATGGCAGAGCGATCTTCACAACAACAGTGTTCAGCACTTCAGCACGGTTGTCCGTGAATAATTATGGTGAACATAAGTAGCAGCATCGGCGTAGTTGGGGGATATCTTGATCCGCAGTTGCAGATATTTTAACCACCGCCTGTTCAAAATGGCTCTGAGCACTATGGGACTTAACTTCTGAGGTCATCAGTCCCATAGAACTTAGAACTACTTAAACCTAACTAACCTAAGGACCTGCGACCGTAGGATTCGAACCTGCGACCATAGAGGTCACGCGGTTCCACACTATAGCGCCTAGAACCGCTCGGCCACTCCAGCCGGCTACCATCGCCTGTCTCAGGACCACTATTCCTGCGCTGAGTGTTTGAGCTTTTTGGTTGACCAGCAGGCAAACAATAATTGGTTTCGTTTCACGTTAATGAACTTTGGGATTCGTCTTCAGATAGATACAGGCGTCAGGAGCACATGCTTTTACTATTCATTCAAGTAACTCGGCGAATCAATAGAAATCCAATAATCAGAGATTATGTGTATAGATTTTACAAACCACTCCACAGTTTTTCATTATCTGCTCAGGAATATGTTTACTGAATAAGCCAGTGTGTTAACTGAAGGACTGTTCCTGTTAGACACCTTCTATTCACATTAAAATATTCTACAGCTAAGGCCTTACAAAACCGCGTTATCCATCAAAGTTATGTATAATGAAATCTATAGCTAAAGATCTTAAAGGCGTGGCCGGCTTACAGTACATCTACATCTACATGAATACTCTGCAAATCACATTAAGTGCCTGGCAGAGGGTTCATCGAACCACCTTCACAATTCTCTATTATTCCAATCTCGTATTGCGCACGGAAAGAACGAACACCTATACCTTTTCGTACGAGCTCTGATTTCCCTTATTTTATTGTGGTTCCTCCATATGTAGGTCGGTGTCAACAAAATATATTCGCATTCAGAGGAGAAAGTTGGTGATTGGAATTTCGTGGGAAGATTCTGTCGCAAAGAAAAACGCCTTTCTTTTAATGATGTCCAGCCCAAATCGTGTATCATTTCTGTGATACACTCTCCCATATTTCGCGATAATACAAAACGTGTTGCCTTGCCTTTCTTTGAACTTTTTCTATCTACTCCGTCAGTCCTACCTAGTAAGGATCCCACACAGCGCAGTAGTATCCTAAAAGAAGACGGACAAGCGTAGTGTAGGCAGTCTTCTTAGTAGGTGTGTTGCATTTTCTAAGTGTCCTGCCAATAAAACGCAGTCTTTGGTTAGCCTTCCCCACAACATTTTCTATGTGTCCCTTCCAATTTAAGTTGTTCGTAATTGTAATACTTAGGTATTTACACTACTGGCCATTAAAATTGCTACACCACGAAGATGACGTGCTACAGACGCGAAATTGAACCGACTGGAAGAAGATGCTGTGACATGCAAATGATTAGCTTTTCAGAGCATTCACACAAAGTTGGCGCCGGTGGCGACACCTACATCGTGCTGACATGAGGAAAGTTTCCAACCGATTTCTCATATACAAACAGCAGCTGACCGGCGTTGCCTGGTGAAACGTTGTTGTGATGCCTCGTGTAAGGAGGAGAAATGCGTACCACCGTGTTTCCGACTTTGATAAAGGTCGGATTGTAGCCTATCGCGATTACCGTTTATCGTATCGCGACATTGCTACTCGCGTTGTTCGAGATCCAATGAATGTTAGCAGAATATGGAATCGGTGGGTTCAGGGGGGTAATACGGAACGCCGTGCTGGATCCCAACGGCCTCGTATCACTAGCAGTCGAGATGACAGGCATCTTATCCGCACGGTTGTAACAGATCGTGCAGCCACGTCTCGATCCCTGAGTCAACAGATGGGGACGTTTGCAAGGCAGCAACCATATGCACGAACAGTTCGACGACGTTTGCAGCAGCATGGACTATCAGCTCAGAGACCATGGCCGCGGTTACCCTTGACGCTGCATCACAGACAGGAGCGCCTGCGATGGTGTACTCAACAACGAAGCTGGGTACACGAATGGCAAAACGTCATTTTTTCGGATGAATCCAGATTCTGTTTACAGCATCAGGATGGTTGCATCCGTGTTTGGCGACATCTCGATGAACGCACATTGGAAGCGTGTATTCGTCATCACCATACTGGCGTAATACCCGGCGTGATGGTATGTGGTGCCATTGGTTACAGGTCTCGGTCACCTCTTGTTCGCATTGACAGCACTTTGAACAGTGGACGTTACATTTCAGATGTGTTACGACCCGTGGCTCTACCCTTCATTCGATCCCTGCGAAACCCTACATTTCAGCAAGATAATGCACGACCGCATTTTGCAGGTCCTGTACGGGCCTTTCTGGATACAGAAAATGTTCGATTGCTGCCCTCGCCAGCACATTCTCCAGATCTCTCACCAGTTGAAAACGTCTGGTCAATGGTGGCCGAGCAACTGGCTCGTCAGAATATGCCAGTCACTACTCTTGATGAACTGTGGTATCGTGTTGAAGCTGCATGGGCAGCTGTACCTGTACACGCCATCCAAACTCTGTTTGACTCAATGCCCAGGCGTATCAAGGCCGTCATTACGGCCAGAGGTGGTTGTTCTGGATACTGATTTCTCAGGATCTATGCACCCAAATTGCGTGAAAATGTAATCACATGTCAGTTCTAGTATAATATATGTGTCCAATGAATACCCGTTTATCATCTGCATTTCTTCTTTGTGTAGAAATTTTAATGGCCAGTAGCCTACTGTATGTTCATTGTGTTAACTGAATGACTGTTTCTGTTAGGCCTTACAAAATCGCGTTATCCATTAAAGTTGTGTATAATAAAATCTATAGCTAAATATCTTAAAGGCGTGGCCGACTTGCAGTAGTCTGGGTCGGGGTAAATTTCGCACGCAGGGGGTTTCACGCCTTAACTATCTCAATTATTTCCTTTACCTCGTCATGCGTCGTTTTCAGTCCTTTCGTCCCCTGCGGACCTAACTGAGGTATAAACTGTGAACCGGTACGGAGGTCCTGAGGGTGGACGTCGCCCTCCCCCGGAAGCCGCGGCGCGCCTTCTCCGTCCCGGCCCCATTAATCGCGCACGCCTGCGGTCATTAGGGGGCGCGCATTGTTCGGCCGCTATCGGAAGATCGGCCGCGGGGGGCCGCCGCGGTACAGCGCCGCTCGCCGCCTCCGCAGCGGACCGAGCCGCCACCTGCACCACCACCACACATCCGTAGCTCCTCAAAGCCCGCTTCACTGCGCTCTTTCAGCCGGCATGAGGCGAACGAGTCTATCGCCAACGACACCCATAGCGGCGATACCTTCTCAACACCAACACATTCGGAAATACGAGGCGTGTTTTTTAAGTAGTACCGTTTTGAAATTGAAAAATGACGTGCTAAGATATCTCAATAATTTTATTTTTACATCAAAGCCTGTACCTTAATCTACTTTTCTACATAATTTCCAGTGGCCAAGCGGTTAAAGGCGCTACAGCCTGGAACCGCGCGACTGCTGCGGTCGCAGGTTCGAATCCTGCCTTGGGCATGGATGTGTGTGATGTCCTTAGGTTAGTTAGGTTTAAGTAATTCTAAGTTCTAGGGGACTGATGACCTTAGAAGTTAAGTCCCATAGTGCTCAGAGCCATTTGAGCCATTTTTACATAATTTCCGTCAATATTGAGGAACTTGTCATGACATTGTACGAGATGCATAAAAGTTCTAAGGCCTCCGATTTTTTTTCTCCGGACTGGAAAGAGATAGAAACATGCGCACTGTTTTAAAATGAGGCCGCGCTCATTGTCAACACGTCCCAGAGATGGCAGCACCGTACGGCAGATGGAATTTTACCGCCAGCGGCGAGAATGAGAACTGTTTTAAATACTTAAAATGGCGACGTTTTCCTTACTTGAACAGTGTGCAATCATTCGTTTTCTGAATTTGCGTGGTGTGAAACCAATTGAAATTCATCGACAGTTGAAGGAGACCTGTGGTGATGGAGTTATGGATGTGTCGAAAGTGTGTTCGTGGGTGCGACAGTTTAATGAAGGCAGAACATCGTGTGACAACAAACCGAACAACCTCGGGCTCGCACAAGCCGGTCTGACGACATGACCGAGAAAGTGGAGAGAATTGTTTTGGGGGATCGCCGAATGACTGTTGAACAGATCGCCTACAGAGTTGGCATTTCTGTGGGTTCTGTGCACACAATCCTGCATGACGACCTGAAAATGCGAAAAGTGTCATCCAGGTGGGTGTCACGAATGCTGATGGACGACCACACGGCTGCCCGTGTGGCATGTTTCCAAGCAATGTTGACGCGCAACGACAGCATGAATGGGACTTTCTTTTCGTCGGTTGTGACAATGTATGAGACGTGGATGCCATTTTTCAATCCAGAAACAAAGCGCCAGTCAGCTCAATGGAAGCTCACAGATTCACCGCGACCAAAAAAATTTCGGGTAACCGCCAGTGCTGAAAAAATGATGGTGTCCATGTTCTGGGACAGCGAGGGCGTAATCCTTACCCATTGCGTTCCAAAGGGCACTACGGTAATAGGTGCATCCTACGAAAATGTTTTGAAGAACAAATTACTTCCTGCACTGCAACAAAAACGTCTGGGAAGGGCTGCGCGTGTGCTTTTTCACCAGGACAATGCACCCGCACATCGAGCTAACGTTACGCAACAGTTTCTTCGTGATAACAACTTTGAAGTGATTCCTCATGCTCGCTGCTCACCTGACCTGGCTCCTAGTGACTTTTGGCTTTTTCCAACAATGAAAGACACTCTCCGTGGCCGCACATTCACCAGCCGTGCTGCTATTGCCTCAGCGATTTTCCAGTGGTCAAAACAGACTCCTAAAGAAGCCTTCGCCGCTGCCATGGAATCATGGCGTCAGCGTTGTGAAAAATGTGTACGTCTGCAGGGCGATTACGTCGAGAAGTAACGCCAGTTTCATCGATTTCGGGTGAGCAGTTAATTAGAAAAAATATCGGAGGCCGTAGAACTTGAATGCACCTCGTACCAGTTTTCGAATACCCTCCTCATAGAAGTCTGCCGCGTGACTTGCTAACCACTCATCACCACTGTTTTGACTTCGTCATCGTCTTGTTGACGCTGGCCGACCAGGTGTTTCTTCAAGTACAGGAACAGATGGTAGTCACTGGGCGCAAGATTGGGGCTGTACGGGCAATGAGCTAGAGTTTCCCATCGAAAAGATGTGATGAGATCTTTGGTCTGATTCGCCACATGCAGACAGGTATTGTCTTGCAGCAAAACGATGCCCTTGCTCAACTTCCGTGGACTGTTGCTTTGATCCTGGTGTGACGTAGGCCACCCGTGTTTCATCATCCGTAACAATGTGGCTTGAGAAATCATCACCGTCGTTGTGGTTCCGCTCAAGGAAAGTCAATGCACTGCCTAAACGTTTGCTTTTGTTCACATCCGTCAACATTTTCGGTACCCAACGTGCGCATAATTTTCGGTAATTCAAGTTCTCGGTCACAATGCCATACAAAACACTACGAGAAACATTAGGAAAGTCATCCCGAAAGGAGGAAATCGTAAAGCGTCGATTTTCTATCACCTTATTGTCCACTTCCTGCACCAAACTTTCATTAACGACCGAAGGACGCCCACTCCGTTGTTCATTACGCACATTTGTGCGGCCATCTTTAAATGCTCTCAACCACTTTCTTACCATTCCATCACTCATAATGTTTTCTCTCTAAACTGCACAGATCTCACGATGAATATCGATCGCTTTTAGGCCTTTAGCACTAAGAAATCTTATAACAGCCCGTACTTCACAGTTGGCGGGACTCACGATTATCAGAGGCATTTTAAACACTCAGTACACAACGGAAACAAGTAAGAATCAGACTGTAATGGCGTCAGTGCATAGATTAAGGTACAGCCTTTCATGTAAAAATAAAATTATTGAGATATCTTAGCACGTCTTTTTTTAATTTCAAAACGGTACTTACTTAAAAAACACGCATCGTACTTTTTCGAATTTAGTTACACGCGCGCCAGTGTGTCAAATACATCATATCTTCTTAACAAGTAGATGTAAGAAATCGTGACATAAGACGGCACATGGAAACACCGCTGAAGGTAGGCAACCACCACAGATGAGATGGACAGCACCGAGACGAAACATTCATAAAACGTACCCACCCTCGCGGGTGGCCTCACAATGCTATCTGACTGTCAACGATACATTCAAAAGACAAAAAGAACGACCAACAACGAAGGAACTACGCGAATTCATCACGAATTGATATTCATATAGGTATCGGCGGAAAATGCAAAATTGTGAACTGGCCGATGGATAAATGTGTGACGCTGCAGTGCAATTGCACCGCGCAGCTTGCAGTGATAGTAAACAGGAGACATTCTGATACCAGGGCATAAAGTCTTCGCGAATTTCACTACGTGCACTCAGCTGGACAGTATGCCTTGCTGACGGGAGCGTGTACAATATACGCAGATGTCAGCGTTTGAAGGAGGGCGGGTAGCTGGGTTCAAATAAAACGGTTGGAGAAATGGGGGAATCGCTCGACATTTGAGTAGGAGCGAAGCCACTATTCGACGATGTTGACAGGAATGGATGACCTACGGCTGAACACAGTGTCAAGAATGAAGTCGCCGACCTGGAGAGAAAACAGAATGTGGCGACTGAGCAGTCGTCAGAAAGGCACTCACAGCTCTGGATACATCATTATCATCGATCCCACGTACAACTGATGCTTCAGGGAGCACAATGACCATTAATAGGCAGCTCACGGAAAGGGGGATGAGCTCAATCCGTCCCTCGTGGCGACTACCACTGACCTCTGCACACCGACAAGCTCGTTTGCATAGGACTCGCAGATTTCTCAGATTTCAGTGACATGAGACATTGAAACATAGGAGTGAAGCCCCTATAGAGCTGACTGCAAAACACAATTTTGTTTTCAGTTCAGTCGCACACTTTCACAGCTAAACATTGTTTCAACGTTTAAGACATCATCACGTAGCTAGCTAGTCCTATTGTGGCTCTTGAACCGTCGATAAAGCTATGATAAAACGTGTCCCAAACGCACTAGACTGTTTTCTATTTGATCTGTCCAACTTTATGGGTCATATCCAATAGAAGACGTATAAGGAAATTACATCGCGTTGAACATCTTTTCTGTTAGATCTATCCAACTGTACGGATTGTACACAACAGAAGACGTACAATGAAATTATATCGTGGTGAGCATCTTAGAGACAACTGTCTAACACTAGAGACTTTAGACTGTCTGCCTGTTTCACGGGTACATCATCCGGTACACACACTATAGCTGTCTCCTGCGGTTGTTCGACGTTTCAGACTGATGACACACATCACTAGAACGATTATTACCGATGTTGTTGTTGTTGTGGTCTTCAGTCCTGAGACTGGTTTGATGCAGCCCTCCATGCTACTCTATCCTGTGCAAGCTCCTTCGTCTCCCAGTACCTACTGCAACCTACATCCTTCTGAATCTGCTTAGTGTATTCATCTCTTGGTCTCCCTCTACGATTTTTACCCTCCACGCTGCCCTCCAATGCTAAATTTGTGATCCCTTGATGCCTCAGAACATGTCCTACCAACCGATCCCTTCTTCTAGTCAAATTGTGCCACAAACTTCTCTTCTCCCCAATCCTATTCAGTACCTCCTCATTAGTTACGTGATCTACCCACCCAATCTTCAACATTCTTCTGTAGCACCACATTTCGAAAGCTTCTATTCTCTTCTTGTCCAAACTATTTATCGTCCATGTTTCACTTCCATACATGGCTACACTCCACACAAATACTTCCAGAAACGACTTCCTGACACTTAAATCTATACTAGATGTTAACAAATTTCTCTTCTTCAGAAACGCTTTCCTTGCCATTGCCAGTCTACATTTTATATCCTCTCTACTTCTTTACTACTCCTTTACTACTTTAAGTGTCTCATTTCCTAATCTTATTCCCTCAGCATCACCCGACTTAATTTGACTACATTCCATTACCCTCGTTTTGCTTTTGTTGATGTTCATCTTATATCCTCCTTTCAAGATAGTGGACGGAAATGTTGCACCTATCTTCACATATGCAGCATGACGTGCAGAGAGAAGTGAGACTTCATCGCCATATTGAGACTACGCTTCTGACCTGTCCAGCAGGTGCGAAGACGGGGCAGGGGGCGGTCTGCAGTCACGACTCCATCGCCTGTCCGCCCCCGAGGTCGTAATTCGTTAGCTGTCCTGCAGCGCGAGACACTTTAGACGTCAGAACTGGCTGCGAGACTCGTTTCTCGCGCCCTGCTCGAAGAACATCCAGCTTCCGTCCAGATAATAGATGCCATTCCTAGGAAAAACGAAACATCAGGTCCAGAGGTTTAGCTGCTACATCTGTCAGTTTCAGACAGAAACGTGCGACTCGAAATCGGCCTTCTCATCTTCTGCAAAAGCGCAGTTCAGTCTGTAAATATATCTACGCTCACCTTCTTAACTAACGCAAGATTTTGCGATTTGCACTACAACTGAGAGGCTAGCACGCCGTGACAAGCCGACAACTAGATTTCATTTCTGGTACCCTCTTCCTTTCATTGTACGAAAACGCTTCATTTAAGTGTACACTTGCCTTCAGATGGGAAGAGAATCGTTGTAAATTACCAGTTACCTCCTGTAAGCCAGAAGAAAGAGGAAATTTTTGCAAAATGTTAGGTATTATAGCTGCAGCTATCAATGCAATAAAAGATATTGCGTAGTTTACATTAGAGTCACTGATATTTATACTGCCTCTTTAGGACAGTTTTTCCCTGTTGAGTGATAATTATAGCAACCTTTTTTCCACAAATGTCAGTAGCAACGCAGAAACTGCAGAATCGTTGCTCAGCAGGTCTATGAGAGACGAAAACAAAGGAGCAGATTACGAAATTTTGCATTTCTAACTGGTGGATATTTGAACGTCTGCTCAAATGGCTTCGTCGCTCGAAAGTTTATTTACTTTTGAACTCGCTGGTTTATACCCTTTATTCGCGTAGTGCCATCGAGTCCAGAAGGCATTGGGCGGCAAAGTTTGATTTCAGTTTCTAAAGTCCAAAGGCTCCTGAAATATTCAAAGAAAATTCCGAGGCTTTTACTGCACCTACAGACATGATTAGTTTTCTGGTGAAATAGCCGGTCTGGGTGGCCGAGCGGTTCTAGGCGCTACAGTCTGGAACCGCGCGATCGCTACAGTCGCAGGTTCGAATCCTGCCTCGGGCATGGATGTGTGTGATGTCCTTAGGTTAGTTAGGTTTAAGTAGTTCTAAGTTCTAGGCGACTGATGACCTCAGATGTTAAGTCCCATAGTGCTCAGAGCAATTTGAACCATTTTTTTTCCTGTAGGAATAGGGTTCAGACTCCGTACACTCATGTGATTTGGACTTTCCAAGGTTTCCCTACATAATGTAAGACGAATTCTGGGGTTCGGAGCATTAAAAAGGCGGTGGACCATTTGCCACGCCATCCATGACCGTCTTGTGCTTTGTCACTAATGAACTAGAAGTCGACGGAACGTCAAAAAGAAGTCCTTGTTCGTTCCAGTAAAATGTAACACGTCGCCTGTAGTAGTTGCTACACAAGAAACATGATTGCCCACTTCTACAAGTACAAAGTGCTAGACAATTACAGTTTAACGTGGAATCTGGAAAGCGAAACGTCCGGGCATTTCTGGTGTACATCCGTTGTTACTAGAGGGAAAAGAGAAGTTACGTGCCGTGATAGTTTTTAGACCAAGTGAGGACAGATCAGGACGCTTTTATACTGCCAAATTTACGCTCTTTCATCAAACGACGGACCACAAACTAAAATAAAGTGAAAATAATACACCTTAACGAGCAGCGCTGCAGCAACTTGAAGGCAGCCTAGAAGAGCTTAATGTTCATGTCATTACTGAAGATGATGACCCGCTTCCCCGACGTTCGCAGTAACTGTAGAGCTCCCTCATGAGAAAGGTGAAGAAGTGGCCGGTAACTGACCTTCCAGGAAACATCCAGATGTCGACATCACGCTAATGCACGTCGTAAAGACATCACTTTAGGTGGCAATAGCAGCAGCTTCTGTATTCCGCAGCTGTCTGGGGCTCCCGAATTTTCCAGGAACGACGTGTGACCAGCATTCTCAACAGCGGGCGCTGCGGGTGTAAGTAACGATGGATATTACAGCCGTAGAGGGAGGGATCCGGTTATTACCCTCTTAGAGGGTACCATTGTTTTGCTCTGGGGAACCGTGTCAGGGCTTTCATTTTATGAGCGCTGGACTTTTTCCCGTTCGTCCGAACAATGTGTCCGCTCGTCGAGTCGGACCATACTCCTATTTGAAGCACGTCTGACACATAAGCCCGCAGTTTTTATGGACTGTAGTATTGTATGCGTATAAAGTCGTATTTCTTGTTTGAGTCGGCTAACCTGGGACCCTTCCAGAATTTCTGAACGGCGTTTCAGCGTCCATTGTGTGCTAGAGCCCCCCAACATTCCGTTTGCTCCGACCAAAAAGCAGCAAGTCTGGGGGTGAATACTATTACGAAGGCGCCTGAAAGGAAATGAAAATTGCACCCTGATCTGGACTGCTGCTGCTATGGTAACTTTATTCATCTGAAGAAGAAAAAAAAATCACTTGTTGGAATATACTGAGCCTCTAAAGGCTGTCTCACAAGGCAATGAGTTTATTTGTATTTCCAGTTTTAAAGAATTGCATCCATCGTTCAATAATGAGTTATTTGAAATACACTGTACATGAAGTTGCACAAGAGCAGGGGAGAATGTTGTACCCAGAAGATAGTGTACCTACGAACGTACGCTGTCTTATGGTCGGTACTTCACTGTAGTGTCTGGTTTAAGATTCGCAAGAAGGAATGCGCGCTAGAGACCGCCATAATCAATTTACGCCATTTTCTACAGTTTTTGCTGTCGTTAGACATAAGGTTGTCTATTCCACAGCATTAGTAAATATTTCGCATTCTACTAATCTATAAGCTGTATAATATATTACAGATATTTGGAATGTGTCGTTAATTCTTCAGGTACAGAATTTTACAGCCATAAAATGCTATATATTTTTAAGACTATTTACATAACATGTGGACAATTAAGCCATACTTTGTCAGTCATGACCATCTTGTACCTAAAAACAAAAGCTCTTTTACCACGGAACATGCGATACTTTCAAACGGACTGAGATTCTGTAATGTCTTAATGTCTTAATAACTTTATCTGTGTTGGTTTCTAATAGATTCTCTTTCAAAACGTATTCAACCTGCAACTCATTTTTGATAGTACTTCCGCTTCATTTGGTTTCACTTACTGATTACCGGTGCGTATTAAAGTAATAATGTAACAGACAGACTATTAAATACAGTAATGACAAGATTTTCTCGATTGTTACGCTTCTAAATTTCAATCGCATATTTGTTTCTTGCTACATGACCGCGTTGAACTTGGAACATATTTTCACATTTGGAAAAACCTTCATTTTCTGGAGTAATTTTTGTAATTTCAGTAAATGACTGCAGCACATAACAAGTGAATGCTATCATTTAATAACTGAATAAGAAAATATTTTAAATTTCTACTACGGACCAAAGTCTGTAAAGTATAACAAGGTACATTTTAATTAACGAGTGCATATTTAGAATCAAGCGCTTTATCTTCAAGACTACTTCAGTAGATGGAGCCTTTCTTCAATGGACAGCCTTTCGATGAAAACACCAGTCGGAATGACGTGCAGACAGACGTGACCGTAGGAAACCTTGGCAGCACTCTCTCGGCAGCACTCAACTGCACATGGATTCGCCACATTCTCTTTTTCAGGTTAGTAAAGATTTGATAATAGTTCGAACTGTCTACATTGCGTTCCTCTATACAGCGAAAAGAAGGTTTCTGTAGCAACTGTAAATGGTCGAGAGCGAACGATTCATGTGAATCAAAATGTTTCTGGTCCAACTTAAATAAAGAATATATCATTATATACATTAATCATCATTACTTTTGCATACTTAGATTTCCTTACTGCTTACTTTCCGAACGATTCCTGAAGTGGTGCAAGTTTTAGATTGGGCACCATTCAGATGGTTTGCGTGTCAAATCTATTTAATTGTATAGTGATGGAGACTTGTTGAACGTCTGTACGTTGTATGGCTGTATGATGGAAGTGGGAGAAGGAAGTGCCTATTTAGGCAGATACAGCTTTTGTGTTATTGGTCTTAGATTTGCCGAAGTAAAAGAGCATTTAAATCAGCCTAAGAAATCAAAATTGAATTTTTCATAATTTTTCCAAATGTTCGAAACGGTTCTTCAGGAAATCCGCAAGCACTCGCTTGTTACAGCCTTTCTGTTTGAGCTAGACTTGTCTCTAATAATTCCGCCGTCGACAAGACATTGTCTGAAAGCTTGGTCTGAAAACTTGTCTCGCATGTTATTTCGAAACTACTATGGCACGGTTTTGGCTTCCAACTACAAACGGCACACAATGTCAACCAGAACATATAAAAGTTGTCGGTACCTGACTTCCCCGAGGCACACAGATGAATGCGTGAAAACAACTGATATTTTGTGTAGATTGTTCGGTGCCTGTTCTTCTACAAAACGAGTTCATTTCAGATTGCGCTACTGTTTGCCATATTTCTATCACAAAGCGAAGAAAGTGGTCCAACTAAAACATTCATATTTTTTTCCGTACTACACCAATATGTAATAAAAAATGGGGGTTCCTGTTTAAAAAGACGCAGTTGATATCCGTTTGACCTATGGCAGTAAGTCAAATAGTGCTCAGAGCCACCTATGGCAGCGCCATCTAGCGGGCCAACCAAAGCGCCATCTAGTTTCCCCCTTCAAGCTAGACAAGTTTCGTTCTTTGCAGTTTTTTCGTTTGACGCTTATTTCGTGAGCTATTTGGCACGGTCACTATCAGTGGACCACCCTGTATACGTTGAAGAAGCCATGACGGAAATAAAAGAAAGGTTCAAGAGTGAGATTAAAATTCAAGGTGGTGGATATCAGTGTCAAGATTCACTGATGACATTGCTGTTCTCAGTGAATGTGGAGAAGAATTACAAGATCTGTTGAATGCAATGAACAGTCTAACGAGTACAGAAGATGATCTGAGAATAAATCGAAGAAAGACGAACGTAATGAGAGTTAGCAGCAATGGGAACAGCGAGAAACCTAACACTAGGATCGGCGATCACGAAGCAGATGAAGTTAAGGCATTCTCCTACCTAGGCAGCAAAATAACGCATGGCGGACGGAACAGAGACGACGTTGACACCAGACTAGCACTGGCAAAAGGGCTTTCCCGGCCAAGAGGAGTGTATTAGTATCAGACATAGATCTTAATTTGAGGGAGAAATTTCTGAGAATATACGTTTGGAGAAAAGCATTGTATGGTAGTGAGACGTAGACTGTGGGGAAACACGAACAGAATACAATCGAAGCCTTTGAGATGTGGTGGTACAGAAGAATGTTGAAAATCAGGTAAACTGATAAGGTAAGGAATGTGGGGGTTCTCCGGAGAATCGGCGAAGAAATCAATGTAGGGAAAACACTGACAAGGAGAAGGGGCAGGATGTGAGGACATATGTTAGGACGTCAGGGAATAACTTTCAAGGTACTAGAGCGATCTGCAGAGCGTTAAAACTGTAAAGGAAGACAGAGGTTGGATTACATCCAGCGTATAATTGAGGACTTGAGTTGCAAGTGCTACTCTTAGATGGAAAGGTTGGCACAGGAGAGGAATTCGTGGTTGGCTGCATGAAACCAGTCAGAAGACTGATGACTGTCTATATAACTCTCCTAAAATTTTAAGTATCCTGCACCATTTTACTTTGTCGAACACTCTTTCTAGTTTGAGAAATCCTATAATAATAATGAAAATTGTTGTGTCACCACCAGACACCACACTTGCTAGGTGGTAGCTTTTAAATCGGCCGCGGTCCGCTAGTATACGACGGAACCGCGTGTCGCCACTGTCAGTAATTGCAGACCGAGCGCCATCACACGGCAGGTCTAGAGAGACGTACTAGCACTCGCCCCAGTTGTACAGCCGACGTTGCTAGCCATGATTCACTGAGAATTACGCTCTCATTTGCCGAGACGATAGTTAGCATAGCCTTCAGCTACTTTTGCTACGACCTAGCAAGGCGCCTTATTCAATTGATATTAAGATTCTATTACTGTATCATCAAGATGATGTTCTACAAATGTGGATTACAGTTAAGTATCCCAGAAGCTAGGTACTTTTCTTTATAGCATTCATTACGTATCCTGTTTCAGACCTCACGCCAGCCCGCGTGAGCTTTTAGCGTGCATTTCGGCCTCCTCTAAAAACAGTGTTGGCAATTCTGCCGACACTTCAAAAATAATAGTTTCATGTAGCTCAATGGCCTGGTGCAAGTCTTTCGATTGGATGCCACTTCGGCGTCTCGCGTGCCCAACTGGGGAAAGGAGTCCTATAGTTTAACGCGCAGTCCGAAAACACGTGTCGTTTCTGGCAACTCACGTGGTTGAGAGGTGAGGTTAAGGTTAGGTTGAAACTTAGACCGAAAAAAATCTTGGTCCGACAAGCATACGATCCCGCGACTCCTCGGTTTCCAGACATGCGCTTACCGCTAGTGCACCAGGCACGACAAGGCGTCCCATGAAGGTGTCTTGATTTTAATTAAGTCTAGCTTCTATTATCGAGTACGTTATCAGAAATACCTCTCTCGTGCCTTTATCTTTTCTAAAGCCAAAGTGATCTTCATTCCAGGCCTTTGTGGGCGAGTGGTTCTAGGCGCTTCAGTCTTGCACCGCGCGACCGCTACGGCCGCAGGTTTGAATCCTGCCTCGGGCATGGATGTGTGTGATGTCCTTAGGTTAGTTAGGTTTAAGTAGTTCCAAGTTCTAGGGGACTGATGACCTCAGAAGTTAAGTCCCATAGTGCTCAGAGCCATTTAAACCATTTTTGATATTCATTCAATAGGATATGAATTTTCTTTTCCACTGTCATGTGTTACTCGTGTCAGCAACTTTGAAAAGATTTAAAATTCGCAATTTATTCTGACACAATTGAATCGTTTAGATGAAGATTGTTGCTGTACAGGGTTATTACAAATGACTGAAGCGATTTCACAGCTTTACAATAACTTTATTATTTGAGATATTTTCACAATGCTTTTCACACACATACAAAACTCAAAAAGTTTTTTTAGGCATTCACAAATGTTCGAAATGTGCCCCTTTAGTGATTCGGCAGACATCAAGCCGATAATCAAGTTCCTCCCACACTCGGCGCAGCATGTCCCCATCAATGAGTTCGAAAGCATCGTTGATGCGAGCTCGCAGTTCTGGCACGTTTCTTGGTAGAGGAGGTTTAAACACTGAATCTTTCACATAACCCCACAGAAAGAAATCGCATGGGGTTAAGTCGGGAGAGCGTGGAGGCCATGACATGAATTGCTGATCATGATCTCCACCACGACCGATCAATCGGTTTTCCAACCTCCTGTTTAAGAAATGCCGAACATCATGATGGAAGTGCGGTGGAGCACCATCCTGTTGAAAGATGAAGTCGGCGCTGTCGGTCTCCAGTTGTGGCATGAGCCAATTTTCCAGCATGTCCCGATACACGTGTCCTGTAACGTTTTTTTCGCAGAAGGAAAAGGGGCCGTAAACTTTAAACCGTGAGATTGCACAAAACACGTTAACTTTTGGTGAATTGCAAATTTGCTGCACGAATGCGTGAGGATTCTCTACCGCCCAGATTCGCACATTGTGTCTGTTCACTTCACCATTAAGAAAAAATGTTGCTTCATCACTGAAAACAAGTTTCGCACTGAACGCATCCTCTTCCATGAGCTGTTGCAACCGCGCCGAAAATTCAAAGCGTTTGACTTTGTCATCGGGTGTCAGGGCTTGTAGCAATTGTAAACGGTAAGGCTTCTGCTTTAGCCTTTTCCGTAAGATTTTCCAAACCGTCGGCTGTGGTACGTTTAGCTCCCTGCTCGCTTTATTCGTCGACTTCCGCGGGCTACGCGTGAAACTTGCCCGCACGCGTTCAACCGTTTCTTCGCTCACTGCAGGCTGACCCGTTGATTTCCCCTTACAGAGGCATCCAGAAGCTTTAAACTGCGCATACCATCGCCGAATGGAGTTAGCAGTTGGTGGATCTTTGTTGATCTTCGTCCTGAAGTGTCGTTGCACTGTTATGACTGACTGATTTGAGTGCATTTCAACCACGACATACGCTTTCTCGTCTCCTGTCGCCATTTTGTCTCATTGCGCTCTCGAGCGCTCTGGCGGCAGAAACCTGAAGTGCGGCTTCAGCCGAACAAAACTTTATGAGTTTTTTTTACGTACCTGTAGTGTGTCGTGACCATATGTCAATGAATGGAGCTACAGTGAATTTATGAAATCGCTTCAATCATTAGTAATAGCCCTGTACTTTGCACAGGCTGCACGAAATAGTGTGAAGGGTGAAGCACTCGGCTGCGTCACAGCTGCGTCGCTGGAGGTGAAGTCCGGGTTCGGTGCTGGGGTGGGGAGCACGGCAGCGGCGACGGACACGGTCTGATGGAGCGCTGAGCGGCCGCGGGCGGGCAGTGACAGAATGCTCGCCTTGTACTGGGGCACAGGTGAGGCCGATGGAGACGCAACGCCCATCTCTAGCCAAGAACCCGACATTCTGACCGTGAATGCGCTCAGTCATCCACAGCATCAGCTTCCCCATCGTACTTTCGCTCGTGTTGCACCAGTCCCTTAACCTCACAATGTAGCCTCGAGAGTGGTTGACAGCTGCTAAGAGACTGGTTCTATAACTGGGCTGAGCGATTTCTTCAGTACATCCATTATGGATGACGAAATGTGACTGTGACTTGAATTTGCGATTTATTTCAAAAAATGGTTCAAATGGCTCTGAGCACTATGGGACTCAACTTCTGAGGTCATTAGTCCCCTAGAACTTAGAACTAGTTAAACCTAACTAACGTAAGGACATCACAAACATCCATGCCCGAGGCAGGATTCGAACCTGCGACCGTAGCGGTCTTGCGGTTCCAGACTGCAGCGCCTTTTACCGCACGGCCACTTCGGCTGCGATTTATTTGGGTAGGGCTGTGTAACCAAAATTTTTGATACAATTTATTGTATCGAACATAGTTTTCCAGCCACTGTAGGATCATCATCACATCGTGACGTTCCAGGAACATTATCTTGAACACATGCCGCTAGTCTCTGTGGTAGCTATGAGACCACAGCCTCGTGATGCCTATGGCAAATCCGTTCCTATAACGTACATTTTCAGGTTATACGCACACGTAAACAGTATTTAGCTGCATTTCGTTTTACATTTATTCGCAGTAAGTAAACACCGAAGGGAAGGATACCACTGAGTATGTCGATATTGCTTTCATATCTACATCTATACCCCGTAAGCAACCGCGCGGTGCGTGGCTAAGAGTTTATCGTGTAGACCCGTCAGAAGGATTTACTCTCCTTCGTGGCAGTTAAGGGGATGGTGCCCAGGAACGAAGATACTCCTTTGCATGCACCAGAGGTGCTCCGACTTTGTACTCATGCTGGGGTGAAGTAAAATTCTGACGAAATAGTCTGTTTCTTGAGTCGTATTGAGGTGACAAATCATGGGACAGCGATGTGCACATATACAGATATACAGTGCATTAACAAGGTTGTCGTTTGTACTCTGGTGATTAATGTGAGAAGGTTTCCGTCAGGATTATGGTTGCATGACGGGAATTAACAGACTTTTAACACAGAATGGTAGTTGCGTCTAAACGCTTGGGACATTCTGTTTTGGAATTTGTTGTGTACATATTTCCGCGTAGTCAGCGCGCACACAACTGTCCCAATAGAGCGCGCCCCACTAAGCACAACAGCACAGGCGCAGCGCTCGTCCGTCTCCGCACTACGAGATGGCGCTGCCATAGAGACCGACCAAATTCTGCTTCCGCCGATCCCCGTATTAATATGTAACGCAGCCAATGAGATTGCTGTTAACGTAGAACCTTTTCTCCTCACGGATCGCACTCGCGCAGTGATACATGAACGCGCGAGGTATTATAACGAGTGTACAGACCTCCGATTAGTCTGTACCATTCTGCATTAGTCTGTACCAGTCTGTACGAGTTCTACATTTGTATGTACCAGTCTATAGTCAAGTTTCAGTCTGCGCCTAATAAGATTACCATATTCCTGTACATAGCCATGAAGATAAATGTATAGACACTTTTGTCAAGTATCAGAGATATATGTGAGAATAAGATTAACGTACCAATACCAAAGGAACTTCAGACTGTCAATTGTAAATAGCATCCAGAACCAAGTTAAGTAATTTTTATGTTTGTTATTATTTTAATAAATGTGTGTGAAAATTAATCAAGTTCTGTTTAAAGTTGGTCACCGTCAATCTGCTACTCTAAGCGTGCAAGTGGCATTTCTATCGTCTGACCTAACGGCAGAAGATAAACACGCACGATGAGACCACGAGACATATTGCTGACACTCGCCTACTTCGTTAGAGCGACAAGTCAACTAATCTGATGGTGTGTGTACTGAGGGTCTTACAGTACGCACACCACAGAAATCGTTAGTAGATTCAATATTCAGAGGTACACAGGGTCAAGAGTGTGCGGAAAATACCAAATTTCAGGGATTGCCTCTCACCACGGACAATGCAGTGGCTGACGGTCTTGACTGAACGACTGAGGCGAGGGGCGTTTGCATAGAGTTGTCAGTGCTAACAGACAAGCAACACTGCGTGAAATAACTGCAGAAATCAATGTGGAACACAGCTGCGAAATTTGGCGTTAATGGGCTATGGCAGCAGACGACCGGCGCGAGAGCTCTTGCTAATAGCACGACATCACCTGCAGCGCCTCTCCTGGGTTCGGGACCATATCGGTTGGACACCAGACAAGTAGAAAACCGTGATCTACTCAGACGAGTCCCGATTTCAGCTGGTAAGAGCTGACGGTAGGGTTGTAGAGCGCAGACTCCACGAAGCCATGGACTCAAGCGAGTTGGTGATGGCTCCATAGTAGTGTGGGTGTGGGTGTGTTTACATGGAACTGTCTGGGTCCTCCGGTCCAAATGAACCGATCGTTGACGGGAAATGATTATGGTCGGTTACCTGAAGACCATTAGCAGCCATTCGTGGACTTCATGATCCCAAACAACGATGGAATTTTTGTAAATTACAATGCCCCATGTTACTGTGCCACAATTCTACGCGAATGGTTTCGAGGTCATTCTGGATAATTCGAGGGAATGATTTGGCCACTCAGATCGCCCGAGGTGAATCCTATCTAATATTTATGGGACACAATCGAGGGGTCAGTCCGCAAACAAAATCCTGCGCCGGCAACACTTTCGCAATTATGGACGGCTATAGAGGCAGCACGGCTCAATATTTCGGCAGAGGGCTTCCAACGACTTATTCAGTCATTCCACGTCGAGTTGCCGCAAAGCGCCGGCCACATGGAGGTATATATATATATATATATATATATATATATATATATATATATATATATATATATTATTATTGGTGTTTTGCCCTTAAAGAGCGCATTTGGACTAAACTACATGGCCAGTTCCTTTTGCTTTGTATTAAACAATTACTCTAGCCCCTCTCCTCACGTTCGGTCTGTGGAATCGGTTCGTCAGTATTTGATGTGGTTTACGAAATATATCCAGCGGTAACGTTAGGTGACTCACCCTGTCGTGTCATCCTGCCTCTTGTTCTTGCCGGCGTTTTCCACATATTCGTTTTCTCGCTAATTGTGCCGAGAATCGCCTTATTTCTTACTAGTCCATTTCTTCGGGATCTTCCTGTAACACCACAGTCGGGCTTGTTGGTCTAGTGGTGAAGTGCATGCCTGGAAACTACAAGGTCTCGGGGTGGAATGCTCGTCAGATTTTGAATTTTTTCAGTCTGCTTTTATGCTAGCTTTCATCTCTCAATTATTTGAAGGCTTGCCTGAGACAACACGTGGTTCAGATTCCATGTTAAAGATAGGTTCCCATGCTCTGGTAGTAAATAAAAGTAATTCTTCAGTACCTGTGACATTTCTACCATTCGGTTACCACTCCTACGAGCATTGATTACCAGACAGAATAACTTAAATCCGACAGATTGTTAGCTGATTAACAAACCATCTCAAATAAAAGCGACAATCCAGAATGAATTTTCATTCTGTAGCGGCGTGTGCGCTGATATGAAATGTCCTGGCAAATTGAAACTGTGTGCGGGATTGCGACTCGAACCCCGGACCTTTCTCTTTGTAGGCAAGTGTGTGGTAGAGCACTAACCAGCGAAAGGTAAAGGTTCCTTGTCCGAGTCTCGGTCGGTGACACAGTTTTAATCTGCCAGGACGTTTCACGTCAGCGCACACGCCGCAGGCGATTGAAAACTCATTCTGGAAATAGTCCTACAGGCTGCGCCTAAGTGATCTCCGTAATATCCTTTCTTCCAGGAGTGCCTGTCCCTCAAATTACGCAGGAAATCTTCTGTGCAGTTTGGAAGGCGTTTCAGTCCGGAACCGCGCGACTGCTACGGTCGCAGGTTCGAATCCTGCCTCGGGCATGGATGTGTGTGATGTCCATAGGTTAGTTAGGTTTAAGTAGTTCTAAGTTCTAGGGGACTGATGACCACAGATGTTAAGTCCCATAGTGCTCAGAGCCATTTGAACCATTTTTTTGTAAATTACAATGCCCCATGTTACTGTGCCACAATTCTACGCGAATGGTTTCGAGGTCATTCTGGATAATTCGAGGGAATGATTTGGCCACTCAGATCGCCCGAGGTGAATCCTATCTAATATTTATGGGACACAATCGAGGGGTCAGTCCGCAAACAAAATCCTGCGCCGGCAACACTTTCGCAATTATGGACGGCTATAGAGGCAGCACGGCTCAATATTTCGGCAGAGGGCTTCCAACGACTTATTCAGTCATTCCACGTCGAGTTGCCGCAAAGCGCCGGCCACATGGAGGTATATATATATATATATATATATATATATATATATATATATATATATTATTATTGGTGTTTTGCCCTTAAAGAGCGCATTTGGACTAAACTACATGGCCAGTTCCTTTTGCTTTGTATTAAACAATTACTCTAGCCCCTCTCCTCACGTTCGGTCTGTGGAATCGGTTCGTCAGTATTTGATGTGGTTTACGAAATATATCCAGCGGTAACGTTAGGTGACTCACCCTGTCGTGTCATCCTGCCTCTTGTTCTTGCCGGCGTTTTCCACATATTCGTTTTCTCGCTAATTGTGCCGAGAATCGCCTTATTTCTTACTAGTCCATTTCTTCGGGATCTTCCTGTAACACCACAGTCGGGCTTGTTGGTCTAGTGGTGAAGTGCATGCCTGGAAACTACAAGGTCTCGGGGTGGAATGCTCGTCAGATTTTGAATTTTTTCAGTCTGCTTTTATGCTAGCTTTCATCTCTCAATTATTTGAAGGCTTGCCTGAGACAACACGTGGTTCAGATTCCATGTTAAAGATAGGTTCCCATGCTCTGGTAGTAAATAAAAGTAATTCTTCAGTACCTGTGACATTTCTACCATTCGGTTACCACTCCTACGAGCATTGATTACCAGACAGAATAACTTAAATCCGACAGATTGTTAGCTGATTAACAAACCATCTCAAATAAAAGCGACAATCCAGAATGAATTTTCATTCTGTAGCGGCGTGTGCGCTGATATGAAATGTCCTGGCAAATTGAAACTGTGTGCGGGATTGCGACTCGAACCCCGGACCTTTCTCTTTGTAGGCAAGTGTGTGGTAGAGCACTAACCAGCGAAAGGTAAAGGTTCCTTGTCCGAGTCTCGGTCGGTGACACAGTTTTAATCTGCCAGGACGTTTCACGTCAGCGCACACGCCGCAGGCGATTGAAAACTCATTCTGGAAATAGTCCTACAGGCTGCGCCTAAGTGATCTCCGTAATATCCTTTCTTCCAGGAGTGCCTGTCCCTCAAATTACGCAGGAAATCTTCTGTGCAGTTTGGAAGGCGTTTCAGTCAGGAACCGCGCGACTGCTACGGTCGCAGGTTCGAATCCAGTCTCGGGCATGGATGTGTGTGATATCCTTAGGTTAGTTAGGTTTAAGTAATTCTAAGTTCTAGGGGACTGATGACCTCAGATGATAAGTCCCATAGTGCTCATAGCCATTTGAACCATTTTGGGAGCCAGGAGATGAGCTACTGGTGGCAGTAAAGTTGTGAATAGAGGTTGTGACTCGTGCCCAGGTAGCTCAGTTGGTAGAGCAACTTGCCCACGAAAGGCAAACGTCCTGGTTTCGAGTGCACGTCCGGCACACAGTTTTAATCTGTCAGGAAGTTTCAAAAGTGACATTGTTCCTGTCTTAGCTATTCCAGAGCGTAAGAACAATTAGAAACCAGCCTGTGCATCTTAGCATTGTATCTGGTTCAAATGGTTCAAATGGCTCTGAGCACTATGGGACTCAACATCTATGGTCATAAGTCCCCTAGAACTTAGAACTACGTAAACCTAACTAACCTAAGGACAGCAGACAACACCCAGCCATCACGAGGCAGAGAAAATCCCTGAGCCCGCCGGGAATTGAACCCGGGAACCCGGACGTGGGAAGCGAGAACGCTACCGCACGACCACGAGATGCGGGCATTGTATCTGGTACTTAGGCGTCACGTGCTGGTTCAACTATTCCACTCAGATCCCTTTACGTTCTGGACACTTACAGTGCAACCGCAGCATCCCGTAGCACGGCCGTTACATGGCGAACACTCCAACGTCGTTTGCCACTTTGAAGAACAGTTTGGTCTTCTTCGCAACTGCCTCTGTGGAGAAGTTGACGGGAGGTTCTCTCTTTGTGTCCCTGACTGCCCGCCTGAAGTGCTGCAAGCACACCATGCCTCGGTCACGGCGGTTCCCAGCAGCCGCCTACACGGGCAGTGGAAGCACAAAGCGGCAGTAGGGCGGCAAAGCAGAGATCATGTCTGGACGGGCCGACAAAAGGCAGGCGCTTCGCTTGACGGGACGGGCCTGCTCTCCGCAGTCCAAACACGCCGACACCGTCCCAGCGCGACTGACCCCAGCCTCGAGAGATTCATCCACTTCACTTCCTGTGAGTGACGCCTCCGAACAACAACACAACGAACGGCCAAACTTTCTATTTTGTGGTGCCGTTTTATGAACACTTTTTCTGCTGGGAAAATGCGCAGTAGGTTAGTCAAATAGGGCAGCATTACAGTAACATCAAGTGCTCAGCCACCAACCACAGCAAGGGGCAGGTTTTCTCGGGAATCAGAACCTAAAGGTCTTACGTGTGATATGAAGACGGACTGGCGCATGACACAGTGCCGATAACAGAACTGGAATTCCAGAATGAGATTTTCACTCTGCAGCGGAGTGTGCGCTGATATGAAACTTCCTGGCAGATTAAAACTGTGTGCCCGACCGAGACTCGAACTCGGGACATTTGCCTTTCGCGGGCAAGTGCTCTACCATCTGAGCTACCGAAGCACGACTCACGCCCGGTACTCACAGCTTTACTTCTGCCAGTATCTCGTCTCCTACCTTCCAAACTTTACAGAAGCTCTCCTGCGAACCTTGCAGAACTAGCACTCCTGAAAGAAAGGATATTGCGGAGACATGGCTTAGCCACAGCCTGGGGGATGTTTCCAGAATGAGATTTTCACTCTGCAGCGGAGTGTGCGCTGATATGAAACTTCCTGGCAGATTAAAACTGTGTGCCCGACCGAGACTCGAACTCGGGACCTTTGCCTTTCGCGGGCAAGTGCTCTAGGAGGTAGGAGACGAGGTACTGGCAGAAGTAAAGCTGTGAGTACCGGGCGTGAGTCGTGCTTCGGTATCTCAGACGGTAGAGCACTTGCCCGCAAAAAGCAAAGGTCCCGAGTTCGAGTCTCGGTCGGGCACACAGTTTTAATCTGCCAGGAAGTTTCAGAACTGGAATTGGTCGACGAATAAATTTCAATCGAAAATTGTACCTATTCGGTGGATCTCCTTCCAGTATAAAACTGCTTATGTGGTTGCAGATACAACCCAAGCATGCAGCACAGGGAAATGCGTCAAGAGAATGTATTCAGCGTGGGACATCACGTCAAAAGACAGCGAAATAACGGAAGAATCTGCCTGTTTGCACCTGCGATAAAATTATAAAAATAATACGACAACTGAAATCAGGAAAATGTATGTTCATTTTCATAATTAAGACTTGCAAATATTTACGTTTTTTGTAATGCTAAAGTAATGAAACTAAATAGAACCGACCTTTTACAAGCAGCTAATGTCGCTTTTTATGCATTTACCTGCCGCATAAAGGACTACTGTGAAGAAAGATGTGGAAAGGTCTCGCCGCAACGAAGAACGCCTTCGTTTAAACGACTGCCAGTCCAACTCGCGTATCATATCCGTGAAACATTTACATCTACATCTCCGTCAGCACTTTGCAGTTTACATCTAATTACTTGTCAAAGGGTTCACAGAATCACTGTCAGATTATTTCTCGACCGTTCAACTATATTTGAACTTTTTCGATATCGTCCGTCAATCGTATGTAGTAAAGATTATATACCAAGCAGTAATACTCTAAAAGAGGATGGGCAAGCGCAGTGCAGGTAGTCTGTTTCGCAGATTTGTTTCATCTTCTAAGTGTTCTGTCAGTAACACCCATTTTTTTTCGCCTTCCCCACATTACATTGTAAATAATGATTCCAGATTAAGCTGTTCGTAATTGTAATCCCTAGGTATTTGTTTGAATCGACAACTTTTAAATTCGTGTGATTTACTGTGTAATCAAATTAAATTGAGTGTTTACACAATTTGGTTCAAATGGTTAAAATGGCTCTGAGCACTATGCGACTTAACTTCTGAGGTCAACAGTCGCCTAGAACTTAGAACTAATTAAACCTAACTAACCTAAGGACATCACACACATTCATACCCGAGGTAGGATTCGAACCTGCGACCGGAGCGGTCGCTCAGTTCCAGACTGTAGCGTCTAGAACCACACGGCCACTCCGGCCGGCACACAATTTGGATTTATCGCCTCAATAACATTACGAAAGCTACTTACGTAGATGCTAAAGGCCGTTTTAAAAATGTACGATAATTAACTGCGGCGTGCAATGTTGGAATCGGCCGATTCATTTTACTCATACAGCAGAGATACGGCTGTGAGTACAACAATAACTACCGTTTCCCTGTGATCTGAAGTGTCACACGCCACGCCCGTTCAGAGAAAGCGAAGGAGACGAAGCGCACCAGATGTGTTACTGCCGAGTTGTCACAGTATGCTCACGGGAGAAAAGCGACCACTGCGCAAGCATCTTTAGAGAACAATGGATGCTATTTTGCGTTCTAAGAGAGGAAGAGAGCGGAGCTTTGCAATCCTTTTCTGGGAAACAGCTGCCGTGATGGCCTCTTCAGCTGATTGTCAGCAGTAAAATGTCTGGCAAATGAGAAGCATCGCGGGGGAGGTGCTGTCGCTCACGTAATGCTATGACTCGTTGACAACAACACAGACTATTTTGGGTGGAATTTACGCAAGTGAGAATAGCCGAGGAAAATTGCCAACAGCGACCGCTGGTTAGCACCCCGTTAAAGGGAATGGAGACGGCTGAAAATAAGTTCATGGAGTTGGTCGCCAGAGCATAAAAGGGAAGTTATGCGAAGCACCGTCTCTGTGGAAGGCCACGAGTGTTCATTAATAACGCTGTTCTCACTATTTCCACGGCAGATCACCAGCAAATGGTACCACCGGGTTTAGCAGCTTTCGTAACGGTGGAAGCCGGTAGGGATGTCAGCTGCCCAGAGTTTCACGGCGGAAAATATGTTCTACTTATTCCCGTTTTATTTCTATTGCCAAACATATGCATCTATTCGTATTCAGTTCATTTGTTGTCGATTTCGAAGTCACAATGCCTTATATCTACAGTGCGGCTGGTCCCGGCGGAGGTTCGAATCCTCCGTCGGGCATGCGTGTGTGAGTTTGTCCTTAGGATAATTTAGGTTAAGTAGTGTGTAAGATTAGGGACTGATGACCTTAGCAGTTAAGTCCCATAAGATTTCACACAATGCCTTATATCTCAGCACAAAAAGCGGAAACAGATGTGGAGAAAATCAGTGCATACGAAGTATGATCAAAAAGTAACGGAGATTTTTGTTTTTCTTAAAGAATCTTTATTTATTCATCAAGATCAACTTGGACCTGTCCAAAGTAATGCCCCTCAGATATAATAAACTGTGTTTTTTCTAATCTTTGAAGCACTTCCGGAACTCTCTTTTCGTTATGATGTTCAGCTCGTTCAGCGATTCTGTTTTTATCTCTTCAGTGGTAGCAGAACGACGACCTTTCACGGTTCTCTTCAGCTCGGGAACAGAAAGAAGTCAAAGGGGGCCATGTCCGGCGAATGCGGTGGCGGTGGCAACATAACGGTTTTGTTTTTGCCAAAGAAACACGAATAAGCATTCATGTGTGAGCGGGAACGTTATAGTGATGCAATTTCCACGATTGATTTTACCACAGTTCTGGTTGTACTCTTCGCATTTTTTCACGCAAACGGCGCATAACTTAGCGTGCATTACCGATGGAGGGCACCACGAACTCGTGAGCCATTTTCAGCCAGGTATCGGGATAATTTTGATAACATAGTGTATATATTGTAATATCTCTTTATATTCTAATAATTATCCCTGCACAATTCTATGAGTAAATTACCTTTCCTACTTGACCATCTATTTACTCGCAGAATAGATGCGCAAAGTAGTACAGTACTATTACTGTTCCATGATAGCATAATTACTCTTTGTAATATTCTCTCTGGTGTGTTGAGAGGCCGCATTGAATAATTGCAATTTTGCTATGGAGATTACTGGAAGAAAGAGATTGGCTCTGAGCACAATGCGACTTAACTTCTGAGGTCATCAGTCGCCTAGAGCTTAGAACTAATTAAACCTAACTAACCTAATGACAGCACACACATCCAAGCCCGAGGCAGGATTCGAACCTGCGACCGCAGCAGTCACGCGGTTCCAGACTGAAGCGCCTTTAACCGCACGGCCACACCGGCCGGCAAGAAACATATTGAACATATATTGTATGCTACTCAAGAAAATATATACTGAGCATTTACATCAAAGGGTTGTAAGGAATTTCATTATATATGTATTCTGTAATTGGAAATTTGCACGGAAGTGTCGTTTCGTTGGTAATCAGAAGGGAACTTCCGATGAATTGGAAACGAACCTGCAATTATTAGATCCAAGAGGTTCATTATTTCATCGGATAATTACACTCTATCAAAGCAAACTTTCCGCTTGATCTGAGGTTTCCCGACTGACTACGAAACGCAAAAAAACCAAAACATTTTATTTACACAGGATTGCAGATCGTTTCGAATCATCTAGACTGCGGACAAGGAGAGTCATCATCCGATTCTGATTACACAATTAAAGCTTAATTATAACTTTCTTGAGAGACTGTGATGACTGTGATATGGCTGCTGATGAATGAGATCATTAATAAAATACTAATAACTAACTTTCCTCCTCACCAGCAACCAGTATAAACACAATTAGTAATTAAAATTATAGTATCAGTTTGTGGTCTTTTCCACAACCTTTCAGTCTCATACACCCCCTAACCAGCTGAGGGGACGAAATTCGGGCCTCCTAGGACACCTCACTCGCGGCAGTTGTCGGGTTTCTTGAACTCGGAACCGCTACTAATAGGTCGACTATCTCCTGCGTTGGTCGCACACGGCCGAGTGGATCCCGTATTAGTCCTCCCACCGAAGAAAAATCCCTAGGAGTAGCGGAAGTCGAACCAGGGTCCCCCGCATGGCGGTCAGCTGCGCTGACCACTCAGCTTCGAAGGCGGAAACAAGAGTGCATAAACAAACCTCAGTTCAAAAGGCCCAAGCAGCGAGGAGGTGTTTGAGATACCTATGGTAGCTGTTGACCAGACTCCGAAATATGTCGGTGATGTTCGGGTTCACATCGTATTTTGACTGCGGCATAGAATTCTCAGACGTATAGATGAATACCTGCTGTTCCAAGTCAGGCCGCTTCACACCTCGGCGGTGCTCCTGCTTCCATTCGTAGCGCTCTAATTCGGACAATTTGGCTGCGGCTCCTCCGTCTCCGTCCCTCTCTCCCTCTCTTCATCGCTTTCCCTCTCTCCCTGCGCCGGCAGAGCCCCGCCCACGGGGCAGACGAGCTCTCGGCAGTTTCCGTGGCGCCGCCCCTTCGCGTCTAATGCAATAATAATTACAGACGTCGTAAACGCCGGCCGCACTTCGGCCGGGACGAATGCTATCCGGCTGGCGCTTCGCAGCGGACGGTGCAATAAAGTGCAATTAAGGGTCCGGCCGCAATTAACACATCAATACGGGCGGGACTGCGGAGAAAGAGCCGGAGGTGGCTCGGACCCCCTAATGGTAACGGCCATTTGCCGGCGCCCGGCATTATGCCGCAAGACGGGTAGGAGGCCGGCCGAAAATGCGATTTTAATTGCTATCTGCAGCGGCGGATCTGCGCGCGCGGCGCCTAATTAAATACGCCATTGTTGCCGCTGATGGGCAGGCTGCGCCACCGTCACCATTAACAGATTTAGCGGAGGGGAGGGGGGATGGGGGAGGGGGGACGGAAGCAGCTCAGAAGCTGCGAACGAAGGGCGATGACCACGGCTGGCCATGGGCGAAAGAGCTCGCACCACGCGCCGGGTGAGCAATGAAACGGTAAGTTAGAGATTCTCCCAGAAATGCAAGAAAAGAAGGGGAAAGGGAAGCTGTATCTGTAGTTCATGAGGTAACACCGTCGCCGAGAAAAAATGTGTGCCGGACCGGGCCTCGAACCCTGGATCTCTTGCTCACCAAATAGGACTGGGAGTCGGTCGGGAAGCGTGCCGAGATAGTCCGCGCATTTACGATAAACACCGTGTCTGGGTGGCCTAGTAACAGGAGATCGTTAGTTCGAGTCCCGTGAAAAGTCCTGACGCAGCTGATACCATTAGTGCCTCTCCTTTCCTTTTCTTTCTCCCCCATCCACCTTCAGTTTACATAATACCTAACACAGCTGCAGATTTCGCGTAGTGTCTGCTTTTCGAATATGTCCGGAAGAGCCGACCGCTGTGGCCGAGCGGTTATAGGCGCTTCAGTCCGAAACCGCGTGACTGCTACGGTCGCAGGTTCGAATCCTGCCTCGGGAATGAATGTGTGTGATGTCCTTAAGTTAGTTAGATTTAAGTAGTTCTACGTTCTAGGGGACTGATGACCTCAGCTGGTGTTCAGAGCCATTTGAACCTTTTTTTTTTTTTTTTTTTTTTTACCCAGAAGAATCGACACTAAGTTTTTATGCAAGACATGTTACCCTCAGTCTTCAAGAAGAATGTGTTGTTTTTCTTGTGGTCTTTCGAAGACTCGTTTGATACAGCTTTCAATGCGGTTCTGTCTTGTGCAAGCTTCATCTCCCAGTAACTGCTGCAACCTACATCCCTCTGAAATCTGTTTGCTGTATTCATCTCTTGGTCTCCCTCTACGATTTTTACTCCAACGCTTACCTCCAGTACTAAATTGGTGATCCATTGATGTCTCTGAATGCGTCCTACCACAAATTTCTCTTATTCCCAATTCTGTTCAGTACCTCCTAATTAGTTACGTGATCTGCCCATCTAATCTTCAGCATTCTTCTATAGCACCACAGCCGGCCGTGGTGGCCAAGCGGTTAAAGGCGCTACAGTCTGGAACCGCGCGACCGCTACGGTCGCAGGTTCGAATCCTGCCTCGGGCATGGATGTGTGTGATGTCCTTAGGTTAGTTAGGTTTAATTAGTTCTAAGTTTTAGGTGACTGATGACCTTAGAAGTTAAGTCGCATAGTGCTCAGAGCCATTTGAACCATTTTTGTAGCACCACAGTTCAAAAGCTTCTATTCTCTTCTTCTCTAAGCTATTTACCGTCCATATTTCACTTCCACACCCGATACAAATAGTTTCAGAAAGGACTTTCTGACACTTAAATCTGTACTCGACGATAAGAAATTTCTCTTTTTCAAAAACGCTTTAAACGGCAATGGCCAGAAGAATGCCAATTCCAAAGAAGGCGGGTACCGACAGGTGTAAATATTACCGAAGTAACAGATTAGTAAGTCATGGTTGCAAAGTGCCGAGACGAGTTATTTACAGAAGGGTGAGAAAACTGGTGGAGGCTGACCTCGCGGAAGATCAGTTACGCTGCCGCAGAAATGTAGGAACGCGTGAGGCAATACTGGCCCTGCAACTTATGTGAAAGCAGGCTATTTTTATTCTGGTTTCCAATACACCTCATTGTTTCCTGCTCTTTTGACTAGAAAACCCTATTTTTCAACATAATCTTCATTCGACGCGACGGCCTAAGGCCACCTTACTGGGAGAGCCTCTATGCCCGCATGGTATTGTTCTACCGGTCGACGTAGGATGCGAACGTCTTTCTACACCAATAATATCCACATCATCCAAGTACCGCTATCCGCAGAGTGCACACGTCATTGGGCCAAACAGATAGAAGTCGGAAGGTGTGAGATCCGGGCTGTAGGGTGGATGTTTCATCGCCTGTGATTATATTCAACAAAAAAATTGTCACGGTCAGCATCGTAACGTGCAAGCAGTTCCGCACAGATGGTCCTTCGTTGCTCTTTATGGTCTTCGGTTAGGCGGAGAGGAAAGGAGCGAGGCCACGCCTTTGAGTGCCGCACCTGGTGGAGGAGCGTATCAGCGCTACCAACAGAGTCGTCCAACAGAGCAACAAAGTGTTTGCGATCTGTTGATCAAATCGAATGAGAGTGTCCGCACGCTCCGTATTGCAAGAGTCACAGTTGTGTGCAGTCGGCCGGCACGCGGGAGATCGACGGGTTTGCGGGGCCTTTTTGCGATGATAACAGACGCCTCGCCCAACGACTCACCTTGCTTTTCTTCACTGCCAAGTCTTTATAGATATTCTACAAGCGCCTACGAATATCTGCAATGCTCTGGTTTTCCGCAAAAAGAAACTCAATGGCAATTCTCTTCTTGGAACGCACTTCCGTCGCAGAGGCCATTTCGCAGGCTCATTACAACGACGCCACCTATCGGAACTACATGAAACTATAGCGGATGGAGCTAAGATATACCACGATGTCCCACAACAAATTCAGCATTTTTTCAACCTGAACTGCCCGAGAAAAAAATGTGTTGCATCACTTATTGAAAGCCCCTCGTAGATTTTGGCAAGCTTTAGGCAATATCAACTGTACTACAAACCTTCAATCTTTGTAGGTAGCGGAGATGAAGTTCAGGAAACGAAAGGTTATTCACAACTTTTACAGAAACCAGACTGCAGTAAGAAGAGTCGAAGGTGCTTGTAAGAGGGTGAAACATGACTGTAGCGTGTCCCTAATGTTATTCAGTCTGTACATTAAGCAACCAGTGAACGAATTTAAGGAGAAATTTTGAAAGGAAGAAAGGGAGAATTATTATTATTATGTAGTATTCTGCCTAGTGGCAGGTCCATGTCTTCGTACGGAGAATTTCTGATTCCACTGTTCCCTGTCTCCAGCTTCTTCCTTCAGTCTGTTGTATCTCCTTCCATCTTTCATGTCGTCCAGAAGTTGAATTCCTCTTCTTCCTCGCCCTGCTTTTCCTCTGAGTTTCCCATCATGTATGAGTCCCTAGTGTCTAAGTACAGGTCCAATCCAGTTGGCCTTTCTCTGAAGAATTGTACACAGAATATTTCTCTTCTCTCCTTCTCTTCGCAGTACATCGTCCTTTTTTATGTGATCTGTCCACTTGATCTTTTGCATTCTCCTCCAGCAACACATTTCAAAGCTCTCTAAGTATTTTTTCTCCTTCTTTCTCATGGTCCATGTCTCTGCTCCATACAGTGCTATGCTCAAAATGTAGCACTTTATCAGTTTTTTCCTCAATGCCAAACTCAACTTGCTGGTCAGCAGAGTTCTCTTCTTGTTGAAAGCAGCTTTGGCTATGGCGAATCTTGCTCGGATTTCGTTGGTGCAGTGGGCATCCTTTGGGAGAATGAACAAAAACATTGGGGTTTCTTATGACACTGTAATTCTGATAGACGCGGCAAAGAACTTGGAAAATCATTTGAACAGAGTGTCTTGAAAAGAGATTATGAGATGAAAATCTTCTTCTTTCTTTCTTTGTGACTCTCCAACCGTCTGCGTGTAGGGTTAGTCATGGGAAAGAGAGCAAAAATGTTTTAAATATTTGCGAATTTTATAACTGAAGCAGGACTTAGGTACCAGCCCAGTATTCTCCTACTGGGACATGAGAAACCACCTAAAAACCAGACTGGCCGGCACAAAGACACTCTTAGTCAGTCCGCCAGGTAGATTTGATACGGGGCCAGCTCACTTTCCCGTCCCGGAAGTTACTCCTTAACACGCGCGGCTATCCGGGCGCGTCAAATTATAAGATGAATATCAGCCAAAGCAAAACAAGAGTAACAGAATGCAGTAGAATTAAATCATACGACACTGAAGAAATTATATTACGAAATGTGACACTAAAACAAGTACATGAGATTTGCTATTGAGGCACAAAAACAATTGACGGCAGCAGAGAGAGGATATAAGACGCATAGTTGCAATAACAAGGAAATGCTTTCCGAGAAATAGAAATGTGTTAACATCGAACATAACTTCATGTCATTATAGCCAACATGGTCGTCTTCAGAGATTCAGCAACTGTATCAATATTTAAGACAATTCTCATTTATTGTTCCACCTCGCACAGATTACATGTTTCGGTCACTTTGGATCATCTTCAGATCTAAGTAGTTGCGTCAGTAACCCGTCTGTACTCTGATATGTGATTCTTTGTAGACAAGACGGGTTGCTGCAGAAACTATTTGGATCTGAAGATGACCTAAAGTGATCGAAACATGTAACCTGTTTAAAAATGTGCAACCGTGGCGCAAAAATAAATGATAATTACCATAAACAACTTTAAGTGTTAGGAAATCTTTTCTTGAGATATTTATCTGTAATGTAGATTTGTATGGAAGTGGAAGGTGGACGATAAAAGAATTCCGACAGGGGAACAGAAGCTTTTGAACTGTAGTTCTATAAAGTAATGTTACAGATTAGTTGGGTAAATCGGATAACTAATGAAGAGATACTGAATACATGGCACAGGAAAGAAACTCTTGGCACGTCTTGACTAAAAGAAGCGATCGGCTGATGGGACACTTATGAGGCATCAAGGAATCGTCAGTTTCGTGATGGGTGGAAGTGCTGATCGTCCGTCACAAAACCACGTTGCAATTTTACAGACACGAGATGAAACACTGGTACAGTATTATCGCGATAATACTTCGCTGATCGCAAAGGGACTATGGGAGCAATATCCTCGCGAGACCGTTCAAGTGAAAGCAAATAAATATTCTCTGGAGACGAAGATTACAAATGATTTCATCTCCGAAGTCATTAATAAAGGGTATGAACAATAGTGAGTCTATTGCGCCGCGCCGAGCCGCATGACTGCAGTCCGAGTCTGCGACTTCACGAAGTGCTGCGTTGTGCCTGCTGCAGCACTATCTGTACGGCAGAAGAAGCAGCTCCGCTCCAGGAAGTGTACACACCGTGACGTTTACCGACCACAAACTGTCAAAGCTGGACTCAGTAGACAACTGAATAGGCAGATATAGCTTAGCTGAGTACAAATACAGAACAGTAACAGTTATCTAATTATGACTTGTCTCCCTTCGTTCTTGACGTGATAATTTCCGTTACAAAACTTCATCTCACTACATGAAAATTCTGTATTTCATTTCCCGACACCTGCCTGCTACCAGATTCATCACGATATGCTGTTGTTGTTGTCTTCAGTCCGAAGACTGTTTTGATGCACGTCTTCATGCTACTCTGTTCTGTGCCAGTCTTCTCATCTCTGCATAAATACAGCACGTACTTATTGCACTCAGGCTTCAAACTTTGGTCTCCCTGTACAGTTCTCCCCCCACCCCTACTCCCACCCCGCGATCATCACTCACTCACTCACACACACATTTTTGCCTCTTCGATTACCAAATTTACTACTTCTTGATTCTTCACGACGTGTCCTATCAATCAATCCCTTCTTTCAGTCAAGATGCATCACAAATTTCTTTGTTCCCCAAGTCAATTCAGTACCGGCTTCTTAGCTGTTCGACCTACCCATTTAATCTTCAGCATTCTTCGCAATAACAGATTTCAGTTGCTTATATTCTCTTCTTGCATGCACTGTTCATCGTACACATCTTACTTGCACATAAGACTACACTTCATATAAATACCTTCAGAAAAGACATCCTAGCATTTACATTTATATTGGAAATTAACATATAGATGTATACTCAAAATAAATTGCAGGTACTGCTAGCCAATAAACTGAACTCAGAGAATCTTTAGCAGCAAATTTCGTGAGAATGGGCTGCATTTTACCAACGAAAATACTACATCTCTTGGAATTCGAGGCTAAAATACAGCACGTTCGAGTTAGTCTCATTCACTGGCTAAAAAAACAACTTCCAAAACCAGTGAAATGTCATAAATACGCAGAATTTACTTGACGGTCTCATAAAACACACTCTGTGATAAAACTTGAAACGAGCATCATGAAACTTTAGATAGCTGCACATTTAAAAAATATAACTACTTCTAGTGTCCACTACTCATAAGTTCTCCATAACTGCCATAATTTTTAAGTAAGTATTTTATAAATAGCTAAAACAATTTTGTAATTTACGTATCACATTACCAATTACGTTAATGTGCTGCACAAGATAATATTTTGACAAACAACGCACTCTTTAAATTTAGCATTTCATCAAAAACATAGTGCATGTCCCTCGTCAGCTTGTAAATGTTCCATTCGAAGTCCTAAACTTCTGTATGATGATATTTTTTCATCTTTGGATTTATAACTTTTTCCTTCGCATAGTTGTCCAAATTCTGCGAGAATTAAAGTGAAACACTTAGTATTTATCAAATATATGCATATACAAGAATATGTAGCTTCTTGATATTATATTTCAGTATCTTTTCGAAATTAAGACAGGCTGATGACAAGAGAACCAGATAAAAGAGGCGAATTACGTTTTCATCACCCCACGGTAGCGCCAGGAGCCAAGAATGGATTACAGAAATTTTCTTGCGCGTTGACGGAACAAATAGATTTCTATCGGTTTCGTAAATTGTTTCCCTCAGAGAAACTTAGGACCAATCTGTAGGAGAAATTCACAATCAGTAGCTACTGAACAAAGTTCGGACTTGCTGTGGGTGCGTCAGAAACCGTCCTCCCCTTTGGGTGGCCTTTCTGAACCCCTGGGAACGCCAGGAGTTACTCCACGAGGGAAAGTTATTAAGAATAAATTACTAAATTGTAGACTATGGAAGTTAGAATGGGATGAGAAAATAGGCAGTCAGGAACACACACGAAGGCAAGTTCGAGAGAGAGGCATAAATTTAGTAGCTACCTCTTCTCAATCGCCTCTGCATATAATTGCCTTTCCCCGTAGAACTCAAATTTAAATTCGTTTCTTTCAGTACACGGTCAAGCGCGGTTACGTCATCGGAAGCGAGATAGAACTGGAACTGGCTGTAAATCAAAGAATAATTAACGAAGACACCGACCGATTTATTTTACGGGCGGTCGCCGTTGTCGTTGCATGATGAGTGAAATAGTCCCCCATTATGTGAAGATGATCAGGACCGGTGTCTAGTCGGCCCTCGCAACCCAGCCTTCGGCTAACGGAAACGTGGAGAGAGACGTGCTTCGTAAAGGAGGTCGGTTGTGCTCCGGATTCAATTCCAGCTGGTGTTGTATAGCAATCACCGTGTTATAGCAATGAACAGTGCCCCTGTCAAGCTATGAAAGATACAAGTCATCATTAAATACAGACATTTTAGGTTGGGCCAAACCGCGACTGTTAAAATGTCAGTTGGTATACAAAGAACTTGCACTTGTTACCTCATAGTATGCATATTAAAATGAATAACGTAAGTACTCTACACTCGCGATAGAAAGTTACAAGCAAAGTACTGTTGTTAATTTCCCTCGCAGAAAGGTAAATCATCTACAGTGCCTCATGTCTTCATCCCATTAGGTACTTAACTGCTGAACGAACAATGTAGATCGCTCTGTAAAAACCTCACGTGGACTGTAATTTTGACAAAACCTCGTAAAGTAAAAGTAATGGCTAGTATACCCAGACTGTATTATGGCAGCATTTCAATAGCTTTTTTTCTAGTCTCAGAACTGGTACCCCCACACATGAACTTGAGACATATTAATTTATCATTAGTTTATAAGTTGCAAATTGTACTTCCTTACGTTGCCGATAGCTAACGTCTGCTTCACATAAATTAAAATTCACAATTAAAAACGTCATCGTTGCCTTGCCTGTTAATAAGAAAAATATATCAGAGTCAGTAGCGAAGAACACTGCCTTTTCTCTAAGTAAACATCGAATTTATTTATTTATTTATTTACTCGTCAAGTTCCGTAGGACCAAATTGAAGAGCAAATCTCCAAGGTCATGGAACGTGTCAGTACATAAAATATAACATAAGCGTAATAACAGACAAAAATAAATGTTCATGAACCTTAAAAAAGTCAGTCAATAAGTTTAAGTAAACGCTATCAGCAATACAATAAAAATCAGCTTAATTTTTCAAGGAACTCCTCGATACAATAGAAGGAGTGACCCATGAGGAAACTCTTCAGTTTCGATTTGAAAGCGCGTGGATTACTGCTAAGAGCTTTGAATTCGAGTGGCGGCTGATTGAAAATGGATGCAGCAGTATACTGCACACCTTTTTGCACAGGAGTTATGGAAATCCGATCCAAATGCAGGTTTGATTTCTGCCGAGTATTAACCGAGTGAAAGTGAATCTCTCACCTATCAAACCGTCATTTATTTATTCACTGTATTTTAGAAAACGGTTCACACCGATTAAAGTGAGACCCATTAGTATTCAGATCTAAAATAGCTCTTTGGGGTCGATCGCATACAACACTTCGGTGAGATCTGGTGTTTAACAGTGACATTGACATTCCATTTGTCGATCAGGAACTGTATGTCGCCGCATCATCTTATTATCAAACGACTACCCTGGTCTCCGATGATTCACATATTTGTAGATTCCATAGGAGAGGGGGGGGGGGGGGTCGGCCGGAGTGGCCGAGCGATTAAAGCGCTACAGTCTGGAACCGCATGACCGCTACGGTCGCAGGTGCGAATCCTGCCTCGGGCATGGATGTGTGTGATGTCCTTAGGTTAGTTAGGTTTAAGTAGTTCTAAGTTCTAGGGGACTTATGACCACAGCAGTTGAGTCCCATAGTGCTCAGAGCCATTTGAACCATTTTTTTTGAGAGGGGGGGGGGGGCGGGGGGCTGCGGGCACAATCGGTGTCGTAGTTCGCCGCGAAGGAGAAATATCCCAAATTTTGTCCAATGTACTTGCGAAATGTAACACCGAAATTAACGCTAAGTTGATAAACAGGGGAAGAAAAAGAAAGAATTTCCGATGTCTGCCTGTAGTTACGAGCAAGTTCGTGCCATTGAAAGGAGGAAAGAAAGATTGGTGTTTAATGTCCCGTCGAGAACGACGACTTCAGAGGCGAAGATTGGATTGGCCGATTCTCCGGCAGGAGTTCGGCAATGATCATTTCAGGCAATGCGAATAATGAGTTACAAATACCAGTAGATGATGGCAGGCGTCCGCCGTCAAGAAACGAGTGCGCATGCGTGAGAAATACTGTACGTGAACGTTGTGTTTAGAAGCTGGCAAAAGTCGGCTGCTGCGAGTATGGACGCTGTATTTGATGAAAACTTTGATCGTGGTTCTGTCTCCCCCAGACAACAAGATTAGTTACGTGATAAAAAATTCAAACTGTCATAAAGTAGCATCGATCGAAAATATTCGTGAGCTGTGTCTAGTGTATGGCAAGGAATCGCAACAAAGCTGGTGCAACATTGCTGTTGACAGTAATTTTCTGAAACTGTCGAAATAAAGTAGATGAATAGCACAGAGGGCAACAGAGCAAGTGCGACAGCGCGTTATGAAGCACCGTCGATTCATGAGTAACGATATTAGCATTCACATCCAGTGGAAACTGCAGTGAGCGCTCAGAGCAAGAGATATGGGATGGTATTCGTCCAAATACGACCCAGGGCGTAACACATTTTCTGAAGGCATTAAGTTGGAAGGTTTTCCGCCATCCATCCTAAAGCATTGATCATCCTCCCGCGAATTTAAGGCTTTTGTTAGACCTGACCAGTGAACAAGTTAACACTTTTACATACAGTGACAGAAAGCTTTTCGGTCAGATACAAGGAACAGAAGCGACGCTTTTGGTCTGAGGGAAAGATCCAAGTCAGCAGCGTACCTCGTGTACGAAACAGACCATCCCTTAGAAGGAACAGAAGACAACTTAGGAACCCCGTACATTGAAAAGAGATGAGGAAGACTCACTGGCAGAGTTAGAAATAGCCATCGACAAAAAGTAATAAGACAGTGTTCTTATGATGCAAATGAAAGGCAACGGAACGAGGATTTTAAAAATTATCGAATTTATTTCAATGGCGGTGTATACTTAGATCTATTTACCACTTCGTTGATGTGGCTAGCGATCATAGATATCAGCATACAAGTAGTTTCTTTGCAAATGAGGGAATGTTATGAGACTAATTAAACGGCATTGTGGTTTAATCAGTACACAACGGTACCTCGCGCACAGCACCTCGAAACTGCGACCGGACTCCAGGAGAAGCGCCCCCTGGACACTGCTGGAGCCCACAGCTGGTGAAATGTAGACGACCTGGTATACGGTTGCGGTGTGTGAGGGGAATGACAAGACCAGAAGCTGACGATTTTAATTTAAGACGAGAAGCCTCAATCCAAAGCGTTTTCGTTATTATGATTACGTTGCTGAGAGTTTTTAGTGTGTTAACCATTTTAGTTGAGTGTTGACAACCTGATGGTGTGAGTATGATCTCTCTAAGCATGGTTTTGAATTGTGTAAAGAATGGCTGAAGTAGTTACATACTACTACTTATTACTAAATGGCAGGAGGCAAACTATAGTGACACAAAGAAGGGAAAGGACGTTCTCATTGCGTCAGCAATCTTACTTCCGTAGGCGCATGTGTTTACACGGGGCTCCACAATTGCTGTGTCCGTTCGAAAAAATGCTTCCACGCAACTATAACTCTTTTATCTTAGCGATTTTAGGATACAGTGTTTTCTGACAAGCCCTTTTGCGATAGGTATACACTGATTGCTACTATCATTTACTCAAAAAGCACAGCGATTGTCTTTTAAAGCCGACTTTTTAAGTGCTGTGCTGTTGTTTTTTAATGTGATCATTTACAGTGAGCGCGAAAGTGCGATGTAATCTTTGCGAGTCTGACCCTTGGCACTTAGTATTTAAGTGCCAATTTACACGTCCATTTTAGCGCAGAACAAGAGCTCGCGAAGTTTACTTGACTGCCTAAGCTCACTATCCGCGTACTGCTGCGGCATGTTGCACAGAAGCAAGGGCCAGTATACAGGTTGTAACCAGTATAAATCTACATATACACGGGTACTCTGCAAATCACACTGAAGTGCTTGGCAGGGGGTTCATCGAACCACCTCCGCAGTAATTCTCTATTATTCCACTCTCGAAGAGCAAGCGGCAAAAAAGAACACCTATATCTTTCCGTGCGAGCTCTCGTTTCCCTTATTTTATTGTGATGTTCGTTTCTCCCTATTTTCGCATTCGAGGGAGAAAATTGGTGATTGAAATTTCGTGAGAAGATCCCACTGCAACGAGAAACGCCTTTGTTTTAATTACGTCCACCCCAAATCCTGTACCATTTACGTGACGCTCTCTCCCCTATTTCTCAATAATCCAAAACATGCTCACCTTCTTTGAACTTTCTCGATATACTCCATCAACCCTGTCTAGTAAGCTTTCCATACCGCACAGCAGTACTCCAAAAGAGGACGAACACGCGTAATAGGCAGTCTCCTTAGTAGATCTGTTACATTTTCTAAGCGTTCTGCCAATTAAATGCAGCCTTTAGTTCGATTTCACCTCAACATTTTATATGTGTTCTTTCCAATTCAAGCTGGTCGTGCCGGCCGCGGTGGCCGAGCGGTTCTAGGCGCTTCAGTCTGGAACCGCTGGACCGCAGGTTCGAATCCTGCCCTGGGCATGGAAGTGTGTGATGCCCTTAGGTTAGTTAGGTTTAAGTAGTTCTAAGCTCTAGGGGACTGATGACCTCAGATGTTAAGTCCCATAGTGCTCAGAGCTATTTGAACCATCAGTATCTGGATTCCGTGAATTCGTTTTTGGAGTGTTTACTTCGACTACTTGACAACAATTGAGCAGACTGCTGCTTACCCTGTCCGCCAGATCATTTATATAGACAGAAAATAACAGCGATCCTCTTACACTCGCCCGGGGCACTCCCGACACACTAAACAAGACAGCAATACAAAGACTGCACATGGCACTGCAGTAAGGGGGGAACCCTAACCAAACGCTGAGCAGTCCCGCACGCTATCACCTACGCTATCAGAACAACTGACACTAATTGTTGAATGCCACTATTTAAAAGTGGAATAATACGAGGGTCACTCCAAAACAAATGCACACTATTTTTTTTTTAAATCCATCTTTTACTGTACGTGTTTAAAAGTTTTATAGTGTGTAGATACATCCTTTAGGAACAATATTTTCATTTCTCCACATAATTTCCATCTCTCTCAACTGTCTTACGCCATCTGGGAACCAGCGCCTGTATACCCGCACGGAAAAATTCTGGACCAACCTGTTGGAGCCACTGTTTGGCAGCGTGCACAAGGGAGTCATCATTTTCAAACCTTGTTCCACGAAGAGAGTCTTTCAGTTTCCCAAAGAGATGATAGTCACGTGGAGCCAGGTCAGGACTAAAAGGCGGGTGTTTCAGTGTTGTCCATCCGAATTTTGTGATCGCTTCCATGGTTTTTTGACTGAAATGTGGCCGTGCATTGTCGTGCAACAGCAAAACATCCTGCTTCTGCCGATGTGGCCGAACACGACTCAGTCGAGCTCGAAGTTTCTTCAGTGTCGTCACATATGCATCAGAATTTATGGTGGTTCCACTTGGCATAATGTCCACAAGCAAGAGTCCTTCGCAATGGAAAAACACCGTAGCCATAACTTTTCCAGCAGAAAGTGTGGTTTTGAATTTTTTTTCCTTGGGTAAATTTGCATAATGCCACTCCATTGATCGCCCTTTCGTCTCTGGTGAAAAGTGATGGAGCCACGTTTCATCACCTGTCACAATTCTTCCAAGAAATTCATCTCCACCATTCTCGTACTGTTCCAAAAGTTCGCTGCATACCGTTTTCCTTGTTTCTTTGTGAGCCACTGTCAACACCCTGGGAACCCACCTGGCACAAACCTTTTTTAACGCCAACACTTTCAGTATTCTGCAAACACTTCCTTCCCCTATCCGAACATAGCGTGACAATTCGTCCACTGTGATGCACCTGTCAGCAGTCACCAATTCGTTAACTCTCTGCACATTGTGTGGCGTGTGTGCAGTACGAGGCCTGCTGCTGCGAGGATAATCCTCAATATTGCCGTGCCCGATTTCATCACGTAACCTGCTTTCCCACCGACTAACTGTACTGCGATCGACAGCAGGATCTCCATACACCTTTTTCACCTCTTATGGATGTTTCCCACTGTCTCGTTTTCACAGCGCAGGAATTGTCTAACAGTACGTTGCTTCTGGCGAACGTCAAGTGTAGCAGCCATCTTGAAGACATGCTGTGACGGCGCCACTCACGGCAACAGGTTGAACTAAGTTTGAAAACAAGCGGGAAGGATGTATCTACACACTGTAAAACTTTCACACATGCAGAATGAGAACCGAATTTTTATAAAAATAGTGTGCATTTCTTTTGGAGTGACCCTCGTAAAATATAACATACCTCTATTTTTGGGGTGGTTAGAGAAGAAATTCTGACAAGTAAAAAATTTTCGATGGTGCTGAGCCACAGTCAAACAGTATTTTTTGAGAGCATACACCGCCATTTGACTGTACATTATTGTATTTTCATGCTGTACAGCCTGCATTGCGACTTTTACCCCCTTATCGAGTGCAGACCATTAAAACGTCGTGTCTAGTAAAGTCAGCGCAAATCATGTCGCTTACTTGACCAGATATGAAGTGTAGAGGTATAACAAGTAAGGACACTGTACTCAATAATGGTGCAAAAGTCGAAATCTGGATTGTACGGAAGCAAAATACAATGCAGTCAAATGGCGGCGTATTCTCGCAAAAAAATCTTTTAAATTTTCCATGGTAATACGCTCCCCGCTAATGATATGCGCTTTGTGGGATGTCCAACAACGCGTGACTTTTACCATTCCCTTCAGCGCGCGCTTTGTTGCGTCTTTTAACGAATGTGTTTATGGGCACTTGGGTTTTCAGAAGTACTACAGGCACAGTAAACTGTAGACCACAAATGCACCGGATCGCACTTTAGGAGGTGCTTTCGAAAGCGCCGTTCCCCGCGACTGTGGGACGGCAATTTGCGATACAATTTTCAGCGGTGGCTTCGGCACAGCCGGCGCGATCAGTCGGCGAACGGCCCAGCTGGAGCGGGCAGGGCAGGGTTTCACCTGCCGCGCCGCTGCAGGAAGCGACCGCCACCGCGGACAGCCGGGTCTGCAGTCCGCAGACACCCTGTGCGTAATTACGGCCCGCTCCCTCGCCTAATGATCGTTTACGCAGCCGGGTAATTTAATGTCGGCCAGGGAGCCGGCACCGGGATAATGATCGTCATCACGATAGGCCGCATTAAGGATGCGCCGCGGGTAAATATGTTGTAGTTTTTATCTGGGCCGAATATTTTAACTATAATTGGTGTTAACTCGAGCCGCTTAGCTCTGGCCCCCTCGGCTGTGCCAAAAAACTCGAGCCCGGCTTCCCCTCCCTTTCTTCCCCTTCCCACCTCCCCCCCCCCCCCCCCCGTGTCCTTATTGTTCGTCCTCACGTCCGCCCCTGCCTGGCTTCTCCGTCGGCGCCCCCGTCAAAGGCCGAGGGTTGGCGGGCGCGAGCAGTCAGAGCAACTGACGGGACGGTTTCCGGATCCCCGCTTTTTAAAAGCGTGTTTTGATGGCCAATTGTTACCGGGCGCGCTTTGTGCAGCAGTGCTTGCCAACTCGCTTACTTCGCCTACACTGGAAACCCACTCTTTTATCCACTGTATCCGTGGGAAGGGGCGATGCTACAGTCACTCCAAAGTGAGTGAGTGGGGCAGAATGATCTCGAAATACACTGTGCCTGGCAGAAAAGGTAGCACTTACGAATGTATAGTAGCAGAAGCAGCCTGTGTGCGTGCGTGTGTGTGTGTGTGTGTGTGTGTGTGTGTGTGTGTGTGTGATTCGACGCATGAGAACGTGGAAAGCAATAACACGATCAAAATCCTGAAATGAGAGTATGAAGAGTTAAAATCAAGGAGGATAACAAGGAGCTGATATTAAGAGAGATGCAGTGTGACAGTTATTGAACTATATGAAATAAAATTTTCATAACTTCAGAAAGGTTTGCGTTAGGACGATCGAACTGCACGGTTGGCCGAGGGCATGATGGAATTAGTATGGTATATATGGTCTGGTTTAACGACCAAGTCCAATTTCATTTGTGGGTGGGTTCGTCAATAAGCAAAATTGAGGACTCAGAATCCGCATTTCGCGCTCGATAATTCTCTTCACCCTCTACGAGTGACTGTGTGGTGTGCGATGTTCGGTCACGGAGTAATCGGTGCGATATTCCTTGATGGTACGGTGACTACCGAACCGCACGAGAAGGTTTCGGGAGATGATTTCATCCCCGTTATCCAAAGTAACTCTGATTTAGACAAGATGTGGTTCATGCAAGATGGAGGTCGACCCCATCGGAGGAGGAGAGTGTTTGATGTCCTGGAGGAGCACTTTGGGGACCCCGTTCTAGCTCTATGGTACCAAGAGGCCACTGGCATGGGCCTCGATTGGCTGCCATATGCTCCGGATCCAAACACAAGCGACTCCTTTTTGTGGGGCTGTGTTAGAGACAAGTACAGCAGTAACTCTACAGCCAGTGTTGAGCTGAAAACAGCCATTCAGGAGCTCATCGACGGCATCGATTTTCCGACACTTCAGCGGGTCATGCAGAATTTCGCTATTAGTCTGCTCCACGTCATCGCCAATAATGGCAGGCATATCGAACATTTCATAACCTAAATCCGAATATCTGCAGTGACGTTTACGTGTTGAATATAGTGTGTGCGCACCGTAGTTCGTAACTAATTTACGTTTTTTTGTACAGTTCAATAATTGTCACCCTGTAATTTCGTGTTAAGAACTACGTAACGTAGGGCTGGCACCAATCACACTGCTGTTGTTGCAGAGAGAGCGAGAAAAAAAAGACTAGGCAGATATCAAAGAGAGAAGGGAGTGGATACCATCCCTCAGTGTTCCAAATGGCATAGCGCTACTGGCTACTAGATAAAGGATGTTGAATGAATGGAACAGTATTGAAAGTTTCTTTGAAAAATTAATTATTAGTTTTGCTGCTGCTCTCTGCAGAATGCTGTTGCTGCTGCTGCTCAGCTGCTGTCGAAAGCTACTAGAAAGGCGTGTTTCACTTATTGAACAGAAAACTACAGGTGCAACAAATAACCTTATACGGGGCAACCAGAGCTAACAAACCTGTGCATAATGTGAAGGACAATCAAAGAATTTAAAATTAGAGATGGTAAAATAGTCTGTATTAAAAGTATTATCATATTGATGGAACCAGGTATTTCGGTTTCCTTACCTGTAAGTAATTTTAGTTGTATCTTAAATCACACAAGTGTAATGGTTAATATTTTGTGCCTCTTGTACTGGATTGTTATTTAACAATGAGATCGATTTTGTTACTGCGATTCCCAAGGTCTAGTCAGCTATTGGCTGACGTCGTCTCACAGCCTCCTCTGCTCTTGCGTTCTTCGTCTTCGTGCCGGCGCTTGTGGTTAAGCCGGAACATTCGCATAGGACCTGAAGATATACCTCCAGTATATAAAACTGGCCGTCATACAGGGAAAACACAATAAACAGCTATTGAGGATTTGGACTTTCAGTCAGCTGTAATAGAGACTATTTTACCATCTCTGAAAAAAAAATATGTGTGAAATCTTATGGGACTTAACTGCTCAGGCCATCAGTCCCTAAGTTTACACACTACTTAACCTAAATTATCCTAAGGACGAACACACACACCCATGCCCAAGCACATGTGGCAAGAGCAAGGTAGTAATGTTTATTTTCCCCTCGGCAGCAGGTCAGGTGTTGATGCGTGAACGAGTAGACGCAAAACTGTTAGTCTATGTTGACAGGTGTAGTCCACTTGGTGGCGCACTAAGACTGTGCAGGAAACATCGGGTGGCAAAGTTCGTGACGGGCCTGTGGAAAGACTGTTTGACGCACAGAAATAACAACCAACTCACCGATGTGTGTGGACTCGAACCTCCGCCGGGACCAGCCGCACAGTCCATGACTGCAGCGCCTGACCGGTCGGCTAATCCCGAGCGGCTACCATCTCTGATTAAAAATTGTTTGATTGACCTTCACATTATGTATAACTACAGGTGAACTGCGATAACAATGAGCCTACGTAACATGCCTGCTTTTTAAGCTGCAACTGTGAACTTTTATCAAGTGAGTGACAAAGACTGGGAAATGGATGATGAGTGTTAAATTACGTCAGTTCTGACTCCTTTAAAAGCGTATTGAGGCATTTTAAAAAGTCATTTTACAAAAGCATTCTTCATTATAATCAAGAATTTCAAAGACATAATATTAAAAATATACGTATATGTTCATCACAGATTACCAAAGGTTGCACTAATTGAGTAAATCTTTCCTGAATTGTTCCTAATGTTAACTAATTAAGAAGAGGGCAAAGAACTGTATTGGATACCAAGTTGTTATATGGTGTGTAGGCAACAGCTTGCGCACAATTAAAACAAACAAAATTAATTATTATCTTATTACGAAGTCTTCATCAAATCAATCAAAAAATCTTTCTTTTTAGCTGTAAGGATATCAAAAACCATATTACATACCAGTTTCTTCAGTAAATATACACTTTGACCATTTTTGTCATTCCGCTCTTTCGGAGGTGGCTCACTTTACTATTACCCAGTGCGGGATAATTGTCTCTGCTACCAACATCCGTGCCAAGCGGCCTACGCAGAGGCGTTATTGCAGATGCGCGGTGTCGCAGATGACATTGGGCGCTGTCTGAGAAACAATGGAAGCACGCCTATCAATCGTGTAACCTCGGTATAAAGGAAGGTGACAACGAACAAATGTCATACCTCTTTCAATCTATTTGGATAGGTTGCATAAAAGAGTGAGTTTTCACACCATTTAAGCCATGCATCCCTAAAGCGGTTTCTGATTTCTGGAAGGAACGAGTGCCGACGGTTCACTCGTTCCCGAAATCACAAACCGTGTTGGCAATGCAGGGCTTAAATGGCGCACACTTAATGGTGTGCTTTGTGATGAGGAGATAAGATAGCGGACGGAATCAAGTCGAAAATATATCGCTCTGAAGTCCACCCAGTAGCTTTTTACGATTCAGAATGCTAAACTGAAGCAAAAGAAGCACAGCAACGGCTTGCTGTAACAGAAAACAAAATGCTTCGGTGGACATCTGGCCTGACGCTCTACGGTCATGGGACCAAGGATGAAATTCATAGGTGGTATGGAGTGGCACCTATTATTCAGAAGACGGGGGAAAGGCGTCTTTGGTAGTAGATCAAGAAACAATAGCAAAAATCGGCTTTTCGTTGAAAGTCGATGGTAAATGACCTGTTGGGAGAGTAAGATAACGTTCGCTGTATACCCTCCGTGAAGACCGCGAGATAGCGGCTCCCCACCCTGACCAAGCACAAGATCGCGCCAAGTAGACACAGAGCATCAAAAGGGCGGAAGAGGAACAAGAAGAAGAAGAAGATGGGATTCTAATTAAAAATAAACAAGTTAAAAATGAACAGGTTTAAACATAGCACATTGGTGAAAATCATTTTGTTGAAAAAATCTGGATATGACATAGTAATGTAAAGTTATGCTCCTACCCTAGTCCGTGTAACGAAAGAACGGCCCTGAAGTTTAAGCGATCTTGGCATAGATGCTACAACAACCCATCACGTAGTGTGATTTTGTATACGTCTCTCTGGTAACGGCTCCGTATTTCCGCTGCTCTATAGACAACTGTTGTTTTCGACCAGACAGATTCTTTTAAAATGGAATGTCCATTGGTGGCAAAAATTCGACCAAAATTTTTTGTGATATTCTAATTACTTAATAACATCGAAGCAAAATGCTAATAACTTTTGATGGGAGAACACTAACGTTTCGACCAACGACTCTGGGCAAAAATTTAAGAAAGTTAGGTTGATAAGGATAACGAAATATCCTTATATGTGTATGGATCGGGTGAAAACATGCGAAAGTGTGTGTGTGTGTGTGTGTGTGTGTGTGTGTGTGTGTGTGTACTGAACAAGTTTCGATGCGTATCGACTGCCAAATAGGTGAGGAACCTACCGTCATATGAAGCAGCCCATTCCTTTGATAAATATCAGGTTGCAAGGGTGACACGTCAAAGCCAGTCACGTCGGAAAAGGGCTAATAAAAGGGGAGTGTTCGAGTGCCCCCATTGGAGCTACACAATTGCTCTTCTGATGGTAAGCTACCGCTAAATGCGTATGAATCAGCGATGATTAACGGTTTTTGTGGTGGTTAAGGCGAGCAGAAATCTTCATAGCAAAGACGCGAAGGGATACGTCGAGAATGTCTGTTATTTACTTTATAACGGCTGTCTTCGTTGTAAGAAATTACGGATTTCTCCCCTGTGCTCCATAAAGCATTCCTCTGTACAGAAAATAAAAAATGGAAAATTGAAGAAACGGACATTCTGCACGTTGGAGTTCGAATGTTGAAGGAAAAGGAAATAAAATGAGGCCATCCAGAATTCAGAGACTTACAAATTGGGTCTAGTAACGCACGGTAAATGAGGTGCCAATGATTTCTGAACATAACTCAGCATTTATGAACATGACGTTCTACAATACCCATGTTCTACAAAACGAGATAGAGTCACACACCAAATTTAAACTCAAGAAACATGAAAAAGAATCTCAAACGCTTATACGTCGGGTTTACCGAGCATGTAAGCTGAAGTCTGAATAGAACTATACTTGGTGTAAAGGAAACTAGCGAATATCGAGTGTAGAAAAATTAACAACAGACAGTTTCATTTGGAGATACGGAAAAGCTCTCCAAGAGAAGCTATGTAATGGTAAAAAATTATTGCAATAATACATGCTTGGGAACGATGCAACTGAAATTTTGGCTACATTATGGCTGCATTTGGCTACATTATTGTCTCAGACTTTGCGTCACGACTGTCATGCTCGTCATCTTCGAAACTGTTATTGATCGCTGGTGGAAGAATGTAGAGGAGAACTGGGAAAATAGGTGTTGAGAGCTGTCTGAAGAGAGAGCAGAGGATGGGCTACACAAAACTACGGAGCTTACCACTACTTCTTCTTGAGACGATGTTGTCAGACAACCTGGAAATGTATTTAATAAAGGCATAGCGTAAATACGGAACAAGGCTAGGGATGCAGTGCTGGCCTACCCTAAATAAGGTTTACAGGACTGCAGGACTGCAAAAGTCGACTCGTCAGATGAAACATGTACCCCGAGCGAGGTGGCGCAGTGGTTAGCACACTGGACTCGCATTCGGGAGGACGACGGTTCAATACCGCGTCCGGTCATCCTGATTTAGGTTTTCCGTGATTTCCCTAGATCACTCCAGGCAAATGCCGGGATGGTTCCTTTGAAAGGGCACGGCCGACTTCCTTCCCCGTCCTTCCCTAATCCGAGCTTGTACTCCGTCTCTATGACCTCGTTGTCGACGGGACGTTAAACACGAATGTCCTCCTCCTCCTCCTGAAACATGTACAAAACTTGGCGTCTAAGTACTCGGCGATCCATCAACGGTGTGCCTTCGTCGAATTTCAGCTGTGAGCGCCGTATCGCTCAGGCCGTGCGACAGAATTGCAGCCTGTGTTGTGACTATACACGTTCGCTGTAACCTAATCACCAACACATCTATACAGCCGCAATTCTTTCTACCCATATCAACAAGGTCGCTTGGTTCTGTGCATCTCAAAAATGCGACAGACCACTAAAAATCCTTGAAAGCAAGGCGTTTTACCCTGGTTATCATATCTGCTTAATTCCCTCAACATTCGTCTTCCACCAGCTGATGACTTTTCCCTCTCTCCTTCTTGAAGTATACTGAATCGTACTTCCCCTAAACGTAAGCATCACGCCTCTTATTACGCCGCAGCTCAGATATCTGTTTCGTTAATACGTCACACATCCCTAACCTTAGCGCTTCACGTAGTCCGGGCCATGCAACTTTAATCAGTTACTACCTGTTGTCCTCAACGTGAATGTTGGTTATAATACCAAACCGCTTTATTAGGCATGCACTTCTACCACTGAACTGACTTATCCCCGGTTAATGTGCGACTTAAATTCCGAATAACAGCGCTGCATGATAATTTTCAAACAACCAAGTGTGAAAAAAGGGATAAGTGATGAGAAAAACATTCTAGGATCAAAGGAAGAATGAACAAACATTTCGATTTGTAACCACTAACAAGTCTAGCTACCATCAAACAACCAGACAATGAAATCAATTTGTATGTCTACTCACACCACAAAATCTGAAATACCTTTCTTTCATTCCCTACATCAGGACTCCTCCCCGTTTCTTTCAACTTCAGTAACCATGCTCAACTTTCGTCACAGTACAGAAAGGTAGCCTTCATTTTTCCTGTAGGGGTTACAGAATATGAAAACGTCGTGTGTGGTTTTTGGAGGCATTTCGAGTTGCATAAAACACATCGTAGGGGTCACTGACTCAGCCTGAATATAAATGACCTGATAGATAACGCCGCAAGTTCCATGAGCCTTTTCGCAAATGATGATGTTGTATAGAGAGGTCGCAATGCTAGAAAATTGTAGCAAAATACAGGAAGACCTGCAAAGGATCGACGCTTTGTGCATGGAGTGGCAATTGACATGTAAGGTATTAGGAATACATAAGCATAAATACCCTCCACTGTATGATTATACTACTGTATAACAATCACTAGAAGCAGTTACTTGCATAAAATATCTAAGACAGCGTATATGGAGTGATTTCAAGTCAAACGACCACATAAAGTTAATCGCAGGCAAGCCGGATGTCAGACTGAGATTCATTCGAAGAATACTCGGGAAATGGAAGAGACTTACAGAACTCTCGTTTGACCAACTTTTGAATACTGTTCGTCAGTCTGATATCCCCAACAGGAAGCACTGGTAAAGGAAATAGACAAGATCCAAAGAAGAGTAGCACATATCCTTACAGGCTCATTTAGTTAGCTGGAAAGCGTTAGGGAGAAGCTCAGTTAACTCAAATGGCAGACGCTGCATGGGAGGCGTTCTGCATCACAATATGATCTACTGTTAAAATTCGGAGAATGTATGTTTCATTGAAACGTCAACCAATATTTTGCTTCCTGCTACGTATGTCTCGCGATGAGGCCATGAAGGTAAAATCAGAGGGATTCTAGCCCACACAGGCGCTTACCGGCAATCATTCCCACAAACAATACCCATGTAGAGCAAACAAACGGGGAAATGACAGTGGCACACAAAATATCCACCGCTTGCGAAGAATAGATGTAGATGTAGATTAACAATACAACGATCTATTGAGGGAAGCCATTGCCAGGAACTTCCAACGATGTCATACATGGAGCAGATTATGAGTGTAGTGTGATGCGCTACGTATGCGAAAATGAAGAGGAAGGCAGACAGTAAAGTGGAATGCCGTACTGCTGAAAATCAACCTCCGGGTTGAACACTAAAGACGAAGAAAGAATAAGAAGCACAGAATAAGCTAATACAATAGCTCCAGGCTTAGCAATCACAAACGACCGCTCGCTCGTCGAAAGATTCGTACCTAAAGAATGAAAAGCTGTAGAAGTCACACCAGTACCCAAGAAAGGAAGTAGGAATAATCCACTGAATTACAGACCAGTCTCACTAACGTCGATTTGCTGTAGCATTTTGGAACGTATACTGCGCTCGAACATCGTGAATTACTTAAAAGATAACGACTTACTGACAAACAGCCAACACGGAAACAGAAAATATCGTTCTTGTGAAACACAACTAGCTTTTTATTCTCATGAAGTAAGGATTGCTATCGACACGGGATGTCGAACTGATTCCATATTTTTAGATTTCCAGAAAGTATATCACAAGAAACGTACAATAAAATTGCTTGCCTATGGAGTATCCTCTCAGTTGTGCAACTGCACTCGTGATTTCCTGCCCAGAAGGTCACAGTCCGTAGTAACTGATGGAAAGTCATCGAGTAAAACAGATGTAGGATCTAGCGTTACCCAAGGACGTGTTATAGGCCCTCTGCAGTTCCTGATCTATATAAACAATTTAGGAGACAATCTGAGCAGCCCTCTTCGATTGTTTACAGATATGCCGTCATTTAGCGTCCAGGGAAGCCATGAGATGATCAAAACCAACTGCAAAGTGATTTAAACAAGATATCCATATGGTGTAAAAAGTGGTAATTGACTCTAAATAATGAAAAGTGTGAAGTTATATCATATGAGTTCTAAAGGAATTTGCTAAATTTCGATTACACGATCAATTACACAAATCTAAAGGCTGTAAATTCAACTAAATATTTCGAGATTACCAATACGAATAAGCTAAATTCAAACGATCATATAGATAATGTTGTGCGGAAAGCAAACCAAAGACTGCGATTTATTGCCAACACTTAGTACGTGCAACAGGCCTGTTAAAGAAATTGCTTATACTACGCTTGTCCGCCCTCTTATGGCGTACTCCTATGCTGTGTGGGATCCACATCACTAACTTTCCCTAAGAGCATGAAAATGTTTTGTTGCCGGCCACTTACATAGGGAGAAATGACCATCAAAATAAAATAAGAGAAATCAGAGCTCCCACGGAAAGATTTAAGTGTCCTTTTTCTCCGTGCGCTGTTCGAGAGTGGAATGGTAGAGAGACAGCCTGACACTTATTTGTGAATTGCAGAGTAATCACGTAGATGTAGAAGAAGAAGAATGAACAGTGGTTATGCCGGATCCTAGACTGACGGGTTTGCTGATAGCAGGAATGATTGCTTGAAACTGGGGCTACGCAGCAGCTACACTATGTGAACGAAAGTATCCGGACACCTGACTGAAAATGACTTACAAGTTCGTGGCGCTCCCATCGGTAATGCTGGAATTCAATATGGTGTTGGCCCACCCTTAGCCTTGATGACAGCTTCCACTTTCGCAGGCATACGTTCAGTTAGGTGCTGGAAGGTTTCTTGGGGAATGGCGGCTCATTCTTCACGCAGTGGGGCACGAAGTCAGCATTCCAAAACATCCCAAATGTGTTCTGTAGGATTCAGGTCAGGACTTTGTGCAGGCCACTCCATTATAGGGATGTTACTATCGTGTAACCACTCCGCGACAGGCCGTGCATTATGAGCAGGTACTCGATCGTGTTGAAAGATGCAATCGCCATTCCCGAATTGCTCTTCAACAGTGGGAAGCAAGAAGGTCTTAAAACATCAAAGTAGGCCTGTGTTGTGATAGTGCCACGCAAAACAACATAGGGTGTAAGCGCCCTCCATGAAAAACACGACCACACCGTAACACCACCGCCTCCGAATTTTACTGTTGGTAATACACACTCTGGCAAATGACGTTCACTGGGCATTCACCATACCCACACACTGCCATTGGATCATCACATTGTGTACCGTGATTCGTCTCTACACATAACGTTTTTCCACTGTTCTATATTTACTCTCCTTACACCAAACGAAGCGTCGTTTGGCATTTACCGGCGTGATGTGTGGCTTATGAGCAGCCGCTCGACCATGAAATCCAAGTTTTCTCACCTCCCGCCTACCTGTGATAGTTCTTGCAGTGGATCCTGATGGAGTTTGGAATTCCTGTGTGATGGTCTGGATAGATGTCTGCCTGTTACACATTACGACCCTCTTCAACTGTCGGTGGTGTCTGTCAGTCAACAGACGAGGTCGGCCTGTACGCTTTTGTGCCGTACGTGTCCCTTCGCGTTTCCACTTCACTATCACATCGGGAACAGTGGACCTAGGGATGTTTAGGAGTGTGGAAATCTCGCGTACAGGCGTATGACACAAGTGACACCCATTCACATGACCACGTTCCAAGTCCGTGAGTTCGGCGGAGCGCCCCATTCTGCTCTCTCAGGATGTCTAATGACTACTGAGGTCGCTAATATGGAGTACCTGGCAGTAGGTGGCAGCACAATGCACCTAATACGAACAACGTATGTTTTGGGGGTGTCCAGATACTTTTCATCACTAGTGTACGTACGAAACTAGTAGAACGAAACGAAGGTTAAATAAATAAAAGAGGTTTCGAAATTCGCTTTAAGGAACATCTCAATGTGAGCATTTCGAAATCTACACAAATATCTGACTTACGTGATAATCAACATTCTATTTGAAATCTCTACAATAACTTGGAGATACTACATAAAGAGAGAAAGGGCAGTGTTTCAAACTTACTTAAATGCCATACGATATTCCCCTGATAATACTCTCAACAACCAAACGGTATTAAGCCATTGAACTTTATTGGCCACTTTTGACTATTTGAATTTTTGAAGTCAGGTTTCTCAGCAGCTATCTAGTTCGTTAGCTGATTATTTATTTATTTATTTATTTATGTATTTATTTTACCTGGCAAGATTAGGGCCTTCAGGCCCTCTCTTACACCTAACCAGGCATACTCAGATTCAACAAATTTCAGTTTCTACAGAACATTAAGGACATATAACATGTTATACAGTATTAATGTTACAGAAAAAAATTAGAGATTATAAAAGTAGTACAATGATAATTATAACAATCAAAAAATAATTATAACAATCAAGAATAATAATAATAATAATGACTATGTATAGGAAAGTAAACATATTTTTTCTTTTATGAATGTCAGTCCTATTACAGCTGCCAGTCCACGTGTAGATCAACTGATCCATTAATGTATGCACTGTTTTAACAATTCAGAAGTAAGTATCAATTTTTAAAATGGTTCAAATAGCTCTGAGCACTATGGGAACTAACATCTAACGTCATCAGTCCCCTAGAACTTAGAACCACTGAAACATAACTAACGTAAGGACTACACACACATCCATGCCCGGGGCAGGATTCGAACCTGCGACCGTAACAGCAGCGCGGTTCCGGACAGAAGCGCCTAGAGCCTCTCGGTCACGGCTGCCGGAAATTTTTAAAATTTTCGCCTTAACAACGTTATTAAATTAGTATCACCCAGGTTCAATTTTTATGTAATACTGAGAGCCGAGTCTAATGGTTCGCGTGGTGACCGCAGTTCCTCAGAAGAGAACTAGGAACACGGTTCTGTTATCTTCCGTATTGCCCGCGTCACTTGACTTCCTTAATTGCGTCAGTACCCGGATGGCAGCCACCACAAACGCTCCGACAACACACAGGGCGCCTTGCAGCTGCTACGATTATCTGTTGGTGATAAACACAGATAAGCGTGTCGGCTTTTGGTAAGTTTGACCGTCAGCATAATCTTCTTCCTTTCGATCATTGCTGGCCTCCAAAATATAATTAAAATTTTTTTCATGTATTTCAGTGTATGTTTATTAGTTTTCATCACTAACTTTTTTTTTATTCTTCAGTCACTCCAGAGTCCAATACTTTGCTGGATAACATTTACGAGGAGCGCTATCTGTTGCTTGAGATAGGTCGACAGGAACATATCTTAAGCGGTAAAGTGATGACAGTTCGTGATTTCAACATTGGTCAGTTCCGTTTTTGGCAGTTGGTCCATGTTACATAGGGACTGTCTCCATCTATTTTTCGTTTTAGTTACAGCTAATGTTTTTTTAATCAAGTATCAGTTTCTCATTACTAATTTTATTCCTTCGTTTTTTAGACTGGACTTTCATCATCGATGATAGTTTTTATCAGTTGAGGAGGGCTTAGCCACGCCAACTGTTACTCTGCGGCAGTCTGTAACTCTCCATACCGTATGACACAGCATTTACAAGTAACCTTCTTTTGGCATGAAATTACAATCTTATTTATTAAATACGTATAGGGTCCTTCTTTCCTAACTAGATGCGCAGTGTTTTCTTCTTTGTTTAAGTCTATCGACTCAGTACTTAAAGCTATCTCGGATAACTTCATTTCAACATTACCAAAAAATGGTTCAAATGGCTCTAATCACTATGGGATTTAACATCTGAGGTCATCAGTCCCCTAGACTTAGAACTACTTAAACCTAACTAACCTAATGACACCACACACATCCATGCCCGAGGCAGGATTCGAATCTGTGACTATAGCAGTCGCGTGGTTCCGGACTGAAGCGCCTAGAATCGCTCGACCACCGCGGCCGGCAATTATCAATGCGGTACTTTACAATTTTTTTTTTTTTTTTTTTACATACAACAGAAGATGTAGCTTAATAAGTGCGAAACCGTTCGTGTGGGTCTCTAATCGACATAAGTAAGTACGGCTACAGCGGACTGTTGGACTTTAAATTCACTATTATGTTTTAATAGCTTTCGCACTTGTCTCTTAACACCTGCTGTACTCTACGAATCGACAATCAATTACACTACTGGCCATTAAAATTGCTACACCACGAAAATGACGTGCTACAGACGAGAAATTTAACCGACAGGAAGAAGATGCTGTGATATACAAATGATTAGCTTCTCAGAGCATTCACACAAGGTTGGCGACGGTGGCGACACCTACAACGCGCCGACATGAGGAAAGTTTCCAACCGATTTCTCATACACAAACAGCAGTTGACTGTCGTTGCATGTTGAAACATTGTTGGGATGCCTCGTCTAAGGAGGAGAAATGCGTACCATCACGTTTCCGACTTTGATAAAGGTCGGATTGTAGCCTACCCTGATTGCGGTTTATCGTATCGCTACATTGCTGCTCGCGTTGGTCGAAATCCAATGACTGTTAGCAGAATATGTAATCGGTGGATTCAGGAGGGTAATATGGAACGAAGTGCTGGATCCCAATTGCCTCGTATCACTGGCAGTCGAGATGACAGGCATCTTATCCGCATGGCTGTAACGGATCGTGCAGCCACGTCTCGATCCATGAGTCAACAGATGGAGACGTTTGCAAGAAAAAAACCATCTGCACGAACAGTTCGACGACGTTTGCAGCAGCATGGACAATCAGCTCGGAGACCGTGGCTGCGGTTACCCTTGACGCTGCATCATAGACAGGAGCGCCTGCGATCGTGTACTCAACGACGAACCTGGTTGCACGAATTTTTTCGGATGAATCCAGGTTCTGTTTACAGCACCATTTGGTCTCATCCGCGTTTTGCGACATCGCGGTAAACGCACATTAGAAGCGTCTATTCGTCATCGCCATACTGACGTATCACCCGGCGGGATGATATGGGGTGCCATTGGTTACATGTCTCGGTCACCTCTTGTTCGCATTGACGGCACTTTGAACAGTGGACGTTACATTTCAGATGTGTTACGACCCGCGGCTCTACCCTTTATTCGATCCCTGCGAAACCCTACATTTCAGCAGGATAATGCACGACCGCATGTTGCAGGTCTTGTACGGGCATTTCTGGATACAGAAAATGTTCGACTGCTGCCCTGGCCAGCACATTCTCCAGATCACTCACCAACTGAAAACGTGTGGTCAATGGTGGCCGAGCAACTGGCTCGTCACAATACGCCAGTCACTACTCTTGATGAACTGTGGTATCGTGTTGAAGCTGCATGGACAGCTGTACCTGTACACGCCATCCAAGCTCTGTTTGACTCAATGCGCAGGCGTATCAAGGCCGTTATTGCGGCCAGGGTTGGTTGTTCTGGGTACTGATTTCTCATGATCTATGCACACAAATTGCGTGAAAATGTAATCACATGTCAGTTCTAGTATATGTATTTGTCCAATGAATACCCGTTTATCAACTGCATTTCTTCTTGGTGCAGGAATTTTAATGGCCAGTAGTGTACTGATAGCGTCGTTCTTTCGTAACTAGATGTGTAATATTTTCTTCCTTGTTTAACTCTATCCTCTCAGTACTTAAAGCTATCTCGGATAACTGCATTTCACCATTATCAATGTATTAATTTACAATTTTTTTTGCAGATTTACAATAGAAGATGTAACTTAAGAATTTCGAAATAAATGAAATGGCTATAAGCACTATGGGACTTAACATCTGAGGTCATCAGTCCCCTAGACTTAGAACTACTAAAAAACCTAACTAACCTAAGGACATCACACACATCCATGCCCGAGGCAGGATTCGAACCTGCGACCGTAGCAGGCGCGCGGTTCCGGACTGAAGCGCCTAGAACCGCTCGGCCACAGTGGCCGGCTAAGAATTTCGAAACCGGTCGTGTGGGTCTCTAATGGACTTAACTAAATACGGCTACAGCCGACTGTTGGATTTTTAATTCAGTTTTATGTTTTAATAGTTTTGGTTGGCACTTGTACTTAAACACCTGGTGTACTATATGAATTGTCGATCGGTTACGTGGAAATAAAAACGTATACTGCCAAAACTATCAGGACAAACCGACGGATATCGTAGTCTAGTTGGCTGGAATGTCGCTACTGGGCCACCCTTCGCCTCGGCAGTCTCGAAATCGCGAACACCAGTCGCGTAGCCAACAAGTGCAGCTTAAATTCGTCGTTGACCCACAACCTGTTTTCCACGCGCGCCAGGGCCGTACCGTGTGAGGGCCGCTGCGGAGCCACCCGTCGTACGTGGCGCAACTCGCAAAAGGCCGCGGATGTCCCCGATGTGTTGGCGGAGAAGGCTCTAGCTATGCGGGCCGGAGCGACTCGGTAAGGGCGTGGCCGCCGCAGTCGTCGGTCATCACCGCCGCCCAGCAACGGCGCGCTGCGGCCCGGCCCGTTACGCGCAAATGGCCTACGAAAAAACCTACTAATATCGCACATTAAAATATCAATAGCCGCGTTATGCTGCGCGGATACGTGCTTTAATTGCCCGAGCGAGCAGCCGTTAACATGATAAATAGTTGCCCAATTAGTTTGTCGTGAGCGTTGCCTCCCCCGGGGTTCCGATAGCGCTTATGTGCTTTTGTTCCCTTAATGCGGCACTTAGCGGCGGCAACCGATGCTATCGCCGACGCCTGTATTTACTTTTATGCTCGAAAATAACTCAGCTCTTTTTTAATGGCGACCTGTTCTCGCGTCGGCGGACATTCCGATTGGATGGAAGCAATTACGGCCGGTAAGCGCGGTGCCAGCAGTCTATATAGATGCGGGCGCGATTTCAATAAGCGCAACCACAGCTCGGAGACAGGCGTGTCCCGGAAAAAAAAGAGGAAAGGAAAGGAAAGGAAAAATGGATTCACCCACCCGTCTAATCTGCCGTGACGCATTGTTATATCAGATATCAGTTAATTTATATTAATTATCGCCGGACGGTATCGACGCGGCTTTGGCATTTTAATTTAAAAATTAATTAAAAATAAATAAACTGTTAGCACGTGTATATCAATGCCGGTCAGAGGGAAATGATGAAAATGGGGTGGGATGTTTCTGTTTGTTGACTCATTTTACAGAACCAATTAATTCCGGCCATTGTCCGAAATCTAATTACACGGGGCGCGAAGTAAGAGGTCATATCTGCAATGCGGGGGAGAAAATTACAAAACAGAGGCGAAAAGATCAGGAAATTGTTTGTGAAATCGCCACTCGTGATAATCGTTCGTGTGTGAGAAAAGACTCGTCTTAACAAAAAGGAAAGACGAAACAACGAATTTCTTCCGGTAGCTCTTCCTTCGCAGTACGTGGACATTCTCTTGTCTGCCTTGCGAAAACATGCTGGATTCGAATCCACCAAGATCGTCGTCTAATTTTCCGCACGGCCACCTACAGCTTCATTTTATGCAGTTTTCTTCACTCGTTTCGAGAAATTACGGCCACGTAGACTGATTTATTTACAGGGAGTTCAACAAAGCACTATCGGATTTTAAAATTTACTACTCGTAACAAGAAAACGCAATTGATAGAAGAACGCAAGAAACAGTATGTTTATTGTGAAATCTGTAATAAGAGCTTTTTACGAAGTTACCGAAGCAATAGTTACAAAATCTGACAACATACAGCGCTGTGATCGCAGTATTCGGTGCCTATAAATAGTACTCCGAAACGCAGAGCGATCAGTTCCACTGTTTAAACGAAAAAGGTGGTGAAATCATGTATTCCATTGAAAAATGTGTGTTGTGGTGCTGGAATATCACAGATACAATCACAGTATTACGGCGACACGGCGCAATTTGTCAAAACACGACTTGATGCTCTCCGAGGATCCCACATGAAAACCCTTCGCGAGATCTTCGTCATTTCCAACTGACAGGAAGCTTGGCTCGTAGTATGGAGAATGTTGACCCTAGGCTAACTGCAGTTGAAAATGTTGCCACCGTTTCTGGACCTATTCAACTCCATCCCAGGAAATCCGTTCGAAGAATTACAGCAGAGTGATCCAGCACACATACAATATTGACATACATATCCGTACCGACTCTGCGCCAAAAGGCTGGTTTTTCGATCCAGATTCTCACAACAGTTGATGATGTAGGATTTGATGTTGGCTGCATATGGTTCACAGATGCATCACAGTTCGAGCTGAATGCATTTGAGACCAATAAAATTGACGATTTTGGTTTTCCAAAACTCCCCATTCGTGTGAAGGGAAACCACTGCACTCTCTGAAAGTTAATGTGTATCGCCATTTTCGTGCGAGAATCGATAACTAGTGAATGTTACGTTGCGATTTTGAGACTATTTGTCGCCACACTGCAAGAGTTTGAGAAGACCGACCGGACACCGGGTGGTTGACACAAGATGAGTCTCTACCGCATAGCATTGAACATATCTTTCGCTTTCTTGATGAATACTTCTGGTATAGACTGATAGCCTTGGGGCATCTCAAATTTATTGGAGCAGGCTCGGATTGGCCTCGATATTCACCCGATCTGGCTCCTTGTAACTACTTTTTGTTGGCACATTGGAAACCTGTAACTATCGCCGAAGAATGTTCGTCAATCTGTGCGGTAACGGAAACCATTTCCGTTGACCCACTACATAATGTTGTGACGAAGTTCACTGTTCACTTGGCCACGGCTCTACTCCAAAATGTGGACAATCTAAAAATATTGTGATGCGATAGGAATGACTGCTTGTAGAGGTTGAGTTCATTTATGCAATTGCATACATGCTGTACAGTGTACAGCGCCATCTGTTAGCGGTCTTTTTAATCACTGCATAAAATTCTTATAGATTTGACACTACACATGCCGTTTTTTTGCTTCTTCTGTAGCTCGTTGGTTTTTTATGTTATTTAATTTTAAAATTTGGGAGAGCTTCATCATGTAGCGCAGTGACTAACACAGTTAGAGGACAGTTTCAGAACCATACATACCATCCTCTAGCGCCCTACAGACACGTGTATACTAGTATCTACCACAACACCGGCAGCCACTCTACACCAGCTAATGAACGAATGCCTCCAGAGTTCTGCATGAATCTCGATCTTCAGCGATAGGGCGCCATATTGGCCCTGTATGTTTTGCAGTGTTATCTACATAATTTCAGTTAGGTTACCTTCGCGTCCTTTCCTTATCTCCTGGAATCACTAATTTATAACTTAACACAGAGCTAATTCATAACAATCACGCGCATGCGCCTACACAGGTACGATGACGGCCCAAGCAAAACAAATCCTGCGCGACAAACATGTACCACTCCACCACGACATTACTGTTCCCGGAAACAAGCGGTAAGTTGCAGTAAACAAGCACAGTGCCGACTGAGGAAAGCGCATCGCACTGTGAATGATTTCACGACAGTTGTGCAAGTGTTTCAGGGTGTCCTCCTGAAAGATAGTGATAAAATTTCAAGGTTGAATAACAAAAAATTGTTCAAATGGCTCTGAGCACTATGGGACCCAACATCTGTGGTCATCAGTCCCCCAGAACTCAGAACTACTTAAACCTAACTAACCTAAGGACATCACACACATCCATGCCCGAGGCAGGATTCGAACCTGCGACCGTAGCAGTCGCGCGGTTCCCGACTGCGCGCCTAGAACCGCTAGACCACCGCGGCAGGCGGTTGAATAACATGTACACTGTTTTGGTTCTACTGATTTTTGTTTCATTTCAAACCACGTTTCGACTTATTGGGACATCTTCCGGAAACAACAGACTAGGGTCTGTAAGGGACACTAGTTCTTAGGTAACCAAATATTATAAGCAAAGATACAATCCACATGCGTAGAGGGCTGTACATCTAACTTGTTTCGTAACACGAAACTACACTTTACTCTGTGGACATCATTAAGCACAGTAAATAATCAAACTCCACAATATTACAGGTTAAATGGTTAAAAAGCTAAAATTTGTGGGGTCTTGGCATTCGTGGAGAAACTGTTAAACTGAGCAATCTTCATTTATGTTTTTTCATATCATAAATTGAACTTGTCAAAGGACAATTTTATACACCATAATTAAAGTACACATTGTTATAGTTTCCGCAAATAAAAATATATCATGATAAAAGCTCACTCCCTGGTGCAATAATAATTGTGTTTGACTAATATTAGTCGACCACAGTTTCATTGAGCCTATGAGTGACGGCGCTTCGGTCGACTTATCGTGAGTTTTTATCGTGATATTTCACGATTAGACGCTGGACCACTCGATGGTACACGCGCAAATGTCTTAAAATCATTCAAATACGATGCGTTTTCCTTAGTCACCGCTGTACTTGTTTACTGCAACTCGCCGCGTATTTCCGATAAGGTCGTACGGCGTGAATGGCTGGGAGATCCCGAAAGGTAGTTTCAGCGTTCTAATTGGAAAGGTTTTCCCCATCCTTCACGCTCGTAGGCACCTTTCCTTCGCCAAGTGTAAGAGCTGTGTACGTAAGTGTATCTGATAAGTGTAGGTAAATGGAAATGCTGTGTGGCGAGGGCTTCCCGTCGGGTAGACCGTTTGCCGGGTGCTAGTCTTTCGGGTTGACGCCACTTCGGCGACTTGCGTGCCGATGGGGATGCAACGACGATGATAAGGACAACACAACACCCAGTTCCTGAGCGGAGAAAATCTCCGACCCAGCCGGGAATCGAATCCCGGGCATTAGGTATGACATTTCGTCGCGCTGACCACTCAGCGCCGGCCGGACGGGCCGAGCGGTTCTAGGCGCTACAGTCTGGAACCGCGCGACCGCTACGGTCGCAGGTTCGAATCCTGCCTCGGGCATGGATGTGTGCGATGTCCTTATGTTAGTTAGGTTTAAGTAGTTCTAAGTTCTAGGGGACTGATGACCTTAGCAGTTAAGTCCCATAGTGCTCAGAGCCATTTGAACCATTTTTTGACCACTCAGCCACTAGGGGCGGACATAAGTGTAATGACCGCGATAGGTGTGTGTGCAGTGGTGTGACGTGTTTGTGTTGGAGACGATGAGAGAAGGGAGAGGATGGAGCTGGTGCCGGCACATAGGCTATTCCGCTGGAAGGTCACCGACAGAGTTGCCGAGGTTAATGTCACTATCTGGTGGACGAATCACGATCAACAGTGTCGCATTCCCTCACTTCAGGAGACACCGCGGCGAGTTTTCGAACGGAATCCAAGACATTTGGCGCAAAGACTGATGGTCAGGGACTTCACACCACTCCTCCCTCCCCCCCCCCCACCCTGTCGCTTCCATCGTAACTGCAAAGGGGAAAACGACAACAGCTCGTGGCATACCTGGACGGTCACCCGTCCAAGTACTGGTCAAGCCCGACAGTACTTAACTTTGGTGATCTGACAGAAACCGGTGTAGCCACCTTTTTTTATATAAATTCCACAAAAACAGTAACAAAAATGGCTAGCTTACAATGAAATGACAGAAATAAGGTGACAGATAATTGCAGTCATAAATTACACTATTCAAAGAATGAGGAATCATATTCAGTCTTTAGCAGTAGCACACATTTAGCACCTTTACTGTCCCCTTCAACCGGTGGCAGTTCAGCATCATTTTCTTCTTCTGCAGCCTGACGTTCCTCGTCATCATTTTTCCCAGACCCAAATTATTCAGTAAATCCTTGATGTGTCTTCCTTCCAGGGTAAATTACGTGGACAGAAGAACAGTCCCTAACAGCGACATCACAAAGTCCTTCACTGCCTTGTTATTTTTGTCGGTTTCAGCCTTCTAAACGCATCCGTAGGGAGTTCAAGATCTTCCTTTGTATCAGACACCAGATGTTTGCCGTACTACTCTTGCATCTGCTGTACTTCTGATTTATTTTTCATGTGTGACTTGCAGGTGAGGTTAGGGTCGGGAACGTGACCCAACCCGTCCCCTCTCTACGACGAATCCAGTTCCTAACCTATACCCATTCTGTTGAAGACAATTCGGAGCATGATACCATATTTCTTATTGTGATTCTGATACTTAAGTGTTTTCTCGAATTCATTTTCCATATACATCTTGTATTCAGTATGTTCATCGCTCCCAATATTGTTAAAAACGTAACTTGTATATTTGCCCATTAACCAAATCACTGCGTTATTTTTTGCCTGATGGTAGTAACTTTCTTCTGGTCTGAAGAAAATGTTAGTCGGTTCATTGTTTGCTGAAATTCTTGTTAATTGAGCAATTTTCTCCCTCGTCCACCTCCAGTTGATAATCCGATCTCCACATGTGTAACGATGAGGCACACCATCAACGAGGTCGCATTTGCTGCAGAGGTTTGTGTCACTTAAACCGATGGCAAAGAGACGCTCATTAGTGCTGATGATGTTATCGACTACCTTGTACGACTCCGAACGTCCATTGATCAGCAAAAATATCTACATCTACATCTACATGATTACTCTGCAATTCACATTTAAGTGCTTGGCAGAGGGTTCATCGAACCACAATCATACTATCTCTCTCTACCATTCCACTCCCGAACAGCGCGCGGGAAAAACGAACACTTAAACCTTTCTGTTCGAGCTCTGATTTCTCTTATTTTATTTTGATGATCATTCCTACCTATGTAGGTTGGGCTCAACAAAATATTTTCGCATTCGGAAGAGAAAGTTGGTGACTGAAATTTCGTAAATAGATCTCGCCGCGACGAAAAACGTCTTTGCTTTAATGACTTCCATCCCAACTCGCGTATCATATCTGCCACACTCTCTCCCCTATTACGTAATAATACAAAACGAGGTGCCCTTTTTTGCACCCTTTCGATGTCCTCCGTCAATCCCACCTGGTAAGGAGCCCACACCGCGCAGCAATATTCTAACAGAGGACGAACGAGTGTAGTGCAAGCTGTCTCTTTAGTGGACTTGTTGCATCTTCTAAGTGTCCTGCCAATGAAACGCAACCTTTGGCTCGCCTTCCCCACAATATTATCTATGTGGTCTTTCCAACTGAAGTTGTTCGTAATTTTAACACCCAGGTACTTAGTTGAATTGACAGCCTTGAGAATTGTACTATTTATCGAGTAATCGAATTCCAACGGATTTCTTTTGGAACTCATGTGGATCACCTCACACTTTTCGTTATTTAGCGTCAACTGCCACCTGCCACACCATACAGCAATCTTTTCTAAACCGCTTTGCAACTGATACTGGTCTTCGGATGACCTTACTAGACGGTAAATTACAGCATCATCCGCGAACAACCTAAGAGAACTGCTCAGATTGTCACCCAGGTCATTTATATAGATCAGGAACAGCAGAGGTCCCAGGACGCTTCCCTGGCGAACACCTGATATCACTTCAGTTTTACTCGATGATTTGCCGTCTGTTACTACGAACTGCGACCTTCCTGACAGGAAATCACGAATCCAGTCGCACAACTGAGACGATACCCCATAGGCCCGCAGCTTGATTAGAAGTCGCTTGTGAGGAACGGTGTCGAAAGCCTTCCGGAAATCTACAAATACGGAATCAACTTGAGATCCCGGGTCGATAGCGAGGTCGGGCTATACAGAAATGATCTATCCGTTGTGGGCTCAATCATTGTTTACACATTATTAGTTTCGTAGTTATTAGCAATTCTAATGTGACGGTACTTTGTGAGACAAGGATTTTCCACCGACGAGCGAATAGACGTTTTCAGGTCGAGACCGCGCGACTCGGTCTAGTACAACACGCGAAATTACAAAAATAGTTTTGAGTTTCGGATACACCTTGTACAATGCGTTGTTGGACGAGTAGGTGCAGGTCTTCGAGCGCCCGTCCTACAGACAGTCAGCGGACTGCAGTTGCACAGTGTATAATGCTGCTCCCGCACGGCACGCTGTGTTTGGCGGCTGGCAGGCGCTGGGGGCACGTCGCGGCAGTTAGGCGGTTGACACCGGTGGTAAACGGCTCTTGTTAGGCGCTGGCAGCGCCGCGCGGCCTTTTACAGCCGAAACGTGAGGCGATTACCGCCGTCCGCGGGTCACCGGCGCGCCCAGCTCCCGGATCGGCAATATCCTGTAATAACTGTTCTTATCACCGCTCCTCGTATTGTCTTTTCCCTCCGTTTCTCGCTCTCTCGCGCTCCCTTCTTTCTCCTCCATTACCCACACAGTTGCTGCCTCGGCACCCGGTCTTTTCCATCCACACACACATACACACACACACCAGACCCACTCGTCGCTACGCCGGCGGTGCTTCACGGTCCCTTCTCGCCGGCCGCGCGGAGCCAATAACGTGAATCCGTAATGCGGAAACCAGCGCCAGCCCGCCTTGGGTAATTCGGTACACTGCCGTCTGAGATTCGGTCCGAATGAGCCCGATAGCATCGTGGAACCATTTACCGTTTTATCGACACGGAGAACCGGAACGGCGCGAAAGTAAATTACCCGTCATTAGAGCGTGAGCGCGTTGCAGCGGATATGACATTATTAGGTGCTGCGTGCTCCGTGCATTCATTACGACGCCCGGCCCGCTTTACGACTCCCACTTTGGCCCTCGTAGGGGCGACCGCAGCATCCGCAGGCGCCGGGGGGCAACCGGCGTCCCGGCTCGTCAGCTCGGGGCCCGATTCACGCTGATGGCCGCTTCGTGCGGCGCGGCGGACCAGTTCCGACAAAACTGCGAGAGATCGGCTACACCAGGCGCTGCAGGCGAGCCCCAACGAGCTGCTTTATAGCACGCAACCGTAGCTTCAATTTAACAGCCTGTTTCCCCGACACGTATCGCCCGCAGAGGAACGTGTTTGTACTGTTAAAGTCCAAACAGAGCAAAAAAACGCTGTAAACTGCCACTTATCGTCTCACTTAGGCGTCGTTTAGCTACGTACTTCATGGAAATATTCTACACTTATGCGACCTTCGATACATACTCTTCTATACAGCGTACTTAAGAACGAAACAGATTTATATAAATCAAAAATGGTTCAAATGGCTCTAAGCACTATGGGACTTAACATCTAAGGTCATCAGTCCGCTAGAACTTAGAACTACTTAAACCTAACTACCCTAAGGACATCACACAAATCCATACCCGAGGCAGGAGTCGAACCTGCGACCGTAGCGGTAGCGCGGTTCCAGACTGAAGCGCCTGGAACCGCTCGGCCACTCCCGCCGGCTTATACAAATCGATGGTAGTAGGTGCCATTCTGACGGGAAACTGTCACACAAATACAGGGTGGACCATTGATACTCACCGGGCCAAATATCTCACGAAATAAGCATCAAACGAAAAAACTACAAAGAACGAAACTCGTCTAGCTTGAAACCAGATGGCGGTATCATTCGCTCGCTAGATGGCTCTGTCATAGATCAAACGGAAATCAACTGCGTTTTTTTAAATAATAACCCCCATTTTTATTACATATTCGTGTAGTACGTAAAGAAATATGAATGTTTTAGTTGGACCACTTTTTTCGCTTTGTGATAGATGGCGCTGTAATAGTCACAAACGTATAAATACGTGGTATCACGTAACATTCCGCCAATTCGGACGGTATTTGCTTCGTGATACATTACCCATGTTAAAATGGAGCGTTTACCAACTGCGGAGAAGGTCGATATCGTGTTGATGTATTGTGAGCCATATGTTTGTGACTATTATAGCGCCATCTATCACAAAGCGAAAAAAGTGCTCCAACTAAAACATTCATATTTCTTTACGTACTGCACGAATATGTGATAAAAATAGGGGTTCCTATTTAAAAAAAACGCAGTTGATATCCGTTTGACCTACGGCAGCGCCATCTAGCGGGCCAACCATAGCGCCATGAGGTTTCCCCCTTCAAGCTAGACAAGTTTCGTTCTTTGCAGTTTTTTCGTTTGACGCTTATTTCGTGAGATATTTGGCCCGGTCACGATCAATGGACCACCCTGTATATGGTCCATTGCATTCTCCTCCTCGATGGGCACAACAGTATTTACAAATATAATAAGCTACCTTGATTAGTTACAAGTTTAAAATATAAAACTATACTGAATGTAACGTTTCCATACACAAATATGTACAAGTGAAACTACCACATAAAATTAATCACGGCTAAGGCAGATGTCAACGAGATCACTGAAAGAATCCTCAGGACGTCTAGGCCAGAAATAAAGAAGGTAGCTTATAAAACACTCGATAATACTCGTCGGTCTGAGATCCGTTCCATATAGGATTCACAGAAGAAACAGAGAAAGTACAAAGAATAGCAGCACATTTCGTTACAGATTCATTTAGTGATCAAAATCATCATCATTTCCTTCCACTGATTTGGTGTTTTAGTCACCTGTTCCGGTCTCTATCATACGTCCATCCAACTCTTATAAGGTTTACTTAGTTCTCTCTCTCCTGTTGGGCGACAGTTCATTATCTTTATTGGCAATCTGTTTTCTTTCGTTCTATCAACCTGATCCTTCCATTTCACTCTGTCCTGTTCTATCTTGTCATTAACTGAAAATATTTTTAAATATCTTGTCATTAATTGAAAAGACTTTTAATCTAATCATATTGTTTCATTCCTTGTTTTATCTATTTTATTACAGCCTCTTACAAATCTCGTTAACTTTATCTCTGCTGCCTTTATAAGTGATTTTTCTCGGTTTGTTACTGTTCATGATTCGGCACCATATACAAGAGTAGGTACAGCCACAACTTGATAGAATTTTACCTGTGCTTCTTTCGTTGCTTTTCTTCCCAAACTTCATTCAGCAAGCGCGAAAGCGTCAGGGAGGTGCTCAGTTAACTCCAGTGACAGGAGCTGTAAGAGAGGCGTCCTAAATCACAGTTTAGTTTACTGTTAAACTTCCAAGAGCGTACGTTGCTACAAAACTAACATATTTATTTCTCCTACGTATATCTCGCAAAAGGGACCGCGAATTTAAAATCATATAGGTTCGAGCGCACACAGAGACTTACCAGCAATCTTTCTTCCCGCGAACCATTCGCGACTGGAACAGCAGGAAAAAAAAAAAAGAAAGTGCTTCTGGTAACAAAGCAGTCTCCACCATGCACCTTAACATGGCTTCCGGAGTACAGATACACGGAGTACAGATACGTTTTAGCTCGTGTACATTGAGGACTGTGCTGTGTACGGATTTTACATTAATGTTGTGTTATTTATGTCTTTTACCCTTACTAGAATGATGTAGCCACATCTATAATAAGTGAGACAATATTTCTTAGAAAATGTTACATCCATTGCAGTCGTAGAGGCTCTTATGTTTTGACTTTCACTGAATTCTGATGTGTTATTACATTCATAGATGCACTTGAGAATGAGCAAGTCTCGAAACTCGCTAGTAGCGCTTAATGAAGTGCTATTTTAAAATAACAGCCTGGTGGGAACGATGTCGTTCTTCAGAAATTGTTTCAGAACAAAGTTGTTTGAAACTTATAACGTTTACCATGCTTTCCACTTAAATGCGCAGTCGAAAATACCAAAACTACTGTCATCTGGTTCTTTGATAATGTCTCATAACCCAGTTAACATGCAGCTCTGTGTCACTGGTGTTCAGCACAGGTACTGTAGCAACTGAAGTCATAAAATCTGTAAACGAGTCCACGACAGTGTTTGCCACTTTTTTCGTAGATGTCCGTACTGACCGCACATTAGTATACAGTTCGCAGCGATCAGATTCGGCTTACTGCCACCCACAGATCTTTATGAGTATACTTGAACGAATATCAACGTCATATAATGAGCACAAGGGAGTACCTGAGCAAGTACCAGCGGTTGCCTGAGAGTGTCCTGTACTAACGAATACAGTTATTGTAGACAGCCGTCTTAGAAACGGAAAACGTTGTCTCCAGTTTGACTTGTCTCTCTAACGAAGTAGGCGAGTGTCAGCAGTATGTCTCGTGGTCCCATCATGGCGTGTTTATCTTCTGCCGTTAGGTCAGACGATACAAATACCACTTGCACGCTTAGAGTAGCAGATTGACGGTGACCAACTTTAAACAGAACTTGATTAATTTTCACACACATTTATTAAAACAATAACAAACATAAAAATTACTTAACTTGGTTCTGGATGCTATTTACAATTGACAATCTGAAGTTCCTTTGGTATTGGTACGTTAATCTTATTCTCACATATCTCTGATAGTTGACAAAAGTGTCTATACATTTATCTTCATGGATATGTACAGGAATATGATAATCTTATTAGGCGCAGACTGAAACTTAACTACAGACTAATGTAGACTGGTACAGACAGGTGCAGATAAATGCAGACTGACTAATCGGAGGTCTGTACACTCGTAATAATACCTCGCGCGTTCAGGTATCACTGCACGAGTGTGATCCGCAAGGAGAAAAGGTTCTACGCTAACAGCAATCTCAGTGGCTGCGTTACATATTAATACGCGGATCGGCGGAAGCAGAATTTGGTCCGTCTCTAAGGCAGCGCCATCTCGTAGTGCGGAGACGGACGAGCGCTGCGCCTGCGCTGTTGTGCTTAGCGGGGCGCGCTCTAGTGGGAAAGTTGTGTACGCGCTGACTACGCGGAACTATGTACACAACAGTAATGCACGGCATTATTTTTGTCAGCCGAAAACAGTGCTACGAATGCAAAACGTTACGTATGTATTATTTAAAGTATCATGAGTGAGCGCGAAAAGTTTCCGTTACTTCCGACAGATAGCGTAGCTGCAGTACAGTCTCAAAATGGCGTCTGAAGGCAATGTACGCTACAAGCAACATTCCGTCATTGAATTTCTCACTGCAGAGAAAGAAAGTGTGGGGAATATTCACAAACGCTTTTATAAAGTCTATGGAGCGTCTGCTGTCGACAGAAGTACAGTTAATCACTGCGTACGCAGGGTGAGGTCATCAGAAGGCGTTTCGGGGGAGCTCCACGATTTGCAGCGGTCGGGGAGACACTGAACGATTGCCACACCTGACCTGTTGCAGCGGGCTGATATTGTCATTCGCGAGAACAGACGCGTTACGACGTGGCAGTTGACGCTGCATCTGGCAAATGATCTGACGGTGTGTGTACCGAAGGTCTTACAGTACGCACACCACAATTACATTCTGGACAACCCTCGTAATATTACACTCAGCAGACCGTACACATAGTGACGAACTTTGTCTACGAACAACAGGTGTACAGGCGGCAGAAGCGGCGCCAGTCACCGCAGATCGCCCCGTGAGGCCATCGACGCGGAATTTCCGCGTCGTCCGGACTGCGAGGCAGGTGCACCGAATGGTGGGCGTAGCGCCGAGCGGCCTCACGACTCGCCGGCCATTAAAACGAGCACAAAGTCTGGGCGCGCCCCACACCTCGCGACCTCTCGCCGCTCCACAGATTCTCCGCGATATTCCACCGCTCACTTGTCCCCTAAAACTGTTGCGCCAGCCAGTTGCACCAACTTTTACACACTGTTGCGGTTGTGAATATCAGACGCCGGGAATCTCAAGATATTGTATCCGGGAAACGATAAAAACGGGAAAATATCTATTTTGCTAAAGTAAATAAACAAATTCGTTATTTTTATATTTTCTGTTGTTCTTTAGTTGCTTCTATGTTCTTCTTCTTGCTACGTATAGGGTAACTATGGATCACGATATCCAACTATTGTGTTTGGCGTGGGTTTTGATGTAGCTGATCATCCTCTGGATGCGTTGTTCGTTCCTCATTTTTGCCCCGACGGCACTGGTGGTTTGTCCTGGAACCTCATTTGCTGTGATACGCCCTGACTTTTAAATCTCCTTCTACACCCGCCAATTCCTGCAGATATTTTACCACTTCCGTTAACCAAGGCGACCTGATCTTCCTCCTCTACCAGCATGTGAGAAGCTGATTATTCAACCTTGTCGGATGCATCCTGTAAACGTGTCCATATAAGGCTATAGGACTCTTCCTAACCTTGTCAGTGACTTGATCAATTTATAGAGCTTCTGGTTCAAATGGCTTTGAGCACTATGGGACTAATCATCTGAGGTCATCAGTCCCCTAGAACTTAGAACTACTGAAACCTAACTACACCTAAGGACATTACACACATCCATGCACGAGGCAGGATTCGAACCTGCGACAGTAGCGGTCGCTCGGTTCCAGACTGTAGCGCCTAGAACCGCTCGGCCACCCCGGCCGGCTTAGAGCTTCTGGTTTGGTCTTCTTTTATATTAGGTACCTTCCTTGCTTAGTCCCAGTGTCTTCCTCATTATCTTCTCTCCTGTTTGTGAGACCCTTCCTGTTGTGTACTGGACTCTGTGGAGCAAATTAGGCTTCCGGGTGGGTGACTATCTGCTAGCGCTCCGTTTTTGTGTTACGGGAGAGAAAGTTTTTATTATAGATGTGTTCGTCAGCAGGTATGGCACAGTCAGCTTGTTTCATTGAATTGATGATGCTATTTTTTTTTTCGGAAAGGTTGGGTTCCAGCCATTCTCCCAGATATTTAAATCCGTTGGTTTTCTTGCCGTGCGAGGAGAAGCATTGATCGTGATGCACTGAGTTCTCCGTGTGAGACATGTTGCCGTTTGTTGTCTGAGAATATCCAGCTGATTCACTGAAGTTTCTATTGAATTAGATAGAAGCGCCAGATCGTCAGAAAATGTCAGGGAATCAACATCGAGCCCACTCCGCTTGCGCCCCAGAGAGACCGTTCAGAAGTGCCTTTCTAGCCTACTCCTTACGCCACTCTCTTATTACGTTTTCCATTGCACAATTACTCCTGCATGATTTCAGAACTACGTGACTGTGTTCTTTGGTCTCGTGAGTAGTGAGCACTGCAGAAAAACGCATCAGCCATCCACGCGGTATTGTTGCAGATCTGATTCATCAGCTCCGGGTCAGAGGAAGCCAATTGTAGCACATCTTTACTAATTAATAAATTAGAAGTAGATTAACCAATGTTAACAGGCCTCTTCTTTTATTCAAATTTCTCGAAACTTAAAGGCATGTGAAAACGATTTGTTGCACTCATTTCTCTTATGTGACCATACTGTCTTTGCAACTACTAAAAATGCGCGTTGATTTCACATATTCATAGAAAACACGAAGACATATATTTAGCCAGGAGAACGCCGGCGTAAATTAACATTAGGGATATGTTACCGTGTGTTACGCCAAGAAATGTGTAGTACTGTAAGCTAAGTAGACACAGATCAGAAACACCAGCGCCAAATGAGGAACACCTAGGAAACTCGCCTGCAGAAGACACTTCCAGCAGTAAGCTGAGCGAAACAAAAGGGCCACCACTGGCGCTGTTCAGACGAAGAGTACGAAACGTATATGACAAAATAAATTGTTAGTAGTAGCAAAGACAGATTTTAAATATCTTTCATATTTGATTTCGTACTCACTTATTTCTTCCTACAAGCTTGTAAAGTCTAATACATTACACTTCGACTTCAGTGTAATCGATAGTGCCACCAGTTACCCTAACAATCCCGAACACTATAGACTTGACACTAATATTGGTCGTTTCAGTTATTTTGAAATTTCATCGCCTTACCGTACTCTAATTTCTACAAGCTATGACTGTCTTACAAGCACCAATCACTTTTCCAGTTAATCATATAAGTACGATTTTGCTAAAAATATTCGAGGCTGTCAAGAGTAATACTTAATTTTTCATGCCACCTTTCTTGTCAGGAAACACTACAGAGCGAGGTGGTGCAGTGGCTAGCACACTGGACTCGCATTCGGGAGGACGACGGTTCAATCCTGCGTCCGGCCATCCTGATTTAGGTTTTCCGTGATTTCCCTAAATCGCTCCAGGTAAATTCCGGGATGGTTCCTTTGAAAGGGCACGGCTGACTTCCCTCCCTAATCCGATGAGACCGATGACCTCGCTGTCTGGTCTCCTCTCCGAAACAATCCAATCCAATCAGGAAACACTGTTCTCTCACCTACACATTTTTCCCCGCGTAATAAGTTACATTGTACATGAGGTTTGGTTAATATATCTCGAGGTCTTCCATTGTTACCACCACGAGTTCATCCAGGTTCATAAATCGTGAGGCCAACCGAAACGAAACACAGCACTGCTATGCAATGTGTACCTGCGACAAAGGAGCTAGTAAACAAGCTTTGAGACGCCACTAATTGCGCCTGTACTCGTATGTGTTGGGCAGACTGGGCGATAAACAACCTGACATGAAAGATTGTGCACGCGTATTGATCAGTTTACAAGCCGGGTGTGGCAACCAGTTGCGGTCTAAGCGCTTGTTCACTCGTTCGTGACAAGGAGGACGAACGATTCTGGAGAAATAATACGTCCTTGTAAATCGTCACAAAAGTTTGTTCGCAATCGTTCAGAGATTCATAAGAAACTTAGGGTTTACACCAGCGATTCCAAGAAACAACTAATTCACTACAATGTATAGTACATGTGGACGACAGTTACTTATTAGTGTGAAGATTCTTTTAACAACTGATGCTGTGGTGAACATTGTGTAACAAAACGGCACGTCCAGACTTTCTGGACACATATGTCACACACAGAAGAAGACAATGTCATATGGACATGGGGCCAGAAATGCATTATTTACATTTTACAACTTCGTTTGTACAGCACATTGTGTTTATATGTTGGGTTTGCGATACATAACAGCGAAAAACTGATACGGGTGAAATTATTTAGATACGAACTGTTTGGTGGCACTTGCCTGTGACTCTAGGCGTCTTTTTATTGAATTCGCCGAATCTAGGACGACAAGATTTCACAGAAGTAGCTGGGTCTACTAACGAGGTATGCTTCATACTGCCTACTACAGTAAATTGACAGAGTAGTTTTCAACAAAAAACCCTGAAGAATTAATGCATCTAAACGGAAAAAAATATATTTTAGAAGCTCGGCCTACTCCCTTTCGCAAAGAGCAAATGACTGGATTACAGGCAACGTTCAGTGTATACGAACGCCACAGAGTATTTACACCCTGCTGCCTCTCAGGTGCAGAATCAGCGTACATGTTGTCTGAAGAAAAGTTGTTCCCCATTATGTGATCTATAACCGCTAGACGTTTGACACAAAAAATTTTAAACACCCTGTACACAGGGTGATTCAGCTACCCCTATCGATTCGTTTTATGCAACCTACACTACGTCTGTATCAGGAACGGTATCCAGACAGCCGATAGCCACGTAATCGATACACGTTCCGCTCAGAGCTTTGGGCGACCGTTATCATACTGTAGAAAGTACAAGTAAGGATTGACTGCAAATTACATAATACTTTTGGACCATGATATTCCTTATTCCTGCCACATCTATCTAAATGTCTCCAAGCTTTTTTGTGCAATTAACGATGTTGTCGTAAGTGTTTTGTATGTCTCTGTAAGTTTACTCCGTTTATACTATTTAATTTTTCGTAAATGATTCAGAATCATTCTCTTATAAAGTGTTTTTCACCATCAGAAACAACGAAATTAACATGAGATATCAAAACTGACAGTGTGGAAGTAACAACTTTCTGGGTTGGGTTGTTTGGGGGAGGAGACCAAACAGCGAGGTCATCGGTCTCATCGAATTAGGGAAGGACGGGGAAGGAAGTCGGCCGTGCCTATTCAAAGGAACCATCCTGGCATTTGCCTGGAGCGATTTAGGGAAATCACGGAAAACCTAAATCAGAATGACCGGACGCGGCATTGAACCATCGTCCCCCGAAAGTCCAACTTTCTGGTATAGAGCCTCTGAACCATTTACGAAAAATTGAGTACCATAAACGAAATAAACTTATCCAAAACATGTATGACCACATCGCTAATTGTACAAAGAAATGTGGGAGGCACTTGGATAAGTATTGCAGAAGTAATTTTTAACTTGGCCCAAAAATACCTTGTAATTCATGACCAGCGTTTACATTATTTTTTACAGTATCATTCAATTTCCCAGCAGTAGCCCAGAGCTCTGAGAGGGAACTTATATCGATTACATGGCTATCTAAATACCGTTCATGATACAAAGGTAGTGCGGGTTGCATAAAAGTAATCGGCACATGCAGTTGAATCACACACTACATGGGATCCACCTAGGACGTAAGACCTGTTTTATTTCATCAGTCATTCTACATACCGTGTTTGTGCGTGTGTGTGTGTGTGTGTGTGTGTGTGTGTGTGTGTGTGTGTGTGTGTGTGTCTGTCGTCTATTGTTGACGAAGGCCATACTGGCCGAAAGCTCTATTTGTGACATTTTTGTTGTTGTGCCTGTCTGCAACTCAGCGTCTCCGCTATATGGTAACACCTTTCCTTTCCAGAATTTTATTACATTCCATCCTGGATTTTCCATTGTTTGATTCTCTTTCTGTCTGTTACTTGCGAATAAAATTTATAGCAAAACTGAAATCGTCATTGTTTAATTCAGGTTTTATTTGAAAATTGTGAAACAGAGATACTTTGTAGTAAAAATTATGGAAACAATACAGATTTATCGCCGGCCGGAGTGGGCCAGCGGTTCTAGGCGCTACAGTCAGGAACCGCGCGACCGCTACAGTCGCAGGTTGGAATCCTGCCTCGGGTATGGATGTGTGTGATGTCCTTAGGTTATTTAGGTTTACGTAGTTCAAAGTTCTAGGGGACTGATGACCTGAGAAGTTAAGTCCCATAGTGCTCAGAGCCATTTGAACCAACATATTTATCCTATAGCGCTAGGAAACGCAATTAGGGCAACAGGTAAAATAAAAAAAACCGCTAAACAAAGACAAATCAAACATCGCTTCACTACTTCGTCGAACTCCTGTTATTCATATACAAATCCCGCAAAAAAAGTAAAATAAAGTAAAATAAAAAATAAAAAAATAAAAATAATGTGTGTGAAATCTTATGGGACTTAACTGCTAAGGTCATCAGTCCTTAAGCTTATACACTACTTAACCTAAATTATCCTAAGGATAAACACACACACCCATGCCTGAGGGAGGACTCGAACCTCCCCCGGGAGCAGCCGCACAGTCCATGACTGCAGCGCCTCAGACCTCTCGGCTAATCCCGCGCGGCCATGTCCCGCATTTATCAGTTACAGGTAACTCTTGCCTTTGATCATGACAATGAACGTTCTATTGAGAAAAAAATAACAACAATAATTGTGTAGATTTTTTTGCAGCAAAAGTAATTGCTTTTCACAGAAGTTACGCGATACACTAATTTTTGTTACATATAAAATCCGTCCGCAGCTCGTGGTCGTGCGGTAGCGTTCTCACTTCCCACGCCCGGGTTCCCGGGTTCGATTCCCGGCGGGGTCAGGGATTTTCTCTGACTCGTGATGACTGGGTGTTGTGTGATGTCCTTAGGTTAGTTAGGTTTAAGTAGTTCTGAGTTCTAGGGGACTGGTGACCATAGATGTTAAGTCCCACAGTGCTCAGAGCCATTTAAACCATTTTAAACCATAGAAAATCCAATTTATATTCTGTAAAGATATAAAATGCACAAGCACTAACACAGAATGATGTATGTGCGGCTATAATTACGTGTAAAAGTGATAGCCAAGCGCGATAACGCATAACTTCGGTAATCTGAATGGAACCAGTGGCAAGGCCGTTGGCACCGCTATAGAAAGGTAACGGATCAATTGTTTTATCTAACAGTAATCAGCCAGATACAATCAATCTCTTTGAAAGATGTGTCTCGAGTGGTGGTAGTTTGATTCTGTATCCATTTGTGATGCACGACAGAAAGGTGAAGATTCCAGAGGATCGCGCTGTCCTGCGCGTCAGCGATGCTACGCGATGCGTGATGTGGCGAGGGCAGGCGCGGGGCCCGAGTCTCTCGTATCGGGCGCGCTAGTGCTCGTTTCCCGGTGGGGCCGAGATTTATATCTCCTGCGTTGCGTGCGCCTCTCCCTCCCGAAGCGTAATTGCTATGCGCGTGCGTGCGCGCGCGCGCGGAGGTCCGTCCGTGACGCGGTGTGTAGGGCTGAGGGAGGGCAGCGAGGGGGAGGGACGAATTCCCGGCGTGTCGTACAAGGAATTAATTCCGGGCACGCGCTCTTAATCGCAGCCCCGATATGAGCCATTGTGTGAGCCGACGCGACGCAGCCAGCCGCCCCCGCGCTGCGTGAGTGCGTGCGGCTTGCGTGCCCGTGTCACCGTCCGTAATGGCGAGACCCGAAAGTCAGCTCCGCGCCAGGATTCTGGCCCGTAAAGTAGATAAGGTGAAAGGAAGGGAGGCGTTTACGGCGCCGGGAGGGAATACGCTTCATCCGGGCTGTGGCCGAAGCTCTTCAGGAGCGTGCGCTGACCTGAGACGGGGCTTCAGAGCGCCCACCTACTACAGCCACTACGGCGCGTTTCGTCACAGGGTTATTTGGTAAGCGTGATAGCGTTACGGAGATGTTTAGCAAGCTCAAGTGGCAGACTCTGCAAGAGAGGCGCTCTGCATCGCGGTGTAGCTTGTAAGAATTATGTGCTGCCTGCGATATGTAAGCTATAGGAGAATCTGAGACCAAAGAGCAGTGTTGACTGCAGTACGAACTGTGTAGCAGTAGCAGTAAGTTGTTGCTAGCGAGCAGTCTCCTGTCTGCGCTAGTCAGTCCTGTCTGGTGTATCTTGTTGGCTGGGCCGGTCGCGGTGCAGCGATGCCGGACGCTGAGTATTATTGTATAAGGTAAAAAGCAGCCTCGCGGATATCTAGTAATGTTATGTAAAGTGCCATGTAAATCTTTTAAAAATGTCCTAATAATAATCTTCGTGATATAAAGTAATTTTAAAAAAAAAACATTCATTTCAATTTAAAGAATTTACTAATTTCTTCAACCCATGATCATACCTATTGTTGCAAAAGAAAAATCAGTTGCTTCCTTTCATAAATGACAAATCTATCGGCCAGCATTGCACTGAGCTGTCCCGGAAAAATGTTATATAAGAGCAGATATATGACTACTTCTCAGAGATTCACAAAGAAATCCGATCCTGACCGGATGTCGCCAAGTGTAGCCTCCCCACGTAAAATAATAAAAATTAATATTATTGGGTTAATGATTCTAATTTTAGTGCAACGTCCCCACAAAATTCATTCCTTTCACATTTGTAACCTCCCTACAGAAATTCATTCACATTTCACCTCCACACAAAATTTGTTTCCCATTTAATGAAAGCTTGAAACAGAAAAATTCCTAAACCTCGTAATAAAAAATAAATTCAGTAACCTGGTGGAATTTGGACGACAGCAGCGCTGCGTCATGGCCCTGTAAGATCATTCTGAATAAAAAAGGAAAAATTCTTACTCAATAAAAACGGCGAATATATCTGATCTTATATAAAATTTTTCCGGGACAGCTCTGTGCAATGCTGGCCGATAGATTTGTCATTTATGAAAGGAATCAACTGATTTTTCTTTTGCAACAATAGGTATGATCATGGATTGAAGAAATTAGTAAATTCTTTAAATTGAAATGAATGTTTTTTTTAAATTATTTTATATCACGAAGATTTTAATTAGGATATTTTTAAATGATTTACATGGCACTTTACATAACATTACTAGATATGCGCGAGGCTGCTTTTTTACCTTATACAATAATACTCAGGCTCCGGCATCGCTTCACCGCGACCGGCCCAGCCAACAAGATACACCAGACAGGACTGACAAGCGCAGACAGGCGACTGCTCGCTAGCAACAACTTACTGCTACTGCTACACAGTTCGTACTGCAGTCAACACTGCTCTTTGGTCTCAGATTCTCTTATAGCTTACATATCGCAGGCAGCACGTACCTCTTACAAGCTTACTGTCCAGGTTTCGAGAGGGTGCGTTTCTGGATGAGGGATCGAATATATTGCTTCCTCCTACTTATACCTCCCGAGGAGATCACGAATGTAAAATTAGAGAGATTCGAGAGCGCATGGAGGCTTTCCGGCAGTCGTTCTTCCCGCGAACCATACGCGATTGGAACAGGAAAGGGAGGTAATGACAACGGCACGTAAAGTGCCCTCCGCCACACACCGTTGGGTGGCTTGCAGAGTATAAATGTAGATGTAGATGTACAAGGGACGAAGGATTCCTTTCCCGCGCAGAACGAGTAACGAGTCCGTTATGGCCGCTTTACACGAGGGAACACAAGCGGAAGTCCAACAGCGAACGAGAAGTCTCCCTGGTGTAAACACTAGGTGCACATGAGCAAACGGCATTCGATCGTGTTGCGTTCGCATTCGCTTGTGTTCGCTCCTGCTCTGCTGGTTTCCGGTCTTTTAGTGCACCACCGAAGGAAATCCGCTTCCTCTTTGTTTCGGCCCTAGTAATATAGAAAGCTTTCGTCGTTACTTCTGATACCGTTCTTGAGATGAGTTGCGTCAGTGATGAAGTGGTCAGAAGAGACTGTAATGTTGCTGATAGAAGAATATCCTCACCTTGTGACACTCTGTCGTTGGATGGCCTCGGTTCCTCCTCTCCCGTCAAGCCCCTCTGGCAATCGGACAACTTACAGATAACTCACTAAATACCGGGTGTCTTTCTCCTAAGAGCCATCCGTCACATTTTCTCTGATGTTTTGGAATATGTCTGCAATTTCTTTTTTGTATTGTGTAGCTGAACTCAGCCCAAACAATTACTGTCCGCCATGGCTTTCATTCGACTCCCAGTATCAACAGATAGCGTCGGTTTGTTTCCCATTACAAAGTAAACTATTTTAAAATCAGAATTTGACATGCATATTGATAGAGCGCTGCCAAATTACTCTAGTCGGATACTCTTTTCTTTTCGGTGCGTACCAACAGGGGCAGTAAACGCGAAGAACGAACAGCAATCCAGCACCGACTCGGTAGCGCTGCGTGGTTAGGCGGTAGCAGTTATAACGGGCCAGGGCAGGGCTGTAGCTGCTGGAGTACTGATTAATTTTCGAGTTTTAGTATCGCTTTTTAACACATATCGATAAAAGAAATATCGTACTATATTAATTTAGGACCCCTCTACGTTTCTAGCATTTATAGGCTTAGAGAAAGCTTTTGACAATGTTGACTGGAATACTCTCTTTCAAATTCAGAACGTGACAGGGGTAAAATACAGGGAGCGAAAGGCTATTTACAATTTGTACAGAAACCAGATGGCAGTTATAAGAGTCGAGGGACATGAAAGGGAAGCAGTGGTTGGGAATGGAGTGAGACAGGGTTGTAGCCTCTCTTCAATGTTATTCAATCTGTATATTGAGCAAGCAGTAAAGGAAACGAAAGAAAAATTCGGAGTAGGTATTAAAATCCATGGAGAAGAAATAAAAACTTTAAGGTTCGCCGATGACATTGTAATTCTGTCAGAGATAGCAAAGGACTTGGAAACGCAGTTGAACGGAATGGGCAGTGTCTTGAAGGGAGGATATAAGATGAACATCAACAAAATCAAAACGAGGGTAATGGAATGTAGTCGAATTAAATCGGGTGATGCTGAGGGAATTAGATTAGGAAATGAGACACTTAAAGTAGTAAAGGAATTTTGCTATTTGGAAAGCAAAATAACTGATGATGGTCGAAGTACAGAGGATATAAAATGTAGACTGGCAATGGCAAGGAAAGCGTTTCTGAAGAAGAGTATTGATTTACGTGTCAAGAAGTAGTTTCTCAAAGTATTTGTATGGAGTGTAGCCATGTACGGAGGTGAAACATGAACGATAAATAGTTTGGACAAGAAGAGAATAGAAGCTTTCGAAATGTGGTGCTACAGAAGAATGCTGAAGATTAGATGGGTAGATCACATAACTAATGAGGAGGTATTGAATAGAACTGGGGAGAAGAGGAGTTTGTGGCACAACTTGACTAGAAGAAGGGCTCGGTTGCTAGGACATGTTCTGAGGCATCAAGGGATCACCAATGTAGTATTGGAGGCAAGCGTGAAGGGTAAAAATCGTAGAGGGAGACCAAGAGATGAATACACTAAGCAGATTCAGAAGGATGTAGGTTGCAGTAGGTACTGGGAGATGAAGAAGCTTGCACAGGGTAGAGTAGCATTGAGAGCTGCATCAAACCAGTCTCAGGACTGAAGACCACAACAACAACTATCGAATGGTCACGTAAAAAAAAAATCATTCTGTTTGTAACGGGAGACAAACCGACGCTTTCCTTCTACACTGGGCGTCGCGTAAAAGACGTGATCAGTACTGTATGTTAGCGATGACTCCACTACACAATAAATGAACTAAATTTCAAATATCTACTGAAACGGCGGAGAGACACTCTGTATAAACACCACCATCGTACAGTGACTTGCGACATATAGATGTAGAGGTAGTGCAGTTATTTCTATCGCACTAGGAATGATATAAAGTGTGGATACGTGTGAAATATGTATTACAGTTAATCGCATAGGAAAGTCATGTCGCATTCCAGCCATCAACTATCGAGTGAGCCACTTTGATCGCGACTGTACAGGAGAACATTGCCTTTACCAATTGTGTTGTGTGTGGAAAGTGGCTCCCTCAATTACGCGAAATAGACTATATACGCCCTTAGCCAGAAGGGGGAGCGGGCTAGAAGCAGAGTGTAACTGGGAATGTGTGCAGTGCGAGGTGGTGCTGGGAGTGAGGTGCTAAAGGGCAGAGCGGCTGTCGTGCATCGTCGGCGGACACGGAGGAGACGAGAGGAGGCAAACCGGTCCTGGGGCGGCCTGTGGATCCGCGGGCTGAAGCCGGGCGCCGTTGCGCAACCCGCCAGCCAGCGGCCGGCTGCCTTCTTCCGTCTTCCCGCGGCCCAGCCATGGCACCGCTGGCTGCACGCTCCCTCACAGCCTGCCCCACCGCTGCAAGCCGCGCACGTCCCTCCCCCCAAAGGCTCCACTATCGTGTTTTGTATGGATCTACTCACTTCCGCACTGTCGCTTGCTACAAAAAGTGCGCGCTTTCGGGCTATCCAGTGACATATGCGCTTGGATGGAAAGTTTTCTATCAGACAGGGAGCAGTATGTCGTCCTGAACGGGGTGACTTCAACAGAAACAAGAGCAACTTCAGGTGTGCTTCAGGGCAGCGTAATAGGTCCTCTGCTTTTTACGATTTATATAAACGTTCTCGTTGATGGTACTGACAGCGGCGTTACTCTGTTTTCCGATGATGCTGTACTCTACAGGAAAGTACTATCACACGAAAGTTGTGAACAAATCAATGAGGATTTGCAGAAAATAAGTGCGAGTTTTAATGACTGACAGCTATCTCTCAATATTAGTAAGTGTAACCTACTGTGTATAACAAGGCGAAAATCCCCATTAATGTATGAGTACAAAATAAATGATCAGTCTTTGGAAGCGGTAACATCAGTCAAGTATGTGGGTGTGACTATTCGAAATGCCCTCAAATGGAATTATCGGATTATACAAGTAACGGGCAAAGCGGTTTATTGCTACAGTCCTGAAGTGATGCAGTCCTTCAACAAAGGAAATAGCTTACAATTCGTTAGTTCGTCCGGTCTTAGAGTATTGTTCGTCTCCCGCGCGGGATTAGCCGAGCGGTCTAAGGCGCTGCAGTCACGGACTGTGCAGCTGATCTCGGTGGGTCCTCCCTCGGCCATGGGTGTGTGTGTTTGTCCTTAGGATAATTTAGGTTAAGTAGTGTGTAAGCTTAGGGACTGATGACCTTAGCAGTTAAGTCCCATATGATTTCACACACATTTGAACATTTGTAGTGAAATTTACAAGATAAATATCCCATCGGATTAGGGAAGGATAGGAAAGGAAGCTGGCCGTGCCCTTTTCAAAGGAACCATCCCGGCATTCGTCTGAAGCGATTTAGGGAAATGGAGGAAGGCAATGGCAAACCACCTCCGCTAGGGCCTTGCCTCGTACAGCGGTGCGGGTCTCCCGCGTCGTCCCCTACGCTCTGTCAAGGAGTATGGGACTTCATCATCATCATCATCATCATCATCATCACGGAAAACCTAAATCAGGATGACCGGAAGTGGGTTTGAACCGTCGTCCAGTGTGCTAACCACTGCACCACTTCCCTCGGTAATTTGCAAGTATGTTTGACTAAACTGCCAGTCAGTGTATATATGTTGGAAGTATTTTCATATGCTGACAAAATTTACACATGATTGATTAATTTCCTCTAATTTATGCAGGTTTTCAAATCCTTGTATGTATCTAACAAGTAAACTTACCATAGGGATATGCTTCGATTTTGATCGGTTTTGAATATATGGTGGTGCAGAGCAAAATAAGAGACGTATTTTTTCACACATGCCCATAAGACTTTTAAGGGGTCAAACATCCCCTGACGAAAATTGAGTTTAATATTTCTGAATGAATACCGTCGAAACGGTAAAACATATAAAAAACTTCAAACAAATGTACTATGGTTTTTAATGTACGTTACAATGGTTCACTCTCTTATTTGTTCGAAAAAGTGATCTTTTTTAAATCCACTCCCTCCCACCTCCTCCCCACACTACTTTGTATTTTATTTCGACGTTTGACTGGCAGCGAAACGTATAGCATCGTTCATACTACATTCAGTCATAAGTGATGAAGAGCTATTCCAAAGACACATTTGTCGGAAATAAGCTAAAAGAACGTCTCTATAGCACTTCACATGCGCCCAATATGTGTCCATTTCAACGCCAGTTTTCGTGTTGGGTTCTTTAATAAGTCTTTCCCATATAAATATAATCTAAATGTATGTTCTACATAAATGTGTTGTTCTATATATATATTTTTTCTTTTAATTGTATGAAATATAAAATATATTGTGTTGTAATGGCGTATTCTTTTTACATTTTTTCAAATTCTCATCTTTTCAAATTTAATTATGTTATATTTGAAGCTGTTTGTACATTACTATTGTAATATTATTGCAGATCTGTAGAATAATGAGGAACCGCAGAATTGATTGGGTCAAAACAATACAGACTAGGAAGGGGATTTCGAAAATATGACTTTTTCGACAAATATGGGTGCGCAGTTGTAACATACATTACAAACTATAGAATATTTAATTGTAGCTTTTTACACCTGTTACCGTTTCAGTGGTATTCTTTCAGAAACATTAAACTGGATGAGACAGTTTCCTAAACAATCTCATTGCTACGTAATTGATAATAACAGATTCGACGATATAAGTTAGTGCAACAGGAAAAAAAATTGTTGGCTGTCACTTCTTTTATTTTCCCAATATTTGAGCACTGGTCTTATATTTTTATTTCTTTTATGTTATTTATTTATTTACTTTTTGTGCGCAGTGTATGTTTTTACTTTTCTGATATGATGGCGAAAAGAAGTAGATATTTTAGTTGTCTGTAAAATGCAGAAGCGTAAATAAATAAAAACTGAAAATAGTAATAGACTTGCAGATGGTGCAAATAGCTTCCCGTATTTACTGTAACAGTTTTTTAGTTCCAAATGCATTGTTTTTTCGTAGCACTTCCGCGCCGTCTGCAGTGTCATTGTAACGTAATTAATTGGTATAGAGATTCTACAATAGGAATAAGTGCATTAGAAAACGTAAGAACAAGAAGAAATTGTTAGCTGTCACCTCTTATGCCCCTACCGAAAAATGTAAATAAAGTGGAACCTGAGCTATTACACTTTGGCGATTAAGCACAATGTCATTGCCCTTCACATCTATACGGCAACTTCGTCTGCTGCGATTAAATTGTTAAGATGTCTGTAAAACGTGTATACAAAGTTTGACGGAAGTTCCGAAGGTGATCTGTCTGCATCAGCGAAGTAAAAACAATCATAATACGCTATGCGCTATACTGACCAAAATACGCCGTCCCAGAATCACGTGACTCGAAGTGCAGCAGATGTTGCGGACAGAATTTTCGTTCTGCACATCCGAATGTTCACTCCATAGATACATTACTGGCCATTAGAATTCGTACACCACGAAGATGACGTGCTACAGAAGCGAAATTTAACCGACAGGAAGAAGATGATGTGATATGCAAACGATTAGCTTTTCAGAGCATTCATACACGGTTGGCGCCGGTGGCGACACCTACAACGTGCTGACATGAGGAAAGTTTCCAACCGATTTCTCATACACAAACAGCAGTTGACCGGTGTGACCTGGTGAAACGTTGTTGTGATGCCTCGTGTAAGGAGGATAAATGCGTACCATCACGTTTCCGACTTTCATAAAGGTCGCATTGTAGCCTATCGCGATTGCGGGTTATCGTATCGCGACATTTCTGCTCGCGTTGGTCGAGATCCAATGACTGTTAGCAGAATATGGAATTGGTGGGTTCAGGAGGGTAATACGGAACGCCGTGCTGGATCCCAACAGCTTTGTATCACCAGCAGTCGAGATGACAGGCATCTTATCCGCATGGCTGTAACGGATCGTGCAACTACGTCTCGATCCCGGAGTCAACAGATGGGGACGTTTGTAAGACAACAACCATCTACACGAACAGTGCGACGGGGTATGCAGCAGCGTCGACTATCAGCTCGGAGATTTTGGCTACGGTTACCCTTGACTCTGCATCACAGACAAGAGCGACTGCGATGGTGTACTCAACGACGAACCTGGGTGCACGAATGGCAAAACGTCATTTTTTCGGATAAATCCAGGTTCTGTTTACAGCATCATGATGGTCGCATCCGTGTTTGGCGACATCGCGGTGAACGCACATTGTAAGCGTGTATTCGTCATCGCCATACTGGCGTATCACCCGGCATGATGGTATGGAGTGCACGTCTCGGTCACCTCTTGTTCGCATTGACGGCACTTTGAACAGTGGACGTTACATTTCAGATGTGTGACGACCCGTGGCTCTACCCTTCATTCGATCCCTGCGAAACCCCACATTTGAGCAGGATAATGCACGACCGCATGTTGCAGGTCCTGTACGGGCCTTTCTGGATACAGAAAATGTTCGACTGCTGCCCTGGCCAGCACATTCTCCAGATCTCTCACCATTTGAAAGCGTATGGTCAATGGTGGCCGAGCAACTTGCTTGTCACAATACGCCAGTCACTACTGTTGATGAACTGTGGTATCGTGTTGAAGCTGCATGGGCAGCTGTACCTGTACACGCCATCCAAGCTCTGTTTGACTCAATGGGCAGCTGTACCTGTACACGCCATCCAAGCTCTGTTTGACTCAATGCCCAGGCGTATCAAGGCCGTTATTACGGCCAGAGGTGGTTGTTCTGGGTACTGATTTCTCAGGATCTATGCAGCCAAATTGCGTGAAAATGTAATCACATGTCAGTTCTAGTATAATATATGTGTCCAATGAATACCCGTTTATCATCTGCATTTCTTCTTGGTGTAGCAATTTTAATGGCCAGTGGTGTACTTGTATTTGTAGGCTATGGTGGAGCCGTCCGCCATGTGGGGAAACGGAGCGGCGGTGGCGCCAGTGGCGCGAGGCGGGCATGCGCGCCGGCTGCCTCTGTAGTGGAGTGGAGTGGAGTGGAGTGGAGGGGCCACGGCAGAGTAGGGCCTACAGGGAGAGATTGGGATGCGCGGCGCGGCGGGCCGCTAAACGGCGTGTCGGCCGCGGGTCGCGCGGCAGCTGCTAATGGCCGCCATTAGCGCGACGGCCGCCATGCCCGGCACGTCGGCGCCGGCGATGCGCACAGTTGCAGCGCCGGCACGTCGCCCGTGGCCGCCAAAATCACCGTACCGGCTGGATGTACGGGCCGCCCAACGTGCGGGACATCGCCTCCACTGGCGCCAGTCACTGCTCCCGTCGAAGAGATGGTTAAAATGAAACAATAGTGTTACTCGAAGTCCACCACAGCAGCTGCGCGGTCATCTCGGCGGATTCCTAATTAGAGGGCCCCCGGGTTCGATTCCCAGCCGGGTCGGAGATATTTCTCTTCTGGGTCACTGGGTGTTGTGCTGTCCATACGCTCTTATCCTCATAGCTGACATTCTCCTGTTGAGATGCCTGTGCGGGCACAAGTTGAAAAATAATGAATTGAAAAAAAAAAGACTTCCCTCGAATGTGTTAATTGCTGTAGTACACAGACAAGTCGCAGCATGTGCAGTTGAGTGCTGTCAAGAGAGAAACAGGTGTCCTGCGGTCACGTCTGTCTACACGTCATTGCCGACAGTTCTTTTCATCGAAAGGCTGTCCATTAAAGACAGGCAGCCGGCCGTGGTGGCCGTGCGGTTCTGGCGCTGCAGTCTGCAACCGCGGGAGTGCTACGGTCGCAGGTTCGAATCCTGCCTCGGGCATGGATGTGTGTGATGTCCTTAGGTTAGTTAGGTTTAATTAGTTCTAAGTTCTAGGGGACTGATGACCTAAGATGTTAAGTCCCATAGTGCTCAGAGCCATTTGAACCATTTTTTTTTTTTTTAAGACAGGCTCCATCTACTGAAGTAGATCAGTCTTGAAGATAAAGCGCTTGATTCTAAATATGCACTCGTTAATTAAAATGTACCTAGTAACACTTTGCAGACTTTGGTCCGTAGTAGAAATTTAAAATATATTCTTATTCAGTTTTTAAATGATAACATTCACTTGTTATGTGTTGCAGTCGTTTCCTGAAATTACCAGAAAATTACGGTTTTTCCACGTGTGAAAATATGTACCAAAGTACAACGTGGTCATGTACCAAGAAACAAATATACCCCGCGCGGTATTAGCCGAGCGGTCTAGAGCGCTGCAGTCATGGACTGTGCGGCAGCTCCCGGCGGAGCTTCGATTCCTTCCTCGGGCATGGCTGTGTGTGTTTGTCCTTAGGATAATTTAGGTTAAGTAGTGTGTAAACTTAGGGACTGATGACCTTAGCAGTTAAGTCCCATAAGATTTCACACATATTTGAACATTTTTGAACAAATATGCGATTAAAATTTAGAAGCGTAACAATCGAGAAAATCTTGTCGTTAGTATATTTAATAGTCTGTCTGCTACGTTATTACTTTAATACCTACCGGTGATCAGTAAGAGAAACCAAATAAAGCAGAAGTACTATTAAAAACGAGTTGCAGGTTGAGTACATTTTGAAAGAGAATGTATTGGAAGCTAATACAGATGTACATTTGCAAATCAGATAAAATTATTAAGACATTACAGAAGCTCAGTCCGTTTGAATGTCTCATGTTCCATGGTGAAAGAACTTTTGTTTTAGCGCATGATGCTGTAGTATACACAGAAGTTGCAGCATTAGAAAATTGTAGCGAAATGCAGGAATATCTGCAGCGGATAGGCACTTGGTGCAGGGAGTGGCAACTGACCGTTAACATAGACAAATGTAATGTATTCCGAATACATAGAAAGAAGGATCCTTTATTGTATGATTATATGATAGCGGAACAAACACAGGTAGCACTTACTTCTGTAAAATATCTGGGAGTATGCGTACTGAACGATTTGAAGTGGAATGATCATATAAAATTAATTGTTGGTAAGGCGGGTGCCACATTGAGATTCATTGGGAGAGTCCTTAGAAAATGTTGTCCATCAACAAAGGAGGTGGCTTACAAAACACTCGTTCGACCTATACTTGAGTATTGCTCATCAGTGTGGAATCCGTACCGGGTCGGGTTGACAGAGGAGTTAGAGAAGATCCAAAGAATAGCGGCGCGTTTCGTCACAGGGTTATTTGGTAAGCGTGATAGTGTTACGGAGATGTTTAGCAAACTCAAGTGGCAGACTCTGCAAGAGAGGCGCTCTGCATCGCGGTGTAGCTTGCTCGCCAGGTTTTGAGAGGGTGCGTTTCTGGATGAGGTATCGAATATATTGCTTCCCCCTACTTATACCTACCGAGGAGATCACGAATGTAAAATTAGAGAGATTCGAGCGCGCACGGAGGCTTTCCGGCAGTCATTCTTCCCCGCGAACCATACGAGACTGGAAGAGGAAAGGGAGGTAATGCAGTGGCACGAAAAGTGCCCTCCGCCACACACCGTTGGGTGGCTTTTGGAGTATAAATGTAGATGTAGATGAGTACGCTCCACAACAGTCATTAAGAATTGATCTTGGGATTTTTGTTACAAGTTGGCATTAAATTATAATCGATCGGATTGTGTTTGTGTGCAGTGGGAATATTATTTTCGCACTTGAGTCATAAAAAAGCCAATAGCGGCCAAGTGGACAGCCTAGCCTTTAAGGACGCCATATCAACAGTAAAGGGAAGACGCAGAAAAAAAGAAGAAAAACAAGATAGCCAAAAGCGTCGGTTGAGAATCGTCTACAGTGAAAAAATGGCTCTCAGCACTATGGCACTTAATATCTGAGGTCATCAGTCCCCTAAACTTAGAACTACTTAAACCTAACTAACCTAAGAACATCACACACATCCATGGCCGAGGCAGGATTCGAACCTGCCACCGTAGAACCCGCGTGGTTCCGGACTGAAGCGCCTAGAACCGCTAAATCACAGCGGCCGGCCGTCTACAGTGAAACAAAGACATTGCATTTCATTAGAGATTGGGATAGGAAGAAACAGGAGCAATGAAGGAATAATATAAAGGATGGAGACGTTGACGTCATCATTATGCATGGATACATGTCGTATCAAGGGAACCCCAATTTAGTATTGGAGGGCAGCGTGGAGGGTAAAAATCGTAGAGGGAGACCAAAAGATGAATACACTAAGCAGATTCAGAAGGATGTAGGCTGCAGTACATACTGGGAGATGAAGCGGCTTGCACAGGATAGAGTAGCATGGAGTACCGCATCAAACCAGTCTCAGGACTGAAGACCACAACAACAACAACAACAACAACAACATCTCGAAAGGAAGTTTGCATCGTAATTCAGAATAACACAGGCACAGCAATATCGTAACTATCCGCCGACACCAGGCAAGTGACTTTCAATTAAAATGTCTCACCAACATAGGAATGTACCCAATGCTTGTCCGAGTACAGGTTGTAGACGCATGGCTGTCGACATATGAAAGTTTGGGTCTGGCTGTGAGTTGTGCACAGATAGCCAAATGGTAAGGCTGCCACTCGTGGTAAGTGGTAAATCTGGGTTCGATTCCCCATATCACACAGATTTTTCATTGTCGTCACTCCATTCTACATATTTGCAACTGCAAATACGTTTTATGTACTTAAGATTATGAGTTAGAGGTCAGAAACGGGGCGAGTACAAGTCTAGTATTGCGGGTTGCGTACCCCACAAATCAAGGCGCCCGCTGTGACATCAGTGCTAACGGGCCTTCTTCGTTCCCTCTGTAGTTCCGCAAGTATGAAGAGCCTGGGAACTGTGGCGCTGTGGTCGCTTCATACTCGTCGATTCGTTGTCTCTTAGTGAAGCATGCAAGAGTCTAAGTCTAGTCGTGCCTAATTGGTAGTACGGAAGAGGAGTACACGATGTTGCTGCTGTGAAGTAGCACTGACAAGTCAGTGAGATGGAAAAAATGAGATGTAACATAAAAACAAAGCGTTCCAAGAGCCATGTTCATATAACACACGCTGAAGAGCCAAAGAGACTGGTATAGGCATGCGTATTCAAATACAGAGATATGTAAACAGGTAGAATATGGAGCTGCGCTCGGCAACGCCTATATAAGACAAATGTCTGGTGCAGTTGGATTGATAACTGCTGCTACAATGGCAGATTATCAAGATTTAAGAGGGGAAGCTACATTAGGAGGTTCAAAAAATCCGATTTTTTATTGCATAAATCGTTAGCTTAACTATCCAAAAATACGCTGTCAAAATTTCAAGGCCAAATTCGCATCTGTTTAGTTTTTATGTTCCGCTCCGATAGCTGAGTGGTCAGCGCGTCAGTCTGCCACGCCACGGGGCCCGGGTTCGAATCTCGGCAGGGTAGGAGATTTTCTCCACTCAGGAACTGGGTGTTGTGTTGCCCTCATAATCATTTCATCACCATCAGTGGAAGGCAATGGTAAACCACCACTGGAATCATTTCCCTAGACGCTCGTGTGGTGCACCTCTCTGACGAGGCTTCTCCCATGACAAGACCTGCAATAAGGCAGAACACGAAGTTTTTTTAGATTTTATGAGTAATGGAACGGAGTGCACACCAGGTACAGAAGGAAATTATTCCAATATATGAAGATTTATCAAGGGATGAATTAGTGGAGAGATGTTTAGGTGGCCATACACAAAATGAGAATGAAAGTTTTAATTCCAGTATTGGGCGATTTGCTCCTAGACCGCATCTCGAGGTCGTGCGGTAGCGTTCTCGCTTCCCACGCCCGGGTTCCCGGGTTCGATTCCCGGCGGGGTCAGGGATTTTCTCTGCCTCGTGATGGCTGGGTGTTGTGTGCTGTCCTTAGGTTAGTTAGGTTTAAAGTAGTTCTAAGTTCTAGGGGACTGATGGCCATAGATGTTAAGTCCCATAGTGCTCAGACCCATTTGAACCCCATTTTTGATTTGCTCCTATACACTTGCACTCCGGACTAAAAGTCGTTGAATTGGCATCGTACTTGGCAGCGAGCTTATTCATTGAAGGAAATTCATCCCTCTTTATGATGATGAACGAGGCAGAGATTGTATTAGGCACGCAAAGCTTCAACTGTCCGGAACAAATGGATAACCAGCGCGTGAGCCGGCAGATTCGACGTAGTTCATTGGAATCGAAGGAAGGTCGGAAAGCACTACTGCAAACGCAAAACGGGGCCTATGAGGAAGAAGAAGGATTAATATATGGTGCTGAGATTGCAGATTAATCGGTAGGCATTTTGCATTATTGTTCCGTGAATTTCTAGATTCCGAGAATTTATTTTTCAAACGCTTTTACCTCGAAATGACTTTTTTCACATTTTTGTGCAGTCTAACTCAAAAAGCTTGAAACCGATCATTTTGAAAATTGATAGTATGATTCTTTATAAAATTACGAATTATATGAACCAACTTGTCAGATGATATCATGATTTTAAGCTAGAGAAAAAAATCGTGAAATTGTAAGTAAATTGTTCCAACGCCTGCAATGTTTTCAATTTTCATTACTTTCACCTGCATTGAGGTTCATATTCTTAGAAAATAAGTTATTAATGTAAAATCCAATCCTTTTCGATTTCACATGAAAATCGGAATGGCTACACTGCCCGCAATTGGAGAATTATACTCAGAACCTTCAGCGGACATCACAGCGTAACTTAGTTACTTAGTTATTGTTGGCTTAAATTATTCAAAAAAGTTACCAAAAACTTTTCGAAAATGAATGAAATGATGTCAAAATTTTATTAAATTGTAATTAATTCTTCCTACCTAAAAAATTCCCAAAGCATCAAACAGGGTCCTAATGTGTTCCCCTCCCCCCCTTAAGTGAGTTTGAACGTGGTGTTATACTCGGCGTATGAGCGATGGGACACAGCATCTCAGAGGTAACGATGAAGTGGGGATTTTCCCGTACGACCATGTCACGACTGTACCGTGTATACCAGCAGTCCGGTAAAACATCATAGCCCCGATATCGCTGCGGCAGGAAAAAGATCCTGCAAGAACGGAGCCAACGACGACTGACGAGAATTGTTCATCGTGACAGAAGTACAACCCTTCCGCAAATTGCTGCAGAATTCAATGCCGGGGAATCAACAAGTGTCAGCAAGCGAACCACTCAACGAAACATCATCGATATGGGCTTTCGGAGCCGAAGACCCACTCGTGTACCCTTGATGACAGCGAGACACAAGGCTTTACGCCTCGCCTGGGGCCATAACACCGACATTGGACTGTCGATGACTAGAAGCATGTTGTCTGGTCGGACGAGTCTCGTTTCAAATTGTATCGAGCGAATGGACGTGTACGGGTATGGTTCAAATGGCTCTGAGCACTATGGGACTTAAATGCTGTGGTCAACAGTGCCCTAGAACTTAGAACTACTTAAACCTAACTAACCTAAGGACATCACACACATCCATGCCCGAGGCAGGATTCGAACCTGCGACCGTAGCAGCCGCACGGTTCCAGACTGTAGCGCCTAGAACCGCTCGGCCACAACGGCCAGCGATGTGCGAACAGTTGATTGGGTGATCTTCAGTTTAATTTTTCACTTTGTGACTTGGTACCTTTCCCATACATAACTTTTTTTTGCAGAGATGAAAATTATTTTGAAGCTTTGCGCAACCGTGAATGAAATCGAAACTTAAGAATCAGCAGATCCCATTGGAGACGGTATTCTCTTGGATTCGTTTCCCCCGATGTGCGAACAAAAAATAGTTCAAATGGCTCTGAGCACTATGAGACTCAACATCTGAGGTCATCAGCCCCCTAGAACTTAGAACTACTTAAACCTAACTAAGCTAAGGACATCACACACATCCATGCCCGAGGCAGGATTCGAACCTGCGACCGTAGCGGTTCCAGACTGGAGCGTCTAGAACCGCTCGGCCACTCCGGCCGGCTGTACGGTTATGGAGACAACCTCATGAATCTATGGAACCTGCATGTCAACAAGGGATTGTTAAAGCTGGTGGAGACTCAGTAATAGTGTGGGGCGTGTTCAGTTGGAGTGATATGGGACCTCCGATACGTCCTGATACGACTCCGACAGGTGATACATACGCATGCATCGTGTCTGATCACCTGCATCCACTCATGTCCATCGTGCATTCCGACGGACTTGGGCAATTCCATCAGGGCAGTACGACACCCCAAACGTCCAGAATTGCTACACACTCTTCTGAGTTTAAATACTTCCGCTGTCCCAGACATGAACATTATTGAGCATATGTGGGATGCCCTGCAGCGTGCTTTTCGGAAGAGTTCTCTACCCGTTCGTACACTTACGGATTTATGGACAGCCCTGCAGGATTTATGGTGTCATTTCCCTCCAGCACTACTTGAGACATTAGTAGAGTCCATGCTACGTCGTGCTGAAGCACTGCTGCGTGCTCGCGGGAGCTCTACACGATATTAGGCAGGTGTACCAGTTTCCTTGGCTCTTCAGTGTAACTTCTTCGTCCATATGTGAGGAGTGTGTCCTGCAATTTGTGCTGTACATTTTTGTTACGCCTTGTATATCTTTGGTTGCTGTGTTTCTATGGTAATACTTTCCGCGTCCAAAGAGCTCAACAACCAGTAAAATGGATAAATTCACATCAGTCACCACGAGCATTCCTAGCTGCTAATTTCTGCACATGCGTGTTCATCTGTTTCGCACAGTTGTTCTTGAGAGGCTGAGTTGACGCTTCTCCCGTTCTCTAACCAGGGTCCAAATTCGGGCGCGTTGTAGAATGGTTAGCCACGATGAGTTCTGAGCCTCGGAGGGCGCCATTGGAGATGAAGGTGGTGATAACGCTCGTAGGGCCGGTGGGAGTACTAGGTGGAGGCCGGGCAGGAGATTACATCATTCTTAGCAGGCTCATCTCCAGCTATCTCCAATCCCAAATAAAATGGATTCACACCTTGAAACAATTTGTTCTTACATTTACATTGATTCTCCAAATCAGTCCATGACTTTACTTTACTTATATCTGCACTTGTCTCAGGCTTAGAATAAGTAACAAATTTAAAACGATTACGTCTAGTGTATTTCCGCCAAGGAACGCCTGAAGAACGTTCAGGTCTTAAACTAAACGGACCTAACTTATTACTACAAGCAAGCCTTACTTTCTCCAGTGCACCTTGATCCTCAAATATTTTCTTATTTGCCCTGTCATCAAGTGTTAGTCTCTCTACTCTTACATTAATCCTATACACATATGTTACTATTTTATTAATAATTACAGAAGCATATTTATTCGCAAAGAAATTAAACTCATCCGTAATGTCATAATGCTTAGGTGTCGTAAAGTTCAAAGCGTTTTCATCATATTTCTCTGTAGTACCCATTTTCCCATATTCAAATCGAAGACCGTCGGACTGAGTATACTCCGTACGCCATTTACACATTCTCCCGAAATATGGCCTAGTCAGAATGTTCCGTCGGCGTATCCAACGCCTCGGACGTGCACGGCGAACCCAGGACATCATCCTCGTCCGACGAAATGCATAGAACCTCCTCCTGGGCTTCCACGTCCGACGTGTCCGACGCCACCTCCTCCTTCATTTGTAAACAATGAATAATGTGGCAATCAGCATGAACAACGTTCAACCGAGATATCAAAGCCTCATCACCAATGGTAAATTCGTTAGACACAAATATAACCAACCCTCTGTGATTGTTTACCATCCCAGGTTTATTTTTAACATTAACAGTTACGGGGCGTCCTTCTACAATACGTTTCAATATGGACGCATAAGGACGCCACCTTAACCACTCAAATTCTTCAAACACAATAACTTTATGTACACGTGGATCATAACCACCAAATCCAAATTCAGAACAAAATGGAAGATACACGTGTTGTTTACGTGACAATATTTTTTCCACTAGGTTTGATTTGCCTATATTTGTATCTCCATATAAGTAAAGCTATTTTTTACGAACCATTTGGGACCGAAAGGCCTCATTGTACCAGCGGACCACGCGCCCCGCCCAGCCATTGTAGTTCAAATGACACTCCGTAAGTGCACGAAATACACGCTTCTTAGCCTGAAACGATTCCGAGGCCCGTAAAGCGAGTCCGCGAGCTGGCGACCTCCCGCCAAACGCCACCTCCCCCTCACGTTCACGTTCGCATTCTCTCCGAGCTCCGCAAGTGGGCTGCCGCGACAGCTGAATTACTTGGCCGGCGCAGGCCGGGGCGCCGACGCGTTGCGCGGCTGGCGACACGCACTCCGAAATACTTCTCGCCGGCGAGGCGGCAGCCGGACGCGCCGCTAACGGTGTGGAGTGGCGCGTCACGCGACTGCAACTGCTGTCCCAGCAAGGAGGAGGGGGAGGAGAAGCGTCGTGGCCGAGCCAGAGCAGCGCGAATGCGGCCAGCCGCGGCTCTAGATCCGTCCCAGCACGAGTTACGCGATGAGCGAGCGAGCGAGTGTTAGGCCAGCCCGCACCTCAGCTGTACTTTTGTCAGCTTAACGCGAAATATACTGTATGGGCAAAATAAAACTGGCCCGGAAAATACACTCCTGGAAATGGAAAAAAGAACACATTGACACCGGTGTGTCAGACCCACCATACTTGCTCCGGACACTGCGAGAGAGCCGTACAAGCAATGATCACACGCACGGCACAGCGGACACACCAGGAACCGCGGTGTTGGCCGTCGAATGGCGCTAGCTGCGCAGCATTTGTGCACCGCCGCCGTCAGTGTCAGCCAGTTTGCCGTGGCATACGGAGCTCCATCGCAGTCTTTAACACTGGTAGCATGCCGCGACAGCGTGGACGTGAACCGTATGTGCAGTTGACGGACTTTGAGCGAGGGCGTATAGTGGGCATGCGGGAGGCCGGGTGGACGTACCGCCGAATTGCTCAACACGTGGGGCGTGAGGTCTCCACAGTACATCGATGTTGTCGCCAGTGGTCGGCGGAAGGTGCACGTGCCCGTCGACCTGGGACCGGACCGCAGCGACGCACGGATGCACGCCAAGACCGTAGGATCCTACGCAGTGCCGTAGGGGACCGCACCGCCATTTCCCAGCAAATTAGGGACACTGTTGCTCCTGGGGTATCGGCGAGGACCATTCGCAACCGTCTCCATGAAGCTGGGCTACGGTCCCGCACACCGTTAGGCCGTCTTCCGCTCACGCCCCAACATTGTGCAGCCCGCCTGCAGTGGTGTCGCGACAGGCGTGAATGGAGGGACGAATGGAGACGTGTCGTCTTCAGCGATGAGAGTCGCTTCTGCCTTGGTGCCAATGATGGTCGTATGCGTGTTTGGCGCCGTGCAGGTGAGCGCCACAATCAGGACTGCATACGACCGAGGCACACAGGGCCAACACCCGGCATCATGGCGTGGGGAGCGATCTCCTACACTGGCCGTACACCACTGGTGATCGTCGAGGGGACACTGAATAGTGCACGGTACATCCAAACCGTCATCGAACCCATCGTTCTACCATTCCTAGACCGGCAAAGGAACTTGCTGTTCCAACAGGACAATGCACGTCCGCATGTATCCCGTGCCACCCAACGTGCTCTAGAAGGTGTAAGTCAACTACCCTGGCCAGCAAGATCTCCCCCATTGAGCATGTTTGGGACTGGATGAAGCGTCGTCTCACGCGGTCTGCACGTCCAGCACGAACGCTGGTCCAACTGAGGCGCCAGGTGGAAATGGCATGGCAAGCCGTTCCACAGGACTACATCCAGCATCTCTACGATCGTCTCCATGGGAGAATAGCAGCCTGCATTGCTGCGAAAGGTGGATATACACTGTACTAGTGCCGACATTGTGCATGCTCTGTTGCCTGTGTCTATGTGCCTGTGGTTCTGTCAGTGTGATCATGTGATGTATCTGACCCCAGGAATGTGTCAATAAAGTTTCCCCTTCCTAGGACAATGAATTCACGGTGTTCTTATTTCAATTTCCAGGAGTGTATTTTACGCACCTTAAGATGGGCAACCCAAAGCATCCACGGTGTAAGCTGGGTTTCCTACCCCAAAAGAGCACGAAATACACTATTGGCCATTAAAATTGCTACACCACGAAGAGGACGTGCTACAGACGCGAAATTTAACCTACAGGAAGAAGATGCTGTGATATGCAAATGATTAGCTTGTTAGAGCATTCACACAAGGTTGGCGCCGGTGGCGACACATACAACGTGCTGACATGAGGAAAGTTTCCAACCCATTTCTAATACAGAAACAGCAGTTGACCAGATGACAGGCATCTCATCGGCATGGCTGTAACGGATCATGCAGCCACGTCTCAAAAAATGGCTCTGAGCACTATGGGACTTAACAGCTGTGGTCATCAGTCCCCTAGAACTTAAAACTACTTAAACCTATCTAACCTAAGGACATCACACACATCCATGCCCGAGGCAGGTTTCGCACCTGCGACCGTAGCAGTCGCGCAGTTCCGGACTGCGCGCCTAGAACCGCGAGACCACCGCGGCCGGCAGCCACGTCTCGATCCCTGAGTCAACAGATGGGGACGTTTGCAAGACAACAACCATCTGCACGATCTGCACGAACAGTTGGACGACGTTTGCAGCAACTTCGACTATCAGCTCGGAGAACATTGCTGCGGTTACCCTTGACGCTGCATCACAGACAGGAGCGCCTGCGATCGTGTACTCAACGACGAACCTGGGTGCACGAATGGCAAAAAGTCAATTTTTCGGATAAATCCGGGTTCTGTTTACAGCATCATGATGGTCGCATCCGTGTTTGGCGACATCGCTGTGAACGCACATTGAAAGCGTGTATTCGTCATCGCCATACTGGCGTATCACCCGGCGTGATGGCATGGGGTGCCATCGGTTACACGTTTCGGTCACCTCTTGTTCGCATTGACTGCACTTTGAACAGTGGACGTTACATTTCAGATGTGTTACGACCTGTGGCTTTACCCTTCATTCGATCCCTGCGAAACCCTACATTTCAGCAGCATAATGCACGACCGCATATTGCAGGTCCTGTACGGGCCTTTCTGGATACAGAAAATGTTCGACTGCTGCCCTGCCCAGCACATTTTCCAGGTCTCTCACCAACTGAAAACGTCTGATCAATAGTGACCGAGCAACTGGCTCGTCACAATACGCCAGTCACTACTCGTGAGGAACTGTGGTATCGTGTTGAAGCTGCATGGGCAGCTGTACCTGTACACGCCATCCAAGCTATGTTTGACCCAATGGCCAGGCGTATCAAAGCCGTTATTACGGCCAGAGGTGTTTGTTCTGGGTACTAATTTCTCTGGATCTATGCACCCAAATTGCGTGAAAATGTAATGACATGTCAGTTCTAGTGTAATATATTTGTCCAATGGATACCCGTTTATCATCTGCATTTCTTCTTGGTGTAGCAATTTTAATGGCCAGTACTCTATTTCTCGGGCATGTTTTATTTTTACTGTCCCATTCATCCGATTGCGAGTCACATTGCCGTTAGTTGCGGACTGGACTTGAGCGGCAGTGAAACGGTTGTGGCATCTCTTTCTTCAATGTCAACGGTGAGAGAGGGAAAAACTCTACGACTGCTTAACGACAGGTTAGTGAAACGGACTGGATTGCCGGATACAAAGCGCCTACAATAGTGGTAGGAAGATCTCGAGTTAATCGCTTATTGACAGCGTCTGAATGAAATTTATTTCTTGAAACACTTTTCCTTATCAGAAGAGATGTATTACAATTAGCTAGCTTGCTACTTAATTATGCAGCAGAGGTAAAGTCGGTTCATATTTGTTCTAATTCTATCAAATCTTTACTACTTCTTCTAGAGTTCGTTCTACTACACACTATGACCTCTGTTAGATGGTCCATTACTACTTTGTTGAATACCTATTCCTTCAGATCGCAGACGGCTAGTCCCTCGTAGACTGCTTATATATAGTTTTTCTTCTCTGAATTCACAATTATAACTCAAGCAGCGTTACTTCATCACTCCCCGACTGTCATTTTGCACGCCGGCAACTTCCACAATGATTACTGACTTCTCTCTCGTACATGCGGCTTTTATATCACCCCTGAACTACCAGAGAGCTTCCTCAACTTTTCCGAACTAAATATATCTAGCCTCACTACTGGGTTCGTTATCTGGCGTCATAACGGCTGTGAAAGGTATACTTACTGTTCATCGCCAGTTCCCTGATGGCTTTACTTTGCTTGACCAGGCAGCCTATCTGCCCAGCTGACGACCTGTTTGCGTCGTAGTGTATACAGTTCTGAGTAACGTATGTCCTTTTGTACGTTTTGCAACCTATATGAGGGGTTATCATAGACCAATAGCCAAAAAACTTCCTCCTCTTCCCTCGACTCCCAATTTTCGGAAAAGAGGAAAACTCTCTGGAGCGGATGATTCAATGCTGTCGCAATTGTAACAGACCAAAATATCGCTTATTTCAGCGAAAAAACAGCGGATTGCAGCGGAAACTTCCCACTCTTGGCGTACACAATGGACATTAACTAACAAGAGGCTGGTACTTGCCTGGTACAGTGTCACGGTGGATGGTCAACGTCTTCTCACCAAGCGCGGTAGAGGGAGACTCTTTCAAGTGGAGACACCCAAAAACTTGCAGCGAACGCAACTGACTTTCTCACAATGGTCGGATGGCGCCACGGTCTTTTGAAGTCTGTACGGAAAAGGTAAAAATGCCACGTTCAGTTATTCACTGGAGCAAGCTTTTTGCTTCATGGCGGACTCTGCAGTCAGCGAGGACAGGTACCAGCTCTAGCCAACAAAAGCATGTAGTGGGCTGTGGCCCCACTTCCAGCAAACTACTCAGCTCGCCATGGATGCTCGCCCCTCGTAAAGAGACGCACTGACAACCTCCTGCCGAAAAACACTAACTATAGGCAACACTGCGACAAGAACGCAAAAATTTCCTGCCAAGCAAACATGCCCCGTTCTCTCAACAAAACAACCTCGAAACAGTGACAGAAAATGGTTCATTGGCTCTGAGCACTATGCGACTTAACTTCTGAGGTCATCAGTCCCCTAGAACTTAGAACTAATTAAACCTAACTAACCTAAGGACATCACACACACATCCATGCCCGAGGCAGGATTCGAACCTGCGACCGTAGCGGTTGCCCGGTTCCAGACTGTAGCGCCTAGAACCGCACGGCCACTCCGGCCGGCACAGTGACAGAAAAATAAAACAATATCACGCAGCAAGATGTGACATTCATGTCACAAATTTGGGTAACTATTTTCTTGTTTGCTTGCAAGTCCAATCTGCATTCCCGGTACCTACTAAAACTCCAGTACTTCAGTACCGTAGCACGCCGTCACAGGAGACTAAACAAAATGGCGCAGTCTGTAGCCTAAAGGCACATGTGGCTGTGTCCTGTGCAGAATGAGCTGGGTCGCTGTCGTGGAGCATAAACACCCCCTTATAAAGCTTCGAAACACACTTCGTCTTGACAGCCTATGATAAACTCGTCAGGGCATTTCCGTATGGGATATATACACCATAACATTATATTATCATTTCAGTATTACAAATTTAAATGTTTTTTAAATTAAATGTAATTTAAGAAGTGTAAAAAATTTCTAACGTTTGCACATTCTTGAGGACCATCTCACTTAGGATCTGTGAGAGAAACATCAGCATATCTGTCTTTAAGTAACAAATGTATTACGTAGTTTTGTTTTTCTCATACGGATCTACCGAACTGTGTATCTAATCTAATCGAGCTGTCATCAAAAATAACATTTTAGTCTTCATTAAAACCTGAGCTTGCGGTGAGCGAAACTTCCGTTGAATCAATTTCCCCTTGATAGTAGTCATACAGCAATAGGAGATGGGTTTGTGTCGAGTTTTGGAAGAACTGATTAGGATCCAGTATGAGGACGATGGCTTGGATCTGTGTGGCATACTGAGTTAGTACTGTAGATAGGACGCAACTGTTACTGTTGATTGCAGTGCCATGCCAAAGTTGGCAACGCTAATCGATGCCTCATACCTTAGCGAGGGTTTGCTGCAATCTGCAATGCCGGCGTTCCAGGAGACCACGCCTCCCTCTCAGAAAGAGCATTCCCCTCATACTGAGGTTAATATAGTGTTGAGCATGCAAGAGTTCTGCCCAGTTCGAGATCTCAGCTACTACAGTCAGCATAATCGTCTAGGATCAACGACCAGTTAAAGTTTCAGATGAACTTGTAATGTTGCTAGTGTTGAGTATTGCACCTCAAGAGTACAGTTTGGTAATTAGTGCACCAAGTGGTGCTTTGCTAGCCTATGACAGCAGTAAATCACCAGTACTCCGGTGGTAAAGAAGTGTGTCAAAATTAATTAAATGTTTTATTCATTTATGTAATAAAGTGACCTAATATTTCATGTGTTCTAGTGTGATGAACCTTCTCCCAGAGCAATCAAAGAACCAACTGTTGTGACCGGACGAAAGTAGTTGCACCTGGCACACCAATTACTGTTCGTGTTCCGGACCGACATCCACAGTTTTAAAACTTGGAAAATACCCAACGGAGCGTACGCTAAGCCAACGTGGAAAAGATTTCATCTGAATGTGGTCAGTTCAAGGAACTACCTTTCACGATGAAGTGTTTAGTGGCGCTGAAGTTTGACGCACAACACCTGGGTTCGATTCCCTGTGCACGTCTAGGACGATTCTGAGATGGTAACGCGTATCAGGTGACTCGTTTAGCCTACTAAGGCGAAATGAGAAACTTCCTGAGTAATTAAGCTGCGAAAATAGCTCGCAGGCACACTGAGTGGGCCAGCCGGTGTGGCCGAGCGGTTCTAGGCGCTTCAGTCTGGAACTGCGGGACCGCAACGGTCGCAGGTTCGAAGCCTGCCTCGGGCATGGATGTGCGTGATGTCCTTAGGTTAGTTAGGTTTACGTAGTTCTAAGTTCTAGGGGGCTGATGACCTCAGATGTTAAGGCCCGCAGCGCTTAGAGCCATTCTGAACAACACCGAGTGGTGCCAAATCGAAAGGTCTGCACCACGTTCAAAACCATGCGATTTTATTTTAGTAATACTCTCAATTACTGGATCGTTACAAGTTAAACACTAGAAACGAAAGACAAAGATAGTCGAACGAAACGATTATGGTCTTATATAAGGAACTCGCCGGACCTCTTGTGGAAAATCTGTTTACGGTGTGTTCTATATGGAACTGTTGCTACAGCGAATCGGTTAGTACATTTCCCAGCGATGTGGCTGTATTGAGACAGGCGCTCATTATTATTGGCAGGCCAGACACATTATACCTACCGAATAGAAGATTATTCTGGCGATATTTGCTTTGTACTTCTACATTCTCAGTAGTTATTCAGTGAACATCAGCAGAAATTAAAGATTGTTTTCTTATCCAACAATCTTTATTATTTTAAGTATTACAGTTTTCTTGATTTCTGAGGCTTAGGCCTGCGTCCTAGTTCAGTAGCGTTTAACTTCCAACAGTCGGCTACATTCACAGTTTCTTCCTTTGCCGGTCGTGGAACAGCATTCCCCATCTTCGTTTGGGTGCTTTAAGCTGTCCTTGACAAAAGAAAAGAATGTAAATGTCTTCCGCTGAACAAAGGAACTCATTTATAATGGAAGTTAACTCGGTAAGCTCCATTAATTTGGCCGTGGAAAGTGGAACAGCAGTTAAGGGTGCTGATTTATAGCTGCGAGAGTAAATGGAAGTCAGACAGCGAAAGTACGCACCTTAATGCAGCCTATTATACAAAGACTCGGGTTATTGACTATTATGTCAGTATTTACGCCCATAAAGGGGAACTTTAATTTCCTTTTGATGGCGGACTAAAGCTTACGGTTTAACATTAAAATTTACAGCCCTTAAGTCACCTTTCCTGAAAGCGTTGTCGGTTAGTGCCCGCTATAACGGAAAGATTTCGCACGTTAATGTCGCACAACAATCGCTGCGCTGTCGATGGTGAAACTTATCGAACTCACGCGCCGCCGTTAAGTCTACGGTCTGCCTCGGTACAGCTCCTTTTAGACCCTGTCATGATCTCACGCTCCACTTAATTAGCAAAGAGTTGTTTTTTTAGTTGTGAGACGTGAGTCCGGATATGCAGTCGCTTTATATTCGAAACAATTTCCGAGACTTGATAAGACGGTAGCGACAAATTTGCTGGCTGCGTTAATTTAATATTCTGATGTAGCAATAACAGACTCCAGACTGAGAGCTGCGTAATGGCATTTTCAGGAGTAATTTAGAACAAACGACTCTTTAAAAATTGAGCCGTAACACCGTTTGAGGACTTTCATTACAATTCTGTTACCATCTGACACCTCTTAAACATTAATGGACACCGCAGCACACTTAAAAATGGACAATGAATGCCACAGGCCGTCACAATACAAACTTGAACGTGTGGTGAACAATGCTTAAAGTACAAGGTAACTTCAGTTTCTCGCAATGACTGTCGCGCTATTACTAAGCTAAAGTAACCAAGTGTCCCAATAATGGCTTTTCAGTATCCAATTACGACGTAGTTACATTCAACATACAGATTTGTTCATTGTTGCTACTTCTAAAAGCTTTTGCAGTAGCCCATTTCAAATTTCGTACAAATTACCTGCCGCTACTTTAGGCCTAGTAGGCAATCTAGTGAATATTTTGTTGATATATGTATCCACAGCCTGCAAGAATTTGTCTGTAGTCGACTGTACAGTTATTCTTTATTTGTTGTGCGACTGGAAAATTTCGACTCTTAAGTCATGTTGCAGCACTTACTCATAAGCCGTTCCTTACATGCCTTACGTGTTGTGGCATACATTCGAATCCATATGTTCATTCATACGTGCTATAATACATCTGCATAGCCACGTGTGATCGAAATCGTCGTACCTTTTTTAACTGTATGCCAAATACATAGGGCATATTCATAAGCGTACTGCTTACGAATAAATGCTGGAAAATGACTTTATTAGGAGTCGAAAATGGCCAATTGCACGACTTATAATGGATAACTATACAGTCTACTACGGAAAATGTTTTCTTTGAGAACAATCTTATGAGCAGAAAGAAACATCCCGGTAGAAAGGAAACAATCCGAAAATTCTATGTGTGTCACATACGTATTTAATTTCTTTGAGCATTTTTGAGCGAAAACGGTATGACTTATTAACTTTTTGATTATATTTAAAACAAAAATGTGATCAAGTATTTACATTTAGTGATGTGTCTCTTGTTTCTTATGGATTCGGGAACGGAAATCAATATCCAAAATATTTCCAGATTCGGCGTCTTCTTTCAGTTCACACTCGAAGTACAGCCTTGAGCAAGCTGTTTTTAAATTCCTCCATATAACTCCTAGCTCGTGCAAAAGGAAATGGCTAGATGATGGTCTGAATGTGAAACCATAACCGAAGGTGTATCGTCCCGGGGCTACCGGAAAAAACTTGCAAAGTTGTGTATTCCAGGGTGTTCCGCGGGAAATGGATAAATGCTCCGCGAATAACGGTTAATAACACGAGCTCTTTTCGATATTTTCTAAAATGTTGTTATGATTAATGTCTTACAAAATATCAAATTGTTGTAGTCACTGAATAATACAAGCTTTTCTCATTCTTTAACTTTTTAAAAATTTTACTTTACTTCAAAACAAACAAGATGTTCAGTCAAAGAGCCAGGACCCTCAAAGCGTTCCGTCAGAAGAAATGTTTGGGAACCTCTGGTGTATTCCACCCGGCCGTGTCAGCTGGGCGGAGGAGCGAGAATAATAAACGGTGTCTATAATCAATACACATTTGTAAATAATCAACTAGTGCTGTGACAACGATCACCGGTCGCCGCTGTTGCAGTAGCGGAGTGCGACGCGAACTGTGTCTTAATGCCGGCATGTGTGGCCGTGCGGTTCTAGGCGCTTCAGTCTGGAACCGCGTGATCGCTACGGTCACAGGTTCGAGTCCTGCCTCGGGCATGGATGTGTGTGATGTCCTTAGGTTAGTTAGGTTTAAGTAGCTCTAAGTTCTAGGGGACTGATGACCATAGATGTTAAGTTCCATAGTGGTCAGAGCCGTTTGAACCACTTTTTTGTCTTAATACTGCGATGTAAGGAATTTATGTTGTGGTCGATTAGAAGTGAGAGTGAACTCTAGGAAGCATCTATGCTAGGTTTAGCATCTGCAGTGGCTCATGGAGGGAGGGTATGAGATACTGGCGATGGTGATCCGTTGGATGAGGTCAAGTTCCGGAGTTTCCCTCGGTGCTATTTGAGTGGCGTAGATCACGTTCAAGTTCCTTCTTCCTTTCTTTAATTCCATAATCGTTAACACTTCACTCCCCCCCCCCCCCCCCCCTCCTTCTGCACAACCTTTCGTTTCAGTCATGAGTTTCACTGCCCGAATATCGAACTTCAGTTCTCACTGTGAATCGATCACAGGTTTCCAACAATCATTTCACCATAGTTAAAGTAAATTTGTAATAACGGTGGAAGGAAATTATAATACAAAAGTTTGCTGTTTGAAAGAACTAAGACAGTCATTCAGTAAGACCAACAAAGTTAGACTTCTAACACAGGAGGGACGATATCTACAACACAGGCTGTCCTTACCGTGGGAGGGGACAGGCTGTGTCATGTACGACATTTAGAAATAGCTCATTTGGCTATGGGGGACATGATCATAACAGTCATTTTGTTTTTAGACGTTTCATTGCTTTAGAGTGTTCAAGAATACGTATCCATGTTACTCCCACCTTCTACTAAGTCGTCATCTCGGTGTTTCCTTGTAAGTAGGCTGTTTATGTTTTCTTATTGGCAACGTTACGTAGCGCTCTGTGTGAAAATCACTGGCTGTGCTGTGTGCAGTCTGTGGCTAGTTTGCATTGTTGTCTGCCATTGTAGTGTTGGGCAGCGGCAGCTGGATGTGAACAGCGCGTAGCGTTGCGCAGTTGGAGGTGAGCTGCCAGCAGTGGTGGATGTGGGGAGAGAAATGGCGGAGATTTGAAACTTGTAAGACTGGATGGCATGAACTGCTATACATATTATGATTATTGAGGTAAATACATTGTTTGTTCTCTATTAAAGTCTTTCATTTGCTAACTATGCCTATCAGTAGTTAGTGCCTTCCATAGTTTGAATCTTTTATTTAGCTGGCAGTAGTGGCGCTCGCTGTATTGCAGTAGTTCGAGTAACGAAGATTTTTGGTGAGGTAAGTGATTTGTGAAACGTATAGGTTAATGTTAGTCAGGGCCATTCTTTTGTAGGGATTTTTGAAAGTCATATTGCGTTGCGCTAAAAATATTGTGTGTCAGTTTAAGGACAGTCATGTATAAATGTTCAAAGGGGACGTTTCATATCCTTATCCCGTGGACTCTTACAGAGAACTCTCTCGACTCAACCATTCGCCGAGCGACTTGTCCTGTCGGCGTCCGTCTCCTTTTTATTTACAGTCATAATTACCTCTTCCGCTCCAGGCCGCCCTAGGACCCATTTCTTAGTTTTCCTGTCTGTCCTAGCAGTTTCCAAAACGCATCCCTCCTCTATGCGTCCAACAAACCTTAGATTTTGAATGGTTTTCGCATTAAAGTTCACTTTCTCTGCCTTAAGTCAGAACCGGTAACACACTAAGTCTTCGGGTGCATTGGAAACTTTTTTTTGGAAACCCTAAGACCAAAATACTTTCGGGTGGGAATTTTTATTCAAGTATGCATTTCTTTTGCTCCCCGTCCATTCATTGACCTCAACTGGCTAAACACAGAACGTCATTAACTGTTCGATGAATTGTCATTGTAACTGTAATTGTACGATTATATTTTATATGTTTTGGTTATTCACTGTCTAATTTTCAGACACAACTTCAATCTGTTCGTCGTCGTCTTCTTACACAGGGTATCTGACTAATCAGTCTTCACAAATTTTGAGGCCACTGGTTTACTGATCTACTTTTCGGGTTGGAGATCAAGATGTTCATGGATGCTCCTTTATTTCTCCTTCTATTAACATGGTATTTCTACCTACCTCTATATTCACTTATTACCGCATTTCGAACGTTTTATATTTTTATTAAATCTCCTCTTTTGCAGCCATTCACTCTCCTCAAGAGTCTTATCTGTAGTGTAGATGAGATTGTCGAGGACGGTGCTGTAATCTTTCTTTTTATTTATCCAAGCTGCGAGGGGTAGCCGTCACGGACCGCGTGGCTCCCTCCGTCGGACGTTAAGAGTCCTCCCTCGCGCATTGATGTGTGTGTGTTGTCCTTAGCGTAAGTTAGTTTACGCTAGATTAAGTAGTGCGTAAGATTAAGGTCCGATGACCTCAGCAGTTTTGTCCCATAAGACCTTACCACAAATTTTCAAAATTTCCATTTATCCAACTCTCGCTTCCGCACAACAGTAATGATGTCACCATAGTTTTATAATGCTTAATTTTGCACCTTTTCGGTTCTTGTTTATTGTGTTCTGTTTATTGTTCTACACATCAGAGTGAAAATTCATTGTGTTCTACACATTCCTTGCAATTTGTGTCGCTTTCCATTTATATCATTATCATAATTCTAGCTCGTTCTGCACTGTAGATATTGAAAATGTGACACCAGTATAATCATTTCGTTGTCGATTACTGTTTTCAACCATATTGAGTATTTACCTTATAAGTTTTTCAATCTTGCTTCATTAATTAGTTGTATTCTTCTTTGAAATTTACCTGCAGTAAACGTAAACAATAGCATGTCAATAGCAAAAAAACTGCGATTCAGATACGTTTCATTTACGGGGATTTCATACATTAAGACTGAACAAGAATACTGGAATTGTTCTGTCAATATTTTAGAGGACATTGAGGGTGTTATGCTAAAATTTAAAATAAACTTTTACAAAAAGGTTCTAATGCCTAGATCGAATTTACATAAGGTAATGAAAATATGATGACTCGATAGCTTTGGTTGTAAGTGACAACCATCTTCAGATCATGCGCATAATAAATGCAGTGTGAACACAAGCGCCGGCCGTTGTGGCCGAGCGGCTCTAAGCGCTTCAGTCTGGAACCGCGCTACGGCTACGGTCGCAGGTTCGAATCCTGCCTCGGGCATGGATGTGTGTGATGTCCTTAGGTTAGTTAGGTTTAAGTAGTTCCAAGTTCTAGGGGACTGATGACGTCAGATGTTAAATCCCATAGTGCTCAGAGCCATTTGAACCATCTGAACACAAGCTAAATGTACGAGTAACAATCATCATTTAGTGACATACATTTGTATAGGAACCAACATGAACAAGAAATTTTGTTGCTAACAGCAACAACGAAACTGAGCCACGCTGTACAAAAATGGTTCAAATGGCTCTGAGCACTATGTGACTTAACTTCTTAGGTCATCAGTCGCCTAGACCTTAGAACTAATTAAACCTAACTAACCTAAGGACATCACACACATTCATGCCCGAGGCAGGATTCGAACCTACGACCGTAGCGGTCGCTCGGCTCCAGACTGTAGCGCCTAGACCCGCACGGTCACTCCGGCCGGCACACGCTGTACAGCATACTTGTACGAGATGCAGCTTGAATAAACTGGTTGTGTCAGTAAATCACATCAATCATTAATTCGCAGTTGTATGAAGGCAAGTTCAGCGAATTGAGAATGGCTCTACACTCTGGTTGATAAAATCATAGTCAATCATAAAATATAAAATGACTATCGATACCTCAAGTAACTCGCCGGCAGCGAAATAAAACGTCTGTTCGTATTTCTAGTCGTACTGACGTGACTATCCCCATTCACTGTCAAAACATAACGCTGAGGGTACCATACATGGGTAAGGATAGAGAGATATAAATGATAGCAGCAAAGTAGTTGAAAGAGTGTAGAATAAAAATGAAAAATGGAAAGGTATGAAGGCTGTCTACTGTTCGACTGAACCTGTTTAGTAAACAGATCTGACAGACGACAGGTGTTTTAAATTACCTCGTGTCGAACCAGGCCTATTCTTGGAGTTCTTGGCGAGAAAAAGGAGTCTTCACCCAAGTTCCTTCCATGAGAGCCTTAGCTAGACAGGGACAGACAGTTGGCTTTATTCCCTATATCGTAACGCGCACAGAGCGATACGTTGTTACGCGAAAGCCGAAGCGACTCCAAAGTGATGTCACCGGAATAAAGTCGCAGCGACCACCCGACAAGCAAAAAAGAGAAACATATGCGTCTCGGGCGAGCTTTAGACGCGGCCGGGCAGTGCTCGCCTTAAGCAGGCTGTCGGGTGTGGGACGGCGCGCAGAGTCGCTCCGCGCAGCATTGTAATGTGATGGCTGCGCGCGCATAAGCGACGCGATACGGGCCGGCCGCTGCGCCACAAATCAATGTCTCCGCGTCCCCGGCTGAGGTCTCACTCACCGCGGCCCTCGGGAGCAGTCCGCCCGGAGTCGCTGGAAGCGTGACGGGGTGGGCACCGCGAACCGCGCGAAAGCGCAGCCGGGAACAAAGGGGCGATTTACCTGCGTAAAAAGGTCACCGCAGCAACGTGAAAGCCGCTCGCTCTGTTTTGCTGCGCTAGGCATACGGAATAGGCTTTTGTGTTTTCCGGGTGACTCGGATCGCAACAGAATCGGAAAGCTTCGGCGAATGGTGGCGGGGCACAGAGAGAAGGAACTGTTGTTTTCCTTGTAACATAACGATAGCTGGATGACTCAGGGGGAAATTACGAAACCTACGACAGCGGCTCGGAAAGCTCACGCACGCCTGCATCTCTTTGCAGTGACGAAACGATGCCTCACTAAAAGAAATTAAATTATTGACGTTTTAAGTTATTGTTTTGTACGATTTAGCCACGGAGGTTGCTTGTGGATGAGTACGTAGTGGATTTAGTTTCTAAAACGAGAGTCCGGCGATTAATATCCACATCAGGATTGAATGCGAGACGGACGTTGGTGCCAGCCGCTGTGGCCGAGCGGTTCTAGGCGCTTCCGTCCGGAACCGCGCGACTGCTACGGTCGCAGGTTCGAATCCTGCCTCGGGCGTGGATGTGCGTGATGTCCTTAGGTTAGTTAGGTTTAAGTAGTTCTAAGTTCTAGGGAGCTGATGACCTCAGATGTTAAGTCTCATTGTGCTCAGAGCCATTTGAACCAATCTGATCAATAGGAAACAAAATATAGTCTGAATGGAAAAAGAGAATGAAGGTGAGGGCAAGACATATGCAAATCTCTATTGAAATAAGAATTAAAATGTGAGAGGACGATCTGTCAGAGGGCGACTTCTCGCAATGAACAGATCTAATAAATGACGACGAGATAATAAACGTAACTGCTGAAAACAGAAATGTATGGCATAAGGGTTCGGCTGATAGGACTCATCCGAAGACATGAACGAATCGTCAGTCTAGTAACAGAGGGAAGTGTGAGGGTGGAGCGGAGGGAGAAATTGTAGAGGGGGACCAAGCAATGAATACAGTAAGCATGTTCAAATGGACGTACGCTACAGTTATTCACAGGTGAAGAGGCTTGCATCGAGTAGATCACGCTTCGGACTGAAAACCACAACAACAAAATGTAAACCTTCGTTCGTTATTATCTTATGGTTCTTTTAAGTTCAAATTCCTCTCAGCACTATGGGACTTAACTTTAAACCTAACTAACCTACGGACATCACACACATCCATGCCCGAAGCAGGATTCGAACCTCCGACCGTAGCTTTCGCGCGGTTCCCGACTGTAGCGCCTAGAACCGCTCGGCCACTCCGGTTCTGTTAAGCCGTGAGCTGAGTGATGACAGCGAGGATTTGTTTTTGATCTGCAATACTTTCTCAAAAAAGGAATCTATTCACATGCTCCATCCAGCTCGTAATCCTTTCTGGCGGCAACGTCTTGTGTGGTCGCACCTGCCAGACACCATTCCCCATTGCATCATTCCCGTTTACGATATTCAGATTATCGCTACGCTGTTCTATTTTCCGCTGCCGAAAAAAGATTGAGAGAGAAGACACCAGTGTAGAGGAGGTGTAGCAGTAAATTACGTGCAGCTGTATAACATCTGCTGCGGCACACTTTATGCAATCATCTTGCGGGAAAGATGCAGAGGGTGTCTGCCCGATGAATCCAGAGAGGGTGATACGTTAGCCGCGCGCTGCGCTTTCAATACGCTGCCCGCTCGGACTTATTTATCCTCGGTGGGCGCTGCTGCTGCTGCCGCCTCCTCGCCGCGGAGCGATGATGGGCCGATAGCCGCGCTCAGTGGAGCGTGTAACGCTTACACCGTCCATCTGCTGGCCGCCGGCTGCACGCACACGGCCGAGTCACTCGCGACCGTCTCGGCTCGCCCACACTGCCCGGCCCATTTGCATCGCTTAAACCCGGTCTGCCGCTCAAAATATCAATTGGAAACTTACTAATGGTCGCAAATAATCTGCCTATTCAATCTGTAGCTACTGAAACGGAAATTATCTTCCTGTTATCGCGAACGATTTACACTACTGGCCATTGAAATTGCTACGCCAAGAAGAAATGCAGATGATAAACGTATATTCATTGGACAAATATACTATACTGGAACTGACATGTGATTACATTTTCACGCAATTTGGGTGCATAGCCTGAGAAACCACTACCCAGAACAACCACCTATGGCCGTAATAACGGCCTTGATACGCCTGGGCATTGAGTCAAACAGAGCTTGGATGGCGTGTACAGGTACAGCTGCCCATGCAGCTTCAACACGATACCACAGTTCACCAAGAGTAGTGACTGGCGTATTGTGACGAGCAAGTTGCTCGGCCACCATTAGCTTCAACACGATACCACAGTTCATCAACAGTAGTGACTGGCGTATTGTGACGAGCCAGTTGTTCGGCCACCATTTACCAGACGTTTTCAATTGGTGAGAGATCTGGAGAATATGCTCGCCAGGGCAGCAGTCGAACATTTTCTGTATCCGGAAAGGCCCGTACAGCACCTGCAACATGTGGTCGTGCATTATCCTGCTCAAATGTAGGATTTCGCTGGGATCGAATGAAGGGTAGAGCTACGGGTCGTAACACAGCTGAAATGTAACGTCTACTGTTCAAAGTGCCGTCAGTGCGAACAAGAGGTGACCGAGACGTGTAACCAATGTCACCCCATACCACCACGCCGGGTGATACGCCAGTATGGCGATTACGAATACACGCTTCCAATGTGCGTTCACCGCGATGTCGCCAAACACGGATGCGACCATCATGATGCTGTAAACAGAACCTGGATTCATCCGAAAAAATGACGTTTTGCCATTTCTGCACCCAGGTTCGTCGTTGAGTACACCATCGCAGGCACTCCTGTCTGTGATGCAGCGTCAAGCGTAACTGCAGCCATGGTCTCCGAGCTGATAGTCGAAGTTGCTGCAAACGTCGTCGAACTGTTCGTGCAGATGGTTTATTGTCTTGCAAACGTCCCCATCTGTCGACTCAGGGATCGAGACGTGGCTGCACGATACGTTACAGCCATGCGGATAAGATGCCTGTCGTCTCGACCGCTAGTGATACGAGGCCGTTGGGATCCAGGACGGCGTTCCGTATTACCCTCCTGAACCCACTGATTCCATATTCTGCTAACAGTCATTGGATCTCGATCAACGCGAGCAGCAATGTCACGATACGATAAACCGCAATCTCGATATGCTACAATCCGACCTTTATCAAAGTCGGACACGTGATGGTACGCATTTCTCCTCATTACACGAGGCATCACAACAACGTTTCACCAGGCAACGCCGGTCAACTGCTATTTGTGTATGAGAAATCGGCTGGAAACTTTTCTCATGTCAACACGTTGTAGGTGTCGCCACCGGCGCCACCCTTGTGAGAATACTCTGAAAAGCTAATCATTTGCATATTACAGCATCTTCTTCCTGTCGGTTAAATTACGCGTCTGTAGCACGGTATCTTCGTGGTGTAGCAATGTTAATGGCCAGTAGTGTACATAATCAAAGCTGATACACGTCTCAAAACTGAATGGTTGTTGCACCACTAAATCCGTAACACAGTTTATTTCCATTCCAAAAATTACTACTATATCTATACTCAGCGAGACAATTTACGATATGTGGCGCAGGGTACTTCTGTGCCACATGTGCTTGCGCCGTTCGCGAATGGCTGTGCGAAGAGTGACTGCTGGTAAACTTCTCTATTAGCTCTGATTTCTCGAATGTTTTGTTCATTACGCGAGATATGTGTGAAAGGAAATAATACGATGCTTGACTCTTCCCAGAACGTACTCTCTTGGAATTTCAATGCACAACACATCTCTTGTAGCGTCTACCACTGGAGTATATAGAGCATCTCTGTAATGTTCTCGCACCGACTAAAGGAATCCATGCCGAAACACACCGCTTTCTCCTTGTGTTTTATCTACGTCCTCCAGTAATCTAACCTGGAAATTGGAAATTTGTGGTAAGATCTTATGGGACCAAACTTCCGATGTCATCGGTCCCTAAGCTTACACACTACTTACTCTAACTTAAACTAAGGACAACACACACACCCATTCGCGAGGGAGGACTCCAACCTCCGACGGGGTGAGCAGCGCAAACCGTGACAGGACGCCCAAGACCGTGCGGCTACCCCGCGCAATCCAACCTGGTAAATGTCCCTGACTGATGAGTAATCCTTAAGAATCGGTCGAGCAAGTGTTTTGTAAGCCACTTCTTTCGTGGATGAGACTGATGAGCAGTACTCAAGAATCGGACGAGTTTTACAATCCACTTGTTTCGTGCATGAATTACATTTTTTTGTGTCCTCCTGGCTACCCTCCTGCAACTCGGCCTCCAACCATTCAGTCGTGTCTGTGGTTTGTCGCAGCTCCGGTCACTTCCTCTAGAGAGCAGACGGAAATACTGTGACACACGCTATCTTGTTCTCAGACGAATCTCCAACAGCCACCATGGTATCATGTGGCACAAGCCTCGTCACCAGAGGCAAAAGCATCGTCGCAAACTGGACTGCCATCGTGGTAGATCTTCGCTTCTGCAAGCCACACGTAGCCTGCGCGGCAACTCTGCATCCAGTCCATCCCCATGATTACACCACCTGTGCCTACCATCAGTTGGACTTCACATCGCCAAGCCGACGACGAGTATTTCAACAGTGTCCTCGAGCTACCGCCTCACTGGACCTCACCTCAACCGCCCTCTACTGTATTGCTGGACGTCTCCACTGTGCTCAAGCTCATTGCCTCACTGGACTCTATCCACAGTCCGTTCTCGAGCAACCTACTACTCCCCTTTGACCATGGCCTCACGGACTTCCATTGCAACTCAAGTGATTGACTTTAAGAATGAACAAAGTAGTCCCAAGGAAACGCCACCTCGCTTGACCTCTCATCTTCGCCATCCTCATTATCTCACTGGTCTGTATCTTCATTCATCCTTGAGCAGCTTTCCGTTTGCGCTGACCGCGACTTTCTATTAACAACATTCCAGTGCGACATAAAATGAATGACTTTCAGCGCGAATCAAGTACTGTGGATGGAAGTCCCAAGGAAACTGTTGTGGTGGTCTATTCCTTAGACTTCATAAACACAAAATTGTGCTCTGCTACCTAGAAATTTCAGCTGCAGCGTGTTCTTCCCCTCGCTCATGAACACAACAATACTGGTAATGATCAAAGTTTGTATAGTTTAGACACAGTTGGCAGCACCATACATCGACAATTCAGTGTCCTCGTCGCCCATACACTGGCAAGGAGGATAACTGGCTCAGGGATTATGTCCCAACAGCGACTGGCGTCTAAACCGTCAGACTTTTCATGTGTTTGTGCTTGCCCAGAGTATGTGTTCGATTCCATTGCACCGCAGGCCGATCGACCTTCCACAGCAATGGCATCTCGTTGTGTCTGCTGTCACAAGCACCCATCCCAGGGATCACCTCTCTGACTCCGTGGTGCCTCCTCCCTTTGGATGCTACGAGTACATCTCCTTTGAGCTGTCTGCACCACCTGTTCCTCAGGGAGAAGGGCTGCTGCATCCCTGGCTGCCACCTGCAACACAGCCACTACCCATACTGTCGTGTACCGTGGGTTGCTGTAGCTCCAGCCTGCTAACGACACTTCCTCTGGTGATCAGATGATCAACACCCTGGGTTGTTTTCAACCGAACCTCCAGCAGCTATCAAGGTACAACGTGATGCCAGCCTGACTACCAGAGGCGTAAGCATTGCCGCAACTGTTGCTTCCATTGCAACTTTACCACACTTACGCGAGCCACACGCCTCTGCCAGTATCCTTCCACTGGGTTAGTATTTAGGTCACCGCCTGACCACTCTACAGGCTGTTCATACTCTGTGACTATGCCAGCTCCAAAAACGTGGTATGTTCAAGGCAGAATCCAATGTACTGGAACTGGGACGCGAGATTGTCCCAACTGGAAACATGGGTTAGCAGAGTTTTGGTTCTGGTGTGTACATTATAATGAAAGGAATTCTCTTGAATCCATTGAAAAGGTCCATGAGATTTGGGGTTGCATTTGTTTTACTTTTGGAACAACAGTGTCGCGTATAGATATATGTACGTGATGAGAGACTATACGCCATTTAGTGTGAATGTTCTTACAATTCATGAATTGATCTGGGTCAGAACATAATATTTTAAAGGTTTGGGCATATATGAAGTGAATCAGTTCAGCAGAATTAGCCTTTATACACAAAATATTTCAGTACTGTAATAAGTAGACGAGACAGAAATCTAGCAACATCGTGTTATTCAGCTATATTCAAACTGCATCGTCACTCTCGTTTAATGAAGTGAAAAGAAGTCATTTTGTGATCTATGATAACGGTGTTTTGAACATAATTTCTGGTGCGCGCTGTAGTAGATTTTCCTATTCAGCCCGACTGTTATGGCCAGCGTCATACATTATTTGGCTAGAAACGTCAGGAAATGCATTCATAAAACTGACATCTGTGTCATTAACAGTGGAGGACCTCATTTTGCTTCTCTTACAGCGTTTAATCTTTGAGGATGCGTACAAAACGTATTTGGATACACATAAAACTGGAATTTGTTACCATTATACTGGCAACATGGAGAAGAGTTGCTATCAGATTTCTAGAAGTATATCGGTTGTCAGTAATTCCACTCATTGATCGCCAATCGTGTAATCAAAAAGATATCATTCTCCGTATTTACTGAAAGACGTTACATTTTATGTTGAGGGTCAACTGCAGGGTCCCGTGCACCAAGCGTCGAATGTTTTCTTGCCTTTCGCTACAGTTTTCTGAACTTGTAGCTTTACTATATAAACCACACGAGCATAACAAAATATCCGACATTAAGAGTATTTATTTCTATGTTATTTTAATTTTTTTAAATGCATATTGAGCTGTGTGACTACTTTGATAGGGAATCGAACGTAAGTGGATGCACCAGAAGTTATGCTGTGCAGGGTTCTTAGTGCTAACACCTTGTGCTTATCTTCCTCCTAGCGTCGGTGTTAAGTCAGAACTATATCATACCAGCATCTGTAGCTGTCTCTTATTTTGTGCAGTGATGTGTTTGCCAGACTATGTACGCGTATGGTATGAAGTTTACAACGTCACTGCAATAAATTACGATGCTGAAGTAGCGGAATAGGAATTTCATACCAGCATTTAATGTGCCTCAAAATGGTTCAAATGGCTCTGAGCACTATGGGACAACTGCTGTGGTCATCAGACCCCTAGAACTTAGAACTACTTAAACCTAACTAACCTAAGGACAGCACACGCATCCATGCCCGAGGCAGGATTCGAAGCTGCGACCGTAGCGGTCGCGCGGTTCCAGATTGTAGTGCCTAGAACCGCTCGGCCACTCCGGCTGGCTAATAATGTGCCTCAGTTCCCCTTTTTTTCTATTGTACTTTTCTATTGACTTTGATAAGCAAGAAGGGCAGTGTGATTGTCAAACGATGGAGAATATGGAATACCGTTACCGCCCACAGATAATCATGTATGAAGGCAGTGCAACTTACGTCTGCAGGGACGATCTGGAAAAGCCATTTGAAAAACGAGATCCGAGTGGGTACCGAAGAGATGGTGGAAAATTCTCATCAAATAGGCACGCAATCAGCATCTAGAACGAAAATATCAGCTTCGGTAACTGCTGATGGAAAGTACGGTGCTGTTTTAGAAATACTCTGCAGATATCACAAAGTGCTGGAGAGAAGCATACTCGACTTCCGGTCGGGCTGCATCAAGCTCCACGTTTGCATATGCTCCCTGAATGATAGAGACCCATGTGTCCCTTCCACAGACTTGCGTAGAGCATGACCTGCTTCTGTTGGACTCGACGTTTACGGGGTGTTAAACAATAAAACGTTGAAAATATCGCCGGACGTTGCCGATAGAAGACCGGAGCCGACCGAGAACTCGGTAGCACTCGTCCATACCTACTGTGGGAAGAACTGGACGACAAAGGCGAGACGCCGAACTGACTGCATTGTGTCGCCGGTTGGCTCGTTTTCCGGTGCCGTCTGCGTGGACAGGAGGCGCTGATTTACACTTCCTGCGCCGCTTCCGACAAAAGGTGTCAGGGCGCTGGAGGCGCAGACGTTTACGACGGCCTAGCCTTGAACTTCCGCCGCGCTGCGCAGCGCCACGCAACGCGTCCACGCAGCATCCGGTTGCGTAACTACTTCTAGACACGCCGCTGACCGCGACGCGCATTCCGCGATCCGGCACTGCCACACTGTTCTACACGAAGCGCGGACGTTTACGACACCAAATAAAACTACAAATTACAGCAGACAGGCACGATATATTAACACCTCCACTACACGTTTCGTAGGATTACACTTCCATCATCAGGTTTTGTACGTAAGAGTTTTGAGTAATCAGTGGGACTATCTGTGAGCCATAGAAATGATACTGTAGAGCGCTGCTTTCTCAGGAAACGTTGACGAGCACGTCTGCGTCAAACTACGAGGGGCGTTTGAAAAGTCCGTGCAAAGTCCGAGAGATGGCACGACCGGCGGGTATCGAGGTCAGGTAGCATCTTTGGGAAGAACGCACACCAAGTTTCAGCCACACTATTTCTTTGTGACTGGCATTCGTGTGAATCAAGAAAGTCGAGTGATTGTCAAAAAATGGACGAAAAAGAATTTCGTTTGGTGATTAAGCATTACTTTATGAAAGGCAAAACGCCTCAGGAGACTAAAGAGAAGCTTTATAAACATTACGCTGACTCTGCACCTTCGATTAGAACCGTTTATAAGTGGTTTCAAAATTTTCGGAGTGGCCATATGGGCACAAGTGATGCTGAACGTTCTGGACGCCCTGTAGAGATTACGACTCCAGAAATCATTGATAAAATCCATGATATGGTGATGGATGACAGAAGAGTTAAGGTGCGTGAGATTGCTAGTGCTGTGGGCATCCCGAATGAACGGGCACATAATATTTTGCATAAACATTTGGACATGAGAAAGCTATCCGCAAGATGGGTTCCGTAATTGCTCACGCTTGACCAAAAACGGAATCGTGTGAAGTGTTGCAAGGATGGTTTGCAGCTGTTCAGGAAGAATCCGCAGGACTTTAAGCGTCGTTTCGTCACTGTGGATGAAACACTGATACATTACTATACTCCTGAGTTCAAACAACAATCTAAACAATGGGTTACCAAGGGAGAATCTGCACCAAAAAAGGCGAAGACCATTCCTTCAGCCAGAAAGGTTATAGCGACCGTCTTTTGGGATTCGAAAGGGATAATCCTCATCGACTATTTGGAAAAGGGTAAAACTATTACAGGTGCATATTACTCATCGTTATTGGACCGTTGGAAAACCCAACTGCAAGAAATACGCCGGTGCTTGGACCGCAAAAAAGTCATTTTCCATCACGACTATGCATCAGCACACACCTCAGCAGATGTGGTCGCAAAATTAATGGAAATAGGATTCCAGCTCGTTTCACATCCCCCCTATTCTCCAGACTTGGCTCCCTCGTATTGTTCCCCAGTTTGAAGAAATGGCTAGTGGGACAAAGATTTTATACAAACGAGGAGGTGACTGCAGCAACTAATAGGTGTTATTCGGAAGGGATCAAGAAATTAGAACAGCGTTGGACGAAATGTATAAGTCTAAAAGGTGACTATGTCGGAAAATAAAAAAGGTTTACCCCAAACACGTAAGCAGTTTTTATTTTTGCACGTACTCTTCAAACGTCCTTCCAATATCAAGAACTACCGTGCTCTGCACAATTTACAGAAGACATAGATTAAGTGATATAATACAGGGTGATTCAAAAAGAATACCACAACTTTAAAAATGTATATTTAATGAAAGAAACATAATATAACCTTCTGTTATACATCATTACAAAGAGTATTTAAAAAGGTTTTTTTTCACTCAAAAACAAGTTCAGAGATGTTCAATATGGCCCCCTCCAGACACTCGAGCAATATCAACCCGATACTCCAACTCGTTCCACACTCTCTGTAGCATATCAGGCGTAACAGTTTGGATAGCTGCTGTTATTTCTCGTTTCAAATCATCAATGGTGGCTGGGAGAGGTGGCCGAAACACCATATCCTTAACATACCCTCATAAGAAAAAATCGCAGGGGGTAAGATCAGGGCTTCTTGGAGGCCAGTGATGAAGTGCTCTGTCACGGGCTGCCTGGCGGCCGATCCATCGCCTCGGGTAGTTGACTGTTTATACCAACGTTTAATACATCACCTATCAGGAGGTTTAACACCATACGTCGTTCGAAATGCACGCTGAACAACTGTTGTCGATTCACTTCTGCCGTACTCAATAACACAAAAAGCTTTCTGTTGAGCGGTCGCCATCTTAGCATCAACTGACGCTGACGCCTAGTCAACAGCGCCTCAAGCGAACAAATGTACAACTAAATGAAACTTTATAGCTCCCTTAATTCGCCGACAGATAGTGCTTAGCTCTGCCTTTTGTCGTTGCAGAGTTTTAAATTCCTAAAGTTGTGGTATTCTTTTTGAATCACCCTGTATATTAATGACCAAGGAAGAGCAAATGAAAGTGTGAGAACGCGTTGCCAGAGGTCTCCCAGTCGCGTGCGGGTCGGAGTGACTATAGCGCCAAATGGGGCTCGCCCCGCAACACTACACAGTTCGTGGAACGAGAAAATACAGTGTATGCCTATGCATTGTAGTTGTGTTCTTTATTACATCACCAGGAGACAACATGTGGGTGACCTCACACGCGGAAGAATCAGCTGGAAACTGGAAGAAGGACGAAGTGTGATGAATAAGCTCAGAAGTTTGGTACTGCTGCAGCAGTGTTTCACGTGCATTGGAAGCGTTTCGAACTACTGGCACTTCTTCCCCAATGGAGAGCAATTGGTCCGCCACCGGCTAACTACAGCAGTAAATGACCGCTACATTGTGCAGCAAGGAAGATGGAACTCACGTCACCCAGCGGCTGCAACTGCAACCCCATTTAACTGGATTACAACGCACATATCGTCACTCTCCACAGTGGAACAGTGACTTTACGGGGACTGTCTCTGTGCCCCGCCACCAGTGCGTTGCAGAACAATTAATTTTTTCACGGAGATCTCCCTGTGTTGTTCTTGCTGTCGTAGTAGGGGAGAGTCGGGCAGTATTGGAGAGCTTAGAGTACATGCCACTACTCTGATTTCCCTTTCCGCCTACAAATAGCAAAAATGCACAGTGAGCAGAAGGACGCTTGTGTATCCATGTGCCCTGGAGTCGGATATCTTCTTCCTCTCATCACTGCTTTCTCTGCTCTGAATGCTTGATCGTGTTGCTGTAGCTCTTAAAGCACAAAAGATATTTTGAGGGCTGTGGTACCCGCTTTTAAGGCAACTGACTAATTTCGTTGCTGTATTTCGGCTATCTCTGTTATGTAAGGAATGACATCTAACAAACTTTCCATTGTAGTTTCTGTAGAATAACATACAATATGATCAGATCCCACCCCGTGTTTGTCGTGCAGTGCCGGTCACCAGATTCTCCTTCAGTATCGTCCAGAAGTTGTCGCAATTTTAAAATTATGTCTTCTTCTTCTTACTTCTATTCAGACTGAAATGGAAGAAAAAGAGGAAAAATTAGGAAGAAAATGGAATCAAGAATGCACGAAAATGACTGTGAGCAAGGTTATGTCCAACAAGACGACCGTGAGTGAGGCCGCTGAAGCCTTTTAGTGATTAGAAAAGAAAAAGATTGCCGCCGAAGAGAAGAGATTAAAAGCAGAAAAAATAACGTGTGAAAGAGAACTGAAGCAAGCTGAACTTAGGTCGGGTGCTCCAAAATAAAATACGCACACAAAACGTGACCATGGAAAGCGAATTACATAGCGACGAAGAAAACTGGAATTTACTGGAAATAATGAGTCAACAGAAGAGACTGAAAATTGCATTATATAAATTGAGTCATTTGAAGAAGGCTGGGCGCTGTGTTCCAAGTGTAGAAACTAGGCACTTGTTGGATGTGTGGGCGAGGAGAATATTTTGTGTTTTATTTCCTATCTCTGTAAAACAGTGAGCTAAACATTGGTGAAATGAGCTGAAATAGTAATAATAAGTTCCCATTCTTATGTCTTCTGTTGTTATTCAGAAAGTATCAGTGCAGTGTATCATTAACAACTTATATTACCACAGAAAAGACAATGGCCGTCCGGAACCGAACTGCTGCTACGGTCGCAGGTTCGAATCTTGCCTCAGGTTAGGTTTAAGTAGTTCTAAGTCTAGAGGACTGGTGACCTCAGATGTTAAGTCCCATACTGCTTAGAGCGATTTGAACTATTTGACAATGGCCGATACTGCAAGACACTTTCTACAAGCCTTGCAATTATAGCTCTTTCATTTTCGATGTAAATAAATATAATAAATAAAAATCACTACACATTGACAGTCACAGGCCACGTCTTGAGGTAAGAGAACAGTAAATTAATATTCCGATTAACCACCACATTACACAGTGAAGTCCAAAAAACCTAAGCCGGCCGATACTGCACGATTGTCCCCTATCGAAGTACAGTTCTACGCACTAACGTTTTTGTCGAAATCGTCAAATTCCATAACTTCCATTTTCAATGACATCACTTTTTTGCAGAATCAAAACACGTGCTCACATCTAGAGATTCTGTCAACAAGGAATACAGTCGATACGGAAGTACGACAATGTTTTGCTGTCATTTTATGAGCCGGTACAAGATTTATGTTATTCCTGGCTTCTTCACTGTTGGTCAGATCAGTAACTAAAAAACTACAGTACATTCGATAAGACAATTTCAGATTGTTTTCGAATGTCTTTTCTCCCTTTACGCATACCGCAGGTGTAGCACTACATGCGGCCTCTTGCTCCTGCTCTTCTTTCGCTACTAAACACACGTGAGAGCACCGTCCCACGAAGAGTGAAACAACAAGTGATCACACGATATTGCACGGAAACACTGAACATTCGTCTGGCGCTGTAGTGATGGGGAGCTCGTGAATGAGTCGTTCAAATGAACGCTTCACTCCGGTGAAGTGTGAACTAGCCACTCAATTTCAGTGAACTGGTACTTCAAACTCTTCACAGATAGCACACTCCACACTTTTTTCTAGTTCACTCACTCTCTTCTCCTCTCCCTCTCCCACTACATCGGCGCGTCTACGGGTAGCCTACCGTTGGCAGCGCTTGTAGACAAATGAATATTAAAGATACAAACGAAGAGGCAGGCTGTTTGAGCACGCACAGCCAACATGAAAATAAATGTTTGTTAATAACACTGAAAGAGGGATTTTACCTGAAATCGTACCAATGACTACAGGTGATAGTTTACGTTTTGAATCTGGAGGGTTATTATTCTCAACAAAAATAAAATCTACTGGGAAACTTCTGAATAATTACTTAACGTAGGTATATAGACTTTATGACAGTGGTAAACAGACTCATTCTATTTTGGATTAAATTTTAAAAGGAACATAAAATTTGACTGCATTTCGTTGGTAGTCCTAGTTTTCAGTCCATGAATACAACAAATAATGTTTCATTTGGCAGATAAAGACTTTCTTGGGCGCTTCATGAGAAAATGTCGAGCAAAATTAAATTAATACTTTCTTTATATGTGACAGGCTTCTCTGTTTATCTTTCCTTTGTCCCCTTCGACCATGCTCTATGTAACTCAGACGCTGTAAGAGCGCAAAACGTTGCGTGCACATTACTGCATAGTTCGGCCATCTGTTGGTAAAATTATGAAGTATTACGAAGCTTCATTGTACGAGCGAGGCGAAGCGAGGGTTGCCGCAGCTGAGCGGCGAACTGGGCAACTTCGCTAGGCATCCGTACTTCATGAATGAACTACTTCATTTGAACGCTTCACGGCAAAGAGCGAAATGAATGAAGTAGTTCACGGCAATGAAGGAGTTCGACCCATCTCTATGGCGCTGACCTGGTGCCCTGGTAACAGTGTGCATGGGGCAACAAAGCTACGAGGCGAGCGAATCACAGAGCTAAGGCCGGTATTACACTATCAATTTTCTTTGTCAAATATCTTTGTCCAAAATCTTTGTCAAAGATATTTGATGGTGTAATAGGAACTTTGTCAAATGTCGTCCAATATTTGATCAAATCTAGGGCCTCGCTGTAGATTTGATCAAAGAAATCGCTTGTCTTCTGTTCACTGCAATGTGACATGTTACCACATGGAGCGCTAGCATCGCTGCAGCGTTCTGTCGTCTGTAGTGTTTTTATAAACATTGCCAGTAAATACAATTTGTGTTTGCTGACAACTACAAAATTAATAGAGATGTATGAAGCTGATGAGGCGCTTTACAACGTGAGGCACCCTGAATACAAAAATAAAATAAGAAGATTGGAGACGAGACCTGACCTGACCTAACCCAACCTAACCTAACATAACCCTCTCCTGTAGCAAGGAATCGGAGTGTTACAGTGAGCCTGTCTTCTGAAGATGTAGCAGTTCTTAAGTGAATATGGTGCTTTGTGATATGAGGATACACTTCACTGAGCACATACAGGAATGTATGCTCATCCATTCTTAAGTAATTGATGTACCACTTGACGTCTTCCACTGTAAGCTCACGTAAGAAGTTTTGTTGAATGCTTTTATGGTGTCGTCGTAAAACCCACGGCTTCACCCAGATTAGATTAGTTTTTCGTTCCATAGATCCGTGCTGAGGAGATCCTCGTGGATGCGTAATATGTCAATTTTTTTAAGCTGTAATAACAATACTAATAGTATGAATAAATACAATACATCATTTGTTTCTATTAAAAATTTCGTCAATGGTGTAGGAGTTGGCCACTAGTAAGTCTTTCAGGCTCCTTTTAAACTGATCTTTATTTGTAACTAAATTTTTTATGTTTACTGGCAAATTATTGAAGATGAGTGTTCCTGAGTAGTGGACCTCTTTTTGAACTAAAGTAAGTGCTTTTAAGTCCTTGTGTAGATCATTTTTGTTCCTGGTATTGTATGTATGAATTGAGTTGTTTGTTGGAAAAAGAGATATATTATTTACGACCAATTTCAATAAGGAGTAAATATACTGAGAGGCAGTAGTTAGTATACCCAGTTGTTTGAAGAGGTTTCTACAGGACGTCCGTGAATTTACTCCACAAATAATACGTATTACACGCTTTTGGACTCTGAAAACTTTTGTTTGACTTGAAGATTTACCCGAAAATATTATACCATATGACATTATGGAATGAAAGTATGCAAGCTTTTTCATTTTTATGTTGCCTATGTCTGCTAACACTCGAATTGCAAACAGATTTGTTAAGGCGTTCCTGCAGTTCTGGGATGTGCTCCTCCCAACTGAATTTGTTTTCAAGTTGTAATCCCAGGACTTTTAAGACTGTCAACCTCGTATGTATGGTTCCATTTTTCCCCCACTTCTTTTCCGCATGTGCACACAATGCAATTGGGGTACGTACAACTGCCGCGGTTAATAACAAGTTGTTGTCAGCCATCTTGAACTTTGACGAAAAATTTGATGACAGTGTAATACCCCTTCTAGCGCTACGTCAAAGATCTTTGTCAAATATATTTCACGGAATATTTGATCACATCTTTGATCAAATATTTGACAAAGAAATTTGATAGTGTAATACCGGCCTAAGCGCCGGCGAACCGCAGGGACTGGCCCTGACGTTTTTATATGGAGATCGTAACTGTTCTCGAAAGAACAGATACCACTGATGGCCGTGCAGCTTCTCTAGAATAAATGATAATCAATTGAAACCTTCAGCTGCCGACAGGTGTTGTTGATATACGTCGATGGGGACAGCTGAAAATGTGTGCCCTGAGCGGGACTCGAACCCAGGATCTCCTGCCTACATGGCAGACGCTCTATCGATCTGAGCCACCGAGGACACAGATGAATAGCGCGACTGCAGGGACTTATCACTTGCACCCTTCCCGTGAGACCCACATTTCCGACTGTCCACAATCTACATATGTAATGTATCAAACAGGCATTTGCCCTTCTACTCATTACTCGCGCACACTAAGGTGACGATTCCCGTAAAAGTTCGGGCAACCTGTGCGCATTCGCACAGACGAAGGTCAATGGCTGGGTAGCCTTTAAGTATTTATATGAAGATTCCCGGTCGGGGCACACATTTTCAGCTGTCCCCATCGAGGTATATCAACAACACCTGTCGGCAGCTGAGGGTTTCAATTAATTATCATTTATTTTGTCTCTGACGTTGCCCAAGTCTTTCCGCATTGCTTTAGGTTTGACCAACGGTGATCCTTTCCTGCAGACAACAGCGGGCAATGTCATCGTTTCTGCGCGCTCCCCGACGAGGCTAGAAACCAGAGACTACGTTCCGAGTGTCGTGTGCTGAGGCTCGACGATGCACGGTGTCAAATATAGCGGTTCCGGAGAAGGCGGTGGTGAGTTTCAGCGGAATTCTATTTGCAAGCGCGTCTCATTTCCGGCCAACGGGCCGTAATTGGAAGGCTCAAAGAGAGCGTTTTAGGCGGCCGTGTGCGGGCTAATAGGTACGCGTGCAAGGCCCGCGTCGCACGCCGGGGTGAGCACCGCCGCTAAATATACCGTGTCTCGGGCACCTGTCCGGCGCGACGCCTAACCACGGGCTGGCGGCGCACGCGGCGCGCTCGTAGCTCTGACAAAGGACCGCCGCGCGGCAGGGCGACAGATGCTCCGCCGCGCTCAACGACGCCGCCTCTTGTACTCATTTGTCCGCCGCCCTGTGCGACGCGCATGGCAGAGATCACTGTATTTTCTTTCCCTGCAAACTCGTCGGAAAAACTGAGCGGATGGACCAATAAATTTAGCGCCATGCGGCCGGAGTGGCCGAGCGGTTCTGGGCGCTCCAGTCTGGAACCGCGCGACCGCTACGGTCGCAGGTTCGAATCCTGCCTCGGGCATGGATGTGTGTGATGTCTTTAGGTTAGTTAGGTTTAAGTAGTTCTAAGTCCTAGGGGACTTATGACCACAGCAGTTGAGTCCCATAGTGCTCAGAGCCATGGTGCTAATGGTTCAAATGGCTCTGAGCCATTTGCCCTAGGGGACTTATGACCACAGCAGTTGAGTCCCATAGTGCTCAGAGCCATGGTGCTAATGGTTCAAATGCCTCTGAGCACTATGGGACTCAACTGCTGTGGTCATAAGTCCCCTAGAACTTAGAACTACTTAAACCTAACTAACCTAAAGACATCACACACATCCATGCCCGAGGCAGGATTCGAACCTGCGACCGTAGCGGTCGCGCGGTTCCAGACTGTAGCGCCCAGAATCGCTCGGCCACTCGGGCCGGCTTTAGCGCCATGTGTCACAAAAAAGGGGATATGAACCTGAGTGGGAAAGAAAGAAATCCGAAAGAGTAATAGAATTTGTGATGAGTGGTGGAACCACTCGGTAAAAGAGAAGGTAGGAAGTAAGAAGAAAGCTTATAATAAATGGTTGAACTCAAGATCAGACAATGATTGGCTGGAATACAGAGAGCGGAGAAAAGATGCAGAGAAAACAATAATTAAGGCAAAAAACGAAGCCTGGCAGAAAACCGGTGAAGAGATAGAAAAAAGCATGGGGAATACACGAGCAAATAAAGCCTGGAAGGTATTAAAAACAATGAGAACACAGAATACAGATAAAGCAATTATAAACCTCATTAGCATGCAGGAATGGGTACAACACTACCAAGTACTACTAACTGAGAACAGAGCTGCATTCATTGAGAACCCACCAGGCATTGAAATCAGTAATGATAATATACCACCTGTTGCGTTGGCAGAAGAGCCAACACCGTGTTACTAGAGGAGGCCGAAATGCACACGTTTTGGCTCACGCAGGCTGGCGTGAGGAGGGAAGAACTATACTGACGTGAGGTCTGGAACATGACCAGGAATTAGAATTCAGAAAGCGGACGTAATTAGTTTGAAACTTAACTTTAATCCATGAATGATGAACGTCGCTCTTGACGGTACATGAGTCACAATATTATCTGTTCAGAAGGCATAGTAACTGAATATGGCGCCTTGCTAGGTCGTAGCAAATGACGTAGCTTAAGGCTGTGCTAAACTGTCGTCTCTCCAAATGAGAGCGTATGTAAAGTGTACAGTGAACCATCGCTAGCAAAGTCGGCTGTACAACTGGGGCGAGTGCTCGTTCTGCAATCACTGATAGTGGCGACACGCGGGTCCGACGTATACTAACGGACCGCGGCCGATTTAAAGGCTACCATCTAGCAAGTGAAAGTCCAAAATGCAATTAATGCCATGAAAAACAGATAGTCACCAGGTCCAGGATTAATTTATAAAGAACTGGTTAAAGCAGCACCGTCAAAACTCTTTGAGATATTGGCAGTGATTTTTGACAAATGCCTTAGAGGTGACGAAGCCCCAAAGGAGTGGAAAAAGGCAACAATTACATCAACATTTAAGAAGGGCAACAGCAGGAATTGTGCAAACTATCGTGGTATTAGTGTGATGCCATCCATGGCGAGAGGCTATGGCCGTATCCTAAAAAAGAGGATAGAAGAAGAAATAACCGAATCTGAAGAACAAAATTGATTCAGATCTGGTCGCTCCTGTACTGATGGAGTATTTACCCACAAAAACCTAGTGGAGAAAAGGACAGCAAGGGGCCTTACAGCCCACCTTGTCTTTGTACACCTCCAGAAAGCTTATGACACAGTTCTACAGAACAAGCTATGGACAAGTCTAATTGGTGTGTCACCGAGCTATGTGAAAGCTGTCAGACTCCTCTACCAAGGTTGTACGGCAATGGTTAAAGTGAGAAATCAACTATCTCAAGAGTTTGAGGAGACAAAGGGACTACGCCAGGGATGCACACTTGCCCCTACACTCTTTAAGACCTACCTAGAGGAGACACTAAAATCCTGGAAAACGAAATGCGGAGGAATGGGTGTCCCTATAGACGACGAGATCTCGTTCAGTCTATTTTTTGCTGACGACCAAGTGTTAGTAGCTGGAGATGAGGAAGATGCAAATTACATGCTCTGCAAATTAAAAGAACAATATGAAAAATGGGGTCTTCTCATAAACGTATCTAAAACAGAATATCTGAAAGTGGGAGAAAATACTGTTAACGACTTACAGCTCGGTTCTGATACTGTTAAAGGGTGTCATAATTTTAAGTACTTGGGAGTGACACTTTCGTCCGATGGTAGAAGTATGGATGATGTAAACAATAAAATAGGCCAGGGCAAGCGAGCCATAAAACAACTAAGTGGTATTCTCTGGAACAAAAACATAACGCGCAGAGCAAAATATACCATCTACCACACAAGTATTGAAAGTATCACAACATATGGTGCAGAGTTGTGGAAACTAACTCTTAGGCAGAAAGATCACCTGCTGGCTGTCGAGAAGGATTTCTGGAGACGGAGTTGTGGATACTCCAGGCTTGCTCATGTTAGAAAAGATAGGATCAGAGAGGTTATGAATGTGAAAAGCACAATCCTAGACTACATAGAAAGGAAGCGCCTACTCTGGTATGGTCACTTACAGCGTATGCCAGACACAAGATGGCCAAAACGGGTATGGCAATGGACTCCACACCAAAGAAGAAAGCGCGGTAGACCTGCGAGATGCTGGAAAGACGACGTGTATGAAGCAATGGCGGCGAGAGGTCTTAATGAAGGAGACTGGAATGACCGTGAACGATGGAGATTGGGATGCGAGAGGCGGCGGCAGCCGTAGAAACCTCGCTTATATATATATATATATATATATATATATATATATATATATATATGTGTGTGTGTGTGTGTGTGTGTGTGTGTGTGTGTGTGTGTGTACCTGAGTGTAGAGAGAGCTGTATTAAAGCGCTACTTGGCGAGCACAAACTGAGACGCAAGAGGTCACAGAAAGGGCTGTCACATTTGAAGATGTGCAGTGTAGGGTAGACAGAAGTAAAGTTCATCTCGGCAGGTCGCTGCAAAGGTGCGAAAATGAGCTAGAGTCTGTTTTTTACTAATTAGATATAACTTTCCTAATGTTTTATTTGAACATTATACAATGTATGGGTTGCGAAGAAGAAGCAGCGAATTTCACTTTGACCCCACTGCATTTAGGCTTCATTTTTGCGTAGAAATAATTGTAAGAATTGGTCCCCAAAACCAACACTGGCGCATTTGTGAGAAACTGCCGAAATGGAGAAAATCCACGCAGGTATTCTCTGGTACCTAGTATTATTTGCTAGGAACGTACAGAGCCTGAGTAACGGAAATCTTTCAGGTTACCCAACTAATTCTCCTTTCGTTGAGAAGAAAGTATCCTTTTTGTACAATTATATTTACGCATTGTGTTCAAATTTACGAAATATATCGTTTCAATATTGTGTTGGGTAACTCGGCAACAATACAACAATGTTACAAATGATTATTTTAAGTGTTTTTAACGAAGTCACCTGTTTTTATCCATGTTTATCTCAAGTGGGGCAAAGTCCCGCACTGCATGACTTAACTCCACTTTGAAGGATAAAACCCCGCAGTTTTTATTTTAGCTGAATTGCAAAGCCGCGCGGGATTAGCCGAGCGGTCTAGGGCGCTGCAGTCATGGACTGTGTGGCTGGTCCCGGCGGAGGTTCAAGTCCTCCCTCGGGCATGGGTGTGTGTGTTTGTCCTTAGGATAATTTAAGTTAAGTAGTATGTAAGCTTAGGGACTGATCACCTTAGCTGTTAAGTCCCATAAGATATCACACACATTTTTTTTAATTGCAAATTTCTCTGTAATTAACGATCAGACGGAGCTTGAACTTGGTTGGGATATAGCTAACAACCCAACCTGTGACTTCAATTTGAAATCGCACACACACACATATATATATATATATATATATATATATATATATATATATATATACTCTTGGAAATTGAAATAAGAACACCGTGAATTCATTGTCCCAGGAAGGGGAAACTTTATTGACACATTCCTGGGGTCAGATACATCACATGATCACACTGACAGAACCACAGGCACATAGACACAGGCAACAGAGCATGCACAATGTCGGCACTAGTACAGTGTATATCCACCTTTCGCAGCAATGCAGGCTGCTATTCTCCCATGGAGACGATCGTAGAGATGCTGGATGTAGTCCTGTGGAACGGCTTGCCATGCCATTTCCACCTGGCGCCTCAGTTGGACCAGCGTTCGTGCTGGACGTGCAGACCGCGTGAGACGACGCTTCATCCAGTCCGAAACATGCTCAATGGGAGACAGATCCGGAGATCTTGCTGGCCAGGGTAGTTGACTTACACCTTCTAGAGCACGTTGGGTGGCACGGGATACATGCGGACGTGCATTGTCCTGTTGGAACAGCAAGTTCTCTTGCCGGTCTAGGAATGGTAGAACGATGGGTTCGATGACGGTTTGGATGTACCGTGCACTATTCAGTGTCCCCTCGACGATCACCAGTGGTGTACGGCCAGTGTAGGAGATCGCTCCCCACACCATGATGCCGGTTGTTGGCCCTGTGTGCCTCGGTCGTATGCAGTCCTGATTGTGGCGCTCACCTGCACGGCGCCAAACACGCATACGACCATCATTGGCACCAAGGCAGAAGCGACTCTCATCGCTGAAGACGACACGTCTCCATTCGTCCCTCCATTCACGCCTGTCGCGACACCACTGGAGGCGGGCTGCACGATGTTGGGGCGTGAGCGGAAGACGGCCTAACGGTGTGCGGGACCGTAGCCCAGCTTCATGGAGACGGTTGCGAATGGTCCTCGCCGATACCCCAGGAGCAACAGTGTCCCTAATTTGCTGGGAAGTGGCGGTGCGGTCCCCTACGGCACTGCGTAGGATCCTACGGTCTTGGCGTGCATCCGTGCGTCGCTGCGGTCCGGTCCCAGGTCGTCGGGCACGTGCACCTTCCGCCGACCACTGGCGACAACATCGATGTACTGTGGAGACCTCACGCCCCACGTGTTGAGCAATTCGGCGGTACGTCCACCCGGCCTCCCGCATGTCCACTATACGCCCTCGCTCAAAGTCCGTCAACTGCACATACGGCTCACGTCCACGCTGTCGCGGCATGCTACCAGTGTTAAAGACTGCGATGGAGCTCCGTATGCCACGGCAAACTGGCTGACACTGATGGCGGCGGTGCACAAATGCTGCGCAGCTAGCGCCATTCGACGGCCAACACCGCGGTTCCTGGTGTGTCCGCTGTGCCGTGCGTGTGATCATTGCTTGTACAGCCCTCTCGCAGTGTCCGGAGCAAGTATGGTGGGTCTGACACACCGGTATCAATGTGTTCTTTTTTCCATTTCCAGGATTATATATATATATATATATATATATATATATACGTGTGTGATAGATGATTGTTAATTGTTACTCATTGTGTTGCCAACACTATTTTTGTTTTAGCCTAATTTGCCCTGTGACAATACAGCTGTAGCGTGTTCTATGTTAGGCGGACCGCTTCCTGCTACCTTTATGTTGGATGCCGAACTTACTTGGTCGATCAAAAATCATTTGGAGCTCATGCAGTGAGAATAGAGAAACGCTGCCCTTGATTTGGAAGCGTCTAACTCCTCTGTTGAAATATCGAATCTTTCAAATGATTCAAATGGCTCTAAACACTATGGGACTGAGGTCATCAGTCCCCTAGACTTAGAACTACTTAAACCTAACTAACCTAAGGACATCACATACATCCATGCCCGAGACAGGATTCGAACCTGCGACCGTAGCAGCAGCGCTGTTCCGGACTGAAGCGCCTAGAACCACTCGGCCGCAAAGGCTGGCTCGAATCTTTCAGCTTGCTTCTGTGTTCATATCCCTCATTGCTTTCCCATCACCACGTGTAGTGACGCAGTGATTAAGACGCTGGACTCGGATACGGACGGTGCTGTATATGACTGAGCCAGTGATGGTGATGAGTGGTCTTGCTACGGTATCAGTAAGTATAGCTCAGTGGGGTGGCTCCTGGAGAAAGCAGCGACATTGGTGCGCCTTGCACCTTAGCCAAAAAACCGCCCGTAGAGGCCCAGCTGCTGCTAACGAGAGACCAGTTGTTGTCTGGCGCTTCTGTGGATGTCAGTTGTGTGCACGTGACATCGACCTAGGCCTCCTACCATCTTGGATTTGGGTAGTGTTATTCTGCTAGCGTAGCTGTCTGCTATTTCCACGTTGTCTCCGACTGTAAAATGCCTTTATTCCCCCCACCGGACTTCCCAGCTAGCTTGCGTTTTATGCAGAGACTCCGCTCTGTGGGGATCTATTATAAGCGGTACTCGTATGTGTGCGTGTGAGCTATAGACCAAATAAAGTGTAGGTTTAGCATCCACAACATAAGGAAATGGGAAAACGATTTTATTTAGTCATTGTAATTTTGAATTTTCATGTGTCGTTACGGTTTTTTCAGGAAGTCTGAAGTGCTATTCCGTTCACGTTTTGGCCAAATGAACCTGTGTTCCGTCTCTAGAGACCTCTACTTTGGCTGTACGTTATCCTACAAACTTCATGGCTTCGTCTTCTCACTTAGAAAATACCGCAGTTCCTCTCCTTCCCGATTCTTATTCAAATGAGCTTGCGTTCATCTTAGTGCCTCTGAGGTCGACAAGTTGTCAAACCATAATCTTCCTTCCTTTCTCGCTTCTTTTTCCTCGCACAATCTCTTGCGAAGGCACCTTCAGCTTTCCTTAAGCGTACATCTTCGAATGATCTTCAAGCTCCGTATTTTGCAGGTGACGTTGTTACACCGCGACTTACTTCCAAACAAACCCGACAGCCACTCAGTAAATAGGGTCCCGCTTGCACACACGAGGACAACAGCCGTTCCACGAGAAATCAGCGCCCTATTGTATTTTTAAGTACCCATCGCCCCCAGATGCTCTCGGGTTGCGGGTCGCCGCAAAGCTGCCGCATGACCGGAGTCGAAGAGCGCACGGCAACGCGCCGGCAGAATTAATTTCGTCGCAGTTGTTTGTTATACTGCTAACAGCGCCGCGGGCGCGGCTTTTGTTCGGTGGCATTTTAATGAGATGTGTCGGATGATGAGCTGCATAATAACTCCAGTAAATGTTGATTTATGAGCGGCCATTGGGGCGGCTCATTTCCAAAATGCATAAACGCGTCACTCACTCGTGATTACGCGGGAGGATTAATTAAAGCGTAACACGGCGGAAACGCGCACTACTCTGGCGCCAAGGACACGCCTCCATTAACTACCCGTGTACAGCATTAAGCCATTCGCGGTCCTGCTCAGCCAAAATATAAGCGCCGAAGCCACTCACAACCAGCAGCGGCTCCTGGGCTGGAATTACCGAAGGCGGAGCTGTCCTCTCGTCTAGCGGGCAAGTATACTCTAAGGCAAAAAAAAAAGTCGCAGCACGAAGGAATTATACGAATGGAATGGAAATCGATAGATGTGATGTACACCTACAGACAAACAAACGATTATAATTTCAGAAAAATCGTATGATTTATTCAAGAGAAAGAGCTTGACAAATTGGTGAAGGCAAAGCCTCCGGTCCAGATTGTATACCAGTCAGGTTCCTCTCAGAGTATGCTGATAAAATAGCTCCATATTTAGCAAATTATATAGAACAACTCGCTCACAGAAAGATCCGTACCTAAAGATTGGAAAATTGCTCAAGTCTCACCAATACCCAAAAAGGGAAGTAGGAGTAACCCGCTGACTTACAGGCCTATATCGATTTGCAGTAGGGTTTTGGAACATATACTGTATTCGGACTTCATGAAGTACCTCGAAGAAGACGATTTATTGACACACACTCACCACGAATTCAGCAAATATCGTTCTTGTGAAACACAACTAGACAACTAGTTCTTTATAATCATGAAGTAATAAGTGCTATCGATAGGGGATGTCAAATTGATTCCGTATTTTCAGATTTCCAGAAGGCTTTCGACACCGTTCCTCACAAGCGTCTTCTAACCAAACTGCGTGCCTACGGAATATCGCCTCAGTTGTGCGACTGGATTCGTGATTTCCTGTCAGAAAGGTCACAGATCGTAGTAATAGAAGGAAAGTCATCGAGTAAAACAGATGTAATATCCGGCGTTCCCCGAGGAAGTGTTATAGGCCCTCTATTGTTCCTGATCTATATTAACGACATAGGAGACAATATCAGTAGCTGTCTTAGATCGTTTGCAGATGATGCTGTCATTTACCGTCTTGTAAAGTCATCAGATGATCAAAACGACTTGCAAAATGATTTAGATAAGATGCCTGTATGGTTCGAAAAGTGGCAAATGACCCTGAATAAGGAAAAGTGTGAAGTTATTCACACGAGTACTAAAAGAAATCAGCTAAATTTCGATTACACGATAAGTCTTACAAATCTGAAAGCTGTACATTGAACTAAATACTTACGGATTTCAATGACAAATAAGCTAAATTGGAACGATCACATAGATAATATTGTGGGTAGAGCAAACCAAAGACTGCGATTCATTGGCAGAACACTTAGAAGGTGCAACAGGTCTACTAAAGTGACTGCTTACACCACGCTTGTCCGCCCTCTTCTTGAATATTGCTGTGTGGTGTAGGATCCGCATCAGGTGGGACTGACGGATGACATCGAAAAAGTACACAGAAGGGCAGCTCGTTTTGTATTATCGCGAAATAGGGGAGATAGTCTCACAGACATGATACGTGAACTGGAGTGGAAATCATTAGAACAAAGGCGTTTTTCGTTGCGACGGGATCTTCTCATGAAATTTCAATCACCAGTTTTCTCCTCTGATTGCGAAAACATTCTGTTGGCTCCTACCTACATAGGGAGAAATGATCATCACGATAAACTAAGAGAAATCTGGGCTCGCACAGAAAAATTTAAGTGCTCGTTTTTCCCGCGTACCGTTCGAGTGTGGAACGGTAGAGAGACAGCTTGATGATGGTTCATTGAACCCTCTGCCAGGCACTTTATTGTGAATAGCAGAGTAATCAACGTAGATATAGATGTGTAGATGAAGTCAAGAAGACATTGGTCTACCACTGGCCCTTATACAAGCATTTATTCTGCTTGCCTTTGACACACTTGTTGGATGTCCTCTTGAGGGATATCATGCCAAATACTGTCCAACTGGGGCTTTAGATCGTCAAAATCCCGAGCTGGTTGGGGGGGGGGGGAGGGCTGCCCATTATGCTCCAAACGTTCTCAGTTGGGGAGAGATCCGGCGACTTTGCTGGCGACGTAGGGTTTTGCAAGCACGAAGACAATAGTAGAAACTCTCGCCCTGTGCAAGTGGGCGTTTCTTGCCGAAATGTATGTCCAGGATGGCTTCCCATGAGAGGGGACAAAACGGGGCATTGAGTATCGTCGATGTATCGCTGTGCTGTAAGTTTGCCGCGGATGACAACCAAAGGGGTCCTGCTATGAAACGAAATGGCGCTCCAGTTGTCAGGCCACATGGCAGGCCCCAGTCGGGTTGGTATCCCATCACTGTCCGGGGCTTCTACACGCATGTGTTCCCTGCTCATCGGGGCTCATCTCGAAGTGGGATTGGTCACTGAAGACAATACTACTCCAGTCAATGAGATTTCAAGCCGAAGATGTCTGCCATACGACCCGACAACCAGGAATGATGGTCTGGGGTGCCATTTCTTTTCACAGGAGGACCCCTTTGGTTCGCGTACGCGGCACCCTTACGTCACAGTGGTACGTCGACGATATTCTACGCCCCGTTTTGTGGCCCGTCATGGCTCTGATACAGCGAGATTTTCTACTGCTTGTCCCCGTGCTTGCCAAACCCTACTTTGGCCAGCAAGGTCACAGGACCTCTCCCCAATTGAGAACGTTTGGAGCATTATGAGTCGCACCCTCCGACCAGCTCAGGATTTTTTACGACCTAACTCTCCATTTGGACAGAATTTGGCACGACATAGCTCAAGAGGACATCGAATAACCATATCAGTCAGTGTAAAGCTTGCATCTGAGTCAGAGGTAGACCAACGCGTTATCGACTTTCTCAATTTGTGAAGCTCTTTCTATTAAATAAATCATCCAGTTTTCCTGAAAATGTAATTATTTGTTTGTCTACACATATACATCACACCTGCCTATTTATGTACCATTCAAATAACTCGTTAGTGGTACTTTTTTACTGTATTTGTCTTCCAGAACAAGATCCCACTGGAGACGGTATTCTCTTGGCTTCGCTTCCCCCAATTTGCTAACAGTTGTTTGGGTGATTTACAAAACTGGTTCAAATGGCTCTGAGCACTATGGGACTTAACATCTGAGGTCATCAGTCCCCTAGAACTTAGAACTACTTAAACCTAACTAACCTAAAGAAATCACACACATCAACGCCCGAGGCAGGATTCGAACCTGCGACCGTAGCGGTAGCGCGGTTCCAGACTGAAGCGCCTAGAACCGCTCGGCCACTGCGGCCGGCTGGTGATTTACAGTTTAATTTTTCACTTTGTGACTTGGTACCTTTCCCATACACAACTTTTTTTTTTTTTTTTTGCAAGGATGAAAATTATTTTGAAACTTTGAGCGACCTTGAATGAAATCGAAACCTGAAAATCTGCAGCACGATAGTTAAGCAGTGATACTCCAAGACACTCACCTACCCTAGGTCGCTGGTTCTAATAGCGATGGCGCCACACAAAACCAGCGTCTGAGGAACATTTCTGTTATACAAGTACTCCTCAAACGCTGGGGCGCCTCTTTTCTCGGTCTCTGTCAGGTCACGTCGCTGACCGCAGCGGCGGTGACTCGCAGTGCTAACGCGCGCCGTGATTAAGCGCCCGCATTGACGCCGGAGCTTCCGGCGACTTTCGCAAGCAGGGAGCCCCCGTGTTTTACAAGAGGCCGACGTCATCGCCGCGAAGAGGCGTCGCGCGGGCTGACTCGCCGCATGCGATTACGGCGCGGAGGCGACGCGGCCAGCGTCCGCTGCATTCAGATTCGGCGCAGGAAGCTGTTTAGCTTGGCTAACTCCTCCTCCGCTGCTCAACACCGCCGGCTTAAATTACACCTTGCCATAGCCCCGCTGGGACAATAGCCAAGCGAACAATGAATATCGCAGGCAGAACGCTGCGATCCGTCGCTCGCCAACGAGACTTCTTCTACGGAATCCTCGATTTAAATCCTGCGCCGCCTGCCCAGCTCTCTGAGCTGAACGACATTTCTTCGGAATGGGAACACCGTACACGTACGTTCCTTGAATTTCCTTCACGATGCAGTATGCGTAAGGAATACTGGAATTTAACGATTCGCTAGCAGTGAAGGCGTGAAGACATATAGACTAGTTCGATATAAGAAGGATTCATGGAGATATTCGCAGCTCGAATATAATAAATTCCCTTGAGAGAGAATAGCTTTGTCCTCAAATTAACACCGTTTTATAAATCTTCGCTCATGCGAAAATCAACTTTCCCTTTTCTCACATGATATCCTGGGGCAACAAGCGGATTCCATACTCTTCGATTTCCGTAAATCATTGGACACGGTTCCACATTGCCGGCTGTTAACGAATACAAGCATACGAAATAAATTACGGTGCCAGATATGTGAGTGGTTCGAACACTTCTTATTTGACGGAGCCCAGTATGTTGTGCTTGAAGGTGGGTGTTCATCAGAGACAAAAATACCGTCGTTAGTGCCCCAGTGGTGTGATATGACCACTTACGCACAAATGATTTGACGGACCGGGTAAGGAACAGTCTGCGTCTGTTTGCTGATAATGTTGTGTTGTCGTTGAGTGACTTAGGCGGAAACAAGATGACTTAGCCAAAATTTCTAGTTGGTGTGATGAATGCCGCTAGCTCTAGATGTAAAAGAAAAACAAAATAAGATAATGCAGATGAGTAGGAAGAAATAAACAATAATGTCCGAATACAGCATTAATTGTGCGCTGCTTGACAGTCACGTCTATTAAATGTCTGGGTGTAACCTTGGCAAAGCAATATGAAATGCAATGAGCATGTAAGAACTGTAGTGGGGAAGGCAAATGGTTGATCTCGGGTTATTGGGAGGATTTTAGGAAAGTATGTTCATCTGTAAAGGAGACCGTATACAGGACACTGTCCGCACCAGGTCGGATTAAAGGAAGACGTCGAAGCAATTCAGAGCCGGGCTGCTAGATTTGTTACCAGTAGGTTCGAACAACACGAAAATGCTACATAGATGCTTCGGGAACTGAAATGGGAATCAATGGGGAGAATGTAACGTTCTTTTCGAGGAGCACTATTGAGAAAAATATAGAGAACCGGCATTTCAAGCTGACAGCAGAACGATTTTACTGCAGCCAGCGAAGGACAACGAATATTAGAGATATTAGGGCTAGTACTAAGGTCTACAGACAGTCGTTTTTCCTCGCTCTATTTGCGAGTGGAACAGGAAAGGAAATGACTGTTAGTGGTTCAGAATAGCCTCCACCACCATACGGCGGCTCGTGGAGTGTGTATGTAGACGTAGATGAAGATGAAGCAGGAATAGGCGACGACTTTATCGAACAAAGCACCCAATTATTCTTCTTAACTGACTCAGAGAAACCAGAAGAACAGTAAATCTCGTGAAACGCAACTGTCTTTTTAATCACACCCAGTAATAAGTGCTAACGATAGGGGATCTCAAACCGATTCTACATTTATAGGTTTCCAGAAGGCGTTTCTCACAAGCAGCTTCTAATTAAGATGCGTGCCAACGATCGTCTCATTTGTGAGACTGGATTCGCAGTTTCCGGTCAGAAAGATCACAGTTCGTAGTGAATGACGGAAAGTCACTGAGTGAAACAGAATTGATGTCGGTGAAACCACAGCCCAGGGTGTTTGCAAACGATATTGTCGTATACGTTCCAGTAAAGCCATAAGATTATTATTATGATTATGATTATCAGAAGATCAAAACGAACTACAATATCTGTATGGTGCAATAAGTACCAATTGATCCTAAACAATAAAAAGTGTGAGGTTATCTGATAAATCACACAAGTTTAAAGCCTGTCAGTTTAACTAAATACCTAGGGATTGCAATTACGAATAACATAAACTGGAATCATTGGATAGAAAATTTGTGAGGGAAGTTGAACTGTAAGTTTGCTGTTTATGTTTTTATGTAAGTAGGCTGTTTATGTTTTCTTTATGTAAGTTTGCTGTTTATGTTTTTTTATTGGCAACGTTACGTAGCACTCTCTATATGAAAAGTTTGAATTGTTGTCTGCCATTGTTGTCATGAACTGCTATAGCTGGATGCGAACAGCGCGTAGCGCTGGGCAGTTGGAGGTGAGCCGCCAGCAGTGGTGGATGTGGGCAGAGAGATGGCGGAGTTTTGATAATTTGTAATACTGGATGTCAATTATGAATATTAAGGTAAATACATTGTTTGTTCTCTATTAATATCTTTCATTTGCTAACCATCCCTATCAGTAGTTAGTGCCTTCAGTAGTTTGAATCTTTTATTTAGCTGGCAGTAGTGGCGCTCGCTGTATTGCAGTAGTTCGAGCAACGAAGATTTTTGTGAGGTAAGTGATTTCTGAAAGGTACAGTTTAATGTTACTCAGGGCCATTCTTTTGCAGGGATTTTTGATAGTCAGATTGCGTTGCGCTAAAATTATTGTGTGTCAGGTTAAGCACAGTCTTGTAAAATTGTTCTAAGTGGACGTTTCACATGCAAAATTGTTCTAAGGGGACGTTTCATATGGAGACAGCCTTTTCCGTAGGACAACAATACGTTACAGCACAGTACTTTCCTTATCACGGCAATAAGCGTAATAACTAAGTTATCTATATGCAAAGCATTTCACTTTTGTGTATCATGAGGTAAGTACATTGACTTCTGCAGAACTTAGCTTTCGGAGGACAATAACTACGACACTTCCCAGAGATTATCTTACAGCAAGACGCATATTTAGCGCTACAGGACACGTATTTGAGTGATTAATTTTGTACTTAAAACATTTATTTTTAAAGATTTTTGAATTACAAAGAAGGTTTTTCGTGATACATTTCATTCCATAGCTGTAATCTGTAACACCTGAGGGTGTAATTACAATAAACCTCAGGGGGGTACACGCTTACTTTGTGTACCATGTGTTTGGCAAGCACAAGGAGCCCTAGCTAATATGGTATTTGCTTATACAATTTAACACATCGGTACCATATTTCTCTAACACATAAATTACACAGCTATCTGATCATTTAACAGAGAAACAAACATTTTTTTTTCTACGTCAGTGACACATGTTTACGCAATTACAGAGTTGGATTACTTCACACTTAAGAAATTGTACTTTGTCTATACTTTGTGAACTGTTCATATTTTTTCGGAACCATTGTGATACTATGAGAGCTTTGAATGATGTATTTGGTATGAGATCATGATTTTTAAAGTACGTTTGAGGTAGATGACACTACTGAAATGAGCAGAGAATTTTCTTTAGGTTTTGAAACAATTGCAGAAAGCTACGACGTTTTTGAGATTTGACTGAGGTGTTATGATGTTATTATTACGACGACGATGTGTATTATGCTGTTGAAGTATGTTTATGTCAATAAGATGATGCTACCATATATGAGGAAGGTGATTACCTGTTTATATGTATATGAATAATGAATAGAAGATAGGGACTCTTGACTTGTGAAAAAGGTTGTTGGAAACCAAGAATCGTACTTTAAGAGTTATGAAATGTGTGTGTAAATGCGTGAATGAGACTGTCACTGCAGCGGAAACTGCTGTCGTAAATATTTCCGTAAGAAAGTGACCACCTGCACGTGCGTCGTCGGCACACAGCTGTGTCAGACACCTGGAGAATAAGCCATTAGAGTGAGGGCCTTTCCGGAAGCACAGGTAGAAAAACAAAACAGGGGTTAACCAATGCTATTGACAATCCTTTGTAGAGGGCATCGCTAATGCGACACGCTCGTTACTTGAAAACATATGATTTTTGTAATGCGTTGGGGGCACACAGCTGTGTCAAACACCTGGAGAATAAGCCATTAGGATGTGCCTTTCATCGCTAATGCGACACCCTCGTTACTTAAAAATTTATGATATTTACTGAAATGCCTAACAAAATGACAAGAAATATTTTTACATCTGCACACCTGATTATGACAAGAGTCTTTGTACGAGAGTTGAGAGCCATTAACTTATGAAATGAAATGTCACATGACTACTGAATGATATTTTTATGCTTTGGTTTGTGTAATTGCTTATTTCATTTGATATCTAGTTTCCAGCTGTGTTGCAGCATTGCTTTTATAAAATGAGATGCATTTGCTAATGTGAACTCTTTCTGTCAACAGATCTATTAAATGATAATTTTGTAATCCACATTCTTTAAAGAAGGAGCACTTGGAAAGGAAAGAACAATACGAAGTAACTCGTAACAGTAACACTTAATTTTCTTTTCAGGTACATGGTAATATTTTTTTTACAATAAGTTGTTATGGTGCACCACTTTAATTACATAGACATTAAGATGTGAATATGCATTTCCCTTGTCTGCATTGTTGTTTTTACTGTAATATTTTTTCTGCTTGAGCTATATCATGTTTAGGTATAGGTTGCTGCTGTTTGTCAGGCATAGTGTTACTGAATTTGACTTTGTGTTACTCTTCTAAGCTAGTTTTTCTTGTTTCCTGCATTGCCTTATATTAGTTGTAATATTGCACTTGCTTTGCTAATTTATGCTGCTTGCTTTGCCATTTCTATTTTTTGTCATTGATGTTTGTGTTAATTATTTTTTTTTGCTGCATTGCCTCGTCCCTTGGTATATATATATCTGAGCTCAGTAGATTTAAGTTAGCTTAAGAGGGGGTAGACTATATAAGAAACTGACTATGGAGAATAGGTAAAGAATGCATTGCGAAGAAAGATTTGGGCCCCAATGAGTATTGTACAATCAGAAATAATTATTTTGAAAGAAATATGAATAGAATACAGGAACGAGGTATAGGTAGGATTTTCTGTAAATAAATGATGGGGTAAGCAATATGTGAACATATAAATACAGAAAGCATGCTTGGATAGGATTTTTTTGGTGGAAGCAAAGGTTGAAATAAGACGAACGATCTATGGAATGAAGGGAGATCTCCAAGCAAAATACTGCAGTAAACCAAACCCTGTCCTTTCCTCTTTGCTGCTTTTTCCAAATATGTAATTGTGTGTTGTCCTTTCCTTTTGGTGTTATCCCACTATGTGTTTGTGTACCCTTGTGTATTTGTGTTTTTTTCCTGTCTTTATGTGTTTAGCTGATGAGAGCTCTGTTGTAGACTTTTTCTAATAATATGTTATTTACTTTGTAAAGATGCTTAGACATTATTTATTCTGTTTTGTTTTAATGCTCATGTGTGAAGTTGAATTTTTAAAAGTGATTCTGATCTTTTATTTTTGTACTCATGTCATAATTTCTGTAACACTGATGTATATGTTTATTTCTATTCTTTTGTAAAGCCTGTACTACAAATGTTATGTTTTTAATTATGTATTTTGTACCTTTGTCATTGTATTCTTATGTTATAAAATTGTAATTGACAGCAGTTCATCAAATTAAGTAACTTGTAAGTTCCATCTCACTGCACACATTTCTGTTGGCCATAGTATATGGACAATATGTGAGAAGTAGGGACTGTTAGTGTTTGCACGTGTGTTACTAATTCAGCAAGGGACTGGATAACAGCATTGCTGGTTCTAAGGACAATTCCCAAAAACTTTGTGCGTGCACAAGTGGTGGTTTATGGACTTGCTATCTTCTCTGCAAGACTCTTCGATGGTGATTGTGCACCTGCACAGTCGCAGCAGATGGCTGCTGGCCATCTCTACCAGGACTACAGTGGGTCTACACCTTTGCTGACTCACCAGTACCACAGTTTCTACCAGGACTACAGTGGGTCTACACCTTTGCTGACTCACCAGTACCACAGTTTCTACAAGGACTGCAGTGGGTCTGCACCTCTGGTGGCCCACCAATACCATACTCTCTACCAGGACTGCAGTTGGTCTGCTCTGTGATGACCTATCTACCAATATTCGTCAGAACTTCGAATGACTCTGCTGTGGGTTTGCTCCATTGTGGCCCATTACCTGTCAGCATTTCAAGAGTCAGCACTGTCTTTCCGTTGGAAGGACAACACTACTTCTTCAATACTACATGGAAATCCACTACTTCTGTGTGCAATTTCTTTTACTAATGAGAAACTGTAATTACTATAATGATGAACAATCTGGACTGTCTTTATGGACTGTGAGAAAATTTTAGCTGTTGACCAACATTGTATTAATAAGTGTGTGCATTTGATATCTTTGTGATTGTAATTATGAAAAATTTTTTCAAATCTGTATTGGCCAGTGCCCAACACCATTTGTAAAAATTTTTTGTGGGGAGCATGGGGGCTATGTAAGTTTGCTGTTTATGTTTTTATGTAAGTAGGCTGTTTATGTTTTCTTTATGTAAGTTTGCTGTTTATGTTTTTTTATTGGCAACGTTACGTAGCACTCTCTATATGAAAAGTTTGAATTGTTGTCTGCCATTGTTGTCATGAACTGCTATAGCTGGATGCGAACAGCGCGTAGCGCTGGGCAGTTGGAGGTGAGCCGCCAGCAGTGGTGGATGTGGGCAGAGAGATGGCGGAGTTTTGATAATTTGTAATACTGGATGTCAATTATGAATATTAAGGTAAATACATTGTTTGTTCTCTATTAATATCTTTCATTTGCTAACCATCCCTATCAGTAGTTAGTGCCTTCAGTAGTTTGAATCTTTTATTTAGCTGGCAGTAGTGGCGCTCGCTGTATTGCAGTAGTTCGAGCAACGAAGATTTTTGTGAGGTAAGTGATTTCTGAAAGGTACAGTTTAATGTTACTCAGGGCCATTCTTTTGCAGGGATTTTTGATAGTCAGATTGCGTTGCGCTAAAATTATTGTGTGTCAGGTTAAGCACAGTCTTGTAAAATTGTTCTAAGTGGACGTTTCACATGCAAAATTGTTCTAAGGGGACGTTTCAGAACCAAAGGCTGTGCTTTATTGGCAGAACACTCAGAGGATGCTACAAATCTGCTAAAGCGACTGCCTATACAACGCTTGTCCGTCTTCTCCTGGAGTACTGCGGCGCTTATGGCATCTTTACTGCATACAAATGATGGAGCACATCGAAAAAGTTTAAAGAAGGGCAGCTCGTTATGTAATATAGCGAAATAGGGGACAGAGTGTCACAAATATGAGAGGCGCGTTGTAGTGGCAGTCGTCAAAACAAAGACGTCCTTTTTTGCGACAAGATATTTTCATTAAATTTCACTCACCAGCTTTCTCTTCCGAATGCAAAAATTTTTGTTGGCTTCCAACTACACAGGAACAAATGATCATCATTATAAAATAAGAGCAACCACACGGCAAGATTTAGGTGTTCATTTTCTCCGCGTGCTGTTCAAGTTTGTAATGGTCGAGGAATAGTTTGTAAGTGGTTCTATGAACGATCTGTCAAGCAACTGAGTGTGAATCGCAGTGTAGTCATGTAGATGTAGATGTGGATGTTTAAGGGTGTTTAAGCTCCATTGCATCACAGTAATAAATGTGTGTGTCTGTGTGTCAAATAAAAGTCCGTACGGGTGCTATCCTCCTCCAACCGAGGATTTTATCTTGCTCCCAACTTGACATATTTCATTTCTGGAAAAACCGACATGCACCATGTTTTGTTTTTAGAGTTAATAATAGGGGCTCTCCGAAAACTGTAACAAGTGTATTATATCTCCTGGCAAAACATCCTAGTTGAAGGGTGTGGCCAATGTACAAAACTATTTAATAAGGTTTCGTCCTCATCTGCGAGGGAGACCTACAGAGACAGAAAACCGGAAACTTCAAGCTCAAGGGATCAATTTACAGGCGCATTGTTAAAAAAAAAAAAGTGGCTCTAAGCACTATGGGACTCAACATCTGAGGTCATCAGCCCCCTAGAACTTAGAACTAGTTAAACCTAACTAACCTAAGGATATCACTCACATCCATGCCCAAGGCAGGATTCGAACCTGCGACCGTAGCTGCAGCGCGGTTCCGGACTGAAGCGCCTAGAACCGCTCGGTCACCGCGGCCGGCTTTTAACCATGTCCTCTCTCGATTTCATATGTTTCTATGACGGACGCGTTACATGTGCTGTTACTTTTGCGTCTATTTTCCATTTTGTATGGCTTTATGACGGGTGAATTACATATCCAGCTACTTTTACGTAAGTTTCAAGTACTTCTATGTTCTTTGCCCGCGTAGTCGTACGAATTGAGCCGTGCCACTTCCTCTGTTTTTTTCTAATGGATTTGTTTCTTCATTTGAAGACAATCTAATGATGCGGCAAACGAGTGAAACGCGTTGTTGATATTAAATAACTTTGTAACCAAGACTGTTTTTCAAAATGGTTCAAATGGCTCTGAGCACTATGGGACTTAACTTCTAAGGTCATCAGTCCCCTAGAACTTAGAACTACTTAAACCTAACTAACCTAAGGACATCACACACATCCATGCCCGAGACAGGATTCGAACCTGCGACCGTAGCGGTCGCGCGGTTCCAGACTGTAGTGCCTAGAACCGCTCGGCCATCCCGGCCGGCAGACTGTTTTTATTCTGAAAAATGCGCAAGCGTATAATTTCACATTCGCCAGCAACCATCATTCTCATCCATCCACTTTCGCTAACAATACCCAGAGCTGCCGACCTGCCATCGTCTTTTACTGTAAAGAAGAACTTTTCCTGGAAGTGTGGTTCGCCACTGTGATTGGAAATAACTCTCACGGTGGCATCGCGCCGACGTACAGTATTTATAGCTTCCATTACCATTCGTATCTCGTTGGGGATTCAATACGTCGGCCACGATTCCCCTTCAGTGCATGAAATATCCGTGGGAAAACGGCGCCGGATATATTATACGGCGGCGGGCGCGGCGCTTTTGGTATTCACGGAGACGGGCCCGCCGCAGCCGCTACAGCGTGTACCGCCTCAGCGCCGACCGCCCCTCATGCAGATCGGTGGCGCTGCCCCACCGACCGTAGCGCTCCCGGCGGCAGCCCCGCGAGTTACGGAGCGCGACGCGCGCTTGTTTCTGCGCTCTGAGGTCATCCGCCGTAGCTAATCACGACAGATGTACGTAAAGTTGGCGGCTGCCGCCTACCTCGTCCCATAGCAAGCAGCTTTCCAAAGCTATGTACGAGCGTTCGTGCAGTTGGTTTACTAATGCAGTGTCACTCACACTTTTAGGCTACACATTGCCATTCAGCGAACTTGCCGGGGAATGTAGACGTTTTGTTGATCGTAAACCGCATCACTTCCTACATGATAGTATAAAAATAACTTCTACCAAATGAAACTATATGGTTCCAGAAACCGTTTCAAGTCTCAAACATCTATGACAGGCTCATCCAAGAATCGCGCCCCGCGGACGCAAGGCAGTGTAGTTCAGCGCCCCGTCCGCGACTGTGTGTCGCTAGTGTCGACATGGGGAGCGAGAGAGAGAGAGAGAGAGAGAGAGAGAGAGAGAGTCGCAGAGCGAGTGAGACCGCACAGCACTGCTCTGCGCTGGACTGTCCCGCGGTCAGATCTAACGTAAACAAAATATTCTATTTTAGAATTAATTTTATGTAAGGGATATGGTGTCTTGAAGGGAGGATATAAGATGAACATCAACAAAAGCAAAACGAGGATAATGGAATGTAGTCGAATTAAGTCGGGTGATGTTGAGGGTATTAGAGTAGGAAATGAGACACTTAAAGTAGTAAAGGAGTGGTGCTATTAGGAGGGGCCAAATTACTGATGATGGTCGAAGTAGAGATGATATAAATTGTAGACTGGCAACGGCAAGGAAAGCGTTTCTGAAGAAGAGAAATTTGTTAACATCGAATATTGATTTAAGTGTCAGGAAGTCATTTCTGAAAGTATTTGTATGGAGTGTAGCCATGTATGGAAGTGAAACATGGACGGTAAAAAGTTTGGACAAGAAGAGAATAGAAGCTTCCAAAATGTGGTGCTACAGAAGAATGCTGAAGATTAGATGGGTAGATCACATAACTAATGAGGAAGTATTGAATAGGATTGGGGAGAAGAGAAGTTTGTGGCACAACTTGACCAGAAGAAGGGATCGGTTGGTAGGACATGTTCTGAGGCATCAAGGGATCACCAATTTAGTATTGGAGGGCAGCGTGGAGGGTAAAAATCGTAGGGGGAGACCAAGAGATGAATATACTAAGCAGGTTCAGAAGGATGTAGGTTGCATTAGTTACTGGGAGATGAAGAAGCTTGCACAGGATAGAGTAGCATGGAGAGCTGCATCAAACCAGTCTCGGGACAGAAGACCGCAACAACAACAAGGAATATAGAGTCTCATTCTTACTGTTAGTAGTTACAAGTAAGTATTTTTTGTTATACTTCGTGCTACAATTTTTTGTATCCCTTTTTAGAGTTTAGAATTCGGATCCTTAGTTTGCTGTTTTGTACGTAATAATTTTAACTGACCAAGTTTGAAAACTTATTAAAATAGAATTAAGTTTATAAAGCTCTTTAATTCATACAGTCAAAATTGTTAAAGAAACAAATAACATTTTACACGTTTTTCTTTTTCGAGGAAACGATGTTGTCTAGGCTTGGTAGAATATTCCGTGAGACTGCTAACCTCAAAGAATTGGTCAAATTTTTATCGCCAAGGAATGAACGGTTCTTAGTTTTAGCAAGCTTTAAAAGAGAGAAAAAGCGCTCACAAATATACGTGGAACCAAACATTGAGAGAACTTTGTCCGCGTGCTTGTGCAAAAGAGGATATTTCTCTCGTGGCAGACATCTGTAAAAGTCATCCAAAGTCTTACGCATAAGAAAGCGGTCCTTCAGGAGGATATGGCACTGTAGGTCAATCAGCTCTAGTTGAAACTTGTGAGAGGTCCTCTGCTCGAAGGGAAAACGGGCGAACAAATATATCTATCGGCTGGCGTTCGGGCGGTCCGCTCGGCCAGCTAAGCGGCACGGCTCGGCCACTGCAGCAACACACGAATTCGCCCGGGGCGCTGGCCGCGGGCGATCGCGGGCGCTAGCGCCCCAGGGGCACAGTTTGGACGAGCCTGATCTATGATGTATATATGGTGACTGTAGCGACGAATGAAAATTTGTAACCGAGGCCGGGATTCGAACCAATGTCTCTCGCTCAGTAGGCACATACGCTAACCACTTTGCCACCTTGACACAGTGGCTTTCCACGGACTACCCTAGCATACTTACCTCGCCAGGCTCTCTAACTGTACTGGAAAATCACCTCAGCATCATATCAAATGGAGGATCCTGCCCAGTTAATATTCCACCTAAACTCAAACAGCATTGCAAAGGCTCTCTAACTGTATTGGAAAAGCACCTCAGCGTCAAACGAAATGGGGGATCCTGCCTGAAACCCAGGCATAGGAGCTTTAATCAAATATGGTTCCAGAGACCTTTTCAAGTCTCAAACATCTGTGATGCGTATATGCAGACTGAAGCGACGAATGAAAATTTGTACCAAGACTGGGATCTGAACCCAGGTCTCCTTGCTCACTGGACATTGCATGTTGTACCATCATACAGCAAGATCTTCAGAGGTGGTGGTCCAGATTGCTGTACACACCGGTACCTCTAATACCCAGTAGCACGTCCTCTTGCCTCTTGCATTGATGCATGCCTGTATTCGTCGTGGCATACTATCCACAAGTTCATCAAGGCACTGTTGGTCCAGATTGTCCCACTCCTCAACGGCGATTCCCCATAGATCCCTCAGAGTGGATGGTGGGACACGTCGTCCACAAACAGTGCTTCTCAATCTATCCCAGGCATGTTCGATAGGGTTCATGTCTGGAGAATATACTGGCCAATCTAGTCGAGCGATGTCGGTACAAATTTTTATTCGTTGCTTCAGTCTTGAAGAGGTCTCTGGAACCATATAGTTTCATTTGATTAAAGCACTTACGCCCGTGTTTCAGGCAGGATCCACCGTTTCATTCGAAGCTGAGGTACTATCCCAATACGGCTGGAGATCCTGTGCATGACTCGTTAATATTCGAAGCAGAAAAGGCGTGGATCCGCAGAGTGAGGGAGAAAGGGGAAATGACTAACAAACCCTATTCACCACCCACCCCTATCCTTTCAAATAACATTTATACAAGGTGTTTCACAATTCCTATTACAGGCTGCTGGGGATTATAGCTTTCCGAACAAACAACAATCTAAAGACGAAAATTCGATCTGAAAAAAAAATCCTGCTTTTGCCTATCCAGGCGTATACAAAATTTCGTTCAGCGACTGCACTAAATTCTATATCGGTCAAACGGGACGAAACTTCAGCATGAGATTTAAAGAACACACAAGAAATTGTGACAGCAATGAGTCAAAGCTCCTCCCTACATCTAAAAAACCTAATCACAAAGCAGAACATATCGACAATGCATTGCATGTTCTACGCAAAATACCAAACGGACATACTGTGAGCATTTTGGAAGAATTAGTGATAGATACGTAATCGAAAAATCATTCAAACTGTATTCTCAGTGAACAAATCAATCTTAAACATAAAAATTATCTAGATAATTTTATTGACATTTTCGAAATGGAGAACGAACAAAACCACAGAGTCAACGAAAACAAAAATAACCGTAGTTACAAACCATAACAAAATTGTGATATCAATGAAACACAAGTTACAGCCCTGACCAGCAAAGATTACAGCGCAAACATACAGCATCGACCAGAATAAACTGTCAATCTAGCTGTCTTAGAGTATTTCAAGTTAAAATTCTATACAAATAGAAATTAAGTGACGTAACTGTCTAGCAACAAATAGACAGTGCACAGTTTACTCACTGACGTAACATGGGCGTCTATTCCCATCATACGTAAGTATACGGTACGTTAACTGACCTTTATGTACAATAAATTGACCTTTATGTACAATTCTTATAAACGTAAGTAGACTCAGCAACTGTGACGTCTACAGGTTTGCCTGAGAACGGAGCAATAGCCGAAACAAGCTTGTGGTAAGGAAGAAGCACTACTAATTAAACTATTTGCAGCTAGACTGGAATCATTCCTTATAAAATGTCGTATTATGACGACATTATTATTCTTTGCTGCAGGTCTGGCCAAAAAGAAAAGTAGTGGATAAAGTTTTGATAAGGTACCCCCACCTGAAAATGTACCGTTTGGATGTAAAGTAAGTTTGAAGATCGGACCACTTTCAAATCTCCCGCGTCCCAGTACGCCCACGGCGGGGACAGCGAGCGCTCACCTCCGATTTCTACAGAAGTGGGTGGCACGGGCAATGCCTCGAGTACTTTTCTATGTGACGGAAGACGTCTGCTTATTAGACGGAAGTGCAGCGCGCTATTGGAGCATCACAGTCAGCCCTCCTAGTTGCAAAAGTGCCAGTTTCCCGCAGCCGTTGATGTAGTCGGAAGAAAACGGCATGTCATATCGTAATTACACCAGGGACTGACGGCGGCGCCCTCTTGTCAGATTGTGTGCGAACCGTGAAGTGGGAGACTTGAATGTGATTCGATCTTCAATTTTGCTTTATGTGCAAACCGTATATTTTCGAGCAAGGGCTCGTTCTTTATCTCCGAAGTCCCCTCTCCAGCTTCTAGAAACCTACGACAGAAATTGTTAAACACCCTGTACCTTTACATACAGAGGGTCCAGAAAAATGTAGACACTCTTTGATACCCAATATTAACGGAATCAAATGACATACCATTACAATTCTTGCATCGGGGGAAGGTTATTTATATGTTCAAAGTGACTCCCATTAGCAAGTAAACAACGTCGATGCCGCTGGACTATTGGCCCAACCACGGCTGCCATTGTTACAGCCGCATAGGAAGCGTCGATGGGTTCTCGTAGATCGTTCAGTGTCGCTGGCTTCTGTTGATCAATTTCATTTTTCAAGGTCCCCCATAGGTAGAAGACAAGAGGTGAAGAGTCTGGAGACCTTGATGGGTACTGAACAGCTCCACTTCGACGTATCCATCGTCCTGGTAGATTTTCATCCAAGTACGCTCTGACATATCTATGGTAGTGAGGCGGAGTGCCGTCTTATTTTAGGTCAAATCTTTCATTCCCAAACACCTCTCGGATGAAGCTTCTTGGCAGATTAAAACTGTGTACCGTACCGAGACTCGGACTCGGGACCTTCGCCTTTCGCGGGCAAGTGCTCTACCATCTGAATAACGCAAGCACGACTCGCGACCCGTCCTCACAGCTTCAATTCTGCCGGTACCTCGTCTCCTACCTTCCAAACTTCGTCGCACACTCCGCTGCAGAGTGTAAATCTCATTCTCAGACCTCTAGGATGGTAGGTAAAATCGGTTTGCACCGTGTGAAGATACGCCTCACCAGTTACGATACCTTTTCATCTCTTGCAGCCTCAGTCCCCAATTATTTGCTGGATGTATTGCAATCATTGTCTTCCTCCTTAGTTTTTACCCTCTACGTCTCCCTCCTGTACCTTACAAGTTATTCCCTGACATCTTAACAGGCGTCCTATGAACCTGTCCCTCCTCCTTGTGTTTTCCGTATATTCCTTCGCTCGCCGATTCTGCGGAGAAGCTCCTCATTTTTGACCTTATCAATCCACCTAATTTTCAACATTCTCCTGTAGCACCACATCTCATATTCTTCGATTCTCTTCTTTTCCGGTTTCCCACAGTCCATGTTTCACTACAATACAATACTGTGCTCCAAACTGCATTCTAAGAAATTTCGTCCTCAAATTAAGGCCTACGTTTCTAGGCCAGGAATACCCTTTTTGCCAGAATTCCTTGAATTCATCTACTTCCTGATTATCAGTTCTGATATTTTCTCGCTACTCTCACTTCTGCTACTTCTCATTATTTTCGTCTTCCTTCGATTTATTCTCAAATCCATAATTTGTACTCATTACACTGTTCATTCCATTCAAAAGATCCTGTAATTCTTTTCACTTTCACTGAGCATAGCAAAGACATCAGCGAATACTGTCATTGATATCCTTCCACCTTGCGTTTGCACAGTAATCCCAATCTCGAACGTTTCTTTTATTTCCTTCATTACTTCTTCGATGTATAGGTTGACACTAGGAGCGGAAAACTACATCCCTGCCTTGCACCCTCTCTAATCCGAGCACTTCGTTCTTGGTTTTCCATTATTATTGTTCCCTCTTCGTACTCGTACATATTGTATATCATCCAATTTTCGCTGTAGCTTATCTTATTGTTCTCAGAATTTCAAAATCTTGCAGCATTTCACATTTTCGAACGCTTTTCCCAGGTGGACAAATCCTATGATTTTTCTTCTGTCTTACTTCGATTATCAGCATCAGAAGTGCCTCTCTGGTGGCTGTACCTGCCCTAAAGGAAAACTGATCATCATCTAACACACCTTCAATTTTCTATTCTTCTGTATACTATTCCTATAGCAACTTGGATGCTTGAGCTGTGAAGCTGACTGTGCGATAATTCTCGTTCTTGTCGGCTCGTCGCTCTATCACGCCGGTGATCATAACGTTTGAGCTTATCAGTGTATAGCCTGATGGGCTAAAAATGGCTGCCGCCGGCAAGCTGGCCATACTCTCCCTATGCAGACCTTTAACCAGGGAGGCTACGCGCTACCTTAGCCTCGACGAACGGACCTGTCTTCAATTGCGCAGGCAGCCGCCAGTCAGGTATAGCGCCTACGGAGCACCGTGCGACTACCCGCCACACACGCACTCAGCGTCTGCGCCGCCGCTAGACGCGCTCGCTGGCCGTGACGTAACAGCAACGGAGGCTGCACGCGGCAACTTTAATGTGGACGTACTGGGCATCTCGAAAAAACTCGCGTTGCAGAAATTGCTTTAATGCCCTCGTCGCAGTTTCTAAAGGGAGTCCAGTGCGGCAGTCGGGAAAATAGCCGGAAAATTAAAGGAGAGCTGAATGCCGGGGTGGCCGGCGCCGCTCGCTGGAGACGTCTGTCCGTAAATCAGCGCGGCTTATCCGCGATTACAGCACTATGCAATATGCATTAGCAGTAAGTACGGCTAATAACGCATTCATCCATCACGGCGCATGCTGCATTCACTTCGTAAATAAGTGAAACCGGTTTCCGCGACGTGTACTCCATCATCGGCAACGGACACAGAAAGCAAGGTGAGCGCCGGGTACAGAGAGAAAGAAGCCAGCGATTCGCGACTGCTACCTACGCGGCATCAAAACGGTTCCCAGTTATGAGTTGCGAGAATTTGCATGGTCTGCAAAGCGTGCTTCCTGACGTAGTATTAATTAACCCTCACTTGTACACGAACAAAATTGACTGGCTCGCTTTTGCACAGTTCAAGGCGGCAATCTCTCTGCTAGCCATCGAACCGCTACCACAGAGATGGCAATAAAGCCTGTGAGAGCAGAACAAGACTTATTCAAGTCCCCTAACCAAGTTTAATGCATTACTGAGCAGGCAGCGAGAAAGAAGATACTGCGCAACAAGCATCCAGCTAAGTACCTGGGTTCTTTACACGTTAAGGTAACTGTCAGAAGAGTAAACTGACAAAAGAAGACAGTAATTTTTCACGTGTGAATAGAGTGATTTTAACACCGTATAATTAGGAAATGGCTCAATTGGATAGCGACTAGCATAGAAAAGGAAATGCTTGTGCTGAAGCAAACATTGTTACATTGGTCTGAAATTATTCAGAGAATCACTCAACATCCAGGCCAGAAAGGGAACGTGAGAGGGTGACTTTCGTACCTCCAATACCGAGATCATTGTCTTAATGACTTACATGTCGAAGAATCCCTGAATTAAGGGGTGAAAACAATTTCAGAATTGTAAGAAACGTGCAAGGGATGTAGAAACCAAAGGTGCTCAGGCGATGTAATCATTCTGGCCAGAGGCGACTAAGAGTTAGACGTGCCGTTGAATGGAATGGGCTGACTACGTATCACAGGACTGACCACAATGAGAAAGTCATAGAAATTAAAGCTCATACAGAGGTTTGCAGACAGTCGTTCATCCCACGCAATCTCCGCAAATACAAATGGGAAGGGGGGAAATGGTAGTGATACAAGAAGTACCCTTCGCTTCACACCGTAAGATAGCTTGCGTATCATGTATCCATATGTAAATGTTGATTTAAAGTTTAGCGATAAACAAGAGGTATAAAAACTGCGAAACGTATTGGAATCGGAGTAGTGAGGTAGGCATCAAAATAGCGGAAAGAGAGGGTCTCATAAATCAACTCCGCTTTCCATGCAGCAATTAACAGACGATGAAAGAACCAAGCCAAACATTGAGAAATGACAATGGTATGTCTGACCACTGTCCACGCTCACTGTACTCGTCGCCCACAACTGAATAAATTGAAATAACGAAAGAAAGAGCTGAGCTTGTATAAGTATATTTAGCTGTATAGAGAATTTTATTAGATTTCTTGCGGTGAAAACCGCCTCGTAATCCGAGTAGCGAGTCACGAGATACTATTTTAATTCTGCTGGTTAATGTAAATTCACAAGTGCCAGAAGCAAGCAACGTTCGCCATTGTCGCGGATTGGGGTAGTGGTGGCCAAGATAGCATGAGTGGTGGTGGCCGAGATAACGAAAGTCATCGGGACGCAGGTCAGGCCTTGGCGTCTGGAAGATTCGAGGACAGATGGATGGTTACGGACTGTGTCCTAAGCAGAAGTATTGTATAGTTTGCAGCGGCGGACACCCCTTCTTTCCGGATGGGTGGAAGAGTCCGAAGTGGCGTTATAAGTTTGAGGAAAAGAAGGACTTGATAAAATTACGAATTACCCTATATATATATATATATATATATATATATATATATATATATATATATATATATATATATATATAAGATGAACATCAACAAAAGCAAAACGAGGATAATGGAATGTAGTCGAATTAAGTCGGGTGATGTTGAGGGTATTAGATTAGGAAATGAGACACTTAAAGTAGTAAAGGAGTTTTGCTATTTGGGGAGCAAAATAACTGATGATGGTCGAAGTAGAGAGGATATAAAATGTAGACTGGCAATGGCAAGGAAAGCGTTTCTGAAGAAGAGAAATTTGTTAACATCGGCCGGCCGGAATGGCCGTGCGGTTCTAGGCGCTACACTCTGGAACCGCGTGACCGCTACGGTCGCAGGTTCGAATCCTGCCTCGGGCATAGATGTGTGTGATGTCCTTAGGTTAGTTAGGTTTAAGTATTTCTAAGTTATAGGGGACTGATGGCCACAGCAGTTAAGTCCCATAGTGCTCAGAGCCATTTGAACCATTTTGTTAACATCGAGTATAGATTTAAGTGTCAGGAAGTCATTTCTGAAAGTATTTGTATGGACTGTAGCCATGTATGGAAGTGAAACATGGACGGTAAATAGTTTGGACAAGAAGAGAATAGAAGCTTTCGAAATGTGGTGCTACAGAAGAATGCTGAAGATTAGATGGGTAGATCACGTAACTAATGAGGAAGTATTGAATAGGATTGGGGAGAAGAGAAGTTTGTGGCACAACTTGACCAGAAGAAGGGATCGGTTGGTAGGACATGTTCTGAGGCATCAAGGGATCACCAATTTAGTATTGGAGGGCAGCGTGGAGGGTAAAAATCGTAGGGGTAGACCAAGAGATGAATACACTAAGCAGGTTCAGAAGGATGTAGGTTGCAGTAGGTACTGGGAGATGAAGAAGCTTGCACAGGGTAGAGTAGCATGGAGAGCTGCATCAAACCAGTCTCAGGACTGAAGACCACAACAACAACAACAATGGTTATTAGAGAGGTAAATTTCTGGGTGATATCGTTCTGCGGGAGTATGACTTGGAGCTGTCGACGGGAGGCATTCTAATAGCAAAAACATGAGCAGTGCTTAAAGGTGGTGATGTGATGTCATTGCCGCCCCAGTTGAGCTGCAGTGGGGAAGCCGCGCCGTTGTTTGGGAGAACGCTTCTGGAGACTGAGGCGACCAGATGTGTGGGAGGCGGCTCCACAATTATGGCAGAATGCCTTTGTCTTCGTGCATATTACGTAAATAACTTATCTGTATGTCAAGTCGCGTAGAAAGTCACTTTATTTAGTGATTATAACTATTTTTGACTGGTGATATTTCGCAGACTTAGACGTTGTCAGACAGGGAGCAATGCTAACGCCAATCGCGACGCCATTATTAAAACACATGTAGGTAAGTTGGGTGTCTTTACTGTTCGAATGTGTGCTGCCTCAGTGTTGTGAATTTATCGTTGCTGATGACCATTTGGTTGTGACAGGAAGAGGATTCGATTATTTTGGGTTTGTTGAGAAAGTGCCAGCATTTCTTAAACCATGCTGGCAAGGCCCGCTCGGCAGCTACAGGTTTCAGACAGAGTAGAATTGTGGGACATTATCATTTGCGTTCTGGTGCAAGTAACGTTATCTCCCCAGAGTATTATTTTCGTAGCACATTCGTTCTCAGTATTTACAGGACTGTGTGTAGCGTACTGTGAGCTCTCCTCTAGCTAAGTTTGGATGATATACATATGGTGTCTAATGTTTGTTCTTACGGACATCTCCGAAAGAAGACATTATTTTGATCCCAGAGCCACTATGAATCATGACACAAAAGAATTAATGACATTACCTGCCAGTGGGCATTGATTTAAATCAATGGGGAAAGTTGAAAGTTTGTGCTGGAGCTGGGGCATCGGCCTACTAGACAAATGCGCCGACCACTGCACCATCCGAACAAAGTGGTCATCGCAATTGCGTCATACCCAAAGTCTCAACTTATCCACACACTACTGACATCAAATTAAGATCAAGTAAGTCTGAGAGGCGTAGATGATGCGTTAGACTTCGAATACACAAAACCAAAAAGGTAGGTCTGTTATGCACTATATCTAAACATCCCTGTTAGATTACAGTTTCTTGATATAGGCAGTTGGTACGTTTTTCGTTAGAGTTTGGACCATCGCTATTCTCTCTCATAACATACCAAATTGAATAGAATTGGGGAGAAGAGGAGTTTGTGGCACAACTTGACTAGAAGAAGGGATCGGTTGGTAGGACATGTTCTGAGGCATCAAGGGATCACCAATTTAGTACTGGAGGGCAGCATGGAGGGTAGAAATCGTAGAGGGAGACCAAGAGATGAATACACTAAGCAGATTCAGAAGGATGTAGGCTGCAGTAAGTACTGGGGCATCAAACCAGTCTCAGGACTGAAGACCACAACAACAACAACAACATACCAAAGTGTTTTAATTTGTTTGACACGGAAAAGGTAACAAGCCAAATTCACGTAAGATATGAGAGAGAAGGGTGAATAGGGTACAATATTATAAACAAATTCTTATGTCAAGTACTGAGATATAACTGTGGAAGAAGTTGAAAGAACCAGAGGTTTTTCAGAGATTCAAAGGGAACATTAAGCATTAGGAATATGGTGGCAGACGAAAGGGTACCTTTGAGAGATGATATAGTTAAGGCAGGAGATGATAACAGATAAAAATAATAGGCCTAGTAGAAATCCTTGCATAGCACAGGAGATACTGAATTTAACTGATGACAGGAGAAAATATAAAAATGCTGTAAATGAAGCGGGCGAAAGGCGATAGAGACTTTTAAAAAAGTGAGACTGCAAAAAGTGCAAAATAGATAAGTAGAAATCGCTACAAGATAAATGCAAGCATGTATAACTAGCGAAAAGGTAAGTACCGCCTATAGAAAAATTGAAGAGGCCTTTGGACAAAAAAGAAACAGTTTTATGAATGTCAGAGGTCATTACTAAGCAAAGAAGGTGAGAGGTGCAACAGATATATAGAGGGGCTACTCAAGGGAAATTAAGTTGATTGTAGAAAGGAAAGACGAAGCAGGTCAAGATGAGATGGGAGATACTATACTACGACAAGCACTAGACAGAGCACTGAAAGACCTAATTCATAACAAGGCCCCTGGAATAGACGACGTTCTCTCATAATTACTGATACGCCTGGGAGAGCCATCCATGACAAAACTCTTCACCCTGGCGTACAAGATGCATGAGACTTGCGAAATACCACAGACTTCCAGAAAATGTAAAAAGTCAAATTTCAATTTTCACATGTGCGAACTATAAGATTAATAAATTATGTTCGCAGAATGATGACACGAATTATTTACAGACGAATGGAAAGACTGATAGAAACCGACCTCGGGGAAGATCAGTTTGGATTCCGGAGAAATGAAGGAATTTGCGAGGCAATGCTTGCCGTAAGACGTATCTTGGAAGATAGTTCAAAGAAAGGCAAACCCATGTTTACGTAGAGAAAACTTTTTATAATGTTGACTGGATTATATTCTTTAAAATTGTGAAAGTGGGAATGAAATGTTGTATGAAACTTGTACAGAAACCAGGTGGCAATTGTAAGAGTCGAAGGACATGAAAGGGAAGCAGTAGTTGAGAAGGGAGTGAAACAGATTATAGTCTGTCCTCGATGTTATTCAATCTGTACATTGCGTAAGAAGTAAAAGAAAGCACAGAAAAATTTCAAGAAGGGGTTAAGGTTCAGAGAGAAGAAATAAAAACTTTGCCGTTTGTCGATGACATTGCAATTGTGTCAGAGACAGCAAGGGGTTGGAAGAGCAGTTGAACGTACTGGACAGGCCTTGAAAGGAGGAAATAAGATGCAACAAATGCGATTCTTCTAGTCGAACCGGCTATTATGGAATCTTACAGTTATTAGTCCTGGAATGAGGGGAAGTCGATGAGCCTGCTTATAATTTTAAACGAGTTAACAGGTTTAGAAACGCATTTTGTCTGCTAAGCTGAGCGAGCGAGTTCAGATTACCCTCGTGACGTACGCGCCGCGGCCTGTCTTTCTCGTGGGCCTCGCGCTGCTGGCTATATCACTAATGCTCGCTTCCTCGCATAATATGGTCATGCCCGTTTCAGCCTCGCAATGGCCGCATCCCATGCTGTGCTGAGCTGCAAACCGCAGTCCTTATTAATGGTGTTTTCAGATATGTTTATTTCTATATTTCTACATTTTTGTTATTTGTGTTGCTAATTATAATTATCTTCATAATAATAGATTAGATGAACGTTACTGAACCGGGAGTGTGGATGGAAATTGATGACGTTTTGTGCTTTTTTTTTTAAATTTGTAGTTGCTGTTAGGATGTAAGAGAGGGGCTGTATGTCCTAATATACATCTACATCTACAGGATTACTCTGCAATTCACATTTAAGTGCTTGGCAGAGGGTTCATCGAACCACAATCATACTATCTCTCTACCATTCCACTCCCGAACAGCGCGCGGGAAAAACGAACACCAAAACCTTTCTGTTCGAGCACTGATTTCTCTTAGTTTATTTTGATGATCATTCCGACCTATGTAGGTTGGGCTCAACAAAATATTTTCGCATTCGGAAGAGAAAGTTGGTGACTGATATTTCGTAAATAGATCTCGCCGCGACGAAAAACGTCTTTGCTTTAATGACTTCCATCCCAACTCGCGTATCATATCTGCCACACTCTCTCCCCTATTACGTGATAATACAAAACGAGCTGCCCTTTTTTTCCCCTTTCGATGTCCTCCGTCAATCCCACCTGGTAAGGATCCCACACCGCGCAGCAATATTCTAACAGAGGACGAACGAGTGTAGTGTAATCTGTCTCTTCAGTGGACTTGTTGCATCTTCTAAGTGTCCTGTCAATGAAACGCAACCTTTGGCTCGCCTTCCCCACAATATTATCTATGTGGTCTTTCCAACTGAAGTTGTTCGTAATTTTAACACCCAGGTACTTAGTTGAATTGACAGCCTTGAGAATTGTGCTATTTATCGAGTAATCGAATTCCAACGGATTTCTTTTGGAACTCATGTGGATCACCTCATACTTTTCGTTATTTAGCGTCAACTGCCACCTGCCACACCATACAGCAATCTTTTCTAAATCGCTTTGCAACTGATACTGGTCTTCGGATGACCTTACTAGACGGTAAATTACAGCATCACCTGCGAACAACCTAAGAGAACTGCTCAGATTGTCACCCAGGTCATTTATATAGATCAGGAACAGCAGAGGTCCCAGGACGCTTCCCTGGGAAACACCTGATATCACTTCAGTTTTACTCGATGATTTGCCGTCTATTACTACGAACTGCGACCTTCCTTCCAGGAAATCACGAATTCAGTCGCACAACTGAGACGATACTCCATAGGCCCGCAGCTTGATTAGAAGTCGCTTGTGAGGAACGGTGTCAAAAGCTTTCCGGAAATCTAGAAATACGGAATCAACTTGAGATCCCCTGTCGATAGCGGGCATTACTTCGTGCGAATAAAGAGCAAGCTGCGTTGCACAAGAACGATTTTTTCTGAAACCATGCTGATTACGCAGCAATAGATCGTTCCCTTCGAGGTGATTCATAATGTTTGAATACAATATATGCTGCAAAACCCTACTGCAAACCGACGTCAATGATATAGGTCTGTAGTTCGATGGATTACTCCTACTACCTTTCTTAAACACTGGTGCGACCTGCGCAAATTTCCAATCTATAGGTACAGATGTATCGGTGAGCGAGCGGTTGTATATGATTGCTAAGTAGGGAGCTATTGTATCAGCGTAATCTGAAGGGAACCTAATCGGTATACAATCTGGACCTGAAGATTGCTCGTATCAAGCGATGTGAGTTGCTTCGCAACCCCTAAGAAACTCACGCTAGCAGCTGTTCGTGTTTCAAATTCTGGAATATTCCATTCGTCTTCCCTGGTGAAGGAATTTCGGAAAATTGCGTTCAATAACTCCGCTTTAGCGGCACAGTCGTCGGTAACAGTACCATCGGCACTGCGCAGGGAAGGTATTGACTGCGTCTTGCCGCTTGTGTACTTTACATACGACCAGAATTTCTTCGGATTTTCTACCAAATTTCGAGACAATGTTTCGTTGTGGAACCTATTAAAGGCATCTCGCATTGAAGTCTGTGCCAAATTTCACGCGTCTGCAAATTTTAGCCAATCTTCGGGATTTCCCGTTCTTCTGAACTTCGCATGCTTTTTCCGTTGCCTCTGCAACAGCGTTCGGACCTGTTTTGTGTACCATGGGCTATCAGTTCCATCTCTTACCAATTTATGAGGTATGAATCTCTCAGTTGCTGTTGCTACTATATCTTTGAATTTGAGCCACATCTCGTCTACACTTGCATAGTCAGTTCGGAAGAAATGGAGATTGTCTCTTAGGAAGGCTTCTAGTGACACTTTATCCGCTTTTTTAAATAAAATTATTTTGTGTTTGTTTCTGGTGGATTTGGAAGAAACGGTATTGAGCCTAGCTATAACGACCTTGTGATCACTAATCCCTGTATCAGTCATGATGCTCTCTATTAGCTCTGGATTGTTTGTGGCTAAGAGGTCAAATGTGTTTTCGCAACCATTTACGATTCGCGTGGGTTCGTGGACTAACTGCTCGAAATAATTTTCGGAGAAAGCATTTAGGACAATCTCGGAAGGTGTTTTCTGCCTACCACCGGTTTTGAACAAGTATTTTAGCCGACATATCGAGGGAAGGTTGAAGTCCCCACCAACTATAACCGTATGAGTGGGGTATTTATTTGTTACGAGACTCAAATTTTCTCTGAACTGTTCAGCAACTATATCATCGTAGTCTGGGGGTCGGTAGAAGGAGCCAATTATTAACTTAGTTCGGCTGTTAAGTAAAACCTCCACCCATACCAATTCGCACGGAGTGTCTATTTCGACTTCACTACAAGATAAACCACTACTGACAGACACAAACACTCCACCACCAATTCTGCCTAATCTATCTTTCCTGAAAACCGTCTGAGACTTCGTAAAAATTTCTGCAGAACTTATTTTAGGCTTTAGCTAGCTTTCTGTACCAATAACGATTTCAGCTTCTGTGCTTTCTGTTATCGCTTGAAGCTCAGGCACTTTCCCAGCACAACTACAAGAATTTACAACTACAATTCCGACCGTTCCTTGATCCAAGCACGTCCTGTATTTGCAATGCACACTTTGAGATTGCAGTCCACCCCGTACTTTCCCGAGGCCTTCTAACCTAAAAAACCGCCCAGTCCACGCCACACAGCCTCCGCTACCCGTGTAGCCGCCAGCTGAGTGTAGTGAACTCCTGAGCCATTCAGTGGAACCCGAAACCCCACCACCCTATGGCGCAAGTCAAGGAATCTGCAGCCAACACGGTCGCAAAACCGTCTGAGCCTCTGATTCAGACCCTCCACCCGGCTCTGCACCAAAGGTCCGTAGTCGGTTCTGTGAACTATGCTGCAGACGGTGAGCTCTGCCTTCATCTCGTAAGCAAGACCGGCAGCCTTCACCAAATCAGACAGCCGCTGGAATCCAGAGAGAATTTCCTCAGATCCAAAGCGACACACGTCATTAGTGCCGACATGTGCCACCACCTGCAGCTGGCTGCACCCTGTGCTCTTCATGGCATCCGGAAGGACCCTTTCCACAATAGGAATGACTCCACACGGAGTGCACACTGGATTTCTTCCCCTCCTTAGCCGCCAAGCATGTCCAGTGCTTTTTTTTTTTTTTTTTTTTTAATTTGTAGTTGCTGTTAGGATGTAAGAGAGGGTCTGTAGGTCCTAATCTGGCGAGGCAAAATTTAAAAAAAAGTAAATAAAATAACGTTTGCTCCTTCGCGTTAGCGCCGTCACCCCATGCAGGCCCTTGAGCGGCCGCCCCGAGCAGTGCGTGGTGCGGCGCGAGCGACAGCGCCGGATCAGGGAGTCAGCGCGGCCGTTGGCCGGCGCGTCCGTTTGTTTTGCGCGCGGCGCAAATTGGCTGGCAGCCCGTATTTCACGGCGCCGGGCCGTCCGGCCGCGGGCGAAGACGGCACCGAGGCTGCCCGGCGCCGCGTCGCTCGCGCCAGCACTTTATGGCGCCAGCAAATAAGGCCCTGCCCCGCGCGGGACGTAAATTACGCCTGTTAGCTATAGGCGCGCGCCCGTCCCGAATGCGATAATTTTCTGCGCCTCCGCCACGTTATTAGGCTTTGTTCTCGTGACTCGGAGCTGTGAGGTTCCAGAGGGCGCCTCGCCACTCGTCGACTTCGTCGCCTTCTATTTAGCGCCGTTCCAAAGATAGTTCCCATTCGCTTCTCGTGTTAGTAACGCTACAAATGCGGCTTTCGGAGAGTGGGACGAAACACTAACAGCGCAACGGATCCGTGACGAAGGCTCAAATGGTTCAAATGGCTCTGAGCACTACGGGACTTAACTTCTGAGGTCATCAGTCCCCTAGAACGTAGAACTACCTAAGCCTAACTAACCTAAGGACATCACACACATCCATGCCCGAGGCAGGATTCGAACCTGCGACCGTGGCGGTCACGCGGTTCCAGACTGAAGTGCCTAGAACCACTCGGCCACTTCGGCCGGCCGTGACGAAGGAGGACTCTCTACAGTTACAGACTCTAATACGTCCTACAACCTCAACAATTTCATGTCCACGTAATACGTTAAAATACAGCTAATACGCTTTAGCAAACGTGCACACACATTAGATAAACGAATCGTAAAACATAAAAAAACATGCCAGTAGTTAATGAACAAAGAAAGAGCATATGGACTATCAGACCAATTGTGTGATTGGATTGAAGAGTTCCTAGATAACAGAACGCAGCATGTCATTCTCAATGGAGAGAAGTCTTCCGAAGTAAGACTGATTTCGGGTGTGCCGCAGGGGAGTGTCGTAGGACCGTTGCTATTCACAATATACATAAATGACCTTGTGGATAACATCGGAAGTTCACTGAGGCTTTTTGCCGATGGTGCTGTGGTATATCGAGAGGTTTTAACAATGGAAAATTGTACTGAAATGCAGGAGGATCTGCAGCGAATTGACGCATGGTGCAGGGAATGGCAATTGAATCTCAATGTAGGCAAGTGTGATGTGCTGCGAATACATAGAACGAAAGATCGTTTATCATTTAGCTACAATATAGCAGGTCAGCAACTGGAAGCAGTTAATTCCATAAATTATCTGGGAGTACGCATTAGGAGTGATTTAAAATGGAATGATCGTATAAAGTTGATAGACGGTAAAGCAGATGCCAGTCTGAGATTCATTGGAAGAATCCTAAGGAAATGCAATCCGAAAACAAAGGAAGTAGGTTACAGTACGCTTGTTCGCCCACTGCTTGAATACTGCTCAGCAGTGTGGGATCCGTACCAGATAGGGTTGATAGAAGAGATAGAGAAGATCCAACGGAGAGCAGCGCGCTTCGTTACAGGATTATTTAGTAATCGCGAAAGCGTTTCGGAGATTATAGATAAACTCCAGTGGAAGACTCTGCAGGAGACGCGCTCAGTAGCTCGGTACGGGCTTTTGTTGAAGTTTCGAAAACATACCTTCACCGAAGAGTCAAGCAGTATATCTCGCGAAGAGACCATGAGGGTAAAATCAGAGAGATTAGAGCCCACACAGAGGCATACCGACAATCCTTCTTTCCACGAACAATACGAGACTGGAATAGAAGGGAGAACCGATAGAGGTACTCAAGGTACCCTCCGCCACACATCGTCAGGTGGCTTGCGGAGTATGGATGTAGATGTAGCTGTACTTCTGGTCCTATACAGGGTGGTCAGAAAATGTGTGAAATGCTTGTAGGGATGTTGCAGGGCAGGTTGTACTGAGATATCAATGTTATAAAAAAAAATCGATATGTTGCGCCGTTTCCGAGTTATTTAGCATTGAAGTTAGCCAATCAGATCGTCGCGCGCGTAAATTCAAGTTTCAGCTAACGTGACAAAGCATTCGTTGGGCAACACCGCCCCTGCCAGGCCGCATGAATGTGAGCGCGCGATGCCCCGATTGGCTAAATTCTATGCTAAATAACTCGGAAACGAGGCAACGCATCGAATTTCTTTCTTAACATTTATGTCTCAGTACAACCAGCCCTGCAACATCCCTACAAGCATTTCACACATTTTCTGACCACCCTGTATACAAACAAATAAATGCGGTAAATGTTCCTGTCCACAAGTACATTAAAGTTGATAAACGCAATAAAAGTGACCCAAGATTTATTGCTAACCGTGTGAACACATGGACACAGACTATAATCGAACCATAGGCAAAGCTGGGTCGCGTACATAATCACTGAAAATGCGATATAAATATACACAGTGATTCAGCTGCCCCTACCAATGCTGTTTTATGCAACCCGCAGTGTTATACCTAGCCTTCAAAACCCACGAGAGAGATTTTCATATTCTGTCGGTGGCTACGTGCAAACTATTAGTCCTACAGAAAAAAAACGAACGGGAACTTTTTGTGGGTAATTTAATGTATTTAAATTTTCTACTGGGTTACATTTTCTCTAGATGCCATGGTTTTTCGGGTTATTTAAGAAGTGACTTTCAAACGAATCCCCCCTGTGAATAACCAGCACTTCTGCAATGACCGAGCAACGCTACTCCACGGCGGTAGCACTCAGCGCGGGTCAGTGCTGTACTGTCGCTAGTGGAGTACTGATTATTCTTCGTTTTCTAATGTCTCTGTTAAAACATATCTATAAAACAAATATCGCCGCGCGGGATTAGCCGAGCGGTCTGAGGCGCTACAGTCATGGCCTGTGCGGCTGGTCCCGGCGGAGGTTCGAGTCCTCCCTCAGGCATGGGTGTGTGTGTTTGTATTTAGGATAATTTAGGTTAAGTAGTGTGTAAGCTTAGGGACTGATGACTTTAGCAGTTAAGTCCCATAAGATTTCACACGCATTTGAACATTTTTCGAAAAAATATCGTGCTAGACTAATGTGGAATCGCTCTGTTGAATGTGCACGTAAGACTTTGCTTTAAAAATCAGCAAACAGACGCTTTCCGTCGACACTGTGCGTCTCATAAAAGATGTGATAAGTGGAAATTGTTTGGAGTGATTCCAAGTGCACATTGCAAAACTGAAATTTCAGATTATGTCCCGAAACACCAGAGGAAAAGCCTTAGTCGATTCTTAGGAGAGATACCAGTAGATTCTCTATTCTACTGTACATTATTGTTAAAAATTCTAGACTCTTAGCTTTATAGTCAGTTTCTTTCTTAATAACGACGGTACTACCCTTATAAGTAGGCTGTTTACGTTTTTATGTTGGTAACGCCACGTAGCGCTGTGTATGAAAATCACTGACTGTGCTGTGTGCAGTCTGTGGCTGGTTTGCATTGTTGGAATTTTTGCTATTGTAGTGTTGGGCAGTTGGATGTGAACAGCGCGTAGCGTTGTGCAGTTGGAGGCGAGCCGCCAGCAATGGTGGATGTGGGGAGAGAGATGGCGGAATTGTGAAAGCGGACGATCTGGACGTGTGTCCATGAGAAAGAGTAAATTTGTAATACTGTACATTATGAACTGATATATATATGATGACTTTTGAATATTATTATGGTAAATACATTGTTTGTTCTCTATCAAAATCTTTGATTTGCTAACTATGCCTATCAGTAGTTAGTGCCTTCAGTAGTTACAATCTTTTATTTAGCTGGCAGTACTGGCGCTCGCTGTTTTGCAGTAGTTCGAGTAACGAATATTTTTGTGAGGTAAGTGATTCATGAAAGGTATAGGTTATTATTAGTCAGGGCCATTCTTTTGCAGGGATTGTTGAAAGTCAGATTGCACTGCGCTAAAATATATTGTGTGTCAGTTTAATGTTGATCAGAATAAGTAAAGAGAGAAATGTCTGAGTACGTTCAGTTCTGCTCAGCTGTTTGAAAATCAAATAACGTAAGAGCTTTATCAGCACAGTAATTCATTAATTTTTCTAAGGGGATGTTTCACCCTTATCTGCTCTGGCTTGATTAGTTTTCAGGTTATTATACATTCAACAGCACTAACAACAAACTGAAAACTAATCAGGCTACCAGTACCAGAGCAGATAAGTGTATTACTGACGTTATTATGAAACAAACCGACTATGAAGTTAACATTCTAGAATTTTTTAACAATAACGCGAAGTAGAATGAACTATATATTCAATCAAACTCTCTTTTAAAAATTGTTACCTGACTGCGGCTGCAAACCATGGTAAAAATAATTATGAGGCCTGGTACACTGGATCGGGCCATTCTTTCTTGATGGTGCAATTCCACAAGTAATAAATTATACAGTACACCATCACCGAAGATGCTGTATGATAAACAGATATGTACAGGGTGTTTCAAAAATGACCGGTATATTTGAAACGGCAATAAAAACTAAACGAGCAGCGATAGAAATACACCGTTTGTTGCAATATGCTTGGGACAACAGTACATTTTCAGGCGGACAAACTTTCGAAATTACAGTAGTTACAATTTTCAACAACAGATGGCGGTGCAAGTGATGTGAAAGATATAGAAGATAACGCAGTCTGTGGGTGCGCCATTCTGTACGTCGTCTTTCTGCTGTAAGCGTGTGCTGTTCACAACGTGCAAGTGTGCTGTGGACAACATGGTTTATTCCCTAGAACAGAGGATTTTTCTGGTGTTGGAATTCCACCGCCTAGAACACAGTGTTGTTGCAACAAGACGAAGTTTTCAACGGAGGTTTAATGTAACCAAAGGACCGAAAAGCGATACAATAAAGGATCTGTTTGAAAAATTTCAACGGACTGGGAATGTGACGGATGAACGTGCTGGAAAGGTAGGGCGACCGCAGAGGGCAACGCGCAGCTAGTGCAGCAGGTGATCCAACAGCGACCTCGGGTTTCCGTTCGCCGTGTTGCAGCTGCGGTCCAAATGACGCCAACGTCCACGTATCGTCTCATGCGCCAGAGTTTACACCTCTATCCATACAAAATTCAAACGCGGCAACCCCTCAGCGCCGCTACCATTGCTGCACGAGAGACATTCGCTAACGATATAGTGCACAGGATTGATGACGGCGATATGCGTGTGGGCAGCATTTGGTTTACTGACGAAGCTTATTTTTACCTGGACGGCTTCGTCAATAAACAGAACTGGCGCATATGGGGAACCGAAAAGCCCCATGTTGCAGTCCCATCGTCCCTGCATCCTCAAAAAGTACTGGTCTGGGCCGCCATTTCTTCCAAAGGAATCATTGGCCCATTTTTCAGATCCGAAACGATTACTGCATCACGCTATCTGGACATTCTTCGTGAATTTGTGGCGGTACAAACTGCCTTAGACGACACTGCGAACACCTCGTGGTTTATGCAAGATGGTGCCCGGCCACATCGCACGGCCGACGTCTTTAATTTCCTGAATGAATATTTCGATGATCGTGTGATTGCTTTGGGCTATCCGAAACATACAGGAGGCGGCGTGGATTGGCCTCCCTATTCGCCAGACATGAACCCCTGTGACTTCTTTCTGTGGGGACACTTGAAAGACCAGGTGTACCGCCAGAATCCAGAAACAATTGAACAGCTGAAGCAGTACATCTCATCTGCATGTGAAGGCATTCCGCCAGACACGTTGTCAAAGGTTTCGGGTAATTTCATTCAGAGACTACGCCATATTATTGCTACGCATGGTGGATATGTGGAAAATATCGTACTATAGAGTTTCCCAGACCGCAGCGCCATCTGTTGTTGAAAATTGTTGTAACTACTGTAATTTCGAAAGTTTGTCTGCCTGAAAATGTACTGTTGTCCCAAGCATATTGCAACAAACGGTGTATTTCTATCGCTGCTCGTTTAGTTTTTATTACCGTTTCAAATATACCGGTCATTTTTGAAACACCCTGTACATACGTCTAGTGACAATAACAAAAATATGAGCGATTAAGTTTGTGTGGTTTCCTTACTGTGATGGCAACGACATTTAATTTCATACAAACATGTGCTATGATGCGCTGGGACTCGGCGGATACAATGATGCGCTCCCGCTATGCCACGCCTTCGGCGGCTCCGACTGCGAGCGCCCCCTGCTGCCGCGATATAGGATGCCAGCGTCAGCTACACAGCCCCTGCATCAGTCAGAGTCTTCGAAGTCTTCAGTCTTACCAGGAAAGTACTTGGGCTCGAACAAACACAAATACACCAAAATCGTGTGAGAAATAATGTAAAGGTCTCTTATTGCACTAGTGATACTCCCGCATCTGCAAAACTCTGCAGTCGTCCGTTAGAGGCCTCTGCGTATGCCATGCCGCATTGCACACTGACCTGCCGGTACGCCAGTCGGGACCAGTAGCGACGGTGCAGTGTGCCTCTGAAGCTGCGTTTTGTGACATTATTTGTGTATTGAAGCGTCAGACGGCTCGGCGATTGGTAATCAATCCTGCTAATGTATTGCGATTGGTTGAGATGAAGTTACGAAGAACCCTTCTTCGTGAAGATGGTATTGGTGTAGAAGACGAATCATTCGCATGTTTTCTGGTATCTATTATAGTGCAGAAATATGAGCATGTTACAAACAGATACTGTTGTAACACTAACACATACTGGTGATGATAGGGATGATAATGACGAACAACTCATTGCAAACGGTAGTGCTACGGCAAGTGCGGGAAGAGGCGATGGAAGCAGTGACAGCGAATACCAACCGTCTTCCAAGAAGAAGGTTTAAGTTGCAAGTATCATCAAGGCGTTTGATGACAACACACTGGAGAACATGTACAATGATTATTACGTTTGAGGTTTCGACACATACGACAAGCTTCTGAAATGATACCCTAAACTGAAGTCTAAAAGCAATATTAAAAACATACTGGATTACGTGCCAAAGAAAAGAGAAGCAAATACAGTTTTCAAAGGAATACGCACACTGCTGTTCAAGACCATCAAGGAGCGTGTAATGGCGAAATTGGATGAAGCACGAGAATGCGGTTCCGCCGTTCATTATTGGTATTTACAACATTGGGCATTGGACGTAGCCAGAAATCTCGGGTGTACAAACTTTACAGCTTCACTAGGATTTATTACTAATTTGAAAAAGGAGGTTAGGATAACATCACGCCGTATCACTATGCTCCAAGCACGAAAAGATAAGGATGACGAAGAAGAGCTGATGGAAAGAGCTCAAACGTTTGTTGCTGACGTAAATGAGCATATCACGAGAGAAAACATCGATATTAGTTCTGTATGGAACTGTGATCAGAGTCAGTTCAACTATGAACTTTCATGTGACAGAACACTATCCATGAAAGGGATGTGTGGCGATGTTTGCAATCAGTTAACTGTGCAACACATAGTTACACGATCGATGTTGCTATATCAATGGACGGACGATTGGCAGACAAACTCTATATTTGCTTCCAAGAATTCAGTGGAAAGTTTGGACCCCGCGTATCAAGGGAAATAAAAACGTGGTGCCCTCCAAATGTCGTCGCCGATGCAAGTGTGAGTGGGAAGATGACGAAACAACATCTGAAGACATTTTTTCTGTCAGTTTTGAATCCACATTTGTCGAGAAAGTCATTAGTACTTTGTGACTCCTGGTCTGGACATAAGGATGAACGAGTACTACTGGAAGCATCTGGCGGAAAACATGTAGGTTTAAAAATCATTCAGCCTAAAACTACAAAATATGCACAACCTCTGGATGTGTATTTCTTCAGGCAATATAAAATATATGCCACGATAATAACACACTTCATTAAACTACGTTCCAGTAATATGCAGCCGAAATTGCACGACAGATTTTTTATCATGAATATGCATTCTGTCATTTACAATCAGTTATCTGCGGGAGTATACAGACCAATGCTTCGTTACGCGTGGCAGAACGCTGGCTACGATATTGGTGAACCAGTGAACAACTTCAAAAGTGTCACTAACGTGGCGTTCAACACTGATATTATAGAATGTGCAAATACGATATGCGATCAACTTGCATTTCTTCACTGTGCGCTTTGCAGTCATTCGTATTGCTCGGAGCATTTTATTGACATTACGCATTTACATTTGTAGTTAAGATTGCTGCATTGAGTATGGCGTCTACAATTACATCTATAGTGATATCTAGAGCATGACTGCAGAGTTTTGCAGAAAAACGACACCCACCAGCACATTCAGAGGTACATAATGGTCCCGTAAGCAAACGTTCATACAGATCTGTTTGTTCGAGCCCAAGTACTTTCCTGGTTCTACATCTACATCTATATTTATACTCCGCAAGCCACCCAACGGTGTGTGGCGGAGGGCACTTTACGTGCCACTGTCATTACCTCCCTTTCCTGTTCCAGTCGTGTATGGTTCGCGGGAAGAACGACTAAGCCTCCGTGCGCGCTCGAATCTCTCTAATTTTACATTCGTGATCTCATCGGGAGGTATAAGTAGGGGGAAGCAATATATTCGATACCTCATCCAGAAACGCACCCTCTCGAAACCTGGCGAGCAAGCTACACCGCGATGCAGAGCGCCTCTCTTGCAGAGTCTGCCACTTGAGTTTGTTAAAACATCTCCGTAACGCTATCACGGTTACCAAATAACCCTGTGACGAAACGCGCCGCTCTTCTTTGGATCTTCTCTATCTGCTCCGTCAACCCGATCTGGTACGGATCCCACACTGATGAGCAATATTCAAGTACAGGTCGAACGAGTGTTTTGTAAGCCACCTCCTTTGTTGATGGACTACATTTTCTAAGGACTCTCCCAATGAATCTCAACCTGGTACCCGCCTTACCAACAATTAATTTTATATGATCATTCCACTTCAAATCGTTCCGCACGCATACTACCAGGTATTTTACAGAAGTAACTGCTACTAGTGTTTGTTCCGCTATCATATAATCATACGATAAAGGATCCTTCTTTTTATGTATTCGCAGTACATTACATTTGTCTATGTTAAGGGTCAGTTGCCACTCCCTGCACCAAGTGCCTATCCGCTGCAGATCTTCCTGCATTTCGCTACAATTTTCTAATGCTGCAACTTCTCTGTATACTACAGCATCATCCGCGAAAAGCCGCATGTAACTTCCGACACTATCTACTAGGTTAGTCAGCCTTCGACAGTTCGCTCGTGCATTACTAGCGGAAGCCCCACACTGCACGACGCTCTTTAGTTTAACAGCTGGACTTTATTGCTGTTCGTTCTTTCGTAAAGTGTCTTCGCAAAGCCTGGAGAAAGCTGTAAGTTAAATAAAACTTCTGTTTACTGTATTTACGTGTTCACTAATCATTTCTGCTCAAGTGCAGCTTCCCTACGGCACCTCTCCTTACCGTTATGCACGAATAACACAACACACAGCAGATCGGCAAAGGTGTGTCTTCGTCCGAGACTATCGATCAGCCCACTTGGGATTAAGAGGGGTCAGAAAGCGAGTCCCGCAGCAACGCGAGCAGGCGCTAATCGGCTTTTAATTGACTCCCCTGCGCCGGCCGAGGCACGCGTGTCCCCGCGCGGGGGAAGGCGTTTAGCGCTATCGTGGCCGGCTATCGGCTCCGTACCGACGCCGACAGCCGAGGGGAGCGCCGACCGCACAGTAATTGGAGCGGAAGCGTGAAATTCCCATTACACGCGCCTCCGCCGGCTCGCCGGGTCGGCAGCGGGGCTGCGAACCCCTGACTCGAATTAAATTAAGCGGAACTTCCCACTTATAACAGGCTAAGCAAAGACGCGTACGTTAATTACGAGCACTACGGGAAATCTACGCAGAGATTGGGTTCAAATGCGGTGAAGGTAAATCAGTATGGGGTTGATAGATATTAAATCATCACGTAAAGTACAAAAACGCGCACAACAGCCGATCCTTGCACCATTTTCTTTATAAATGTTCCATATACTTAATCTTTTGTTGGCCGCCTGGGTGGCCGAGCGGTTCTAGGCGCTACAGTCCGGAACCGCGCGACCGCTACAGTCGCAGATTCGAATCCTGCCTCGGGCATGGACGTGTGTGATGTCCTTAGGTTAGTTAGGTTTAAGTAGTTCTAAGTTCTAGGGGACTGATGACCTCAGCAGTTAACTCCCATAGTGCTCAGAGCCATTTGAACCATTTGAATCTTTTGTTCAAGAACTATTTTTTTTCACTCGAAGGTTTCTCATTCGACTACTACCTCGGCTGTGGGTGTATGTTTACAATGAGCCATCAGCGTTTGTGTTCTGTGTAGATATAGGGTACAAAATGAAAAATAAGGAAATCAATACTACAACTAGAGAGGTAAACTACCGCAGGCTCGCGTAGACTATCTTAGGTAAGCGTAAACTACTGTACTTTTCCTAGTAGCTTTGGTCAGTTGAGATCCAAACTGCGTTACCTGTACGTTAGGTGTGTTGCATATCTATCGGGCGTTACCTCATTTCGATCATTTTGTTTGTTTATGCCATCAGTGTCTCGCTAAGTTCCCTTAGAAACTGGAAGCAGTGAAGCTCCTAGAAAGTGAGTGAAGATGTATAACGGGCCGCAGAACCTACGGAACATTTTTGTACTACATAGTCATTGTTCTGTCAGCGCTTAAAAATAAAGAACATCTATAACAAAATTAAAATTGTCAATGATTAATTCTGGTTTTATTCGAAAATTGTTGATTTGTGTTGTGAAACAATAGGATGATGTAGTAAAAATAAAAAAAATGGAGATTTATGCTAATGTGTTAGAAAACGCAATTTCCTAAAAAATACCGAAATTTAAAAAACGCAAAAGAAAAACATATCAAACATCGCTTCAATACTTCGTCGAATTTACGTAAACATGTTTCTGTTACTCATAAAGCAGGCTCGTGTGGCCGAGCGGTTCTAGGCGCTTCAGTCTGGAAACACGCGACCGCTACGGTCGCAGGTTCGAATTCTGCCTCGAGCGTGGATCTGTGTGATGTCCTTAGGTTAGTTAGGTTTAAGTAGTTCAAAGTTCTAGGGGACTAATGACCTCAGATGTTACGTCCCATAGTGCTCAGAGCCATTTGAACCGAAACACTGGTCTTTGATCATTATGAAGAACATTCTATTGAGTAAGAAATAACGACACTAATTATATAGACCTTTTTTGTTTCTGTGCATGTAAACTGTACTTGCATCAAAAGCAGTTGCTTATGTGACATAAAAGCGCAGAAGCTACGTGGTCTACTGATCTTCATTACTTATAAAAAGCAAGTTTATTTTGTAAGGATATAAAATACACAGTGGACTAACGCTGTAAAGTTCTAATTACTTCCAAAACAAACCATCAAACAAAAACCAAAGACAAGTTGTCGAGTCCCAGCTTCTCTCACACACATTCATTTATGTCTCTTACCCTACCAATACTACTGGTAGACCTACCGTTTACTACGTCATTTACCAGTATATATTCAGCATGGAAACGCGCGACCGCTACGGTCGCAAGTTCGAATCCTGCCTCGGGCATGGATGTCTGTGCTGTCCTTAGGTTAGTTAGGTTTAAATGGTTCTACGTTGTAGGGGACTGATGACTTAAGGTGTTGAGTCCCATAGCGCTCAGAGCCATTTGAACCATTTTTTGAACCAACCGTTTACTACGTCATTTACCAGTATATACCTGTACCAAAACTACCGAAACGTAGTTTTGGTAGAGCGCAAGTCTACAAAGAACCAAAAATCATATGTCCAACCGAGGTCACTAAGGCACGCCTACTATTTTATTATATTTAATGTTATCGTATCGCTTAATCCACACAGACTACATGTAATCTTACTTCCCGAGATTTTCGATTTCCTTGGTGGCTTTCGCAATGTCGGTTAGCAGTGGATTAATTTTCTTGAGAAGGGCTGGTGTCTGCATATCTTGGAGCCAGGTTGTACAATCCAAAAATGTTCCAATAGATCGGCCATTTCCAGGGCAGCCGTAAACAGTTTTGGCGAAATCAGGTCGCTCTGTTTTACGCCTCTTCCGATGAAATATTATTCGGTGAGCTTCCCAGTGGTGACGAATGCTGCGCTGTTACGGTCTTTGTGGCTAATGCGTGGTTAAGTGTGGTGCTGTTGAAAGACGCGCTGACAAACTATCGCGGCAGAATCTGGCAGTCGCATAAATTCAACAGCTGTTGGAAGAAGCCGGTGGTATGCTACCTGCGTCGCGAAACAGTGTATCGTAATGACTGCGTAGGATTTCGCCACACATTTTACCCGGCGCTGTGCTAAGTGTCGCGCCGGCTTTTGCGGAGAAATGCAGCCGGCGCTGGATCGTGCTGTGTCGTCTCTTGTCGGGGAGCGTAAACGTGAGGGTAACGAAGCGGAGCGAAGCACAAAAGGAGGACGCGAGCGGCGGGCGAGCGACGTCCGCTGCGCCAGTTTAAGAGGCTGCCGGACAGGCGTGAAACCGCCGGCCGCGAAGCGACAGCAATGCGCGACAGGCCGAAATGCGCACTCTGTCCACAAAGCGGACAGCGCGACAGCGCCGTAGCGTCGCCGTTAAGGAGAGGCACAGAAAACAACAGCCAGGCCAACGCACTACGTTTTCAATGAAATTTGACGTAAGCAAGCAGAGACTCTACGAAGTGAAGATACAGGGTGACAGTTATTGAACTGTATGAAAAATAAACGTAAATTAGTTACAAACGTGTATGGATATAAAGATCTCAGATGGAAACCCAGTTCTAAGAAAAAAGGGAAAGCAGAAAGGTGGAAGGAGTATATAGAGGGTCTATACAAGGGCGAGGTACTTGAAGGCAATATTATGGAAATGGAAGAGGATGTAGATGAAGATGAAATGGGAGATTTGATACTGCATGAAGAGTTTGACAGGACACTGAAAGATCTAAGTCGAAACAAGGCCCCGAGAGTATACAATATTCCAATAGAATTACTGATAGTCTTGGGAGAGGCAACCCTGACAAAACTCTACCATCTGGTGAGCAAGATGTATGAGACAGGCGAAATACCCTCAGACTTCGAGAGAGAATGTAATAATTCCAAAGAAAGCAGGTGTTGACAGATGTGAAAATTACGGAACTATCAGTTTAATAAGTCACAGCTGCAAAATACTAACGCGAATTCTTTACAGACGAATGAAAAAACTGGTGGAAGCCGACCTCAGGGAAGATCATATTCCGTAGAAAAATTGGAACACGTGAGGCAATACTGACCCTACGACTTATCTTAGGTGCTAGATTAAGAAAAGACAAACCTACGTTGTTAGCATTTGTAGGCCTAGAGAGAGCTTTTGACAATGTGGACTGGAATACTCTCTTTCAAATTCTGAAGGGGGCAGGGGTAAAATACAGGGAGCGAAAGGCTATTTACAATTTGTACAGAAACCAGAAGGCAGTTATAAGAGTCGAGGGACATGAAAGGGAAGCAATGGTTGGGAATGGAGTGAGACAGGGTTGTAGCCTCTCTTCAATGTTATTCAATCTGTATATTCAGCAAGCAGTAAAGGAAACAAAAGAAAAATTCAGAGTAGGTATTAAAATCCATGGAGAAGAAATAAAAACTTTGAGGATCGCCGATGACATTGTAATTCTGTCAGAGACAGCAAAGGACTTGGAAACGAAGTTGAACAGAGGAAGTTGAAACGAGAATATAAGATGAACATCAACAAAAGCAAAACGAGGATAATGGAATGTAGTCGAATGAAGTCGGGTGATGCTGAGGGAATTAGATTAAGAAATGAGACACTTAAAGTAGTAAAGGAGTTTTGCTATTTGGGGAGCAAAGTAACTGATGATGATCGAAGTAGAGAGGATATAAAATGTAGACTGGCAATGGCAAGGAAAGCATTTCTGAAGAAGAAAAATTTGTTAACATAGAGTATAGATTTAAACGTCAGGAAGTCGTTTCCGAAAGTATTTATATGGAGTGTAGCCATGTATGGAAGTGAAACATGGACGATAAATAGTTTGAACAAGAAGAGAATAGAAGCTTTCGAAATGTCGTGCTACAGAAGAATGCTGAAGATTAGATGGGTAGATCACATAACTAATGAGGAAGTATTGAATAGGATTGGGGAGAAGAGAAGTTTGTGGCACAACTTGACTAGAAGAAGGGATCGGTTGGTAGGACATGTTCTGAGGCATCGAGGGATCACCAATTTAGTATTGGAGGGCAGCGTTGAGGGTAAAAATCGTAGGGGGAGACCAAGAGATGAATATACTAAGCAGATTCAGAAGGATGTAGGCTGCAGTATGTACTGGGAGATGAAGCAGCTGGCACAGGATAGAGTAGCGTGGAGAGCTGCATCAAACCAGTCTCAGGACTGAAGACTACCACAACAACAACAATAACAGTTACAAACTACGGCATGCACACGCTTTTTCAACATGTGAACGTCACTGTAGTTATCCGGATTTAGGTTATGACATATTCGATATGCTTGCCACCACTGGCAATGATATGGCGAAGACGAGTAGCGGAATTCTGCGTGACCCGCTGAAGTGTATGAACATCGATGCTGTCAATGACCTCCTGAATGGCTGTTTTCAACACAGCATCTAGCAGCACTGCTATTCCTGTTTCTAGGCATGGGACAGGGGTCACATAGAGTTGCTCTAGGCTGTCACACTGCACAACAGAGTTAAAGCAAAACCTCATAATTCCCTCCCGCTGCGACGCATAATTTTGAAATTAGGTTCAAAGGTGCCTACAACCTTTCCCTATAATGACACAAAACCGTGGTGCCCTGCGACGTCACCCTCGGGCTCGTCGACGCCTCAAACAGCAAGGTGCCGACACATGCGAAAGAAAGGCCACAGCTCGGAAGGTCATGCGAGCTGTAGGTTGGATTAATAATGATATACTGGCACCAAATTTCGCCACAATTCTTCGCAGTTCCACTGTGGACTTGTCACAGGATTTTAAGGTCGTCACAGCCCCTCTTACCCACCCTTCAACCCTTCTTTTGATATCTCCTGCGATGGCTGAACATGTGAGGTTTTCTTATGGGTGACCGAGGAAAACATTTCAGATTCACCGCCGCTCAGAATCTACATGAAAAGGTATCCGGAATAAAGGGGTTCAATGAAACTACCCGTGTCCCTTGGGCGTTGATTCCCACACATTTTGCGAATGAAAACGACTGTTCGTAGTGCAATGAGTAACAGGTAGATGTTTTTGACAACGTTTCTCTCTGCTGACGCCCTCGGACGTTTCAATCCTTCTCCAACTACATTGTGGGGCTGCATCCCCACTGAATGTGACCGCACCCCTTTGGAGCGCATCACGACCGCAATTTCTGTTCTCGTCTACAGGTTGGAACTACTAGGAACTGTTCAAAACCATTCAACGAAATTTGAATGTGAACCTAAACAACAAAGGTTGCTTATACAAAGTGTACTTACGCTCTTTCAACTCTCTTGCTTTCCGCCTTCCTGTGGCGTGATTACGCAGGATTGTAACATTAAAAACTGCATGAATAAAACGGGAAAGTGTCCCTCTAAGACACCCCAGTTCGGCAACACTCTCCGTGCCACTTACGCACCTTTGTTGATCACGTTATAATTGTACCTTCGACACCAGCTTAGTGGCTGCTCTAGCGCCTACGGTTTAGGCAACCCCTTCGACACCCCTAGGATGTGGTTTGCCTACATTCAGGCGCTAGAGCAGCGGCCGGACTGAATTGGTGTCGAAGTTTCTAACAATTACATTATTAACGTGCTCAGCAAAGCTGCGTGGGTGGTGCTGAGGGCGTTGCCGAATTGGGGCAGGGGCAGGGGGGCGGGTGTTAGACGGATCCTTCGCCGTTTTATTTACGCACGTGCAAATGTTGCAGTTCTGCGTGGTCACGCCAAGGTAGGGCAGAATTGTGGTGAAATTTGGTACCAATGTTACATCATTAACCCATCTTACAGATCACATGAAATTCTGAGCTGTGGCCTTTTTTGGTGTGTGGCAACACCCTGCTGTTTTAACCGTCGCTGAGCTGGAGGTTGACGTCGCAGTGTGCCACACTTTTGCACCACCTTAGTGGAAGTTGTAGGCACCTTTGAAAATAATTTCAAACTCATGCGTCGCAAATGGAAACAATTAGGGGTTTTCGAAAGTGTGATCCCTTAACTTTGTTGTACAGTGTATATTGATCTTTTATTTTCAAATTTGTGTTAAGTCCACATAAAAGAATTTTACACTCAATTAATCATCAAGAATGTCATATCTGATTTGTTCAGGAAGCTCTCTCGTTGAAGGGTCACACAAAATTGTATTCACAGCTGTTCGTTGCGCCTCACTGATAGGTAATACATCATACGTCAGTGCATTGCTGGCAGCGTAAATTGGTCGAGTTGAGTACGAGCCACCTGTGTTACACTGCGCCCAATGGGGAATCTAGAAGGAACCACAGGTAGTACACGTTAACGAGGACGCGCTAAGAAACGTGCAATACAATGATACTGTGTAAGTAGGCTGTTTATGTTTTCTTATTGGCAACGTTACGTAGCGCTCTGTATGAAAATCACTGGATGTGCTGTGTGCAGTCTGTGGTTAGTTTGCATTGTTGTCTGCCATTGTAGTGTTGGGCAGCTGGACGTGAACAGCGCGTAGCGTTGCGCAGTTGGAGGTGAGCCACCAGCAGTGGTGGATGAGGGGAGAGAGATGGCGGAGTTTTGAAATTTGTAATACTGGATATTATGAACTGCTATGTATATTATGATTTTTCAACACTATTAAGGTAAATACATTGTTTGTTCTCTGTCAAAATCTTTCATTTGCTAACTATGCCTATCAGTAGTTAGTGACTTCCGTAGTTTGAATCTTTTATTTAGCTGGCAGTAGTGGCGCTCGCTGTATTGCAGTAGTTCGAGTAACCAAGATTTTTGTGAGGTAAGCGATTTGTGAAACGCATAGGTTAATGTTAGTCAGGGCCATTCTTTTGTAGGGATTTCTGAAAGTCAGATTGCGTTGCGCTAAAAATATTGTGTGTCAGTTTAAGGACAGTCTTGTATAATTGTTCTTAAGGGGATGTTTCAACTGGTATATTTATCCTGTATAATATTTCGTACAAAATCATCTCAATTACAGAATCGGTCGACTAGCTATGCATTTACAGTTTCCTCAGCGTAGCAGAACGATTGTCAGAGGGTTCAGCTAATTGCGAAAAGGTTTAAGGCAGTCTCGACTTAAGAAAAATTGTCTCAGCAGAAAGATCGTCAATTTCTGGAGGATAAGCTTTCTGATACGCAACGGCACCAGCAGCAGCAATTTAAGACTAAATTGTAAAATCTAAAAGTATTCAGCACCCTGCTAAAACGAACTTTTGGTACGCTAGCAACATTGGATAGAAATATTTGAATAAAGGGGATTATAAAGTAATGCAGTTGCTCCCTTCATGTCATCGGTATGATGAATCGTGCTAGGAGATAAGGTATTACATGTCCTCTCACAATTAAGGATCTTTATCGTCGATACTGGGAAGAGTCAGAATAAGCGGCATCCATGCCGCGATGAATGCAGAATGAACCATTGTTCTGGAGACACACCGATAGCTGTTGAAGTTAATGGCGAGCTCTTTCCCAACTGTTTATGTCATTCCAGCACGTAAAAAGAAATTGGATAACACCATATAGAAGACCTGAAGTCATTAGTTATGTCAAGTCGGTTGTGCGATTCAACACAGGTACACCACAAGCACCGTACATTGCGCGGTGGAGAGTCTGTCATGCGCCTTTTAATGTTCCGCTCTTCTCTTCCTTTCACGTACGGCACGATGGGAAAGTAACTAACTGTCTGTATGACTCTGTACGCGCATTAATGTGTTTTTTCTTGTTCTTTGAAGAAATACACGACGAAGGCAGTGTAATTATGCGTGTTGTATTGGAAATACCAGATATTTAAATTCTGACGGCGTTCTTTGATTAAAAAGTACATTCCGTCGATTTTGTTGTTCAGATGAACTTGATACCTACGAGGAACAGCTCGCACGAGTCTCAGATGAAAATACAAAGTTCGCTCTGTAAACTGTAGTCTTGCTTTAGCCAAATCTACAATTTATACTAGCAACGTTATTCCTACATATTTAACCTACGTGGCTGATTTTACAAACTTATCACAGGTCTTATAAATATCGTCGTGTCACATCAGAACCCTGGGTTACAACAGACGCCACAGTTCTCAGTTATTTTTATCCCTTTAAAAATCGTTCCATCCACCTAGGTTAGAGAGGCTACGTTACCTCTGTCTTACGACGTCACAGAAGTGCAGCTAAAGAGGAAAGTCATGAAACTGAATGAATGTAATGTACGAAAGGCAATTGTTCTGGTTTCTAAATTTCTTAAAGGATTGTGCTGACAGCGGCTTTCGATATTGTTTAAGTTGAAATTCATTACATCATTAGTGCATTCATACTATTTTGAACTCTTAGCACCTTCCCACGTGGTAATCTTCTGATCTTCTTCTTTGCTGATTTTATTGGATTCCAACAGAAATCTATCTTGATTAAATGAAGATGGTTACTAAGCTAATTACATTTAATTAGTACTTATATTGCGTTGTTAGATTTGTAGGACTATCTTGTTACTGCTTTGCCATTATGTAGCTCAAGTGAATAGTTACTGCGAGCCGGCCGAAGTGGCCGTGCGGTTCTAGGCGCTGCAGTCTGGAACCGCGAGATCGCTACGGTCGCAGGTTCGAATCCTGCCTCGGGCATGGATGAGTGTGATGTCCTTAGTTTAGTTAGGTTAAGTAGTTCTAAGTTCTAGGGGACTAATGACCTCAGCAGTTGAGTCCCATAGTGTTCAGAGCCATTTGAACCATTTGAATAGTTACTGCGTGTTACAGCCGGATGATTTATTTACCATAACATTTTATAGATTTAGAGGAGATACTTGGAGTATTAATTAAAATTCTGTTTTGGGTAATCGTCAAGAAAGTAGTTTGTATAAACGTAATTTTCGAGAGAGTGAATTTGTAGGCAAAAGCAGTTAAACACTGATCTCGTTCTGAATAAATGTATTGAATACTGAATATATTGAATGTTAGATAGTTAGATGACAATTTCCATCTTTTATTTACTCGTGAGACAGTACACGTAATTGGCCGTTAAAAATACCATTCAGTTGTAACTCAGTTGCCAATGAAAATCACAATGATTAGTGCAAAGAAAACGCTCTTGTGTCTCTTTAATGACAGTAAACTTGAATTGCCGCTTTGACTCAATTTTCAGAGAAATGAAAAAAGCTCGGATACTATTTGTGTGTTTCATTTCACCGTCAACTGTTACATGACAACAATAAAGCAAATATTTACGCCCGCGTTGAACGCTTGCTCTCAACGACAAACAATTTTGGCTCACATGTCATTCAGAAATCGTGAAACTGATTCCATTAAAAGTTGTGGCAAAAATTTCGTATGATTAATAAGCGAGGACCAGCGTATGGACGGCTGATATTTTTCAACGAATTTGGTCGCCACATCTAAAACGCGATTGCTGAAGGAGCGTGCTTTAACAGTGAAGTTCATAACGAAACGCTAGCGTGTACGAAACAAACCTGGGCTCTATGCAGTGCAGTAAAGACTATGCGCATAGGTAAGCGTTGCAAAGTGTCCACTATTTTTTCTTTACTTAGGTTTCCAAAACTTCACTGTTTACCGATGTATCAAACAGACTGCACGAGGTTTAAAATTCAGTCCAAGCCTGCTAGGAGACTTTTCTTTATTCCCACTATTAGCTAGAGTAATTCTAAGCATTTTGCTGCCAAAACCTCAGTTCAAAAAATCAGTACTGGGAATAACAAATTTTACTTCAAAGTTAGATGCAATCACCAAAAATACGTATATTATTAGCTGCTAATAAGATACAGTTTAAGAAGAACCTGAAGGAAGTATTCGTAGGCAACGCCTCCTCCGTTGAAGACTTTCCCGACAAAACCAAGCGACATATTGTTAATAATCCGCACAATGCGACTGCTTTGCAATATTGGACTTCTGCACATCGTAAGTGCAGCAACATGACCAGTATAACTCAATTAACTTCTAAAGGCCACGTCCTTTCGCTATAACCCCTCTTCTCTATTTAGTGCTGTCCTCTTCATTTCTTGATAATTTTGTCATTTTGTTGCCTCCAGTCGAATTTCTGCTATTTTGTTTCTTGCTCCCTCCCCCTTTTGCCTTTATTTCTGAGAAATTCCTTGCCAAGGTATTTGTTAAAAACTTACTGCCTTTAAATAAAGGTCAAAAAGTTTATTTAACTTTCTCGAATAATTGTCATCCGATATCTTTGATCACTGATTTGTTTCAAAACACAATCATTGCCTTTTCTTTCTGTCCGTGAAGTACTACTAGTTAGTCTTCTCCGAAGTCATATGTAAGTCGCTTCTTCTCGATTTCTGTCTGTGATCCTAAGTGCTATCTTTACAGCCTCACTGGAGCGTATTCCATATGGACGCCTTGACAAACATTATATTTTCTATAGTTCTAAACAACTTGTTGACCAATATCTACTTTCTTTCATTAAAAGCTGGTTTTGCTGTTGCAGTTCCTTTACTGATTTCCACGGGGCGTATGTTATCTTCTTTAATTAAAATGCCTATATAAATAATAAAATTACCTACTTTTTCCTGTTTTATTTCTTTCAACTTCGATATTAGTTCATCGTTAATTTTCTGTCATAATTTCTGTTTTTTTTACCATTAATTTTAACGCTTTTCAGAACTGTTGCAAGTTCAGACAGTACGCATAATGTGTACATACTGGTAGTAGGTATATTCTGCATATGTTCTTCAGTGAGGTAAACGTAACTAAGAGTGTGCAGTCCAAAAGAGAGCCCAGCTTGTGTTCCTGATAGACGGTTAAACTGATCAGCTCAGCACTGACATAGTTGTGCTCATAGTGGTATCAGAAACACATCGTACAAGTTGGGTGAAGAAATCCCGGACATCCGAGGTGAAACAGTTAAGAAATACTTTTCAGCTTTCTTCATGTAATTCTAGTACTCTGTTACATAAGTTATTCACAGAATGCGCGAGCAATAGCCTTTAATTCTTGACTGCAATTTGAAAGGCTGGCTTTTAGTCTGCATCCACACGTTTTTCAAATGTGACGTGTGCTACCATCTATTGACTTTGCTGGAACCATTATTTCTGTACGAAAGAGCGTACATATAATGTCCCAAAAGAGTGAGTGGATAGTCTTTACTGCACAAAAGCTAATTTGTAGCTACCATCTTTCGTGTGCTGTGAAGTGTAAGGCATAGGTTTTGTTTCAGAATGACTTCAAATTATGTACTAAAACCGAACAGGAAGCTTATCTTTACTGAAGAGTTGCTCAATGAGGCCAGGTCGAAAATGGAGAAAACAAACAAAAGGTTGCCACTGCTCTTGGTACGAAGTAGTCTAGGACAAGAAAAAAACTAAAAGCCTTGAGTATAGAACAAAGCTTTTAGTGGTGGATCGTTAAACGTCCAACAGACACAGGCTATGTTCAAAATATTACGATTATAGGTTGCGTTTTCTTTTAGAGAATTATACGAACGTCACGGGGACGTTTACAAAGGATTTTCCCAGATAATCTGAAAAAAGAATAAGCAACCGCGTCAGAGGTCTTAATTCTAGGTTCTACAGAGTACCACCACGAAGCAGCTCATGCACATGGCATGAGAGTACACAGACCCTAACAAACTTGATCACCGCTTCAATGACACAAAGGCAGCTAGACAGTATGGGTTCAAGATTTCTGCAAAAGGCACCAGCTTTACACTTTGGACTCATGAGAAGTGTTGTGTAGGTAGGTGTATTGGTTTCAATAAACCCCAAAATGAGAGATATTTTTAAAAAATTTGAAGCAGGCAGTAGAAGAGAAAAAGTTCCTTGCTCATCGTATCTGTAACATGGCTGAGAATGAATATTTTCTGTTCCTAACAAGATCCGAAAGATAATAAATTCCAAAGGAAAGAGGCCAAATTGTCGCAGCTGTCTATGCAATGAATCATGTCGATTTCTTCATACCATCAGTCATAATCTTTCTATAACAGAGGGTGAAGCCCTCGCTCTTCAGAGATGCACCCGAAGGAACTCTCCTCATGATCTCAGTCAGTGGGTCCATAAACTCTGATCTCTTCGTCGACTGGCTAAATCATTTCAGTGACTATGCCAAACCAACTAAAGAAAATCCAGTCCTCTTGATACTCGATAATCAAACGTTCATATTACAGTCTTCAAGCTGTTCTCAGGTGTCAGGGTCATCACATAAATTTGTTATCCTTACCACCACACGCCAGTCATAAACTTCATCCCCTAGACTGTGGATTCTTTGGACCATTGAAAACTGGTGGTGGTCGTGCGGTAGCGTTCTCGCTTCCCACGCCCGGGTTCCCGGGTTCGATTCCCGGCGGGTTCAGGGATTTTCTCTGCCTCGTGATGGCTGGGTGTCGTGTGCTGTCCTTAGGTTAGTTAGGTTTAAGTAGTTCTAAGTTCTAGGGCACTGATGACCATAGATGTTAAGTCTCATAGTGCTCAGAGCCATTTGAACCATTTGAAAACTGGTGGCGCAGATGAAGCTGACAAATGGATGCATAACCGCCTAGGGCCTGCAATATTCAGCAGGCCCTCGCCTGTACATGTTGTAGGTAATCTTTCGCTCCCTGCTTTTTACCATTGCTATGTTCAGAATTCCAAATATGTATTCTATTCTACATAATAATTTTCCGTGAAGTTCCATGTTCGTGAGACTGTGGCTACTATCTAATGCAGTCCAATATAAACAGGTTGCAGTTGTCGCCACCTTGCTCTCGAAACAGCTCCATCTCGTTTCGCTTCAGAAGTTTCAATAGAGATATACCAACACTTGTTGGTTTGCAGAGGCCGTTCTGGCAGCTAAGTTGTCGGACATTCCACGCAGATAAAAACAAAAGGAAAGACCGCTCGAGTAAAACGAGCTGGCCGGTACTGCACCGGCGCGCCGTACCTCGGCACGAGTAGCGCGGAGTACCGCGGCCGCATGCCACGGGCACAACTGCCGGCGGAGGCTGCGCGCCCGGTTGCTCAGGCACGAACAGCGCACGGCGCCTCTGGACGGGATACTTATCTGCCTCTGCATTTAAATTTTAATGAATAAATTACGGCGGATAATCGGGCGCAGCTGGAGACTTCTGGGCGCGTAAACTGCCCCCTCCGGGGAAAGAAGTAGTAGCAGATGGGCTTCCTTTATATGACGTCTCTATACGGGTAGGCGGCGCATTACCTCAACCGATACAACACTTGTACTGTTTCGAAATAGTCTTCCTCTGTGTTGAACTGAAAAATAACTTCACAGCTTCGAAATTAATGAAAGCTAATTCCCTTACGGTGTAATGAAAACACTTCTGAGCCTACGGTAAATTATCATCTGAATGAATGTACGCAGCAGCTGTTGAGCGTTACATGAAACTGGATACCTGTTACTCTCTAGCGACTCTTCAACTTTTGAGGAATCGGGTACACTCAAGCATATACTTTATTTTTTAATTTATTTATTCTTTTTTTAAGTATCTTAAGCCTTACATTTTTTTGCTGTCTGCGCATAGAATCTGTACGCTATCTATTAGGCACATAAGTGGGCGGATAAAAATTTGGAAACACAAAAAAAAACACAACTAGTACCAGTTGACCTGATGACAGCGAGTATAGATTTAAGTGATAGGAAGTCTTTTCTGAAAGTATTTGTATGAAGTGTAGCCATGAATGGAAATGAAACATGGACGAGAAATAGTATAGACAAGAAGAAAATAGAAGCTTTGGAAATGTGGTTCTAAGAAAAAATGCTGAAGATTAGGTGGGTAGATCACGTAACTAATGAGGAGGTATTGAATAGAATTGGGGAGAAGTGGAATTTATGGCACGACTAGAAGAAGGGAACGGTTGGCGGGACACGTTCTGAGGCATCAAGGGATGATCAGTTTAGTACTGGAGGGAAGCGTGGAGGGTAAAAATCGTACAGGGAGACCAAGAGATGAATACGCTAAACAGATTCAGAAGGATGTCGGTTCCAGTAGTTACTCGGAGATGAGAGGCTTGCACTGGAGAGAATAGGATGGAGAGCTGCGTGCCTAATTCGGTGTAGTAAAATCCTAGGCATTCAAACCTGCTTCCAGTCGTATAGGAATAGATAAATGCTGGTTCTGTATGGTTTTAAAGGGACTCTTACGCCTTTCTTCCTGCAAAATGTTGATAAGTTCAGGTACCGATGATGTAGGTGGAGGCCGATAATTCTCACCAAAATTGGGCACGAAGGCTCGATAGCAGTGAGATCTGGTGACTGTTGCAGACGGCGAAGTTTCGAAAATTCACCCTGATGCTCGAAACACCAGTCCTGCACGATGCGAGCTCTGTGAACACAGCATCACCACTGGCGAACAAACATTGCACCATGCGATAGATCCAGTTAGCCAAAATGATCACCTAGTCTTGACAATAAAGCGACCTTGCAGAGTGACTATGAGAACCATGGAATACTATGAATTGCTGCCCAAATCATTACCTAGGCCCAAACATGTTTCATTCTTGGGACATAAAGTTGGAATCCATGTGAAACAAGACTCATCCGACCAAATGCCTCTCTTCCAATGCTCCATACTTTAGGTTATATTGCTTCGACGTCACGTTCTCCTTTTACAGGCATTTGCATCACTGGCAGGGTGAATTCTAGATCACCCTGCAATTCCCTGTTTGTGGAGCTCCCTTGGTGCAGACAGGGTTCACCAGTGCGACATTCAGTTCTGCAGTAGCTTTTGCACTTTTTTCCTCTTATTTTTCGTAACAGTCCTCTTCAATAACCGTCTGTCGCTGTCACTCAACAGACATTTTCGTCCGCACTGTGACGTAACGGATGATTTTTTTCCGCATTCCCCGTATGAGGTACAAATCTTCGATATGATGCCTCTTGAAACACCAAGCACTTGGCCTCCCTTGGTTACGGAAGCACTCAACATACTGACTTATCTCCGACATAATGCACTCACAACTATACACAACACTGATACCTGCAACGTATTGATCACACTGCACAAGGGCCGTTCGTGGTCAGATATAACAGCGTCAGCCGCGGGCATTTCTAGAATCTGCACTTATGTTCAAGCATGGATTTCCCACGGTGTTTCCGTATTTTTCTCCAACCCCTGGATGATAGGACGAATGAACGAGTCAACGACCGCATAGCGCGCTGTTCGATACATCTCTCGCTTAAAGATACCAATACATCGCAGCCGCTTTGACGCTCTATCCCACGGCTGCTGTCTTACCGATCGTTCACTCCATTGTATCGCTTCTGCCCTGACCTGTTCAATGGCTCCCAGAGCTAAGCAACATCTCCTCATCTCACGTAAAACGACAGCAAGATTTCGCTAAATTGTGGAGAAAGAAGAATCTGTTCCTTCCCACACACGATATGTCGTTCATCAAGGTTCTACAAACCGATTAAAATCTCACCAAACAAGCTAAACAACCGCCATGAGTGTTTAGGCCAGCGATTTTACTCCTGTGGCTGCCTGGAATCTTCACCCCAGCAACTCTTCTTGCGAGTCGAAAACCCAGCTACCATTCCCCTGGGCTTTTGCCGCATCACCTGGTAAAAGCTGAATCGGATCAGGTGTGGAGCAGGGAGAACAGCTGTTTCTCTCTGTAGCTGTGGGTCCCGAGACTGTCCCAAGCAGCCAGTTAGGTGGCGCAGGGGCTTCAGGACTCCCCCTTGCGTGCATTCGTCGGATCTCGCTCGAAGTACACCAAGTGGGCTCTAAAGCAGTTGAGTGATTAGGAAACCTACATACTGATCTCTGAGTTTTTTTATTGTTTATTTAACTGGCTACTCATAATTTATTTGCCTGTAATTGTTAATGTATGGCAGTGTGGGCTTTCTGAAACATGGGGCTATGTGGATAGAAGTAAGAGAATATTCTATTGCTCAAATGATTGAAATGGCTCTGAGCACTGTGGGATTTAACTTCTGAGGTCATCAGTCCCCTAGAACTTAGAACTACTTAAACCTAACTAACCTAAGGACGTCACACATATCCATGCCCGAGGCAGGATTCGAACCTGCAACCGTAGCGGTCGCGCGGTTCCAGACTGTAGCGCCTAGAACCGCTCGGCCACCCCGGCCTGCTTCTATTGCTCAGCCCATGTGCGCAACTGGGACGTCATACAAGGGGCAAGAAACTTTTCCAAATATATTTAATCCACACAGTAATCATCAAGAAGGAAATAGAAGAGACAATAAAAATCCGCCTTGCATTATTAAATCTGTTTGAAATAAGGTCTATTGTTGAAATACATGAGTGCTAATTATGAATATTCCCGCTACCAGTTGTATAGCATCCATAGATCGGTCAACAGAACACCTACCGACATCTATAACAAATTTGGGAAACTGCTTCACATTTAGAAAATAATAGGGAGGGGAGTATTGTCAATCAGTCTTGTGGGGATGTTTCAATCGGAATATAATATGCATTATTTATTCCGTATTAAGGTATTTATATAGCCTAATTATACACAATAATCACTCAATCTACATCACAAAATTTGTTTTTGGTAAAATTTTCAATTTCGCCTGGAGACGAGGGGCTAGTGTAGGAAATTCAGCGAAGGGATGAGTGCACGGCAATTTTCTGCTTCAATCCCAACAGAATACCATGAAACAGTTCCTTTCCTTCGTCCATATTCTTGAATGATGAGTCCCGCTCTGTTACCACAGAATCCGAAGTAAATCCAGGCTCTGAAACTCCGTCTAATTCCCCAAGAAATTCGAAAAGTGGGAGCCCAGCAACATCATCATAATAATTTTCTTCTGTTTTGTCAATCCGAACGAAGTGCCGAACCATAAGTGCAAAGAGAAAAATTCAACTTGTCATCTGATTTCACAGATTCATCTCAGTCTTACAAGAGGGAAGAGAAAATTTCAATTTGAAAACTTCCAAAGAAAGATGGTGAAGAGTTGCAGAAATATGCTGGAGTTCGAGAGAAACTTCAGATCCAGAAAAGGATTCATCTTCATGATCAAAAGTGTTCAAATACGTGTGAATTCCTAAGGGAGCAAACCGCTAAGGTCATCGGTCACTAGAGACTTACACACTACGTAAACTAACTTATGTTAAGAACGACACACACAACCGTGCCTGAGGTAGGACTTGAACCTCCGGTGGGAGGGGCCTCAGAGTCCGTGACATGGCGCCTCAAACCGCGCGGCCACTCCGCGCGGCTTCTTCATCATCACCGGAAGCTGAGTCGGGGAAATAAAAAATACCTTGTGGTTCCTGCAACATCAAATATTTGACGCTAGACATGTGAAGAAAAGTTAATAGATCAGGTGTGGTAAGTGCAAGGTATTTCACGAAATTTGTATGGGAGCCACTGGTCGTAACCAGTTCCGCTGTGGAAATTGTATGTAACATCTACTGATACAATTAAAAAGTGTAACCTTCCATACTGACCATAATTGTGTGACACTTTACAGTGATTCGCGTAGCCCCATTGAAACGTCCCCTTAGAACATTTTGACATATGAAATGTCCACTTAGAATAATTGTACAAGACTGTGCTTAACCTGACACACAATAATTTTAGCGCAACGCAATCTGACTATCAAAAATCCCTGCAAAAGAATGGCCCTGAGTAACATTAAACTGTACCTTTCAGAAATCACTTACCTCACAAAAATCTTCGTTGCTCGAACTACTGCAATACAGCGAGCGCCACTACTGCCAGCTAAATAAAAGATTCAAACTACTGAAGGCACTAACTACTGATAGGGATGGTTAGCAAATGAAAGATATTAATAGAGAACAAACAATGTATTTACCTTAATATTCATAATTGACATCCAGTATTACAAATTATCAAAACTCCGCCATCTCTCTGCCCACATCCACCACTGCTGGCGGCTCACCTCCAACTGCCCAGCGCTACGCGCTGTTCGCATCCAGCTATAGCAGTTCATGACAATAATGGCAGACAACAATGCAAACTAGCCACATACTGCACACAGCACAGCCAGTGATTTTCATACAGAGTGCTATGTAACGTTGCCAATAAAAAACATAAACAGCAAACTTACATAAAGAAAGCCTAAACAGCCTACTTACATAGCCCCCATGCTCCCCACAAAAAATTTTACAAAATGTTTTTGGCCGGTGGCCAATAATGATTTGATAAAATTTTTCATAATTACACTAACAAAGATATCCAATGCACACACTTATTGATACAATGTTGGTCAAAAGCTAAAATTTTCTCACAGTCCATAAAGACAGTCCAGATTGTTCATCATAATAGTAATTACAGGTGTTTGTTCACAAAGTCTCATTAGTAAAAAAAATTGCACACAGAAGTAGTGGATTTCCATGCAGTCTTGAAGAAGTAGTGTTGTCCTTCCAACGGAAAGACAGTGCTGACTCTTGAAATGCTGACAGGTAATGGGCCACAATGGAGCAAACCCACAGCAGAGTCATTCGAAGTTCTGACGAATATTGGTAGATAGGTCATCACAGAGCAGACCAACTGCAGTCCTGGTAGAGAGTATGGTATTGGTGGGCCACCAGAGGTGCAGACCCACTGCAGTCCTTGTAGAGATGGCCAGCAGCCATCTGCTGCGACTGTGCAGGTGCACAATCACCATCGAAGAATCTTGCAGAGAAGATAGCAAGTCCATAAACCATCACTTGTGCACGCACAAAGTTTTAGGAATTGTCTTTAGAACCAGCAATGCTGTTATCCAGTCCCTTGCTGAATTATCAACACATGTGCAAACACTATCAGTCCCAGTTCCAACTAGTATTTTTTCCAGTGAGAGAACAAAGTTTTGGTGTAACTAGAATTTGCATATTCAGAAAACGACGGTAAAAATTTACGAGACCTAGAAAACTGCGGACTTGTCTTTTTGTGGATGGAACTGGAATGGCTCTGATTGCTTCTAACTTTTCTGGATCCGGCTGAATGCCTTCAGAAGAAATAATATGTCCCAAAAACTTCACCTTTGACCTACCGAATTCTGACTTTTCCAAGTTAACTGTAATTCCAGATTCTGCAAAAATACGTAACAAACTGTTGAGGATGCGGTTATGTTGTTCCCATGAAGCTTCTGCTATTAGAATATCGTCCACATATAAAGTGATGTGACGTTTTAAGAACTCAGGTAATATGGAATTTAACCCACGAATGAATGCTGCCGAAGAAATGTTCAAACCAAAAGGAAGTTTCCGAAACTGATAACAAACGCCGAAACAAAGGAAAGCTGTGTATTTTCTGCATTCTGGATGAAGTACGATCTGATAAAAGCTGGATCTGAGATCAATGGAAGACAACACTTTTACACCATTAAAATTTTGAAGAAGTTCTTCCATCGTCTGCGGCCTGTCTGTTTCAGGAATAATGATAGTATTGATTTGTCTCGAATCTAAAACAAGCCTGATCGATCCATTTTTCTTCTCAACAACATGTAATGGATTGTTGTATGAGCTTACTGCAGGCTCAATAATGCCCTCGTCAAGCATAGATTGTATTTCTGTTCTAACACGGTCCCTATAATGTGCCGGAATTACGTATGGTCTAACACAAAATTTAGTATGCTCACGAACACGAAATTGGTATTGAAATCCCTTGATTGTTCCTGTTTTGTGAGTAAAAACTGTGGAATGTGCTTGTAAAATCTCAAAAAGGTCCTGCCTATCAGTGTCATTACAATTCTCAATTGTTTGAATTTTATTCTGAATTAACTCATTAATTTCAAATATGCCGTCGATATCATCCCTTTCAGTACTTGCAGAGTGATTGTTGGTGTCTACTTCCGTAGAAAATTCCGAACTGTTGTCTAACAGAACATAAAGCCGATTAATTTCCTCATCATGGTTTGAGAGCCAGTCTTCAAATTTCAAAGCTATTGACTTACCTTCTTTCTCTAAACTTATTTCAGCATCGTGAAAACTTAAGATTGCTTTATATTCATTCAAAAAGTCTACTCCCAGTATAATTTCCGTCGACAATAATGGAACAATAAGGAAGTTCATAGAGAAGCTGTGGCTTTGACAAAAGAATTCTAAATTGGTTTGTTGGCGTACATCTACACTTTTTCCAAAGATTGCACCTTGTAATTTAATCTTACGTAACGGAAGTGTGGGGCAATTGTTCGATTTGTTGCATTTGCTAAAAGCTGTTTCACTAATTACTGAAATGGGACTGCCAGAGTCAAGTACTGCCGTAAATTTTACGTCATTTACAGTAATGTGAATCACAGGATATGCAATGGTGTTACGTGTTACGTCGTGTTCCTGGAGTAAGATGTCCCTAATGTCTTCCATTTTTACGTAATTACTAGCTACGGCAGCTGCGTCATCAGTTTCATAAGTACGTCTTGTGGCTGCCAGTGGTGTGAGTCATCGCCTATTGTCTCTTTGTTGGCGCGCGTCGTTATTGGGATTTGGAGACCTAACTTCTACAAATTCATCGTGACGAGAGTGCTCTGCTCTGTTTAAATCTCGCCAGTTCTGATGCAATTCAGGTCTGTCGTTACGATCATATCGTCTGTCGTCATGTCGGTAGTTTCCATAGTTTCTTTCTTGTCGGTCACATGGTGGAGAATTTCTCCTTGAATCGTAACTGCGTGCTGGACCGTTGCGTCTAAAGTTATTCTGTCTCCCTTGATAATAATTATTTTGGTTCCCATATTGTCTGTTTCTCTGATTGTCTCTGTGATAGTCATTACTGCGGAGAGGTGATCTTTCCCAGTAATTATTACTCCTCTGCCAACGGTTGTCATACGGGTGGTGTCGATTTTGGTCACGATTTGTGTGGTGAGAATAGCCTTGTCGCGTCCAGTTATCGTTTCTGTCGTCACGGAATTGTGACAGATGTGACCTGTAATTGTTGTACTCCTGTTTTCGCGTTCCGCGATTGTCAGTGTCAATTTCCAGTTCTTGTAACAGTCCCTGAAAAGCTTCAATGTCGTCTTTGCAACGTCCTGCTAAAATAATATGTCGTAAATGTTCAGGCAGTTTGATTAAACAAATGCGGATGAGTTCTGAGGGGCTGTATGGGTTTGACAGGTACTGATTCTTGTGCAACATGTCTTCAAAATATTTCACAAGACTGGAAAATTCAGATTGTTCGAAATGTTTCATCATTATGATGTTATGTTTTACACGGTCCTGTGTAGCTTGAGACCAATATGCTGAGAGGAAGGCATGATAAAAATCTCCTTCACTGTGACAATCGTGAATGACCGATCGCATTCTTACAGCTGGTTCATTCTCCAAATAGCCACACATAAATTCTAATCTGTGCTCCAATGACCAGTTGGGAGGAAAACAATGAGAGAATTGATGGAGCCACGCTTGTGGATGAATGTCGTTGGCAGAATTCTTAAATGTTTTGAATTTACGTGTAGTAATGAACAGCTTATAATCAAAATCATCGTGTCGGCGAGTAGCATATCGGTCATTGTTACGTCGTGTCGGCGATTCCATCTCAAAATTCGGTGTACCTTGCCAATTTCTTTCATAATTACCGAAAAGCCCTGTGTTATTATTTTGTGGCTGTTCCGTATTTCTATGTCCCTCTTCCCTTATTGGGGCGCGAGTGTCCTCTGAAATACGTAATTCTTGTATTACCTGTGTCAGCTGATCTTGTACTTCCCGCATTTCTCTTTTGTATTGCGTATTAATTTGATTCTGATTTTGTTTGAATTTTCTTATTTGTTCATACTCTTCTGTGTCAGTGAAGGCTACGGGTCTTGTGTCATTCAGATCATCATCTACCTTTGTAGATAAGTTAGTGACCTGATCCGAAAGTTCAGCTACTTTCTCCGATAGTGAACACATTTCCTCAGTGTGTTTTTCTGAACCAAGTTTCAGAGTGTCCAATTGTGTTGAAATCGAATCTACTGTGTTCTTTAAGTTTTCCTGAGTTTTTGCCAGTTGCGTAACCGAATCGGTAGATGCAACTGAGTCAATTTTAGCCCACAAGGTCTCATGATTTTCATGAACAATGGTTTGCAGCGCTTTTATGGCTGCTTCGTGATTCTGTAATGCATTTTCATGCCGCGAAAAAATAGGTTGGAAATGCTCACAAATTTGTATTTTTACGTCATTACAGACTTTTTGACATTTCGATTCGATGTTATGTAACTCAGTAGTTAAATCTTCACGTGTTTGTTCAAGTGTGGTGTCTAACTTCCGAAGATTTTGTTCCATTGTGTCTAACTTTTGAAGCTTTTGCTGTGTTTGTCTCTGATTTTGTTCCATTTGTTGCATTAGTTGTAATAACAATGCATTAGTGTCTGGAATCTGTTCCTCTACTCTTTTCGGCAGTGCATTTGCACCGGCAACATTCACATTTTGACAAGCTGAAAATGTGTCTTGACTTATTTGAGAAAACGGTGAGGACGCAAAACCTGAATCTACAGTATTTGCAAAATTGTGTCCTATCATTTCGGATTCCTGAGGCGAGCTGTTGCCGACCGATCGATCGACAATGCTTCCCTGTTCACTACCTGTTTCACTGCCTACGCCATTGTCTGACGCCCGCTCCATTTCCCTATGCACAGTTACCAAATTACTACTTTGAATATTAGTTAACTCATTACATGGTGGGGCCAACACACTGCTTTCGTCTTCACTGTCATTTCTTAGTTTACTTTGGAGCCGAGTGTTACGTTTGTCACACGCCATTATTGTCACAATATTTCACACGATGACACAGAAAAGCACAATTTGAATAGCAAAAATAAGAGAACACATTAACATAGCACTGAAAATAATATCTAGTTAATTGCAGCAGCGAAATACTTGGCGCAAAGCTACATGCATGCCACAACTGTTTTACTGTACAACAATGAAAGACTGCAACTACCAAGGAGATTCTCTCTACAATTACGCGCTATCAATAAACAAAAGCTACACTAAATACACAAACTACAAGAAAAAATCAGAAGATTCCAGTGAGGTATCCTAGGCTAAGGGTCGACATATGAAACGTCCCCTTAGAACATTTTGACATATGAAATGTCCACTTAGAATAATTGTACAAGACTGTGCTTAACCTGACACACAATAATTTTAGCGCAACGCAATCTGACTATCAAAAATCCCTGCAAAAGAATGGCCCTGAGTAACATTAAACTGTACCTTTCAGAAATCACTTACCTCACAAAAATCTTCGTTGCTCGAACTACTGCAATACAGCGAGCGCCACTACTGCCAGCTAAATAAAAGATTCAAACTACTGAAGGCACTAACTACTGATAGGGATGGTTAGCAAATGAAAGATATTAATAGAGAACAAACAATGTATTTACCTTAATATTCATAATTGACATCCAGTATTACAAATTATCAAAACTCCGCCATCTCTCTGCCCACATCCACCACTGCTGGCGGCTCACCTCCAACTGCCCAGCGCTACGCGCTGTTCGCATCCAGCTATAGCAGTTCATGACAATAATGGCAGACAACAATGCAAACTAGCCACATACTGCACACAGCACAGCCAGTGATTTTCATACAGAGTGCTATGTAACGTTGCCAATAAAAAACATAAACAGCAAACTTACATAAAGAAAGCCTAAACAGCCTACTTACACCATTTATGATTCAAATAGCCCCACAAATTTTCAGTTTTTCCGTTGTTTCAACATTTTAAATTTTGCTATTTACAACGAAGAAAAATAGATCTTGAAACAATGTACCTTTACTATACAAATCTTACAACTATAATCTAGCCACCATTACAATTTAACATGTACTAGCCCTTGAGGCCAAAAAAGTTGAAATGATTCATTTAGCTCCACCTTACCGTACTTGTGACTTGTCTAATAGTATCAAACGCTAAATAAATAAACTCTTTTGTACCTCATATAATACTGGTCTAAATTCATTATCTCCTTAAATGTTCGTTGCAACTTTTCATGAAACGTTTCAAGGTATCGAAACAACGTGCTTAACAAGAGATAGGGCAGAAAGATGCGTGTAGGCCTTTACTACTATATGATTAACGCTAATAATTTTGTTTTGTCCAGCGAGTTAGTGAAACAACTATTCCTTTCAATGAAATCACACGTGCCTTTGAAAGCTCTTGAAGTGAGAAACATGTTACCGTCACTGTCTCGTCACTGGGGTGAAATTCTTGGACAAAATAGTTGTGCTGCAACTGTAAGCTACGTCCAAGGGAAGAATTCATCTATTTATGAATTTCAAAGTAATCGTTTTACAACAGGGCTGAAACTGCGTTATGATTGGTGATATCGGTTTTACAATATGCACATTTAGCTGTTGTTCCTTTACAACTTTTCACAGCTCGCATTATCTTTGTACTCCTCTTTTCAAGAGCTATCGAATGTCGGACAAAAATATCGTCTCAGACAAAATATAGCTCAGGTGTTTCACATTTCGGCACAGAAAAAAGTACACATATTGTCCGGGCGATAAGATACAGTTGGCCCTTTGGACTACCACCTACCGAAAATTTTCTTTAATCTTTATCGCTAGTGATGATCACATTACTTGAAATGTCATGATGACAGGACTGTTTCCTCGCAGTGTACTTTAATATCTCTCAGGCCACACCAGACAGAACGAAATGGTGAGCCTCTACGATCACGTGGTCAGTCATGCGCTGGATAACAATATATCAAACGGCTTATGGAGACAACACGTTTAGATTGAAGCCCACTTCCGCCTGACAACGTTCAGAAGCTCCAGGCATCTGTTTAGAAGGCACTCGTCCAAATGTAAGCCTTGCGACATTGTCTAAGGGTCTGGTATTGATGCTGTTACGTTCCATAATATTTAAAATTTATGTCCGACCGTGTCTAGTAACTACTTGTGTAACATTCTCGAACAGGACGATCAAAGAAGTACATCACTGGCACCAGACTCTCAGCTGTATTTTCGATCTCTTATTTTTCGCGGCTTTAAATTCAACAAAAATTGAGTTTCTGCAATATGTAACCACTACGCACCGCAGACGATCTCGTACACTTTAAATGTAAATCACCTTATGCAGCGATGTGGAATTCCCATTTAATTTGGCTGGTTCCCACTGTCTCTGATACTTCCACCTCATATTGGAACTATTTATTGCATTAAAATTTTAAGCACATACGTAACAACGAGTGCTTATACAGGGCTATTACAAATGATTGAAGCGATTCCATAAATTCACTGTAGCTCCATTCATTGACATATGGTCACGACACAGTACAGGTACGTAGAAAAACTCATAAAGTTTTGTTTGGCTGAAGCCGCACTTCAGGTTTCTGCCGTCAGAGCGCTCGAGAGCGCAGTGAGACAAAATGGCGACAGGAGCCGAGAAAGCGTATGTCGTGCTTGAAATGCACTCACATCAGTCAGTCATAACAGTGCAACGACACTTCAGGACGAAGTTCAACAAAGATCCGCCAACTGCTAACTCCATTCGGCGATGGTATGCGCAGTTTAAAGCTTCTGGATGCCTCTGTAAGGGGAAATCAACGGGTTGACCTGCAATGAGCGAAGAAACGGTTGAACGCGTGCGGGCAAGTTTCACGCGTAGCCCGCGGAAAATTGGCTCATGCCACAACTGGAGACCGACAGCGCCGACTTCATCTTTCAACAGGATGGTGCTCCACCGCACTTCCATCATGATGTTCGGCATGTCCAATGTCCCAATCTCCTTAAACAGGAGATTGGAAAACCGATGGATCGGTCGTGGTGGAGATCATGATCAGCAATTCATGTCATGGCCTCCACGCTCTCCCGACTTAGCCCCATGCGATTTCTTTCTGTAGGGCTATGTGAAAGATTCAGTGTTTAAACCTCCTCTACCAAGAAACGTGCCAGAACTGCGAGCTCGCATCAACGATGCTTTCGAACTCATTGATGGGGACATGCTGCGCCGAGTGTGGGAGAAACTTGATTATCGGCTTGATGTCTGCCGAATCACTAAAGGGGCACATATCGAACATTTGTGAATGCCTAAAAAAACTTTTTGAGTTTTTGTATGTGTGTGCAAAGCATTTTGAATATATCTCAAATAATAAAGTTATTGTAGAGCTGTGAAATCGCTTCAATCATTTGTAATAACCCTGTACATTTGTCCTCCATATGTAACCTACAGAAAAGAGATTCAATATAACCTTTAACTTTCGAAAACCAGATAAGATACAGCATTGGTTAATCATCTAACTGTACTTACTTCTCCAAAAGAATGGGGTTTTTTCTCCAAGACTTTCGCCCCGATTAGTAACAGATGGCTATTAGCCTTGGTATTTGGAAGCGGCAAGCAGCCTGGGAAACCGCCAACAGGTGGCAGATGAGAAAGTAGGGACAGCAAATGTAACCTCCACTGAGACAGTCTCCGCCATTTCCCGACTGCAGCAGCAGGCAGGGCACAGGTATGGAACTTTTTTTCAGTTAAAAGCAAATTGCTGAGCTCCCTGTTAATCCAGAACTATAGTCATATCGCTACAAAAGCTCCACAAACCTCACATAAGCGTGTGCCGTTGCTGCTCCATATCATCCAGATCACCTTTAATACTATTTCTAAGTTGCCAGCCAGGCTGTTTCCAGCTCCTCTCTACATAAAAATGTCTGATCTTTGCACGAGACCCCTATGTTCTCCGTTAGCTGGCTAAGCTTGTAACCTGGTATTCTACACTTAGCTTTTCCTGTAGCAATTGGTGTACACCTCTCCCGTGACTGCAGTCTAACTAGACCTAGACTCTCTTCTTGCCACATGTCTTTTCTACCTGAATAACCTTAAAGTCGTTCATACGAGTCTGCTGCTCTCTATTTAGGTAAAAAATTGGGTGAGACTCTTCTACTTCAGTTAACGATTCAAACTGATTGCTAACTGGCATTTGAAATGTGATTTTCGAAGTTTTCTCCTTTGCGTATTACCTGTCACCTTCTCCCAGCTCCCAGTCTCTTTTCCCCCCTTCAATCTAATTTAAAATACCCCGTTTCTAATTATTCCAGAAGGGCACAAATCTTTCTTCCCTGTTCCACGATTTTCTTGTCTCGACTGCATTGTCTACAACTCCATGGAAGACCCTCATATGACACCTTTTTGTCTTCCACACTGTACTCTCCCCCACTGAAACACTGAGCCACAACCCTGGCACGTTTCTCCCTTACCAATTAACCCACGACAACATCTACATTTGTCACACATGTCACTACTTTTACAGTAAACTAAAGAGCACCACAACACACTAAACCTGTCATAAAGTAATAATTAATAAAAAAAAAGTATCTTTCCATGTGTTGTGCAGCTAACTTGCAGGCGTCAGGCGGACGTAGAATAGCACGACAAGCGTTCATTGGAAGTAGGTAGCAGAAGACACGAAGTGGATTAAAACTTATAAGCGTCATATTTTCTAAAAACAGTCTTAAAACGACGAAATGAGGAAATTGTGGAAATCGCTGTAACGAATCCAAAACTACGCATAACGATGAGACTGCGGGCAGACGTTAACACTAGCTTGTAAACACTACTGATATTCACTGAATGTTAAGTTCTAAATCACCGCAGACTCGAAAAAGCACGATATTTGTAACAACAGTATTAAACAGACACTATCCGGAAATTATGGAAAGCACTGCAGTGCATCCAAAACAACTACTGTTGTTTATGTCTGGGAGCTTCACTGCCGTCTTCCGCCATGACTGGCAACTCCAGTAATTATTGAAAGTCGCCTTTCGAAGACCTTTTTTGTAATCAGGAGGAAGCAGATGTTTTTCATGTGAGTCCAATCAATCTGACTTTTCTCAATGGCAGACTTAACAAAAAATCTCAGATTATGACGCAGGGTGACACGAATCACGGCATGCGCCTGAATGGTATGGGGAAGGAAAGATTAACTGAGCAACCCGCAGGAAGTTTAGGGGAGCAGAAGCATACAAAACAAAATCCCTGTGATTACTGGAGTCAAAGTGGCAAATTTTTAGGTTAGAGTTCGGTTACAGACAGTGAAAGAAATTAGAGATGATCAGTACCATAATATAGTCGTAAAAGTCTCCCGAAGAATAAAATTATTTTGTTTCACCAGAACATTGGAAGGTTGAAAAACAAGATACATGAGCTTGTTTAATGCATAGGAGATGTGAAAAATTCTGAAGTGATAGATGTTCTGACCTCTCTGAACACTACAGAACCATGGTTTATGGAGAAGCTAAATATTAAAGACCAACATCATTTTCGTGCAAAGTTACCATGGAAAAAAGAGGAGGTGCAACATGTAAACATGGGACACAAAGTCAAAAATATTGAAACAAATAGTTTTTGTGTTGATCAGAACCTAGAAGCATGTGCTTGTGCGTTGCTTCTGCAGAGTGGACCACTGCTAATTGAAACAATCTACAGGATCACCTCTAGGAAACTTTCCGCTATTTATGATAAATCTAGATGCATTTTTGAGTCGCCTGTCAGACAAGACGAAACGGTTAATAGCTTGTGGAGATATCAACGTAGATTCCTTAAAAGGTACAGACAGTAAAAGTGAAGTATAATCCTTATTTGGATGTTTCAACATAAATTCAGTAATCAATTTTGCAACTTGTGTTCAGTAAGCTTTAATATTTCTTATAGACAGTGTTCGGGCTGAAACAACTAATGTTTACCCAACTGTTAAGCCATTAAAATGTTCAGAAGCATGCACATCGTGACATAAATAAATAATGCAGACAGTAAGATAAAAGCTGTTTGTCGAACAGGAAACAGAACAGCCAATCAGTGCACAAGATACCATAACATTTAAACAAATGACAATGTTGTGACTCATAAACAAGTTAAAAGCACTTTCAGTAATCACTTTCTAGATGTTGCATCGAAAACAGGATTACTTGGTTCATGAAGAAACAACAGAATATATTAAGAATTCTAACAAACAAAAGCTCATGTAGTGTTGATGGGATTTCAAGCAGAATTCTGAAAAGTTGTTCCAACTTAATAAATAACGTCTTTAGTGACATTTACGATACACATTGACACAAGTAATATTTTCAGACAGGTTAAAATATGAAACTGTTAAGTGTATTCCTAACAGAAGTAACAAACAGACTTAAACAATTATCGTCCACGTTTCCATCATTCGAAAAGGTAATGTACTCAAGAGTATAATAAGCTCACGAGTAGTCTCACACTTAAGTGGAAACAATTCCCTTAGCATAGCACAGTTTGCATTCCAGAAGGGCTGCTCGACTGAGAATGGTATTTATACACTCACACCCTCAAACAATATAAGACTTAAACAATAAAATATCACCAGTTGGTATTTTTTGTGATTTTTCCAAGGCGTTTGGTGGTGAATATCATGTTATTCACCAATAAAAACTCAGGTTTTATGGAATTGAAGGCTTAATGCAAAGCTGCTTTGCATTATACTTAACAAACGTAATGCAAGAGGTTGTAATGAATAATTCAAACAATGATGGAAGGGTAAAAAGTTTTGTGACTGGGGAGTAAACACACAGGGAGCCAAACGAGGTTCAGTTTGGGTCCACTCCTATTCTTCATATATGTTGATAGCTTTCAACTTAACATTCAACAAGCAGAATTGGTACTTTTTGCAATATACTTGTGTTATAATAAATCCCATTAGAGAGAAATCACCAGAAGAGACGGTAATGATATTTTCCAAGGAATTACAGAGTGGTTCTCAGAAAATGCACTCTCCTTAAATTTTGAGAAAAACACACTACCTTCAGCTCTGTATAACAAGTAGTCATACCAACAATTGATATAGCACATGAGTTGGTGTCAGTAACTAGGACAGAACACTCCGAATTTTTGGGTGTGCAGTATGATGAAACTTGATCTGGAAGAAGCATATTACTGAGCTCCTCAGTACTTTTGTTTGCCATATAATCGCTAATCTTGGAAATAAACGAATCATCCTCTTGTCGTATTTTGCGTACTTCTGCTCAATAATGTCATATGGAATAATTTTCTGGCGTAACTCACCACTTAAAAAGTAAGTATTGATTACACAAAAACGAGCAGTAGGAACATCATTTAGTTAACTCTTCAAGGACCTAGGCATTTTAACTGCGCCGTCACAACACACATATTCGCTAATGAAATTCGTCGCAAATAATCCATCACGATTCGAGAGGAACAGTAATGTCCATACCTGCAACACTAGAGCGGAAATGGCCTTTATTACCCATTATTAAAGTTTTCAGTGGCTCAGACAAGAATTAAGTATACAGCAACAAAAAGTTTTGATCATTGTCACAATAACATAAAATGTGTGATAGGTAGAAAAGCAACTTCTAAATCTAACTTAAAATCATTTCTGCTGAACAACTCCTGCTTTCCTGTTAATCAATTTTTACTTATTAAAAACTGGTGGCCAGCAAGGTAAAAAACTTGTTTTCAAGTGTAGCTACATGTGTAGCACGAAGAAAAATAATGTGTTCGTTCGTGTTAACACTAATCACGTGTACATGTACTGTGAACTGACTCGTCCCGCATCTTTCGATGAAAGAACTGCTCAAATTTTCTATGGAACATGACATTAACTGTTCAGATCTCAGTATTTTTGTTGCAACCTGGTTCACCACAACATATTCTCTGAATCATAATACTGGACCACACGGTTCACTCTGGTTAGATTAAAACATTATTTTATCTTACGTTCATTACTTTGCAACAATTTTCAAATTGAAATACACATGAGGTGTAATACAAATATAAAGCAACTGCTGGGTGTTCAGCCGAAAGACTAGAAAGAGAAATTACAAAAGTATAGCCCATCAAATGGACATACATAATTGCGATTAGGATCAGTTTTTTCTATGTTAAGAGAAGACGTAAATGTGTCTTTACGAATCATGTGCCCGGAATAAAGAAATACAAATCCCTCTTTCCTCCCACTCACTTCACTCCCCCCTCCCATTCCTATTATTATATTTAACTCTATCACTTTCGTAGGTTAATAAATGTTAGTGTGATTTTATTTGAAACACGACGTAGATACTGCCGTGTACTTTCATCTCTGACCAGTCAGACAGGAGGTGTCGCCATATATAGACCAATACGCTCTAACACTTGTACTAGTATGTTACGTCACTGAAGTTCAGAAAAACTATCGGTCTCATGTCTTTCATTGTAAATTTCGGTAATGAGGTAAAGCTTCTGTTATATTCTCCTTCACTGTATACCTACATTTTTTGATTCCATTTGTATTTACTTTTATTCCACATTATGCCAACTACTAACGTTTTTCTTTAGAATTATGTGACACTGTTCAAGGGGATCTCTGATATATTCGACAATCCTTGGTTCCCAGAAGGCTTTTGACACCGTCCCTTGCAAGTAGCTCCTACCCAATTTTCGTGCCTATGGAGTGTCGTCTCAAGTGTGCAATTGGATTCGATATTTCCAGTCACAAAGGACACAGTGTGTAGAAACTTGACAGGCACTCTTCGAGTGGAACAGACGTGATGTATGAGGTTTCGCGAGGGAACGTTTCTGGCCCTCTCTTGTTCCTAACGTGTATAAACGAATAAGGAGACAGTCTGAACACCCGTATTATAGTGTTTAAGGATAACACTGTCGTTTCCTTCTTGTAAAGTCACCATAAAAGGAAAATAATGGCAAAATGATCTAGATACGGTACCTGCAGAGAGCAAAAAATTGCTGTTGACGTTAAAAAAAAAGTGCAGGATTCTCCACTAAAAACATCCATTAAATCCCAGTTACACGAAAAACTACTGAAATTTAAAGGTTCTTGATTCAATTAAGTGCCCAGGGATTACAATTACAAACAATTTAAACTAAAACCATAAGGTAAATATATAAAATAGTACGGCGGAACTATTACTTTAAAGTAACCTCTACAGGTTAAGAGTACCGTGTTTTACTACATAATGCCTCAGGGACGGATTTGGCAAGACATCTTACTCTATGTGCTTCGGTGACGAGGTTATAAACATTCAAGTATAATGGACACGGCGCAATGTATCAGATACAATGTCGCTGAAAATTGCATAGGAAGGACCTATACTACTACTTGAGGCAATCTGTTCCGAACAATAGAGTGGGCTGTTGTAGTAATGAGTCACTGAAGAGTTAGTGACTTTGCAGCCAGATTCATGGTACGCTGGTAGTGAGACAAAGAGAATTTACCATTTCCAGCATTTGCCTTACAACCATGGGAAACTTCCAAGATAATGTCTGTCGGAAGCAGGGTATGTGAAATATTTTTAATTTAATTCTGGGGCAATGCGTTCGACAAAATGCATGAAAGCCCAGTGTACAGAGAATATTTAGGTATATGTGTTAACGTCTGCCCAGGCTAAAGTTGATGATTTGCTCGACATGTGCAGTGTGGCTGCCGTGTGTGTGTGAATGTGATTTCACCATTTTTTCTTGGGCCGGCCGCGGTGGTCTAGCGGTTCTGGCGCTGCAGTCCGGAACCGCGGGACTGCTTCGGTCGCAGTTTCGAATCCTGCCTCGGGCATGGGTGTGTGTGATGTCCTTAGGTTAGTTAGGTTTAAGTAGTTCTAAGTTCTAGGGGACTTATGACCTAAGATGTTGAGTCCCATAGTGCTCAGAGCCATTTGAACCGAACCATTTTTTCTTATCTGCAAATGTTCCTGCAAAATATTTGTAGAGAATGCTTAGCCTCTCCGGGAAGATTATTATCAGGATCGGCTGAGGTTTGAGAGAAATTAGAAAAGATCATGTCTTCGCATAAGGGATTGGCCACAGGAATCTGAGTGATTCAAACTAAACTGAAAGTAATTTTCTCTAGATGGAATTAATAGGTTGCGCCTGGCGTCTGGTGTACAGCATCTGATCGTTGCACCACTTCGCTCGGTCTTTCATCAGGAGGCGCAACAGGAAATGCTAACAAGCTTCTCTGGAATGAGTATGTGAGCTACATTTGATTGTACATGAATCAGCGAAGAGAATTCTAGGAAATCACGGAGCATTCGTTTAGATCAGCGGTAGTCAACCTGGTCCCAATGGCCCACTAGTGGGATGGTATGGATTTTAAAACCATATTCACTAGCTTTTCAAGAAATTTTAATATCAGGTATTTGCTAAATAATTATTATTAAATACTTTAACTTGCTGTAACACTGCTTTACAAATTTTATACAGTTAGGTTACTTCTGTACCTTATAAATCGCCATTACTGAGGAACTGGTGGGCGATTGGGAAATTTCTCTACTAACGAAGAAAGAAAAGTGGGCGGCAGGTAAAAAAAAAGGTTTAGATAAATGTGTGACATCACCTGCAAAGGTGAGCGGGCTACACTAGCAAGACCACACCCGCCCTACTCTGCCACGTATAGAGATTAATTAGTATCTCCCACTTCGTCTACTAACAAGCTAGGGAAAAAATTGTCTCATTTCTATCTCAGGCGCTTTCCTCCAAGCTCTCGGTCTTATTCCTCTAAATGCAGAGCAGTGACATTGGAATGGCCGTGGTTAAACGCCAGTGCATTCCCCTGCTTCGAGCTGCTCGGTGCTCAGGCATTCTGCGCCCAATGGGCGATGTTAATTGAGATCGCCGTGTCCCTCTCCATCAGTTACCGCCGATCCTGTCTTCATTAAAACTATTTCCGTGAGTTAGTTCCTTTTCTAGAAAACTACGTACTCAAGATCTCGAAGATAAATCAGAAACTAGAACCGTCGACATATTTCACCCTAGGCTTTCCCGTGGTATAACATAATTGTGCCTGCCCGCGTGCCTTTATTATCAGTCACTGGGCTGTCACAACAGCCTTCTAGAGGTGGTATTCCGGTTGCTTCTCTCACGCTCTTACACAAATACACGCTTGCTTCATCTAATCTGCCCAATTACGATAGTAAAGTATACACAACAAATTGAACGATTCGCACATATATTACGCTCGTGAAATATGTGTCTACCAATAAGCAGAAAACGGCGATGTTCAGTGGGAGTCAAGCAATTCCTACTGAAGGTCAACGAGCACCAGAGAACAGACGTGGAGCGAAAAATTTAATAGCCTTCCTGACTTTCCATGTTGAGAGAAGTGCGTGCCGGAGCATACAAGTACACCAATATAGAACAGTGCCTCCGCCTTAGCTCATAAACCAGTGCATTCCACACCTCTTTCCTCGGGAACAGAAACAAAGGCACAGCGATGACAACGTGTACTAATATCAGTAAACCATTACACTATGCCACGTTCCTACAGAGCAGAACGAAGAAATTGTAATGTGCTTTGTCTTATGTGTCATGGCGATGACGTTTTCCTATATTGCACGTGAAAATAAGAGCATGAGCAATTGCACGCAAGGTATTCTCGCTTACAAATGCGGTGCGTTTGACATGAAAGTGGAAAGTTGCAGAGCACCGATAAGCAGGTGTCCGAGCTGGTCGTTAAAGGTTGCTCTGTAACTGTAGTTTAAAGGAAGGCCAGCAGTTTTATGGCAGACTTTTAAGGGAATGACTTCTGAAAGTATTCCACAAACTTTGAAATTTGTGTTTTCGCGAGGGACCCTGGTCGTATTCTTGACACGATTACTATCGGCAAACTCGAAATGGTAGAGCAGTGTTTGGCGACACCTTTACGCTTAGGCAGGAATAAAACGTTCGCCAGATCGCACGCAAACCTATTTCATTTGCCTGACGTTCGAGTGTGGGCGAATAATCGGACACAGAATACCAGACAGCAGTAACATCCATTATCGCGACAAAGAAGCGAAGTAGCTATGTGGCACCAAAAGTGTTGTATTTCTAACCGAGAGGAGCGTAGGTGCTGCTGATGGGCATAGCGGGTTAGCGACACCGAGTTCCGTTAGATATCTGAGTATCTCGTGCCTGAATCAGACAGACTCCTGTGATTTACTGACATCCCTAAATGTCTTTCAGCACTGGAAAATCGTGTTTCACTTCGGCCAGCAGCACAATGTGTTGGATCTCCCACGTAACAGCAGGACCTGGACAGCCGTGAAGAAGCGTGCGAGCAGTGTCGGCGACCGTAACTGCCGCTAAAACGCTGGCACTGAGAGCACTATTAATTTACTGCTCCTGTCCGTATGGCGTCCCATTGTTGAGTGGTCTTCAACAGTGCTACCTGAAGTTGGTGTATTACTGGGCCGTGGAGAAAAGCGATGTCTCTCTGTAAAGGCAGTTTCAGCACAGTAATTTTCTACACAGCTTGCTTGATTAATTTTGTGATAAAAACATACTAACGTTTTCTGTGCACAGTGTGTTATAGATCTTTTAAATTTCGTCAAAAACCTTGCAGGAAGTACCGTTATTCCGGTTTGTTTCCTGGTTAACCGTTTCATGGTTAACATTTATTTTGCATATATAAGTTTATATGTATAAGTTCAAAAACTGTCTTATTTTACGGTAAATAATACACTTTCCCCACCAAAAAAATTTTTAGCTGACTGATGCTGAAAATAGCTGAAGGCGCACACAAGTATCCTACGAACCTAACTAAACCCATATTTTGACGTGAACATAGCATTTTCAGACTTACATTTTTTTAAATTTTAGAATGATTGTATCAGGATGAAAATTATGGAAAATGTATAACAAATCATTACCAAAACACATTTACTTTCCTGACAGTGAAAAACATGAAATATCGCACGCAAGTTTCCAACATAACATTTGAAGATGGGTTTGACATACCAGAAAGCAATGTTTTCTGAGGCATATACGTCACACTACACTCAAGTTATCTAGGAACCAGCAGAATTACTGAGGTGTGTAGTAATGTTTCAGAAGAATGTCTATGATGCACATTAGTTACTTCAGACATTCTTGGAACGGAAAAGGCGGTGATCAGATCTGATTTACGTGAAACGGGAGCATTTTACCACCTATAAATACACGCTGCCCCCATTTGATCGCTCAAAGTCCTCTATATATCCATCCTGCCGTCTGTAGTATTTTTCTCCAAGTTTCTAAAGCACCTCACTACATGCTAGCATTAGAGAGATCTGAGATACAGATGTCTGCGTTTTAATTTAGTGGAATATATGTGTCCCATCAACCGCGAAAGGGTTAATACTACGAGGCGTCATCTCACTTTCTTTAAGCGGCAAAGTAGTCGTTTCCAGCACTATAAGACCATTTACGAGGAACACGAATTTTCGTAGTACGATTAGTTACTATTACTAATAACCTATAAATGATATTGAAAGTCATGTATATCGAGCTCTGTGACTCTCGTAAGAAATGGATTGATTGGCTGATATACAACTGAATCTGATGCACCCAAAGTGACTACTGACAATTTTGGAACACTAAAGTAATACATTATTTTGATAAAAGAGCCTGGATAAAGACTCGAGCCAGGCATTGGGTACAAGTATCACAGAATATCGTCTGTCGTTATCTTCGTCTTGATTCGCAGCGTCAATACTTCTAGCTTTCAAAGCCACAGGCTGTAGAATTTTTCTCGCGAAATACTGCTACGCTAACAGAAGAAATAGCCATTTTTCCACCTTAACAAGCTAAACTGATACCGATGTCTTGTATCTTTGAGTTTAGGCACACTTTACTTTCCTTCACAATTTTCAAAATTGGCGTATGTACAGATAATTTTTCTAAATACAAGACAAATAGCACAGACATTCATAGTGGATGCATTTGAGGTAATGATTGCCGTCCACTTAAACTGGTGTATTTCTGAAACTATTGAATAAAAATTAATACCATAGAACCACATAAATAAATGGATTTCCGTAGAGGAGAAACAGATTTAGTTCGCTTTGCTACAAGGAACTGTCTTGATTGTCACTGAAGTAAGTACGCAGAGAACAAACATTGTCGCGGCATTGGCTTGCCTGCTAGAGTACTGAATGAAATGGTGGAACACAAGCCGTAAGGAAATTTGGTTACCGTTACGTTCTATCCAACGTGCTCGTGTGATGTAAGGGTCACAAAAATATCTACCGCTGACACTTTTAAATTTATGGTAATCTTTAACTAGTCGGTTTGATCAACAGATATGAGTTCTATACTGGAGGCAATCTAGTGTGAGGGGTAGAGGATCATTTCGTGTATCTGTCTCCCAACCGGTAGCAGCTGCCTTCGCCTCATCTGACTTCAACAATCAGTACTGTACTTATGGGTAACTGCTATGTAATTCTAATAACCTTACCTTAGCTTTGGATAGAAAACTAAATTTGTGGCTGGTTTTCCACGTCACTTAATTGTACACTCCCCAGGTTTGGGAAGCTATAAATCATCTCCCGGGTCTTGCCATCTTATTGTCGCCACAATAACATTTTACTTGGCGTGTTAATGAAGCGGACACATTCTCTATAGCAGTAAATACACACCTTTTCCTCTTTTGATGTTTACTTTCCGACCAAATGTGGGCAGGCTCGTTTGTTGCACAAGCTTCGTTTCCTTCCTGCCAGGTTCTAGCAAAACGCTGTTTGAGCAAATGGAGTTCTGAGTGGAAATATAAGAGAGAGTATTTATAGTGCCCATATTGCCATATAACCAAGGAAAATCTCCCGATACTGTTCTCGGTACTGGAGAACTTTGATTTTTTATTTTTATTTTTATTTTTTTAATTTCTCTAATGCTGGGGAAACACAAGCTCAGTCCAAAATGCGTATTCCTTGACTACAGTATGCCTCTTTATCATAAGAAACGCAGGCTTGGCGTCTTTCTCTATGTGAACTGCTGAAGGCCGTAATTGAAAAATACGTGTCGAAAGTAGCTGAGTCTTCATTGACACCAGTTCCATTTTCACTATCTTCTTCATCTTTTATTAGAGCTTCTATATAACTTCTTTATGGATTTGGCTTTTTTCTTCTTCTCCAAGGCCAAATTTACCTTTTCCTTTTTCTGAACAACTTTCCTTTAGAGGTCTTCAGCATCCTCTTCCCTTGTCTGCTCCACTAGTGATCCTCTGTTCTGTTCCTACATCAGTCTCTTTAATCTCTGTTGTGTTTGTTGGGGTGTACTTGTTTCACCAGTTTTCCCTTCCTCCAACCTTGATTCCCATCTCAGACCAGGGTCTCCAGAGCCCAACAACCTACTCTGACAGTATTATAATACGCTTGCACGTTTAATCTAGTTCATCAATTCAAATATCAGCCAAGTCAGTAAAGATATCATTATTCTGCTTTTATTCCGAAAAATCAAGTCCTCGTGTAATGAAGTTCCAAATATAAGGACAACGTAAAAGCCGATGTCGCGACAGTATTTGTTCTCTGCCGACTTACTTCAGTACCACCACCACAAACAGTTTCCTTGTACCTAACCAATCTAAAACTATTTCTCCTCATCGAAAATCCATTTATTTATGTGGGTATATGGTATTATTTTCTATTACTTAGTCTCAGAAATAAACAGGTTAAGGGGATGGCAATCATTAGCTGAAATAGTTCACTGTGTTTGTCTGTACTATTTGTTTAAAATTTTTGGTATTTGTGGGGATCCACAGCCTCCAGATGTTTAATAAACGTAAATATGGTCCGTAGTAAACTGTAATGTGATTTTTATTTAATCGTGCGATTAGCTAATTTCGACTACTTGTCATTGTCAAGCGTCTGTAAAACCAACATGAAAAAGCAGTACATTGTCTGCATACATCGCCATGTATAAATCATTGTCATTCACGGCGAAGTATGCAGACAATGTAGTGCTTTTCCACGTTGGTTTTACAGGTACTTGTCAATGACAAGCAGTCGAAGTTAGCTAAACGCAAGGTTAATTAAAAATCACGTTACAGTTTACTGTGGACCGTGTTTACGTTTATTGTACTATTTGTCTTGTATTTAGAAGACTTATCTGTACGTATGCCAGTTTTGAGATTTATGAAAGAAAGTAAAGCGTGTCTACAATCCAAGAAAAACACTTTTATTTATATTTATGATACCTATTTAGGAATCACCAGCCAGATAAATCTAAGGACACAGGAGTGTTTCGGTATGATATATCGCCTGTCCGTTGTTGAGCCGAAGAGAACATTTTGAAGAGATCCACCTGAGGGACTTCAGAAATCTGCAGTTACATATAAAAACATTAAGGAATTGGATAATATGGCACCGAATGAGAGGTGATTGGACATACGAAACAGAATAAGGCATGTGTATATCTGAAAAAAAAGAGTGCAGTGCACTTGCAGAGAGAAATGAGTGACTTGGCTACTGTAGTTTCTGAAAGCAAATTTGAGTATTTTCTCGGTAACGATTTTCCGAGAAAATACCATTCGGGCAAGAAAGACTGAAGGCATCATGGTTTTGTACCCTAACGACATCCAACCTAAACGAGGCAGAATCGTTACTGACTAATTGGAATAATGAAGGCCGCGCCCCATTAATTAGATTCCTCGGCGGCATTCCGCGGCAAATAACTCTGGTTTCATTGCCGCAGCCTAATAGTCGCAGCGAAATTTACGTTTCATTAATAATTAATGATTATTACAGATATCGCGGCAGTAAATTTTCGGAAACGTGCTTTTTTACGAGCAGCGTGTGAGGCCAGTTAGCTACCTGAGTTCTGTGGCGCCATTTTGACGATATAACCCCGTTGCACGACAATGGAAATAACCGGAGGCTGAACGGCTTCATTCGTTACGGCGGCCAAAGTCGATGCCGAAGACATCGTTAGTCTCAGCGGAGTGCTGTCGCAGCGGTCACTAAAAGTCGTCTTAGCCGTGTCAGCCCACCAGGAGAGGCGTGGCACCTGAGCGCAGTTTCGAGGATCTTTCGAATAGCTGTAAACGAGTCCTTTCACTACCTGCCAGCCTCTATTTGTCAAAATCTGCGTAACGAGTAACACGAAGAGCTGAAAAACTGTGCTTTTTGGGTCAAATGCATTCTCAACGTTCTTCTTCCTCAACTTTTAGGTAAATAGAGTTCATCTAACATTTTTCTCCATTTAGTAAACTTATCGTTAAAGTGTCAATTTGAAATATCCTAAATTACTTATCATCAGCTCTATTCGCAGCCCTGGCCTCTTCTCTGACAGTTTTACGTCCAGATTATCTAGACAACTTAAGTAGTGTTCACCAGATATTGTTTCATCCATTGCAAGACAGTTAATCAGAAAAAACCACATTTATAAACTGGCCGTATCCAATGTAGAAGATGAAGTCTACTTCGCCTTTTTATGGGGCAAACCCATTGGTTTGATTGTCGGTTTGTTTCTGGCGTGACTCACGTCCCATCAACAGTAATAAGTCGAGTGACTGCTTTTTTTTTAAATTTTAAATGGACAGACATTCCCGATAAAATCGTTTTCACATTTTATTTTGTTCTGTATTCGAGAAATGCATTACCCAAGATGGTCAGTATCTCGTAGTTAAGTCATGTAGAGTACTCTGCACATTCTTTGCTGGTACACCTAAGGCTTCATATGTACAATGTCTCTAACTGCTGATCATCCAGAGCCATATTCTACATTTTATCAATGTTTTCATCCGTAGTTCCAGCTTTTGAAACGCAATCAAGATGATCATCTACACAAGACGCATGGCTACGTTTAAGCTCGGCCGCAATGTTGTGAAGCAAAATGGAAGACACCCTTAATCTGCCACAAAATTTTTATAAATTTTCCCTCGCTATAAATTATGGATGAAAAAGAGTTTTACGAGGGAATAGTACTCCATTTAATTCGCACGCTTTCTTCAGAATGTCGCATCAACAAAAGTATTCTGCAGATCAGGTTGCTGCTTGATGTAGGATATTGCACAAACTATTCCAACATATTAAAACCAAATTACGTAGACGTCTATTTGTTATTCACTTAAAACTTCTGGGCTGATAGGCCGTGGTCGAAGAACAAAACTCTCCCCTGACGTTTCGTTTCCGACTGCGGGAGACATCCTCCAAGGTAAAACGGCGAACTGTACGTCGACCACGGACGATCAGCCCGGAAGTTTTAATTGAAGACAATACCGGCCGTGAAAGCCTGCACTTCATGATCATCCATTTGTTACCTCTGTGCCAGACCGAAATTTCCATCTTACTCTCTCAGATTTTCGTCATCTGCAACTGACGTACCTCTATATAACTTTCAGTTTTTGAAACAGAACCACTTAGATTATGAACGTGTGGCAGCTTAGAAATTAATGACAAAGCAAATGAATGAAATGAGTTTGCCAATAACTATTTTCAGTGAATTGCGCAGGTTGCCTAACCAATCTCAGAGTCATCAGCCTATTTAGAGCATACAGGAATACAACTATAATCCAGGTTGGTATGATATTACGTTTCTTAATAATAAGAAACAGGAAGTACCATTCCATGAGGCAACAATAACAGTTACTATACCTCAGTATTCATAGTTCCCTACAAATTACTTGTCGATATATACACGTAAGAATATCGAGATCAGCTGCTTTAATAAACTAGGAGATGAAATTGTACGCAAGCCACCCAAATGAAGGTAAATCGAAGGGATTAACCCTGGCTGGAAGCCATGTGGTAGACAGTGATACACACTCGTTTGAAAATGTGCCCAAGAGATTACGCGGTTATCGTCCAGTGAAGGAATTACTATCGACAACGTATGCGCTCAGTGCATTAGATTCTGCTATTTAAGCCAGGAGTTTTCGCACCATCTCTGGAATTTTTTCCACAGCTGCTTCTGGAAGCGCTTTTCGCCGCGTTGAGACGGTAACTCTGACACAGTGTTTTGTGACCTTTAGTTGTGGAAGGATATGGTGGTGGAAATGGTTTTCCATCTCGTCGACACCATTAAAAGACGTACCTCAACTCAGTTGAAGAATGCTGGCGGCAGGAACAGACTGTCCTCTGTTGTGGGAACTAACTCGAAATTCATCTCAAGAAACTTACGGCAACAGCGGTAATTCTAAATCAGGTAGGTCAGACGGGTGTCTGAAACACGGTTTTCTAGAGCACATCTTCCGTGTGTTAACCGTTCTCCCACTTTTCTGAACTACAGCCACAGCCGCGAAAAACGGCTATATTCGTATACCACCTACTGCAGGAAACTTGTGGTATATAACTTCAATAGAAATAATGAATTCCATTTGACTGGGAACCTCTCTGAAATTTGTCATAACTACATACCAATGAATTACACCTACCTGCTCAAACGTGGATTTTTATTTATGTTCTTCATTCCCTTCTCTGAGGATCAGAGGGTGCTGTTTGAGATTCTGACCGTTACAGATTGCGAGGTTCTCAGTATGCTTGGAGCGGGTCAGAGGGAGTCCCAAATAGGAATAATTAGGGTTCGTCTGATAAACGTTACGGAGATGATAGATAAACTCCAGTGGAATACTCTGCAAGAGAGACGCTCAGTACCTCAGTATGGACTTTTGTTGAAATTTCGAGAACATAGCTCCACCGAGGAATCAAGCAGTATATTGCTCCCTCCTACGTATATCTCGCGAAGAGACCATGAGGATAAAACCAGAGTGATTAGAGCCCACACAGAGGCATCCGACAATCTTTCTTTCCACGAACAATACGAGACTGAAATAGAAGGGAGAACCGATAGAGGTACTCAAGGTACCCTCCGCCACACACTTCAAGTGGCTTCCGGACTAGGGATCTAGACGTAGATAACCAAGGAAACAACCCGAAAATCGTGTTTGGAACAGGGAGCTAGGATTATTTCTGGGACGCTGTCATCCCTGACGAAGTATAACATTGTGTAAGCTGCAAAATTACGCTTAATTTTTAAAGTTAAAAATGTATATTCGACTGAAAGTAACTCTCAGTTTCGTAGAAGTTTCGCGCCGTGTTCAGATGGTGCGGTTCAGACATACACTCCTGGAAATGGAAAAAAGAACACATTGACACCGGTGTGTCAGACCCACCATACTTGCTCCGGACACTGCGAGAGGGCTGTACAAGCAATGATCACACGCACGGCACAGCGGACACACCAGGAACCGCGGTGTTGGCCGTCGAATGGCGCTAGCTGCGCAGCATTTGTGCACCGCCGCCGTCAGTGTCAGCCAGTTTACCGTGGCATACGGAGCTCCATCGCAGTCTTTAACACTGGTAGCATGCCGCGACAGCGTGGACGTGAACCGTATGTGCAGTTGACGGACTTTGAGTGAGTGCGTATAGTGGGCATGCGGGAGGCCGGGTGGACGTACCGCCGAATTGCTCAACACGTGGGGCGTGAGGTCTCCACAGTACATCGATGTTGTCGCCAGTGGTCGGCGGAAGGTGCACGTGCCCGTCGACCTGGGACCGGACCGCAGCGACGCACGGATGCACGCCAAGACCGTAGGATCCTACGCAGTGCCGTAGGGGACCGCACCGCCACTTCCCAGCAAATTAGGGACACTGTTGCTCCTGGGGTATCGGCGAGGACCATTCGCAACCGTCTCCATGAAGCTGGGCTACGGTCCCGCACACCGTTAGGCCGTCTTCCGCTCACGCCCCAACATCATGCAGCCCGCCTCCAGTGGTGTCGCGACAGGCGTGAATGGAGGGACGAATGGAGACGTGTCGTCTTCAGCGATGAGAGTCGCTTCTGCCTTGGTGCCAATGATGGTCGTATGCGTGTTTGGCGCCGTGCAGGTGAGCGCCACAATCAGGACTGCATACGACCGAGGCACACAGGGCCAATACCCGGCATCATGGTGTGGGGAGCGATCTCCTACACTGGCCGTACACCACTGGTGATCGTCGAGGGGACACTGAATAGTGCACGGTACATCCAAACCGTCATCGAACCCATCGTTCTACCATTCCTAGACCGGCAAGGGAACTTGCTGTTCCAACAGGACAATGCACGTCCGCATGTATCCCGTGCCACCCAACGTGCTCTAGAATGTGTAAGTCAACTACCCTGGCCAGCAAGATCTCCGGATCTGTCCCCCATTGAGCATGTTTGGGACTGGATGAAGCGTCGTCTCACGCGGTCTGCACGTCCAGCACGAACGCTGGTCCAACTGAGGCGCCAGGTGGAAATGGCATGGCAAGCCGTTCCACAGGACTACATCCAGCATCTCTACGATCGTCTCCATGGGAGAATAGCAGCCTGCATTGCTGCGAAAGGTGGATATACACTGTAGTAGTGCCGACATTGTGCATGCTCTGTTGCCTGTATCTATGTGCCTGTGGTTCTGTCAGTGTGATCATGTGATGTATCTGACCCCAGGAATGTGTCAATAAAGTTTCCCCTTCCTGGGACAATGAATTCACGGTGTTCTTATTTCAATTTCCAGGAGTGTATAACCGACGAGGCGGACAAATCTAGAAGTCGCTGCCGCCTGTCCAATTTTCTTGTTGTGAACTCCTTGACACGAATTCCGGCCACGCCCCCCGGTACGCAAATGCCCCCCTAATGAGTTCGCAGCGCGCACGTGAGGTCGCCGATGCCTTTTTAATGTCCGGAAGGCCTGAGCGGCAATTACTGTAATTACATTATAAATATGCCGGCCGGTAGAAGTCGGAATGCTCGCAGGGGCTAAGCGACTCGTAATTGCGAGATCCGCCACGGAAAAACGTTTTCGAAAGTCCGCTAATCTGCAAGAAACTTGTAATTTGCCGTCTTATCTTGATGATACTGTCAAACAAATAAGAAACGAACCGAGCCGCTCGGCGTAACCAAGTTTCTCTCCGCGAATTACGCCGTCCCTTCGAGAACGACTGGTCATCATGTTGGGACCAGTGGTGCTCCATTAAGACAAGAAGTCCAGTGTTTAATAATACGAAACAATACATAATTACCTACTGGAAAAAATGGGACTGCTGTTTTTATTAAGGTGGAGTTCCAAAAAATAAATTATAATCTCTTTTTTTTACGAATGAGACCATCTGATTCAGAATGATCTGTTATTGAATACTTCTTAACGTTAAATTTCAATGTAGGTTTCGTTTTAAAAGTCAAGAGTGTCCATCGTCTTCCTGTAAAATGCTTTGGTCCCGGGACGAAACTACAACAGTATCTAGTCGTAAGTGACCTCGTCCATTGCAGAACTTTGTGATTGTCTTTCTGCTCACCGTTAGAAATACTGTATTTCAGTTAACTGGTGAAAACGTCATCGGATTGAAAATGCGTCGATGGTTCTCTATTACACTAATATTTTAGCTTCATAGCTTGCTTCCGTCTCGCGAGTGAATCGAAGACCATAGCTGTTCGAAACTCATTTTTAGTGCCATCAGAAGCTGCCATTTGTCAGACGAAGCAACATAATCTCTTAAAACCACTCGTCTAAGATCAACACGAGCCTGTTACATCTCTCATGAAGATAATGTAAGCAGCACGTTGACCAAAACATTTGTACTGACAAATTTCGATGTTCTTTAGTGCTTTCCCCGTAGTCCGTGGCTTGTTTTACAGGCAAAGACTAAGCTGGAAAGTTTAGTAATTCTTCGTGATACAGAGCTCTTGCAAAGGTGCAAAGTTGAATGTACCCCGGGGCCAGAAAGCAAACGAAAAAAAAAATCATTTAATCAGTTATCTCGAAGATATGCTTTGTTTGCAGTAACAACCATTTTAAAAAAAGTACAATAAATGAATGCGTACTTCTAAACCATTTAGCTCCCTTTGTAATTAAGGTCCATTAAATAAATTACATCTTTACGTAGTATTACCCTCCACATTGCAGTGCTGATCTCCAGTGAAATAAATATGGTTCTTGCAGAACAGCTTTCCGTGGGCCCGCTGTAAAATTACTCTCTCTCCATTATCCAATGCTGCAGTGTAATATATTCTCGACCGATAAAGATAAGCTCGTCTTGTCTGTCAGATATATAGCTCTGAATCGCTGTTCGCAGTTTAAAGAATTGCTCCCACGCGTAAGCGTGGAAACAGTTCGGAATTCGTTTCTGCCGCTGTGAACTTCTTTACAAACAGCACATAGCCAGCCGGCCGTTGTGGCCGAGCGGTTCTAGGCGCTTCAGTCTGGAACGGCGCTGCTGCTACGGTCGCAGGTTCGAATCCTGCCTCGGGTATGGACGTGTTTGATGTCCTTGTGTTAGTTAGGTTTAAGTAGTTCTAAGTCTAGGGGACTGATGACCCCAGATGTTAAGTCCCATAGTGCTCAGAGCCATTTGAACCACTTTTTGAGCACTCAGTCTGGCTAAGATTTGTACCCTCGCCAGTTGTCAGGCCCCAGAAGAACGAACATCGGCTATCCGCTGTAACACCATACCTTTCCTTGTTTATCAGGTGACATAGATACTGCAGGATACATTCTTCATTTAAATGAAAGAATGGTGTCTGTTCTTTCAGACATGTCCAGACAGACAGCACTCATCGATTCGCCTCGATGGGAAATGAATCCACAACCTTCAATGCGGATGTATATTTACCTTCTACATTTAAGGGAAATCTCGAATTAGTGAGCATGGGGACGTGGACGAGGATGAGGGTAGGTGGCGCTAGGTGCGACAGTGAGTCGGCCAGGAAGCGCACCGAGGCAGTCCACGCATTTGTAATAAACACTATGTCTGGATGGTGCAGCTGTTAACGCAACTGCCTAGTAAACAGGAGATCCCGGGTTCGGGTCCTGGTTCGGCACACATTTTCGCTCGTCGCCGCTGATTCCGCATAAAGTCCCGACGCAACTGGTTCCATTAGTTCCTTCCCTTTGCTTTCTCCCACCTTCATGTACATAATACACATTGTTCATGTCCTAATCAAATTGCCAGTCTAACTGAATGCTGGCAGCCGGAGGTGAAATTCCTGAAATGACCATTACCATTCACCATGTACACGTTCATGACAGAAAAAAGGGGCTGTTGGATAGAAGAGGCGAACTTCACACGTGAAAAAATTTCCTCAGGTCGCAGTACTTTGTCGTAGAGCATCATGCGGATAGAGATCTTGCGAATCCAATGAAAAAAGATACAAAATAATTTATAGATACGGAGCACAAGCTCAGAGAACGAAAGGATGGGGATGGAAATTAATTGTCTGTGCGCTTTTCCAAGAAACCATCCCGTCATTGCCTGAAGCTATTGAGGGAAATCACGGGACGCCTAATTCGGGATGGCAGGATAGTTTTTGCAAACTCATTGTCTTCTAAATGTCCCAAAGATTATGTTGTGCAAAATGCTAAACGCAAAGAATTCCTCATTCGTGTAATAATTTTTTTCTATTGCTTCTTATTTTCAGATATGGTCAATACGCACTAGCTGAGTGCCCGAAACCGGTGACGAAATGAAAATTGCGCTAATGACCATAGCAGTTTTGCGCCCCAAAACCAAAACAAAAACAAATTAAATTTCTTTTATGCAACTAGTCGCTAATTATTTCGATACATAATAAGCAGAATATTTTGATTTGCGAAAGGGAAAATAAACTGCACTGAAAGCGTTTTCTCGATCGTTATCATAGTTGAAACAAAATGTTAGTCTTCTGTAATACTGTTTTGTGACACCAGTGATCTCGCTTACAACAGACTCCGAAGGCAGTGATTATAAAACCGATTAAGACGGTTTAGTCCAAGTGAACAGGTCACTGGAGTGACTAGAAAAATACACTTTAAGGCTTTTACTGTCTTAATATGTTTTCTATATGTAATCCCAGTTTATGCAGTAAACGTTATATACAAAACTGCTGAACTCAAACTGTGAAAACACTAGCAAACCAAAATTACTAAAAAGCACTTGGAAAATAAAGGTACATTACCGATCCAAATAAAATGGTAAATTGTTTCTTGCCGTATGAAAGCGAGAAGCAATAGTACAGTTATTCAAACATGTAAAGGTAAGTGTTTCTTTCGTTGTTAAAAACAAGCAAGGAGCGGAAACACATTTCTAGCCCAGTCATCATGAGTTAGGTTTTTTTTTTCCTTATTTTACAAAATCGCTTCCAGCGAATGCTGAGGTGATTCCATTAACAAGAGCGTGGCAGATTTCGCCTGCTACCGTCTTCCAATCCGTGCTCCCTTTTTAATGACATCGACGGGAAAGGAACATTACACTCACTTTCCATCTCTCAGGCATCGCGAAAGCCTCAGCTGGGCCACCCACGTCGGTCCCACAATTTTTCTCAATGCCTACCACACACCTTCGATTAGCGCAACATCTCGGCCTTTTCTTATCTCTTGCAAACCAGGAAAGAGCTCCCGTCGTTCACACAACACACAATCGCCTAGCTGCACCCGCCGACCGTCGCCATTCCATTTTCATTATGGTTTTAATTACGTCTTCCACTACAGTCGCTTTCCTGGTTAATTTGTTTATTTTCCTATCTCTACTAGTAAATCAAATAGTGCATCTCTCCACGTTTATTGAACAACCCTTACTCTTGGGCTGATTTACACTTTAAAAGTCCAAGTAAACGCAAACTTCGTTCACAGGCTCTCGCAGGCCCACCGCCACCGACCGACCGCCGTGTCATCTTTTTCCAAAGGCGTCATTGGGTGCCGTATAGAGGGACGTCGCGTCAGCACGCTCTCAAGTCTCTTGACCTGAAACCGCTACAGCTCGGTCAAGTAGCTACTCAAATAGTATACGCCGTTGCAGTCCGCCAATCAAGGAGTAAAGTATGTAGCCATAAAAATACCCCACCATTTCCTGTGGGAATGAAAAGTATTACTAGAGAAAGAAAAAAGTTCAAAAACACTCCTAGCTGACAAAGAGCTTCAATTCTGTAGATCACTTCTGAATAGTTAATATCACTAAACAGCTATGTAACAGTTATGAAATTTTATTGCAGAGTAAGATTAAAGAAAATTTTATACACTGTAAATAGACATCACGCAGCAAAGTTTTCACAGGGATAATGTATCTGATTTGCAAACCTAATAAGCTCCACTTCATAGCTTGTTGTTGCAACTATGGCCCACGAGACTTGAAAAAAACTTCTACATGTTTCTAATGTCTCCTACCGCGTTTTTCTGTCTATATTGAAGGCTGATCTCAGGAACTAATGTTGGGATTTTGATACACTTTTCAGTAACAGATAGACTGATTCACGAGGAAGGTTTGTGTACATAATCGAGGCGCTGAGCGTACAAGTGGTATAAGCGACATTTCTCAAGAAACAGATCTAAATGCATAATTGGAAAGTTAAAATGTTTATCTCTTCCGAGAAAACGAAATAAAAGTGATTTCCTGCATAACGCTGCACTCTGTCATGATGAAGCTTAAGCTCTAAGGCAATGCCTGAACTGCATTTAGAATACAACTAGTATAAGTGTAATGGTGGACAGAAGAAGAGTTGTTGCTATCTTTATTAAAGGTTCGGGTATGTATTTTTTTTTTTAAGTACAGCAATAGACCAATGTCTATGCTTTTGAGAATACCTATAATAGTATTTGATGCACGCTTAAATAGGCCATATTTCGAAATACCTCCAGTGCGTCTTGAGGCAAAATCAGCATATTGCCACAACAGATAATGAGGTCCTTGAACCTGGTCATGCATATTTGGAATGTGATAACGACTTTGGTCTCTCTCAAAAGGCAAAGAAACCCTTTAAAAATGTATTTGTTCCACAAGACAGGAAGCAATGAAGCAGAAAATTTTTCGTAGAGAATTTGAAAACAGGGAACTTTCTTCCAATTAAAGCTATGGATCCCATAACAAACAATAAAGTTGCTGAAGATACAAAGGAAACAAAATACAACGGAGGAATGCCAGGTAGATCTAAACCAGCAAATAAAATCTTCTAAAAATGTAGTTAGAGTATTCACTAAATCGTGATCTTGAGTTTATAGAAGCGGGTTTTAGGAGTCTCATCAATTCCTCTTCTACAGCCTTTACATCAAGATGAGTTTGAAATAAAATTTGAGAAATGGAATAATCTTTATAAGATGAAGAACTACATTTCTCCACTTTATCATGAATGTCCAGACAATAGTTACAATGGTTGTAAGAAGAAGGAGTGTAGAAAGAACAGGATATGGTGAAAGAGAATAACGAGGAAGACTGAAAAATGCACAACACAATAGTACAGCATCACTGGTGTCGCCCAGGTAGTACAGTCTCCAAGTCATACTACAGAAGGAAACGATTGTCATTCTATAGACAGTGACTGTGAAGGAATTATAGAAAGTGAACATAAATAATCTCTCGTATGCGTTGGAACCACACCAATATATTTTCGTTTTGGAATTTTAATTTTATTTGCTACATACTTTTTGGTTTTCAGATTGTTACATTAATTTCGTTATAATTATTCACATATATTTGTTTTATAATGAACATGTATTACACTATATATCACGTGTCTTGAACCAAAACGTTTTCAAAATGTAGCACAGTAAATAAAATGTTTTCACACTTGTATCTGTTTTACTCTAATACGTTTAATATTGTATTTGTACCATATTATAAAAATAGTTCAGAGGCACTACAATCTCTAACCATTCCTACAACTATGCATGTCTGATGTTTCGAAACGTGAATCACATAATTTATAAAGATCTTTTTAAGTTTAGCACTCATTTACCCAGTTTGCTTCAGCAAATATATGTACCACTTGCACTCTCAGACCCTCAACTTAGAATTACAGGATTGTAACCTGTTCCTATTCAGTCGTCTTTTGAAGTGACATCTCATGGCGATGATGGGTACGAGCTGATCAGCTACAGAGGAGGCGGTATCTGGCGCGAAAAAAAGTAAACAGTAGCCGAAACTTCAAACAATAGCGAAACTTGACCAGGATCTATGCACATCTATACATATTATAAATTGAAGGCTTCAGCAATGTTTTTCTGTATTTATAAGGAGTTTTGATAAGACTTTCACTAGTAGATATAATAAATCAGAGAGAAAGTTTTGTATAAGCAGTTTATTACCACGCCGCCAATCTTCCAGCTGTAGTTGGCTCTGAGCACTATGGGACTTAACATCTGTGGTCATCAGTCCCCTAGAACTTAGAACTACTTAAACCTAACTAACCTAAGGACATCACACACACCCATGCCCGAAGCAGGATTCGAACCTGCGACCGTAGCAGTCGCGCGGTTCCGGACTGAGCGCCTAGAACCGCATGGCCACCGCGGCCGGCTCCAGCTGTAGTTACGTAGTGTCACCCGTACGAAGCTGGCCAGGTCGCTAGTAACTAACTAAATAACCATCCGAAGATTCTCAATGAATTTATATAAATTACGCGACGCGATATATGTTTACCAAATTACTCAAGTAGTCAGTTGTAGGGGGAAGTCGGGTAACATGGCGAGCGTAAGCTTTACACCCTTTTCGTGATAATAATAGTGGCTGATGGGAGCTTGAATCTCGAAAGAATCGTTGTACAACTGTCCAGGGTGAAGTAATAGTTGTAAAACGTTCTTTTCCCTATGTTTGAGCCTTAAAAAAACGTGTTTGTTGGAAAAAGTTTTCGTCATCTTACCTCAATGTGGGGGTCGGATGACGAATAAAAGTGTCAAAATACCGGGTGATCCAAAAGTCAGTACAAATTTGAAAACCAAATATATCACGGAATAATGTAGACAGAGAGGTACAAATTGACACACATGCTAGGAATGACATGTGGGTTTATTAGAACCAAAAAAATACAAAAGTTCAAAAAATATCCCACAGATGGCGCTTCATCTGATCAGAATAGCAATAATTAGCATACAAAGTAAGACAAAGCAAAGATGATGTTCTTTACAGGAAATGCTCAATATGTCCACCATCATCCCTCGACAATAGCTGTAGTCGAGGAATAATGTTGTGAACAGCACTGTGAAGCATGTCCGGAGTTACGGTGAGGCATTGGCGTCGGATGTTGTCTTTCAGCATGCCTAGAGATGTCGGTCGATCACGACACACTTGCGACTTCAGGTAACCCCAAAGCCAATAATGAGGTCTGGGGGACCTGGGAAGCCAAGCATGAAGAAAGTGGCGTCTGAGCACATGATCATTACCAACGACGCGCGCAAGACATCTTTCACGCGTCTAGCAATATGGGGTGGAGCCCCATCCTGCATAAACATCGTACGTTCCAGCAGGTGTTTATCAGCCAGGCTGGGGATGATGCAATTCTGTAACATATCGGCGTACCTCTCACCCGTCACGATAGCAGTTACAAAACCAGAATCACGCATTTTCTCGAAGAAAAAAGGCCCGATAACTGTTTTTTGGTTCTAATAAAGCCCCATGTCATTCCAAGCATGTGTGTCAATTTTTACCTCTCTATCTACATTATTCCGTGGTTGATTAAGTTTTCAAATTTATACTGACTTTTTGATCACCCGGTATTTGGTTGGCGCTCAGATACACAAGGAGGAATGTTCAGCGTAATACAATAAGAGAACTCAGAGGTCGCACGGAATGATTTAAGAACTCGTTTTTCCTGCGCCCTATTCGAGTGTGGGACGGTAGATAAATAGATTCATGATGGTTCTGGCAGGCACTTAATTGTGAATTGCAGAGTAATATAGATGTGAATGTAGAGGGGAGAGAGAGGTGAAACTTGTAGAGGAAGTCCAAAGCTAGAAAACAGTAAGCAGGTTCATTTGGATCTAGGTTTGCAGTAGGCATGCAGAGACGAAGACGAGTGCACAGGACAGAGCAGCGTGGAGAGCTGTTTCGAACCACTCTTTTGACTGAAGACCACAACAATGACAAAAACAACTTGCGAGAGCCGAGCTCCAATAGAAATAAATACACTACTGGCCATTAAAATTGCTACACCACGAAGATGACGTGCTACAGACGCGAAATTTAACCGACAGGAAGAAGATGCTCTGATATGCAAAGGATTAGCTTTTCAGAGCATTCACACAAGGCTGGCGCCGGTGGCGACACCTACAACGTGCTGACAAGTTTCCAACCGATTTCTCATACACAAACAGCAGTTGACCGGCGTTGCCTGGTGAAACGTTGTTGTGATGCCTCGTGTAAGGAGGAGAAATGCGTACCATCACGTTTGCGACTTTGATAAAGGTCGTATTGTAGCCTATCGCGATTGCGGTTTATCGTATTGCGACACTGCTGCTCGCGTTGGTCGAGATCCAATGACTGTTAGCAAAATGTGGAATCGGTGGGTTCAGGAGGGTAATACGGAACGCCGTGCTGGATCCGAACGGCCCCGTATCACTAGCAGTCCAGCTGACAGGCATCTTATCCGCATGTCTGTAACGGATCGTGCAGCCACGTCTCGATCCCGGAGTCAACAGTTGGGGACGTTTGCAAGACAACGACCATCTGCACGAAGAGTTGGATGACGTTTGCAGCAGCATGGACTATCAGCTCGGAGATAATGGCTGCGGTTACCCTTGACGCTGCATCACAGACAGGAGCGCCTGCGATGGTGTACTCAACGAGGAACCTGGGTGCACGAATGGCAAAAAATCATTTTTTCGGATGAATCCGGGTTCTGTTTACAGCATCATGATGGTCGCATCCGTGTTTGGCGACATCGCGGAGAACGCACATTCGTCATCGCCACACTGGCGTATCACCCGATTTTACGGTATGGGGTGCCATTGGTTACGCGTCTCGGTCACCTCTTGTTCGCATTGACGGCACTTTGAACAGTGGACGTTACATTTCAGATGTGTTACGACCCGTGGCTCTACCCTTCATTCGATCTCTGCGAAACCCTACATTTCAGCAGGATAATGCACGACTGCATGTTGCAGGTCCTGTACGCACCTTTCTGGATACAGAAAATGTCCGACTGCTGCCCTGGCCAGCACCATCTCCAGATCTCTCACCAATTGCAAACGTCTGGTCAATGGTGGCCGAGCAACTGGCTCGTCACAATACGCCAGTCACTACTCTTGACGAACTGTGGTATCTTGTTGAAGCTGCATGGGCAGCTGTACCTGTACACGCCATCCAAGCTCTGTTTGACTCGATGCCCAGGCGTATCAAGGCCGTTATTGCGGCCAGAGATGGTGGTTCTGGGTACTGATTTCTCAGGATCTATGCACCCAAATTGCGTGAAAATGTAATCACATGTCAGTTCTAGTACAACATATTTGTCCAATGAATACCCGTTTATCATCTGCATTTCTTCTCGGTGTATCAATTTTAATGGCCAGTAGTGTACTAACTTGGTGTGTCCTTTACATTAGCGATAAGACCAGTCTCATGGTGGCGAGCCCTGAGCGGATCTGCTGTAAGAGCAAACACGTCGCCGGAGTAGACACAGCGCGGCGTTTAACGAGTTGGGTGGCTGGGCGCCCGGCCGCCTCGCCCCGTCAGCGCCCTGGGCGCGCTCAAAGCCCTCTGCAGTGTCGGCAGCCGCGGGGGCGGTTCACAAATCACAACAGCGCCGGCCCGCGCCGGCCTCGTCACGGGCCGCATAAATCATCAGATGCGTGGGTGGAGGAGAGCCCGGGGGGCGGGGAAGGGTGGGGGGTGGCCATAGGGAGGGGGGGGGGGGAGCACTGCTGGGCACGGGGACCTCCTGGCACCTTCGCCGCGTCCAACACCCTTCCTGCCACGCATTTCCACAGCGGACCTTCCCTGTCAGGGGTCACCATTTACGCACAGTAGTTACCAGTACTTCGCTCAAGCTTTCCACACGACAATGGACAATCAGTTTAATAAGCCACAGCTGCAAAATACTAACACGAATTCTTTACAGACGAATGGGAAAACTAGTAGAAGCCGACCTCGGGGAAGATCAGTTTGGATTCCGTAGAAATAGTGGAACACGTGAGGCAATACTGACCTTACGACTTATCTTAGAAGAAAGATTAAGGAAAGGCAAACCTACGTTTCTAGCATTTGTAGACTTAGAGAAAGCTTTTGACAATGTTGACTGGAATACTCTCTTTCAAATTGTAAAGGTGGCAGGGGTAAAATACAGGGAGCGAAAGGCTATTTACAATTTGTACAGAAACCAGATGGCAGTTATAAGAGTCGAGGGACATGAAAGGGAAGCAGTGGTTGGGAAGGGAGTCAGACAGGGTTGTAGCCTCTCCCCGATGTTGTTCAATCTGTATATTGAGCATGCAGTAAAGGAAACAAAAGAAAAATTCGGTGTAGGTATTAAAATCCATGGAGAAGAAATAAAAACCTTGAGGTTTGACGATGACATTGTAATTCTGTCAGAGACAGCAAAGGACCTGGAAGAGCTGTTGAACGGAATGGACATTGTCTTGAAAGGAGGATATAAGATGAACATCAACAAAAGCAAAACGAGGATAATGGAATGTAGTCGAATTAAGTCGGGTGATGCTGAGGGAATTAGATTAGGAAATGTGACACTTAAAGTAGTAAAGGAGTTTTGCTATTTGGGGAGCAAAATAACTGATGATGGTCGAAGTAGAGAGGATATAAAATGTAGACTGGCAATAGTAAGGAAAGCGTTTCTGAAGAAGAGAAATTTGTTAACATCGAGTATAGATTTAAGTGTCAGGAAGTCATTTCTGAAAGTATTTGTATGGAGTGTAGCCATGTATGGAAGTGAAACATGGACGGTAAATAGTTTGGACAAGAAGAGAATAGAAGCTTTCGAAATGTGGTGCTACAGAAGAATGCTGAAGATTAGATGGGTAGATCACATAACTAATGAGGAAGTATTGAATAGGATTGGGGAGAAGAGAAGTTTGTGGCACAACTTGACCAGAAGAAGGGATCGGTTGGTAGGACATGTTCTGAGGCATCAAGGGATCACCAATTTAATATTGGAGGGCAGCGTGGAGGGTAAAAATCGTAGGGGGAGACCAAGAGATAAATACACTAAACAGATTCAGAAGGATGTAGGTTGCAGTATGTACTGGGAGATGAAGAAGCTTGCGCAGCATACAGTAGCATAGAGAGCTGCATCAAACCAGTCTCAGGACTGAAGACCACAACAACAACAACATGGAACACTTAAACAAGGGTCTGATTTAGGGGTAGGAAAATCCGATCGGTTGACACCGATATCGGTACCTTAGTTGGTTTCGGATATAACACGCATTGTAACAACAACGACTCTGTACTATTGTAATATAAGTAATTCTTTTCATCTGATTTTACGATAAACTTGTGTAATTGATGTTCTGATTTCATTTCTTTTTGTTTCATGCCATTATGTTAAGAAAACTGTAAATAACTTTCAATGTGAATATTAATGTTTATGTCAAATGTCAAGTAATATTGTAATAGAATTGAAATGTAACAAATGTTGAAATTGTTGTAAGATGTTTAAAATTGTAACTGTGCGTCTGGTCCATACGTAGGCAATGTGTTAGGATATGTAGAATGCAAAACCTCGGGTGAATACCCGGTCTGTCAGGGAGCGGTAAAAGGTGGATGGCAGGCGAGCGCGGGAAAATGCGCACGGGAACTGCACGGCACAACGGGCTCAGTAGTAGCTGGAGTTTGGCACTGGTTTGAGCAACACCTTCTGGAGCGAGGAGGCTCTCCTGGAAGACGTAGCTTCACTGAGACCGGGGAATGCCGTTCCAACGCCCACAAAGCATGGCAAAATTCCATAGGCACTAAATGGAAAAGTATTGCGACGCTAAGAAGAGTTAAAGAGCCATAGCTGTGGTTGTATGTGTGCTCTGTGCCTCGCCGTCTTGCCGCTCGCCAACTGCCGCATCGATACTAGCAGGTTGGAACTTTTAGTACTGTATTCGTATGGATCAGAGAGTGAACTGTGTTTGTTTGGTGCAATAATAACCTAAATTTTACCAGAACTTTTCCATCATTTAATTATCCTCACAGCTAACCTAGACAGGGTCCTTTCCAAACGTCGTGCAATCCGAGTGTCCCGAAAAGAAAATTAAAAATTGTGTTAATAATAATTATTTGCAGAACTAGCTATATTAGAATGGTGTTTAAAGAAATGTTTCGTTAATGAACCAGTAAATGAATAGCGAAGGTCTAACGAAGTCGAAAGATAACTTTAGTATTGATATAGTAATTAAGTTTATTATTTCGAGACAGATTTAAAGGCATTGAAATGAGCAGTAAATAAGATGAAAAGAGTAGTAACTTATATACTGAAAATCTTGAATGAATAATATATTCAGTAATCAATTTTTTTAAATACAGCGATCATAACAGTTTCAGGGTCCCCCCCCCCCCCCCCCCATTCATTTGAATTCTGAAGTGTTCTAAATTGGTTTGACGGGTAAAAGTTAAAGTCAATATAAAAGACAAAATTTATCAGTGTTTTATCTTTATCAAAATTGACATTTTGTGTGTGGCGTGAAAGTACAATTTCTAGGGTAACCTTTGCTCGATTTTAATCAGAATAATAGACAGTATAATGTTTTGTAGTAAACATTATAGTGTAGTTTTATGTATTCATGCTTTTCCATATCAGTACAGAACGTGAAACTATCAGTTCAATAGATTTTCTGGTTCTAAAATTCTACTATATTACGCAGTGTTACAACTTGTACAGGGAAGAAACTCAGTTAATGCCTAATTAGGCTGGCAACCGTATTATTGTCACATTGGTAGCATCTTATGGTTTGCTTTTGGTCCATCCTGACGTGTAATTGTATTTAGAACTTACTTGACGGATCATTGTTATTACAGAGTGGTTGTAAGTCTGATTTGCCACCATTCAGGTACACACGGTGGATATCTATGCGAAAATCCTTTCTCATAAGGTCAGTCCCGCTCACTTACCATAGCACAGGCTTTAACGAGTACTGTGTCACGGAGGTTACAGTATCTTTCTTTCTTTCTTTACCGATTAACGAATATAAAACCGATGTATCAATTTGCCACAGCAATTGTGCTAAAATTTTTTGTTTTAGATTTTTTTTAAAAAATTTGGTAAGGCATTATGTGGCTTCTGAAAGACGTATCGTGATTGAATGATACTGCCTCTGATGAAAGGAGTCAACTTACAAATCAACACATTAATGAACGAGTATTTACGAACAGGTTGGAAAATAAATATTCACCACCAATTCATTATTGAAATTTTAACTGTTATCATCCAATTTCTACGGATAAATTTTATATTTTGCCACAATCTAAATTGTTCATTTGAATTTTGATAAATAGCATTTTTGGGATTGTCAAAAAAATCCTCTTCATAAAGAATGATATATATTTGACTGAAAAGCAGGTTCCTCATTCGAAATAGTTGAAAAGAACGCTACAAATCTTACATGAATGCTCATTATCTGTCTGACATTTCTATGAAACAATAAAAAAGGAAGTTATGGCATGAATAATAAATTAAAAATGTACTAATTCTTTCCTAGTTTCTAATACAAAGAGAAATTAGTTGATCTCCTTCCTGTGTCTATATAAAACGCCTCTCTGCGCGTGTAGTCCTTAGAAACGGTCTACCTAACACGAAAGATAGAGTTCTCCAAGCATATTTTTTGCCTTTTAGCAGTGACAATTAGCAATACCTAGACAGTGGTATGATCCTTGATTAAAACGTAATTTTTAACAGAGATTTAAAAATTAGAAATAAAATTATAACTTGATTCGAGATTTCCTATCGGAAAGGTCACAGTTCGCAGTAATCAACGGAAAGTCTGCGAGTGAAGCACAAAAAGATTATAAACAATTGAAACTGAAACCATCACAACACAAAGAAAATATTGTGGGGAACGCTTGTCAAAGACTGCATTTCATTGGCACCACACTAAGGACATGCTACAGATTTACTTAACAGATTGCCTACGCTACAATTGACCGTCCTCCTCTGGAGTATTCCTGAGCGTTATGGGATCCTTACCAGTTAGGATTGACTGAGGACGCCGAAAACGTACAAAGAAGGGCAGCTCATTTTGTATTACCGCGAGGCAGGGGAGACAGTCTTACGGATGTGACGTGCGAGTTGAGGTAGCAATCATTAACACAAAGGCATTTTTCGTCACGCGAGGTCTGTTCTCCCCCGAAACCGAAAATTGTTGACTCTCATTTACAGAGGGAGAAATGACCATCGATAAAATAATCCAAATCAGGCATATTTAGGTGACCATTTTTCCCACGCACTGTTCGAGAATCGAGTGGTTGAAAAAGAGCCTGCAAGTGGTTTTACTAACTCTGTCAAACAGCCATGTGTGACTTACAGAGCAGTCATGCAGATGTAGACATATGGCGAAACGCTGTCAGTCTGTTTCGCCCAAAACAATGACTGGTCCAGGTCCCCTTGCCCCAAAATGTCCCTACTTTTGTGTGTCGATATCAGTAGTGTTAATTTAATGTAATATCAATTCATTTATCTGAACGAATGAGTGTTCTGTAACATAAATAAAATTTTATTAATATGGGTAATAAAATAAAGTGTGACTGTAAACAGTGGAACGAATCAGTTTTCATATAGATAATACAGTTTGAAAACATGTGCGTCCTGGAAACCACTTTTAAAAATGATCATGAAGTGTGTGTAAACAAGAAAGCACTCTTGAGAAAATTATTTTAAAATGTTATAACAACAATAACAGTAAGAAGTTAGCAATTACCGTATTCCCAAACGGCTTCGGATGCTTCTGCTTGTAATACTGATAAAAAAGTTAAAGCGTTTTTTCCCAAAATGAAAACCTGCAATGGAATAGATATTTACGTAAAATGGAAAGGAAATAAATTAATTCAAGGTCTAGAACACACCAAAACCGACGATAGGGGTGAATATGTACAGTGTTTAATACCACCGTAAAAAGGATGAACAGAAACAGTTTTCAACAATTAAAGAAAAATGTGAAAATTATAAACAGAAATATGAAAATCAAAATTATACGTTGCTATTGGTCTTGTGCCCAACTTTAAACTTATAATAAGGTTTCGGACCTAGCTAAGGATTTTATAACATAAAAAAGTAAAAAATTGATGTTTCCATTCACCCTGCAGAGAGGTGTGAACGGAAAAAGCTGTGTTCATCTTATTATTTTTTCTATTTATTGGTATTTGGGGTGAATAGGAACACGTTAAAATCTGTTTTGGCTCTCGGAGAGTACGAAACAAAATTTATCTGGTTCAAAAAACGATTCAATACAAAACTAAAATCACTGCATGAATTGTTACATCTCTAATTACTTTCTTGTGACATTGTGATTAACCTGGTTTCTTGTTTAGACGAATCATTGAGTCACTGACATCATGTTTAAAAGTGATCTCTTCGAATACAACTAGAACCCCCAGCACTAACGAAGAACTTTCGAACAACACTCTCCTTGAAATTTTCTGGCAGACTAAAACTGTGCGCCGGACCGATACTCGAACTCGGATACTCGAGCCTCGGTCTGGCGCACAATTTCAATCTGCCAAGAAGTTTCGTATCAGCGCACACTCCGCTACAGAGTGAAAATTTCATTCTGTGAACACTCTCCCTGACTATAAAAATTTTTGCATAAATTAAATCTAAATGACTGTTTACGTTTTTCCATATGTTTTAATCAACGCTAATCTCCTGGGTCGCGAAAAGTGTGAGATGTATCATTTCCGTCAAATTCTTGGTCCTCTGAAGAAACACTGACGATTACTGTTCTGTTCACGCCACAAATTCAAAATACACAACCTTATAGCGTCAGTTAGCCGAAACACTATTCCGATTAAAGTATACTTTAAAACAGAACTTTCGGTTAATGCGATTGGATTGCACATTTGCTTAACATGTATTTAAATTTAAATAACGCAATTTAAATTGGTCCTTACAAATAAAGTTCGAAGTAAGGAAATTCAGCACCACATCCGATGTTTACCACAGAATGCAAAAAAAACATCAACTGATGATGTCATCAGTTTTGAAATTCACAATTTTCCTGTTAGAGTGGTTCACCATTAACCTAGAGAAACAAATCTTTCAATCATATTTCCATTTGTCTTCTGACACGATCTCATAGAACTTTTTTGGAGGTTCCGTTTGTATTCATCCGTTTGTTGCTACTTACAGCATTTTCTGGTAACTATTTTGGTTCTGAAGATTCAGCCGGCCAGCGTGGCCGAGCGGTTCTAGGCGCTGCAGTCTGGAACCGCGCGACCGCTACGGTTCCATGTGTTGTCCTTAGGTCAGTTAGGTTTAAGTAGTTCTAAGTTCTGGGGGACTGATGACCTAAGAAGTTAAGTCTGAAGATTCTTTTAGGACAACGCAAATGTATTAACAGAATCCAAAAATTAAAATCCAGTGACGGTTCCGTGGAAATGGAGACACTAAAGCAGACGGTATCACCTCCGCTCATACTCATTTAGATCACATGCTTGTCTAGTGTTACTATTACCATTTACATTTTTCTCGTGTATGTTTTCTCCGCAGTACCTCTCTCCATAACCTATCATTCTGATTTTCTACAAATGTAACTCTTTAGATTGGAATCCATTCTAATGTCCTCTGTTTTCTTTTTCGCAGTGTATATCTTGTCGATCATTGCAGTAGCCTCACAAACAATGCTGCTAAAAAGAAAACAACTTCTCTTTGGTTAGTAATAGTAACATCAAAAACGGTGGAAACTACTAAAAATTAGTAAATATAGATTTAGCAAGTTTTTCTTACAAGAAAATGATGTGTATCGAAAAGCAGTCCTGTGAGGAAATGGATCGTAAAGATTTTCGTTAGTCAACCATACGTACATCAAACATCAAGTCTAATCTATTGATCTAAGTTCAAGAGATTCCTGTTACCAATCACAGACTCTTATAGAGTTATTTACAAGTATGAGAAGCGTCGTTAATTTAATATTAGTCCATGAAGTACCTGCTTATAACAGTCATGATCTTCATTTTGAAAGGAAACCTTGTGTGTAGTTTCTTGGTACTGGGTGTACTTCTGATGACACGCAATTTTTACGTTTAAAGCAATTTTAGTCGCTCTAGAGCAATGGTGCTTTACCGTTACACTAGAAAATGACATAGGCCGAAAAACTCCGTTTTCGATTTAAAATCACGTATCTCAACAGTTGTTAATAACAATAAGAAAATTAATAATCACTAAATTGCTCCGTGCAAGAAACACAAAGACATGAGGCTGATTAATAACAGTAATATTACGGTAGAAATTTTCGTTGAATATTCTGAAAAGAAAATTACTCAAGGCCGTATAAATGCAAGAACGAGAGCATGAAGAAGTATAGTTTTGGCTTATGTTACATACAAACAGCAGAAACAAAAATTTTAATGAAATACATTACTTCACTGTGCTGAGAAAATTACAGACAATGATTGGACTTCTTTGTTCGCTTCCTCGAAATGAGAGCGATATAGTACCCTAAGAAATTCTGAACAGAACCTCAACGGACGTTAAACGTATTGTATATCTAAAAAACATAACACTGGCTGATATTCATGAATTTCTACATAAACTGAACACAACCGAGCCTACAGCAAAGTTTGCACATTTTACAGATTTCTAATCTGCACAGTACAACGTCAATAAGTGCATTAAAATTTGTGATCAAAAATCTTCTTGCTTTGGATGATTAATCGTCTAACGGTGAAAAGCGCCAAAAAAGAAGAATTAGTATCTGTGAAAGTACTCACCAATCAAACTATTAAACAAATGTTATCTAAGGAGTGCACAGAAAATTAACCTTGAAAAATCTCTTTCAAGACTCTGTATTTTATATTAAATGGCTATACATTACATTCGGATTTCCATGATTAAAAACAAGGCATATATTCACAAATCTTGTCAAATAGTACCAGAGCGTTAAAAGTGACATGAGCAACAAACAACTAATGTTGGAAGTGGATTAAGCTTGCTTTATCCTCACGATTTCCACCTCAACTACATCGCAAAAGTGGCAGTTATGTTGATTGTATGACGTTTTTACCTGAAACGTCAGAACGTTGTACAGTACCCCAATGTGATTTCTTAAGTGTCAAAAATTTGATCGTCAGCTCGCCAAGAAACCCGAAAACACAGTTACACGACTTCGCATGCACAAGCTAGCATTTCCTTTTCCAATAGGCGATCAAACCGTACATTTTTTCACAAATAAAGTAACACGACAAAAAACCTTAACCAACATTCTGTAACCTCTCACTTTGGTTCGATACAGAATTTAACTTTGGGTCAAAAATTACGAGTTAGGTTGTTCGGTAGCTTTTAAGAGTAATAGTTAAAGTGTTACACAGTTTACGCAGTAAAATTATTGCGAGTACGTCCCACTTCTAAGGGCCTATCTGTAAAAGACCGTTTTCATCGGCTGGACTAGATGTTAATAGCAAGAATCTCACAATTGACACACTTGTCAAAACCGTATTTGACGAGTTTCTTCGGAGTAGGATTCATTATTCGTATATTCGGAGTAGGACACATTATTCCTATGAAAGCAGCAGTAGCACATTGATATGACACTGGAAGAAGTGATCAGTCACGTATGATGACTACAGCCAGCTATTAGCGATTATTTTCAGTAAGTAGTTGCGGCCCAGAATTTCAGTACAAGTTCTAGCATTTAATTTGCAACACGGAGTACCAGTCGAATTGAAAATGAATTCTGTTTACGAATTCCAAGTTCTCTCTCGCTCGGTGAAAACGGCTTGTTTTGTAGTTTCTATAATAACTCCTAAAAAAATGCTGAACAGGGACTACAAAAAAAAGTGTGCGTAATATGAGGTTCGTCCTTCACACACTCCTCAGTGCAATGCAGTCACTCACATCCGCGTGTCACAGCTGCAAACAGAGGGCTATGAGAGAGAACTTTGCTTGTCTTCTGCAAGTAAGTCTTCATTGTCATCATGTTGAAGGATTAATCTCCTACAACTCGTTACGGGTCTAGAATCAAAAGAGTCGTCACTTTGCGTTTCAGCTTATTGTTCCTTCAGACATGTGTTTTATAGCGGCTTCCGCTGTCCAGCTTCACGACACGACACATTTTCGCATAATGCAACTATTTTACAACCGCTTGTCTACACTGTCAGTTGGCCGTAGCCTTCTGCAAGATCTGTCGCCGTGTGATGTTTACAAGACGACGCTTCAGCACTGCCGTCAGCGGTTAGCTCCCTACAACATCTCCATCAGCGACCGCGACGACTTCGGTCCTGTAGCTCTTATTTCCCCTAATTTAAGAACTATGCCTCCTTTGTGAGTAGCGTCGTGGTTCTGTTTCATGCGATGAAACGTCTTTGGTGAGATCTCAAGTATACGAATGTATGACTCATACTAGCAACACATTACAGAATTGAATTTTCCGAGAATTCTCGTCTGATCTTGTGGTGGTCGTGCATGCAGTGCAGCTCTAAACCTTCCTTTCATCTTTGTCAAGTTCCTCTCTGTCGCCCGCGCAGACAACACTGAACGAGGCGGCATTCTGAACAACATAATAGGACTCGTTCTCCTTTCCAGCTATTCAATCACCACTTAAAATGTGAAGCAGAGAAGTTTCTTGATATTAACTAGAAAAATTGAAACTCATGTTTATGTTTGCTCAGTTCTCAATAAGGGAATTACAAGTCTAAGATATGCTTCGCAATTCACTAAACGATAATGTATCACTTCTGCGAGGTGTGACAGCTATGTTAGCGATATGTGCATGATGTTTACGCAAGTGAATGCAGAAAATTCATACGTCATTTCGTTCTTTTATGCAATAGGTAACTGCTCCTAGGACCATGTTACTGACAGATACCTGCAGACACAGCGCGAATACATATTACGTTACTAGAGACTACAGATGGTCAGCACACATAAATTTTGACTCTAAATTAATAATTTCGATGAGAATTTTCATAATACTCTGATTAAACTTATAAGAATTTTCATAATAATCTGATTAAACTTATAAGATATTAAACACGGAGAGGATATGAGATATGCATGGTTTTATAGGGACACGAAACTACAGAAATAACTTCACGAAAATCAAACCCACATGTCAAGACTCATTTGAGTGGCCAGTGAAATCGGTAAACAACATTGTAATTTTATAAGGGGCAGTCAAATGAAAACAAGACAGATGGGAAAAGAGTAACGAAACTGTTTGTTAGTTCAAAAGTGGTCATTACAAACGTTAATTTCTTTACATCGTTGTCATATAAGACGGTAAATGCGTTCATTGAAAAATGTTTGCAATTGCCTACGGAAGCATGATTATACCCAGGATTGCGCTTCTTCGTCCAGAGCAAATCGACGACGTAGAAAGTCGTAGTTCAGGGCTCCAAAAATATGGAAGTCGCATGGGGAGAGATCGGGACTGAATGGAGGACGTGTAAGGGATTTCCAGAGAAACTTCTGCAGCGTACTCGAAACAACCCAGGCAACATGTGGACCCGTCCACATGTTTCAAAGATTGTTACGACCAAGCTGCAGAAGCTTCATCTTATTTTACCTTTGATCAGGCGTCATTCATATAATATGAATCGCAAAAGGTAGATTACTTTCTAGCACATCGCCAGAACTTAGCACAAATGTCTCGGTCTGAAGCTTTCTCGTCATTTCCGTTGCGCAACATGGGCTATATAATACAAATACGTCCCGTGTGTATTTTTTTGCTGTTGTTATTTAGACGGTTCTGATGAAAACTAAGGAAAAGGGAGGCACCGCTGTAGTTCACCTACAAACGCGGACCGGGAGAGTAACAATGAAACCAATGAAAACCGAAGCCGAATTAGCTGTTCGTACGTGGAGCCCATACTTCTCCGAGGTACACGTCCATTACGTTAGCGATTATGACTATTGTTACGAGTATAACCAAAAATAAAATAGTTTAGAGGAGGTGGTGGCAGACTGTATGTTTGACACGATTGTAGACCCTGAGTCACAAGTGAAAAGAAAATCAGAAACGGTAAAATTTTGTTGTCCTTGAAAATTCTGTATTAGAACAATAAAATATTGTTTGCGTTGAGAACATTAAGCGGGAACTAATCGAGGGCGTCTCCTGCCTTTGCGAAGGTGCAAGCTCCTAAACCGCTTGTGGTGCATCCTCTTTTTTTCCTATTTGTCCTTTCCGCGACTGTTTTGTTACATTCTAACAAGCGCTTGTAATTTTGTGCAAATAAAATGTAAATCGACAAGAAACTAGAATGACAATGTACTGAAATTAGCATGTTGACCACACAGCCACAACAGGTAACTCATTTTAATAAATTATCGTAACGCAGACCGCGCTGTTTTGGCGTCACTAAAGCGGCCATCGGCATTAGGGTCGACTTGCACCTCAATGTTTTTCCGAAGCACCGTCTTATTGGCAGTTTGGTGCCTTCTTTCAATCTGCGAGCCACAGTTCTGGTGCAAGGTGAACGTCACTTTGAATATAATAAAATGTTTACGTTGTTCAGGCCATTAAGTTCTTCCATCTATAATTTTACGAAACTAAGGAGCTCTATCCTCACTTCACTCTTCGACTTCCTTTCACATTCTCTTTATGCGTACGCTAAGACATGGATACAAATAAATATGTTAAACAAGTAAATTAACTAAAATAATAATCTGAATGAAATAAAAGTAAAGTTTTAAGCATACGATTTTCCACTTATTGTGATAAAACAAAATAACTTTGATTGAAAACGAGCAAAATATACTTTTTACTTTCATTTTGGTTCAAATGGCTCTGAGCACTATGGGACTCAACTGCTGTGGTCATAAGTCCCCTAGAACTTAGAACTACTTAAACCTAGCTAACCTAAGGACAGCACACAACACCCAGCCATCACGAGGCAGAGAAAATCCCTGACCCCGCCGGGAATCGAACCCGGGAACCCGGGCGTGGGAAGCGAGAACGCTACCGCACGACCACGAGATGCGGGCACTTTGATTTTCCAACACTTTCTTGTGATAACTGTGGAACAATATTAATCACGATCTAGTTCCCGTTCTTATTTCATGACGGTGCGGTAGTTCTTGCAATGTTCATTACTGTCCGTTCTTAAGTACACAATTTTATACATGAACTAACTATTTTCTGCGATATACATGTCTGATGTGACTTTCGTTATATCTGCATCTTCCGTCTTAGACTACAGACAGATTTCGGAATAATGGAGCGGGAATTCGTAGTTGTACGGTCACAGAACTAATCACAGAAGATTGCTGCTTATGGAAGGCTTTCTAAGAATTACTCTGAGCAGACCATGCGTTACAGCTCATTTAACCGTGCTCACGTTTCCATTTTCTTATTTCACCGTCATTATCAAATTTGTAGGTGCAATATCCACAACCATGACATCGAATTACGTAGTCACATGAATACGGGACGAAGTTAAGTTTGAGTTCGGTATCTAATAGATTCTAGCTAACCTAATGACGATCTTTACGAGGTACGCTCTTGTAGAACTGTGTAACGGTAGGAAAGTAACAGCTCTGAAAGGCGTTCAAAGTTATCAGTCTACTACAAGGAGTTGTTACCCACTCGCACTGTCGCCGTGTCGTGAAGCACTATTAAGATGCTTCAGTAACGGACAGCCTGCGTAGTCTCCACCCAACTCAAATATTTTATGATTAATTCACTGATGTCACAGATTACGTTATAGGAATTTTAATTTGGAAGGCTACCCGCTCGAAGGTTTCACGGACTGGGATGACGCTTATCTACAAAGCGGGACATTTGCTGTAATCTCTTATCAGCGACAGCTCCCGACATTAGTGGGTGCCGGTCAGTTTCCCTAACCTAACAACACCAGCTGACGCGTTTCACTCTCTTGCACGGCCCGAGCAGCAGAATGCCCGCTAAGCGCTGCCGATTTCTCTTTCTACGAATCTCTGCCCGCCGTAAGTCTCCGCCTGTTGAACAGCCGGCACTGGTTGTCACCCACCGAGCGTCGTAAATTCTTCCCGGAAAATCCAACACTTTGTTCTAACAGCGGTCACAACGTCAACTCATTAAATTTTTCCCAGTTAGTCGGCTACTTTATGAATAATTTTAATTCTATGAAGGTTGATAAAAATGAGAGCGAAACGGTTACGGAATGTGTCCTTTTACTGATCAGAAAGTTAGATGAATTTTATCGGCCACAGTTTCAGCTACAAGGCTGCGCTATCCGCTTACGACTGGCCTTCAATATGCCTCAAGCTATTACCATTATTTAATTACCCTATCTTGGTGGAAATCACTTCAAGTAGTTGCGTTACGTTAATATTTCTGCCTTGCTACGAAGTTCTACGGAAAAAAACAGTGCATAGTGTAATACATGGATTTCTGTGAAGAAATGAGATTCGAAAAATGATACCAATTTCTTTCCGTTACTTTAATCTCTGTCACTTTTATGCACAAGAAACACTTATTATTTATTTAACTGTTTTATTTTTGGGCGGTAAATTTCTTAATTATACGTATTTTAAAACTATAAGAAAAACAAAAGACTGTTGTTTATAAATATCGTCAAACAGATCTCGATTATTACCATACTAACAAACAATTCGAGTCGCTACGCTGTATCAAACAAAAACAGCATTACCTAGGTCTACACCATCCATAGTACCTACATCCTGAAGTCCAGTGATAGTAACACATGAGTGATTCAAACAACGTGTAATAAATTATTCTTCACTAATTAAAATACTATTATTTGTTCGTGGTATTTCTTCAATAAGTATTTGGTTCACAACTGCCGAAATAGAAATATCGTTCTTAGTTATATTCACCTGAAGCCATACCTTAGAGAACTGTCAAGATAAAAACAACCGCAGAATGTATTCATGAAAACATTATGCAGAAACCTCAAACGAAAACAAGTAGGAGATTTACGCCAGCAAAAATCTATGCTGAAGGGTGTAGGACGAGTAATACGCCCAGTTTCACTGGCTGAAGGTAGTTTCTTTACTCGAGCACATTTGTGTCTCTTCAGGAGATTTATAAGCTATATGTGTTGTTTGGTGGAAGATGACTGGAAAATAGTTACAAGACTTAGTGTTGCTTTCGTGTTGTTAATATTGAAAGAATGTACGCTGTCGCCTCTTCTCCATTTGACGAGTATATTCCGGTGCTGAAAATTTCTCTCCTCGTCTGGAAGCGAAATGGCTAGCATCTCGTCGAGTGCCACCGTAAGGCAAATAAAGAATAATTAAATTTTATTAGGTTTAGAGAGCAACAGCAGCACAATAAACCGGTTTTAGATGTCACGAGAAAGGGTTTGAGCATCCTTACCGGGCTTTACTGTCGCAATAAGAAGAAAACGCATAAGCCAAATATGCATGTGTCACAAATATAAAATTTTGTATTCATAATTGGAAGCAACTAGTTTAAAATGTTATAGCGCTCATCCGTTTTTTGCTTTTCTTTACTCTCCCTTTGCCGACAGAGACAATAGCTCTTACGGTTACCACTCATGTTTTCTTCTAAATAGTAAACAACTTGTGTATTGTACTTGTGAATGAGGAAATAGTGCTACAAGCTAAAAAAGGTGCATAAGACCTATCCATCTGTATCACAGCGAGTTGTTAATAATCCATTCATATCTCGTCTCTAACATCTTGTAACAGGTCATCGAGAGATAACAAAATTTTTCTTTCGCAGAACAAGTGCCTAATCCCACCAACCTGCTCCTGATCAAGAAGTCACAGACTTCGAAATGCATTGTGCGCGAAAAATAAAATTAAATGTGATTTCCACCAGATTTTTTACCCCAAATCGTCTCCAAAGCAACTAAGCTGGTACAATACATCATCCCTAAATATGTCGTTTCTAAAGGGATGTTGTTGTTGTGGTCTTCAGTCCTGAGACTGGTTTGATGCAGCTCTCCATGCTACTCTATCCTGTGCAAGCTTCTTCATCTCCCAGTACCTACTGCAACCTACATTACTGTCGCAATAAGAAGAAAACTAAAGGGATACTAAATCCCAAAATCATATCTATGTGGTCAGTCAGTCAGGGTTTTGAAGAAAAAGTGTTTTCTTGTTTCTGTAGGGGCACAACCTGCTCCTTTCAGAGAAACGTCACACGGCAATAATTATACTGCGTGTATGATAAAAAGTTTTCGCTTTCGCAGAGCTTTTAAATTTCTACCCGCATGTCTTCCTGTTACTGAGTTGCAGTACCTAAAGCTACGTCGTAGTCACATCCGCTCTGATTTCTCATTGTGATCTCACACCAAAAATCTATTAGTGCTGGACGTGATTGTCACACAGGAAAACTCTCAGTCAATTGTCATGTTACTATTCAAACAACTTAAACATGTCACTATACTCATTTCAAACGTTATAGGTCACGTAGCAAAAGTCTAATATCACCTCGGACAGGCTACGTTCATAAAACAATAAACTATTGCTGTGACAATCTTCCACATTTTTATTATCAGATGTCCACAACCAGAGTCTACAGTGACAACTCTAAAAATACTTCACGCTAAAGAGAAAATATATGACATAAAAAAATAAAATTAATTTAATAAAACTTTCAATTCTGAGTACTTTAAGCTGTAAACCATTCAGTGAATTAAACGCGCGATATAGAGAGGCAGCTTCGTCGATACACGGACTGTTAACCAAGTAATTCTATACCTGTTCCATTACGCTCGTTCTGCTTCTGATAAATTACCTCCGGAAGGAACCCGCATTAGCTGATCAAGGAACACAACTTCATCCGACCCCGCGAGATTTCAGTTACTAATGACCTCTACTCCCAAGGGTCGATGACTAACAATTTCCATATTCGAAGCGTCGGAAAAAAATCACGGACTGCTCAATTCTTGTTGCGTTCGCACCTTTCTCACAGTATTTACACTTTTTCCACCCCGAAAATAATGGTTATAGGCACGTTATTATGTTACCATTAGCAACTTCTATTTTTCTAATGAACTTAACAATTACATCCGAAAAAACTGCATGTTTGACATAAGCAAGAATCACAAGAATATGGCTAATACACAGTTAAAAAGAACGATGTTGTAATTTATTGCAAATGAGACCATTTCCACAGGAACGCGCAGTCACTTGCTTCGAGACAACATGAAATCTATTTTCGTTTTGCCAAATACTCTCATTGCAGGTCTGTGTGAATCAGCATACCTATTATTATCTTTTTCATTACGATACAACAAGAACAGAAAACACTTAGTTCAGTAAACAGATAGATTAACTGACAGTTGGGAAGTGTTAAATGGCTGAGCAAATATGATGAACGGTGACAAAAAACAGAGAAGTGAATAATCACAGGGGACTCTAGCTCTTATCAATAATTAGAGTATTTATGAGTCGTTTCGGAAGAAGTTAACAAAAGATGAACGAGTAACAACGCAGTCCACTTTTGGGGTATTAGCAAAATTGTTTCTGCGTAAGAGACCAGCCCCGAATCGTTGGCCACAGACAGATAATAATTTTTGGTTTTCTGGACCGAGGACAACCGCGCAGTGTGTTTTTCATACTGTCGTATTTGACCCCCAGTCACATTGCGATGCACAACATCACATCTGCTGCACAGTACAGTTATATGATGAACCACAATCCTACGGAGAATTACAATCGAGGATATAGGAAACAGACAAGATAATTTATGTATCGATTTCAGGCTAAATGGTACAGACAATTACAGAGGAAAAGAGCAGTCAGCTCGTTGAGCGAAAAGATTAATGTATTTCTCCTTCCATCTATACGATGAACCGACAGCGAACACGTTGGTGGAATATAGAGATGGAAATTCAGTAAAAAGTTATTAGCCTTGCTATCACATCTCATTATATCATCAACAACGTAATCACATAGAAAGTAGTTATTTGGCTTGCTTCTTTAGGGCGACGTCATAAGATAAAAAATGAAATGTGTTGAAACTGGCTGACAACCAAATAACGAATAGGTGTTTCTTGTAATAACAGCCCAGTAGGATAAGAGGCATCAAAGTCATCTAGTCGGTAATACTGTTCAAGTTTTTAGGGGCTGGTGGTTGCTAAGGCTCTGCCATAGAAGCAGTTACGAGAGTTTAATATTAATATTATTTGTATGACATTCTCTGCAGCAGCGGTAGTCAACCTGGTCCCTGACGCGCACTGGAGAACTTTTTAGCTTTCATGGTGGGCGGTAGGCGATAGGGCTTCTAAAACCTTTTCTCTGGTTTTCCTTAAATATTTGACATAAAGTATTTGATGGGTAACCGTTATTATACGCTTTAAATTACTGTAATTCTGCTTCATAATTTTTATAAAGTAAAGTTACTTCCCTACTTTATCAACCACCATTACTATGGATCCAGCAGACGGCTATAAAATTTTACTATGAGAAGAAATACAAAAGTGGGTGGTGGGTTAAAAAGGTTGACTACCCCTGCTCTACACTGATCAGTTTTCATCTTTATATGCTACAATTCTCTTCAGCCATAGATACGTCGTATTAGAGTTCCGTTCAAATATATATGATACTTGTTATAATCTGTGGGGATGAGTTAAATTCTTCAGCACAAGCATCTGTCCACAGGGTTAATTTCAAAGACTCTCTAGAAATATAATTCCGCTTCACAGTTCTTTATACTCCGATTCTGAGTCTCGGGAACAACCGAAAACCACCATCAAAGAGCGACAATGTATTGCTTATATGTTAAGAAAACAATAACAGTTCAGGACATTGAAGACAGACGAGGAGAAAAATTAACTGTAACACTTGAGAGGAGATTTCTGTGAAATGTGGTCTTTAAGACGCCGAAGAAATTCTAGCGCTTGGAATAACTGTTATGCTGAGAAGACGGAATTACGTATTCGAATTGACTGATTTTAAAGTGTAAGAATACTTCTTCGTCCTCCACGTGTAGCGTTACCACTTAATATGTGAATGTGAAAGACTGAGCAAACAGGACATTAAGAAATATAACAAAAGTATCTCAGATCACTTACAGGAAAGCACACGAAATCTGTAGGAAGTTATTGAACAGGGAGCCAGGTAAGTTAAGAGAAATATTGATCGTTTCCCGTTTGACAATGACAGTTGCAACTGTTGGCGCGTCGATTGTGTGTAACTAAACAAAAATGTTTGAATAGTCATGTTTCAATTTCCTCGCTATCTCCGTAATTAATTTAAAACGCTAAGTTGATGAACGTTCCTACACTGCATAACAACATAACTGTGTAACTTTGCCGCAAATGTCTTCATCTATCTGAATTGAGTCAATCCGGATCCACATTTATTTTAAATTTTGCGAGCTGTATGAAACTATTATATAAGAAACATTATCCGAGAGTGCACTAGGAACAGTCTAAGACTGTGTCTACTTTCTAACCGCAAGCTAGAAGAAAAGGTAAAAATTTAAAAGTGGCAGATACTAAATTAGATCGGCTGTAAGACAAAAATAAGCAACTGTCAGTTAATGAGCCATTTAAATAAATGTGACAAACGGCCGAAGAAATTTATGGGACGTGATGTAAATTTTGCTTCAGGCTGTTCTTTCTCACTAAGTAGGTGGTATTATAACGTAAAGCTGCCATATTTGTTTGGAACAATGTGAGAACGAAATAAAAATGGAAGATGTACCAAAAAGTTATGAAAAACGGTAGCATACGGAAAGGGAGCCTTGTGAAAAATACAAAATTACTGACAAAAAGAGCAGCGGAAATTTATCTGAAAAAGAGATTGTGAAATTCTTTCTTTGGTGTGGCGATTCAGAAATTTTGACAACAGGGACAAGAGAGGGGGAAGATGTGGAAAGCCTTGACAAGTGGCATCGCAGAATAACGGGAATAATAAATGGGTGGAAACGGCAAGGAATGATGAAGTGTTTGAAAGGGTGAAGGAAACTAATTCTCCTGGAGAATAAAGATGGAAGTAGACTAGGAGGGACATACTCTAAAGAAAAATTGTTTGCAGAACGTTGCCATTGGAAGAAACATAGATAGAAAAATAAACGGAGGTAGAAGTAGATATCGTGGATTTGAGGATATCCAAGCAACAGTAAAATAAACAACAAAGAACAGGAAATCACGGGGAAATGTTCTGCGAATATTTATATGTGAAGACGATTATCAGTCATAAGCGTTTTCCGTTGTAAAATCAAGTCTCGAATTTGAATCGCATGTTCTTTATCCCAGCTTTAGAGAAAAGTACCTTGAAATATTATTCACTTATTAATTATGTCGCTTACTTAAGCGGTTATGATCACACAGTAAACACAGAAACACGTAATAAGAACGTAGTATCGCATGTATTTTAACAATACGAGCGTAATTAGACACTGTTATAACTTCTTTACATTAATAATACTACAGTCTACTGAGATATGCATTCTCTTTTCGACTTAATGTCGTTAGTTACGACTAGGTCATATTTTCCAACTATTCGTCTGCAGTCATTAACGGAGAATATCATTAGTTGCTTTTACGATAAGGAATCGATAGTAATTAATCATTACTGGTTTAATTCAATGAATTATTCCTGTGCGTAGGTAAATAACATCCATTATTTTTTGTGTACATCTTCATGGCGCGCTAGATCAATCCACATGAATCGTTGAAACAAATTGATCGGATGACAATGGAAGCTGTATTTGTTGACAGTAAACAAATTTATCGGATGACTATGGAAGCTGTATTTGTTGACAGTAGCATCTGTGTGAACAATGTGTTTACTGTTTCCTTGCAATGGACATCAGAAACTTTTTTAACAAGGGTAAAAAATGTGAAACTACTAATTACTAACTATTTGTCTAGAAACCAATAGATCTTGATACTCTTTGATTACTAATAACGACCCTCTACAGCAATAGACTGACGCTGGTTTCAGAGAAACTTGAAATTTATCGTGGAACGCAAATAGCTTATGTTAATGAGGACTACATGACTTCTAATTGCGTGTCTCCAGCTTACGGAAATAAATAACTCCCCGCAATTAGCATTTTATTTTCCGACAAGACGCCATTCAACTTCGCCGATGTAAACTATATCCTGACATCATAATAACACTGATCGATGAAGACACTTACAAGACGCTTATCTACATTCACAAAAGTTTCAAAATGCGCTTGCCGGGCAATGGGCCTGATGGAACACCTATTGTCTGTGAATGTTTGCGACGAAGTATAAATTAATAACTGTGTCACTCCCCTCTTAAGAGTACAAGAACTGAACAAAATAATTGTTTTCGCTGAAATACTCATTTTTTAAAAAAATTTTCTTCTGTGGGATGTATCTCATTGTTTATTGCTCTTCAGTTCGAGTTCTACAACAAATGTCAACTATTTTTCCTACGAAATTGAAATTAGAATTATAGTTACATAGCGACGGACCAAGGATGGAGAGTAAGTTCCAGAAAACTAAACGTTTAAAGAGGTTTTTCTGTGAACAAGTGCCTCAAGCAAACAATCTACGGTAGGGTCTTTGCAGCAATACTGGAATTTCTCCTTTGCAACATGTTTTTCGTTGTGCTTATCTTTTTCTGTACTAAAATGTCGACGACCTTATAAGTGTTTATTGTAGCGTTTTTCGGGAAAATGGAATGCCCTCACAAACGGCACGATAATGTTAGTTTAGAAAATATATTTAAGTAGATTCTAGTACAATACAAATACGAAACAATTTTCATCAAGACGAAACACCTATGATATTTAGTTCAATGTTTTAAATAGATGTGCGACATAATAACTATGTGGATGAGAGCGTAGCATTAAAGCTACCGTTTTCGTTCTAAGAAAAGTAAACAACACATGCAAATCTTCAGGTAGTTCGTTTTCTTTTTCATTACATGTTAAACTTGTTTGGAGTCATAATCACACCACGTACCCTTTTTCTTGTATTAATATTTGATTTCTAGGAATAATAAACAGATGTACCACTTACGCTGTGTTAAAAAATAAAGTTGCAATGAACTTTTTTATAACAACATTAACTCCTTTATACTGATCAGCAGCTTGCGAACGTCAGAAAATAGAGGAAAAATACTAAATTGGTTTAGATGGCAGTAAAATAGGATGAACGCCACTGGAAATTTATTGTCACGGAGTGTTTTACTTACAAGTAGCACATCTTAACGGCCAGCATCATCATGAATAAAATATACCACGTACTTGCAGTGAACCGAGTAATTCAATACGTCACTTGGCGTGATTGTGTTCGCAAATCACCGTGTTCCGTGAAGAAATGCGAAACGACAAACAACTATCCAATGAATGAAGTTATCTGTTTCATCATCAATGCTGAGTTCTCATTACATGGTCCGCCTGCTTAGCTGAATGGGAACGTGTTTGCCTACCATGCAGGGGGCCCGGGTTGGATTCCCAGCCGGGTTAGAGACTTTCTCCGCTCAAGATGGACTGTATGTTGTGTTGTCCTCAATATAATTTCATCATCATCGGCATGCAAGTCGCTCAACGTGGCGTCGGCTGAAATAAGACTTGCAACTCGGAGGCCAAACTTCCCCAAATGGGGCCTCCCGGCCATCAATGCCACACGATAATTTCATTTCTCATTACACGCATATTAGCAGATAAAAGTTTACGGCCGTTTCTTATCGATGGGAAAGTACTGTGGGGATTTTTACAAGTAGATCACTAACTGTTTCTTCAAAAAACGAGAAGAACCGCACAGTAGTAGATGTAAAATTTACTAAAAATTGTGAATGACTAGGCGAGAGCAGAATTATTGGAACAGCAGATTCTACATTAACAGACTCTACCTTGCTTAATTGTACACTAATTCCTTCCAATAGTGGAGTACATTCCTGATTAAAGAAATCATCGGAAAGCGTGAGTTATTACGAGGCGATTATAATATCTTCATTTTCGCGTACACACAAAATGACTAACAGCTCAGAATGCAGACAAATTATCGAGAGCTATCTACTCATCGATGGTAATACCCAAATGATTTTCTTGTACGAAATTCCGAGATGTTGTTTTGCGGATGGTTGGCTACAATTAATGTCGCCTAAAACTGTTTTCCCAAAACACTCTCCCAGCTTTAATAACTTACAGGTACATTGGCAGTCTATTGGTAGTCGTCGTTATCTTGGCGTGGACAGGAACTGCACTTAGGACAACTGGCTACGCCTTGACAACAAGTGCTTAATTTACGTGGTTAACAGCCTAACGCTGCTGAAATCCTCACGCCTTATATCATCTGACATTGACAACCAATCTTCGATCAACATAACGGAGCGCGCAGCTTCTTTCAATAACGCATAATTATCAGCAAGCTCAGCACTGTGTGACCAAAAAACGCATGGGTCCAGAATATCATTATCTCTAAAGATCTTTGCTTTTCTGGCAATGGACTCAAATTTATTAGTTCCACACTTTCCTAAGAAATTTTATCTGTTCTCTTTCTTAAGGAGAAGTCAAAATACATACGTCTTCTGGCTGTATGTCACGACGCAACAATTAACAACGCCTTGACCGTGATAAGGAAACCTGAAGTGATTTATCAACAACAAGATGAAATGAAAATACATTTACATCGCATTGTAGACGTTTAGAGAAATGTGACCTGAGATAAAGGATATTCCAGTGTAATAAACTTAAAAAAAAAATCGCTGTTAATATTCAAGACTGGAGAGGTTCAACAGTCAAGCTATTGGCAAGCTAAATTATCCTCCAAAATAGTTACTTTTTTTAAATAAACGTTATGACTGTAAAATTCTGTAGTGATAGAGGTAGTGAACAGCAGCATGAAGAAATTCTGTGCGGATAAAAAGAAATATTCGAACACTTTAAATTCTTTATGCACGACTAGGCCGAAAAATGCATCTCTACAACACTATGTTTTACTGTTCACTTGTCGTCAAGCAATATGAAGCTTCGAACCTTGGCTTATATCAAGCGACTTACTATATTGGCTGACAGTATTAAAGTAACTAAAGAGAATGCGCAAGCAGTGTCGTAGCAGGAAAAGTTAGAAACAATATTTAGCCTGAGACCCAAAACTCAAAGTGTAAATAACAGTTCTGAGACCCCCCGCATGAACACAACGGTCCTGTCAGGAGCTCTTGTATTTGTGTGATGTGTTCAGAAATACGGCAATTTAAACATTATTATACTGAGTATTAGCAGCTGCAAACACGGCAGAACATAAAGACTCCTTCATATGAAAGAAAAAAAAAACTATCAACATAATCAAACATACACGGACACACTTGTCCGTAACTATTTTATACAAGACACTAAAACTACTGAGAGTCACAAATATTCTGTACTATGAGTCTCCCAATTAAAGCTTAAGTGGGAGGTATATAAGAGTTCCAATAAGTCAAAAATTTTCTTCGTAATACACACTGTTCGGAAATGGCAAAATATGGATAGAACATGAACTATTCTAGTAAAAATATCATCCCGAAGTAATCGTTAAAGTCACTCGTATAAGAAAAGCCAGTAATGACAAATTTATTTTGATTCAGTGGTCAAACATCTGTCTACATTCGCAATTCCTAGTAGCTTCCAGTCCACATCGCACATTCCTACCCAACACTGCGATGAACATTTTTAATAATTCCAACTAGTTATTTTACGATCAGTAAAGGATTCGCTTGGTTAATGTTATCGTATGTTATCCAAAATACTTTAACGCTAGACAAGTTTCTAGTCATGTACGCTTTTATACCGTGTAAAGTGAAGATGTATGTTTGCCATACTTCCTTTAACATAGCGCAGCTGTTTCTTTGCATGACAGTGGGTATTAATGTTTATATTGTCTTGTTATGCTTTAGGAAAATACGACCTGTTTGTGTAACAGAAGATCAGTCAGTATGCCAGTGACAAAAATTTAGACATTTGTAGAAAAACAATTCTCATAATTTTAGATTTATAAGGCGAAACGAGTAAAGGGTACAACAACATCGCATATGTCACCTGAACGGCAAATGAAAGCAATAAGTGTTTAAACACGCTTTGGAGGGGTAGATAAGGCGAAACTTCAGAAATATGGCAATTTAAACATTGTTATACTGAGTATTACCAGTTGCAAACACGGCTTAAGATAAAGACTCCTTCATATGAAAGAAAAAAAAATTATCAACATAATCCAACATACACGGACACACTTGTCCGCAAAAATATTTTATACAAGACAAAAGTCAATACTCGGACATCACTACGGAACCTCGGTGTACATTCTTACCATACACTACACTTTTCTGCGGAAATCACGTTTTCTAAAGTAGCATGTTCTTCTGTAGTCTCTAAAGAAATTCGATAAACGAATTAAAACAGTACAGGTTATCCAAGTTCACGTGCGATAACACAACGGTCAACTCCAGGATATCTGGAGAATGTAATCGTACAGAAATCACGTAAGCGAAGCTAGGAAAATTCTTTTCTACCACGTAGATGTATATTTAGACAATGAATAATGACATTGGAACGGTTTCTAGGTTCTACCGTGATAAAAGAAGGGGAAAAGATAAGTAATTAATCATACACACACGCTCGCTCGTTTTTTTGTAATCGATCATTACTATTTAAGCTCACTCTACGTCCATCATTCTTATAATGCGTTAGATGTCGTCGCAAAAAAACAATGTACGTGAAAAATTATGTTTTTGAAAAACCGTAATGTTGCAGAATAGCTGTATGTCACTTTATTAAAAATGCCTGTCTTCAAACAATAGACCACCCTCTGGTATGAGAATGATATTAATTACAGGACACGCGTCCAATCACGATCCATTGTATGTAGATCAGTGTAATGTATTACTTGTATAAAAATTATAGAATGCGGGAGAACAACTGATTTATACCTCAGATAACACATTAACAGGCCGAAGCGCTTGTCTAGACTGAATGGCATATTATGAACGATTGTATGCGGTACTTTCCTTCCCGTTACAACTGACGGCCAAACCAGTACAGTAGAGGTTACCCGCTTGTATTTGGCAGAACAGTAGGGTGGTGTAAGAAAGAGAAAGAAAAAAGAGACAGAGTTTAACGTAACGTTCACGACGAACTAATTGCAGACGGAAATAAAAATGAATCACACATACAGAGAGAGAGAGAGAGAGAGAGAGAGAGAGAGAGACAGAGAGAGAGAGAGAGGGAGAGAGAGAATGTTCGAGTTTCGGTCATCAACGAATGGAAGAACTTCTTAACGAAAACAGATTGGCCCTAACTGTCATGGTCATACTCCAAAAACTTACAGAATCCCGTGTACCTAACCCTACAACACGTTTGCGTGTTTGTTGCGTTCGATCATTCAGATTCGATACAAGTGCAGAAGTGAAAATAATCAACTCAGACTACTTATTAGTGAATTTATGTAGAAGGGATGATACCTTCAGCTGTATTTTCTAGATCTTAATTTATATGCAATCGATTTCGGTGCTACAATGCACCATCTTTAGGCCCCTCTATGATACCAGGTGATCATGTGAATACCGGGTAGTCATTCCAGCAGGGGATAGAAAAAATTGACGTTCACTACGCTGAACTTTCTTTCCTACTTCTGATGTTCAGCATAGCGGACATTCATTTTATAGACAGTCTACGAGAAGTACAATGGTGATTACCAAGTAGCCACATGGCATGGTATGATAGAGGGGTCTGAAGATAGTGTAATGTAACACCGAAATCGACTGCAAACAAAATGAGGACTTTTTCATTTTATCCATTAGAAAATGTTGATTAATGCCTGCGAATTTAAATAAACAATGGTTTTGTTTAAGCAACAAATCCTTCTGCTGCAAGTCCCGATTTTATTTTCATTTATTTAGTGCACAACAAGTTTAGGGACGCATGTCCCAGTTTCAAAAACGTTTTCGAGTATTATGTCATTTATCCGTGATAGTTTCGATGTGTGAGGTGTTACAATTTTGTATCACCGTGCTGTATAAGAACGCCCAATTCCGTAATTAGTGATCGATCTTTCCGTAGAGTTAATAGTGAATGTGGAGGAATAAAAGTTTACTAACTACAGGAAAAACATAGATAAAATTATTTCAGATCGATTATCAAAGATTCAAATAAAACAATTATCAGCGTCGGTCACTCTTTTTATTTCATGCCAATATGCGTTTCGAGAAGTTAAACTCTCATATTTAGGTGGAACAATGATATTATGTTACATTTTTGCCAGCTGGATACGACCAGTTGTTTGTTGTGGTTTCAATTTGGTACAAATACGCGTAACAGGTCCATTATAAGCGTAATATGGCATCAGTATTATAAATTTTAAATGGTTATAGCGTTACTTACAATTTATTCCAGTGCAGAGAACCCCGTGGGTCGTCGGTTAATTAAGTTAAAAATGTATATTTATGACGAACCGCAGGGTCCTGTGCTCTGCAACAGATTGTAGCTCTATCACTGTTTAAAATTCATAATCCTAGTGCAATATTACGTAAACAGTTGCCTGTTACAACCTTTTGAACAGATAAGAAAAAACAACAAACAACTGGCTTCATTCAGCTAGAAAAAAAAAAGATAATATGATTGTTCGACCTGAAGATGAGATTGGGATGACATAAGAAGAGTGTCTGGTGGAGATAATTGTTTTATTTGAACATTTATTGTCATACACATGCGCAGTTCCTTACGAGAGTCCAACACGGACGACATGAGATCGATCATTAATATTACAAAACTGAGTGTGTTTATACCGGCTGATAAAAAAGTCAGTGTAAATTTGAAAACTTAATAAACCAAGGAATAATGTAGATAGAGAGGTAAAAATTGACACACATGCTTGGAATGACATGGGGTTTTATTAGAACAAAAAAAAGTGTTGCTAGACGCGTGAAAGATCTGTTGCGCGCGTCGTTTGGTGATGATCGTGTGCTCAGCCGCCACTTCCGTCATACTTGGTCTCCCAGGTCTCCAGACCTCAGTCCGTGCGATTATTGGCTTTGGGGTTACCTGAAGTCGCAAGTGTATTGTGATCGACCGACATCTCTAGGGATACTGAAAGACAACATCCGACGTCAATGCCTGACCATCTTTCTCTTACTTTGTTACGCTAATTATTGCTATTCTGATCAGATGAAGCGCCATCTGTCGGGCATTTTTTGAACGTTTGTACTTTCTTTTTTTCTGATAAAACCCCATGTCATTCCAAGCATGTGTGTCAATTTGTACCTATCTATCTACATTATTCCGTGATTTATTCAGTTTTCAACTTTATACTGACTTTTTGATCACCCGGTATATTCCGGGCAAGAGGAACGTACAGCATCTGACACATCGAAAAAAGAATGAGATTTCCACTCTACAGCGGAGTGTGCGCTGATAATAAAACTTCATGGCAGATTGAAACTGTGTGCCGGACCGAGACTCGAACTCGGGACCTTTGCCTTTCGCGGGCAAGTGCTCTGCCAACTGATTGGGTAGCTCAGTTGGTAGAGCACTTGCCCGCGAAAGGCAAAGGTCCCGAGTTCGAGTCTCGGTCCGGCACACAATTTTAATCTGCCAGGAAGTTTTACATCGAGAAAATTCACACAAATCAGGATAAATACCTGTACACGAGAAACACGCTTTGAGACGGGTCGTGCAAGAAAGAAATGAAAATAAAATCGTGACTGGCAGCAGATAAAGTTATTTTACAAACAAACACAAAGCCGATGGTGTCATCCCTACTACGTAATGATACAGTCACAGCTGGCGTCCCACGCTCTGTTGAAAGACGCTGAGAGGTTCTGCACAACCAGAATCGTCCTGTCAGGTGTTAGGAACACATCGCACTTGTACTGGTGTCATACACGTCACTCGTACAGGAGAGTCGTATCCGGAAAGCACATGTTCATTCTTGGCGGCTATCTACGCAATACGAGACAAGTTGAGGCGACACTGCGGCGGACGGTACCTGCGGGGAAGCGGTGCGGGAAGATGCGGCCGTGCCTGGACAGCAGCCAGGGGTAGAGCGGGTAGGTGTCGCGGGGCGGCACGGCGGGTGGGTGGTGCGGCGCGGCGAGGTGCGGGGGCGGCGGCGGCGGCCCCGGCTGGTGGCCGTGGTGCTGGCCGTGGTGCGCCAGCGCCGCCGCCAGCCCGGCCGCCTGGAAGTGCGCCGCGGCCAGCGCCAGCGGGTGGTGCGGGGGCGGCGGCGCGTGCCCGTGCGGGTGGCCGTGCCCGTGACCGTGGCCGTGGCCGTGGGCGTGCAGGTGCGGCTCCAGGTACAGCGTCTTGAGGCCCTCGAGGCCCGCGGGCGCCAGCGCGCTCGGCCGCACCAGCTGCGGGGGCGGCGCGGGCGGCGACGGCGCGGGCGACGCGCCCGCCGACGCCGGCGACGACGTGGCCGGCGACGCGGAGCGCCCGAAGCGCGGGGGCGGCGACGCCGAGCTGCCGCCCCCGCCGCCGTCTCCGGCGCCGCCGTGGCCGGGCGACGAGCCGGCCGGGCTCGCCGGCTGCTGCTGCTGCTGCTGCTGCTGGTGGTGGTGCGTCGTTCCGCCGCCGACGATGCTGTCGATGCTGAAGCCGATCTTGGGCTTGGACGGCACGGCCACCACTGGCGTCGGTGCGAGAGGCATCATGGCCGCGGAACGGGACGACTCGGGCCGAGCTCTACTCTCCGTACGGCCTTCAGCACCGCTCCCGCATGCTACACCGCTCCGTGTCCACAGCTCGCGCACTGCCAGTACTCCGTACAGAATGCCGCTTCAACTGCACGCCGCACTGAACACGTACGCACCCATCGGTACCAGTCGCGAGAACACACCACTAGCTGGAGAGCGGGCGCATGATTCCGGGCGAATTGCGGGTCCACGCCGATACGCGCCGCTGTGCGGGGAGCTGCCGTGCTGCTCGTTTTGCGCGCCCGTCCGCGACTGACGGCCCCGCCGCGCCGCCGCCTCCGTCCTGCCCCCTCCACCCGTCCCGCTACTCGTCCCCGATTGGCCCATTACCTCTCGCCCTGCCCCTGATGAGCCGCTAATGGCGCGGCGCCATTGGCTCGCCGCCACTTAGCGCTCCGGGGTGGCCGCTCCTCCTCCTATTTACACCACTCCCACTGCCGGCGCGGGGGCGGAGCTCCGCTTGGCGCTAGCTTTAATTTCGTTGGCAGTCCCGCGCCGTGCGTGACCTGCGCCACGTGCTCCGCCGCCAGCCCCGCCTCTCGGCACGTCCGAGACTGCCGTCCGAACTTCGCACCTCCTTAATTCGCGCCGCTAACGCGCCTAATTACTCTGCTCGTGAACCTCACAAAATCTGCAACTTCTCTTCTGCGACGGCAGCGCGGTGCGGCGGCTGCCGCGAGAAGCTCCGTCAACATGGCGCGAGCGTCGTGTATCGTCGGCGGGCATCTCTCGGCCGTATTTCACAGCCGGCGCATCCGCCCGCAGAGTGCGCCAGCGTGTGTAGCGTGTACGCAGTGTGTTTTACTCGAGAAACCCGCTATTGAGAAGAAGGATGGCGTGCCGGCCCCTGTCTTTTACCTTTAATATTTATCGGAGTGGCGAAAAGAAAAAGGAAGAGCAGTGTCCTCCGCCACGCGTGTAATGATACTTTAGAAGCGTTCCGGCGAGACAGCCGCTCGGCTGCGTCCGTTCTTCCCCCCGGGCGCGATCAGATAGCGGCGGTGAGATTGCCGGGGCATTATACTCTCAGCACACAACACCTTGCCCACGATTGTTTTACCGCCCGGCAGCTTATCTCCGATGTGAGAAACGGCCTCTTGCCTCTGCGGCACTTTCGGGCCGTCTGTGAATTTAACTTCTCCCTTGGGCTTCCCTGACCCCTTTTCATTGTCAGCTCTACGCAACAAAAATTCCATTCCAGTATTGTTTGATAGACAATGCTGTCAACCACTTGCTTATTAATAGACTACTCTTCTCGGTAGGTTTGTCTGGTGCACAAGTGACACTAATGGTGCCCAGTTGGCGACTTCACTTGAAAAATGCATTTCCAGCCTCGACTTTAATTCATTTATTACGATCGAAGCGTTGCTGATTCATTGGTTCTGAACCGTTCTTCCGCCACGCGCAGCAATTTTTAACAAAAACAAACTCTATGCTGTGTAGCGAGCATGTCATTGCGACATGCTTTTAAAACAGTTGGTGGAGATGCGTTCCGTGTTTGCAACTAAATGAAAGGTAGTTTGTTTTTTTGCCATACGCGTTTCGTTTCTTTTACGTATGAAACATATCCAGCGGCGCGGAATACATGCTTGTTTTTATGTATATAATAAATGCATTACGTATTTGTTACACCTGTGTTAATATGTTACGTTTCCTCATGTCACTCTCGTGATTTTCGGGTTAGAAACAACTGTTGCAGCACAAGTTTCGTGAGATTGGATCATCGTTTCGTGTTACTTACGATTTCCAATGTTATCAGCTCACGTGTTCCATCCTGTAGATGAGTTCTCTAGGTCTTCATACTCTAGATGACCGGTTTTCGGCGTTTTCTCGCCCACACCTGAAAAACAGGACAGTGATATATATATATAGTGCAGGCCACTGGATATGCTTCATAAGTAAATGAAGCGAAACGCGTATGGAAAAAACAAAACTGCCTTTCGTTTAGTTGCAAAGACGACAAATACCTCCATGAATTATGAAGTAACAGAGGAACGACAGAAAACGGAAAAAAATATTAGCGAAATGATTGCAAGCAGTCGCAGATTTCAGAAAAGCGTTTGGCGATTTGGTGATACACGACTACAAGTGCAACTTGAGTCAAAGTCTACTGCACGAGGACAAATAGCACAGACCTATAAATAGATAATTCTTCATTTGTATATAAATAACAAATTACTATTTTCAGTTGTTGGTGCCGCGCTGCTAGCATATATTTATCGAAAATCAGACTGTGCCACTGTCAGATGCTATGAAAACTTTTGCTGTCTTTAAGAGTTTCGACTGCTAGTAAACATCATCAGACACAAGCAGTTTTTCGATTTCGGTAGCTGTGTAGATATACACATGATGTTCCATCCAACTTTATACAACATAACAAATACGGACAATGTTAAAATTCCACCCATCCAACTTTATGCAACATACCCAATAGGGACAATGTTACAGTTCCACATAGTTATGAGTTCTTTTTTTTAACATTATTTAGAATGGAATGGAACAATATACGCCTACATAATGTTACAGCGTATTTGACTATTATAGGTACAAACGAAATGGGCGAAAAGAAGACAGCGAAACAAGCAAATCGACCTAACATGGTTCTGCGAGCAAGTGTTTTCCCTATATGATGCAGCTATGCACAATTGCAATCATGCCAGTTTTACAACACTGCCAATGTCTAATCTTCTCGAAATACAAGTGAGGAGTAACTTTCAAAGAGATAAACGGCCCTCATTTGATTCTGTCATCATCCCAGATACCAACAGGTAAGTAAGTACTGGTGAATAGCGTTTGGAAAAAGATGTATCGGTTGTGGCTCGTCAGTAGACCTACCAATCCATCCCGTTGGATTTATGTGTGTGTGGGGGCGGGGGGGGGGGGGAGGGGGGGGGAATATTTAAAACCTTCAGTGTATTCCAGCCCTGTTTTAGTGTCGATGACCTCCGGAGTACATTGTCACTGGTTGTCAATTCATCCGGAACACACCTGAGAGTTTTGAACGTGTACGGGCATCTATGCCTACCCCCACAGGAACTGTGGCCACGTGGAATGCTTGTCGTAATCAGCGTATTCTCAATTGCATATCTGCAGCCTGAATCCTCGCTTATAAGGTGTTCATGTAGCGTGCTATGTCGTAATACGTCGTATCGAGAAAGCCACTGGTTTCCGGACTTACACCACCAGCGGAAAAGTTTCGAGACCGCATTAGTAAGAAATAGAAGAAAGTTAAGATGGTGGTTTTAATGCTTCCAGGTGTTCTACAAAGTCTCCCACCCCAAACTCCCCTCTCCCTAACCGTACTAGAGTACAACGCGCAGAACGTTTATACATCCACATCAAACTTTCAGCCAAGTCCTTCATTCGGATGCTGTTCAACAAGCGCGTCGCATTGGCGTAAATGTCGGTTATATCGTCAAAACGTTGACCACTTCACGTGAATTTCTGCAGTTTGTTGTTTTGTGGTAGGATCGCACTGATAGCGACAAGGCTCTTCACCCGTGACTTTTCCCCCCCAGAAAAGAACTGTCAGCGTTTTGCGTTTCCATCAAGTCGCGGCATCTGTGCACGCGTCATTGTTTTCGTTCGAGGGTCAAGGTGTGCGGGATAAACTTCGCACAAACTTTTTTCTTCTTCAAAACATTCTGGAGAATATCTTGAACACTTGGTTTAGAGAGGTAGCTCCACTGCGATTTGTGACACGACAACGTTGACATAACCTACTCACAACTGACTGATCAACTGCACTTCCGTTGTTTACAATTGTTAGTTCAAGCTACCACCGTAGTTACTGCTCTGACGTCGCTTGTAAGTCAGGAATAAAACCATTCCCGGAACATTTTGGACGGACGGTGTACATTTATTAGAATTAATTGCTTGTATAATTGTCCTCTACCTGAGCCTCTCGTTTGTTCATCTACATCTACATCTACACCTACATCTGCATGGATACTCTGCAAATCACATTTAAGTGCCTGGCAGAGGGTTCATCGAATCACCTATTATTCCAATGTCGTATAGCGCGCGGAAAGAATGAACACCTGTATCTTTCCGTACGAGCTCTGATTTCCCTTATTTTATAGTGCTGATCGTTCCGCCCTATGTAGGTCGGTGTCAACAAAATATTTTCGCATTCGGAGTAGAAAGTTGGCGATTGGAATTTCGTGAGAAGATTCCGTTGCAACGAGAAACGCCTTTCTTTTAATGATTTCCAGCCCAAATCCTGTATCACTTCTGTGACACTCTCTCCTATATTTCGCGATTACACAAAACATGCTGTCTTTTTTTAACTTTTTCGATGTACTCCATCAGTCCTACCTGGTAAGGATCACACACTGGGCAGCAGTATTCTAAAAGAGGAAGGACAAGCGTAGTGAAGGCAGTCTCCTTAGTAGGTTCAAATATACTTCATATCCACACACGCACTACAATTGAGAAACTACAGTACTTGTGTCTGATGATTATTAGTAACAACCAGGGGACCCGTGCGAAACTTTCGCACTTGTATAGTTTTAAATAATGACAGTTTTGGAATAAGTATAGCCATTGGGATAAGGGTAGTTGTGCGAATGAAGAGAAAACATCTTTAAAAAGAACCGAACGAAGTGAAATAATAATCACGAATTTATGACACATCCTTGTATATACATTTCCATGGGTCCACAAATGTGTTTTGCATTCGGAATGTTTGTCCCGGCTTATACGACGGGCAGAGGTCACGGACTGTAAGCAGGATCACACAACCTGTACCTCTAAAACTCGACTAACACTGACAGTTACAATTAGCTCATTAGGCCGTAGTAGTAATAGGTAATCACAATTCAAGTCGGCAATGAAAAATATGTTTGTCAAAGTATGTTCGTGCAGAAAATTAGAAAATTCAATTTCTACGACTGGCAAAGATATTTAATTACCGCATTGGTCACGGATATCATCCATGACTCCATTATCCAGTTAATAAGTACTTTAAAACTAATATAACGATATCTATAATATGACGCCCTTCTACTTATTACAGTTAAAATTCTCTTTTATCTTACAATTTTCCGCAAATAAGAAGTGAGCGCAAAATCGGAAAGCAGTGTCAGAAGCAGGTTAAAAAACCTTTTTAAAGATACCTCATCCCGCCCTGTACAAGTAGTAATGTTCAGAAAAAGGGATGTTCACTTTGAAATAACATAGATGATCGAAATTTTTAGCAATTATGATTTTTTTCATAAAAGTTGTCGATGCTACAGCAGGATTTTCGATGAGTAAATTAATATTTTAGTCATTTACTGATCTATAATTATTTGTTCTTCAGGCACTAACACATTAAGTTCAAACACAGTTTCGCTTTTAGTTTGTGTAGCGTCGTAATATAATAAACAGAGATCCACCTTCTTGTGTAGGTCGATTCAAACTTGACGAGACGGGCCATCAAAACAGCCCACAAAACATATCATTAACGCAGGTCGTCAGCGTCTACGTTTCTGGGGGTAAATGTTGACATTGGTGGGAAAGTAGGGGGGAGGGTGAGACGGCGGTGTTGCCGTCTGCTGACAACGGGAGCCGCGCTCACTCATGTTGCGGAAGTGGAGTTTGTGCTTTTGTGTCTTCCTTGTCATTTTTTATTGCAAAGGTAATTTAAGTTCTACTGTACCTGCCTATACTGTTCGCATAGGCGTCATAAGGGGGGGGGGAGGAGGGAAGCAAGAGGGGCGCTTGCCCCCTCCTGGAATCGGGATAGGGAGTTTTATTTACGCGAGCATTTTCATGAATTTCTACAAATAGTTTTTGTTACTTTACTGAACTGCAGATTACAGAACAGTTCTCGTCTCTTCTTAAACTGAGACATCAAGCTCCGTCGAGTGCAGACCAGTGCCACATGCAGTCTGCCGAATTCTGCAATCCTGTTCCCATTGCTGCACACAATTACGCGGTAAACTTCGGACAAGAATTGCATTAGTTCAATTGCTGATTCTACCGGCCAATTTAAGGGTGATTTTGGGAGATTTCTCTCCTTTCTTCTGCTGGCGATAGGCTACATTTTACATTACCAACCCAAAACATATAGCTCTTAAAACACATTTTGTTTAACTTTAGCTACGCCGAGTAACATTAAAAAACAGAAAACGTGAAAGTGAGAGAATAAATGAAATAACGTGATCGGGAGTGAAGTTTTACATACAAACAATGTGTCGTACATGCCATCAAAGTTGAATACGCCTTTTATAAAATTTAGTACTTGTTTCTCCACTTCTACGAGGATTAATGTGACGTTTATCGTTGTTGATATACAACAGGATTCGCTCAATCTTTCTGAACTTTTATAGCTGTTCCTTAATTTTCAGTTTCTGCCTCAGATCATGGGAATTGGTATAAGGTTTTTTCTGGATATTTTGTGCTTTTATTTCAATGCTCTTTGGATACCCTGGCTGTAATCGTATGAGGTGTAATTTCAGATCGTTGTATCAAAAAGGTGGCATCCATATTCACGATAGTAATATTAGAAGATAAAAAGACGTGTCCTTTGTACATATTACTATTGAAACACGCTTACCGTTTACGTGGCAAAGCAGTCTGCCTTAAAATACTAAGTGGAAAAATATTAGTCGTTTGAAGTTATAAAAGTTTGGTATATTTCTTGTCAAATGTAGTGACTGGGGCACTACGCCTTTTAAAACACACATAATCAATTATATCCAAATAGATAATTTTATAATATTTCACCCTCTCGGAAAAATACTGCGCGCGACGATGACTGTGCATAATTAAGAGCAAAAACTGATGATCCCATTTACCTCCACTGAAGAAGCAAAAATAGTTTCTTAATTTTGTTGGTATTTCGAAGGAAAAAAACACAGTTGATAACTTAAAATGGAATTAATTTACTCATACTAAGTATGAAGGGGCGATGTGTATTTACTTCCTTAGGAGAAGAAAAACTTCTTAGCCAAGATCGCAATAAAAAACTGTATTGTGGATAACTGGTTTCGGTAAACTATGTTACCTGTACGAAGATCTGATGACGGTAGCATAGTTTACCGAAACAGGTTATCCACAATACAGTGTTTCATTGCGATCTTGGCTAAGAATTTTTATTCTCCTAACAAATTAAAATGGAATTATTTATTGCCTTTTGAATATTGCCTGATCTGTTGGTAAATAGATAGCTTCTGTTGGAAATATATTTCCGTTCACTGAAATGTTGGGGCGACCCCCTTCCTGTTGTATCACTTCTCAGCAGCTTACCATGCAAATTTTGTCGAAAGTATTCTGTTATTTTTGGCCATTTTTTCCAGTTTCTTAAGCCTAATGCAACATTCTACTTTTTCGTATCCCTTTTTATCGGAGGTATCTCCTACCCTTTATGCTGACGTTCCGTCCAATGTGAGCACACCGACGTTTTGGCAGTGACGTCACCTTAACGTTCTGTTTCTTTTCTGAAAGTTCATTCAAAATTTTCTGTTAATTTATTGTTTCTAATACCTAAATACGCTTCATCTTCAGAAACCTGTCTGGGTGTTTAAAAAGAACTGCATCCTACTAAAAGGCTAGTCAGTAGTTTGCTATGTACTGACATCACTGCAAAACAGAGCTACAAAGTCTGTGGTGTACACACGAATTAGCTGCGCAGCATGGTGTTGCAGTTATTACAATATGTCACATGGAAGAGAATCATTGTTATTGTTCACTCACGAGAGACAGAAACTAAATTAATTTTTTTTTCCAAATAACGGAATACGTCAACATCGTGTTAGAGGAACAAGTGACCTGTTGAGTTTGTGAGATTTGAAACCTGAAACACGTATATTTATTCGTATAGGTATTTTCGAAAATGCTTTAACTATTAAACGTCCAAACATCTACATCTACATCCATATTCCGCACGCCACCTGACGGTGTGTGACGGAGGGTACTTTGTGTATCTGTATCGGTTCTCCATTCTATTCCAGTCTCGTATTGTTCGTAGAGAGAAAGATTGTCTGTATGCGTCTGTGTCGGCTCTAATCTCTCTGATTTTATCCTCATGGTCTCTTCGCGAGATATACGTAGGAGGGAGCAATATACTGCTTGACTCCTCGGTGAAGGTATGTTCTCGAAACTTCAACAAAAACTTCGCTACTGAGCGTCTCTCCTGCAGAGTCTTCCACTGGAGTTTATCTATCATCTCCGTAACGCTTTCGCGATTACTAAATTATCCTATAACGAAGCGCGCTGCTCTCCGTTAGATCTTCTCTGTTTCTTCGATCAACCCTATCTGGTACGGATCCCACACTGGTGAGCAATATTCAAGCAGTGGGCGAACAAGCGTACTGTAACCTACTTCCTTTGTTTTCGGATTGCATTTCCTTAGGATTATTCCAATGAATCTCAGTCTGGCATCTGCTTTACCGACGATCAACTTTATATGATCATTCCATTTTAAATCACTCCTAATGCATACTCCCAGATAATTTATGGAATTAACTGCTTCCAGTTGCCGACCTGCTATACAGTAGCTAAATGGTAAGGGATCTTTCTTTCTACGTATTCGCAGCACATTACACTTGTCTACATTGAGATTCAATTGCCATTCCCTGCACCATGCAGGACCGTGTTGCATATATTTCGGTCAAAAATACGATGTACGTGATTGTGGCCAGTTAAGAGCAAAGCCCCTCGACGTTAGAATTGTATACTATCGTCTAACACCGGATCATTGTTGTGAACAAGACGGGTACAACATGTCAAGTTATTTGTGATGTTGATAACAACAGCATGAAAGTGATTGCATTTACAAGCAGTAAGCTTACTAGGGCAAAAGAAGCCTATGATTAACAACGCTTTCGGGACTGCCGCTACGACCAGATACGGTAAATATTTCTGGCTATTACTAAAGTTTCATTGACAATAACCGAAAAAGCACATTTCCGCGTCTGAGACTCTGGACATGTACTCGTGGCGTACGAATTGAGTTCTACAATTAGAAGCCAGTCTTGGAACCCTATGAGATTTAAGCAGTGTCATCTGCGATCTGCTCTTAATACCAGTCAAAACAGTAGCAGAAAGCTTTTCAGGTAGCAGGAACATGTTTCCTGTGAGCCTGCACTGAAAAGTTACCATGTTATTTGAGGTTGCAGGCATCGCACAACGGAAAAACAACACAGGACATGTTTTCTGCACCCCGACAATTCTCTTTTTCTCTATAGTTTATCGTAAAGCAATCTTTTCTCTAGGTAACCTGTTTCCTTATATATTGTCCGCAGCTCTTGGTCGTGCGGTAGCGTTCTCGCTTTCCACGCCCGGGTTCTCGGGTTCGATCCCGGCGGGGTCAGGGATTTTCTCTGCCTCGTGATGACTGGGTGTTGTGTGATGTCCTTAGGTTAGTTAGGTTTAAGTAGTTCTAAGTTCTAGGGGACTGATGACCATAGATGTTAAGTTCCATAGTGTTCAGAGCCATTTGAACCATTTTTGAACCTTATAGATTATTTAAAATTAATTCCCATTACATTCTCAGCTGCTTTTCATTTTAGTGTATGCGAGCATGTTACCGGTGCACAATTACGTTTATCATTCTATTTTATACTAGCTTTCTGCCTGTGTTTTCACCTACATACGTGTATGTCACATCTATTTCACTTACATTTAAGATACAGGGCTATTCAAAAAGAAGGAACAGATTTCAAACATTTATTATTTCCCAACTACAAAAGGTAGAAACACAATTCCAACGTTCCTGGAAAGACAAAAGTTCAAAATTTTATGCGTTCAGTGTGTGCGCCAGTGCGTTACACGACAAATATCAAAACGGTGGCTCTTTTCCTGCCACACACGAAGAAGTTGGTCTCTCGTTATCGAATTCACAGCTTCGACAATGCGATGTTGCCGACTTCCAAGAGTGTCAGGCATAGCGAGGATAAAAAACGCGGCCTTTTGCGTAACCTCACAGATCAAAGTCACAAGGAGTGAGTTCTTGATATCTGGGAGGCCACCGGCGGTGAAATTCATCTTCTGCCCCTCCGAAGCACGTCCGACGTTACCTGAATGACACCACTCCAGGACTTTGGACTGAAAGAGGAAGAACAGAAGAACTTCACGGCCAGTTGCCTCCCAGGTCTCCAGACCTCACACCTTGTAACTTTTATCTGTGGGCTTACTTAAAAGCGTTTTTATCCCCCCTATGCCAGACACTCTTGAAAATCTGCGGCATGGCATTGTTGAAGCTGAGAATTCAATAACGAGAGACCAGCTGTTTCGTGTGTGACAAGAAATGAGCCACCGTTTTTATATTCGTCGTGTAGCACATGGTGCTCACAATTAACGCATAAAAATTTGAACTTCCCTCTTTCCAGAACAGTTGGAATTGTGTTTCTGTCTTTTGTACGAGGCGTGTTTTTGAAGTAAGTACCGTTTTGAAATTAAAAAAGGCCTGCTAAGATATCTCAATAATTTTATTTTTACATGAAAGCCTGTACCTTAATCTACTTTTCTACATAACTTCCGTCAATATTGAGGCACTTGTCATAAAATTGTACCAGAGTTTGAACACCCTCCTCATAGAAGTCTGCCGCCTGACTTGTTAACCACTGCATCACCACTGTTTTGACTTCGTCATCGTTTTGAAGACGCTGACCGCCCAGGTGTTTCTCCAAGTGCAGGAGCAGATGGTAGTCACTGGGCGCAGGATCGGGGCTGTACGGAGGATGACCTAGAGTTTCCCATCGAAAAGATGTGATGAGATCTTTGGTCTGATTCGCCACATGCGGACGGGCATTGTCTTAGAGCAAAACGATGCCCTTGCTCAACTTGCCACGTCTTTTGCTCTGAATTGAACGGCGCAGATTGTGCAGTGTCTTACAGTAAGCTGCTTCATTGATTGCCTCATTACGAGGCAGAAATTTCACAGGCAATACTCCTTTTCTGTCCCAGAAAACTGTACACATTATTTTCCGGGCAGAAATTCTTTGTTTAAACTTCACTTTTCTGGGTGAATCTGAATGCCGCCATTCCTTTGACTGTTGCTTTGATTCTGGTGTGACGTAGGCCACCCATGTTTCATCTTGAAGAAACACCTGGGCGGTCAGCGTCTTCAAAACGATGACGAAGTCAAACAGTGGTGATGCAGTGGTTAAGTCAGGCGGCAGACTTCTATGAGGAGGGAATTCAAAAACTGGTACAACGTTATGACAAGTGCCTCAATATTGACGGAAATTATGTAGAAAAGTATATTAAGGTACAGGCTTTCATGTAAAAATAAAGTTATTGAGATATCTTAGCACATATTTTTTTAATTTTAAAACGGTACTTACTTTAAAAAAAACACGCCTTGTAGTTTGGAAGCAATAAATGTTTGAAATCTATTCCTCCTTTTTGAATAGCTCTGTATTTCACACATATCTGTACACATATTTCATCCGTATCTCTAGCGAATTTCGCCCCGCAGTTGCATCTGAATTATGGGGAAACGTGATTCCGCTAGTCACTGATTGTGGTTTCGAGAAAAAGGACCGTCCCTGGCAACTGCCTGATTCTTCTCTATGTTGCGCCAAGCGACTCTAGGGAGGTCGTTAAATGTATCTGTGGTATCGAGACGGCCCAGAAACGCGATGGCAAAATTATTGGTTCGCTGCAGTATTCATACTCACGCTGCAGTTGAGGCACTGCACAACGCAAATATAAGACAGTTTGTACTTCATAATTTCAAATCATCCCAACTACTTACAGGAAATAAATACCAACAGGTCGTTTCTACATGTCACCCCTTACCACTGTCACACCCATAGCGGTGTAAGGGTATTTTCTCGCACAAAATTTTTATACAAATACTGGATCATGTGTATAAAAAATTAGGCTGTAATTGCTCCAGACCTTCCTGATTTATGTTTTTACGTCACTCCTTTTCACCCTAAACCTTCTGCCGTAGGGCTGCTAGGGGTGTCTTAGTGCCACAGTAAATTTTACGAGATAGCAGGAGACACGCGTGCCCCCCGCTAACCTCAGGGCCGAAACGCCATCGTAACTGTCACGAGTAAGTCCAGCGACCCCGCAAAATACGGATTTGATACCAACATCGCTCGTTATCGAATACAAAAAACATATCACGTATTCCTCAACCCACCCATAGGAGTGAGTGGGGTTGTATTGCCCCACAACATTTTATACAAACAATTATACAAATAATCGGTCACGATTACACAAAATTCCATTGAAATTGCTCCTGACTTCCTGAGATATGCCTCCATGCAATTCACTTTTCATCTATACCGTTATGGGTGGCAGGTGGTTTGTAGCCCCACAGAAATCTGCGCACAACTCACCAAACGTTTCATCGTAATCGGATGAATGGAACAGAAACGCATAGAAGACGAGCAAACGAATAAATAAACAAATATTCATTTTTAAATAACTCGCACATTTTTCACTGAGTGTCGCCTCATATACTGCATTATGTTGAATTCGTCACTGGTTATACAGACAGTTTGATTTTAAATGGGATGTCTGCAAACAGCTTTTTGTCAGCCTTTGGATTACTTAAAGTCCTCTCCCTCTCAATCTTCCTATTATACCGACATTTTCTTTTTTGCCCATTGCTAAACCTGAAATCAAACTGTACTAGTGAGCCCCTTCGCCTACTGCCATGCCCGTTCTTCTTGCAGTGATTTATCGTATACTCGACAGTATGCTACAGGCCACATTTTATCTGCCATACAAAGTTGTGCTGCAAACATACGGATCCATGACATTTTCATTGGCTCATTATCTGATACCAGTAGAACACCGTTGAAAAACGCTTTCCTCGCCTACCTGGGTTTACTTCCTATGCTTAGGCCACGCAGTGTGATGGCGCTTCCTAGCCAAAAGAGTCCTTTCCGTTGTTCTCCCCTCTTCTCTGTTACGCTAATACCGACACTTAGATCTCGCCCGCCGACGTTCTCCGCGTTTTAGATTGTTTCTTTTCCTTCATCCCATCTCCCGGAGTAGAAATACCATGTATTCCCTTAAGATTGCCTTGGGACTGATGAAGAATCGACGAATCGTGATGCTTTTTTGTTGTTACTGATTTTCGTGCTCCTGCCCTCAAGCAGAACACTACTAATCAAGAAAGATCCTAACCTACATCCGTGTACCAATACCCTACGCAGTCGGAAAGAGAGACCCAGAATGAGAAACTGTGGAGGAGAAAACAAGGTTCGACCAGACAGCTGGAAGAAATGTAACCTCCAAACCGCATCTTGCGTGGCTACAATACTGATCTTTTTCAAGGTGCAGATAACCACAGATTCCGGAGTCCGTCAATTCTTCCACAGCTAAATGATACGCGTTTAATGCACTTGGTCCTGTACGAAACATCAGTTGCGTAAAACAGTTCTAGAACCTTTTTTTTATTGTTGTGAAAAGTGTTATTTTTCAGTGTTCGGAGGTTCACAGACTTTACGACCACAAGAAAATACTGAATGGCGTGAAATCTCTGGCCGAGAATAAAACCAAAGGATATGACTTCACCTTCAGTAAATTTACGACGTGGGCCATGATAATTCAAGCTGTAATAATAATGAGCGTATGACATTGGTGGCCGGGAGACCCCTCGTGGCGCGGTTCGGCCGCCGCTCCACAAGTTCTTTAACGCCACTACGTCGACTTGCGAGTGAATGAGGATGAAACGATGATGAAAGACACAAAACACCCAGTCATCTCGTGACAGAGAAAAATCCCTGACGCCGCCGGGTATCGAAGCCGGGACCCCGTGCGCGGGAAGCGAGATCGCTACAGCAAGACCACGTGCCACTGACTAATTTTTTTTCTTTATTTGTTTTTTGTTTTTCTTTATTTTTTGTTTTTTTTTCTTTTTGTTTATTTTTATTTTCTTTTTATTTTCTTCTTTCTTTTGTTTTCTTCTTTTTGTTTTTTATTCTTCTTTTGTTTTTGTTTTTTTAGTTTTTTAATATTTTTTTCTTTTATTTTTTTATTAAACCAATAAAATGGAACCGCGTCCTATTACTCAGTTACTCTCTTTCTGTAACATTCTTTCATTTTATTTCTTTTTTTTTCTGATAAGATGTTATATATACTAGTTTACAGGTCGGCATATTTTTTCAAGCTGTTTTCACCTATAACGTTCTGATCTTCAGAAGATCTTTAGCGCTGATGGCCGTCTTCAGAAAGAAAGTTACAAGACCATTGCGCAATAAGTGACGCATTATCTGAAAAGTGTAGCCTACATACTTCGCGTTTCTTGTAGAATCAGTTCTATCGCGGTAGGATTAACACAGTGTGCGAAGAAACGGAATAGCAACTGATAACGTACTACAAAGTTGAAGTTAGGGGGTCAGTAAGATTCTTGTGGGAGAAACGTCTAAACTGCACACAGATTCGCCGTGCAATTCCGGCAGTGTCCTATACGGATCTAAAGCAACGTCGAGTCCAGCCGCAGTGAAATGGTGCCAACAGTTTGACTAAGGTCGCACAGTCGTGGCTGATGCTAATCAGGGAGTCCAGATTCCATCCTTTTAACATCGAGGGGGAGGAGGGGGAGGAAGTGCTGCAATGAGATGGCGGCCACTCAGCGGTTCTCGAATGATTCCGTGACCAAGGAACGGATTTCTATCGACCACAAATTGAAATATTGGTAGAACGTTCCAGCACATGAGTCTAGAGTAGAGACAGTTGATGACTATGCTGAAAAATAGTGTCATGTATCTGTGTCAGACTGAAGTGTAGGGCAACGTTCAATAAAACTTACATGGCTTTGTTTGAAGTCCCTTTATATCTGAGTTCATTTTTCACCATTACTAAATGACATTTCGTAGTAACACAAAAAACATATTCATTCCTTCTTTTGATGAATTTCTTTCAGTTTAGGGGACATAGGAGAGTTCGATTAGCTTCTGTTATATGGAGAGATCACAGTCGAAATGAGAATTTGTCCAAATGCACGTCTTTGAAACACATGATAGTTTCCTCTGAAAGTATAGGGCTCTTTTCTGGATTTTTTAATATGACGTTAACTTACATGATGAGGTCCTAGGATTTTTTTTTTTAAAGGAGTTTCAACTGCGTCCTTCTCTTAATACTCCATACAAAGGTATCATGCGCAAATTGATACAATGTTTGACTCTTGACTGTCGATGATATCGACGGTTTCAAATGCAATTTAAAGCATGCGAACGTTCTATAGAAGCTACTTTACGATGCCTAATCCACTTCAGAACGTGTAGTAACACAGAAGTGATCATTTGAGCAACAGATAATAATAGTGCAAATTTCATGACAGAAGAAAAATAGTGCTAATACAGCGGCTTTTCTTTAATTCACCAACTAATATTTTCTCCATTTCCCTTTCCTCTTTTTTTTACAAAAAGATGCTATAACTGTTTAAAAATTGACTTACCACAATTATATTTCATTGTTGCCACACAAAGCCGTATATGACTACTGTTGTTTACCTAGGAAAAGCGTTTGTGGAATGTTCTTAAATTCTGTATTTACAACTGCGAATATAAAGTGCTTCCTGGAAAAGGTGTTAATCTTTTTATTAAATGCGGCGTTTTGTATGTAACACCGGAGACGCAAGAAACATTCGACATTTATCTCCAAAAATAATCCACTAACCCTTGAAGCATATCTTTCTTACAACTTTCTAAGCATTGGCAAAACACTTCAAGTTTTCGCTCCATTGATTATTATGGCCGTTCTTCTGCGCGATAGTACATGAAAGGCAACAGGGACATTCAGTTCCAATTTGTTCATCTGGAGTTGTTGGCTCTCCTGACAGTTCTAAGCGTGAGGGCCTTGCATATTATAGACTTACATTCTATCTGATTATTTTCAGTTGTTGCGTACGCTTGGTTTTCCACTTCACTAAATATCTCACTCAGCATCAAAATTGCCTCAGCAAGTAATCGAGAAATAGGTTTCCTGTTTATCATGTGCAAAAGTATCGAGAAATTTCAGCAAAACAACGAAAACCGAATTCTCCAATTTAGAAGCGCTGTAATAAACATGAAAAATACTAAATGAGTAGCAATCGCACATGCTTGTCTACTTCATGCATTAACGTAAGAATATATTTTTTCAGACAAAGGAAAATTCTTCGGTACATCCTTCGTAACAGTGCATAAATACTGATTGAAGTGCGTAGAAATTAAAGAGCACTCCATGTTCAGTATTTCTGTATAAACTACTTCATTCTAACAAAGATTCACACTCACTTAACAAATAAATTACACATGCTCGAATGCCTAAAATCATAATATTTACGTCGTACTGAATTCAATAGCGTTCACTATTAAGGATCACGAACCCTTCGAACCTCTTTAGTTAGACGCTCAAGTACTGTTGTATATTAGTCTATAACCTCACTCGTTTTTAATAAAACAGTACTTATTAGCGCATGAATTGTTTCTTACTTAGCACTACTGAGCAAAGTTGCCGATTCTTTAAAGCGTATTAGTTGTCGGTAGTCAGATATTCTAGTCTTTCTAATTCCCAGAAGTGAAATCTATTACGTACCTCTTTTTGGAAAGAGTGGAAATGGTTCCAAGTGTATGTAGACCACTCCAAAACGCACATCGTAATGAGAAAAGAATTGCACGGCACAAACATTTGCAATTTGTAGCCGATCCCCTTTTTATCTTCGTTCTTTCCAAGGAACGTTTATGAGAATCTACAACGAAAACAGCATAACGATCAACAGTGGAGGTCGGAATAGAAGAAATCTGAACGGTAATAGCTCCGCCAGAGCCATCTAGCGATATGAATTATAAGCACCAGCCAACCAACGCAGGCTGAAATACTGCAACATCGCAGTTCTCAAAGAAGAAGAAAAAAAGTGGAAGGAAAATAAATAGTAACTAAGAAATTGTTTCGTAACTCTTATAATCTCTCGCCACAAAAAAAAATTAAAGTAGACAACTTGAAGGAGAATCTGAAATGTCAGTTGTGGGTAAAGAATGTAATAAAATTGCGATGACATCGATCTATTGTTCGAACTCAAATATTCATGTGAGATGGTACGTGGAACGCTTTGCTAAACATGAAAACTCTGTGCAGATTACATGACCTTGCAACTTCAATTTATTTGTACTGGTGTTGCATTTTTTATCACAAATGCGTGTATCGATAATCTGAACTTAAAAAATTAGACGATACCGGTAGTGCTTTAACATCACAGTATGATAACTTGAATCTGCAGCACAAAATAATTTTCTATATTCCTAAACTGAAATTTCTTACTCAAGCACACAGAATATAAAAGATATGCTGTTTGTTTGTAGACCTAGACGATGTTGCTATTTATCATAATTACGGAACGCTTTTTACTTTTTTTTTTTTTGAAAGAACGGACAACAATCATTTTTTAAACTTTTTCTTGCTTTGAACTGTAGGAACAAATGTTCCCACACCGTATGACAGTTATTTCTGTAGCCGAATACCCGTGGTGGTGGTTAGTGTTGAACGTCCCGTCGACAACGAGGTCATTAGAGACGGAGCGCAAGCTCGGGTTAGGGAAGGATTGGGAAGGAAATCGGCCGTGCCCTTTCAAAGGAACCATCCCGGCATTTGCCTGAAACGATTTAGGGAAATCACGGAAAACCTAAATCAGAATGGCCGGAGACGGGATTGAACCGTCGTCCTCCGGAATGCGAGTCCAGTGTGCTAACCACTGCGCCACCTCGCTCGGTCCGAATACCCGTACTAAAACCACGGTATCCAAAAATAGAAAAGAGGAATTCGTCTACACCACCAGTCTCCTATAGGGAACAAAGGAAATTTGGATTTCTTATCTCACTCAGAAGACTCCGAGTTCAGATAGGACAACGTCGGGGAAGGAAATGGACCGCACCCGTTTTGTTTTTTTTTTTTTTTTTCTTTTAAGGAACAATGCCGGTTTCACCGTAAGCTATTTATTTGAACTAATGGAAACGTAAATCTAGATGACAGTACGAAGATTTGAAGTAATCCTCTCCCGCATGCGAGCCCAGTTCCTGTAAAACGGCGGCCCATGTCCATATTATGTTTCAAAATCGCATTAACTCTGTTCTGTAGTTATTCGTGTTTTCACTGTTAAAGGTTCGTTTATTTGAAGCGATGACGAGGAATCGAAGCGTAATATTGTGTCTCCTGGCTCTGAATATATTCGTAAATCCCACTCTGCAATGCTGATAAGCAAGAGAAACACACTACTAATGGTGCCCGATGTTTCTTCTCAGGGGACAATTCTCCGAATGTCTAATATCGGTCTCAGATTTACTGGAGTTCAAGTGCCGCCATAAATACAGTAAATTTAAAACCAAAGATACATTATATCAGAGTTTTTATTTTCTATTTTGGACGGACTAAAAACAAAATCTGAAGCGGGGTAACTCCTATAACGGATCTTTTCCATACCCATTTGAATGGGATGTAGGATGAATAATTAGTCGATTTAGCATTCAATCTGAAGAGTAATTAAATAGGAAATTTTGCTGCCAAGTAGTGGCACAAGATCCCATTAACATAACCATACGTGATTTAAAAGGGATGTTGCAGTCCGCGTCGTTGTGAGACCTCGTGGGACTGTTGGAATGCGATCTGGACTGCACAGAAGCAGGCAGACAGCCTTTGTCGGCAGCCTCAGGAGACTGATAGGGTGGGAAAGAAGGGGGAGGGTAGAGGAGATCTCCCCCAAATATAAACAGGGCAGTTTGTCGGGCATGTTACCACTGTACGTAGTGATCAAAGTGTTCCCCGTGACGTTAAGGGAACTTTTCTGATCGTTGATCGCCAAAAGTGGTCTAATAGTGTCAATAGTGTCTAATCTAAAAACCGTAAATTCAACTAAATACCTAGGTATTACAATTACGAACAACTTAAATTGGAAGGAACACATAAAAAATGTTGTGGGGAAGGCTAACCAAAGACTGCGTTTTATTGGTAGGACACTTGGAAAATCTAACAGACATACTAAGGAGACTGTCTACACTACGCTTGTCCGTCCTCTTTTAGAATACCGCTGCTCGATGTGGAATCCTTACCAGATAGGACTGACGGAGTACATCGAAAAAGTTCAAAGAAAGGCAGCACGTTTTGTATTATCGCCAAATATGGGAGAGAGTGTCACAGAAATGATACAGGATTTGGGCTGGACATCATTAAAAGAAAGCCGTTTTTCGTTGCGATGGAATCTTCTCACGAAATTCCAAACACCAACTTTCTCCTCCGAATGCGAAAATATTTTGTTGGCACCGACCTACATAGGGAGGAACGATCAGCACGATAAAATAAGGGAAATCAGAGCTCGTACGGAAAGATATAGGTGTTCATTCTTTCCGCGCGCTGTACGAGATTGGAATAATAGAGAATTGTGAAGGTGGTTCGATGAACTCTCTGCCAGGCGCTTAAATGTGATTTGCAGAATATCCATGTAGGTAGAGTAGATGGATAGAAATGTAGGTCTGAAACTGAGAAAGAAATTACTGAAAATGAAGAGCTCGAGCACAGTGTTGAATGGAAGTCAATCATGGGCTGTAAGAAAACTGGACGAGAAAAAACTCCAATGAAAAGAATGAGGTAATGTTTAATGTGTAATGTGTGATATAATTTCATAATCGAGTATCGATTATTGGAGAAAAGTCGATCGCGACACCAAATAACGAAGTCTTTGAACCTAACCAAAAGCATACACAGTAAATTCCATTTTTAAAATACACAAGACATATTAACGACAACAGACAGCAATTTTGATTGCTTCCTGCTGCAGTAGATACCATAAAATGGTTCCAAAATTGTTATTTAGATTGTTGAAACTACTTTAAAACGTTACCTCTTATTTTGCTACTATGAACTGAGATCGATAACAACTTATAATAGGATAGATTGCATGGTGGTTCAACTCATCTGGTTAATTCTACAATTTCATCGCAAACAAACAAAGTAAAATGTAGCGTAACATTCGGATTTCATTAAAAGACTGTTTGGGAAAGTAGTATTTATTCAGCAGATGCTGTAGAACAAGTGATCATGTTTTATACAAACAACTGCAACACAAGTGCATTAATTGAATTAATATTACCAATATATATATATATATATATATATATATATATATATATATATATATATATGGCACTCCAGTAGGGCTATAAAAACACGCATGTATTCGAATGCAACTATGTATCAAAATTTCAAACGAATCATTGAAGAACTTTCGAAGAATTGTGATTCTGGACAAACGAACCTTTACGTTTTCATTTATAAAGATTCGTAAAATCACGTTTCGAAATCAACAAGAAAATTTATTTAATATGAGATGCTTTGCATATAAATTCTCAGTTGTTTAAAAATTTCACGCGTTTTATTCTACTTAGACAGGATCGTGAAGATAATAATGAATTCAAGTATGTTTGCTACCACACTGATATATGTTCAAAGAAATTTAAAAAGTCACAGGCCTAAATGTCAGTTACGAGCGAGTTCTATGGCTGCCTACAAAATAAATGCTGAATTACAAAGAGATGTTTTATTTAGCAAAATTTATATGTACGTAATTACAAAAACATGACAGTAAAAATGATCTTCGGAACCACAGACTTGGGATCGACTGCAGCCATCAAATTCATCACATCACGTTGATCAATTCCGCAAGCTGGGTTTGTGATACAGGTACTTGTAGGCCTACTACATTGAATGGGGCTCACCCCCGTTCCCTCGAATACTATTCCATTGTGTCAAACACTGGCCCACCTTATTCGGTAGAATCTTAGTGTTGGAAATGCAGTCTTACAGAAGGATTCTGCAAGTTACATGGACTGATAACACAGGATGCGCATAAATTCTTTCCCTGATTACTATATCTTATTGATTATTAGCAAAAGACTGTGCTAGGTACTGCTCTGCGGTTTGTTTCAAATGGTAGCTTAACTTGCAAAGATTTTTTATGGAGACGCTTCCACATGTGCTCCGTTTGTTGCCTGTAGAACGTGCAAGCAAGTGTTTCCCAACCTTTCTGAGACCATATCAGAAGACATCCAGTATCCAGAGCAAAGATTAAGGCCTAATTGGGCATTAGATTATTAATAGTTAGCGTTCCTGTTTTAAACTGACAAATGATTTATGGTACTTACGTAATGATCAAACAATTGAAAGTCACACGTTTTCCTCGTTTTTCACTACACCAAAAATATTCGTCAGTACTACTTGTTTGCTGCTGCTTACTGTTAATAACACTTTTTTGTATACTTTAAGGGGGAAAAGACGCTCCTCGAAGGAATTATCCGAATGGGACGGAAATCGGTAGATGTGATGTACACGTACAGGTAAACAAACGATTGTAATGTCAGAAAAATTGGATACTTTATTCAAGATAAAGAGCTTCACAGATTGAGCAAGTCAATAACACGTTGGTCGGCCTCTGGCCCTTATGCTAGCAGTTAGCACTGACTGATGGAGTTATTGGATGTCCTGAGGGATATCGTGCTAAATTATGTCCAATTGGCGAGGTAGATTGTCAACATCCCGACCTCGTTGAAGGGCCGTGCCAGTTATGCTCCAAACGTTATCAATTGGAGAGAGATCCGGCGACTTAACTGCCGCAGTCTTGGCGATCTTCACACACATCTCCAAACTGTAATCTCATTGACTGGAGTAGAATTGTCTTCAGTGATGAGTACTGCTTCGAAATGACCCCTGCTGATCAGCGAAGACGTGTCTGCAGACGCGTAGGACATCAGAGGGATACCAACCTGACGGTCGCCCGCACTACGGCTTTTGATACCGTTCCTCACGAGCGACTATTAATCAGATTGCGTACAATGGAGTATCGTCTCAGCCGTGTGACTGGATTCGTGATTTCCTCTCAGAGAGGTCACAATTCGTAGACGGTGAATCATCGAATAGAACAGAAGTGATATCTGGCGTTCTGCAAGGTAGTGTCTTAGGCCCTCTGCTGTTCCTAATTTACATAAATGATCTAGGTGATAATCTGAGCAGCCCCCTTAGATTGTTTGCAGATGGCGCTGTAATTTGCCGTCTAGTAAAAGCATCAGACGAGCAATTCCAATTACAAAATGATCTAGAGAGAATTTCTGTATGGTGTGAAAAGTGGCAATTGCCACTAAACAAAGAAAAGTGCGAGGTCATCCACATGGGTACTAAAAGAAATCCGATGAATTTTTGTATAAGATAAATCGCACAAATCTAAGGGCTGTCAATTCGACTAAATACCTAGGAATTACGATTACGAGCAACTTAAACTGGAAAGACCACATAGATAATATTGTGGGGAATGCGAAACAAAGACTGCACTTTGTTCGCAGAACACTTAGAACATGCGACAAACACACTAAAGAGACAGCCGACATTACACTTGTCCATTTTATTTGGACTGTTGAGTTCCGTGGCCGTGGATAACGATATTTTACTATAAAATTACCAAATGTTGGAGACCGTGGCTGTTACATGAAATAAACTGTTGATGGTGTACAGCAATTTGTGGCTGCTTGCTGTACACCATCAACATTTTATTTCATGTAACAGCCACGGTCACCAGCCATGTCTTTATTTGACAAAATTGCATTAAGCCTGCCTCGTCAAGTAACGAGAAATATATACCCTTTCAAGAAACACATAATTAACCTAATGAAAACGTCTCTTAATGTCAAGTTCAACAAGGATTGTGTGTCACCAGAAGCAGTGATAATCTGAGCAGCCCCCTTAGATTGTTTGCGGATGGCGCTGTAATTTGCCATCTAGTAAAAGTATCAGATGAGCAATTCCAATTACAAAATGATCTAGAGAGAATTTCTGTATGGTGTGAAAAGTGGCAATTGCCACTAAACAAAGAAAAGTGCGAGGTCATCCACATGGGTACTAAAAGAAATCCGATGAATTTTTGTATAAGATAAATCGCACAGATCTAAGGGCTGTCAATTCGACTAAATACCTAGGAATTACAATTACGAGCAACTTAAACTGGAAAGACCACATAGATAATATTGTGGGGAATGCGAAACAAAGACTGTGCTTTGTTCGCAGAACACTTAGAACATGCGACAAACTCACTAAAGAGACAGCCGACATTACACTTGTCCGTCCTCTGCTGCAATACTGCTGCGCGGTGTGGGATCGTTACCAGGTAGGATTGGCGGAGGACATCGAAAAAGCTCAAAGAAGGGCAGCTCGTTTAGTGTTATCGTGCAATAGGGGTGAGAGTGTCACTGATACGATTCGCGAGTTGGGGTGGCAGTCACTGAAACAAAGGCGGTTTTCTCTGCTGCAAAATCTGTTTACGAAATTTCAATCACCAACTTTCTCTTCCGAATTCGAAAATATTTTGTTGACACCCTCCTACGTAGGGGTAAATGATCATCGTAATAAAATAAGAGAAGCCAGAGCTAGAACGGGAAAAATTTAGTTGTTCTTTTTTCCCACGCGCCATTCGAGAGTGGAATGGTAGAGAAGTAGTATGAAAATGGTTCGATGAACCCTCTGCCAGGCACTTAAGTGTGAATTGCGGTGTAAACCATGTAGATGTAGACGTAGATGTGCGGCCCGACAACCAGGAGTGATGGTCTGGGACGCCATTTCATTTCATAGCAAAACCCCTTTGGTTGTAATCCGCGGCTCGGTTACGGCACACCCTTACGTGGACGATACACTACGCCCGGTTTTTTTGCCCTTCAAAGCAAGCCATACTGGGCTTACATTTCAGCAAGATACTGCCCGCCCACACACGGCGAAAGTTTCGCCTGCTTATCTTCGTGCTTGTCAAACCCAAATGTTGGATAACAATTTGTCCATTTTATTTGGACTGTTGAGTTCCGTGGCCGTGGATAACGATATTTTACTATAAAATTACCAAATGTTGTAGACCGTGGCTGTTACATGAAATAAACTGTTGATGGTGTACAGCAACTTGTGGCTGCTTGCTGTACACCATCAACATTTTATTTCATGTAACAGCCACGGTCGCCAGCCATGTCTTTATTTGACAAAATTGCATTAAGCCTGCCTCGTCAAGTAACGAGAAATATATACCCTTTCAAGAAACACAAAATTAACCTAATGAAAATGTCTCTTAACGTCAAGTTCAACAAGGAATGTGTGTCACCAGAAGCAGTTCCGAAATATGTAAAAGTCAAAGTCAGCTGCAAAGACAAAAGCTGCCAGGTTATCGAAAAAAAATGTGAAATTTTTTGACTAAAAGCTGAGATAAAAATGTAATCAAGCAGAAAGGAAACCTAGGCACTCTGATGTACAATTTGCATCTGCAGACAGGGAACAGGCTCTCACCTTCACAGTTCTCACACATGCTCCAGCAAACGGATGATAAAGTAAATAAAGAACAACAAATAATTTCACGTAAACAGAAGAAGAAATTAGAAGCCTTAAAATCTATTAATAATTCAGGCTGAGATAAAAATAAAGAGCCAACCAACAAAAATTCTTTGACATTGTAGTTAACACCATTGACATCCATTTCAGTGATAGTGAACTTAACCTGTGAAATAAAGATCTGGAACATAATCTCAGAACAAAGCGCAACACTCCCAGTGTCAGAAACCTCATAGCCTGAACAAAACTAGCATGTGACACAGCTAAACTAGACACACGTCATTTTAAGTCAAAAAAATAGACCATGAAACAGCTAAAAACGGGTAACACCCACAGATGCAATGAACTAAAATATCTGAAAAATATCAACATCAAATAATCTGAAAGTACAGAACTCAAACTAAAGGCTGAGAAAGGAAGTTCTATTGTCATATTACATGACAAGAATATATAGAGAAAACATTACAGTTTTTCATAGCAACTAAAACACTGAAATAAAGTCTGATCCCACAACGAATTTCCAAACTAAACTCCATAAATTTCTAATAACTGTATCTTTTTATGGAACTTACATGAAGTGCGGAGCTGCATAACAATGAATCCTCCACCACCAAAACTACGTGCATACACGAGACTGTCCTATTCGCCCGATAACTAACTCTAGAAACTACCCTGCATAGTTCCTAATCTGTAAGCTGAAAGATCCCATTGCCAGATATTATACCTTTGAAAATAGCTACACCATACAGAACAGATGAACTCATAGCCTACTTTGAAGACTTCCCCATCCCACCTACAGCTAAGTTTACATCATTGGACATAATCTATACATGAAGATCCCTGTTAAAGAGACTATTAAGATTATAAGACAAAATCTGCTAGGTATAAGAAAATTTGTATTGCAGAGACTTGTAAATCCACAGAAATACGCACACTCCAACAACACCTTTTACCAGCAAGTGATGACTTGGTATTGGGAAGTAGCTTGGCTGGGATATTAGCTGACATTTACATCAACCATACAGAGCAAAAATATATCTCAATTAATCAACAAATATCAAACAAAATAATATACTACAAAAGATATAGTTATGATACAGTCCTGCTTTCCGATGGGACAAACAATGAAATAATTGCATTTCCACCAGACCTTACCATAATGTATAACAATATTAAATTGACTGTTGAGCATGAAACAATTATGAGCATGAAACTTCCTGGCAGATTAAAACTGTGTGCCCGACCGAGACTCGAACTCGGGACCTTTGCCTTTCGCGGGCAAGTGCTCTATCATCTGAGCTACCGAAGCACGACTCACGCCCGGTCCTCACAGCTCTACTTCTGCCAGTATCTCATCTCCTACCTTCCAAACTTTACAGAAGCTCTCCTGCGAACCTGGCAGAAGTAGAGCTGTGAGGACCGGGCGTGAGTCGTGCTTCGGTAGCTCAGATGGTAGAGCACTTGCCCGCGAAAGGCAAAGGTCCCGAGTTCGAGTCTCGGTCGGGCACACAGTTTTAATGTGCCAGGAAGTTTTTTTAATGTGCCAGGAAGTTTCATATCAGCGCACACTCCGCTGCAGAGTGAAAATCTCATTCTGGAATTATGAGCGTAAATTTTCTTCCTCTTAAAATTTGTTAAAGTAGCTATCATCATCAATTTAGCATCTACAGAAAACCCATCACCACAGAAGCCAAACCTAAATATACCATTATCACATACATAGGCGCAATATCATATCAAATTGCAAACTTACTTATAAAAGAAGAATATTAATATCAGTTTCTCTACTAATAATAAATTACAGCAAAAAGTGATCCACGACATAAGCCATTTCAGTGCCCCCTGCATTAAATCAGGAATTTACAACATCCAATGCGATTAGTGCCTAAAATCCTACGTCAATCAGAAAGGCAGAAGTTTAGGGATTAGTTATAAAGAACGCCTTGATATCTTAAGGCTTGGAAACTTGAACAAATTTACATCTGCAGCCCATATTTCAGAAGAAAACCATTTCGTCAGAAACAGTGAGAGCGAAACGAAAATATTATGTTTAGCAGAGAAACAAAACCCGTATGAACCTGTTAGAGAAAATACACACACACACACACACAAACACAAACACTTCCCCTGATTTTTATTTTATTTTACACGTCTAGTTCTGTAGGACCAAATTGAGGAGCAAATCTCCAAGGTCATGCAACGCATCAGTACATGAAATTACAACCTAAAAGCCAAAAAACAGATAAAATAAAATGTTTATGAACCCAAAAAACGTCAAGCCATACGTTTAGGTCAACACCATCAACGATATAACATAGAAGTCAGCTTAATTTCTCAAGGAAATCCTCAATAGAATACAAGGGGTAAACTGTGAGGAAATTCTTCAGTTTCGGTTTGAAAGTACTTGGATTACTGCTAAGATTTTTGAATTCTTGTGGTAGCTTACTGAAAATGGATGCAGCAGTATACTGCACACCTTTCGGCACAAGAGTCAAGGAAGTGCGATCCAAATGCAGATTGGATTTCTGCCTAGTAGTAACTGACTGAAAGTTGTTAATTCTTGGGAAAAAGCTGATATTGTTAACAAGAAACGACAGTAAAGAACATATAGATTCAGAGGCCAATGTCAGAATACCTAGACTAATGAACAGCGGTCAACAAGAGGTTCTAGAAATTACACCATTTATTGCCCGAACTGCCCGTTTCTGGACAAAAGATATCCTTTGAGACTGGGAAGAGTTACCCCAAAATATAGTACCGTATGACATAAGCAAACGAAAATAAGCAAAGTAGACTAATTTTCGTGTCGAACGATCACTCACTTCACATACCGTTCGAAAAGTAAAAATGGCAGCATTAAGTCTTCCAACAAGATCCTGAAGATGGACTGTCCACAACAGTGTACTGTCTCTCTGAACGTCTAGAAATTTGAACTGTTCAGTTTCACTAATCGTACGCCCGTTCTGTGAAATAAAAACGTCGGGTTTTGCTGAACAGTGTGTTAGAAACTGTAAAAACTGTGTCTTACTGAGATTTAGTGTTAGTTTTATTTTCTACAAGCCACGAACTTATGTCATGAACTGCACTATTTGAAAGAGAGTCAATGTTGCAAACGACACCCTTTACTGCTAAGGTAGTGTCATCGTCAAACAGAAATATTTTAGAATTTCTTGTAATACTAGAGGGCATATCATTTATATAAATAATGAACAGGAGTGGCCCCAACACTGATCCCTGGGGCACCTCCCATTTGATCGCACCCCACTCAGACCCCACAACACAGCTGTTCTCAAAACTGTGAATAATAACCTTTTGCTATCTGTTGTTATAGTAAGAGGTGAACCAATTGTGAGCTACTATCCGTATTCCATAATGGTCCAACTTCTGGAACAATATTTTGTGGTCAACACAATCAAACGCCTTAGTTAAATCAAAAAATATGCCTACCGTTCGAAAGCTTTTGTTTAAACCATCCAGTACTTACAGGGAAAAGAGACTATAGCATTTTCAGTTGTTAAACCACTTCTAAATTGTAATTTGATAGCAAATTCTGTGATACAAGATGATCAATTATCCTTACATACATAGCCTTTTCAATAACTTTGGCAAACATTGATGGCATAGAAATAGGTATAAAATTATCAACATTATCCCATTCTCCCATTTTATAAAGCGTCTCTACTAATGAGTACTTTAATCGTTCAGAAAGCTGACAATTCTTGCAGAAAAAATTAAAAGTATGGCTAAGTACAGGGCTAACATGTGCAGCACGGCACCTTAATATTCTACAACGCACTCCACCATGTCAATGAGAGTCCTTAGTCTTCAGTGATTTATTTATTGACCCAATCTCCCCCTTGTCAGTATCACAGAGGAGTATTTCAGACATCAATCTCGGAAAGGCGTTTTCCAAGAGTCTTATATGATTCCCTGTAGAAACTAAGTACTCAGAAAATTATTGTTAAATATTGTGAATATATCTGACTTATCAGAAACAGAAATAGTTTACTACATACTAACTTTATACTGTGGATCTTGTGCTGTTGACCAGATACTTCATTCGCAACTGACCATATGGTTTTAATTTTATCCTGTGACTTTGCTATTCTATTTGCGTACCACATACTCTTTGCCTTCCTAACAACATTTTTAAGCATTTTACAACACTGTTTGTAATGTACTACTGCAGCTTGATTGGGACTTCTTCTAGCATTTTGAAATAATTGCCACTTTGTTCTACATGATATCTTTATCCCACTAGTCAGCCAGCCAGGCTGCCTTGTACTGCTAGTACCCTGTTTAGAACTTTCTAATGGAAAGCAACTCTAAAAGAGCATGAGAATTGTGATAAGGAAAGCATTATATTTGTCATCTATGTTATAGGCACTGTAAACACCCTGCCACTCTTGTTCCTTAACGAGTTTTAAAAAACTCTCTATTGCCGTTGAATTTGCTTTCCTACATAGTTTGTAAATATATGTGACATTTGTTTGAGTAAAAAAGCCTTTTAGTGTTAAAATTTGTGCATCATGGTCTGAAATGCCGTTCACTCTTTTACTAACAGAACGCCCATCTAGTAATGAAGAATGATTAAAAATATTGTCTATGGTTGTGCTACTGTTCCCCTGCACCCAGAATGGAAAAAACACAGTCTGCGTCAGATCATATGAGTTTAGGAGATCTACCAACATCCTTTTTCTTGCACAATCACATACAAAATTAATATTGAAGTCACCACATATAACTAATTTTTGAAGAACCCTCTGTAGCTTGACCAGAATTGCTCTGAAGTCAGAGTTAGGGGACCTATAATTAACAAAAATCAGAAGTTTAGTTTCACTAAATTCATCTGCCCCTGCACGGCATTCAAATAACTGTTCAGTGCAGTGCCGGAAAACGTCTACGGACTCAAATGGAACACTGCTTTTTACGTACATAGACACTCCCCCACTCCGCAAAGAACCCATTGAAAAACAGCCAGCTACTATATATTCAGTTAAAGGAAGCCTCTGAATATCAAATTATGTAAATATCAATAATGTCAGAGACAACACATATAAGCAGTTCACTAGCTTTATCTCTAATACCTCTTATAGTTTGATTAAATATTCTGATTCCTTCTCTAATTGGATACCTGACCTCCTCTGAAGGTGATTCCTTTGTTTTGCTTTAAGCATGTATATCTTTCAGCTGACTTCAGTCTAAAAAATGCGCAGCTCTAACAGCAACTACTACAGGAATATTTCCATGAGTGATCCCACCATCATCCACTACACTGCCACCCATAAACTTCGCCAGCCTGCCGTTCCTATCCTGATAACGCACTTAACAAGCAGACTGTGTTGATCAATACTAGAAATAAACATAATCTTCACATGGTTTTAAAGTCACTTACTCTCGTTCAAAAGGGTGTGCATTATCCAGGAACACACATTTTCAATAACTTGTCAGCAGCCATAAGAAGCTTAGCAACCAATGAAATTCACTTTAAGAGAAGCCTAAATGATTTATTGGTGGCCAACTCCTTCTACTCCATTGATGAATTTCTCAGTAGAACCAACGGATTTGTGTTATATACTTCTGCACATTTTCAGTGCAGTATTGTGTTCATTGTAAATAAGTGTGTGTGTGTAAGTACAATCTAACTTCAGCACCATTTCAGTGCAGTAATGTGTTCATTGTAAATAAGTATTATAGTAGTTCTATTACATGTTTATTACCTTATGAATAAATAAAACTTTTTTATTTTAAGTTCAGTGCATTAGTGTTTGTAAAATGACTCTTTCATATAGTGTTCATAAAAAAATGACGATCATTCCACTTGGGACCTGTGGAACGGTACATTAGCTTATTTTGATTTTATCCATACTGGATGAGAGGTTATGGTTGTGAATGTCAATGTTAAAAAATATATCGGCTCAACCACTTGTTTATAGTGTAAAACACTAAGAATGGCGCGTTTCTGAAGTCAAGCTTCCATCACCAGAATAATAAGAAGTAAAAGAACCTGTCAAAACTCGCTAAAATGCGCCTGGTGCATGTTCCATTTTAGCGAGTTTTAACAGGTTCTTTTACTTTTTATTATTCTGATGATGGAAGCTTGACTTCAGAAACGCGTCAATCTTAGTGTTTTACACTATAAACAAGTGGTTGAGCCGATATATTTTTTAACATTAGCTTATTTGTTTGAGTTGTAAATATTTGTCATGTATTATTGTTTTTCTGACGTGTTCTACTCCTGGAGGACCTCCTCACTACGGATCAATTGGAATGAAAGTAAATCTAATCTAATCTAATCTATTTCAACCTCCCTTCCTGAAAAACTTCCATAAAGTGCTTTCTGTACTCTATTATACAAGGGTTCGAACTTTAATAGTGACAACTATTTATTTACAATTCGTACAAAATAGGTACGTGTTTCAAAGTTTTACTGACCTTCAGAGTAGTCACCAGCATTGTGTATAACCCGTTGCCAGCGATGTGGAAGCCGTAGGATACTCTTAGCATTGCCAGTTGTGTTGCCAGTTCGAGAGGCGCGGTCTACTGTCCGACGAATTTGTACCAGTTCTCAAGCGAATGCTGTGAAGTGTTTCCTTCAGTTTAGAAATCGAGTTGATCTTACGAGGTCTGAAGTCAGGGGAGTGCAGTAGGTGGTATAGCACTTGGCAGCCCCATCAGTCAAACAAATGAGTAACAGCTTCACTGCACATGCTTGAGCATTCTCCTCCAAAATGATGGTCAGGTCCTGCAAAAAGTGTCATCACTTCTGTCTCTATGCTATTCATTTTTGGAGCACAACCTGTGACCAGCTTAGTTTTAGAGAGGAGTAAACGTTGTTGTTGGTGTTTAAAGAGAGAGAGAACGGAAGAGGCGAAATCCGTCCCGACACGTAGCCTATAACGTAAGTGACAGCTTCCTACCAGGTTACTGAGCAGTCATTATGGTGCTTGTGCTAATTCGATTGTGTAAACTTTCGTATTCACATGCCTTTTGCATTTCTTATGTACCATAATGTCCGTAGGAGTTTCAAATCTACGCTTTCATCTTTCCTGTAATCAGAAAATACGTTCATTCCGATTTACGTTTTCAGTGATTTTGCTAAAACTTTCTAGTTGAATACCACGACCTCTCACATATTATTCTTACCTTATAAGGTTAATCTGTTATTCACAGAAACTAGCAGTCCTATTATAGCAATTTTTGTTTCTGATGTGTTTGAGTCATCTAACGTTAAAAATGTGCAGTAAATTACCTCAGGAGGTGTGTCCGTTAATGGTGACGCTCGATTTTGGAACCGATACTCATGATATCTTTTTTCATTAAAATAGCGAATAAGTTACAAAAGTGACTTTAAACCTTTACTGTACGCCCTTAAGATTGTAGTATGTATTTTTTTAAGTACAGAACTTGCAGCCAGAGAACACTACACGACATCGACGAAAGGTCTTCGTGGACGCCACAATTTTCCACCTAGAACCAAAATTTCAAAAACTGATGATATCGTCTAACGTAGTATGAAAAATACACAGTTGTTAACAAAATGGCGGCATTCTGAAATAAAAGTCAAATTTTCGACAGAAAAGTCGTTATAAAAACGTTCATCAAAAACTGAAATTAAAATATATCGCAAAAATCCTACGTTCTACTGCAGAAAAAACTCCGACTCAACTTACAAAAAGGTATAGGCCTAATGTAACGGCATGCATATTTCACAAGTTATAGCTCCCGGAAACTTGAAAAATGTTGTTTTGAAGCAACAAGCTTTTGAAGAAGTTCCAACTTGCGTTATATATATATATATTTAAAACGCAAGTATATATATATATATATATATAGAACAAACCTTGAATCGGCAATGCCAGCACCGTTCAATTGACATTTTTTTCGTCGACGTGGAAACCCTATCATTTTGACGAAATTATATGGATTAACTGTCTCTTACTTAACCATCGAAGCGTTTTCTCAATATTGGAATTACTTTTCGAGCCTTTCTATCAGTATAAATGCATTTACTTATCATTTTCGAGCACTCGCGTTTTACTTCGAATAAAAAGCTAACGAAATCACAATTTAAGCGGATGCAAGACAATTAGGAGCTTTGAGACTGCTTACCGTAAACGAATCATGTTGCGAAGAGAAATCTTGTTGAGAATAGTATTTTAGTTGATACTATTGCCCTCTGTGATACTACGCGAAACTAACAGCATTCCTATCCCGTCGGTAACTATTATAGTGTATTACATTGGATGCATCCGAGCGAACGGTTGCGCCAGACCGCCATGCAGTAAATCACGGTTCTAACATACTCGTATTTTAATACTTATGGCACAAGACGTGGAACTTAAAAATAGACTCCCTAAGGAATTTAGTTAAAAAAAGCCTCTGCTCTGGCCTGCCTCCTTAATGCGGCTTTATGTTGCAGAAATTAGTTATTATGTACTGCCTACGAGTTTTCATTGTCGGTCTGTAGCTCCAATGATGTATGAAAAGTAAGAGTAAGTACCGTACGTAACACAAAATATAAACGTGGTTGAAGGAGTCCGTCCCAACTTCGAGGTATCCTTCATTTATTCGCACTGCCTGGCAGGCCACTACCCCAGAACCACATCCCTCCCCCCCCCCCCCCCCCCCCCACGCCCACGTCTTCCTTAATAACATTCGTTGTTGGATCTGACTCTCCGCAACAGAATTAAAGCATCACTTTTTCGACACCCCGTAATTGTCTCCCATTGCGACATGTAAGTTTAAAATTTGGCTCAACGATGTCTAATGGTGCAGAAACGGGGCGTCCTTCAATGTCTCACTCGGGCTCGGCGATGCTTCAGACAACAAGTTGTCGACACATGCGAAAAAAAGGCCATAGTTCATAGGTCCGTGTGACGTGTGAAGTGGGTTAATGATGTCACATTGGCACCAAATTCACCACAATTCTGCCCATCTTCACCGCACGTATCACACGATGGAAATGTCGTCACAGCCCCACTTACCCGCATTTCCCCCTTCTTTTGACGCCTCTGTGATGGAGGTCACAACAACGATGCCATCTTTGAAATCACTCGGCTTTCATATGAGTCGTCGAGGAAAACATTTCAGACTCACCGCCGCTCATAATCGACTCGGAAAGGCCTCAGGAGGTGGCATACACAGCATGAATGAAACCACCCCTTCCCTCGGGACCGTTGATTCCCACATTTCGCTGCCGACAGCACAGTCTGCAATGCGATAACCAGTAGGAAAAGGTTCTTGACCATTCTTGATACTGCTGACATCTCCCTGACGCTTGAACCGTTCTCTAAGGACATTGCGGCCTGCAACCCCCTTGAACATGATCTCGCCTCTCTGGAGTGCAGTGTCGCCTCAGTTTTTGTTCTGGTGTACAGGGTGGAAACACTAGGGACCGTTAAAAACCATTCGACGAAATATGAATATGATCAGGAGCAGCACAGGGTCTTTATGCCTTTACAGTACACCTCTTTGACATCCTTCTGTGGCGTGATCGTGCGAGTTGACACATTTGTGGATAGACTGGGAAAGGGTCCCTCCCCTCCCCGCTCCCCCCATTTCGGCAGCACCCTCGGTCGCACCCACCCACATTTATTGACAATTTTAAAAATTTCTCTTTACAAAGAAAAGCTGCACAGTACCGTTTGGAGCCTGCAGGAGATAGCCACCTGACACACCTCAGATCCTAGATGACTAACTGCAGGCGCCTAGAGATATTTCGTCGCACTGCATTGAGATCACGTTCAAACGGTTTGATAGGTCACGATGTCCTTAGAGTAGAGTTGCAGCATCACGAAGATGTCCGCAGTATCAAAGATAGTCAAGAACGTCTTACTTTTGCCCTTCACAATGGGAACTTTCGTTTTTGACCGCGAAATGTGTGGGAATCAATGGTTCAAATGGCTCTGAGCACTATGGGACTTAACTTCTGAGGTCATCAGTCTCCTAGAACTTAGAACTACTTAAACCTAACTAACCTAAAGAAATCACACACATCCATGCCCGAGGCAGGATTCGAACCTGCGACCGTAGCGGTCACGCGGTTCCAGACTGCAGCGCCTAGAACCGCTCGGCCACTCCGGCCGGCGTGTGGGAATCAATGCCTCAAGGGTAGGGGTGGCTTCATTAAAACCATTTATGCCACCCCATTAGGCCTTTTCATTTAGATTCTGATCGACGGTGTTTCTGAAATGATTTGACGCCCATCACAGAGGCGTCAAAAGAAGGGATGATATGTGAGTAAGAATGGCTGTGACGGCCTTCCTATCGTGTAGTACGTCCACGGTAGCGTTAGGCAGAATTATGATGAAATTGTTTGCCAGTGTGACATCACAAACTCACTTTGCATCTCACATGAACTTCTGAGCTCTGGCCCTTTTGTCGCATGTGTCCACACCATGCTGTCTGAACCGCCGTCGAGCCCGGGGGTCATATTGCAGGGCGCCCTGCTTCTGCACCATTACGGAGGAAAGTAGGCACCTTCGAGCGAAATTTAAAACCTACGCGTCGCAATGGAAGACAGTTACGGTGTTTCGAAAAAGTTATCCTTTAATTCTGTTGCGCAGTTTATTTTAAGGATAATGTCTAAAACTTACTAAATAGGATGGAATTTCCCTAAATTTTATTCATTTCTTCCATACACATAATCAGTATCCATGACATAAAAAAAATTTAACGCAATGCACTTAACCCTTTCACTATCATTTGGACCTCTGTGCCTCACGATAGTCTATCAGAGCACCAGAGGGAATTTGCTACACTTTATTGCTGCGTACCTGTGTCCCAATGGTAAAGGGAAGCCTGCTAATGGTTTGCAGGATTCTTATAATTACAGCTTGCACATGGGGGGTTGCGCTGTCTTCAACTTTCATTGTTAACCCCCTGCTCCGCTCCGTTCCGTACTGTCGCATCGGTTAGGTCACGCCTACGGGTAGGCAACCCAATGAACAGAGATGCAAAGCGGGCTCCTCACTCTCGTTTCCCCAGACAATTCGTGTCAATGAATTGCACGCACGGATTGACGTTTCCGCATCAGAAACGATACCCATACTGAGCTCCTATAATGTGAGTTAAAATTTTTGACAGATGCTCTCTTGATTGATGTACCTCTGTTTCCTGTATGTCCAACAGTTTTTGCGCAGTTTTCTTCAAACTCCGGAGGTACTTACGGATGTCCCTCCCTTTCCACATTGGAAAACGAAAAGGTGGGAATAATTTTTCCATATTGCTATTTTTGACTGCGATATTAATTAGAATGACCTGACATTAATGTGTTTCACACTGAAAAAAAGTTGAAAAGTTACATAGCCTTAAAGATCCGACATCATTTGACTACGCGATCGGTGACCTGTACTGCAATCAGACACTACTTACAGTTGTCTAGGAATTTTTGTGCGAAGAAATTTTAAGTGAAAGAATAACACAAATCTATCAGTGGGGATGCTAGTAGCTGAATTTCAACCTGTTTTGCCACGACAGTCTTCAAAAATGGCTCTGAGCACTATGGGACTTAACTTCTGAGGTAATCAGTCCCCTAGAACTTAGAACTACTTAAACCTAACTAAACTAAGGACATCACACACACCCATGCCCGAGGTAAGATTCGAACCTGCGACCGTAGCGGTCGCGCGGTACCAGACAGTAGCGCCTAGAACCGCTCGGCCACTCTGGCCGGCCGACAATCTTCAGTATAGTGTATAAGGACTACAAGTTTCTCATGATTTACTGATTCTAATTAATTTCATGGTAGGTAACATGTCATTAACCTGTAATATGCAGCAGAAATCATACAAACCTCTGTATACGAAGAAGCCGGAATAATGATGACATGTTGACAACACGGTTAGGATTGGACTTGCAGACGACATAAGAACAGGACAGATTGTATTGCTAAGAATGGTTCCAGAACTCACGAGAAGTTTGAAGCAAAACATTACGATGTGGATGAAATTGAAAAGTAGTACAGAGAGACTGATGAAGACAAACACATTGTGGGTGCAAAGTCTTATTACCGCTGTAGGTTAAAGGCAATACTATTAATTATGTGTTGCTTCCCTTTGTTAGAATCCATCCTATATGTACACATAACAACGTGAGTACCTTACACAGTAACGGGTGGTTTACGGTGGGAAAGAGTGTTCGCTAACGATCTCACTTACGCAGGTCAATTAAAAATATGTTGTCTGATGTCACCGGATGATTTAATGAACAGCCTGCAACTGCAACGGTGGTCTGTGTTGTCGGAGTGCAGCGTCCGTATTTGGTAACGCTCTGTGTGTGCTTGCAAAAAAGGAAACACAGTCGCACGTGACGCCTGAGAAGCAGTTACGATTGGCTACTTACTGCCGCCTGCCACTGGACTCGATGAGAAGTCAGAGTTATTTTAATCGGAGTATAGTATCATCCATAACTCCAAGCTTTGCCATCAAAATGGTTCCAACCGAAGGAAAAAACAATCCTAAATGCTATTGAAACATGTACGTTTGAAATATGATTGAAATTACGTAAACTACAGTAATCTGAAACCAAACTGTTAGAATTGGAATGGCACGTGAACGTGTGTTTTACCTCGTCGCTTATGCGCTTTGTCCTGTGCAGAACTTTCCTGACTGCGAGACTATAAATTTAATTTAGCTGCGAGACCGTAAACTGTCAATAACTGACTCCGATGCAACACTATTGATTTGAAATTAGCCCTGGTAATAAAATAAAAATTTACACAATTTGAAAATAATGGTCTCTCTGCTTAATAAATGCTAACTCAAATAATAAACTTAATTAGCTTTATCTGCGCAATGGTAACGCTATACGCACTGCTCCCTGTTAGCATTTTAAATTGTTTAGTTAGCAAACAGCTATTGTGCAAGGCTGTTGCTTAGCATACATTTTAATTAAATCGAATATGACTGAGACAATAGCTTCTTGAGAAAAATAGTTAATCAAAAATGATGTGAATCTGGGAACTAAATGGATGTGATTGCTATACACTGTCTCTATCATCACTTATGAATACGCGCACTGCTTTAGAAATCTTGCAAATAAAAAAATCATTTCTGCCTACAGCGAGTAAGTACATATTCAGTACACATCAGATACAACACGTCTTTACACTTGAGAGGTCTTCATAGATCACTCGATTTAAAGTTACTCTAACACATTACCCATAACACCTTCAATCAGCGATCGCTGTTGAGCAGCGACGCTATTACACAATCGATACTACATTTCACCATCTCTGGTTCAATATAATATTTTCTTACAAAACCTGAATTAATTTACACTGTGTATATACCTTTCACTGTTACCATCACAGAGCGCTTCAACGAGGTATACGAAGGAAGATCGAAAAGACATAGACAATAATTTTTTTGTCCTCTGGTATTGTAGCTGGAATGTTGAAATTTTATGAGGATATAATTTGAAGTTTGCTGTACAAAGGATATTTTGCTTTTATATGCAGCTCTAGTGAGAGAAGCCAGAACTATGAAACAAACATGGCGCGCACGTTACTGTCGTCAAATATAAAGAGCAGCGAAATGTAGTTCGATAGTTCTAGGTCAAACGGCATGCACCAAGTGGAATTCACAGGGATATGCGTGGAGTGTATGGGAACGACTGTATGGAGCGTGGCAATGTCTCCAGGATGTGTACATTCTTCCAAGAGGGCTATGTGATTCGCCACGTTCCGGACGGTGGGTAATAGCTGCAATCCCACGGAATGTGTGGCAGCCATTTTGAACGACAGGTGAGTGCAACTGCAAACCTTGTCGCAGGAGTTCAACATTTCCTACGCATCGGTGTACAATTTTGTTCATGAAACGTTGAAACTTCGTAAAGATAGTGCTCGTTGGGTGCCTGAGGACCTGACAGACAACTACAAGGGCCAGCGAATGATGACAAACTTGTATCACGTTATGCCACAGAGGGACATGACTTCTTGAAAGGAATTGTGACTGGTCATGAATCGTGGGCATACCACTACACGCCCGAAACAACACAGGACTCTATGGAGTGGAGACATGCTTGGTTCTCCAGTACGAAACCAATTCAGTGCGATTCAGTCTGCTAGGTAATTGGTTGTGAATTGCTGTGGAATATACACGGTGTGTTATTGGTGGATTTTGCTGCAGCCTACATTAAAACTTTGGTTAAGTTGCGTCTTGTCCTTCGTGACAAACGCCACAACATTGAATCTGACGGTGATAGTGGTCGCCCTCATGATGCTGCTCCTGTTCCTGAGAAAATCGCCAAATCTAGGTGGGAGGTGCTCCAGTATCCACCACAAAGTCCAGACCTTGCACCGTCGGTCTTTCATCTGTTTGATCCTATGAAAAAATTCCTGGCTGGCCAGATGCGCAAGTGAAATCAGCAGTCCGCAAATGGCTATACTCCAACCGAACGGACTTCTACGAACAGGGCATATTGAAACTTGTACCACGATTAGAGAAATGCGTTCAGAAAGTTGGTGACTGAGTAGAAAAGTAGTAAGTTCATTTGTGATTTTTTTGCTGTGTTACATATTAAACTTTTGGTAATAAAATTACCGTGCGTTGTTTTCCAGTCTTCCCTCGTCTAACGAGAACATGGTTAGTTGTAGTTCTGCCGACTTGTTTGCAACTTTAGAGACACCACTGCAAAGCCCAGATTTTCCAGTAATACTTAATGCAGAAACGCCAGACATAAGGTTACCAGTAATTCGTGTCTCATGATGCGGTTGGAAATGCATTTAATCTTAGCACTGCCGAAGAAAATACAACGCCAGTATATGAATGAAATTTATTGTCTAGAAATGTTGTGGAATGAATCTTCATAAACAGGAATATTTCATAGAAATTACTGTCTGTTACAGTACCATGTTAATTTAGTGAGATTTAGGACAAGTATACAACAATTGTTAAATGAATTCGAAAGCAAGACATTTCCTACAGAAAAGTAAATTATTATATCATCCTACCTCACGTCACGCAAATGCTATTATGACTGGTTTCGTCCTTCTATCAAGTCATCACCAGATGATGATGATGATGATGATGATGATGATGATGGCAACAACTCTAAGCAGGTAATGATACCATCTGTAGTGGCCTGAAGCTGAAATATACTTTCTTTTAGATGTTCGTTGTTCATGAAGTCACGTAATGGCTAGATGCTAATTACTGTCTTCTGAACTGCTTCAGAAAAGATGACCACACCATAGTTCCCACCACTGACTATTTCATGAAAGAGAAAGTAACATACACTGATGAGCCGAAATACTATAACATGATTTGGTAAAGGAGAAATCGTTACAGCCTACAACCTGGCAACAAGAGTACAGAGGGAATGAGAGAATGAAAACAATACTACGTCCTGTCTACATCAGTCTCAGAAATGATTCTTGGCCATACCCTAACTATATTCTCGCTCCTCCTTCCACAACTATGACATAACTTCCCCACTCCTCCTCCCACCCATCAGCCCAACGTGATGGAAGCAGACCACTTGGGAGAAAGACTCCTCCTGTGTCATCCATGACAATGTCAGTGACGGTGAGGTAAGAATATTTGCCTAAAGATTTATAGTTTCAGGTAATACCATGTTTAATTTTCTTAAATTTCATAATTTTTCTAAGAATTTTGATGCACTTACTGATGAACATATTGACTGCCATGTGCCCACCAGCAGCCACAGCAGATCCTTGCACATAACGCTGTATCCTGGCCTGGTGGTGAAACATCCATCACTATATGTCAGGCAGTCAGCATGTTAAGCAATGCACCTCCACCACCACCACAGCCACCACCACTACCATCACCATTTACATAGCCACCACCACAGCCACCATCAACACAGCACAGTTGCCACTGCTGCTACTGCTGACACAGCCACCACGTGTTTCAGTATTTTTGGAAACTATACTCCTAAGAGATGAAATAGGGGATGAGATTATTTATGAAAAAAATTTATTATGAAAGTATTTTTAAAGCTAAATCTATGAAAATTTAAATTTGGCTTCTCAGTTAGAAATAAAGAAAACCCGTGTTTCACTGTTTTAGGAAAGTCATTCCCTTTGGTGGGTGAAATGGGGGATGAAAGTTTTTATGAAAATATTTCATTGTGCAAGCATTTTTGAAATTAAATCTATGAAAATTTCTATTTGGATTCTCTGTTATAAATAAAACATGCGTATGTCTTTGGTTTTGGAAATTCAACAATCCATAAGGGGATGAAATAGGGTGTGAAACGTTTTATGAAAATATTTCATTGGTAAACCATTTTTAAAACTAAATCTTTGAAAAGTGGTGTTGAGCGTCTCGTTTAGAGATGAAAAACACGAGTTTTTTTTTTTTTTAGAAAATCCTCCCCTAAGAGTGAGAAACTAGATCAGACTAATTCCCTGACTCATCACCGCTGGAACAACGTGATGCCCCACGTGACTGAAAAAAAATATTCGCCAGTGTTTCAGGCAGAATGAAGTGTTTCGGGATAGATACACAGAACATACCTATCTAAAAGACTTCAGATTTCCTTGGAACCATGGTATATATTTTGGGCAAGGCTGCGATGTCTCTTTTGGAGACTGAGATACCCTAGGGGCAAATACGGGTTCAGCTAGCATCCATCGAGTGAAATTCTATTCGTTCTGTTCGTTTACGGAATACAGAAACTGCACACAATGAAGCCGAGGTTTCTTAACATTCAGAAAGCCATCGAGAAAGTTCCACACCCTAGGTGATTTTTGTTTCACCTCCCAGTGTTGGACACATCATCAGAGGGAGATGAACATACGATATTTACTGGTCGGTGTTTCAGTACAGTGTCTGATTTTAGAGTCACATAAAGGAACGCGCATTAAAGACCTCTATAAGCAGTTACCGGTATTTTACACTGCTTCTGTTTTTGAGGGACCTGATGTTATGTTTTGTGCAGATTTCGTTAATATTAAGAGTTCTACATATATAAGTCCTATATAATACACTGCCGGAAAAAGTCATAATAGCAAGAAGGAGTTGTGCGACATAAATGAATGTTACGAGGTGCATTCAAGTTCTAAGGCCTCCGATTTTTTTTCTAATTAACTACTCACCCGAAATCGATGAAACTGGCGTTACTTCTCGACGTAATCGCCCTGCAGACGTACACATTTTTCACAACGCTGACGCCATGATTCCATGGCAGCGGCGAAGGCTTCTGTAGGAGTCTGTTTTGACCACTGGAAAATCGCTGAGGCAATAGCAGCACGGCTGGTGAATGTGCGGCCACGGAGAGTGTCTTTCATTGTTGGAAAAAGCCAAAAGTCACTAGGAGCCAGGTCAGGTGAGTAGGGAGCATAAGGAATCACTTCAAAGTTGTTATCACGAAGAAACTGTTGCGTAACGTTAGCTCGATGTGCGGAGCACACACGCAGCCCTTCCCGGACGTTTTTGTTGCAGTGCAGGAAGGAATTTGTTCTTCAAAACATTTTCGTAGGATGCACCTGTTACCGTAGTGCCCTTTGGAACGCAATAGGTAAGAATTACGCCCTCGCTGTCCCAGAACATGGACATCATCCTTTTTTCAGCACTGGCGGTTACCCGAAATTTTTTTGGTGGCGGTGAATCTGTGTGCTTCCATTGAGCTGAGTGGCGCTTTGTTTCTGGATTGAAAAATGGCATCCACGTCTCATCCATTGTCATAACCGACGAAAAGAAAGTCCCATTCATGCTGTCGTTGTGCGTCAACATTGCTCGGCAACATGCCACATGGGCAGCCGTGTGGTCGTCCGTCAGCATTCGTGGCACCCACCTGGATGACACTTTTCGCATTTTCAGGTCGTCATGCAGGATTGTGTGCACAGAACCCACAGAAATGCCAACTCTGGAGGCGATCTGTTTAACAGTCATTCGGCGATCCACCAAAACAATTCTCTCCACTTTCTCGACCATGTCGTCAGACCGGCTTGTGCGAGCCCGAGTTAGTTTCGGTTTATTGTCACACGATGTTCTGCCTTCATTAAACTGTCGCACCCACGAACGCACTTTCGACACATCCATAACTCCATCACCACATGTCTCCTTCAACTGTCGATGAATTTCAATTGGTTTCACACCACGCAAATTCAGAAAACGAGTGATTGCAAGCTGTTCAAGTAAGGAAAACGTCGCCATTTTAAGTATTTAAAACAGTTATCATTCTCACCGCTGGCGGTAAAATTGCATCTGCCGTACGGTGCTGCCATCTCTGGGACGTATTGACAATGAACGCGGTCTCGTTTTAAAACAATGCGCATGTTTCGATCTCTTTCTAGTCCGGAGAAAAAATATCGGAGGCCTTAGAACTTGAATGCACCTCGTATATGGGACCTCATCGGACGAGAACTTCAGCGTCGTCAACAAACAGTATTAACTGTCCCTGTATTGACCGACCAAGTGCAACATGCATCGAACTCCAGCCCACAAACCGATATCTGGAACCTGTTTAACACAACGCATGCCCGTTTGCATCCTCGTATTCAACATTCTGGCTGTTACACCGGTTATTAATGTACCAGACTCTCACATTTGCAATCTCTTACCTCACACATAAATTAACCTGTGATCCTGCAATGTTAATCACTTAGATACATTACCTAGACAAATGTAGTCCCGAATTGTAATTACTCTACATTGATTGTTTTTTGGTGCTGCGAGCTTTTTGCGTCAGTGTATATTAAAGGTGCGTAGCTCTTCAGTTACACAGTTTTATAGTGAGTAACATTACCGTGTGGTCAGTTCAACCATACTCTTCCGTCGTGCCCCATCTTGTATCTCGAAAAGGAAGAAGGTCATCTACCAAGGAACACATTATATTTGAAAATAAACTACGTTTCTTAATGCCTGAACAATTTTCCCTGTCCCAGAAATGGCACTTTATGTTAGCTGCCAACAGCTTCTGTTTCAAAATATTTCTAACTTCTAACTGGTGTTTGATACAACTTCTTCTTAATTTGATTTCAGTTACTGATTATTGGTATGTAGTAGAGTAATAATACAACACATAGACTATTAAAAGTAGTATTGACAAGACTTTCTAGACTACAATACTTTTAAATCTGAATAGAATATTTGTTTCCAGGCACATGGCGATATTGTATCTTGAAGTAGTTTTTTCACATTTGGAAAAAGCCATACTTTTCCAGAGTAATTTTTCTACTACAGTATGAGAAAAGGCTCCAGCACACATAAAGCAAATTCTATCACTTCGAAATGGAATAAGAGAATAAATTAAGTTTGAAAAGTGTTCCAAGGAAAACACTTCACCCTACTAAGAAGACACGGTGTTCACGAAGTATCTAAACCAACAAGAAAAGTGGGCGAATATTTCAACACTACAAAAGATCTACGCCTGTCGATTGCCACAGCACAATATATAAAATCCCATGCACTTGCGGTCATGTGTATATAAGAACTGTAGAAATAAGCATTAACACCAGACTTAAGGAACACAAGACTAATTGCCGACTGGAAAATATGGATAAAATGGCAGTAACTGATCAGGTACTGGGACCAAGGAGCCACCAAATTCGTTTCTCCAATACTGTGGTTTTATCTGTATCTAATCATTACTAAGCCATAGAGTTCCAAAAGCGCAAATAATTTTAAAAGAAGGAGATTTGAAATCGGGCCACTTCTAGTGTTTAGTGTTACATAAACAACGTCAGCACTTTCCCAGCACAAGCTGTACAACGCACTCGACATGACATCGGGACCTGATGACGTCACGAACCGACCGTTGTGTAGATACGTATAAACTTCTGTTTATTGAGAGTAGGTTAAATCTTTTGCTTCTATCTGAGTTTTTATAGTCTCTGATGATGGCCCCAGCATTGGAAGACTAAACGTTAAGCAGAGAATTATCCCTTTCACCACAGCCTATTGTCCGTATGGCATAAATCAGCAAGGACCCGAATATCGGCAGTGAAAACCTGCATAGCTCTACACCGTCACCTCATAAAAAAGGCGCTTACCGAATATCGGGATAAGTGTGTGACTGCACTGGATGTATGAGAGAAACTAAAAGTCATTTTTAATAGGGTACATCGTTAGACGCGAGAGTAGCATCCAGTCTTACCTTAGCGAAGTGTGACAGCACCATTCCTCATTCACAATAGATATAGAAGACCTTATAGACTACGTTTCTAGCACCCTGAGGATTTTCAAAGACAACGTAGTTGTGTAAAACCAAATCACGTCCTGAGAAAAGCGTTACGAAGTGCAGAAACTCTTAAGGCTATCCGTGCTTGGTGAAAAGCCTGGAAGTATCCTTCAAACACAAATACCTATAATACGAGGGCAGTTCAATAAGTAATGCAACACATTTTTTTTCTCGGCCAATTTTGGTTGAAAAAACCGGAAATTTCTTGTGGAATACTTTCAAACATTCCCGCTTCGTCTCGTATAGTTTCATTGACTTCCGACAGGTGGCAGCGCTGTACAGAGCTGTTAAAATGGCGTCTGTAACGGATGTGCGTTGCAAACAACGGGCAGTGATCGAGTTTCTTTTGGCGGAAAACCAGGGCATCTCAGCTATTCATAGGCACTTGTAGAATGTCTACGGTGATCTGGCAGTGGACAAAAGCACGGTGAGTCGTTGGGCAAAGCGTGTGTCATCATCGCCGCAAGGTCAAGCAAGACTGTCTGATCTCCCGCGTGCGGGCCGGCCGTGCACAGCTGTGACTCCTGCAATGGCGGGGCGTGCGAACACACTCGTTCGAGATGATCGACGGATCACCATCAAACAACTCAGTGCTCAACTTGACATCTCTGTTGGTAGTGCTGTCACAATTGTTCACCAGTTGGGATATTCAAAGGTTTGTTCCCGCTGGGTCCCTCGTTGTCTAACCGAACACCATAAAGAGCAAAGCAGAACCATCTGTGCGGAATTGCTTGCTCGTCATGTGGCTGAGGGTGACAATGTCTTGTCAAAGATTGTTACAGGCGATGAAACATGGGTTCATCACTTCGAACCTGAAACAAAACGGCAATCAATGGAGTGGCGCCACACCCACTCCCCTACCAAGAAAAAGTTTAAAGCCATACCCTTAGCCGGTAAAGTCATGGTTACAGTCTTCTGGGACGCTGAAGGGGTTATTCTGTTCGATGTCCTTCCCCATGGACAAACGATCAACTCTGAAGTGTATTGTGCTACTCTTCAGAAATTGAAGAAACGACTTCAGAGTGTTCGTAGGCACAAAAATCTGAACGAACTTCTCCTTCTTCATGACAACGCAAGCCCTCACACAAGTCTTCGCACCCGAGAGGAGCTCACAAAACTTCAGTGGACTGTTCTTCCTCATGCACCCTACAGCCCCGATCTGGCACCGTCGGATTTCTGTATGTTTGGCCCAATGAAGGACGCAATCCGTGGGAGGCACTACGCGGATGATGAAGAAGTTATTGATGCAGTACGACGTTGGCTCCGACATCGACCAGTGGAATGGTACCGTGCAGGCATACAGGCCCTCATTTCAAGGTGGCGTAAGGCCGTAGCATTGAATGGAGATTACGTTGAAAAATATTGTTGTGTAGCTAAAAGATTGGGGAATAACCTGGTGTATTTCAATGCTGAATAAAACAACCCCTGTTTCAGAAAAAAAATGTGTTGCATTACTTATTGAACTGCCCTCGTACAAAACGTCTAAACAGATCAAATATACACTATGGTGACAAAAGTCATGGGATACCGATATGCACATATACAGGAGGCTGTGGTTTCGCGTACACTAGGCATAAAAAGGCAGTGCATTGGCGGATCTGTCATTTGCGCTCGGTGATTCATTTGAAAAGGTTTCCGACGTTTTCAAGGCCGCACCACGGTAATTAACAGACTTCGAAGGCGCAGCGTAGTTGGAGCTAGACCCATGGCACATTCCATTTCGGAAATCGTTAGGGAATTCAATATTTCGAGATCCACAGTGTCAAGAGTGTGCCGAGAACACTAACGTTCAGTCTTTACCTCTCACCACGGACAACGAAGTGGCTAACGCTCTCACTTAACGGCCGAGAGCAGCGCCGTTTGCGTAAAGTTGTCAGCGCTAACAGACAAGCAACACTGCTGAAATAACCACTGAAGTTAATGTGGGATTCACGACGAACGTATTCTTTAGGACAGTGCGGCGAAATTAGGCGTTAATGGGCTATGGCAGCAGACGATCGATGGGACTGCCTTTGCTAACAGCACGACTTCTCTACAACGCCTCTCCTGTGCTTGCGACCATATCGGTTGGAGCCTAGACAACCGGAAAATCGTGACCTGGTCAGATAAGTCCTGATCTCAGTTTGGTAAGTGTTGATGATAGGGTTCGAGCGTGGTGCAGACACCATGAAGTCATGGACCCAAGATGTCCAGAAGGCACAGTGCGAGCTGGTGGTGGCTCCACAGTGGTGTGGGCTGTGTTTGCATGGAGTGGACTTGGTCCTCTGGTCAAGTGAACCGATCATTGACTGGAAATGGCTATTTTCGGCTACTTGGAGACCATTTGGAGCCATTCATGGACGTCACACTCCCAAACAACGATAGAATTTTTGTGGATGATAATGCGCGATGTCATCGCGTGACAAGTGTTTGCGACTGATTTGAAGCGACATTTTGGGCAATTCGAGTGAGCGATTTGCCCACCCAGATCGCCTGACATGAATCTCGACGAACATTATTATGGGACATAATTGAGAGATATGTTAATCTGCCAGATATGTTAATCTGCCAGGAAGTTTCATATCAGCGCACACTCCGCTGCAGAGTGAAAATCTCATTCCGATAGATATGTTTATTGCCAGTTTGCTGGGTGCCAGCTCCGGTTCGTCGTTCGAACATTGCTTAATGTGCTGTGACATAGCTATAGTAATACAGACGTTCGAATGGCTGCACAAGTTGCCACTGGTCCGGACTAAACCAAATACTTTCTACACCATGTTCCTGGCTCAAATAGGGGCCAAGCACCAATACCACCGAATTGCGCGCAGGCTTCTTAGACATATTTGTCACAGCGCTTCCCTGCTATAACGATTTTTACATTTGGTGATAGTACCTTGATCGGGCCGGCCGGTGTGGCCGAGCGGTTCTAGGCGCTTCAGTCTGGAACCGCGCGACCGCTACAGTCGCAGGTTCGAATCCTGCCTCGGGCATGAATGTGTGTGATGTCCTTATGTTAGTTAGGTTTAAGTAGTTCTAGGGGACTGATGACCTCAGATGTTAAGTCCCATAATGCTCAGAGCCATTTGAACCGTTTTTGAACCTTGATCGGTCAAACTCGCGTTAAACAGATTCTCAATAACTTGAACTTTTTTTTAGGTCCTTTCACTTGTGTAATCTACACCAGAAGACTGCTCAGTGGTGTGTAACTCATAGTAGAACAGACTAATGAGAGATATGGAACGTGTACTTAGGTGCCAGAACGATTGATTATAGGCTTATTTGCCTAGTTGGAGTGTGCAAGTGATGCCTAGGGAAATCCCACCATGAAGACAATTCATCTAGAGGGAATCTGCTTGGAAAGTTTTACGAGTTACTTGTATATGACGCCATGTCTCAACATCATCAGCTGTGTATCACCCCCACAGAGACTGTGAATATAAGTTTGGACTGTTAACAGCACGCGTAGGGTCACCCAAGGAATCATTCTTCCCACACGCTATCCGTGAATGTAACGGGAAGAAACCCTAGTAAAAAGTAGTGTAGATACAGACGTAGTTGTAGAGGACTTTAAGAACACTGGGTACTTTTTCAGCTCCGTATTATGTGAAAATTAGCACCTCTTTCTTTCATACATTCTGGATATGTTTTGCAGTTTTGTAGTTTATCACAATTAACGCACATTAATTTCTAAAGAATTTGTAAGTATTTTGCACATTTTAGGACATATTGATGTTTATAAAAACAGTAATAAAGTAACTGATGGACAAAACTTTCTATAATGCTTCCTCAAATTCAAGGCTCTCATAGTACTTATGTGAAGTAGACCAAAGTTTTACCAGATATTTATGACATGATGGATGAATACTAGACCTATTTAATTCTGCACATTAAGTACATTAATGAGAAAAGTTGTTATTAGAGGTTGCATGTTAATTTTTAGGATATTATTCATAATTAATAAGTTTATTTCTCTATAATCTAGCCGAAACTAGACTAAAGCTTTTGTCTACTGCGCGGGTATGGACAACTGCAAGCTACAGAAAATATAGCATGGCGCTTTATAAATTTAACGAAACCATCATCATCAGCATCTTCGACATCATCAACCAGTTCGATCACTTGGTGATGTGGTCTCTTTGAGTCGGCGTGAAACAAAGGATTCCTGCCTTTTCTTCCATTTCTGACGATATTGAGCTTCCCGTTTGCTAACTGAATACAGTTGTCTTTCTTAAGTCCCATCTGTCTGTTGGTCTTCCCCTTGGTCTGTTTTGGTAAATTGGTCTCCAATCTACAGTAGTAGTTGATTTGACCGTCTGGCGTCATTTCTTCAAGCGACATGGCCAACCCACAGACATTTCGAGCTATCCTCATTTTCTGTTATGTCACTGATCTTTGTTGCTCATTTGATATCAGCTGCTATCTTTCTGTCTTTCTTTGTGTAGCCCAACATTCATCTTTCCATTCCTTTTTGGGTTACTGTTTCCTTTCTAACGACAAAATCATTTGATGTCCATGTCTGACAATCATAAATTATTACTGACAGTATACATTGGCCAGAAACCATTTTCTTCGGCTCAGCCGACACCTAAACCATGCCAGCCGCTGTGGCCGAGCGGTTCTAGGCGCTTCAGTCCGGAACCACGCTGCTGCTACGGTCGCAGGTTCGAATCATGTCTCGAGCATGGAAGTGTGTGATGTCTTTAGGTTAGTTAGGTTTAAGTAGTTTTAAGTCTAGGGGTCTGATGACCTCAGATGTTAACTCCCATAGTGCTTAGAGCAATTTGAACCATTTGAACCTAAGCCTTCAAAACTGAAGAATATTTTCGATAAGCTTACCAGTCCAGTTTAATACGTCGAAATATTTCAGGATTTACGAGTGATTTCATATTTAAGATTTGACCCAGATATACATAACCAGACATACATAATCAGTGATGCTTTACAGCTGCGTACTTCCAACAGATATAGTTCCCTCCGGTGCCCATTAAATCACTGTGGTGTTGATTTTATCGTAGTTCAGTTTAGACATACTTTAGAGAAGGACTAACGCAAGTTCGTCAACCAACATTTGAAGTTCTTCCTCAGGTTATTTAATGTCTTTCCCAGAACATCTTCGTTTTCCATATCGTTTCTTGGACAACACTCATAAACTCTGTGGAAGTTTTGCATGTGTTGTGTAAGACTTTAATATAGCCCAATTCATTACGTTCTTCTGTTAGAGCCTCGAATACTGCCCGTTGACTAATCGTAACGAATACCTTTCCAAAATATGTAAAGCCAAGGCAAAGAGGTACATGGTACTTTTTTTATTCTACTAACAGTTTCGAATAGACTATGGATATTGTGGTGTCACCGCCAGACACCACACTTGCTAGGTGGTAGCCTTTAAATCGGCCGCGGTCCGCTAGTATACGTCGGACCCGCGTGTCACCACTGTCAGTGATTGCAGACCGAGCGCCACCACACGGCAGGTCTAGTGAGACGTCCTAGCACTCGCTTGTTTCTAGCAAGTTTGATGTCTGAGGACAGTATCTCTGGGCTTTGGGAAATATGCGTACCTATATTCTGACTGAACAATACAACTTCCTGCAAATTGTGAATGAAGATTTGAGTCACATGAAATTGTGCCTCACGACTTTGCTAGCGAAGCTACACTGACAAATACGCTCTCATTTGCCGAGACGATAGTTAGCATAGCCTTCAGCTACGTCATTTGCTACGACCTAGCAAGGCGCCATGACCAGTTTATATTGAGATTATATAATGTATCAATAAGAGCGATGTTCTCCAATTATGGATTAAAGTTAAGTATTACAAGAGCTTCGTACTTTATTTATTAGACTCAACTCCTTTAACTGTTCCAGACCTCACGCCAGTCGCGTGAGCTTAAACGCGTGGATTTCGGTCTCCTCTAGCAACACGGTGTTGGCTCTTCTGCCAACACATCAGATATGGTCAGCTGTATTAAATTCTGTGCTGAACTGAGCTTCCTCAGTGAGTTGAGCCAGGTCGAGTATTGTGCTTAATCTGGTAGTCAAAATTCTAGTCAAAACTAAGTACAGCCTGGACAGAACGCCGAGAGGACGATAGTTCTTCATATCTTTAGTACTACCTTTCTTATGTCTTAAGATTATTTTGGCCTTGTTCAAATCTCTTGGTAACGTTCCACTGTGCAAACAAACTGACTATAGTTCAGCTAAACGCTTTATAGCTACATCCATTAGTTTTAAAACTTCGACTAAGAGATCATCACTGCCTGGAGCAGTTTATTTTTAAACTTGTTTCTAGCAAGTTTGATGTCTGAGGACAGTATCTCTGGGCTTTGGGAAATATGCGTACCTATATTCTGACTGAACAATACAACTTCCTGCAAATTGTGAATGAAGATTTGAGTCACATGAAATTGTGCCTCACAACTTTCCTGAAACATTGTCTTCATCCTGCTGCATTTCTTCATCTTCAAGCTTCCTCTTTTCAATCATTTTAGAACATCTTACTTTTTTATTAATTACATATATGTCCAGATAGTTCAGCAAAAATAACTACTAAATTCCTTTATGTACTGTGAGGTTACTAGGAAGATTAATACTTTTCTCATAAATGAATATATATAATTGCGTAGCAATAGGCTTCTACATTTAAATCATCATTATGCGTAAAATTCTGTAAATACTGATATAATTTCATAATCGGTTATCGAAGCACCTTCTTTGATAACGGAAGTGACGAAATGTAAACAGTGTGATGTAGATTCCGTGGAAGTAACTGAACGACAAAATAATAGGAAAGCTTTAGCATCCGCTACAAACGGCATCACATGTAGGAGTTTCTTTCCTGAAGAACTGATGCATATGTTCCTCTAAATATTATGGACCGTGTTTGTTAATTGATTGCCCCAGAATTTTCTTTCATAGATTTTCTTGATGTGTCGCTTTGTAAGCATTTATTGCAGACTAATTAATGTCTACATCCGCAAAAATCTGGTGCACTTAGGCAACAAACTGTCACTAGAACGTAAACAAATTACCTCATCAAAGCCAAAAGAAAGAGCAGATGAAGGTTTACAGGTACTGGAAACCGGGAAAAATACAATATATCCCAAAAAGAATAGCGGGAAGCAAAAATTTGTCAGTTGTTTTGCGAAATACTAATAGTTTTCCATAACTGGAATAAACGGAGCAAGTTTAGTACATAGTGGTCATTTTTAGTTGTAAACCATATAAAGGGAACAGGGTTGGCATTCGTGGAGATGAGAGGTACGTCCATTCAAAGCAGAAAAATCTAGTAAATATGGGCTCTGAAAGGTATGAGCATTTCTTGATCTTGGATACTATAAGACAAATCTCTTCTACATAAGCTTTTTGCTTACAATAATTTGAGATTAACTTCTCACGGTTGGGATACACAGTCATATAATATTTCTTAAAAGAGATCATAGTCGCCGTTGACTGTAAAAAATATTTATTATTGTTGTTGTTGTTGTTGTCTTCGGTCCTGAGACTGGTTTGATGCAGCTCTCCATGCTACTCTATCCTGTGCAAGCTTCTTCATCTCCCAGTACTTACTGCAACCTACATCCTTCTGAATCTGCTTAGTGTATTCATCTCTTGGTCTCCCTCTACGATTTTTACCCTCCACGCTGCCGGCTACACTCCATACAAATACTTTCAGAAACGACTTCCTGACACTTAAATCTATACTCGATGTTAACAAATTCCTCTTCTTCAGAAACGCTTTCCTTGCCATTGCCAGTCTACATTTTATATCCTCCCTACTTCGACCATCATCAGTTATTTTGCTCCCCAAATAGCAAAACTCCTTTACTACTTTAAGTGTCTTATTTTCTAATCTAATTCCCTCAGCGTCACCCGACTTAATTCGACTACATTCCATTATCCTCGTTTTGCTGTTGTTGATGTTCATCTTATATCCTCCTTTCAAGACACTGTCCATTCCGTTCAACTGCTCTTCCAAGTCCTTTGCTGTCTCTGACAGAATTACAATGTCAACGGCGAACCTCAACGTTTTTATTTCTTCTCCATGGACTTTAATACCTACTCCGAATTTTTCTTTTGGTTCCTTTACTGCTTGCTCAATATACAGATTGAATAACATCGGGGACAGGCTACAACCCTGTCTCACTCCCTTCCCAACCACTGCTTCTCTTTCATGCCCCTCGACTCTTATACGTGCCATCTGGTTTCTGTACAAATTGTAAATAGCCTTTCGCTCCCTGTATTTTACCCCTGCCACCTTTAGAATTTGAAAGAGAGTATTCCAGTCAACATTGTCAAAAGCTTTCTCTAAGTCTACAAATGCTGGAAATGTAGGTTTGCCTTTCCTTAATCTATTTTCTAAGATAAGTCTTAGGGTCAGTATTGCCTCACGTGTTCCAACATTTCTGCAGAATCCAAACTGATCTTCGCCGAGGTCGGCTTCTACTAGTTTTTCCATTCGTCTGTACAGAATTCGCGTTAGTATTTTGCAGCTGTGTCTTATTAAACTGATAGTTCGGTAATTTTCACATCTGTTAACAACTGCTTTCTTTGGGATAGGAATTATTATATTCTTCTTGAAGTCTGAGGGTATTTCGCCTGTCTCATACATCTTGCTCACCAGATGGTAGAGTTTTGTCAGGACTGGCTCTCCCAAGGCCGTCAGTAGTTCTAATGGAATGTTGTCTACTCCCGGGGCCTTGTTTCGACTCAGGTCTTTTAGTGCTCTCTCAAACTCTTCACGCAGTATCGTATCTCTCATTTCATCTTCATCTACATCCTCTTCCATTTCCATAATATTGTCCTCAAGTACCTCGCCCTTGTATAGACCCTCTATATACTCCTTCCACCTTTCTGCTTTCCCTTCTTTGCTTAGAACTGGGTTTCCAACTGAGCTCTTGATATTCATACAAGTGGCTCTCTTTTCTCCAAAGGTCTTTTTAATTTTCCTGTAGGCAGTATCCATCTTACCCCTAGTGAGATAAGCCTCTACATCGTTACATTATTATTACGATTGCAATTTCGGCCTTATGGCCATTTTCAAGTAACACTGCAAAAGTTACATTCTGTAGAATGTAAGACGACGACATGTACTTATGTCAGATAGTCTTATATTCTGACAGAATGTAACTTTTGCAGTGTTACTTGAAAATGGCCATAAGGCCGAAATTTCAGTCGTAACAATAAATATTTTATATAGTCAACGGCGACTATGTTGTCTTTTAAGAAATAATTGGAGAAGTTTTAGTGTGGACAAAAACGAGAAAATTATGCACGCATACCTTAAGAGCTATGTGCACTTGTTCATCTTTGCTACTGTGAAATACGTCTCTTCTAATGAAGAAGTGCTCATAGCTCTTAAGGTATGCATTTTAGGGCCCGTATTTACCAGGCAAATTTTTCTTGTTTTGGTCCACACTACCTCCTCCACCTCCAAAAATATAGTAAGGAAAGAGCTTGCAGCAGAAAAGATATGTTTGGCGGTGTCGAAGATGAAGAGGTGCTCATAGTTCTTCAGGTATGCATTTTAGAGCGCAAGATAAATAGACTTTTTTGCTTCGAATGATCTTTCCTGTCATCTCCCTGAATATTGACCGTCACTCCTGGCACGCGACGTGTGACGTTGACTACAGCGATATTATCCTACAAGGACTCTCTCAGGAAAATTCGCGACGTCTGGAACTGATCATGAATGCCTGCGTCCGATATATCAGTGACGTTAGACTTTTTGATCACATTTCACCAGCATATTCATACACTCTGTCTCATCTACTGCCTTATAAATGTACAGTGTCCCTCACATTTCTCCTCGTCCTTAACGCTTATGTCGGAACAACATGACAGAAACACACGTTCCCATCATAATAAAATCCTCTCTGTTCCACTGCATCGCTCAGTTACTTTCTCCAAGTCCTCTACAGTAGCGGGAACCCGACTGTGGAATAACCTCTCTCGTTATGTTAGGGAACTTAAAAACATGTCCAGCTTCAAAAAGCAGTTAATGACGTATCTACTTCAGCAACAGTAATGCCTTCCTCTGTACATGAATGCACTTCACCTCATTACTTCCCTCTTTCCCCCTCCTTCAATCTCCCTTCCCCAAAACTCGCTATACTAATAAACATCTACTTTACACACCAAGATATTAATGTACATCTGCACAAATCTTCATTACTACTGCCAATTTTTCTCATGTTTATCATTATTATTTGATTTTCTTTTTTACTGTTAATATTATTGCTTTTATCATAATTTTGTATGTATAGCACCTGTTGTAAAAATACTGCCAGCGTTTACTTTATTAGGTCTTAGTCATTACTCTTTATTCATATTGTCACTAGAGTAATCTAATTTTCTTATTTAAACTATTGTCATGATGTAACTCTCATGTGTGAAATGGTGCATGTGTCGAACACTGGTCCGATGTAAGAGAGGGCCTGATGGCCCTAATCTGATCAGGTTAAATAAATAAATAAATGTACCAATGTAATCTGGAAAGGCTAAAGATTTTAGTAAAGTTATGAAAATATTAGCTTCATCCATTACTGAAAAGAACATTGTCCTTAAACCGAAATGCTACCTCCAGTTCGACAAAGATCAAGGATAGCGTGGAACATGAATTTTCTTCACCTAGTTTTCGTTAACGCCGCAGCAACAGGAAACAGTCGCCTCTGCCTTAATCCGTGCGTCTCTGAACCTGCTCTTCGCCGTGTTTCGAGCGTCGCGTACAGCCAACTGCCGGCTAACACAGCAGTGGCGGGCACGGTTGCGGTGTAAAGGGAAGAGAGATAAGCGGGGAGGAAGGAAGACGTTAAGTCGTTCCGACAAACCTCGGGCCGCGCACCCATCCAGCAGCAGGAGAGTGGGCGGGGGCCAGTGTCTGGATTGGAGGGGTGGGGTGGGGGGGAGGGGAAGTGGAGGGAGGGAGCGGTAACTAGCGGCGGTCACGCGATCCCGGGGTGCCCACTGAAGCCGCCTCCATCTCCGCAAGAGTTGCCGACACCCTCAGCGGCACTCTCCCACTTACAAGGTGGCACTTACCATTTGTCTGTGAGAGGCAGATTAATTCGTTAACAGCACTGGCATTATGAAGCGCCAGTTGGTCTCATATGTGATCTATTTAATTTGAAAACACAACAAGTTTCTGGAATACGAGGTGGATTCAAGTTCTAAGGCCTCCGATTTTTTTTCTAATTAACTACTCACCCGAAATCGATGAAACTGGCGTTACTTCTCGACGTAATCCCGCTGCAGACGTGCAAATTTTCCACAACCCTGACGCCGTGATTCCATGTCAGCGGCGAAGGCTTCTTTAGGATTCTGTTTTGACCACTGGAAAATCGCTGAGGCAATAGCAGCACGGCTGGTGAATGTGCGGCCACGGAGAGTGTCTTTCATTGTTGGAAAAAACCAGAAGTCACTAGGAGCCAGGTCAGGTGAGTAGGGATCATGAGGAATCACTTCAAAGTTGTTATCACGAAGAAACTGTTGCGTAACGTTAGCTCGATGTGCGGGTGCGTTGTCTTGGTGAAACAGCACACGCGCAGCCCTTCCCGGACGTTTATGTTGCAGTGCAGGAAGGAATTTGTTCTTCAAAACATTTTCGTAGGATGCACCTGTTACCGTAGTGCCCTTTGGAACGCAATGAGTAAGGATTACGCCCTCGCTGTCCCAGAACATGGACACCATCATTTTTTCAGCACTGGCGGTTACCCGAAATTTTTTTGGTGGCGGTGAATCTGTGTGCTTCCATTGAGCTGACTGGCGCTTTTTTCTGGACTGAAAAATGGCATCCACGTCTCATCCATTGTCACAACCGACGAAAAGAAAGTCCCATTCGTGCTGTCGTCGCGCGTCAACATTGCTTGGCAACATGCCACACGGGCAGCCGTGTGGTCGTCCGTCAGCATTCGTGGCACCCACCTGGGTGACACTTTTCGCATTTTCAGGTCGTCATGCAGGATTGTGTGCACAGAACCCACAGAAATGCCAACTCTGGAGGCGATCTGTTCAACAGTCATTCGGCGATCCCCCAAAACAATTCTCTCCACTTTCTCGATCATGTCGTCAGACAGGCTTGTGCGGGTCTGAGGTTGTTTCAGATTGTTGTCACCCGATGTTCTGCCTTCATTAAACTGTCGCATCCACGAACGCACTTTCGACACATCCATAACTCCATCACCACATGTGTCCTTCAACTGTCGATGAATTTCAATTGGTTTCACACCACGCAAATTTAGAAAACGAATGATTGCACGCTGTTCAAGTAAGGAAAACGTCGCCATTTTAAGTATTTAAAACAGTTCTCATTCTCGCCGCTGGCGGTAAAATTCCATCTGCCGTACGGTGCTGCCATCTCTGGGATGTATTGACAATGAACGTGGCCTCATTTTAAAACAATGCACATGTTTCTATCTCTTTCCAGTCCGGAGGAAAAAAAAATCGGAGGCCTTAGAACTTGAATGCACCTCGTACATGGTCCCTTTATCACGTAATGAAAAGTACTGATAATGGTCTCTTGTTTTTCCGGAACATGCTATCTTTTTCTAATTTAAATAAATCACGCACTGGACAGGTAGTGCGTCATAACATACGTACTGACACAGTGATACATTAGTATTCTTTAATTTGGCAGTAGGAAATGATGGAGTGAGCATTGGCATGATTAAGAACGTCGTAAACACTGTTATTCCAGTTATCACAGACATCTTCAACCTGTCTCTTGTCAGTAGTACATATCCTACTGAGTGGAAGCAAAGTTTAATTCAACCTATACCCAAGACTAACAACCCTAAGTCACCAGGTGACTGCTGGCCGATCAACATACTACCTGCAATATCTAAAGCCCTAGAATACATCGTCCATGAACAGCTGACGGATTACCTCAAAACTCATAACATCCATGACAAATATCAGTCAGGCTTTCGAAAGCACCATAGTACAGCAACTGCATTAATCAAAGTAACTGATGACACTAAACATGCTATGGACAGACGTGAAGCTACCATCCTAACACTGCTTGACTTTAGCAAGGCTTTTGATACAGTTGACTTTGATATATTACTAATTAAAATGAAACAGCTGAATTTCTCTGACAGAGTAATACACTGGTTCGACAGCTACCTCAAAAACAGAAGTAAACAAGTCATTTGTGGGTCGGAAAAGTCATCATGGAAAAACGTGCGCTCTGGAGTTCCCCAAGGCTCCGTCCTTGGTCCATTACTCTTTTCACTGTACATTAATGATACTTTTTCAGTGATTCACTCCTGCAACTACCAACTATATGCCGACGACATCCAACTGTACATAAGTGCAAGCCCCAAGAATATTGCTGATGCAGTAGCGAGTATGAACGCAGATCGTTGCTCTGTTTCTCGATGGGCACAGAACCTAGGTCTGAAACTAAACCCCAAGAAATCCCAGGTCATACTTATATCTCATCCAAAGTTAATCAGCCGGTACTTCCGTGAAACAGTCCCTCAAATACTCCTCAGTGGTACCCAACTACCATACCAAAAAACAGTAAAAGACCTTGGAATAATCTTGGTTGAACACCTAAACTGGGAAGAACAAACAGTCACAGCTTGCCGGAAATCACTGTCCTCCCCACATGCAATTCAAAAATTTAGAAAAATATTTCCAACCCATGTTAAACAAAAATTAGTCCAAACACTAGTCTTGCCTAATCTTTACTACTGTGATGTAGTTCAACACGGCACAAATAGTGAAAATTCGAGATGCCTCGAGCTAGTGATGAATGCTTGCGTTCGATACGTGTGTAATATACGGTTGTGTGATCATATCAGTCCTTCATACTCCCAGTAGGTTGGATATGCCCACATAAGGCACGCGACCTCCACACGATGTGCTTATTTCATCGATTTCTTAGCCACTGGTGCCCCCAGTACTTATCTTCTCACATTAAACACCTATCATCATTCCACAACCGCAATACAAGATCGGATACGTCTAGCATCTTGGCTGTACCTTTACATAACACAAAATCTTTCTCCGTGTCATTCTCCATCTCAGCCATACGACTATGGAACGCGCTCCCCTGTGATCTGCGTCTTATCCAGAACCACTCAACATTCAAGAGGGAACTCAAAACTTACATATTAGGGACGGTATAGCCACCATTGTTGTGCCCTTCTCATCTCTTTCTTTCTCCTCTCCATCATAGCTTCGAATTTTGCCATTCTATTTCCTCTAACCTATCTACCTCTTCTATATCTCTTTCACCCCGTTCTATCGTCTTATGTCTCTGCTCGATGAGAATAACTCACAAGCTGCAAGAACATAACGAGAAAATTCCCAACTAGCAATAGGACCCGCATTATAAAAGAAAAATATGTATACTTTCATATACATAGTTATTATTATTATTATTATTATTCTTGATTGTTATAATTATTTTTTGATTGTATAATTATGATTGTACTACTGTCATAATCTCTATATTTTTCTTTAACATTAATACTGTATAACACGTTATATGTCCTTAATGTTCTGTAGAAACTGTAATTCGTTCAATCTGAGTATGCCTGGTTAGGTGTAAGAGAGGGCCTGAAGGCCCTAATCTTGCCAGGTAAAATAAATGCATAAATAAATGAATAAAATAAATAATTTATTTAGTGTATGATTCATAACAATCACAATAACACATAAAATACCAGGTGATCAAAACGTCAGTATAAATTTGAAAACTAAATAAATCACGGAATAATGTAGATAGAGAGGTACAAATCGACACACATCCTTGGAATGACATGGGGTTTTATTAGAACCAAAAAAATACAAACGTTCAAAAAATATCCGACAGATGGCGCTTCATTTGATCAGAATAGCAATAATTAGCATAACAAAGTAAGATAAACCAAAGATGATGTTCTTTACAGGAAATGCTCAATATGTCCACCATCATTCCTCAACAATAGCTGTAGTCGAGGAATAATGTTGTGAACAGCACTGTAATGCATGTCCGGAGTTATGGTGAGGCACTGGCGTCGGATGTTGTCTTTCGGCATCGCTAGAGATGTCGGTCGATCACGATACACTTGCGACTTCAGGTAACCCCAAAGCCAATAATCTGGGGACCTGGGAGGCCAAGCATGACGAAAGTGGCGGCTGAGCACACGATCATCACCAAACGACGCGCGCAAGAGATCTTTCACGCGTCTAGCATGTGTGTCAATTTTTACCTCTCCATCTACATTATACCGTGGTTTATTAAGTTTTCAAATTTATACTGACTTTTTGATTACCCGGTACAGTAGCAAAGACACATTAAAATACAGTTTAGATCTATATATCTAAGCCATTGATCCAATCCACCACTTCGAAAGTAACCAGATTCGAATCTACTAGATTTCCAAGGAAGGCACGCAGGGGGCAGTCCACTGCTATGTGCTTCATTGTTTGTGAAACGTCAGCACAGCCACAGTATAGGGTGTCCACCCAACCCCATTTATGAAGAATCGAAGCACATCTTCCCACACCACATCTGAAGCGGTTAAGCCTGCTTCAAGTGTGTCTTGGCAAGCTGAAACCATTGAGCCTTACTGTTGGATCTTCAACTTTCAAGATACCCAGTGGAGTAGAAGATGTCCATTCTTTCCGCCAGCTGTCTTTGGGGTCGAAATGGTTGCTTAAGAATTCCATGGCCGTTTTACATGCCGGTTTACGGGGCTTCAACCTGGATGATTCTAGCTGTCTCACATCTTCGTGAATTGGGAGTGACGAGTTATTCAGTATTTTTGACTACAGATGACCAAGATGTTTTTGTCTTCTGATGTGAGGAGGTGGTATGTTACACAACACCGGCAGCCATTGGACTGGAGTAGTAAGTAATGTTCCAGGTAAGATATGCATAGTGTGACGAAGTCGAGTGTCCACAAGGTGAGTATGGCAGCAATTAAGCCATACTGCAGCACAGTACTCTGCTGAGGAATAGACCAGTGCTAGAGTAGATGTTCTCAATATATTGGCGTCAGCTCTCCATGATGTACCAGCTAGACTCTGAAGAAGGTTAATGCGGCTCTTCATTTTTGCAGCAGATTTACGTAATTGGGCTTTATATGTTAGGGTCCTTTCCAAAGTCATACCCAGATATGTAGGCATGCCATTGAACCGTAATGCTTCCCCTCTAAAATTGACTCTTGGTTGGTAATTTGAGAGCCTATTGTCCGGGTTCGGTTTCAAACGCCATTTCTTAAAGTATTCATCCAGGAGTGCAAGGTCTTGGTTGAGGACATTCTCTTCTTCTGCAAAATTAGTGCGTTGAACAGTGAGGTTGATATCATCCGCATATATGAATTTACGGGAGAGTGTGTTAGGCAGATCATGAGAGTATAAATTGAAAAGTGCTGGAGAGAGGACCGAACCTTGTGGTAGACCATTACTCAGTTTGCGGAATCGGCTTCTACTGTGGCATCACAATAGATAGTTTTTTAACATTAAAGTTGACAAGAAGAAAGTTCCGTATACGCTTCCGTGAGCACATGGGTACTTACCGGCCTAAAAAACCAAGCAAATCCCTCTTTTCTTTACGAGTTGCGGAAATGGTAGTCTCATAGTCTCCTCCGCGAAATCAATGCAGGGAAAGGGGTGTGTGCTATAGAGGTCAGGACCTCACCCATCAAAAGTAAAAATTTTAGCAGGAACGTTTGTATTTTTAAATACGTAAATTTCCAAATTTCTGAGCTAATTTTATAAGCCTTCCCACTCTCAAAAATGTGGAAAAGCGATCTTTATTTTCAGTATGAATTTTATTTATCTAGATGGCGAGTTTATAAAGTTATTTGACCGACAGCGATCTAGACAAAGCTAATATTTCTCAGCTAACTTTCAGATGTGAGTGAAATTTAAAACTTACGTGGTGTATAGACTGTTCCATGAAATTTCTGGGCAAATGTCGGATATCTGTCAAGTTGCTGCCACAGTATTTCGGAGCAAAGTATTCCGCTCATCTTCAGGCGAATACTGGAGAAAGTACGATGAGCTACCATATTTAAGACCCCATCGACATACCCTGTAGGTGTGCTGTACGTAGCTCTCAACGAGCACAGGCTGCTTAAGCGCACACGCTCCTGCTGAAGGCAGACTTAAGTCACTTGAGCTGGACAGCAACGACTTATTAGTCAGCTTTGATATCGTTTTGCTTTTTACAAAGCTGCCTCTGGTGGACTAGCTCTGTTTCGTCGGTAAAGTGCTTATGGTTCACATTCGACGTAGACTCTCTTATTTCTTCCCTATCGATTCCTGTTTCTTCTTCCATCACATCATCAGACAAGTCTCTCCCTCATAGAGACCTTCGGTATACTTTTTCCTATCCTTTGGTTGCAACAGTGCAGTTACCGCTGAACTCTTAATGTTACCGCCCTTGCTTCTAATTTCATCGAAGCTTGTTTTGACTATTCTATATACTGAGTCAGTTCTTCCGACAATCATTTCTTTTTCGAATTCATTCCATTCCAGCTGTTTCGCCTTAGTTTCCCTGCACTTCTTATTTATTTCACTCCTTGTTGTTGTTGTAATGGTCTTCAGTCCTGAGACTGGTTTGATGCAGCTTTCCATGCTACTCTATCCTGGGCAAGCTTCTTCATCTCCCAGTACCTACTGCAACCTACATCTTCTCAATCTGCTTAGTGTATTCATCTCTTGGTCTCCCTCTACGATTTTTACCCTCCACGCTGCCCTCCAATGCTAAATTTGTGATCCCTTGATGCCTCAGAACATGTCCTACCAACCGGTCCGTTCTTCTTGTCAAGTTGTGCCACAAACTCCTCTTCTCCCCAATTCTATTCAATACCACCTCATTAGTTATGTGATCTACCCACCTAATCTTCAGCATTCTACTGTAGCACCACATTTCGAAAGCTTCTATTCTCTTCTTGTCCAAACTATTTATCGACCATGTTTCACTTCCATACATGGCTACACTCCATACAAATACTCTCAGAAACGACTTCCTGACACTTAAATCTATACTGGATCTTAACAAATTTCTTTTCTTCAGAAACGTTTTCCTTGCCATTGCCAGTCTACATTTTATATCCTCTCTACTTCGACCATCATCAGTTATTGTGCCCCCCAAATAGCAAAACTCCTTTACTACTTTAAGTGTCTCATTTCCTAATCTAATTCCTTCACCATCACCCGACTTAAATCGACTACATGCCATTATCCTCGTTTTGCTTTTGTTGATGTTCATCTTATATCCTCCGTTCAAGACACTGTCCATTCCATTCAACTGCTCTTCCAAGTCCTGTTCTGTCTCTGACAGAATTACAATGTCATCGGCAAACCTTAAGCTTTTATTTCTTCTCCACGGATTTTAATACCTACTCCGAATTTTTCTTTTGTTTCCTTTATTGCTTGCTCAATATACAGACTGAATAACATCGGGGAGATGCTACAACCCTGTCTCACTCCCTTCCCAACCGCTGCTTCCCTTTCATGCCCCTCGACTCATAACTGCCATCTGGTTTCTGTACAAATTGTAAACAGCCTTTCGCTCCCTGTATTTTACCCCTGCTACCTTCAGAATTTGAAAGAGAGTATTCCAGTCAACATTGTCAAAAGCTTTCTCTAAGTCTACAAATGCTAGAAACGTAGGTTTGCCTTTTCTTAATCTAGCTTCTAAGATAAGTCGTAGGGTCAGTATTTCCTCACGTGTTCCAATATTTCTACGGAATCCAAACTGATCTTCCGCGAGGTCGACTTCTACCAGTTTTTCCATTCGTCTGTAAAGAATTCGCGTTAGTATTTTGCAACCGTGGGTTATTGAACTGATAGTTCGGTAATTTTCACATCTGTCAACACCTCCTTTTTTTGGGATTGGAATTATTATATTCTTCTTGAAGTCTGAGGATATTTCGCCTGTCTCATACAGTTTGCTCACCAGATGGTAGAGTTTTGCCAGGAATGGCTCTCCCAAGGCTGTCAGTAGTTCTAATGGAATGTTGTCTACTCCCGGAGCCTTGTTTCGACTCAGGTCTTTCAGTGCTCTGTCCAACTCTTCACGCAGTATCATATCTCCCATTTCATCTTCATCTACATCCTCTTCCATTTCCATAATATTGCCCTCAAGAACCTCGCCCTTGTATAGACCCTCTATATACTCCTTCCATTTTTCTGCTTTCGCCGGCCGGAGTGGCCGAGCGGTTAAAGGCGCTACAGTCTCGAACCGCACGACCGCTACGGTCGCAGGTTCGAATCCTGCCTCGGGCGTGGATGTGTGTGATGTCCTTAGGTTAGTTAGGTTTAAGTAGTTCTAAGTTCTAGGGGACTGATGACATCAGCAGTTGAGTCCCATAGTGCTCAGAGCCATCTGAACCATTTTTTTTTCTGCTTTCCCTTCTTTGCTTAGAACTGGGTTTCCATCTGAGCTCTTGATATTCATGCAAGTGGTTTTCTTTTCTCGAAAGGTCTCTTTAATTTTCCTGTAGGCAGTATCTATCTTACTCCTAGTGAGATAAGCCTCTACATCTTTACATTTGTTCTCTAGCCATGCGTGCTTAACCATTTTGCACTTCCTGTTGATCTCATCTTTGAGACGTTTGTATTCCTTTTTGCCTGCTTCATTTACTGCATTTTTATAGTTTCTCCTTTCATCAATTAAATTCAATATTTGTTCTGTCATCCAAGGATTTCTACTAGCCCTCGTCTTTTTACCTACTTGATCCTCTGCTGCCTTCACTACTTCATCCCTCAAAGCTACCCATTCTTGTTCTACTGTATTTCTTTCTCCCATTCTTGTTAATTGTTCCCTTATGCTCGCCCCGAAATTCTGTACAACCTCTGGTTTGGTCAGTTTATCCAGGTACCATCTCCTTAAATTCCCACCTTTTTGCAGTTTCTTCAGTTCTAATCTACAGTTCATAACCAATAGATTGTAGTCAGGGTCCACATCTGCCCCTGGAAATGTCTTACAATTTAAAACCTGGTTCCAAAATCTCTGTCTTGCCATTATATAATCTATCTGAAACCTGTCAGTATCTCCAGCCTCCTTCATGTATACAACCTTCTTTTATAATTCTTGAACCAAGTGTTAGCTATTATTAAGATATGCTCTGTGCAAAATTCTACCAGGCGGCTTCCTCTTTCATTTCTTACCCCCAATCCATATTCACCTACTACGTTTCCTTCTCTTCTTTTCCCTACCATAGAATTCCAGTCACCCATGACTATTAAATTTTCGTCTCCCTTCACTATCTGAATAATTTCTTTTATCTCATCATACATTTCTTCAATTTCTTCGTCATTTGCAGAGTTAGTTGGCATATAAACTTGTACTACTGTAGTGGGCGTGGGTTTCGTGTCTATCTTTGCCACAATAATGGGTTCACTATGCTATTTGTAGTAGCTTACCCGCACTCCAATTTTTTATTCATTACTAAAGTTACTCCTGAACTACGCATATTTGATTTTGTATTTATAACCCTGTATTCACCTGACCAGAAGTCTTGTTCCTCCCGCCACCGAACTTCACTAACTCCCACTATATCTAACTTTAACCTGTCCGTTTCCCTTTGTAAATTTTCTAACCTACCTGCCCGATTAAGGGATCTGACATTCCGCGCTCCGATCCGTAGAACGCCAGTTTTCTTTCTCCTGATAACGACATCCTCTTGAGTAGTCTCCACCCGGAGATCCGAATAGGGGACTATTTTACCTCCGGAACATTTTACCCAAGAGGACACCATCATCATTTAACCACACAGTAAATCTGCATGCCCTCGGGAAAAATTACGGCTGTAGTTTCCCCTTGCTTTCAACCGTTCGCAGTACCAGCACAGCAAGGCCGTTTTGATAGTGTTGCAAGACCAGATCAGTCAATCATCCATACTGTTGCCCCTGCAACTACTGAAAAGGCTGCTGCTCCTCTTCAGGAACCACACGTTTGTCTGGCCTCTCAACAGATACCACTCCGTTGTGGTTGCACGTACGGTACGGCTATCTGTATCGTTGAGGCACACAAGTGACTTCGTATTCCCGACATCGTTTTCCTGAATTCCTTCTTTCGCCCATCAGTTGAAGTATTTCTCCTGTTACTCATGGTTTCCTCGCAGTTTCCTTCCATGTATCTACGTTATTCTTTCCAACTTCTGTGTTTGCTCCATTCATCTTCAACCGAACTTTCTTCTGAGCTATTCATTATCGCAGAATAGAGAACTTCAAGCGTATCTCTTCACATCTTAGTACTTCCGTATCCCACTTCTTTGCCACTGATTCTTCATGACTAGTCTCTTAAACTGAAGCCTAATCTTCATCATTACTAAATTGTGATACGAGTCTATAACAGCTCCTGATTACGTCCTACAATCTGATATCTGATTTCGGAATCCGTGCCTGACCAAGATGCAGGCTAATCCAACTGGAATCTTCCCGAACTTCTTGGCCTTTTCCAAGCACACATCCTCCTCTTGTGATTCTTGAACAGAGTATTCGCTATTACCATCTGAAATTTATTGCAGAACTCTGTCTTTCTTCTTTCTCATTCCTACTACCAAGCCCATATTCTCCCGTAATCATTTCTTCTATCCCTTTCCTGACAACCGCGTTCCAATTGAAACGTCCCCTTAGAACAATTTCTGAATCACTGTGATGATAAACCTCTTACACTATTTGCTTTTCAAACAGCTGAGCAAAACTGAACGTACTCAAACATTCACTAAAGTGACACACAATATTTTTAGCGCAACGCAATCTGACTTTCAAAAATCCCTACAAAAGAATGGCCCTGACTAACATTAACCTATACCTTTCACAAATCACTTTCCTCACCAAAAAACTTCGTTACTCGAACTACTGCAATACAGCGAGCGCCACTACTGCCAGCTAAATAAAAGATTCAAACTACGGAAGGCACTAACTACTGATAGGCATAGTTAGCAAATGAAAGACTTTAATAGAGAACAAACAATGTATTTACCTCAATAGTGTTCAAAAGTCATAATGTATATAGCAGTTCATGATATCCAGTATTGCAAATTTCAAAACTCCGCCATCTCTCTCCTCACATCCACCACTGCTGGCGGCTCACCTCCAACTGTGCAACGCTACGTGCTGTTAACATCCAGCTGCCCAACACTACAATAGCCAACAACAATGCAAACCAGCCACAGACTGCACACAGCACAACCAGTGATTTTCATACAGAGCCCTGTGTGGCGTTACCAATAAAAAAGTCTACTTACACAACGCGCCTCATGACTAACAGATTTTCATCTCCCTATACGGACTACACGTTGAACATCCTCATATACTTTCTCTATCTCCTCATCTTCTGCCTGCGAGGTCGGCAGGTATACCTGAACTATTCTTGTCGGTGCTGGTTTGCTGCGATTATGATGAGAACAACCCTATCATTGGATTGTTCACAATAGCTCACTCTCTGCCCTACCTTCCTATTCATAACTAATCCTACTCATACCATTTTCTACTTCTGTTGATATTATCCTATACTTATGTGACCAGAAATCCTTGTCCCTTTCCAGTTCGCTTCACTGAATCCCACTTTATCTATAATTCCCTTTTCAGATTTTCTAGCTTCCCTTCCACGTTCAGACTTTTGGCATTCCACTCCCCGACTCTTAGAACGTTATCCGTTCATTGGTTATTCGGTATTTTTCTCATGGTCACCTCTGCCTTGGCACTCCCCTCCCGGAGATCCGAATGGGGGACTATTCCGAAATCTTTTGCCAATGGAGAGATCATCATGGCACTTCTTCAATTACAGGCCACATGTCCTGTGGATACACATTATGTGTCTTTAATCCAGTGGTTTCTGTTGCCTTCTGCATCCTCATACCTTTCATCATTGCCGATTCTTCCGACTTTGTGGGGGCAGTTTCCCGCCCTAAGGGCAAGAAAGTTGCTTGAACCTCTGTTCGCTCCTTCGCCCTCTTTGACAAAGCTGTTGGCCGGCCGGTGTGGCCGAGTGGTTCTAGGCGCTACAGTCTGGAGCCGAGCGACCGCCACGGTCGCAGGTTCGAATCCTGCCTCAGGCATGGATGTGTGTGATGTCATTAGGTTAGTTAGGTTTAAGTAGTTCTAAGTTCTAGGGGACTGATGACCTCAGATGTTAAGTCCCATAGTGCACTATGGGACTTAACAACTGAGGTCATGAGTCCCCTAGAACTTAGAACTACTTAAACCTAACTAACCTAAGGACATCACACACATCCATGCCGGCAGGATTCGAACCTGCGACCGTAGCGGTCGCGCGGTTCCAGAGTGAAGCGCCGCCTAGAACCGCTCAGCCATCCCGGCCGGCTCAAAATTTAACAGTGTACAGTAAAAGAAAGGTCCTGTTACACACATTTCACATGTCGAATTCATAGTTGGGGCATGGTCTCCATAATAATTCGCTACTCAATCAATGATTTTCTCCCACAGTTCGGTATCACTTGGCGAGTATCATTTTAAAGCCTTCCATATTTATCAAGTATGTCCTGGATTGCTCCCTATACTCAATACGTATGTGTTATTTGTCTTGCCTTAGATATTTTTAATGGCATTTTCGCATAACAGGTATTATGTGAACTATCGTTAGGATGTTCGCTTATTTTGAGATGGAGTACTTCAGTTAGTGCAATGCCGGTTGTTGATACAAAGTTGCTTTTGGACTGAAGTGTATTTTACTATGAAGCAGTTCATTTTATTCTTCTTCTCACAGCAACAGCGACGATTGATCGAGAAACCTTTATTTGGCTGAGATGCGTCATGTTTTAAATCGCTAAAAATAGTGACGTCAGAAACATGATCTCTTTGGTCTGCACTGTACTGTTTTGCAAATTTGTCCGATTAGACATGTCATTTTATGGAAATTTGTGTCCATAGTGCAAGACCACATAAAGATGTTAATTGTGGTCTTGACTACAAAAAGTAGTCCGGTGTGTATATGCATGTCTGGGCTTCAGTGTTTGTAAGAAATAAAAAATTATTATACAGCCCCTCACCAAGAACAGTCCTGTCAAAACAATAATAAAACTGTAAAGGTAGTAGCATTTCTAATACTCTCCTTTAGAACGCAACAGTTTATACTCTGTTTAGAATTACTCACATTTCGACAGGAGCAATTGGAAGCGCGGAACGGAGTTGCACGGAACACACATGTAGTCTCACATTTCATTCCGCTCGCTTAAATTCACAAATACGTTGAAGAGCCAAAGAAACTGGTACACCTGCCTAATGCCGTCTGAGGCCCCCACGAGCACGTAGAAGTGCCGCAACACGACGTGGCATAGACGCAACTAATGTCTGAAGTAGTGCTGGAGGGAACTTAAACCACGAATTCTGCAAGGCTGTCCATAAATCCGTAACATTACGAGGAGGTGAAGATCTCTTCTGAACAGCACGTTGCAAGGCGTCCCAGATATGTTCAATAATGTTCATGTCAGGGGAGTTTGGTGGCCAGCGGAAATGTCTAAACTCAGACGAGAGTTCCTGGAGCCACTCTGTAGCAATTCTGGACGTGTGGAAGTGTCGCATTGCCCTGCTGGAAGTGCCCAAGTCCGTCGTAATGCTCAATGGAAATGAATGGATGCAAGTGATCGGACAGGATGCTTAAGTATGTGTCACCTGTCAGAGTGGTATCTAGACGTATCTGGGGTCCCATATCACTCCAGCTGCACACGCCCCACACCATTACAGAGCCTGCACCAGCTCGAACAGCCCCTGCTGACATGCAGGATCCACGGATACATGAGGTTGTCTCCATACCCGTACACGTCCATCCACTCAATACAATTAGAAACGAGATTCGTCCGACCATTCAAGATGTTTCCAGTCATCAACAAACAGTCCAATGTCGGTGTTGACGAGCTCAGGCGAGGCGTAAAGCTTTGTCTCGTACAGTTACCAAGGATACACGAGTGGGCCTTCGGCTCCGAAAGCCCATATCGATGGTGTTTCGTTGAATGGTTTGCACGCTGACATGTTTTGATCGCCCAGCATTGAAATCTGCAGCAATTTGCGGAAGGATTGCACTTTGCCCGCATCTCGTGGTCGTGCGGTAGCGTTCTCGCTTCCCACGCCCGGGTTCCCGGGTTCGATTCCCGGCGGGGTCAGGGATTTTCTCTGCCTCGTGATGGCTGGGTGTTGTGTGTTGTCCTTAGGTTAGTTAGGTTTAAGTAGTTCTAAGTTCTAGGGGACTGGTCACCTCAGATGTTAAGTCCCATAGTGCTCAGAGCCATTTGAACCATTTGATTGCACTTTTGTCACGTTGAAGAGTTCTCTTCAGTCGTCCTTGGTCCTGTTCTTGCAGAATCTTTCTGGCCGCAGCCAGACCCTTCACACATCTGAATACATCTCAGTACCTTGTCGCGCCAATATTATGCTTTCCGCTGGAAAGCCTACTTCTTAAAGTTCTTCATACTCTGAAGGGTTAAAATGGTCTGCCAACTTTGTGCTACAAAAGACTTCCATATAACTTTGTATGAAACCAGTCGCTTGAAAAATGTTCTCGTTCTCACAATGTATGTGCTTACAAACGTTTTCCCGTAAGAAATAACACTTAAAAATATAGAACTACATTATATGCAAATTAAACAAACATTTTAATACGTAAAATCGATCCTAAGATCTCACAATATTGGATCGATGACACAGCTAGCGCTGCCTGGCGATAGTCAGGGAGTAGAGCTTATCAGTTGTGTACATGAATCAGAGATGGCGTACGCGTCCGGAGGACGCTTTTCGCCCGTAATCTCTCAACTATACCCAAACGCAGTTCACTTACACGTTACAGAGCATTTAATTTCGGGCCACATCAGTTCTACTGAGTTTCAATGGCTGTAATGGAAACTTGTCGCTTTATTATCTGAGAAATTGTTTTTTATGGAGAGATATTAGTCCCATTAACTCTACCTTTTTAATACTACTCGATGTTTGGAAGCCGGCCGTTGTGGCCGTGCGGTTAAAGGCGCTTCAGTCTGGAACCGCGTGACCTCTACGGTCGCGGGTTCGAATCCTGCCTCGGGCATGGATGTGTGTTATGTCCTTAGGTTAGTTCGGTTTAATTAGTTCTAAGTTCTAGGCGACTGATGACCTCAGAAGTTGAGTTGCATAGTGCTCAGAGCCATTTTTTTGATGTTTGGAAGTGACGATAGTGACCGTATTTCGCATTTAAACAGATGAAAGCGATTTGCTATTTTTCAGAGTTGAATTCAGACCAATGAAAGCCTTACATCACTGCTTGAACCTATAATTGAAGCCAAATGTTAGATCCTTATATGACTTGAACTGTACATCTGAATGCACTGAGAATAGGGTCTATTTCTTGATGAAAAGATTTAAGTTTAACTTTAATTTTTACTTACAGAATGGTTCACTGACACTGAAACCCTATTGGTGGATCTGTGATTATGCGCAACAGACATTGTGAGCTCCATCTGTCCCACATCTCGTGCATTCGTACAGAGTGGTACGCTGAAAACCAATACAGCTATACAGGGTGGTCCATTGATGGTGACCGGGCCAAATATCTCACGAAATAAGTGTCAAAATAAAACTACAGGTAATCACGCTGTAACAGCATGCATTCTCAGAAATGATAAGTTCACAAAGGTACATGTATCACATTGGAACAACCGAAAGAAAATGTTAAAACGTACCTACGTTCTGTATTTTAATTTGAAAAAACCTACCTATTACCAACTGTTCGTCTAAAATTGTGAGCCATATGTTTGTGACTATTACAGCGCCATCTATCACAAAGCGAAAAAAGTGGTCCAACTACAACATGTTCCAATTTAAATATGTGGTTCTAGGAAATAATGATATTCCTATGTTAACCTCTTGTTTCCATTGTCCAACTATGCCGTCAGTATATATATTAAATAAAGTGGGTGACATACAGCACCCTTGTCGTACTCGTCTGTTAATCGTTGTTGATTGTGTTTTCTCTTTATCTCACTAGCAAAAACTTTCGTTATTTAAATTCAGGCTTTTTATCACTTGCATTAAAACTTTAAGATAACTTCGTCTTTCCCTTATATTCCACAGAACATACATATTCACTATATTAAAGGCTTTTTCATAATCTACAAATGAAGTGTGAGTCTCTTTTCAGTTATCTGCCGCACTATTGTAATAGTGTCACTGCATGATCGTCCTTTTCTTAAACCATTTTGTTCTTCTAGTAAAAAGGCGTCAGCTATTCTTTTCAGCCCGTTGTTAATTATTCGTGCATATCATTTATAACCAGGGTTCAACAGACTTATTCTTCTGCAATTTTCACAAGCATTTCTAGTCCGTTTTTTACACGAGTAGAGTGACATTACTTCTTCCACTTTCCAATAGATGAGTGTCGACTTCCGTTTTCCATCACTCTTTCAATAAATGCAACAGTCTTACTTCTAACATTAATCCTCTACATTTGTTAAGTTCTGGCTTAATACACTCCTGGAAATGGAAAAAAGAACACATTGACACCGGTGTGTCAGACCCACCATACTTGCTCCGGACACTGCGAGAGGGCTGTACAAGCAATGATCACACGCACGGCACAGCGGACACACCAGGAACCGCGGTGTTGGCCGTCGAATGGCGCTAGCTGCGCAGCATTTGTGCACCGCCGCCGTCAGTGTCAGCCAGTTTGCCGTGGCATACGCAGCTCCATCGCAGTCTTTAACACTGGTAGCATGCCGCGACAGCGTGGACGTGAACCGTACGTGCAGTTGACGGACTTTGAACGAGGGCGTATAGTGGGCATGCGGGAGGCCGGGTGGACGTACCGCCGAATTGCTCAACACGTGGGGCGTGAGGTCTCCACAGTACATCGATGTTGTCGCCTGTGGTCGGCGGAAGGTGCACGTGCCCGTCGACCTGGGACCGGACCGCAGCGACGCACGGATGCACGCCAAGGCCGTAGGATCCTACGCAGTGCCGTAGGGGACCGCACCGCCACTTCCCAGCAAATTAGGGACACTGTTGCTCCTGGGGTATCGGCGAGGACCATTCGCAACCGTCTCCATGAAGCTGGGCTACGGTCCCGCACACCGTTAGGCCGTCTTCCGCTCACGCCCCAACATCGTGCAGCCCGCCTCCAGTGGTGTCGCGACAGGCGTGAATGGAGGGACGAATGGAGACGTGTCGTCTTCAGCGATGAGAGTCGCTTCTGCCTTGGTGCCAATGATGGTCGTATGCGTGTTTGGCGCCGTGCAGGTGAGCGCCACAGTCAGGACTGCATACGACCGAGGCACACAGGGCCAACACCCGGCATCATGGTGTGGGGAGCGATCTCCTACACTGGCCGTACACCACTGGTGATCGTCGAGGGGACACTGAATAGTGCACGGTACATCCAAACCGTCATCGAACCCATCGTTCTACCATTCCTAGACCGGCAAGGGAACTTGCTGTTCCAACAGGACAATGCACATCCGCATGTATCCCGTGCCACCCAACGTGCTCTAGAAGGTGTAAGTCAACTATCCTGGCCAGCAAGATCTCCGGATCTGTCCCCCATTGAGCATGTTTGGGACTGGATGAAGCGTCGTCTCACGCGGTCTGCACGTCCAGCACGAACGCTGGTCCAACTGAGGCGCCAGGTGGAAATGGCATGGCAAGCCGTTCCACAGGACTACATCCAGCATCTCTACGATCGTCTCCATGGGAGAATAGCAGCCTGCATTGCTGCGAAAGGTGGATATACACTGTACTAGTGCCGACATTGTGCATGCTCTGTTGCCTGTGTCTATGTGCCTGTGGTTCTGTGAGTGTGATCATGTGATGTATCTGACCCCAGGAATGTGTCAATAAAGTTTCCCCTTCCTGGTACAATGAATTCACGGTGTTCTTATTTCAATTTCCAGGAGTGTATGTTCAATAATGTTCATGTCAGGGGAGTTTGGTGGCCAGCGGAAATGTTTAAACTCAGACGAGAGTTCCTGGAGCCACTCTGTAGCAATTCTGGACGTGTGGAAGTGTCGCATTGCCATGCTGGAAGTGCCCAAATCCGTCGTAATGCTCAATGGAAAGGAATGGATCAAGTGATCAGACAGGATGCTTAAGTATGTGTCACCTGTCAGAGTGGTATCTAGACGTATCTGGGGTCCCATATCACTCCAGCTGCACACGCCCCACACCATTACAGAGCCTGCACCAGCTCGAACAGCCCCTGCTGACATGCAGGATCCACGGATACATGAGGTTGTCTCCATACCCGTACACGTCCATCCACTCAATACAATTAGAAACGAGATTCGTCCGACCATTCAAGATGTTTCCGGTCATCAACAGTCCAATGTCGGTGTTGACGAGCCCAGGCGAGGCGTAAAGCTTTGTCTCGTACAGTTACCAAGGACACACGAGTGGGCCTTCGGCTCCGAAAGCCCATATCGATGGTGTTTCGTTGAACGGTTTGCACGCTGACATTTTTTGATCACCCAGCATTGAAATCTGCAGCAATTTGCGGAAGGATTGCACTTTTGTCACGTTGAAGGGTTCTCTTCAGTCGTCCTTGGTCCTGTTCTTGCAGGATCTTTCTGGCCGCAGCCAGACTCTACACACATCTGAATACATCTCAGTACCTTGTCGCGCCAATATTATGCTTTCCGCTGGAAAGCCTACTTCTTAAAGTTCTTCATACTCTGAAGGGTTAAAACGGTCTGCCAACTTTTTGCTATAAAAGACTTCCATATAACTTTGTATGAAACCAGTCGCTTGAAAAATTTTCTCGTTCTCACAATGTATGTGCTTACAAACGTTTTCCCGTAAGAAATAACACTTAAAAATATAGAACTACATTATATGCAAATTAAACAAACATTTTAATACGTAAAATCGATCCTAAGATCTCACAATATTGGATCGATGACACAACTAGCGCTGCCTGGCGATAGTCAGGGAGTAGAGCTTATCAGTTGTGTACATGAATCAGAGATGGCGTACGCATTCGGAGGACGCTTTTCACCCGTAATATCTCAACTATACCCAAACGCAGTTCACTGACACGTTACAGAGCATTTAATTTGGGGCCACATCAGTTCTACTGAGTTTCAATGGCTGTAATGGAAACTTGTCGCTTTATTATCTGAGAAATTGTTTTTTATGGAGAGATATTAGTCCCATTAACTCTACATTTTTAATACTACTCGATGTTTGGAAGTGACGATAGTGACCGTATTTCGCATTTAAACAGATGAAAGCGATTTGCTATTTTTCAGTCTTGAATTCAGACCAACGGAAGCCTTACATCTCTGCTTGAACCTAGAATTGAAGCCAAATGTTAGATCCTTATATGACTTGAACTGTACATCTGAACGCACTGAGCATAGGGTCTATTTCTTGATGAAAAGATTTAAGTTTAACTTTAATATAAATTTACTTACAGAATGGTTCACTGACACTGAAACCTTATTGGTGGATCTGTGATTATGCGCAACAGACATTGTGAGCTCCCTCTGACTCACATTTCGTGCATTCATACGGAGTGGTACGCTGAAAACCAATACAACTATACAGGGTCGTCCATTGATGGTGACCGGGCCAAATATCTCACGAAATAAGTGTCAAACGAAAAAACTACAGTTAATCACGCTGTAACAGCATGAGTTCTCATAAATGATAAGTTCACAGAGGTACATGTATCAAATTGGAACAACCGAAATAAAATATTCAAACGTACCTACTTTCTGTATTTTAATTTGAAAAAACCTACCTGTTACCAACTGTTCGTCTAAAATTGTGAGCCATATCTTTGTAACTATTACAGCGCCATCTATCACAAAGCGAAAAAAGTGGTCCAACTAAAACACGTTCCAATTTAAATATGTGGTTCTAGGAAATAATGATATTCCTATGTTAACTTCTTGTGTCCATTGTCCAACTATGCCGTCAGTATATATATTAAATAAAGTGGATGACATACAGCACCCTTGTCGTACTCGTCTGTTAATCGTTGTTGATTGTGTTTTCTCTTTATCTCACTAGCAAAAACTTTCGTTATTTAAATTCAGGTCTTTTATCACTTGCATTAAAACTTTAGGATAACCTTGTCTTTCCCTTATATTCCACAGAACATACATATTCACTATATTAAAGGCTTTTTCATAATCTACAAATGAAGTGTGAGTCTCTTTTCAGTTATCTGCCGCACTATTGTAATAGTGTCACTGCATGATCGTCCTTTTCTTAAACCATTTTGTTCTTCCAGTAAAAAGGCATCAGCTATTCTTTTCAGCCCGTTGTTAATTATTCGTGCATATCGTTTATAACCAGGGTTCAACAGACTTATTCTTCTGCAATTTTCACAAGCATTTCTAGTCCGTTTTTTACACGAATAGAGTGACATTACGTCTTCCACTTTCCAATAGATGAGTGTCGTCTTCCATTTTCCATCACTCTTTCAATAAATGCAACAGTCTTACTTCTAACATTAATCCTCTACATTTGTTAAGTTCTGGCTTAATATTATTGCGTCATTCACCAGTCCCGCAATGTAAGTTGTCCGCTGGTGTTTTTTGTGAAGCGACAGGGATGATATTTTAATGACTGCTCGTTCGTCTCGTCAGAAAAATACACTATTTGCGCCCGTGGCTGACGGTATGGCAACCGCAGGTTGTTTGCTACAGCTTCAGGTCTCGTGGATGAATTGGTCCCGCACCTTCCTTGCGCGCCTCAGCTTGCTTCTTCTAACGCAGCAGTGAATGCTAAGGCAATTTTGAACGGAGTATTGCAAAGGTATGTGAAGTACTTCTCTTTAGAACTTGAACTGTTCGTACCAATATTGTTCCAAAACGAGTGGTCAAAAGTCACGCGAAGGGTTATCATACACATTTCATGAGGTGCCGTGTACAAAGCCCCAATGTTGTACTTAGATGTGACGTACTGCCTACGGTCGCAGGTTCGAATCCTGCCTCGGGCATGGATGTGTGTGATGTCCGTAGGTTAGTTAGGTTTAAGTAGTTCAAAGTCTAGGGGACTGATGACCACAGATGTTAAGTCCCATAGTGCTCAGAGCCATTTGAACAATTTGACGTACTGCGCGGTATCTGAACAGTCGGTTACAGGCAGGAGATTAGCTTATTGGAGATCGACAAGAAATTCGAGTTCGCGAGATAAACGGTGTCTAGCTCTAGGTGGGGTCTTTGATGTCACGGAGACAATGTTTCCACACGCGTAAAAAGCCACACAGGACGGTCAAAAGTGTATGATGAATGTAAGTCGTATCGCTTCCAGGGTCTAACTCTCATTTCTACTAGGATTGTATGGAAACAAACACACCACGTGGGCTTCAGCAGACGACGAGCGACATCACCCCAGAGCTTTCGCATGACTTTGGGCAATCAGTGTGTTTATGCTGTCGAAAATGTCATTCTTTCACTAGTCGAGATATCGAAATCCTGCTTTTGTGATAAGGTACTTTATGTAGATTATGACATATTTCCTTTCATACTATTCATTCATTTTTGCTACTGTTCTGTTAGTTTCTGCTACCCCAAATGTGGGTAGTTTTACTGGGTTTTTGAGGGTGCGATAGCGAACATGACACCAGTCCGGTCTGTAGCAGACAACAGACAGTTTAAAATCCGTTGATGCGCTCCAAACCGACGCTGGACGGAACTCTACAGCCCGATACAAACATATATTACTTGATCAAAAGTATCCGGACACGTATTAGTGGACATTACTATGGGGTGTGTGTGCCCTTCGCCTTTATTAAGGCTCGAACTCTGCTGGCCGCACTGTCAATGGAGAAATGGCAGCCCATTCTTCCTCAAGAGCTGAGACCAGAGAAGGCAGCGATGTTGGACGCTGGGGTCTGTCAGGGTTCAGGTCAGCACTCTGAGCAGACCAGACCACTTCAGAGATGTTGTTGCCCACACGCCATTGTCTTACAGACGCTGCTTGATGGCAGAGCGCATTGTGATGTTGATACAATCAATCATCACGTCTGAACTGATCCACTACTGTGCGCAGCATCTGGGAACAGTGGATATCAGAAGCAATGAGTTCCCACTGTGCAATGCATACGTACATTTCCTTCACATGTTTATGCTAATTATTAAGCACATTTATGCGATCTGGAATGATCAGTAGGAGCCAGGCTACATGTACATCTGACAATTACGCGTCAGCAAGGAGCATTAACGATAACATCATAGTACCCAATGTTGCGCAACCTAAGTAGGGACAAGATCCCGGAGTAGGATCTTACAATCGGAGACAGTGTTCCGAGACAAATTCCGGCACAATGTCCGCAAACGTGACGTCAGATACGCCTGGCAACAGCGATCTAAGCGTCCATTGGCTGAGACTTTTGATACACACACACACACACACACACACACACACACACACACACACACACACACACATATATATATATATATATATATATATATATATATATATATATATAAAATTATTATTATTGGTGTTTTGCCCTTAAAGAGCGCATTTGGACTAAACTACATGGCCAGTTCCTTTTGCTGCCTTCCTTGCTGCCCAAACTTCCCTCATTCGCTCGCTGTGTTTCTGTTTCCGGTCCTCTGTCCATGCTTCTTGTCGGCTTTGTGTCTTCGGCTTCATCTTGATTGCCTTTTTGGTTGCCCATATTTCTTTCATCTTCTGGCTGTGATCTTGCTTGCGTTCTTCGGTCCATTTTACGCCTGTTCGTTTGTCACATTGTATCTCATGTAGTTTGCTTTTCTTAATGATGTTTCTGAACTTTATTCTGTCGTTTATTGTGTCTGCTGTTATGTTGAGTTGGTTCAGGTCGTTTTCTACCTCTGCCACCCATTTGTTGTTTCTAGTGGTTACCCAGTCAAAGATCTGTTTGGTCAGCCTGTGTGATGGCATTCTGTATAGGTGTCCATAGAATTGTAGTCTGCGTTTTCTAATCTTTTCTGTGATTGTCTCCGTATGTTTGTACAGTTCCTCTGTAGGTTTCTTGATCCATATTCCATTGTTGTTAGTTGCGCCAAATATTTTCCTAAGTATTTTCCGTTCTACTTTTTCTAATTGTCTGATACGTGTATGCCCTTGGATTAGTGTGGTCTCTGCTGCATATAGTGCCTCGGGGAGCACCACCGTGTCGTAATGGCGTAATTTGGCTTTTTGTGAGATAGACTTCTTGTTGTAATGACTACACAGTACTTTGTATGCCTTGTCCAGTTTAGTCTTTCTTTCTTCGTTTGAGTCTCTGTTATGTCCACTCATTTGTAGTGTTTCACCGAGGTATTTGAAGTTTGCCGTTTTGTAAATCGTGCCATACTTTGTATTCAGAGATGAGAGTTTCTTTGTGCTCATAAACTGTGTCTTTTCGTAAGAGATCTGTAGTCCAGTTTTGGAAGCGATTTCGTGCAGTTTTTCAATAGCGTCTTTTGTTTCCTTTATACCTTTCATGACAATCGCCAAATCGTCTGCAAAAGCCAGGCATTTAATCTGTAGGTAACCTAAGGTTATCCCCTGTTGTGATGTTTCCCATTCTTTTATGACCTTATCTAACACCAGATTGAAAAGGAGAGGTGAGAGGCCATCACTTTGTCGGACACCTGTGCGAATTTCAAAGGGCTCTGATAGTTCCCCACAGAACTTTACTTTGGAAGTCGTGTTGGTTAAAGTTTGCTCTACGATAGTCCGTGTTTTGTTGTCTACTTTGTATTCTGCTAGAATTTTGAAGAGAGTTTTCCGGTCGATAGAGTCGTACGCCTTTTTGAAGAAGTCAACAATGGTAATGATCAGGTTCTGTTTGTGTTGTAAAATCATTTTCAGGTTCCAAATTTGTTCCGAAATATATCCAGCGGTAACGTTAGGTGACTCACCAACCATACAAAAATGCACGGAAGTATGTTTATTAACACAAACCTACGGTTTTTTAAATGGAACCCCGTTAGTTTTATTAGCACATCTGAACATATAAACAAATACGTAATCAGTGTCATTTGTTGCATTGTAAAATGTTAATTACATCCGGAGATATTGTAACCTAAAGTTGACGCTTGAAACCTCCGACATTCAGTTGCATGTTGTAACAAACACGGGCCACGGTCGGCGAGCAGCATCTGCAGGGACATGTTTACGATGACGACCGTGTTTACGAGTGTGGCTGTAGTGCACTGTTGTGGTTTGGTCTAGCTGTCGCAGCGTCCGCATGTAGCGATTGCTGCTATTGTTATTCTGCATTGGTCTCCGCACGCAGACCAACTGTAGTACACCGTGTTACCAGTCGTCTGTGATAGTGTAGTGTTGTAGGAACTGTGACCATGGTGTGTTCGAACTCTGAAGAGGCGGAGATGATACTCATCTGTGGCGAGTGTCGACGAAATGCAGCTGAAGCCTGCAGGGTGTATGCAGAACGGTACCCGACAGAGAGCATCCAACGTGCCGCACATTGCAAAACATCTACCGCCAACTGTATGCGATACGTATAGTCGTAGCACGCAAACGGGTCCGTAACAGGCCCGTCACAGGAGAAGCGGGTGCAGTTGGTGTGTTAGCTGCTGTTGCCATGAACCCACACATGAGTACACGGGACATTGCGAGAGCCGGTGGACTGAGGCAAAGTAGTGTCATGCGCATACTGCACGTCACCGCTTTCACCCGTTTCATGTGTCGCTACATCAGCAATTACATGGTGATGACTTTAATCATCGAGTGCAATTCTGTCAATGGGCATTAACAGAGAATGCGTTGCAGTTCTACCTGTTTACCGATGAAGCGGGTTTCACAAACCACGGGGCAGTGAATCTACGGAACATGCATTACTGGTCCGTGTACAATCCTCGCTGGCTCAGACAGGTAGAGCGACAGCGACTGTGGACTGTAAATATATGGTGCGGAATCATTGGCGACCACCTCATTGGTCCTCACTTCATTGCAGGGGCCCAAACAGCTGCAACATACATCGCGTTTCTACAGAATTATCTGCCAACGTTGCTCGAAAATGTCCCACTGGAAACGCGTCGACGTATGTGGTATCAGCATGATGGTGCATCTGCACATTCCGCAATTAACACTAGGCTGACCCTTGACAGGATGTTCGACGGGCGTTTCATAGGACGTGGAGGACGCATAAATTGGCCAGCCCGTTCTCCTGATCTTACACCTCTGGACATCTTTCTGTGGGGTACGTTAAAGGAGAATGTGTACCGTGATGTTCCTACAACCCCAGAGGATATGAAACAACGTATTCTGGCAGCCTGCGGCGACATTACACCAGATGTACTGCGGCGTGTACGACATTCACTACGCCAGATTGCAATTGTGTGCAGCAAATGATGGCCACCACATGGCCTGACATGTCGGGACACATTCTATTCCACTCCGTAATTGCCGGCCGGAGTGGCCGAGCGGTTAAAGGTGCTACAGTCTGGAACCGCACAACCGCTACGGTCGCAGGTTCGAATCCTGCGTCGGGCATGGATGTGTGTGTGGTGTCCTTAGGTTAGTTAGGTTTAAGTAGTTCTAAGTTCTAGGGGACTTATGACAACAGCAGTTGAGTCCCATAGTGCTCAGAGCCATTTGAACCATTAGAAGCACTCCGTAATTGAAAACGGAAACCACGTGTGTACGTGTACCTCACCCCTCATGGTAATGTACATGTGCGTCAGTGAAAAACACCAATAAAAAGGTGTTAGCATGTGGACGTAATGTGCTGTTCCAGTCTCTTCTGTACCTAAGGTCCATCACCGTTCCCTGTGGATACCTACGTAATTCGGAGCTCTCCGATATACACGATCGAACAGTGGAGGAGTGGTACTCAAGCGTCAACTTAAGGTTACAATATCTCCGGATGTAATTAACATTTTCCAATGCAACAAACGGCTCTGATTACGTATTTGTTTATATGTTCAGATGTGCTAACAAAACTAACGGGGTTCCATTTAAAAAAACATAGGTTTGTGTTAAAAAACATACTTCCGTGCATTTTTTAATGGTTTGTATTAACTAATTACACTAGCCCCTCTCCTGACGTTTGGTCTGTGGAATCGATTCGTCAGTATTTGATGTGGTTTACGAAATACACTCCTGGAAATGGAAAAAAGAACACATTGACACCGGTGTGTCAGACCCACCATACTTGCTCCGGACACTGCGAGAGGGCTGTACAAGCAATGATCACACGCACGGCACAGCGGACACACCAGGAACCGCGGTGTTGGCCGTCGAATGGCGCTAGCTGCGCAGCATTTGTGCACCGCCGCCGTCAGTGTCAGCCAGTTTGCCGTGGCATACGGAGCTCCATCGCAGTCTTTAACACTGGTAGCATGCCGCGACAGCGTGGACGTGAACCGTATGTGCAGTTGACGGACTTTGAGCGAGGGCGTATAGTGGGCATGCGGGAGGCCGGGTGGACGTACCGCCGAATTGCTCAACACGTGGGGCGTGAGGTCTCCACAGTACATCGATGTTGTCGCCAGTGGTCGGCGGAAGGTGCACGTGCCCGTCAACCTGGGACCGGACCGCAGCGACGCACGGATGCATGCCAAGACCGTAGGATCCTACGCAGTGCCGTAGGGGACCGCACCGCCACTTCCCAGCAAATTAGGGACACTGTTGCTCCTGGGGTATCGGCGAGGACCATTCGCAACCGTCTCCATGAAGCTGGGCTACGGTCCCGCACACCGTTAGGCCGTCTTCCGCTCACGCCCCAACATCGTGCAGCCCGCCTCCAGTGGTGTCGCGACAGGTGTGAATGGAGGGACGATTGGAGACGTGTCGTCTTCAGCGATGAGAGTCGCTTCTGCCTTGGTGCCAATGATGGTCGTATGCGTGTTTGGCGCCGTGCAGGTGAGCGCCACAATCAGGACTGCATACGACCGAGGCACACAGGGCCAACACCCGGCATCATGGTGTGGGGAGCGATCTCCTACACTGGCCGTACACCACTGGTGATCGTCGAGGGGACACTGAATAGTGCACGGTACATCCAAACCGTCATCGAACCCATCGTTCTACCATTCCTAGACCGGCAAGGGAACTTGCTGTTCCAACAGGACAATGCACGTCCGCATGTATCCCGTGCCACCCAACGTGCTCTAGAAGGTGTAAGTCAACTACCCTGGCCAGCAAGATATCCGGATCTGTCCCCCATTGAGCATGTTTGGGACTGGATGAAGCGTCGTCTCACGCGGTCTGCACGTCCAGCACGAACGCTGGTCTAACTGAGGCGCCAGGTGGAAATGGCATGGCAAGCCGTTCCACAGGACTACATCCAGCATCTCTACGATCGTCTCCATGGGAGAATAGCAGCCTGCATTGCTGCGAAAGGTGGATATACACTGTACTAGTGCCGACATTGTGCATGCTCTGTTGCCTGTGTCTATGTGCCTGTGGTTCTGTCAGTGTGATCATGTGATGTATCTGACCCCAGGAATGTGTCAATAAAGTTTCCCCTTCCTGGGACAATGAATTCACGGTGTTCTTATTTCAATTTCCAGGAGTGTATATCCAGCGGTAATGTTAGGTGACTCACCCTGTATATGCGTAGGAGACGAGTGAAGTGTCCCTATTGGTCCCTACTGGCTGAGGAAGAAAGGTGGGGTCTCTCTTGTGCGTCGGGAAGACTGGGCGAGTTAGTATCCAGGTGCCACTCAAAAACGCACGGTCGAGTAACCGGAGGCGGCTCGAAAAGAATGGCCGCGAGTAAATATAGAAGTGATAAACAAAATGTAAAATTAAAGTTAAGGTATTTATCATCAGTGAACGCCACGTGTCGTGTGCAGTATCTAGAACGACTATTGAAAGTGATAAATGTGTTGTAAAGGGTTGAGTATAACGGCGTAGCCAAGGGCCACCATACTGGAAAGTGTGGCAGACATGTGATTCAAAGGATTCTTCATTAAAACGAGTATGAGGTGTGGCTAGAAAAAAACCGGACTAGTACTGGTGAAACAATAAAACGAATGCAATAAGGCTGAAAGTTGCGTGGCCTGTCACGTGACTCTCGCTCCGCCTACTGCTCGAGTTTCATCTGCCTCCTGCACTCAGTCTGCCCGTGGCGTCTGTTTTAAGTAGTTGACGTTTTGTCTGTGCGTCGGAAAATGTTGAGTGTACAGAAAGAACAGCGTGTTAACATCAAATTTTGTTTCAAACTAGGAAAATCTGCAAGTGAAACGTTTGTAATGTTACAACAAGTGTACGGCGATGATTGTTTATCGCGAACACAAGTGTTTGAGTGGTTTAAACGATTTAAAGATGGCCGAGAAGACACCAGTGATGACACTCGCACTGGCAGACCATTGTCAGCAAAAACTGATGCAAACATTGAAAAAATCGGTAAACTTGTTCGACAAGATCGCTGTTTAACAATCAGAGCAGAGCAGCGATCTTGTCGAACAAGTTTACCGATTTTTTCAATGTTTGCATCAGTTTTTGCTGACAATGGTCTGCCAGTGCGAGTGTCATCACTGGTGTCTTCGCGGCCATCTTTAAATCGTTTAAACCACTCAAACACTTGTGTTCGCGATAAACAATCATCGCCGTACACTTGTTGTAACATTACAAACGTTTCACTTGCAGATTTTCCTAGTTTGAAACAAAATTCGATGTTAACACGCTGTTCTTTCTGTACACTCAACATTTTCCGACGCACAGACAAAACGTCAACTACTTAAAACAGACGCCACGGGCAGACTGAGTGCAGGAGGCAGATGAAACTCGAGCAGTAGGCGGAGCGAGAGTCACGTGACAGGCCACGCGACCTTCAGCCGTATTGCATTCGTTTTATTGTTTCACCAGTACTAGTCCGGTTTTTTTCTAGCCACACCTCGTATATTAAAAATCGTTGTTAACATTTAACAACTGGCATCCCGACCCACCCCACATCAGCAGGATCACAAACCAACATTGAACCTGGCGCCTGAGCGCTACTACTGTGCGACGATGGACAACCGAAGCAGCAAGACACCAGGTTAGTAATACAGAAACCAGAGAAGAAAGGAAGAGTCGCTTCCTTCTCGCTACAGTGTCGCAGATGCATTGTAACTGGACATCGCAGTACCAACACATTTACCGTTTTATTAAACGCAATAAGGGAACCAGGGAAAACGCTCCCATATGGCACAACTATCTCCTCCATCCTTCACTGTTGACAATGTAAATGAACGAAGATAACGTTCTCCAGGTATTCCTCCAGCCTAAACCCTTCCATCGGATTGTCACAGGGAGAACCGATAGAGGTACTCGAGGTACCCTCCACCACACACTGTCAGGTGGCTTGGGGCGTATGGATGAAGATGTAGATACAAAGGGCCCATCATTCAAAATCACTCGTTTACCAGTCACGCACCGTTCAGTTGTGTCCCTCTTTACATCAACTCAAGCGTCGCTTGGGACTGACTACAAAAAATATGTGGCTTATGAGAAGCTGCTCGACCAATGTGACTTATTCTGCTTAACTGCCAGGGATGCTGGTAGCACTTTGGAACTCACGAGTGATTCCTTCCGCTAATTACCTGCAACTTTTTTTTTTTTTACATCCACCCTCCGCAGTGCTTGACGGTCCCAGTCTCTCAGTACATGAAATATGCGTGGGCTTGACATAGCTGCAGGTGTTCTTTCGTGTTTCCACTTCACAGTCACATCACCAACATTCGATCTGTCAAGCTCTAGAAGGGTTGAAATGTCCCTCATGTGACATCCATGGCTGGTCCACGTCCGAAGTCACTGACCTCTCCTGGCCGACTCATTCTGCTGTGATTGCTTGTCCGCCGACAAAGCAATAGTTCCCGCCTCCTTTCATACTGGCTGGCCGGCTCTCGTGACATCCACATTACGTAGGCGTGTCCGGAAACATTTGATCAGAGAGTGTGTCGACAAGCTGACGGCCTTCCCGTACTGTGATGGTATTTTTCGAGGTTCTCTCTCTCTCTCTCTCTCTTTCTTTACTGTTTTTCATTTTTATTTTTTTTAATCAACCGTCTTCAGTCTTCTGACTGGATTGTTGCGGCCCGCTACGAATTCGCCTCCTATGCCAATCTTTTTATCTCGTAATAGCAACTGCACCCCACGTCCTCAATTATTTGCTGGATGTATTGCAATCTCTGCCTTCCTCTACACTTTTTGTTCTTCACAGCTCGCTCTAGTACCATGGAAGTCATCCCTTGATGTCTTAACAATGTCCTATCATCCTGTTACTTCTTCTTGTCAGTGTTTTCCATATGTTCGTTTCCTCGTCGATTCTGTGGAGAACCTCTTTTGTTAATGAGCCGTACGTGGCTCGTGTTCGCCCCATCTCTTATTTTACATCCTGTTTTTTTCTTTTTTTTTTTTACCATACTGCCACCTCGTTATGCTAGTTTCAATTTCTGTTGTCACTGAGTTGCTGCTTTGCCTGCCCGTGAGCGGCAGCAGCAGCGCTTATCGATATAGCCCTGCCGTATTATCTTTGCTGACTGCTATTACTTCCCGGTTGACGTCTGTAGCGCAGCGAGTGGGAACACGCCTGCAGTGCTGTTCGGACCTGGCAGTTTTGGAGTTGGCAAGCGGCACATGTTCAATCGGGGCGCGGCAGCGGTGAGGTCCGGACCGCCATGACTCGCCCGACGGTTTCCGACATACATGATTGGAGTGGGGACGACTCTGGTTGGTCGTCGGTCGGTCGTCTTGCCGGACGACGTGTATTTGGCCGGCGATCGCTTATGAGTTGGCTATGTGTGCCGACGCGGGATTCGTCCCTCTTATTGCAGTCACTGCTGTTAGCATTGTCTAGTTCTTCGTGCAAGTGTTCGTGAAACTGTGTGTAGTTTCTGTGATTTTGACTGACAAGTTATTTTAAATGTTGTCGGCGTTCTAGCTCTGAGGAGGCGGTCGGTTGGCGTGGAGCAGCGAGGAATTCTCGGCGAGGCGTAGTTCGGCCGGCGCCCGCTGGCGGTCTCTACGCGGTGTCGGAGAGTGTGACGCTGTTCCCATTGCTACGACGTCCGTGGCTCACCCACCCTGGACACGAAAGTTTAGTTTTGATTTAACCTACCAGCAAGTCAAGACTGTTCACATTGTGTCGTTTGGAGTTAGTTGTCGGCTGTTGGGATATTCCCACGAGTTACAACGTGGTTTTCAAGTTGGAAAATTCTAGCCACCCTCCGGTGGCATTTCACTGTATTTCGTAGTTTGAATTGACCAGCGGAATCTTCTACCTTGTGGCCGTTAACGTTCCTGTTACCTGCTCTGGGCGTTGACGTAAATTTCAGGCAGTGTAGTTTCCTCATCGTGTTGTTGCTGTCCAGCACGGTTGTGGGCGCCAATATCTTCTACGTTGTTTCGTTGAACTTCCTGTTGTGCCCTGGTAGGGTGAAGTGGAAGTTATCTTGTCGGTTGGTCGGCTGACTTTCGGTCGGTTGGGTTGTCGTCGGATCGTGAATGGTTGGCCCGACTGCATGTCTCACCTAAGCGAGCGTTAGTGTTTGAATTAAAGGCCGACCCTCGAACATTTGCGCGAACTTGTGTGGACTGCCTTTTTTTTTAAATTTGTTCTTGTTGTAGGTACTTCTATGGCTTCTAGCTGTTTTTGTGTTTTAAATTATGGTTGTTTTACTTTTAAGGCCTTCAGCCTAGTTTAAAGTACTGTTTCATGTAAGCCCTCTGGAATTTAAAATTTTTTTTCAATTTTTAAGCCTTCGGTCTTCAGCCGATTTGAATTTAACTTGTTTACTTCAGCCTAACTAAAGAACTTTTAAGATAAGGCTTGCCTTTTAAATTCCTGATTATGCTTGCGTTTTAAGTTATTGGCCTTCAGCCGTTTTTAAATTAAAGTGGCTTTCAGCCGGTAATTAAGTGCCAAAGATTCAAGGTGTGTGTTTAAAAAAAATTTTTGGGCTCTTGTAATGTTTGATCAAATAATATAGTCGAATGTTCGAGTGTAACTGACAGCCCTTTATTTGGCCCCTTTCCACAGTTTACTCTACCTGTCCTGTCCTGCGGGTTAAGCAGGCCGTTTCACTTACCAGTTCACCTAATTTTCAACGTTCGTCTGTAGCATCGAATCACCAAGGTTTCGATTTTCTTCTGTTCTGGTTTTCCTACAGACCATGTCTCACTGCTACACACGCTATGCTCGAAACGAACATTCTCGGAAAATTCTTCCTCAAGTTAACACGTGCGTTCGATGCTAGCAGACTTCTCTTGGCCAGGAATGCCTTTTTTGCCAGTGTTAGTCTGATTTTGATGTCATCCTTGCTCCATCCTTCATAGGTTATATTGTTCCCTAGGTAGCAGAATTCCTCAACGTCGTCTGCCTCGTGATCCCCAATTCTAATGTAAAGTTTCTCCCTGTTCTCCTTTCTGTCATTAATTTCCTCTTTTTTCCATTTACTATCTGTCCATATCCTATATTCATTAGACTGTTCACTTAATTCAATAGAGCCTGTAATTCTTCTTCACTTTCATTGAGGATAGCAATGTCATCACCGAATCTTATCATTGATATCGTTTCGCTCTGAACTCTTGAAACTCTCTTTCATTTGACCCACTCCTTTTTCGATGTATAGACTGAACAGTAACGGAGAAAGACTACATCCCAGCCTTACACCATTTTTAATCCGAGCACTTTGTTCTTGGTATTCCACTCTAACTGTTCCCCCTTGTTTATGGTACATATGTTATATCACTCTTCTCCCTATTGCTTGCCCCTATTTTTCTCAGAATTTCGAACATCTTGCTCCATTTTACATTGTCGTACGCTTTTTCCAAGTCGACAGATCCAATGAAAGAGACTCGACTTTTCTTCACTCTTGCTTTCATTAGCAACCGCAACGTCAGAACTACCTCTCTGGTGCCTTTGCTTTTCCTAAGGCCAAACTGATCGTCATCTAACACATCCTCAGTTTTCTTTTCCATTCTTCCATATATTATTCTTGTCAGAAACTTGGATTCATCAGCTGTTAAGCGTATTGCGCTGTAATTCTCGCACTTGTCGTCTCTTGCTATCTTCAAAATTGTTTTGATGACGTTTTTCTGAAAGTCTGATGGTTTATAGACAGTCCCATACATTCTACACACAAACGTGAAGTCGTTTTGTTGCCACTTCCCCCAATGATTTTAGAAATTCCGATGGAATTTTATCGATCTGTTTTGCCTTATTTGATCTTAAGTCTTCCAAAGCTCTTTTAAATTCTGTTCTAATACTGGATCCCCTATTGTTTCCCTGTTGACTCCTGTTTCTTCTTCTTTCACGTCATTAGACAAGTCTTCCCCCTCGTAGAGGCCTTCAGTATACTCTTTCCACCTATCCGCTCCCTCTTCTGTATTTAGCAGTAGAATTTACATTGAACTCTTAATGTTACCAACCTTGCTTTTAATTTCAGCGGATGTTGTTTTGACTTTTCTATACGCTCAGTCCGTTCTTCTAACAATCATTTCTCTTTTGATTTCTTTACATTTTTGTTGCAGCCATTTTACCTTTGCTTCCAGGCACTAACAATTTATATAATTCCTAAGTGACTAGTATTTCCGTATTCCTGCATTTTCCTGAACATTTTTGTACTTCCTTCTTTCATCAATGAGCTCAAATATTTTATCTATGATTTCTTCCCAATTGCTTTCCTTGTACCTACGGTTTTCTTTCCAACCTCTGTGATTGCACTCTTTAGAGATATCCATTCCTCTTCAAATGAACTGCCTACTGAGCTACTCATTATCACAGTACCTATAGCCTTAGGGTACTTCAAACATACCTCTTCATTCCTTAGTACTTCTGCATCCCACTTCTTTACACTCAGATTCTTCACGACTGCTCTCTTGAGCCTACTCTTCATCATTACTAAATTGTTATCTGATTCTATATCTGCTCCTGGGTACACCTTACAATCCAATATCTAATTTGGAATATAGCGTGCTGAGCAAAAATAGGCAGAAATACTAATTACTGCGTAAGTAAACGTTTGCTGAAAAATCACTTGGATAAGTCGCAGCCATAAGATATTTGGGAGTATGAGTATGGAGCTGTTTAAAGTGGAAAGAAAGCATAAAACTAGTAGCAGGAAAGGCTCACTCCAGCTCTTTGGAAGGGCGACCAGAAAGGTAGACCGCCCACAAAGGAGATTTTTTACAAAACCATAGCTCGACCGACAGTCGAGCACTGCACCTCAGTCTAGGGCGCTAGCTGGTTATGATGGATAAAGGAAAAGTGATGGTCCAAAGAAGAGCAGCGCGTTTGGGAAGCGCGCATTCGTTGGTAAGCGCACAAGTGGCCGAAGATATTCATCCAACTCCAGTCGAAGGCGCTACAGGACAGGCATTCTGTGTCACGGTGTGAGTGAATGTTATCTGTACAGTTGGAAATATTGTCCTGAAATTTGTGTAATTGAATTTCTCCCCCACAATCTCAGAACTGATTTTTGTTTTGAAATTCTGGTTACAGATTGAGATCTAGAATCTGCGTAGCTACCCTACTTTCGAACATGAACTTATTTATGCAAATTACTTTTTAGGGATATGATTTTAATTAATCTGAAATGTATCTGACTCACTGTCAATTAGACTGCATAAAAATTATTCACAAAAATATCTGCAATGAGTAAGAGTTACATAACTTAAATGTACCCTATTACAGAAACGCATTTGTTGAATTTACACGAAATTTCGCTAATTAATAACTGTTCCTAATATTCTGACAATAATATCCGTTTAGGCCCTAAAACAAGTACCCACCTTGACTTTTTCTTTTAATATGATGTTTTAGCAAATAATTTTTTTATTCTCTTTGCAGCATTATTAATTGTTGTTCACGCAGAAATGCAAATGTTATCGAAAATGTTTCTGTGAACAGTGTGGATATGCTTTGTGGAATATCCATAAAAGACACAGGGATGTACACTGAAATTCCTCCTACTAATACAAACAATCAACATCTCTCTCTCCGCCTTTGCATACTCGGTAATGTCTGCTTCTACAAAATATTTATAGTCCAAAAAACTGTTTTCATGTATTCCTAATATAATATTATTTAATTAATATAAATCGTGGAACGCTAATTACAATAATGAACATATGATTTGTAGTTCTTCCTGTTTGCCAACACGCAGATATCATTGGATACAATGAAATCTTTGCACAGCAATAATTAATGAATTTGCACTTGCTGCTAACAAACTCAAAATAAGTTACATTTTTCTGAAGTGCTGTCTCTTTACACAAACATCTTAAAAAATCTTCCGTCACCCTAAGGTTACACATCATGGAACATCTCAAATAGAACCCTGTGCGGCATGTCCACTATCCAAGCGCTGGACCATTATTCCCTCCCATGTAAATTGTCCGGTTGACTACTTCTGCACATTTCACGCCTTTATTTAGTTGAGGCGATTGTGGTGTGTACATCTAGTAGGTGAAAGACAGGTGGAAGACACGTTTGCTGGTTCTCTTGACATGAGAAAAACCTTAGTTGACTTTGTAAATTATAGCGATGATTTTGAATCTGTTACATCACTGCCATCAGTATTCGCGAGTGGAAATATCAGTTTCCTCTATTTCTTTTGAGTTCTCACATAAAGGTCTTCACAGAAGGGATAAGTTTCTACTTACCCAGTGGTTTACAGCACTCCACCTCTCTAAAGGTTAGGATTTCCTGAGAAATAATTTCCAGTCTATATCTTCGGAATTAAGTTGTGCAAGTAGTACCGTTATGTAAGCGATATTGCTATGTGCTTGATATCGAGAAGTATCGCGTAAATTCTATAATATTCAGGCAAACCATGTAAAAATACATGTGTTTTTGTAATCATAGAGTCTGGAGATTGGTGTAGAAAGTAATAAAGTAAGCAGGTCGGGATCGGTGCAGTGAAGAGAATACCTATGGTGCAGGTGCTTATGCTGTCTGTCTTACCGGTGTATGTACAACTGTCTGGCGGTCGATAGCAATATGCATGATGTAAAAGGGGCGATTTTGTATGGCGCCGCATACGAATTGTATGATTACTATATCGACATGGTCCTGTTGGAGATCTGTTTCACTCTCTAATATTCATGTTTCCGTCCTCAGTGGCAGAGCAGTGTAATTGAGTAAGAGTCTTTCCATATTTGACGATCTGTAGGCCACTTTGCAGGGTTTATTGTTAGTGCAATATGGTGATCTGTACAAAATAGTTTTGTTACTGAAAGTCTAGCTGCCAAAAAGAAAGAAAAGGCGGACAGTGCATCCACACTGGCAGCATCAGTAATTTGGAGGGTAAATTCAGTAAGATGCAGTCAGAATGCTCCATTCAATCACAAGACAAGAGCGTCTACAAACTGATTCGAACAAGACGGAGGCAAGGTATCTACGGAAAGTTCTGAGAAAGCAAATGTTCAAAGACAAGTTGAAGTAGCCCATGCACCTCTAGTGGGGATGCCGTCACTCATTCACCACTGTGACATTAGGACATCTGCAAGCCAGTAGCTGTAAGATACTGAAAATTCCCGCCATTTTTCTCTTCTGTAGGACAGTGCTTCGAATTCTGTTTGTGCAATTGTTCTGATTTTCCCCATCTGTGCTTAGACAGTGCTCTCTTTCCAAACGACAAGAATGCTTTTATGATTAATGGTGTTTTCTTGAGGGTGCACAGACATGATGAAGGCTTTTAGCAGTGAGAATGTTTCACGTTTCTGAGACATGTGTTGACAGCAAGATGTCACGATTTACACGAAGGGAACACATGATGTCTCATTAGGACCATCGGGAAGAATGCAATCGGTGTTCTTCTGGGCTATTTTCGTAAACAGGTCCTGATCACTGTGCGAACATTTCATCAGTCACGCTGGATAGGTAAGCACATTTGTATGGCTACATGAAGCTCACATGTCCTGTAAGGATCATTAGGAATAATCTACCCTGTGCTATTCTAGGAAGCATTGGAACAGATTTCAAAAGCACGGCCTGTGATGTCAGTATTCATAGGTAGAGAGGTATTGCGCCACCAATGGTAAACACACGCATGCGGGGCAGAGGCATCTCGCGTATGAGACCAATGTGAGCGCGCCGCCTGGTGTGCGTGCCTTAGAGTTCTGTAGGGAGGGCAGTTCACTAATACAGCGTGCTTGACTACAGTACTAAAGTAATTTTATGTGCGATGAATGTTTTGTGCACTGCTTAATTTTCGGCTGTTTGAGCGTTGTGGGCTTTTGCATAGTGTTACATCTCCATTATTGATTCAAATGGCTCTGAGCACTATGGGACTTAACATCTAAGGTCATCTGTCCCCTAGAACTTAGAACTACTTAAACCTAACTAACCTAAGGACATCACACACATCCATACCCGAGGCAGGATTCGAACCTGCGACTGTAGCAGATGCGTAGTTCCAGATTGAAGCACCTAGAACCACTCGGCCAACCCGGCCGGCCCTCCATTATTTTTTGAATATTTTCGAGTTGTTTTCCTGTCTATTGCATTATTTTGTGAAGATGCACATTTTAGACAGTTGACAATCAGCACGTGTATTTGCAGAGCCTTTTACATGCATTATTTTGACAATTTACGAGTTGTTTGAGTGTCTACACATCAGTGTACTTCAGTATTTCGGTGATTCACGAGTAGTTTGCAGGCCGGCAGACTATTTACTGAGATCCCAAGCATGCCAGGGTGAGTGTTTTGTATCAGTGTAACAAATAAACTTCGTGAAATCCATCCCTAAATAAATTGTTCCAAAATAAATAAGTACAGTCCTTCCTCTCTCAAGCAGCCCAGAACAAGCTGAAATCTTTTGAAACATCCCCTTTAAACAATTATACAAGACTGTGCTTAAACTGACACAATATTTTTTTAGCGCAACGCAATCTGACTATCAAAGATCCCTGCAAAAGAATGGCCCTGAGTAACATTAAACTATACCTTTCAGAAATCACTTACCTCACAAAAATCTTCGTTACTCGAACTACTGCAATACAGCGAGCGCCACTACTGCCAGCTAAATAAAAGATTCAAACTACGGAAGGCACTAACTACTGATAGGGATAGTTAGCAAATGAAAGATATTAATAGAGAACAAACAATGTATTTACCTTAATAGTCATAATATATATAGCAGTTCATGACAAATTTCAAAACTCCGCCATCTCTCTCCCCACATCCACCACTGCTGGCGGCTCACCTCCAACTGCGCAACGCTACGCGCTATTAACATCCAGCTGCCCCTCTACAATGGCAGACAACAATGCAAACTAGCCACAGGCTGCACACAGCACAGCCAGTGATTTTCATACAGAGTGCTACGTAATGTTGCCAATAAGAAAACCTAAACAGCCTACTTACACTTTTCACACCATTTTTCCCACAGACCGCCATCTTCGATTACGTCACGGAAGGGGCGACAGTAGCCTCTGGTGATGGTACTGTGTACTAGGTCAGTTGGACTCCAGACCTCATGGTGAAGACACTGGATGGAGCTACTGCCTCCGATTGCTTAAATACACCCTGCAAGCAAAATAAAGACTTACATCCATCCTATGCAGCTGCCCAGCACAGGCTGAGTGCTTTCCTAGCCAATTCCTAGGAAGAGGTATTGGTCAGATGAGTTAGGTTCGTATAGGTAGCCCAAGTGACTTATTTTCCCGCCATTGTCTTAGGTTAGTGGATGTAGCCATGGTGTGTTGCATTTTCCTGGTGGAATTTGAGCTTCCTTCTATTTTCTGGGGGAGGGCGGAGGGAAGGGGGGAGGCAAGGGGGGAGAGGAGGGGGTCAGATTAGTGGAGGTAGCCCAATTGACTCTTCTTCCTACTAAAATTTGAACTTCCCACCATGACGTCATTGCGACACTGACATATCTGCCGCCGCTATCTTGGATCCGCCATCTTGAATGAATTTGACTACAATGGAGAGTGTGGCAGAACATACTCTGTTCCACTACTTCTACATATATCCAATTAATTGTCTGTTCCAAAAGGGAAAGTAAATGTAGTTAACATTATAGCCAATTATTGTTCACTATTTTTACATGTGTTATGGACAAGCATGAGTGGCAGTTACTACTAAAAGAATGAAAGGCATGCACAATTTACATTGAGAGAAACTCTAATGTGGATGATATTAAGACTGGAAGTACACGTTTGCTTCACTGGAGGAACAGATACTGGGTTGGGCACCATGTCAAAACTGTCCCACTAGGCAATCACTACTTCAATGTGGCTTCACCTCTTTGTCTTACAGCCTGACTTTTCATCATATAAAGACTGCATGCAACACAGCTGACAGTAGATAATGGAAGAACCACTGGTACTGTTGCTCTTACACTGACTGGCTTTTCAGTGGAGGAACTAAATCAACTCTTCTCTTCCCTGAATCTCTCACCTGTGCTACTGATTTTTGCTGAGATCTTTGGGTTGTAAGTAGAGAAACTGATTACTTTATTTACTTCCTGTGCCTCCCCTTCTTACTGTGGCTACTTATTCTCCTCTGTAACTACTTTATTTACTTCCTGTGCCTCCCCTTCTTACTGTGGCTACTTATTCTCCTCTGTAACTGTAAATTGATGAAGCAAATCCTCGATCCTCTTAAATACAAAGTCTACTTCCTGTGACATTTGCCTGTAGTTAAAGATTTTCACCTCCCAGTACATGACATTGTTCGGTAGATATTTTATGTCTCAATTGACAAAACAACTCACTTGCTGCTAAAGAAATTTTAACTTTTTCTGTTGACATACTGTTAACAACTAAGATAATTTAATTTAGTTTCAAATGTATGAAACTTCGTTTAGATTTTTCTCCTTACTTTCGTGTTAAATATTTTGCTGGCCAAGTAATATTACTACTATTTAGGTCTATGAGTTTTGTTTCATATACTACTGTTTTAGCTTACAATACTTAGTATTTTATTTTGGCTGCTTTTAGATTACCAGTTTCATGTATCTTTGGGTATTTTTAATGGTCATACACCAACATCTATAGGTTTGTTTGTAATAGAATCTTTTAAATATTACTCGCTAAGGGCAAGAAACATTCTACAAAATTCTTCTTTGGTAAGGTGAGGGTTACAAAAGATTTATGCAGTAAATGAAATGTTAGTAGATCGCAGTTAGTTTGGCGTATTACCATTTGGCACATCTTTGCAAATATAATGAAATTTACCTGTTTGTTCAGATTATTGTCACTACAAATATCTTTGCATGCTGGGTGCATGACTTGCACAGAGTCTCCGATTTCCAGGGGCCATATTATTAAGATAAGTATGCGCAAGCTGGTAGATAACAGTCGAGTTGCAGCCTTGTGCTGTTGTGGTTGTATAGCTGTGGAGAGGGGGTAGTGGATCATGGCGCTGTGAGCAGCTTGGATAGTGGAGGCGCCACACAGAGTTCTATTTGAGATGTTCCATGATGTGTAACCTTAGGGTGACGGATGATTTTTAAGATGATTATCTAAAGAGACAGCAATTCAGAAAAATGTAACTTATTTTGAGTTTGTTAACAGCAAGTGCAAATTCAGTAATTATTGCTTTGCAAAGATTTCATTGTATACAGCGATATCTGCGTGTTGGCAATCAGGAAGAACTACAAATCATATGTTCATTATTGTAATTACCGTTCAACCATTTAGATTAATTAAATAATATTATATTAGGAATACAAGAAAACAGTTTTTTGGACTATAAATATTTTGTAGAAGCAGAAATTACCGAGTATGAAAATATGTAGAGAGAGATGTTGATTGTGTGGTGTCACCGCCAGACACCACACTTGCTAGGTGGTAGCTTTAAATCGGCCGCGGTCCATTAGTACATGTCGGACCCGCGTGTCGCCACTGTCAGTACTTGCAGACCTAGCGCCACCACATGGCAGGTCTAGAAAGACGGACTAGCACTCGCCCCAGTTGTACGACGACTTTGCTAGCGACTACACTGACGAAGCCTACTCTCATTTGCCGAGAGACAGTTAAAATAGCCTTCAGCTCAGTCCATGACTACGACCTAGCAAGGCGCCATTAACCGTATCTGAAGATAGTCTAATTTGTATAGTCAAGAGCGATGTACCACAAGGATGCATGAAAGTTGAGTATTAACTTAGATACGTACTTTTCTCTATAGTATTCACAAAGTATCCTGTTCCAGACTTCACGGCAGTCGGTGTGAGTTGACGCGTGCCCCTCGGAAACCTCACCCTGTGTTTAGACTGTCTTGTCTAGACACAACAGTTTGTATTAGTAGGACAAATTTCAGTGCACATCCCTGTGTCTTTTATGGATGTTGCACAAAGCATATCCCCACTGTTCACAGAAACATTTTCGATAAAATTTGCATTTCTGCGTCAACAATAATTAATAATGCTCCAGAGAGAATAAAAAAACTAATTTGCTAAAACATCATCTTGTTTTAGGGCCTAAACGGACATTTTTGTCGGAATATTAGGAACACTTATTAATTTGTGAAATTTCATGTAAATTCTACAGATGCGTTTCTGTAATAGTTTTGTGAATTATTTTATGCAGTCTAATTGACAGCGAGTCAGACACATTCCAGATTAATTAAAATCACATTCCTAAAAAGTAATTTGCAATAATAAGCTCATGTTCAAAAGCAGGGTAGCTACGCAGATTCTAGATCTGTATCTGTAACCGGAATTTCAAAACAAAAATCAGTTTTGAGATTGTGTGCGAGAAATTCAGTTACACATATTTCAGGACACAATTTCCAACTGTACAGATAGTTTTCACTCACACCATGATGCAGAATGCCTGTCCTGTAACGCCTTCCACTGGAGCTGGATAAACATCTTTGGACACTTTTGCGCTTACCAACGAATGTGCACTTCCCAAAAGCGCTGCTCTTTTTTGTACCATCGGTTTTTCTTTACCCATCATAACAGTCTAGCGTCCTAGACTGAAGCGCAGTGCTCGACTGTCGGTAGACTTATGATTTCGTAAAAAATCTCCTTTGTGGGTGGTCTGCCTTCCTGTTAGTCCTTCCAAAGAATTGCAGTCAGGCTTTCCTGCTACTAGTAGGGCTAGATGCAGCTCACATGTCCCGTTAGGATCGCTAGGAACAATGTACCCTGTGTTATTCTAGGAAGCATTGGAACAGATTTCTAAAGCGCGACCTGTGACGTCAGTATCCACAGGTAGAGAGGCATCGCACCAGCAATGGTAAACATGTTTGAGGGGCCAGAGGTGTCTCTCATATGGTGGGACTGGCATGAGTATGCCGCCCGGCATGCGCGCCTTGGAGTCTTGTAGGGAGGGCAGTTCGCTGATGCCTCACGCCTGACTATAATTCTAAAGCGATTTTATGTGCAATGACTGTTCGTGCACTGCATTATTTTCGGCTATTTAGGCGTTGTGAGTGTTGTGAGCGTTTGCAGTGCGTTACACATGCATTATTATTTGACAATTTACAAGTTGTTTTCGTGTCTATTGAATTATTTTGTGAGCCAGTGTGCAGGCTTTGCAGTGCATTATTCCTACAGTTTACGAGTTGTTTTCGTGTCTGTACTTCAGTGTACTTCATTATTCCCGTGATTTAGGAGTAGTTTGCATGTCAGTAGACTATTTACTGAGTCCCTAAGCATGGCAGAGTGAGTGTTTTGTATCAGTGTAACAAATAAAGTACGTGGAATCCGTCCCTAAATAAACTGTTCCAAAATAAATGAAGTACAGTCCTTCCTCTCTCCAGCAGCCCAGAGCAGGCTGAGTCCTTTTCCCGCAATTTTCCCACAGATTGCCGTCTTGGATTACATCACAGAAGTGATGACAGCACCCTCAGGTGGTAGTACTGTGTACTAGGTCAGTTGGACTCCAGACCTCATGATGAAGACACTGGATGGAGCTACTGCCTCAAATTGTTTAAATAAACCCTGCATGCAAAATAAAGACTTATGTCCATCCTATCCAGCAGCACAGAACAGGCTGTCTCCTTCCCCAGTCAATTTCTAAGTAGAGGTGGCAGCCGGATGGCTTAGGATAGTGGAGGTAGCCCAACTGACCTATTTTCACGCCATTTTCTTAGGTTAGTGGAGGCAGCTGTGGTGTGTTGCATTGTCCTGATGGAATTTGAACTTCTCGCCATTTTCTGGGGGAGAGTGGAGGGAAGGGGGGACAGAAGGGGTTTAGGTTAGTGGAGGTAGCCCAGTTGACCTATCTTTCCGCCAAAATTTGAACTTCGCACCATGACATCGTTGTGATGTTGCCATATCTATCACCGCCATCTTGGGTCCTCCATCTTGAATAATGGAGAGTGGGCAGGACATACTTCGTTCCACTAATTATATATATGGGACATACATATAGTTCAATGTAGTGAGGATCAGCTGTTGATCTACTTTATTAGGATGTTCGTTATTGGATATATGTTTATGTAGAAAAATGGTGAAGTTCTAAAATTACTAGTGATTGTAAGTAGAATAGTCTTTAGGTGAACTAATTAGCTCATTGACATCTGATAGATAAATGAATGCAATAAATACTAAAGTAAAGTTTAAAAAATGTTGTGTCAATATTTAAGATTTATTGGTACTCTGCACATCATAAAAATAACACTATTGAAGACATTTGCAAAAAAAAAAAATTAAAAAATTAAAGAAAAGCGTAACAGGTGGAAAGGGTCCACCTGTTTTGTTACCATTTGTATATAAAGATAGTCGTAAAAGATATAAAATACAATTTAAAAACTAAGAAGTGTTTTACATAAAAATGAATTAAGACACGGTTCTGGCATTCGGTTTCAAAGCTAAAGGACGAGGGAAAGAATTTCTTACCAGTGCGGCCAACGCCTTTAGTGAGAGGTAGGCAGGGGTCACCCTAATTTAGTGCTACTGGTCGTGGAACAGAGTTAGTGTCGGGAGTCGTCCGCCATTGTGCCATCTCGTGCGACATTTCGTTCCAAGGCGGCAGCTCTGACCGTGGGTGTGCTGGGGGGGGGGGGGGGGGGGGAGGCTTTCTGGCGCGCCGCCAGCCGCCGCCCGCGCTAGTTGCTAGTTCTTGGGTCGCCGCCAAGTACTGTACATGCAGAGCAACAGCTTAATTGGCAGGCTCGTTCTCTTTGTAGACGGGCTCTTTGTCAGCGTAAAGACCCACAGTTTATAATTGTGTCCTCCGACGACTAATGGCATAGAGAGCAAAAAATACAACACACCAACAGCGATATATTTTAGATGAACATTTTTAACTGATTTACAATCTGTAAATGCGGACGGCATGCTCGTAAGTACTTTCATCCTTGCACAAAGCACAAAACAACACGCTATCATAAGTGCTCTGCTTCCTTTGACACAACACTGAATTTACACAACGCTGAGTTTCTCGAACGGTCAGTAACCTCAGAATTTTCCAGGAGGAGGAAAAGGGACATTTTCTCAGATCTTAGATCTAGTTTTGTATTTCACTTCATATCCTCTCGTTGATAATATACCAGGGGTGTTCAATAGGTAATGCAGCACTTTTTTTCGGCCAGTTTCGGTAAAAAAAAAGGGAGATTTTTTGCGAGACATCGTGGAGTATTCCTTCTTTAGCCCCTGTAGTTTAGTGAAGTTCCGACAGGTGGTAGCGCTATACGTAGCTTTCAAACTGACGTCTGTAACGGAGGTTCGTTCCAGGCAGTGAGCTGTCATTGAGTTTCTTTTGGTGAAAAGCCAGAGCAGCGCAGATATTCATAGCCACTTGCAAAATTCCTACGGAGACCTGGCAGCGAACAAAAGCACGGTGAGTCGTTGGGCGGCCGCACACAGCTGTGACTCCTGCAATGTTTGGGCGTGGAGACACTCTCATTCGAGGTGATCACAATCAAACACCTCGCTGCTCAACTGAACGTCCCTGTTTTTAGTGCTGACAACACTCGTGCTCCAGTTGACGTATTCAAAGGCGTCTGGCTGCTAGGTTACTCGCCGCTTAACAGAAGACCATTAAGAGCAACGAAGGACCACATTTGCGGAATTGCTTGCACTTTAGCAGACCGACTGTGAAAATTTTTTTACGAACATCCTCACAGGCGATGAAAGATGGGTTCAACACTTCGAACAGGAAACAAAACGGCAATCCATGGAGTGGCGTCGCACCACCTCTCCTCCGAAGAAAAACTTCAAAGCCGCAACCTCAGCCGATAAAGTCACTGTGACGGGTTTCTGGGACTCTGAACGGGTTATGCTAAAGTACTCCCTCATGGTGCAACGATCAACTCGGAAGTCTATCGTGCTACCCTCACGAAACTGAAGAAATCTTTTCAGTGTGTTCGCCGCCACAAAAATACCAACTAATTTCTCGTTCTCCATGGCAACTTCGTTAGAATGTTCTTCCTCGTCCTTCCTATAGCCCGGAACTTGCACCTTCCGACTTCCACCTGTTTAGCTAATGAAGATGCTCTCCGCGGGAAGCTGTACATCTGCATCTACATTTACATCCATACTCCGCAAGCCACCTGACGGTGTGTGGCGGAGGGTACCTTGAGTATCTCTATCGGTTCTCCCTTCTATTCCAGTCTCGTATTGTTCGTGGAAAGAAAGATTGTCGTTATGCCTCTGTGTGGCCTCTAATCTCTCTGATTTTATCCTCATGGTCTCTTCGTGAGATATACGGAGGAGGGAGCAATATACTGCTTGACTCCTCGGTGAAGGTATGTACTCGAAACTTCAACAACAGCCCGTACCGAGCTGCTGAGCGTCTCTCTTGCAGAGTCTTCCATTGGAGTTTATCTATCATCTCCGTAACGCTTTCGCGATTACTAAATGATCCTGTAACGTAGCGCGCTGCTCTCCATTGGATCTTCTCTATCTCTTCTATCAACACTATCTGGTAAAGATCCCACACCGGTGAGCAATATTCAAGCAGTGGGCGGACAAGTGTACTGTACCCTACTTCCTTTGTTTTCGGACTAAATTTCCTTAGGATTCTTCCAATGAATCTCAGTCTGGCATCTGCTTTACAGACGATTAATTTTATATGATAATTCCATTTTAAATCACTCCTAATGCCTACTTCCAGATAATTTATGGAATTAACTGCTTCCAGTTGCTGACCTGCTATATTGTAGCTAAATGATAAAGCATCTTTCTTTCTGTGTATTCGCAGCACATTACATTTGTTTACATTGAGATTCAATTGCCATTCCCTGCACCATGCGTCAATTCGTTGCAGATCCCCCTGCATTTCAGTACAATTTTCCATTGTTACAACCTCTCGATATACTACAGCATCATCCGCAAAAAGCCTCAGTGAACTTCCGATGTTATCCACAAGGACATTTATACATATTGTGAATAGGAACGGTCCTACGACACTCCCCTGCGGCACACCAGAAATCACTCTTACTTCGGAAGACTTCTCTCCATTGAGAATGACATGCTGCGTTGTGTTATCTATGAACTCTTCAATCCAGTCACACAATTGGTCTGATAGTCCACATGCTCTTACTTTGGTCATTAAACGACTGTGGGGAATTGTATCAAACGCCTTGAGGAAGTCAAGAAACACGGCATCTACCTGGGAACCCATGTTTTTGGCCCTCTGAGTCTCGCGGACGAATAGCGCGAGCTGGGTTTCTCACGATCTTTTTCGAATCCCATGCTGATTCCTACAGAGTAGATTTCTAGTCTCCAGAAAAGTCATTATACTCGATCATACTACGTGTTCCAAAATTCTACAATTCTAGATGATGGTAGCAAGACGTTGGCTCTGACGTCGACCAGTAGAGTGATACCATGAGGGCATACTGTCCCTTCCCGTAAGGTGACATAAGGCCGTCGCATTGAACGGAGATTATGTTTAAAACCAGGGTTTTTTTAGTCGAAAGAGTGTGGAATAATAAGTTGTATTGGAATCCTGAATAGGACCAACCTACTTTTAAAAAATGTGTTGCATTATTTATTGAACGCCCCTCGTACATTCGTTGTCGTGCTAATACGAAAGGTAAAGCAGTTGTACCTGCCTAGTTTGTAAATAGGCAGCCCATGTTATATCGCTCCTTTTCGTCGATGCACGTGCAACAGCTCCCTTTCCACCGGTGTATGCTAAGCAATCCTACTAACAAAAACTCTCCTGTCATGCAAATTTTAGAAATTTCTTCAGCCACTTATGGCTCTAAACATTATGACCAACTGCTAAATACCGTATTGGTCCACCTCTGGTACGCAATGCGGAAGCGATTCTATGTGCCATGGCCCAGAAAGGTCCTTGCTAGGTTTCAGGAGATATGTTGCGCCGGAAGCGGACGCACAAATTACGCAATCTGAGTAAATTTTGGGGCCGCTGGTATGTTAGCACCGAGCTGACGACCGACACCGTTCCAAACGCGGACCGTCGAGTTCAGATCAGCCGAGTTAGGTGGTCAAGACATCAATGTGAGATCATTATCAAGTTCCTCAAACCACTGTACCGCGACTCTGGCCGTTTTACATGACCATCCTGTTATAAGTTGGCATCATTGTCTGGGAAGACCACGAGCCTGATGACATGTAGATGATCCGCTCTTACACTACTGGCCATTAAAATTGCTACACCAAGAAAAAATGAAGATGATAAAAGGGTATTCATTGGACAAATATATTATACTAGAAGTGACATGTGATTACATTTTCATGCAATTTGGGTGCATAGATCCTGAGAAATCAGCACCCAGAACAACCACCTCTGGCCGTAATAACGGCCTTGATACGCCTGGGCATTGAGTCAAACAGAGCTTGGATGGCGTGTACAGGTACAGCTGCCCATGCAGCATCAACACGATACCACAGTTCATCAAGAGTAGTGACTGGCGTATTGTGACGAGCCAGTTGCTCGGCCACCAATGACCAGACGATTTCAGTTGGTGAGAGATCTGGAGAATGTGCTGGCCAGGGCAGAAGTCGAACATTTCCTGTATCCAGGAAGGCCCGTACAGGACCTGCAACATGCGGTCGTGCATTATTTTCTGTATCCAGAAAGGCCCGTACAGGACCTGCAACATGCGGTCGTGCATTATCCTGCTGAAATGTAGGCTTTCGCAGAGATCGAATGAAGGGTAGAGCCACGGGTCGTAACACATCTGAAATGTAACGTCCACTGTTCAATGCGAACAAGAGGTGGCCGAAACGTGTAACCAATGGCAGTATGGCGACGACGAATACACGCTTCGAATGTGCGTTCACCGCGATGTCGCCAAACACGGATGCGACCATCATGATGCTGTAAACAGAACCTGGATTCATCCGAAAAAATGACGTTTTGCCATTCGTGCACCCAGGTCCGTCGTTGAGTACACCATCGCAGGCGCTCCTGTCTGTGATGCAGCGTCAAGGGTAACCACAGCCATGGTCTCCGAGCTGATAGTCCATGCTGCTGCAAACGCCGTCGAACTGTTCGTGCAGATGGTTGTTGTCTTGCAGACGTCCCCATCTGTTGACTCAGGGATCGAGACGTGGCTGCACGATCTGTTACAGCCTTGCGGATAAGATGGCTGTCATCTCGCCTGCTAGTGATACGAGGCCGTTGGGATCCAGCACGGCGTTCCGTATTACCCTCCTGAACCCACCGATTCCATATTCTGCTAACAGTCATTGGATCTCGACCAACGCGAGCAGCAATGTCACGATACGATAAACCGCAATCGTGATAGGCTACAATCCGACCTTTATGAAAGTCGGAAACGTGGTGGTACGCATTTCTCCTCCTTACACGAGGCATCACAATAACGTTTCACCAGGCAACGTCGGTCAACTGCTGTTTGTGTATGAAAAATCGGTTGGAAACTTTCCTCATGTCAGTACGTTGTAGGTGTCGCCACCGGCGCCAACCTTGTCTGAATGCTCAGAAAAGCCAGGCATTTGTAGATCACAGCATCTAATTCCTGTCGGTTAAATTTCGCGTCTGTAGCAGGTCATCTTCGTGGTGTAGTAATTTTAATGTACAGTAGTGTACATCGCTGGTTCTCTGGAACATCAGGACCAGAGTATGCTTTGTCCAGCAGGAGGTATTGTCTAAAGCTTCATTTTACAACGCCAAGGCAATATCGTTCAAGGACCTTTATGCGAGTCAAGAGCGTCACTCACATTTCGCGTGGAATCTTCGAATGCGATCAAAGCGCACAAAAAAAAAATATGTGAACAGTTTGCAGCTCCTGATAAAATATGAGTTTGGAAGTTTTCAGTCGAATAGTAGAGCAACTTTTGGCTCACTACGCCGTTCCACTATCGACGGTTGTACAAGGTATCCTGCTGGAAGATGGCACCGTTCTTGGAGACATCAAGCATGAAGCGGTATAGGTGGTGCGAAGTAACAATCACGTACCCCACAGCTGTCGTGGTGAATTTGATTACTACCAAAGGTCCTATGGAAGCCCAAGTGAATGTCCCCTGTAGCGTAATACTGCCTCAACTGGTTCGCATCCATGCCACTAAGCACGTGTGGTAAGTTCCTCTGGAACCAAACTGCTGAGGTCATCCGTCCCTAGGCTTACCGAGGGAGGATCCAACGGGTGGAAGGGGGGGGGGGGGGGGGGGGGGGGGGGGGGGGAAAGCCGCGTGAACCATAAAAAAAAAATACCATCGTAAATACAATAACTATTTAATCTTAAAAATAGGTTAAACATTTACGGACACCCTTTGTTGCATCACATTGATAAAATGTTGCACGAGGTGCCACTGATAATTTATCTCCCTTAGCTTCGGTTTTGTTGTCTTCTCTGATCCCAATTTGAAGCATTTATTTGTTCCTCTAGTGCTTAATTCCACGCATTGCCTTTCTTTTTCTCCTTTAGGATTTCAGTGACGTCTTCAGATGTTGTCTTTTCGTCGAATAGTCAGTTCAATTTCGTTGTGGTCTTCAATCTGCTTGTCTCCCCTCCCCCCCTTACTTTCGAGGAACGATGGGGCAAGCGGCTTGTAACTTTCTGGACCTCTGTGAGAGTTTGTCAGTCGGGCTACTGATAAGATTCTCCTTGCCTTCATCTCTTTGTGATTTTGCCTTCCAGTTGGATGGAGTTTTTGAAACCCATTGTCTTGGGCCGTTGGTTGGGTTCTAGGCTGAACTACATTGAAGTTTTTATTTCTGCTGCTTTCATCTTTTTGATGGGATTTCGCACGTTATTCAATTTAACTGACGTAGAATTAACAAAACAAGAAAGAGAATTACTTGAAAAGGGGCCTAACTACAACATAAATACAAACCTATCACACAAAATCATAGAAAACCTGATCACAGAAACAGAATACATAATAAAGCAAGAAGAAAAGTTGGAGAACCCAAATTTCAATGCTAACTTGACACGGGAATTTGTAGCAGAAGAGATAAAGCACATAATAAAGGAGAACAAGACCCACACCATCTCAAAAACAAAAAAAAAAATAGAGCAAAATATATCTATAAAATTAAAAAAAACGGAAAAAACACAATGCAATCATCACCAGAGTAGACAAAGGGAGTACACTTGTATCGATGAATGAGGCAGAGTACAACAAGAAAACAGAATAATTTATAGAACATAACACTATCATCAAGTTAATCAATAATCCTACCATGAGGTACTAAAGAAACGTTCAAAAACTTAAAAACCCTCAGTCACCGTCATGGAAACTGAAGCCAAATACATGACACAAAAGAATCCCAAAGCACCCAGCCTCAATAGTTTACCAAAGATACATAATAATAACTGTCCAATCAGGCCATTAATCAATTTCAAAACTGCACCATCTTACCAGCTAGCTAGATACCTACATACGTTACTACAGAAATTATACACTTTTACAGACAACAGAAACCTAAAAAATACCAGTGAACTGATGAGATAAAAGATATATACATACCATCAACAGCAACCCTGGTGTCTTTTGACATCACATCCATGTACACAAATGTGCCAGTAGCCGGCCGCGGTGGTCTAGCGGTTCTGGCGCTGCAGTCCGGAACCGCGGGACTGCTACGGTCGCAGGTTCGAATCCTGCCTCGGGCATGGGTGTGTGTGATGTCCTTAGGTTAGTTAGGTTTAAGTAGTTCTAAGTTCTAGGGGACTTATGACCTAAGATGTTGAGTCCCATAGTGCTCAGAGCCATTTTTTGTGCCAGTAGAAGAAACAATCAGCAATGTTAAAAAACCGCTGCAGTATCAAGGGGACATAACAAGTACATACATAGATGAAATGGAAGCCGCCCTGAAGATTATAACAGAACAGAACAACTTCACTTTCAAGAAAGAGTTCTATCTGCAAAAAGATGGCCTAACAATGGGCTCATCCATCAGTGGTCTACATCTACATCTACATCTACATGGCTACTCTGCAATTCACATTTAAGTGCTTGGCAGAGGGTTCATCGAACCACAATCACATTATCTCTCTACCATTCCACCCCCGAACAGCGCGCGAGGAAAACGAACACCTAAACCTTTCTGTTCGAGCTCTGATTTCTCTTATTTTATTTTGATGATCATTCCTACCTAAGTAGGTTGGGCTCAACAAAATATTTTCGCATTCGGAAGAGAAAGTTGGTGACTGAAATTTCGTAAATAGATCTCGCCTACACGAAAAACGTCTTTGCTTTAATGACTTCCATTCCAACTCGCGTGTCATATCTGACACACTCTCTCCCCTATTACGTGATAACACAAAACGAGCTGCCCTTTTTTGCACCCTTTCGATGTCCTCCGTCAATCCCACTTGGTAAGGATCCCACACCGCGCAGCAATATTCTAACAGAGGACGAACGAGTGTAGTGTAAGCTGTCTCTTTAGTGGACTTGTTGCATCTTCTAAGTGTCCTGCCAATCAAACGCAACCTTTGGCTCGCCTTCCCCACAATATTATCTATGTGGTCTTTCCAACTGAAATTGTACGTAATTTTTACACCCAGGTACTTAGTTGAATTGACAGCCTTGAGAATTGTACTATTTATCGAGTAATCGAATTCCAACGGATTTCTTTTGGAACTCATGTGGATCACCTCATACTATTCGTTATTTAGCGTCAACTGCCACCTGCCACACCATACAGCAATCTTTTCTAAATCGCTTTGCAACTGATACTGGTCTTCGGATGACTTTACTAGACGGTAAATTACAGCATCATCTGCGAACAACCTAAGAGAATTGCTCAGATTGTCACCCAGGTCATTTATATAGATCAGGAACAACAGAGGTCCCAGGACGCTTCTCTGGGGAACACCTGATATCACTTCAGTTTTACTCGATGATTTGCCGTCTATTACTACGAACTGCGACCTTCCTGACAGGAAATCACGAATCCAGTCGCACAACTGAGACGATACCCCATAGGCCCACAGCTTGATTAGAAGTCGCTTGTGAGGAACGGTGTCAAAAGCTTTCCGGAAATCCAGAAATACGGAATCAACCTGAGATCCCCAGTCGATAGCGGGCATTACTTCGTGCTGATTACGTATCAATAGATCGTTCCCTTCGAGGTGATTCATAATATTTGAATACTTGCAAACATATTTCTAAACCACATTGAAAACAAAATATTCAGTGAAATCATACATCCAAAATAGTACAAGATTATATACTTTTGCCGATATGTAGATGACATCATTTGCTTGACTGATGAAACAGATACCCGAATAAAACAATTACACAGTGACATAAATACAGTTCACCCAAAAACAAAATTCGCCATTCAGACTGAAGAGGAAATGAAGCTTAATTTGTTAGACATTACCATACAAAGAATCAACAACAAATATAATTTTGGAATTTTCAGAAACCCTACAGCCACAAGTACAAGCATTCACAGCAACTCCAACCACACACAAACTCTCAAGTTTCAGACACATACTACACAGGCTCAACAGAACTCCACTGGACAAACTCAGCTACACACAGGAACTAAATACAATACACCAAATATCCAGAGAGAATGGGAACAACACACAAATGATAATCAAACTGAATAACAAAATTAAAAAACAAATTAAAAGAGAACAAACCATCAACAAATCACGAGCCACAACAGAGAACCAAGCACACATGCTCCAGACAAACACAGGCTACCAGGAACACCCTACAAAGAGTATAGCATGGCACACATTAACATACAGTAACAAAAACGTACACATGGTGGGAAACATACTGAAGAAACATGGACTACAAATATCGTTCCGCACAAATAACACAGTACAGAAGAATGTAAGACCTAAGAACACCTCTGCAGACAAATTCTCCAAATCTGGAATATATCAGTTAACTTGCAGTTCATGCCAGTCGGTCTACACAGGTCAAACATGCAGAAATTTCAAAAAGAGGTACTCCGAACACCTCAGAGCCCTAATAAGTGATAGTACACACTCCACTTTTGCAGACCATCTAATTCAAGAAAACCACCACCTACAAGACATGGATACTGATCTGAAGATCCTCAGAGAAAGCAACAGTCTCTATCAAAAACTCACAATAGAGGAGAACTACCGCATACAAAAAGCAATAATACAGGGAAAGAGAGTCCTGAATGAAAACACAACTCTGTGCAACAAAACACTGTTTGGAACACTCAATGAACTGTACAAAAATGACTTCCCACAAAAACATAAAAGCCGGCCGCGGTGGTCTCGCGGTTCTGGCGCTGCAGTCCGGAACCGCGGGACTGCTACGGTCGCAGGTTCGAATCCTGCCTAGGGCATGTGTGTGTGTGTGTGATGTCCTTAGGTTAGTTAGGTTTAAGTAGTTCTAAGTTCTAGGGGACTTATGACCTAAGATGTTGAGTCCCATAGTGCTCAGAGCCATTTTTTTGAAAAACATAAAAAATACCTCTGTTTTCTTGGTTGTCAACCCACCTCTCTTTCCATCTCTCTCTCTCTCTCTCTCTCTCTCTCTATCTCTCTCTCTCTCTCTCTCACACACACACACACACACACACACACACACACACACACGCATTTAAAATCAGCGCCATAACAAACACAATACCAACGATGAACAAGTGAGCAACGACAATCACATGTCACCTCTCATTCAGTGTGTTGTCAGAAGTGTTTGTGCAGATCCCATTTCGCCACATTTTGTGTAAGTGTATGCGAGGTGAAGTAGTGAGCGGAAATTTGTGATAAACTGAGTGAAAGCAATGCACTAAACAGCAGCTGATTGAGACACCGACCAGGGACACGAAACAGGACGGAAAATGTAAGTACAGAAACGTACATAACCTCTGCCCCCGAAACAGCTCTCCACAAATACGTAATAATTTTCTTCATGGCTAGTTTTCAGATGACGTGCTTTCAAAAAATCGACGAAAACGAGCACTAGACTCGATGTATAATAACACCGTTCAGTTAGCGATGTAATTTTAAGGTGAGTGTCCAAAAAAAAAGGAAGCAAATTACAAATATTGTATTTCTTAGGCCTACAGCAGTCAAATTATTACAAATGTGATATTGTACTTTATAGTAATAAAAATTTGACCTACAGAAGATGACACATTGCTGTCGAAACATGTCTGGGTAAAAATAAAAAATAAAATAATTGTGTTTGCATAAGGCTGATTTCCAAAACCACACAGTTTTTGTTATTCATCATATTTTGCATGTAGACATTTACTGTCTCTGTAATCTGTCCTCTGTGTATTCCTTCCGTTCCTGTGTGTATTCGGCCAGCAGGTGTCAGCCTGCTATTACAGCCCTGTATCTGTTATCTCTGGTCTGTTGAATTTCTGCCGGTTGGTCGGCAGACGTCGGTAATCGTTGGTTGCCGCCGGCCCCTTCATATGCCTCACCCAGCAGGTGTCACTGTGTAGACGGAGCTGTCATTGACCTCCTAGATTGTGTTAACAGATGGCGCCACTTGTTTCATGTGGCTGCTAAGTAATTCTGTTTCTCACTCTCTAACCTCTTTTGAATTTTATCTTTTTCCTCGTTTTTTAGCTCTGTGAAGCAGTTAATGATATCAATCGACGCAATCGACTCTTCTTTCATTTCTTTTTTCCCCTCACGTAACCACCTGTATTCACAATGTTTGCTAGCGTTTTGTGGGTATTCTTAAGGTGGAATTCTATCATGTCTTTTTTCCTCATAACCAACTGTGTTCACAATGTTTGCTAGTGTTTTGTGGGTATTCTAAAGGTGGATTTCTATCCACCATCTTAACTCTCGATCGTAGTACTATAAAACTTTAATTGCTCTCACTGTCTTATTCACACTTTATACTTCTTTCAGATATTAGAGCCCACGAGAAGTGCCACTTCTGGAAATGTACATATGAACATCAGCTGTTAAAAACTTTTACCACGCGGAAATGTCTTTTCAACACTGAGCTGACATCAAGTCATCCGGCATACACATTTATACATGCTAAACATCAATTCCGTACATATAGTACAGGAGCTTGGAATGTCAGATCCCTTAATCGGGTAGGTGGGTTCGAAAATATGAAAAGGGAAATGGATGGGTTAAAGTTAGATATAGTGGGAATCAGTGAAGCACGGTGGCAGGAGGAACAAGATTTCAGGTCAGGTGAATACAGGGTTATAAACACAAAATCAAATAGGGGTAATGCAGGAGTAGAATTAATAATGAATAAAAATAGGAGCATGGGTAAGCTACTACGAACAGCATAGTGAACGCATTATTGCAGCCAAGACAGACACGAAGCTCACGCCTACCACAGTGGCACAAGTTTATATGCCAACTAGCTCCGCAGATGACGAAGAGATTGAAGAAATGTATGATGAGATAAAAGAAATTATTTAGATAGTGAAGGGAGGCGAAAATTTAAGTCATGCTGGATTGAAATTCGACAGTAGGAAAAGAAAGACAAGGAAAAGTAGTAGGTGAATATGGAATGGGCAAAAGGTAAAAATTTTGAGCAGAGCATAACTCTTGGTTTAAGAATCATGAAAGAAGATTGTATACGTGGAAGAGGCCACGGGACACTGAAAGGTTTCAGATAGATTATATAATGGGAAGACAGAGATTTAGGAACCAGGTTTTAAATTGCAAGACATTTCCAGGGGCAGATGTGGACTCTGACCACAATCTATTGCTTATGAACTGTAGATTAAAACTGAAGAAATTGCAGAAAGGTGGGAATTTAAGGAGATGGGACGCAGATAAACTGAAAGAACCAGAGGTTGTAGAGAGTTTCAGAGAGAGCATTAGGGAACGATTCACAAGAACGGGGGAAACAAATACAGTAGAAGAAGAATGGGTAACTTTATGAGATGAAATAGTGACGGCAGCAGAGGATCACGTAGGTAAAAAGACGAGGGCTAGTAGAAATCCCTGGGTAACAGAAAAAATATTGAATGTAACTGATGAAAGGAGAATATATTTAAAATGCAGTAAATGAGGCAGGCAAAAAGAAATACAAACGTCTAAAAATGAGATCGACAGAAGGTGCAAAATGACTACGCAGGGATCGCTAGAGGACAAATATAAGGATGTAGAGGCGTCTATCACTAGAGGTAAGACAGATACTGCCTACAGGAAAATCAAAGAAGCGTTTGGAGAAAAGAGAACCACTTCTATGAGTAACAAGCGCTCAGATGGAAAACCAGTTCTAAGCAAAGGAGGGAAAGCAGAAAGGTGGAAGGAGTATGTAGAAGGCCTCTACAAGGGCGATGTACTTGAGGACAATATTATTGAAATGGAAGAGGACGTAGATTAAGATGAAACGAGAGATATGACACTGTGTAAAGAATTTGACGGAGCAGTGAAAGGCCTAAGTCGAAATAAGACACCGGGAGTAGACAACATTCCATTAGAGCTACTGACAGCCTTGGGAGAGCCATTCCTGACAAAACTCTACCATCTGGTGAGCAAGATGCATGAGACACGCGAAATACCCTCAGACTTCAAGAAGAATATAATAATTCCAATCCCAAAGAAAGCAGGTTTTGACAGGTATGAAAATTACCAAACCATCGGTTTAATAAGTCACGGCTGCCAAATGCTAACACGAATTCTTTACAGACGAATGGAAAAACCGGTAGAAACCGACCTGGGGGAAGATCAGTTTGGATTCCATAGAAATGTTGGAACACGTGAGGCAATACTGACCCTACGATCTATCTTAGAAGATAGATTCAGGAAAGGCAAATATACGTTTGTAGCATTTGTAGACTTAGAGAAAGCTTTTGACAATGCTGACTGGAATACTCTCCTTCAAATTCTGAAGGTTGCAGGTGTCAAATACTGGGAGCGAAAGGCTATTCACAATTTGTACAGAAACCAGATCAGTTATAAGAGTCGAGGGACATGAAACGGAAGCAGTAGTTGGGAAGGGAGTGAGACAGGGTTGTAACCTATCCCCGATGTTATTCAGTCTGTATATTGAGCAAGTAGTAAAGGAAACAAAAGAAAAATTCGGAGTAGGAATTAAAATCCATGGTGAAGAAATAAAAACTTTGAGGTTCGCCGTTGACATTGTAATTCTGTAAGAGACAGCAAATGACCTGGAAGAGCAGCTGAACGGAATGGACAGTATCTTGAAAGGAGGATATAAGATGAACATCAACAAAAGCAAAACAAGGATAATAGAATGTAGTGGAATTAAATGGGTGATGCTGAGGGAATTAGATTAGGAAATGAGATACTTAAAGTAGTAGATGAGCTTTTCTATTTGGGGAGCAAAATAACTGATGATGGTCGAAGTAAAGAGGATATAAAATGTAGACTGCAAATGGCAAGGAAGGCGTTTCCGAAGAAGAGACATTTGTTAACTTCGGAATAGATTTAAGTGTCAGGAAGTCGTTTCTGAAAGTATTTGTATGGAAGTGAAACATGGACGATAAATAGGTTAGACTAGAAGAGAAGAGAAGCTTTCGAAATGTGGTGCTACAGAAGAGTGCTGAAGATTAAGTGGGTAGATCAAGTAACTAGTGAGGAGATATTGAATAGAAATGGGGAGAAGAGGAGTTTGTGGCACAGCTTGACAAGAAGAAGGGATCGCTTGGTAGGAGGATATAAGGCATCAAGGGATCACCAATTTAGTATTGGAGGGCAACGTTGAGGGTAAAAATCGTAGAGGGAGACCAAGAGATGAATACACTAACCAGATTCAGAAGGATGTTGATTTCAGCAGTTACTTGGAGATGAAGAAGCTTGCACAGGATAGAGTAGTATGGAGAGCTGCATTAAACCAGTCTCTGGACTGAAGACCACAACAATAACATTACCGGACTTTATATTTTATTTGGACTTTGCACAGACCCGCGTTATTTGTCATTTCACGGGTTCAGCAGCTGTCAGTCTTTCCTTGTAAATCTCTTATTTTAGCTTTCTCCACAGAGAAGTCTAGATGTGTTAAATCTAGTGAGCGTGCGGGCCATTTTGTGTTTGCCGAACTACCGATCCAACAATCACCGGATGTTCTGTTGAGAAGGTCAGTAATTATGTGTGTGAAGCAGGCAGGTCATCCGTTATGTTGGTACCACATGGTCTGCTTTATGTCTGCGGTATGTCTGCCGATAACTGCGGCAGAGTATACGTTAGGAATTGTAGACAGTTGTGACTATAAAGATCCCATCAATTAGATTAGATTAGATTTGCTTTCGTTCCAGTTGATCCGTAGTGAGGACGTCCTCCAGGATGTACAACATGTCAGAAAAACAACAATACATGACAAATATTTACAACTGAAACAAATAATCTAATGTACCATTCCACAGGTCGGAAGTGGAATGATCGTCATTTTTTAATGAACACTATATGAAAGAATCATTTTACAAATACTAATGCACTGAATTTAAAACAAAAAAGTTTTTTATTTATTTATAATAACCGCGTAGTACAACTACTGTAATACTTATTTACAATGAACACATTGCTGCACTGAAATGGTGCAGAAGTTACATTGTACTTACACACACACACACACACACACACACACACACACACACACACACACACACACACGCACTTATTTACAATGAACACATTTCTGCACTGAAATTGAGCAGAAGTTATATTGTACTTACATATATACACACACACACAAATCAGTTGGTTCTGAGAAATTCATCAACAGGGGTCAGTGATGCGGCTCTTGAAAAGTACGTACCACACTTTTATTAGTCCGAATCTCTCAGCTAGAGTGGATTCTCAGCTGATCAGTAGTGCATACTGTGAAGAATGATTTGCCCTTGGTTTACAAATAATGCCTCTTCCGTAAATAAAATCTTGCATAGTAACCCCGCATCACACTGCAGCTTCTGTAGGTAAGATTCGGAGAAGTGTTACAGTTTTTGAAATTCATTACCCTAAAACTACTGATGGAGCGAAATGTAGAAAGCATAAAATGAGTTGGAATGTAGTGTTCGCAAAAGACACCTTTGGCACAGTCAAGCCACCTCGTAGTGACACGTGGATTGTGTGCCACCGCTGTAAAATGTTAGTTGCATTTCTCTCATCATTTTCTGTTCTAGTCCAACCTGACCTTATCCGATAGTTCATCTTATTCGCTATACTTCCAGGTTCTCGATTTTTAAAATATTTTTTGGGAAGACACCTCGTGACGACATGTCATTTCAGGACATCAATCACCAACAGTCTTAGCGCTGTTGCAACAGTTTGACGATATTCAGCCATAAACGAAAATCATACCGACATTTCCGACTGTCTGTTATATTGCGAAAGTGTGGATATCTTCAAGTTAAAGTTATCTTATCGCGGAGCACGAACTGATGGACTTGAGAGCCACATGTCAACACCCGAACCTTATCTGAATTAACGTGTTTGCTCAAATTTGATAGAACAGAGCTCACTTTTCTGGGACATCTTTTCCTGAAGGCAGGACAGTGGTTTACATCGTTGCTACCTTCGTCTTAGTTGATCGATGATGATGATGATGATGATGTTTGGTTTGTGGGGCGCTCAACTGCGTGGTTATCAGCGCCCGTACAATTACCCAATCTTTGCTCAGTCCAATTTCGCCACTGTCCTGGATGATGATGAAATGATGAGGACAACACAAACACCCAGTCATCTCGAGGCAGGTGAAAATCCCTGACCCCGCCGGGAATCGAACCCGGGACCCCGTGCTCGGGGTCTTAGTTGATCAAGAACCACAAGTGTTTTGTCGATGAAATCTTCTTCGAAAGCTCTTTCCAGTGCCACAGAGAAAGTACATAGTTACATTAAAAAGCGAAGTGGGTCTCATAATTCGGCAGCTATAAACATTAAAAGTTACGTGCGTACATCAGTAAATTCAACTGAGAATCGAACCACGACACATCTACTCGTTCTTTATGTATTTGAGGTGGTCTGTCTCATCTGTGTTTCACTCTTACCAGATGCCTATTACCAGTATAGTTCTGTCAGTACAGCAAATACACTGAAGGAGTACCAGCAGCAGCAGCACCAGGAAGGAGTTGTGCGACATAAACGAAAGTTGGCAGGCGTGTTTCTACATCTGAAGGACGATATCTATTCAAATTTCGTGCTAGTCGCATACGAGTTGCGCTGATAACGCCACTACGACGACGCAAACCAATTTTGTTCTAAGTACACGTTGTAACGATCTTTACCTTTGTGTTGGACATGAGCTGAGGAGAGTCAAGAATGTGTTGGTTACAGACAGCCTTGGTTGCAATTTTAGTCTGTTTTTTTATTTTTCAACTACGCGTTTCGCCTTATTTAGACATCTTCAGGTTGATCTTAATTTGGTATTTCTTAGAACGATCCTCTAGACAGTGTAGCCAAAGGGCATCGTCAAATACATCTAGTGCTAGTACTAGCACACGACGCTGTGGTGCATTATGCTTACTACTTGAGCCCCATCTTATTTTATTACTCGGTCCTGCGAACGGGAACGCGTTATGCAGGTCTTGGAGTCACTCACGTCCATCTAGAAAGTTTTTACTGAGTTTAACGAAGGCGATGTTGCCTGATGTATTCGACGATGCCCTTTGGCTACGCTGTCTAAAGGATCGTTCTAAGAAATACCAAATTAAGATCAACCTGAAGATGCCTAAATAAGGCGAAACGCGTAGTTGAAAAATAAAAAAAAAGACTAAAATTGCAACCAAGACTCTTCTTAACCAATACTGTTAAGCACTGGTTTGCTGCGTGCCACAGATGGATTGGAAGAATTTCTACTCAAGAATGCCTTTAAGGTGACAAAGACGTCATTGTCAACACGTCACCGAGCTTGAACGAGATAGTGTAATAGGGCTACGAGAATCTGTAAGTTCCTTTTGCGATACAGCAGAAAGACTTGGAAGGAATGTAGATACTGTAGATGATTTCTGGCAGCGGTGGTCACGAGAAGGCACGATCGCAAGAAGACCGGAGTCCGGACGGCCACGTGGGGCTGCCGAGAGGAAAGACCATCGTGTTCGGTGTAGGTCTGTACCCTGGCAAATCGCGAGGCATCTGCAGCAGCAATTTGAGCAACAGTTGATATCACAGTGACGCAACCAACTGTTACAAATCTGTTACTTCAAGGACAGCTCCGAGCCAGACGCCCGGTAGAGTGAATTCCACTGACCCCATACCACCGTCATTTGCGACTTCAGTGGTGTCAAGCCATGGTTGATGGGAAGACTGGGTGGAGGTCTGTTGTGTTTTCTAATGAGAGCTGGTTCTGCCTCGGTGCCAGTGATGACCGTGTGTTAGTCAGAAGGACACCAGTTTTTTTTTGGTCATCAGTCTACTGACTGGTTTGATGCGGCCCACCACGAATTCCTTTCCTGTGCTAACCTCTTCATCTCAGAGTAGCACTTGCAACCTACGTCCTCAATTATTTGCTTGACGTATTCCAATCTCTGTCTTCCTCTACAGTCTTTGCCCTCTATAGCTCCCTCTAGTACCATGGAAGTCATTCCCTCATGTCTTAGCAGATTTCCTATCATCCTTCCCTTCTCATTATCAGTGTTTTCCACATATTCCTTTCCTCTCCGATTCTGTGTAGAACCTCCTCATTCCTTACCTTATCAGTCCACCTAATTTTCAACATTCGTCTATAGCACCACATCTCAAATGCTTCGATTCTCTTCTGTTCCGGTTTTCCCTCAGTCCATGTTTCACTACCATACAATGCTGTACTCCAGACGTACATCCTCAGAAATTTCTTCCTCAACTTAAGGCCGGTATTTGATATTAGTAGACTTCTCTTGGCCAGAAATGCCTGTTTTGCCATAGCGAGTCTGCTTTTGATGTCCTCCTTGCTCCGTCCGTCATTGGATATTTTACTGCCTAGGTAGCAGAATTCCTTAACTTCATTGACTTCGTGACCATCAATCCTGATGTTAAGTTTCTCGCTGTTCTCATTTCTACTACTTCTCATTACCTTCGTCTTTCTCCGATTTACTCTCAAACCATACTGTGTACTCATTAGACTGTTCATTCCGTTCAGCAGATCATTTAATTCTTCTTCACTTTCACTCAGGATAGCAATGTCATCAGCGAATCGTATCATTGATATCCTTTCACCTTGTATTTTAATTCCACTCCTGAACCTTTCTTTTATTTCCATCATTGCTTTCTCGATGTACAGACTGAAGAGTAGGGGCGAAAGGCTACAGCCTTGTCTTACACCCTTCTTAATACGAGCACTTCGTTCTTGATCGTCCACTCTTATTATTCCCTCTTGGTTGTTGTACATATTGTATATGACCCGTCTCTCCCTATAGCTTACCCCTAATTTTTTCAGAATCTCGAACAACTTGCACCATTTTATATTGTCGAACGCTTTTTCCAGGTCGACAAATCCTATGAAAGTGTCTTGATTTTTCTTTAGCCTTGCTTCCATTATTAGCCGTAACGTCAGAATTGCCTCTCTCGTCCCTTTACTTTTCCTAAAGCCAAACTGATCGTCACCTAGCGCATTCTCAATTTTCTTTTCCATTCTTCTGTATATTATTCTTGTAAGCAGCTTCGATGCATGAGCTATTAAGCTAATTGTGCGATAATTCTCGCACTTGTCAGGTCTTGCCGTCTTCGGAATTGTGTGGATGATGCTTTTCCGAAAGTCAGATGGTATATCGCCAGACTCATATATTCTACACACCAACGTGAATAGTCGTTTTGTTGCCACTTCCCCCAACGATTTTAGAAATTCCGATGGAATGTTATCTATCCCTTCTGCCTTATTTGACCGTAAGTCCTCCAAAGCTCTTTTAAATTCCGATTCTAATACTGGATCCCCTATCTCCTCTAAATCGACTCCTGTTTCTTCTTCTATCACATCAGACAAATCTTCACCCTCATAGAGGCTTTCAATGTATACTTTCCACCTATCTGCTCTCTCCTCTGCATTTAACAGTGGAATTCCCGTTGCACTCTTAATGTTACCACCGTTGCTTTTAATGTCACCAAAGGTTGTTTTGACTTTCCTGTATGCTGAGTCTGTCCTTCCGACAATCATATCTTTTTCGATGTCTTCACATTTTTCCTGCAGCCATTTCTGGTGAGAGTTTTGTAGTTTCGTTGTACGACTGACACCTTCCATAAAATTTTAGGGAGATGTAACGAAGCAATTGGCTCATCTACTTTTTTGTAAGTGGTCAGGCAGTCAGACTTCCTTGTATTCCTATTTATTTCATTCCTCAGCGACTTGTATTTCTGTGTTCCTGATTTTCCCGGAACATGTTTGTACTTCCTCCTTTCATCAATCAACTGAAGTATTTCTTCTGTTACCCATGGTTTCTTTGCAGCTACCTTCTTTGTACCTATGTTTTCCTTCCCAACTTCTGTTCAGAGCCTCCAACCTACCTGTCTGCGTGCTAGCCAGGACAACTGGAGGTATGGTCTAGGATGTGATTTAGAATTATAGCAGGAGCACTCCCGTGGTTATCCGACATCTTTACAACACAATGCATGCATTCAACATTCTGGTGGTTATACCACTTACTAATATACCAGCATTTCACATTTGCAATGGGTTATCTCGCACTTACATGCTGATGCTGCAATGTTAATAACTTAAATATGTTACCTAGACAAATTTATTTGCGAAATTTCATTACTTCAGTTATGTTTTGTGTTGTAGTTTTTTTCCGTCAGCTCAGTTCGCGGGAAGAACTATCATTGGGAAGCTTCCATGTGAGCTCGAATCTCTCTTAACCCTAGCATTACCAACGTATTTTTTGTTACATGTAATACCAACGGGGGGGCCTCAAAGGCCCATAAAGAATACCACAATTTATTTTATCATAAATCAAGTTTATTTACTTCTGATACCTCTAATAACAATTCAAAATGCTTAGACATTGTTTTTGTATACTGGATAATAAAAGATGTTATTATAATAGGAATAAAATGAACAAATCACGAGATTCAGTTTATATATTTTTTGGAATAATGTTTCAAAATAGTGTTTTCTTATAAAAACGACTTTTTTAATTCGATACACTACATGAAGCAAACAAAATTTACTGTCTCATTCTGCAACGCATTTTTCACACAACACTGTCTTCCTGCAGTGTTTCCCACAGACGTGTTTGTGGCACTGAGAGCAGGTAACAGTTGACTTTCCCAGCTTGTTGTACTTGATCTTTTTAGATGCAGCTTCTTGGCAGCATAGGTGGCACCGTCCACGTGTTCCTGGTTCTGCTGTTGAGGATGATGGGTCTACAGAGCAGCTGAGCTTCCGTTGTGTGATGCTTTCCATTGCCATTATTACTGGCTTCTGAAGTCCATACAAATTTTGTGCCCGTTTATCTACTTGAGATCTTATTAGTTCGAGACCTAAGTTAGTGATAAAAACTCTTCTGCGGTTTAGCAAATTCTTTTTCCAATTCGGAAAGTTGAGGAGGAAGAGTGAATATGCATTTATTGCTGCTATGTCAATGAGTGTGTAGAAGAGGGACAAAGGCCATCTTCTTGTTCCTCTCTTTGTGCTGTAGTGTCTTGCCATCTGGTCTATGGTGTCCACGCCTCCCTTTGTAGAATTATAAAAAAGATTTATGTTAGTCTTTTTTGAGTCTTCATTCAACACCCCTTCTGAGTGATAAGTTGAAAGCATCAACAGCAGTCGTTTTGGCTTCTCGCGGACTAGCGTTGATGCAAGAGTAACTGGTGGCCTCTGTGTCTGAGGGTCAGTATAAACAAAGATGGAAGAGTGTAAACTGCGGCCAGTTGTAGTCTTCAGCTCTTCAGGTATGTGTCGTCTGTTAGACTGTAGGGTGCCAACAAGTGTGAGGTGAAAATCATTCCATAGAGTCTCAGCAAGCTCCACTGAAGTATAGTACCGATCTGTGGTAACATTACGGCCTGATTTTTCAATAGGTTTTATTAGTCTCTTTACAATTTCCATCGGTCCATTTGAATGCTGTGTATTTCCTGACTTGCCTGTATAGATGTTCATGCTGATCACATATCTAGTCTCAGAATCAGACAGCATTCGAATTAGAATGCCGTATTTTCCAGGTTTTTCTTTTAGAAACACCTTGAATGGACAGCGACCACGGAACAAAGACAACATCTCATCCACTGTTGTATGTAGACCAGGAATGAAATACAATGGAAGTGAAGAATTGAAGCTTTCAAAAATTTCCCTCATTGGAGCAAACTTGTCAGTCTGGCGACGAATTTCTCTTGTGTTCTTATCATCAAACCTCAATATTTTAGTCAATTCGAAAAATCGGGTCCGACTCATTGATCCATAGTACACTTGTCGGCCCTGAAGCAAAGACCATAAATCTGGACAGGTATCTTATTGTCATGATTTGAACCCATGATTAGCAAGAGTCCTATATAAGAAAATACCTCATCTTCATCTGTGTGCTGAATACCTAGTCGAGAAGCCTCTTCATTTGAGTGTAGTTTTATTAGATTCATAATTTGAGGTGTAAAAAAGAGCTCTATAGCCTCTTTCGGAGACGCAATTCTCCCTTGTTGTCCTAGCCCCATTCTTTCTCGCACTATATTTTGTACAGAACGCCGATATTGTCGAGATGGCTTCGTAATATACTCTCGTCCACTTTTTGCAATGAATTTATCACATTCCGTATCATTATCATCTGGTGGATTGGCTTCAACCTCATCTTCATTCTCAGTTCTAATTTCTTCCACATCATCATCCACTTCACTTTCCTCTAAATCTGATTCGTTCAAAACTTCTTCTAGCACTCTTTCAATGGAACTATCACGTAAACGATGTCTACTCATGTTGCTGGTTCAACAGCAGCAGAAACACTGAAAATAACAATGGTCCGCTTCATAATAATATGTCTGAAGGCAACAATGCCAAAATTCGTTTCATGGTAAGAATTTGAAACGAGAGACTCAACCTCGTAAATCTTTCCTTGCTATTACCAACGGGTGGGCTTCTAAGGCCCACAGAGAATTAAATCAAGTAAATGAATTTTAATTACATTTTTATTCCGAAATTCTGTAATGACTCAATAGTACATTCAATAACGAACAATTACCTTTGCTTTCAAGTTCATATATCAAAGGGTGTGGATACAACATAGAAAAACTGAGTCAGTGGGCCTACGAGGCCCCCCCGTTGGTAATGCTAGGGTTAATGCCTTTTCTCGAGATATGCGTAGGAGGAAGCAATATATTCAGTTGAGTCTTCTAGGAACGTACGCTCTCGATACTCTAACAGTAAATCGCATTGTGATGCACGGCGCCTCTTTTGCAGCGTCTGTCACTGGAGTTGGAGGAGCATCTCCGTGACGCTTTCACACTTGCGTGACGAACCTGTAACAAAGCGCGCTGCTCTTCTTTGGATCTTCCTCTATCAGTCCTATCCGGTAGGGATCCCAGACAAACGAGCAATATTCAGGTACCTGTCGAACGAGATTTTGTAAGCAACTTCCTTTGTGGGTGGACTTCACTTTCTGAGGATCCTTCCAAAGAATTTTACTCTGGTATCTGCCTTACAAACCATTAGCTTTATGTATTTGTTCCACTTTAAGCCACTCTGCGCGGGTTCACCCGTACCGTATATATAATAGATGTGACTGCTTCCAGTGATTGCTCTGCAATCGTGCATTCATAGAATAATGGATATTTCTGCCTATTTATTAAAAATTCTTTACATTTTCTAACACGCACGGGAGTACTAATGCGTAGGGTGGCGGTACTATTAAACTGTTTGTCGTTTCTGCTTTCCTTGACCGTGCGCCCTGTCCACACCACGTGTAGCCGGCCGCGGTGGCCGTGCGGTTCTAGGCGCTTCAGTCCGGAACCCCGCGACTGCTACGGTCGCAGGTTCGAATCCTGCCTCGGGCATGGATGTGTGTGATGTCCTTAGCTTACTTAGGTTTAAGTAGTTCTATGTTCTATCGGACTAATGGCCTCAGGTGTTAAGTCCCATAGTGCTCAGAGCCATTTGAACCCTTTGGACCACGTGTACCTGATAATCCCGCGGCGGTCGTACTGTTCTGCTCCACACTGCTGTTGGCTTGCCTGAAATTATCTATCGAAATATGCAAGCAGGTTTAGGGGAGCCACTCAACGTTAAAACACAACACTGTTCGACGTCTGGTATGAACAACTATATTCTGAGGCGATAATAGAAAGTCGCAGGTTGCACTGTTTACATTCTAATTCAGAAGTGTTGTCCCAGTTAACAATCTTGATGATTAACAGTCCAAAATATCATTCGGACGAGCGTACGCGTAACCGACACGACGCGGGTGATTGTTGATGATGCGGAAGGCGAATGATCGAACGAAAGTTCTTACGCTCGTCACGCATACACAGATATTTGGTACCAGTCCTCCTTGACACTATTAATGATATAACACCGTTCGTAAAGTTAATTTTTCAGTTCTCACTTGAACGAGCGTGTGAGTAACCGTCGCGGCGCGGCTGATTGTTGATAATGCGGAACGCGATGATCGAACGCACGTCCTCACGCTCGCTACAAGACACTGGCACTTAAATGCTCTCTTTTGTGGTAAATAGTATTACCGATTCACATTAGTTCATTTTTGGAGACCGAACACGGTGCGGATGATTGATACAGTACGGTACGACACGCAACGAGAGGATACACAAATACATTATCAGCAGCACTGCTCATTTTTAAATTACTTCTTGACGCACTTTCCTCTGAATCATTTACTTATTTTTATCACTTTACTGTAATAGCACTTGTAGCAACACTTCAACTTCCATGCTAACAATGCCTCTCACATGCAGAGCTACACACTACTCAACATAATATACAGGGTGGTCCAAAAGTCCGGAAACACCCTCATAAAATTCAAATGGAGTAGCAAACAAGGAAGCAGAGTCCCTACACTCGAGGAACGGGAAGGGGGAAACTTTATAGGCTATGCCACCAACATGGCGGCCATCTTGAAAGCCGCCATCTTCGATTCAACTCCAAAATTTCAAATGGGAATATGGTCATGTGACATATCAAACAGATAGAGAATTTCACCAGAAAAACAATGCCGTTGTTATTTTAGACATAGCGTTATTCATTCTCGGGTTATAGCCAGTTACATGTGGCAGCGGTGGGACGCTCTGCAGCGTGTGTGTTATGTGCCGAAGAGACATTACGCCGAAGTTACACAGTCCCGAGAGATCATCAACAGTCATAGGAATGGCTCGATATGTTGTCCATTATGATGACTTGTTAATGCTATCTTCCGAACCCAGTCCTGATGAACTTTGACCAACACATCTGGCTGAATTTGACCACACGCATCAACAATGCGCTGCTTTAGATGATGCAAATCCCGTATTTTCACAGAATAGACCATTGCTTTGACATGACCCCAAAGATAAAAATCCAACGGAGTCAAATCTGGTGAATGTGGAAGCCACTCCCTATGACCAATCCAGTTTGGAGGGAACTGCACATCCAGGTATGCTCGCACATTGTGCCCATAATGTGGTGGGGCTCAACATGATGGAAGAATTCCGGAAATGTCCCGTCCTCCGTTAACAACAAGGGAAACACTTCTTCATCTAATAACCTCAGATAACCGTTGATTAAAACGTTAGCATGAGTGAATGATACCTAACAGTTAAACACATGTAACATATCAGGATGGGATAGTCACTTTGCACCGTTTCAGACTCCATTTTATGACTTCTCAGTACGTAATACTCACGCTGCCGAGCGTCCCACTGCTGCCGCAAGTAATTGGCTATAACCCGAGACTGAATAAAGCTACGTTTAAAATAACAACGGCATTATTTTTCTGGTGAAATTCTCTATCTGTTTGATATGTCACATGAGCACATTCCCATTTGAAATTTTGGAGTTGAATCGAAGATGGCGGCTTTCAAGATGGCCGCCATGTTGGTGGCATACCCTACAAAGTTTCCCCCTTCCCGTTCCTCGTGTATAGGGACTCTGTTTGCTTGTTTGCTACTCCATTTGGATTTTATCAGGGTGTTTCCGGACTTTTGGACCACCCTGTAGTTCCGTATCCCATGCTCGACTCGACAGACGCGACTGACCGCAAAGATACTCCACATAAGCCAGCGATATGACAATACGCTTACAATTTGTTTTATGTTGAAGGTCAGCTACCAATCCCTGCACCAAGCTTCGGTATCTGCAGGTCTTCCTGCAGTCCGTTGCAATTTCCGCTGTCGTGACTTCCCTGTATGTAACAGTGTCACCTTGAAAAGCCTCGTAGAACTCCCGGCGTCGTCCATTAGGGTGCAACCTGCTGCCAGTCACGGGTCATGTCACCGCGAATTGCGCCTGCTGTCTGGGTTCAGAGTAGGGATGGGAAAAACCGATGTCGGTATTATAGTTCAGAATAACTGCCATTTTTCGGTATTTGTTTTGTCTCACTTTAATAGGTGTTTTTAATTTTCGCTAAAAACCGAGTAAAAAACCGAAATATCTATTAGCCGTGCCAGCAGTGCTAAAATTTTGTTTTTCAATAAACTTTCTTAAAGAAGGGAGTAATTTTTATTCATTAAAGCTTGCATTGATTTGAAATACTCCGTTATTATAGAAATTTTAATAACAATGCGGACACAAACGAGCAACAAAAAACATGTCATAAGAAATTGTGGAGTATTGCTGAGAGGGTAATGTTCCCGTTGCCATTGCCGTGGTACGTATGAAGGTGCGGTCTATACGGTAATTTCGCGCTGTCGTCGTTGGACATACATCGTATTGCCAAATGGCGCCAACGCTAGTCCGGAAATATTTTACGAAGTCCTGTAGCAACGAAGTACAACGCTTCATTTGCTTTAAAATTAAAGATTTGCCTGTCGTTTCTAGGAAATAACGAGAGAAAGGTAACAGTAACAAATTAACAAACTAACATCAGTTCATTCATAGTATACAATAAAAATAAAAAGTAGCTGATCTACATCCTGTGTATACATAATATGCCTTTTTCAGCTTGTAACCCTTGAAAACGGGCAAATTAACACGAAAAATAGCGTTCTTCAACCTCCTCAGTTTCCACTCTTTAGCAATGACTGTTCGTAATGCCCAAATAGTGATATTATCCCCGATTACAACATGATTTTTGAAGAGAGTTTTAAAAAAATTGAATCAATAGGAGAATGCTGGTGATCTTTTTGTAGTATACTATCACTTGTCACTTTTCGACAAAACCAGAAAAAACAGTGTTAGACTAGGTTTTATTTTATTTTATCTGTTTAATTTAATATTTTGACTCTATGTATCACGAAACTGAACGAGACAAAATTTTTCAGTCTTCGTTCGATTTCTACGTTTATTACGGGAAATAATAGGAATAAAAAACCGAAAATCAGTGGTTTCTGAAATTGGTAATTTGGAGCGGTTTTAACACTGAAATTAAAGTAGCGTGGAAAAAACGGTATAACCTAAAATCGGTTGTTTCAGTGATCACCACCATCTCTACTTCAGAGCCCTTGCTCGGTTCCTACAGGCTGCTGACGTTTTGCTGTATCGTTCCCGGAACCGACCGCGATCCTCTGGTTTGAAGCCGACTTGAAGTTTTAAATAAGAGGCTTTAACGATTCTGTGACGATCCTGGATGCGGATATCTCGACCTCCGCTGTCGCGCGTAGAATTGTAGGAATCTCAGTAATAGATCAGACGTGTGCTGTGTGCAGGAAGCGGCCTCCAGAGAAGTGTTAGGCTTGCAAATAAGGTTTTTCTTTTGAGAATAGAAAAATTCGTCCATAGGTCCGGGAAGGTACGTTCTGATTTCAGGCAGAGAAGAATATCAGCCACATTAATCAGAGGGAGTAGCATTCGTCATGGCAGATCGGAGAAACAGAATGTCAATATGAAGGTAGTAATTGTTCTCGAAAGAACAGATACCATTGATGACCGTGCAGCTTCTCTAGAATAAATGATAATTAATTGAAACCCTCAGCTGCCGACAGGTGTTGTTGATATACCTCGATGGGGACAGCTGAAAATGTGTGCCCCGACCGGGACCCGAACCCGGGATCTCCTGCTTACGTTGATCTTCGTCTGTGCGAATACGCACAGGTTGCTCGAACTCTTTCGGGAATCGTCACCTTAGTGTGCGCGAGTAATGAGTGGATGGGCAACATTAGGAACATTAAGTATGTAGATTGTGGACAGTTGGAAATGTGGGTCTCACGGGAAGCATGCAAGGGATAAGTCCCTGCAGTCGAGCTATTCATGTGTGTCCTCGGTGGCTCAGATCGATAGAGCGTCTGCCATGTAAGCAGGAGAGCCTGGGTTCGGGTTCCGGTCGGGGCACACATTTTCAGCTGTCTCCATCGAGGTATATCAACAACACCTGTCGGCAGCTGAGAGGTTCAATTAATTATCATTTATAGAATGTCAATAACTGGAGAAGCATCGATGGAAACGTACCAGAATAAGTTTCGCTTATAAGCGGTACTCCATGTGTGTGTGTGTGTGTGTGTGTGTGTGTGTGTGAGTGTGTGTGTGTATGTGTGTGTGTGCGTGTGCGTGCGTGCGTGTGTTCCACATCTGCTAAACCACTGGACCGATTTCAAGCAAACGTGGTACACACATCCCTTACTGGCAGGCAACAATAGCTGAGAGGTTATCGTGGTTCAGGAGACACGACGTCGTAAACAATGGGATGCATGAAAAACTACCGCATTATGCATGACGTTTAAATTTATTACTTCTGTGCTACTAACTCTAGTCAGTATCCACATATGCCGCTGAATGTACCTACACAAATACACTGGCAGAAAGAAAATCGCAACACCATATAGTCATTAATATAATGTTCCATATCTACTGATAAACCACTGGACCGATTGAGCCGTGCGTGGCTCCTGTTCCCGCCATCATGTATTTTAAACCCTGTTTTAACGTACTTCCACCTCACTACGTTAATTTAAATTACTGAGTTGTTGCTTTGCTTCACAGTGAGCGACGCTAGCACCACGTATCAATATATCCCCTCTCGTAGTATCTTTGCTCGACTGCTATTACTTCCCAGTCATTGTCTGTCGTAAGCTATTTGGGGTTGCGAGTTCGGGCTGCCAGTCAGTTGGAACGTGTCTGGAGCGCAGTCCGGACCTGCCAGTCAGGGAGTTGCAATGCGGCACTAGTGCAATCGGGTTGGAGCAGTGAGGTCTGCGTCGACATGGCTAGCCCGACCATTGCCACCACTCATCTCTTGAGCCAGGCCACGGTCTTGGTGGATCGTCGGTCGGTCGTCCTACGGGACGACGCGTTTTGGCTCGCCGATCGTTCATGAGTCGGCTGTGTGTGTGTGCATTGACTCCTGATTTGTCGTCGTGCTTGCTTACAAGGGAACCTCCCCATCGCACCCCCCTCAGATTTAGTTATAAATTGACACAGTGGATAGGCCTTGAAAAACTGAACACAGATCAATCGAGAAAACAGGAAGAAGTTGTGTGGAACTATGAAAAAATAAGCAAAATATACAAACTGAGTAGTCCATGCCGAACATAGGCAACATCAATGACAGTTCAGCTAAGGAGCGCCGTGGTCCCGTGGTTAGAGTGAGCAGCGAACGAGAGGTCCTTGGTTCGAGTCTTCCCTCGAGTGAAAATTTTACTTTCTTTATTTTCGCAAAGTTACCATCTGTCCGTTCATTCATTGACGTCTCTGTTCACTGTAATAAGTTTAGTGTCTGTGTTTTGCGACCGCACCGCAAAACCGTGCGATTAGTAGACGAAAGGACGTGCCTCTCCAATAGGAACCGAAAACATTTGATCGCAAGATCATAGGTCAACCGATTCCTTCACAGGAAAACACGTCTGATATATTCTGTACGACACTGGTGATGGCATGTGCGTCACATGACAGGAATATGTTGTCGACCCACCTAACTTGCACACCTGGCGAACGGGTAAAAAGATTTTCTACCTTGCCCGATTTACGTTTTCTTGTGGATGTGATAATCACTCCCAAAAAAGTGATGAAAACATAAGAGTTTGTCACATAAACTGCAACAAATGAATGCAACAGTTTCACAGTCGCACAGTTTTCCCTGTGCTCTGTCAAAACATATGTTTTTTACGTTTTCAAATGTTTCCGTGTGTAGACCGTCAAATCCTGCATATGTCCAAGCAAATCTGAACATGTACTGGAATTTTGGAGAGTGAAGTTGATTATGTGTGAGTGCCTGAACTTTGATAATTGTCTGAAAATAAAAAATTAAACTTTTCACTCGAGAAAAGACTTGAACCAAGGACCTCTCGTTCCGCAGCTGCTCACGCTAACCACGGGACCACGGCGCTCGTAAGCTCACATTGTCCTTGATGTTGCCTGCCTTGCGCATGGACTACTCAGTTTGTATATTTTGCTTATTTTTTTCATAGTTCCACACAACTTCTTCCTGTTTTCTCGATTGATCTGTGTTCAGTTTTTCAAGGCCTATCCCTGTGCCAACTTATAACTAAATCTGAGAGGGGTGCGATGGGGAGGTTCCCTTGTTAGTTACTGTTGGGCATCGTTCAGGTCTTCATGCTAGCGTTTGTCAGGTTGTGTGTGTAGTTGGCGTTATTTCCACTGACGACTATTTTAGATGTTGTCGGCATTCTGAGGGGAGTCGGCCGGTTGCTGCGGACTAGGGAGGATGTCTCCCCGCGGTGCAGTCGGCTGGGTCCGCTGGCGGTCCCTGCGCAGTGTCGGAGCGTGTGTGGAGATGTCCGATCGCTACGGGCTTCGTGGCTTACCGACCCTGGACATCGAAGTTGAATGGTGTTTTAAGTACCCAAGCCACGTCCATTCATGTTGTGTGGTTCATTTCGGTGGTTCGGTGTTGGGGAGTTTTCCTGTGAGCAACACCAAGTGTTTGTATTGCTGAAATTTACCCACCATTCGGTGGAATTAACTGTATTGGTTGACTACAATTCAAGTGCACCAACGGAATTTTTTACCTTGTGGCCGTTAGTGTTCCGGTTACCTGCCCTGACCACTAACGTAATTTCAGGCAGTGTCCTTACCTCACCTGTTGTCGTTGTACAACACGGTGTGTAGTTTTGACAACTTAATACACATACATACTTGATCGTGGATAATTAGGTCCGTAAAATTTTGGTGTTTTAGTTATCGTGAACCGATTGGTGGCAAGCAAGTCCTTGGTCGATCGGTCCATGGCTGTCCCTTTGTTGAGTTACCGATGGATCAAGTGTAGTTCGGCTCACCTACCTGTCTCACTTAAGTGTACGAGTGCAGGCAGACCCCCTGGAGGCTTCTGAGTACCGTTGTTTTTACTGTCTTTCTCACTGGTGTTTAATTGTCCGTTTATAATCTATTATAACCATTCTTGGTTTTACTGTGTTTTATCTAAATTAAAGGTCTTCACCCGCATATAAGTAAGTTTGAATTCTGGCAAGTGGATATTTGCTGAACGGTTATTGCTGTTGTGTTGCCTTTTCTTTTAGTGTGGTTTCAGCTACTTAAAACTTAAGGCTTTTGGTTATATTTTTTTTAAATTTTGGAATATTAATTGTGGGCCTTCAGCCGCTTGGAACCTTATTCTTAAAATTACCTTCCAAGCTTAAACATTGCGGCCTTCTGCCCTTAAAGGTTGATGGTATTTTTTGAATTTTGGCAAATCAGCTATGGGCCTTCAGCCGCTTAAAACCTTATTCTTGAAATTACCCTTTACGCAAAAACATTGCGGCGTTCTGCCTTTGAAATGTTATGGTAATTTATTTCAAAATCTTGAAAATTTTACTGTGGGCTTTCAGCCGTTTGTGTTGCATCTTGTTTGTGTTTGTCTATCCACTTTTACCTTGAGGCTTTAAGCCTAACTGATACATATATCAATTGTTTTATTTGTAATTTTAACTGAGTGTCTTCGTTTACTTGAAATTTATTTTGTTGCTTTTAAGATTTCTTGTTTGGAGACCTTCAGCCGTGATAGAATTTGAGTTTGAAACTTTTAGCTACAAGAGTTCGGCTACCTGCCGTTTTGGTTTAAAGGTGTTAGTAAATTACAATAAAGTACAATTTTGAGTGAAACTGACCGACACCTTGTTTGGCCCCTTCCACAATCCTAATCACCTGTTCAGCCCAGAGGGTTTAGCGGACGCCTCACCGATTTCAACCAAACTTGGTACACACATCCCTTACTCTTAAGCAACAATGTGGGATACATTTGTGTAGGTAACTTATTTAAGTGATTAACATTGCAAGATCACAGACAGATGTTAAGCACGAGTTCAGCCATTGCAAATGTGAAGTGCTTGTATAACCGCCAGGACGTTGAATCCAAGCGCGCAAAAGTGCATGCATTGTGTTGTACCGGATGTCAGTTTGTGGGATCGGGTTCCAGTCCTGTTGTACTTGGTCGGTGATTACAGGGACGGTTAATGCCGGTTGTGAATGATGTGTATTTAAAGCAATCATGATTTGCACCCTCCACTCTTATGCGACTGGTGTGAAATTGGGGGCTGGGTTGGGTTGTTGTGAGGGAGGAGACAAGACAGCGAGGTCATCGTTCTCGTCGGATTAGGGAAGGACGGGGAAGGAAGTCGGCCGTGCCCTTTCAAAGGGACCATCCCGGCATTTGTCTGGAGTGATTTAGGGAGATCACGGAAAACAGGATGGCCGGACGCGGGACTGAACCGTCGTCCTCCCGAATGCGAGTCAAGTGTGCTAACCACTGACTCACCTCGCTCTGTGTGAAATTTGAGTAGACATCATATTTCAGATGTAGAAACACGCCTGCTAACTTTCGTTTTTGTAGCAAAACCCCATCTTGGTGTTGTTTCTTTTCGTCAGTGCATACTACTGTGCGACATATAGTGCAAGACATATGACGTCATAAACAATGAAATGTGTGAAAATATTCCGCATCATGCATGACGTTTTAATACATTTATTCTTTACTGCTAAGACACTTCTAAAATAGAGTCAGTTTAAGGAAATCCCTGACACGTGGCACCACTTTTGACAGCTTTCAATTGCGAAGTGCAAATGGCGGGACGCCAAAACAATAGCCGTCTATAGAGGTGTGAATAGGCGTTGTCATAGAGACGTTTACAAAATCGCATTGCAGACACGGGAAGTAACTGCGCCCGGCGTCGGGAAATTGTATGGGATCATCTCACATAGAGTCTACTACATAATTTCGAAGGTGTTTCCACGAACACAGGGAAATGAAATTTTCTCGATATTACACTACAAACACAGTTTACTTTTTGTTTTCGTTTCTAGTAGAAAATTGGCAAAGTGAATAATCGAACAATGCTGGGTTTGTCAGCTAGTAATACCAGTATAGCACTAGGGACAGGAAGCTGGCTGGAAAGCAAGGTAACTCTAAACTTCGATTGCAGTGTATATCGTAAAGACAGGCTGAGAGCCGGTGGAGGAGGCGTCATTAAAGACGTAAATAGTACGATAATATCTAGTGAGAGTAGTACAGATTGCGAATACGAAATAATTTGGGTTAAGATAAGTGCTTAATGTGGATCGTAGGTGCTCATCGGATGCTCAGGAGCATTAGTGGTGTAATATTTGAGAGAAATCTTGAATTTTACCTCAAGCTATAGACTGGGAGTCTCAAGTGAATAGGGGATGTAGTAGCGAGAGGGAAGCGCATGCAATTGTTCTAAATACATTATCCGCAAATTACCTGGAACAGTTAATCAGAGAATCGACTGGTGAAGATAGCGAGTTAAATATGCTGGTCAGCAACATGGCCGAACATTTCGACTCGGCGTAGAACAGGAAGTCAGTGATCAGAGACGGTTACAGCATTTGTGAATAAGAATATAAGGAATGCTTCTGCTTAGTAAATGAAACAAGAAATAGGTTTCAGATTACCTGAGTGGTCGACATGGAAGATTCATCTCCAGGACTAAAAATGTTTGCCGTGAACGGACAAAGTACAACAGCATTCTACAATACGCCTTAGACAGGTATGCGCCGAGCGAATTGTGAGGGATGGGAAAGACCCATCATGGGTCGACAGCCGTGCTAGGCAACAGCTCCTAAAGCAAAGAGAACATCGTTGCAAATTTAAATGTAGCCAAAGCCTCACAGTCAAAAACTTAACTAAGCAAAAATTAGCTTAAGGAGAGCTTTATGTGAAGCGTTCAACGAATTCTAAAGTAAAATTGTATCTACTGAGGAAGACACATACGGATCAAATCTGCCAGTTCAGACACTCTGTTAGAATGTTGTCGAAATGGAGGATGACAGAGCGAAGGTCATTTTCGAAATCTGTTTCACTAAGGAAGATCTGTGGCGTGGCGGTGTTTGTCGTAGTTACTCGTTCGTACAGTCTCTGTCATTAGTTGTCCACCTACCTCCGTACGGCTTCCTTACGACGTCTCTTCACTCTGCAGTGGTAGATACTCACTAGGCCGTGTAAAGCAGCGTTGATGAAACCACGACCTAATACCCTAACACACAGAAGCCGCGTAACTCAAGTTGCGAATCAGTTCCTGTAAGTTCATCTTAACAAATTTCGGGTCATGGGGAAATGCAGTTTACCTGCAGTAAGCCTTCGGAAATTATAGTAAACTGGTTTTTATTCTTAAGAAAGCACATAAATTTACTATCAAGTCCGAATTTACTATTTTTAACTGCTCTACTATTTCCACCTCACAATCTGTACAAAATGCTCTCACACGAAAAAAGCAGCCAGAACATCTACCAGTCCGACCGATTAATGTTCGATCTGACAGTTACTGACCCACTACTATAGCGAGTTGAAACTTCGGTCGTATCAGTGGTCTTCAGAGTTAGAAGTGCTCGCCCAAGTATTCCATAAAGTATACGGAATATGCCACGCGGAATTTCACTAAGACCGAAATATCGCACGTCAATTGACTTATCAAATTGTCCTAAAAATGTAACTTAAACTGTCTGAGTCACGACACTTCCTAACAGCAATGAACTCAACAGTTCATTTTACAAGTTGTTTTCTGGCCGACATTTAGCATGATGTCACATGTACGAAGGTTGGCGAGCGACTCTTTCGATGCCACCCCACTCTCTTCCTATCTAACTTTCTGCACACGGGAGCAGCTTAATTGTCATTGGCTAATGGTTTGAATGACCTATAAGAATTATCCTTCTAGATCAATCTCGCGGCAAAACTTGCCTGAGCGAATCACTAATCGAAAAATCATTCACGTCATTCCAATGCCAATTTCTAGTATCATATTTAATAAAATAGACCTAAATACAAAACAATCTTTAAATTAATTTAGAAACTTATTCCACTTCAGACTTCTATTCTGGCAGCTTTCTTACAAAAGCAAGCACACGTCGCCATACGTCATGAGCTACGTGGTTCCACCACAATTTTAACACGATTCAATTTCATAAGTTTTTACATAAAATAGTATTAAGTTTTTTTCGTATGTCCCACAGACACTCTCTCATTCACTCTCATGTATACATACAACAAAATAATAAGCTGATAATAATTTTGAATGGTTTTTAGACTACAAAATGCAGAGTAATTAAATTTTGAAAAGAACAATTCCAATTAAGTGATTGTATCTATGTAAAACTTTGTTATGACCTTAGATGATAATAATGATCCTTACTGAGTTTTGAAAGACAAGTGTCGGTTTTTGGACATTTAAGTGATTTTCTCAATCTCCGGAACTATATGAGATAAAAATCTGAGATTTTGACCGGATTCTTTTCGTAACAACAAAAGATGGTATACCAATTTTGAACAAAATCGGGTGATAATTACTATGGTTTATTTAGATTCGTAAGGGGTATGAATTCACGTTCCTACTGCATGTTACTTGAGACCATTCTCGGCTAGTAGCGTCAGCTGCGCTGTGAATCATAGCGAAGACACACTCCTGCCACCTGGCTGGACAGCTGCAGGCATTAATGCGATGAATGTTATCTTCTAATAACTTGCTACGCTACAGATCGTACTGCTGTTTCTCCGTTAAATCCTTGCACCAACGTCAAAATGGCAGATACCTAAATAAGTGACCAAGAGATGGAAGTTCAACTGAAATCGCTCAACACAGGAAAGGTCGCTGAACCTGTCGGATACCAGCACGCTTCTAGATAGAATATGCAAACAATTTGCTCCTCTTCCAGCAGCAATGTACCATCCGTATTTGGAGGAGCGAAGAGCTCTTGATGACTGCAAGAAAGCGTAGCTCATTCATATTTTTCGAGAACGGTCGTTGAACATACGCACACAACTGTAGCGTTATGTCTCTGTTGTCGGTCTCTTGTAGAATTTTGGAGAATGTTTTATGCTCGCGTATTATGACATTTCTCGCTACCGAAAATCTCCTCTATAAGAATCAACATGCGTTCCGAAAACAACGATCGTGTGAAACCCAGTTCGCCTTGGTCACATATGAGATGCAAAAACCAGTAGATACGGGGGTCCACGTTGATATCGTCTTGCTTTACATATAGAACGTATTCGACACAGTTCCTCATTGCAGACAAATAAACAAATTAATAGCGTATGGAGCAATGTGACTGAGGAGTTCTTAGCAAACACAACACAACAGGTCATTCTTAACGGAGAGAAACCTCCACAGGTAAAAATAACTTCGGGCGTAGCCCAGGAGAGTATTACGAGGTGCATTCAAGTTCTAAAGCCTCCGATTTTTTTTTCTAATTAACTACTCACCCGAAATCGATGAAACTGGCGTTACTTCTCGACTTAATCGCCCTGCAGACGTGCACATTTTTCACAACGCTGACGCCATGATTCCATGGCAGCGGCGAAGGCTTCTTTAGGAGTCTGTTTTGACCACTGGAAAATAGCTGAGGCAATAGCAGCACGGCTGGTGAATGTGCGGCCACGGAGAGTGTCTTTCATTGTTGGAAAAAGCCAAAAGTCACTAGGAGCCAGGTCAGGTGAGTAGGGAGCATGAGGAATCACTTCAAAGTTGTTATCACGAAGAAACTGTTGCGTAACGTTAGCTCGATGTGCGGGTGCATTGTCTTGGTGAAACAGCACACGCGCAGCCCTTCCCGGACGTTTATGTTGCAGTGCAGGAAGGAATTTGTTCTTCAAAACATTTTCGTAGGATGCACCTGCTACCATAGTGCGCTTTGAAACGCAATGGGTAAGGAATACGCCCTCGCTGTCCCAGAACATGGACACCATCCTTTTTTCAGCACTGGCGGTTACCCGAAATTTTTTTGGTGGCGGTGAATCTGTGTGCTTCCATTGAGCTGACTGGCGCTTTGTTTCTGGATTGAAAAATGGCATCCACGTCTCATCCATTGTCACAACCGACGAAAAGAAAGTCCCATTCATGCTGTCGTTGCGCGTCAACATTGCTTGGCAACATAGCACACGGGCAGCCATGTGGTCGTCCGTCAGCATTCGAGGCACCCACCTGGATGACAGTTTTCGCATTTTCAGGTCGTCATGCAGGATTGTGTGCACAGAACCCACAGAAATGCCAACTCTGGGGGCGATCTGTTCAACAGTCATTCGGCGATCCCCAAAGACAATTCTCTCCACTTTCTCGATCATGTCGTTAGACCGGCTTGTGCGAGCCCGAAGTTGTTTCGGTTTGTTGTCACACGATGTTCTGCCTTCATTAAACTGTCGCACCCACGAACGCACTTTCGACACATCCAAAACTCCATCACCACATGTCTCCTTCAACTGTCGATGAATTTCAATTGGTTTCACACCACGCAAATTCAGAAAACGAATGATTGCATGCTGTTCAAGTAAGAAAAACGTCGCCAGTTTAAGTATTTAAAACAGTTCTCATTCTCGCCGCTGGCGGTAAAATTCCATCTGCGGTATGGTGCTGCCATCTCTGGCACGTATTGACAATGAACGCAGCCTCATTTTAAAACAATGCGCATGTTTCTATCTCTTTCCAGTCCGGAGAAAAAAAATCGGAGGCCTTAGAACTTGAATGCACCTCGTATTGACCCATTACTTCTTTTCGCCGGGATATCCATGAGGCTTTTCGCGGATGACGCTGTTTGTACATAGAAGTAGCAAAGCGCTTGGTGCACGGACTGGTGGTTGACCCTCAACGTAAACGAATGTAAGGTGTTATACACAAATAGGCAGAAAGATCTGCAGTTGTATGATTATACAATTCCAGAACAATCACTGGAAGGAGTCACATCCATTAAATCTATTAAATATCTACGAGTATCCATAAGAGCAATTTAAAGTGGAACGACAACATAAAACTAATCGCAGGTAAGGCAGATGCCACAGTAGATACAGAAGTGTCGTCCTCCCTCAAAAGAGGTAACTTACAAAACACTCGTTCGACCAGTAGTTGAATGTTGCTTGTCAGCAGGAATCTGTACCAGATAGGACTGATAGTAGCAATAGAGAAGAGCCATAGATGAGCAGCACGCTTCGTTACAGGTTCATTTAGTAAGCACAAAGCCGTCACAGAGGTGCTGAGCAACATTTAGTGGCAGACGCTACAAGAGAGGCATTGTTCATCACTGTGTGGTTTACTGTTAAAATTCGGTTAGTATAGGATGTACGTCTGGAGTACAGCATTGTATGGTAGTGAAACATGGACTGTGGGAAAACCGGAACAGAAGAGAATCGAAGCATTTGCGATGTGGTGCTACAGACGAATGTTGAAAATTAGGTGGACTGATAAGGTAAGGAATGAGGCGGTTCTACGCAGAATCGGAGAGGAAAGGAATATGTGGAAAACACTGATAAGGAGACGGGACAGGATGATAGGACATCTGCTAAGACATGAGGGAATGACTTCCATGGTACTAAAGTGAGCTGTAGAGGGCAAAAACTGCAGAGGAAGACAGAGATTGGAATACGTCAAGCAAATTATTGAGGACGTAGGTTGCAAGTGCTACTCTGAGATGAAGAGGTTAGTACAGGAAAGGAATTCGTGGCGGGCCGCATCAAACCAGTCAGTAGACTGATGACCAAAAAGGACCGTCTCTTATAACACAAGCTAGAAATTAAGCACACGGTTGGGACTCAAGGTGTAAATTTTGTACATAAAATAAGTAACGGAATGGAAACAGACGGATTAAAAAAAATATGTAAACCTAACTAGAATTTGTAGACCTAGAGAAAGTCTTCGAATGGGTGAGGTTTTTTACAATCGGTAGAAATTTGGGGCTAAAGTACAGATACGGAGATATCGTTTCCATCATCCACAAATCCCAACCGTGAGTAAAAAAAAAAATGGAAGATAAAAAGGAGACATGTTCATCTCAAGAAGGGTGAAGGATAGAGTTACAGCTTATCATTAGTCGTGTTCAGCTCGTATCGGACAAGGGATGAAAGAAAGAAAATTTCGGAAGAGTAATAACAGTCCAAGGGGAACAGAAGGTAACACTAAGAATTCTAAGATGAAACAAGCCTTCTGCTTGGGAATATGGAAGACTTGCTGAAAGGACTCAACGACAAAAAAAAAAAAAAAAAAAAAAAAAAAAAAAAGGTAAGCACCCAGAAGACGTGGCAGTATGACAGTGTAGCTTCGTAGATGTGCACGTCTGATACGTAAATGATTACCGTCGCAATTGTATGTGAAGATAGAACGGCTACGAACGTGACTAGGGTTTGTAGCGTTTAGTGCTGTTACAAGGCTGGTAGAGTGCACAAGGGCCGAGAACAGCCTCAGATGTTGAGTGATCACAGTGAAAGACACGGAGATGCCACATACTCGTGTGAGACAGTATTATCAGCACCCGACAGAGTTTGAAAACGGCCTTATTGGCGGATCTCCATTTGACAGGCTGGTCTAATCATGCACTATCCAGATTTGTGGGGTATTCGGATGTAACGGGGTTCCAGTGACGGACTGCGTGGGATAGTGAGGACGGGCATACTTCTCGTACTGCACCGTATCTACATCTATATCTGCATCCATACTCCGCAAGCCACCTGACGGTGTGTGGCGGAGGGTACCTTGAGTACCTCTATCGGTTCTCCCTTCTATTCCAGTCTCGTACTGTTTGTGGAAAGAAGGATAGTCGGTATGCCTCTGTGTGGGCTCTAATGTCTCTGATTTTATCCTCATGGTCCCTTCGCGATATATACGTAGGAGGGAGCAATATACTGCTTGACTCTTCGGTGAAGGTATGTTCTCGAAACTTTGACAAAAGCCCGTACCGAGCTACTGAGCGTCTCTCCTGCAGAGTCTTCCACTGGAGTTTATCTATCATCTCCGTAACGCTTTCGCGATTACTAAATGATCCTGTAACGACGCGCGCTGCTCTCCGTTGGATCTTCTCTATATCTTCTATCAACCCTATCTGGTACGGATCCCACACTGCTGAGCAGTATTCAAGCAGTGGGCGAACAAGCGTACTGCAACCTACTTCCTTTTTTTTCGAATTGCATTTCCTTAGGATTCTTCTAATGAATCTCAGTCTGGCATCTGCTTTACCGACGATCAACATTATATGATCATTCCATTTTAAATCACTCCTAATGCGTACTCCCAGATAATTTATGGTATTAACTGCTTCCAGTTGCTGACATGCTATTTTGTAGCTAAATGATAAAGGATCTATCTTTCTGTGTATTCGCAGCACATTACACTTGTCTACATTGAGATTCAATTGCCATTCCCTGCACCATGCGTCAATTCGCTGCAGATCCTCCTGCATTTCAGTACAATTTTCCATTGTTACAACCTCTCGATACGCCACAGCATCATCTGCAAAAAGCCTCAGTGAACTTCCAATGTCATCCACCAGGTCATTTATGTATATTTTGAATAGCAACGGTCCTACGGTATTGCGCACCAAGAGAGTCGTAACTCCTTCATATCTGCGCCTGCCGTCCGAGAACGAGTAACCGACTCCCTGCAACATTGAGTGCCAGCCTACGCTATTGGTCGGAGACTAACAGCAGCCGGATCAGGGAATTAACGTCGTACGCTTGGGCCACTTTTAAAACAACACGAGCGGCTGAGTCTGGAGTGTTGCCTGAACAGGGAGCGTGGACTGCTGGTGAGCGACTTCGTATTGTGGTCAGCGATGAATCGAAGATCTGTACTAAACCGGATGACCATCATCATCGAGTATTGCGGTGATCTGGGGAGAGGTCCCCGTCTTCCACTGTTTTGGAGAGACACATAACTGTCACCTGAGGTGTCATGGTTATGGGAGTCATCGTGCATCACTTCAGATCACGACTGGAACTCACTAAGCGGTCTCTAAATGGCACAACGGGTAGCCAGCCTCCTCATGTGATATCTCCCATATGACGGTCTCGTGGTGTCGCTTTTCAACAAAACGGTAATCGCCCACACATGGAATGTCTCTCCGTGAACTGCCTGCTTGATGTTGAGACACTCTCGCGGCCAGGAAGATTGCCAGCTCTGTGCGCAATAGAACATGCATGAGGCCAGCTCGTACAACTTCCTCCCAGCGCCAGTGTTCCTGATATCAAGGACAAAACAGTTGTGGGCCAGCGTGCCTCAGGAGAGCATGCAACGACTTTATGAAATACTTCTCAATGGAAACAGTATATGCATTCAGGCCAGATGGGCTCATACTGTCAAGTTCTCTGTAATTTTGACTCAATATTTTAATCACTGAAATAACATCACATACCCTCTCAATCCGTGAAATCTCCTTTAGTTTCCTTCTTCCCTTGGGGATGCTTCACTGTACGAGGTGCATTCAAGTTCTAAGGCCTCCGATTTTTTTTTCTCCAGACTGGAAAGAGATAGAAACACGCGCATTGTTTCAAAATGAGGCCGCGTTCATTGTCAATATGTCCCAGAGATGGCAGCACCGTACCGCAGATGGAATTTTACCACCAGCGGCGAGAATGAGAACTGTTTTAAATACTTAAAATGGCGACGTTTTCCTTACTTGAACAGCGTGCAATCGTTCGTTTTCTGAAGTTGCGTGGTGTGAAACCAATTGAAATTCATCGACAGTTGAAGGAGACATGTGGTGATGGAGTTATGGATGTGTCGAAAGTGCGTTCGTGGGTGCGACAGTTTAATGAAGGCAGAACATCGTGTGACAACAAACCGAAACTATCTCGGGCTCGTACAAGCCGGTCTGACGACATGATCGAGAAAGTGGAGAGAATTGTTTTGGGGGCTCGCCGAATGACTGTTGAACAGATCGCCTCCAGATTTCTGTGGGTTCTGTGCACACAATCCTGCCTGACGACCTGAAAATGCGAAAAGTGTCATCCAGGTGTGTGCCACGAATGCTGACAGACGACCACATGACTGCCCGTGTGGCGTGTTGCCGAGCAATGTTGACGCGCAACGACAGCAGGAATGGGACTTTCTTTTCGTCGGTTGTGACAATGGATGAGACGTGGATACCATTTTTCAATCCAGAAACAAAGCGCCAGGCAGCTCAATGGAAGCACACAGATTCACCGCCACCAAAAAAGTTTCGGGTAACCGCCAGTGCTGAAAAAATGATGGCGTCCATGTTCTGGGACAGCGAGGGCGTAATCCTTACCCATTGCGTTCCAAAGGGCACTACGGTAACAGGTGCATCCTACGAAAATGTTTTGAAGAACAAATTCCTTCCTGCACTGCAACAAAAACGTCCGGGAAGGGCTGCGCGTGTGCTGTTTCACCAAGACAACGCACCCGCACATCGAGCTAACGTTACGCAGCAGTTTCTTCGTGATAACAACTTTGAAGTGATTCCTCATGCTCCCTACTCACCTGACCTGGATTCTAGTGACTTTTGGCTTTTTCCAACAACGAAAGACACTCTCCGTGGCCGCACATTCACCAGCCGTGCTGCTATTGCCTCAGCGATTTTCCAGTGGTCAAAACAGACTCCTAAAGAAGCCTTCGCCGTTGCCATGGAATCATGGCGTCAGCGTTGTGAGAAATGTGTACGTCTGCAGGGCGATTACGTCGAGAAGTAACGCCAGTTTCATCGATTTCGGGTGAGTAGTTAATTAGAAAAAAAAAATCGGAGGCGGGCTTGAATGCACCTCGTATTTGACAGGCTGTGTATTCGCAACAAATATATACATATTTACACAGACATACACGAACTCGGGTAAATAATAGCTTCATTGCCCTAGCTGCAGGTATGAAACCCAGTCAGTAGCTTCTGTAGACAAATTATTAAGCTCTTCCATAGTCCCTCTGAATGCTCTGCGGGACCATACAAATTTTCCATAATGTACAGCGTGCTGGTCCCCGTCGCCACAATCACATCGAGGCGACAACGTCCATCTTTACTGGTGCAGCAGTGTTCCACATCTGCCGCGGTCTGTTCTGACCCGATTCATTATATGTCAGTGTCGTCGGGATACATGAATACCTGCCGCTCACTCCCAGGCAGTTTTAATTATTTTTTGGTGGATCTAGAAAGTGACTTCCTGCCATTGATTGTCCCCGGCATCTTGCATGACGAAATGGCTGTTCTGCATACTGACTACTGTGCGCCACGATGGCTTTCTAGACCTCATTCGCTGTGGTTCTTATGGTGGAAATTCTGAACGAATAGGTAATTCTGCTTTGTTTTTTACTCTTGTCCACATGTTCAGCAATTACCGTGGTCTTCCTATGGGTGGTGGTGGGATGTTAATAATAACCGGTGGCCAGTGCGTGTTTCCGAGACGAATATACCCTATGATTTAAGACTGGACCCCAGTATCACTTTAGCCACTAATCAAAGGCGGCGTGAGTACAGGAAAAAGCGAATGTTTATCAGAGCTGATAATGGCATCATATTGGAAGAGGTGAGGCAATTCTCCTGTCGAAGAAGTAAGATTGCGCAAGTCGGCCGAAGCAACAATATATCAGAGGAGGATTAGCACAGGTGAAGTGAGCTTTCTTTAGTAAAAGAGCTCTGCAGGCACCAAACATTGATGTGGAAGTGAGGAAAAGTTTCTTGGAAGCATACGACTGAAGTGCATCACTGCATGAAGTGAAACGTTGACCATAAGGATTCCGAAGATGAAGAATATAGAAGCACTAGAAACGTGGTATTAAAAATCAAGTTGGCACATAAAGTGCGGAATAAAGACCTGCTGAAAAGTATAGGTGAAAAATGAAGTTTATGGAAGATTTCCTGGATCGAGACAATACAATGAATTACGGTAATGAATATCAAAAAATTTCGTACAAACTCTCGGCGCTTGAGGAAGGCTTTTTTTTTTTTTTTTTTTGTTAAAGCTCCGTTCACGTATTTTAACCGTGTTTCTTCTCTCTGTGATGAACCGGACTTCGTGAAAAAAAAAAAAACAGCACCCGAAGACGACGGTGGATCGAGCCGGACGTCTTTTTGCTTAAAAGTACGGAACCTTTTGCCATGCCAAGTCACCCACCAATCTTACAATGACTAAAGACACAAAATAAAACATACATAGGTTATTAGTAACAGTATATTCTGAAATAAAAACACAATTTAAATTACGACACTTTCGTTATGCAATTACGAGTGCCGTTTGGTTGCAACTCGTGAATAACATAATGTAGTATTAATGGCGGTGTGGCAAAATGCGTCCGATCTGGACAAGACCTAGAAAACGAAAGGTGACTCTTCTTCTTTCAATCATCTTCAAATGTTTCCTGCGGCTGCATACAAATTTATACAGCCGTGGACTACGTTTTGTGCTAAGAAAAGCTCAGCATGCAAACGTGTCTTTAAAAAGACTATTTCCAGAAAAAGGGACATTTTAGTGGGACATCTTCTGCGGCATCCTGGATTTGACGGTGGAAGGAGCAAGAGAGGAGAAATATAGCAGGAATGCAGGCAGAGATTTAGAATACGCAAAGCAAGCACAGAGGATGTAGGGTGTAACAGCAACAGAGAGTTGAAAAGAATACCACTGGATAGGGGAAGACAGAGGATAACGTCAAATCAGTGTAATGACATGTGTCTTAAGAAATAATTAACACCATGATGGTGTTCGCCGCCACCGCCTACCATCATCGTATGAGGTCTGAAGATGGTCTAAAACGGACCGAAACCGGACCTAAAAACAAAAAAGAAAGAAAGTTTCTTGCGGTCGAGACTGTTTATGTTCATTTTAAAGTAACTTCGTGATTAATGCTCTCTGTTATCAAGTCTTAGGCAATAAAACGTGTGGCCTGCACCTGCATAGCACGGAGTTTTCTCTGTAGGAGACGATGCATCCACACTCACAGTGGAATAACTGATCTTGGTTATGATTCGGCACACGTGTTAGAGGCCCCTTCATACTGTTCATTGCGCTATGAAAGAGTGCCTGCTAGCTAATGTTTGGTCAGTCGAAATCAGACCATGGGTGGAAATTTTGTTTTATAAGGGCAATATTTCGGGGCATTAATAATGAGAGCTTACCAGTTATGTACACCGGTTTAAGTCAAAAACGTGGCAACACAAGGTACTTTCGTGGTAACAGAGCATGCAAGCTTATCATACTGAGATAAGACGAAGTACAAATAGTGGCACTGTAGGCTTCAGATAATCAGTCGCAAGCTGAAAGCTTCAAAGCAACACGCACAGTTCTGCCACAGACACGGAAAGCATTCTATAAGAGGAGAGGTGAGTAGTCTACATCTACGTCTACTTTACGTAACTGCCTGGCAGAGGGCTCATAGAAACATTTTCACACTAATTCTCTGCCGTTCCACTCTCGAACAGAGGGCGGGAAAACGAACACTTAAATCTCTTTTATTACTATTTTATTATTATGATCAGTTCTCCCTGTACAGGATGTCGTTAACAAAATATTTTTGCATTCGTGGGAGAAAGCTGGAGACCGAAAGTTCGTGAAAGGATCTCGGGGCATCGAAAAACGTCTTTGTTTTAATGATTTCCACCCCAACTCGCATATCATATCTCTTCCCCGTCTCGCTACAGTTCAAAGCCAGCTACCCTTCTTTGAATTTTTTTTAGTGGCGACCTTCAATCCTATGTGGAAAGGATCCTATACTGCACCACGTAAACTAGTAGAGGACGGACAAGCGTAGTGTAGGCTATCTCTTTAGTGGATTTGTTGCACCTCCTCCGTGTTCTGCCAACAAAGATCTTTGTTTCGTCTTTCCCACAACATTACCTATATTATCGCTCCTATTTAAGCTGTAAGTAATTGTTATCCCTCAGTATTTAGATTTGTGTGTTATATCGCGTAACTGAAATTTAACGGATTCAGTGTAGTATCCTTGTGGTTATTTAGATTCAATTGCCATTTTTCGCGCCTTAAAAGTGTCTTGTCTAAATCATTTTGCAGCTGTTTTTGATCTTCTGGTAAAAGTAAATGTCGTGTGACTAGGGCCTCCCGTCGGGTAGACCGTTCGCCGGGTGCAAGTCTTTCGATTTGACGCCACTTCGGCGACTTGCGCGTCGATGGGGATGAAATGGTGATGAAGACAACACAACAGCCAGTCCCTGAGCGGAGAAAATCTCCAACCCAGGCGGAAATCGAACCCGGGTCCTTAGGATTGACATCCTGTTGCGCTGACCACTCAGCTACCGGGGGCGAAGTTCTTCTGGAGAATTTATTAGGCGGTACACAACAGCAACATCTGCACACAATATAAGAGTGCTGCTCAGATTGACTCCTAAATCATTTGTATAGATTTGGAATTGCAAATAGCCTTGGGAAACGCCAGATACCACTTCCGTTTTACTCGATGGTTTTCCTTCAGTTACGACGAACTGCGATATTTCTGATAGGAGATCACAATTTCAATCGCACAAGTGAGACTATGCTCCACAGATTCGTCATTTGATTAGCTACCACTTGTAAGGAACGGTGTCATAAGCCTCCTGAAATCCAGAAACACGGAATCAATTTGAGATCCTCATTACTCAATGAGAATAAAGAGCAGGTCGTGTTGCACAAGAACCATATTTTCTGAATCTGTGCTATGAATAGATCGTTTTCTTCGAGATAATTCATAATTTTCGAACACATTATGTTTACCAACATCCTACTGTAAATCAGAGTCAGTAATATGGGTTCGTAAATCGGCGGATTACTCCTAGTTTTCTACTTGAGTATTGGTGAGAACTGTGCAGCTTTCCAGTCTTTAGGTACGGATCGTTTGTCGAGCAAGCTGCTGTATATGATTGTTAAGTATGGAACGTGTAGGCCTAAAGCACACGGGCAGTTTCCTTTTGCTCAAGCGGCCCAACTACGCCATATGATCCATAAGTACGTCCGGTTGATGAATGCTGGCACACGGCAGAGCCGTTTTGACTAAGTGTCAATTAAATGTTAGTTAATTTCATGTTCCCTGAACTATTTCCACAATAAATCGTAATGATGTAGAACGAGTCGTTTTATTCTTTTTTTTTAATAGAAAGTTGTCAGTTAGTAATACCTATCCACCACCTTTTACACATTACAGGGATAGAAGTTCTTCTACGTAATATAATGAGTGGCCGGCCGCGGTGGTCTAGCGGTTCTAGGCGCTTCAGTCTGGAACCGCGTGACCGCTACGGTCGCGGGTTCGAATCCTGCCTCGGGCATGGATGTTTGTGATGTCCTTAGGTTAATTAGGTTTAAGTAGTTCTAAGTTCTAGGGGACTGATGACCACAGATGTTAAGTCCCATAGTGCTCAGAGCCAATATAATGAGTTTTCAAGGAGAAATTTTTTCAGTTTGTTTTCTGGTTTTACGTTACTGTCTGTCATATTTTATATCACTGAGTAAGTGATCAAAAATTTTTGTTGCAGCACGTTTTGTGCTAAAGAGAACATTGATGTGGAATTTTGAATGTCAGTTTTCCTTCTGATATTGTAATTACATACATCATTGTATCTCCTGATCTGTGGTGGATTGTTTACAGCAAATTTCATGAGGGAATAAATATAGTGTAATGCGATAGTCAGAATGTCCAATTCATTAAACAGATGCCTTCAGAATGATCGTGGGTGAGCACCACATAATCGTGTTATTCTTACAGCACGTTTATGGGCAACGAAGACGTTCTTTCTAAAAGATGATTTACCCCAGAACATTATTCCATATCCATATGACATTGTTAAATGAAAATATACGTAATATGTCAGCTTACTGATTTCTGTCTCCCCAAGATTTGCAATGATTCTAAGTGCAAATGTGGCTGGACTAAGTTGTTTTAGGCGTTCTAAAATGTGCTTTATCCAGTTTAAATTCTCATCAACATGGACATCTCAGAATTTTCAACTTTCTACCGTATTTATTATTTCCTCACCATGTGTCACACTTATCAGTGTAGTACCCCCAGATGTGTAGAACAGAAGATGTTGTGTCTTTTGAAAATTGAGGATGAGACCATTCGCAGGCAACAGTCAATGATATTTTAAGGACATTGTTTACCATTTCTTCTGATCATGTGTCTATATTTGAATAGATTACAGTACTTGCGTCACCCGCAAAAGGAACTAATTCTGATTATTGTTTATTAGATGGAACTTCGTTTACGTAAGTGAGGAACAAAACCCCCATACCTGATTTCTCCCCAGTCACAATTGTTCCCAGACTACGTTCGCTGTAATCCTTGGTATGATATTGGCTGTGTCATCGATCCCATAAAACTTCAATTTTTTAGGAGATAACTGATTCACTAGGTGATATGTGTTAGTTCGCAGAAAATATCAACAGTTGCTTTTTATTATTTAACGCTTTTAAAATCTGGTGAGTGAACATGTAAATGCCATTCTCGGTACAGAAAGTCTTCTGAAATCCAAACTGTGTTTTGCCGAGGATATTACTATTTTCCAGATGAGAATATTATTCTAGAATCTGTCACCTGGAAAACTATATCAGTAGTGCGGCAGTTATTGACATCTCTCCTATCATCTTTCTTAGACGGGTTTTACAACGGCCGAGTTCAGTCTCTCTGAAAAAATGCCTTGAGTTAGTGATGCATTACATACACTCCTGGAAATGGAAAAAAGAACACATTGACACCGGTGTGTCAGACCCACCATACTTGCTCCGGACACTGCGAGAGGGCTGTACAAGCAATGATCACACGCACGGCACAGCGGACACACCAGGAACCGCGGTGTTGGCCGTCGAATGGCGCTAGCTGCGCAGCATTTGTGCACCGCCGCCGTCAGTGTCAGCCAGTTTGCCGTGGCATACGGAGCTCCATCGCAGTCTTTAACACTGGTAGCATGCCGCGACAGCGTGGACGTGAACCGTATGTGCAGTTGACGGACTTTGAGCGAGGGCGTATAGTGGGCATGCGGGAGGCCGGGTGGACGTACCGCCGAATTGCTCAACACGTGGGGCGTGAGGTCTCCACAGTACATCGATGTTGTCGCCAGTGGTCGGCGGAAGGTGCACGTGCCCGTCGACCTGGGACCGGACCGCAGCGACGCACGGATGCACGCCAAGACCGTAGGATCCTACGCAGTGCCGTAGGGGACCGCACCGCCACTTCCCAGCAAATTAGGGACACTGTTGCTCCTGGGGTATCGGCGAGGACCATTCGCAACCGTCTCCATGAAGCTGGGCTACGGTCCCGCACACCGTTAGGCCGCCTTCCGCTCACGCCCCAACATCGTGCAGCCCGCCTCCAGTGGTGTCGCGACAGGCGTGAATGGAGGGACGAATGGAGACGTGTCGTCTTCAGCGATGAGAGTCGCTTCTGCCTTGGTGCCAATGATGGTCGTATGCGTGTTTGGCACCGTGCAGGTGAGCGCCACAATCAGGACTGCATACGACCGAGGCACACAGGGCCAACACCCGGCATCATGGTGTGGGGAGCGATCTCCTACACTGGCCGTACACCACTGGTGATCGTCGAGGGGACACTGAATAGTGCACGGTACATCCAAACCGTCACCGAACCCATCGTTCTACCATTCCTAGACCGGCAAGGGAACTTGCTGTTCCAACAGGACAATGCACGTCCGCATGTATCCCGTGCCACCCAACGTGCTCTAGAAGGTGTAAGTCAACTACCCTGGCCAGCAAGATCTCCGGATCTGTCCCCCATTGAGCATGTTTGGGACTGGATGAAGCGTCGTCTCACGCGGTCTGCACGTCCAGCACGAACGCTGGTCCAACTGAGGCGCCAGGTGGAAATGGCATGGCAAGCCGTTCCACAGGACTACATCCAGCATCTCTACGATCGTCTCCATGGGAGAATAGCAGCCTGCATTGCTGCGAAAGGTGGATATACACTGTACTAGTGCCGACATTGTGCATGCTCTGTTGCCTGTGTCTATGTGCCTGTGGTTCTGTCAGTGTGATCATGTGATGTATCTGACCCCAGGAATGTGTCAATAAAGTTTCCCCTTCCTGGGACAATGAATTCACGGTGTTCTTATTTCAATTTCCAGGAGTGTATTTCAGATAAGACAGGTATGGGAACAAATCCTTAGCTCTCTATTGGAAACATCATCAAAACCAGATGAGCTTTCATTTCTGGGAGAATATATAATTTTCTAATTTCAGACGGAGAAGTTGGCGATACATTCATGTGATTGAATGTTATGGGAGTGCTTCTTCAACATATTGCTGTGATTTTTATCTGCAAATGTTTATCCCTGTATTGTCTACTACACTTAAGAAATGACTATTGAACATCTCTGCTGCCTGTGGCAGATCATTCATAGTCCTTTCATTTCAATAAATAGTGATGTTATCCCGTTCATTAACTTTTTGCCCTGTCTCTCGTTTCACTACATTCTACATAACCTCAAGTATGTTGTCGTAATTACTGATTTCGATAATATGTGGCGTTCCTTGATTTTTTAAATAGCTTTTCTTAGTAAGTTTTAGTAGTTTTTGTTGTGTGCAACTCTAACAGGATCTCTACTTTTTTTCTTGACAACGATGTATTGCTGCGTTGTCTAGCAATTCAGATATTCACAGTGATGTCTGTTTGATTTCTTTGAACGAATCAGACATTCAATCTCTGATATCCAGGTGGTGCAGAATGTGAACCGAATGATGTAAAAATGTTCACTGCGAAGGCCGAAGAATGTGGAGTTTCTACGTGACAGAGGCATTGTTGGAAAGCGTTTGAGACGGTAACGACATATAACAGACGCTCGTATCTGCATTACAATTGTTAAGGCCGATTGTAAACGTCTTAACGTTTCGTAGATGAAGCAGGAAGGTCAGGAGCAGTCCAAGGTTTTGGGGTCGTTAAAGAGCGTACCCAGCATCCGAGCTAATGAGGTGGCGAAACTGCTAGTCAGTGTATATTAAATATTCCACATTCCTTCAAAGCGATACTGAATCGATACGTCCGTGTACGGCTGTCTATCGGAGTCGATTCGTGAACATAACGTTTTAGGGAATGAGGGGGGGGGGGGGAAGGTAGCAATACCCCCCACCCCCACCCCCCGCCTGAATCCCGTCCCCACCTCCCCGCCAACCAAGTATGTCTATGGGTTCGCTCCATTTGTATATAGGAAAGCCACAATGCGAGAAAACTAGTGACAGGCAACAAGACCTGCAGAGCAAAGACTCTTGGTGCAGATAGTTGCAACTATTGGTCAGCGCAAATAAATGTTAAGATATTGCGCATGAAATGGTGGAAACTCTCAATATTATTAGATAAATTGCACAATAAATCAATGGAAACTGTTACCAGTTATAAAATATTTACTTACTTTAAGAATATAAATACAGTTGATGTCGTCATTTCGTGCACATTCTCTTATTAATGTACACATTCATACAGAGATGGAAAAAAATGGCAACACGAATAAGGTATTGTGCGACATGAACAAAAGTTGGTAGGCGTGTTTCTACATCTGAAAGATGATGTCTACTCAAATTTCGCGGCGGTGGCAGAAGAGTGGTACTAGTAGCGCTACAATGAGAATTCACATCAGACTTGACTTAAATAAACGCTGTAACGATAGTGAGCATTAGTTACCTTTCAGATTGGGCACAGAGAGTTGATGTTCGTCAAGAATTCCTTTAAGGGTACAAAGATGCCATTATCAACAACTGACTGATTTCGAACGAGGCCGTGTAATTGGGCTACGAGAATCTGCATGATCCTTCTTCGATATTGTAGAAAGACATGACAGGAATGTGACCACTCTACGTGACTGCTGTCAGCGATGGTCACGAGAATGTGTGTTCGCAGTAAGACCGGATTCCGGGCGGCCGCGTGGCATTATCGATCGAGAGGGACATCGTCGTGTTCGGCATATGGCTCTGTCGCATCGTACTGCAACTGCAGCAACAATATGAACAGCAGTTGGCACTAGAGATGGGCAAACTGAAACACGTAACTGTTTCGAAACAAATGAAACAGTACAATGTAATGTTTCGATACGCTGTTTCGAAACAGTGAAACAGTTTGTGTTTTGTTATCTAATAAACCTACACATTTTATCATCTTCACTGTCTACTGTATAAGTATGTCCACAAACACAAGTGAGGTGCGAGAGCGCTAATAATATCGCAGAAAGTATGAAATTATCACTTAGGCGTCGTGGCAGTTTCCTATTTCTGCAGCAAATGCGCTGCTTTCGCATCGTGTGACTTTCATACTTTTCAATTTGCTGAGGACAGCCATAGCTGAAGACAGAAGAGCCACCACGGACGGAACTGGAGGTGGGAGCAAACTGCAGAAACAACGGATATGCTACTGGGATTCCCACATTCCGTTAGTATGGGTAATATACCCATCCTGCTAATTTCCATGCACACAAAGGGAATCATTGAGGATAATAGGCACAGTGACTATAGAGTCACAAATAACGCCAAATAATTCGAATAAATAACAAAATATAACAGAAAAAAATTTTGTCTTTCAAGGTGTTTCGAACCGTTACTACAAATTCACCATGCTGCCTAGTCCTTCCCGTTCACCATTACACTATCAGTGATACGTCAAACAGATTGCTTGCAATTATACCTACAGCAAATTCATGTATATGTCTGATAACTGTCACTCTCCTCCTTTTTTTTATTAAAAATTTTGTAGGCTTACTTACGTTTCTTAATATGATTACTGAACATGAACAGAGAAGCGTATGTTATCAAAAAGTGTAATTTAACTGAATGATTTTCACATATTTATTATTTTGAATGTGAATAGTATGCGTTGTTTTATTGCTTGGTTAGTGTTTATAAAGCAGATGTTACGACATTTCGGAATATGACAGTCAGCTAGAAACGAAGCTTTACTTTCGGATATCTTAAGCTTCATGCTATTGCTTGTCAAAAAGATTTCGACACTCTTGAAAGTGTTTCACGAAGTGGTATGTTAAATGTGTTTCAGTACCTGTGCCGAGCCCGAATCTCGTCCGACACAGAGGGGAATGAAACATCACTGTTTCGATACAATTAGTCCGTTCCAAGCACTGGTGGACTGAAACAGCCTTATTTTGAAACAATGATACAGTTTCTGTGTCTGGCTCGAGACCGAATCTGGTCCAGTTATCCGAGACGGGGGTGGAATGAAACACCACTGTTTCGAAACAGTGAACCGTAGCCGTTCTGAAACACTGAAACAGTTCGACGTATCGATACACTGTATCGAAACATAGAAACAGTGGCCAAGTCTAGTTGGCACCACAGTGACACAATGAACTGTTACAAATCGGTTACCTCGAGGACAGCTCCGACACAGACGCCGTGTAGCGTGCATTCCACTGACACCAAACCACCGCCACTTGCGATTTCGGCGGTGTCAAACGAGAGCCCACTGGAGAGCACTGTGAAGGTCTGTTGTGTCTTCTGACGAAAACTGGTTCTGCCTCGGTGCCAGTGATGGCCGTGTGTTGGTTGGAAGGAAGCCTGTTGAGAGCCTGAAACCAACGTATCAACATGCTAGATACGAGGGCAGTTCAATAAGTAACGCAACACATTTTTTTTCTGAAACAGGGGTTGTTTTATTCAGCATTGAAATACACCAGGTTATTCCCCAATCTTCTAGCTACACAACACTATTTTTCAACGTAATCTCCATTCAATGCTACGGCCTTACGCCACCTTGAAATGAGGGCCTGTATGCCTGCACGGTACCATTCCACTGGTCGATGTCGGAGCCAACGTCGTACTGCATCAATAACTTCTTCATCATCCGCGTAGTGCCTGCCACGGATTGCGTCCTTCATTGGGCCAAACATGTGGAAATCCGACGGTGCGAGATCGGGGCTGTAGGGTGCATGAGGAAGAACAGTCCACTGAAGTTTTGTGAGCTCCTCTCGGGTGCGAAGACTTGTGTGAGGGCTTGCGTTGTCATGAAGAAGGAGAAGTTCGTTCAGATTTTTGTGAACAATTGTGACAGCACTACCAACAGAGATGTCAAGTTGAGCACTGAGTTGTTTGATGGTGATCCGTCGATCATCTCGAACGAGTGTGTTCGCACGCTCCGCCAAGGCAGGAGTCACAGCTGTGCACGGTCGGCCCGCACGCGGGAGATCAGACAGTCTTGCTTGACCTTGCGGCGATGATGACACACTCTTTGCCCAACGACTCACCGTGCTTTTGTCCACTGCCAGATCACCGTAGACATTCTGCAAGCGCCTATGAATATCTGAGATGCCCTGATTTTCCGCCAAAAGAAACTCGATCACTGCCCGTTGTTTGCAACGCACATCCGTTACAGACGCCATTTTAACAGCTCCGTACAGCGCTGTCACCTGTCGGAAGTCAATGAAACTATACGAGACAAAGCGGGAATGTTTGAAAATATTCCACAAGAAATTTCCTGTTTTTTCAACCAAAATTGGCCGAGAAAAAAAATGTGTTGCATTACTTATTGAACTGCCCTCGTACATTGGACCTACATCTGGAGTTACGGTCTGGGATGCGATTTCATTTGACGGCAGGAGCACTCTCTCACGCACACTGACTGCAAATTTGAACGTCAATCTGGTGATTCGACCTGTTCTGCTGGCATTCATGATCAGTACTCGAGGGGTTGTTTTCCAACAGTATGCAGCTCGCCACATACCGCTGTTGTAACCCAACATGCTCTACAGAGTATCGACATGTTGCCTTGGCCTGCTCGATCACCAGATCTGTCTCCTGTCGAGCACATATGTGACGTCATCGGACGGCAACTCCGGTGTAATCCGCAAACAGCATTAACCGTCCCTGTATCGACGGACGAAGTGCAACAGGCATGAGACTCCATCCCACATACTGAATTCCTGCACCTGTACCACACAATTCATCCACATTCGCATGCCTGCATTCAACATTCTGGAAGTTACACTGGTTATTAATATACCAGCATTTCACATTTTCAAAGGCTTATCTCGTGCTTATATTAACCGGTGATCTTGCAATGATAATCACTTAAATGTTTCCCCGAAATTTTATTAATCTGCATTAATTTGTTTTGGTATTGCGATTTTTTCCCTCAGTGTTTACACATTGTAAGGAAGATAGTTAGTACTACTAATTACAAAATGCTTACTCCACAAGGAGGTAAGTGACATACGCTACTGGCCATTAAAATTACTACACCAAGAAGAAATGCAGATGATAAACGGGTATTCATTGGACAAATATATTACACTAGAACTGGCATGGGATTACATTTTCACGCAATTTCGGTGCGTAGATCCTGAGAAATGAGTACCCAGAACAACCACCTCTGGCCGTAATAACGGCCTTGACACGCCTGAGCATTGAGTCAAATAGAGCTTGGATGGCGTGTACAGGTACAGCTGCCCATGCAGCATCAACACGATACCACAGTTCATCAAGAGTAGTGACTGGCGTATTGTGACGAGCCAGTTGCTCGGCCATCATTGACCAGACGTTTACAATTGGTGAGAGATCTGGAGAATGTGCTGGCCAAGGCAGCAGACGAACATTTTCTGTATCCAGAAAGGCCCGTACAGGACCTGCAACACCCGGTCGTGCATTATCCTGCTGAAATGTAGGGTTTCACAGGGATCGAATGAAGGATAGAGCCACGGGTCGTAACACATCTGAAATGTAACGTCCACTGTTCGAAGTGCCGTCAATGCGAACAAGAGGTGACCGAGACGTGTAACCAATGGCACACCATACCAGCACGCCGGGTGATACGCCAGTGGCGATGAATACACGCTTCCAATGTGCGTTCACCGCGATGTCGCCAAACACGGATGCGACTATCATGATGCTGTAAACAGAACCTGGATTCATCCCAAAAAAAATGATGTTTTGCCATTCGTGCACCCAGGTCGTCGTTGAGTACACCATCGCAGGCGCTCCTGTCTGTGTTGCAGCGTCAAGGGTAACCGCAGCCATGGTCTCCGAGCTGATAGGCCATGCTGCTGGAAACGTCGTCGAACTGTTCGTGCAGATGGTTGTTGTCTTGCAAACGTCCGATCTGTTGACTCAGGGATCGAGACGCGGCTGCATGATCCGTTACAGCCATTCGCATAAGATGCCTGTTATCTCGGCTGCTAGTGATACGAGGCAGTTGGGATCCAGCACGGCGTTCCGTATTACCCTCCTGAATACACCGATTCCATATTCTGCTAACAGTCATTGGATCTCGACCAACGCGAGCAGCAATGTCGCGATACAATAAACCGCAATCGCGATAGTCTACAATCCGACATTTATCAAAGCCGGAAACGTGATGGTACGCATTTCTCCTCCTTACACGAGGCATCACAACAACGTTTCACCAGGCAACGCCGGTCAACTGCTGTTTGTGGATGAGATATCGGTTGGAAACTTTCCTCATGTCAACACGTTGTAGGTGTCGCCACCGGCGCCAACCTTGTGTGAATGCTCTGAAAAGCTAATCATTTGTATATCATAGCCTCTTTTTCCTGTCGGTTAAATTTCGCGTCTGTAGCACGTCATCTTCGTGGTGTAGCATTTTAATGGCCGGTAATGTATTTATTACACACATAACACAAATGAAACAATAATAATTCTTACGGTCATCTTTAGGACGTATTTTGAATTATGCTGTTGAATATAATGCCTTTACTCTGAGCCAGTTTCGTGTGATACTTCAGAACGGATTAAGTGACACACTACCTGTTACTTAATTGTAAACTCATGTGTATGTAACTGTCTTGAGTTTTCGTATGTCTCGTAGCTGGGATGTCAGTCTGCTGTTATTGGTGTTTGTCATGGCGATGACTGTCACACTTTATTACTCTTTTGATTCTCTTTTGTCTATATCAAACAATTAGAGCAAAGAGGGATGTAACTGTTGGTATTTTTATTATTATTATTTTTAAATACGGTCTCTAAGTCTAAGGCGCTGCAGTCATGGACTGTGCAGCGGGTCCTGGCGGAGGTTCGAGTCCTCCCTCGGGCATGGGTGTGTGTGTTTGTCCTTAGGATAATTTAGGTTAAGTAGTGTGTAAGCCTAGGGACTGATGACCTTAGCAGTTTAGTCCCATAAGATTTCACACACATTTGAACATTTGGACGTTCTGTAACAGTCTTTGTTTCTACCTCCACAAATCCGTATGTTTGCTTTTTTTTCTGCCTAATGTCCACATGTCATATCCGCCTGCATGAGGTGGGCCCAAGACTAATGTTAATCCAAATTACAGTTAGCGTAAATCGTGCTCATACCTGGTATTTCCGTAGTGAGACTGTTTCTGTTCAAAAAGTTACGGAGGAATCAAAGTATGCGTTTCATTCGTGATGTCACCAACATGCTATCCCAGAACGCAGAGAAACATTTGGAAAATTATTATCGTAGAGACAAATGGTTCAAATGGCTCTGACAAGTGAGCACTATGAGACGTAACAGCGGAGGTCATCAGTCCCCTAGAACTTAGAACTACTTAAACCTAACTAACCTAAGGACATCACACACATTCATGCCCGAGGCAGGATTCGAACCTGCGACATAGCGGTCGCGTGGTTCCAGACTGAAGCGCCTAGAACCGCTCGGCCACTCCGGCCGGCTCGTAGAGACAATGCGGCAGTGGAGTCCTGCCCTCTAACATCATGTGAACTGGGGTCAAGTTCCAATCTTGAAAAATGTTTTGACGTTCAAAAGAAAGGCACTTAGTTCAAAGAACTTGGAAAATATTTAGGTATGGATAGCAACAGATGCGACTGTTTGTCGTAAACGAGATGAAATTGATGTTGGAAATTGCTGTCAGCACTTTCTGACTGCATATAGTTCGTACTTTTTTTATTATTAGCTCTTTTTTAAGTGTAAGCTGATGTATTTTTAGCGCATATTTCTTGTGCTGTAGTAGTTATTTCCGGAATTTTTGGTCTATTTCTATTATTTTAGTGCATAAATGCATGCGTATTTCCGTTATTGTAGTGATTATCAATGCTGCCTCTAGTTCTACATCTACGCCTGCATTCTGCTCACTTACCACTTACTAGGACATTTTCCCCTTCTTTTCGCGAATGGGTCGCGGGAGGAATGATTGGTTAACATCCTCTGTGCGCGCTGTCGTCCGTAGTACCAAATGTTCCAAAAAGACGCGCACGAAAATGTGACTATTCTGGGGGCCGTATCCCGGGTTCCATTGATAAGAGGTAGAGAATAAGCGTTTTGGAAGCCCTGTCCTGGCGACTATTTGTATACCTTTCGGACGATCGGGCTTACTGTAGATATCCTACGCTGGCGCAGTGATTAGCGCACTGGACTCACATTCGGGAGGACGACGGTTCAAACTCGCGTCCCGCCATCTAGATTGAGGGTTTCCATGATTTCCATCAATCGCACCAGGTAAACGCCGGGAAGGTTCCTTTCAAAGGGCACGGCCGATTTCCTTCCCCATCCTTGAACAATCCAAGTTTGTGCACCGTCTCTGACCTCGATGTCGACGGGACGTTAAACCGAATTGAAACATATCACACAGTTTCTCCGAACCCGGAAAATTGAGCAAATTGGTTGGCTCTTTTGCATTCATCTAGGATACTGCGAAAATCACGTAAAAAGCACAATTTTTGTGTACTAAAAGTATTAGTTGTGAGGATGGCCATTTATATAACTTCTGTTCGTGGCATATAGTCGAAATTTTTACCATATGTTCTTAAGCGAAATTGTCGGGGAACTTCGAAACTTTTTTCGATATCTTTATCCGTTACCGAGACCCAGAAGCTCAAATTAACCCTACTTATTCAGAAAACCGCCAAAATCGGTTATTAGCTATTTTTGCACCGTGGTCCGCAATTACCTAAATAAATAACCCTATCAAATGCCTCAAATTTTAACTGTTCATTATTTAGACATTTATCTATAAACGCCATTTTCTCGTTTTACAAAATCTATTTCCGTTAACAAGATACACCTGGAAACCATGATTTTTGGTTACCAAAGTACCAGTTGTGGGGATGAGCACTTCTGTAATTTCTGTTCATAGCAAGCTGTCGAAATTTTTACCACGTGCTCTTAAAGTGACACACTCGGGGTACGTTGAAACGTTTTTTACGTATCTTTTTCTGTGACCGAGATCCAGGAGCTCAAAACTACTGTACTTAGGCACGTAACATGTGCACATGGTGTCCAGTATTTGGCATAAATGTTGTTTTAACTGACGCAGTGAACAGACGGCAAGGGTTCTGAGGTCATTTAAAGGGTTCTGAAATCACGAAACTCTGTTTTTGGTCAGCATTTTTCACCCATAAATGTTTGAGGCACTGTCTTTGTATAATGCCCGCTTCACGCCTGTACAGATATGTTCCAATGATACTGCTGCGAATTTGCCAAAAAGAGTCTTGTAGTACCGGTACCTGAAAAGAGCTTAAAATGACTGCCAAAAGTTCGGTAAACTGGAAAGACTGAAAATTCAGTCAAATATTTCTAATAACATTTTTACTCTTTTAAAGTGTAAATCATAAGTTGGGCGTTTTCGATGACTTCCAAAAGATGAGTAAAGTATCCAAAAAAAAGATATGAAACAAACGATTTTGTGTTAACTGTATATTATGCGCACTTATTCGTTGTTCATATGTGTCAAGAGTGTGTAAATGTGCTGCTGTATATAAATAAACCCTCAAAAATTTACCGAGCTATAGAATTCGTTTTATATAAGCAGCACACCTTGCTATAGAAGGGAAAAGAAGGAAACTAGAGGAAAAATGCTCCTATCAGAGCACAAAAAAGGCGAATATGTTCCTCTTTAAAATTGCCTGACAGAAAAGTGGAGAACCAGCAGCCTCAATACTCAATCCGTCTTCCTCAACAGAAGTTTTGGCATGCGAACATATTCGTCCTTTTTGTGTTGGATGAGAGCAGCAGAGAGACCTGAGACAATGCCTCTGGGAGAGAGAAAGAGAGAGAAGGCAGTCATGGTGGAAGAAAGAAAGCAGCAGCGAAAGAGAAAGAGGGGTGCATAAAGACAATACCAGTGGGAGCTAAAGAGAGGAGGTAGTGATGTTCAGTGAGAGACAACGGCAGAAGTAGAAAATGAGGGATGGATGAAGGTAGTGACAGTGGGAGCAAAAGAGAGACGAGGCAGTGGAAATGAAAAATACACATGAGCGGAGACCATACATAGGCCTGAGGAGTCTGAACTCCCCCAGACCGCCGAACTTTGTCACTTTGGTATAGCGAAGGACGCATTTTAGACAGAAATTTTAAACATGTGGGGAAAAAATAAGTTGTTTCCCCCCCAGAATCTTGAGCTGCCGAAGTATGGAGGAGACAGTGGCAATGGGATACATCGTAAATCAATAGGAGAGAAAGGAGACAGTGCGAAAGAGACATGCACAGACAGTGGCAGTGAGAGGTAGATTCTGAGTATGAAGGGTTAGCTACAGAGAGAGAGTCGGTAGCAAGATTTACAATGTTTCGTGTTAAAAGAGCGCGAATGTGTTCATATGCCCTGATTTTTGGTAAAGAAGTCGCAGTGAGGATTGAGACAGTTGGTTCCCCACTTTCCATTAGAGTATTTTAAATGGGAACACATCCGCCCTTTTTTTCCTCCGACACTAGCATTTTTCAGCTGGTTAGTTTATCATCGTCTCCAAGGTCCCCAAGGGAGTGATTCATAGTAATTTGTGGTATATTCCTAACTTAATGACTGTTCTTCAAATTTCATAAGTAGGTTTAAGTGGATAGTTGGCGACTATCTACAAGCTTATAGCAGCGAAAAATCTTTCAGAATTTCCCTGATACTGTGCTATTGATCAAAATAATCTATGACCATACGTGCTGCCCCCCTCTGTATATGTTCAATATCCTCTTAGAAGCTCCCATCTCCTTGGAGATTATATGGGTTAATTAATGATTATTATGTTACAATCCTCTTGTTGTAGTTGACCGTGTATATCGAGACTTCGTTCATTGTTAAATGCAATGGTGTGGTACTAACTGATAGAAATGCATTAAGAACTGGTAAAATTTAATTTATTTCGTTTATCACACTGCACAAACATAAACACACTATTATTCAAACTGTGTGCCACTACTATTAAACATAGAGATAAATCCTTCGCTACGCAACCGCCTTTGGCTCACGCAGCCTACACCTTCGACATCCTCTCAACAACTGCCTCTGCTTACGACTCTCTGCGCCACTGGGCATTGTTGCCCTCCAAAGAACAACCACTTACAGATACTACACACCAGTACCCTTACACTCTGCTAGTACTACTGTATTTGGTATGTGTCCCACCACTTTAGCAATATTCCAGGATAGGTCGCACGAGTGTTTTGTAAGCAATCTCCTTTGTAGTCGGACTACATTTCCGCACTAATAAGCCAGTCAACCTACAACTGAACCTATGAGATTAATCTGTTTAGCAACCATATTTCTGGCTTTTTTTAACCCACGTATCTCTGCGTGTTGATTTTGTATGTGGGGATTTCAATGTAGATTTTCTGAAAGAGTCCGACAGAAAGCTTGACCTTGAAGTATTACTTGGTTCTTTCAATTTGACGTCAGTTATTGATTTTCCTACTCGGGTGGTTCAGGAAAGCAGCACACTGATAAATAATGTTTTCATAGACCAAGGTAAATTTAATCAACTAAAAACTTTTCCTGTTAAGAATGGCCTGTCTGATCATGATGCACAGCTAGTTATAGTATATCATATGGCTCCATACAGTAATGCAAAACAGCCCTCCACAATAGTGCGTTCAACTAACGCTTTAACAACTGAAAATTTTATGGAAAGTTTGCAACAGTTGCACTGGGGTAAGGTGTACAGGGAACCTGATGCTAATTTAAAATTTAACCCGTTTCATGATACATTTGTGAGTATTTTTGTAAACAGTTTCCCTAAGATAACAATGAAATATAATTGTAATAAACCACGTAAAAAGTCATGGCTTACTAAAGGGATAAAAATATCTTGTAAACAGAAAAGGGAAAAGCATCTTATATCTAAGAGGAGTAATGATCTCAAAACAGTGAAAAATTGTAAAAACTACTGCAATTTATTGAGAAAAGTTATTAAAAAGTCCAGAAGTATGTGGATTATGTCTGAGATTAGCACATCTGATAATAAAATTAAAACAATTTGAAATATTGTTAAAAGGGAAGAAAGGGCAAACGAGGTTCCAGGTGTGTCAGGTTTCGCTGGTTCTCTTTGCTTTGTTTTATTACTCGCGTAGCAACTAATATATGAGATAAAATATGTTGCTACGAAAAGTGCCCCGAAATACTTTTTTTGGATCATTAATTTTCAACAAAACAAAATATATTATGTTCTTATTATTCTGGATCTGGCTTTCTATTAAAGGAACATTTTTTCGTTACTGTTACTCGCCATAAAGTTCAACATATTTTCTTACTTTACAGTTATTGAAAAGGTTAATGAAAATTGTTTCGTTATCAATACTGATGTTACAGTACACAATGATTGTTCAACATCAAAATTTTGCAGTGGATTTTTGTTAACAGTAAAACGCCAATAAGTACCACGACTAACACGAGAACATGAGACTATTATCATAGAAAAAGATGTTTTTATTATAAGTTTTGCCAGACCAGAACTACGCACAGCAAGATTTCTTTTATGTTATGAAGGTAAATTATCTTTTTGCACTGTTAATAATATATTATCAGTAGCCCGCGTCAACCTGTAAAACACATCATAAAATCTACTGCTCTGCTCTGCAATTCCGAAAGCTGAAAGAAATAATTTTAGTTCACTATTGCCTGCTCGCTTCTTTGCGGTATGATTGGTTTCATTTAATGCAGTTTGAATGCGCCGCGGCAGCGGCTCGTTCGTTCGTAGCGCAGCTCTGCACCACGAATAATATTTAAATAACTGAAAATGTCTTAAAAGGATGCGATAAAATACCAGGCAAGCCTATTATAAATCATAATGCAAGTTTTCACTAAGTAACTCTATTCAAAATATTTAAACAGGTTTAATTATTACACACCTTTACAATGAGTACGTAATGGCGTATGTCTTTCAGTCTTGACAAAAGAATGCTACGCAAGCGTACAATATAACGTCACAGGCTCTTCCTACTCACGTAACTCCAAGAAGACGACAGAGAAATTAATGTTCGGCCATTACTATTTATACTAGTCACATATTCTCATCTTTGATATTTAATAAGTATCGTCTGTGGCGGTTTCAGTACTCGCCGACACAGATATTATTTTTTAAAAATCAGAACATAATTCTATACAAGAACAAAACATGACAAATAATGCTTTCTCTTTGTTACATTAAGTTCACACAATCGTTGTCCACGCAATTACAATCATTCAGTCCAATTATTATTTTCTCCTTTTCTTTTTTACCACATATAATATGTCTTTTGCTAAGAGACGTTACACAGGTTAGTATTGTAGTCTTAGGTTACCAAATTTAACGTTTTCGGAAGTGTATAATTTTACATTTCTGAACATTTAAAACAAGATGTCAACCTCTGTAGCAGTTTAGAAACTTATCATGATCTGAATGAGTTTTTGTGTAGCTTTTCTCAGACAGTACATCATTATTACTTTGTGCTACACAATTATAGGGCCACTTCTCCGTAACCCTCTAATGGTCTCCCATTACGATGCATGTGTTTGAAATTTGGCTCAAAGATGCCTACAACCTTCTCCTGCAACGGTGCAAAAGCTTGGCACCCTGCGACGCTTCGAACAGCAAGGAGTGGAAACAAGCGAAACAAAACGCCAGAGATCACAAGTTCACGTGAGCTGTAAGGTGTGTTAATGATGTCACATTGGTACCAAAATTCTGTACAACGACACCGTGGACGTGTCACGCGATGAGAAAGTCGTCACATCCCCTCTTACCCACATTTCAACCCTTCTTTTGACGCCTCTGCAGTGGAGTTCAGAACCAAAGTGGTCAGTGTTGAAGTCACGCGGTTTCCTAATGGGCGGCCGAGGTAAAAATATTCCAGACACACCGCCTCTCAGAGTCAACACGAAAAGGGGGTCAGTGAAACCACCCACTTCCCATGGGGCGTTGATTCCCACACATTTCCCGGTCGACAGCGACAGGTCTCAGTGCATTAATAAATGGGACGAAGTCCTCGTCAGCCTTTGACACTGCTGTCACCCCGAACGATTCAACCCTACTCTAAGGACATCAGGGGTCAGCAACCCCAATGATCGTGATCGCACCCCTTTGTAGTGCAGTGCGACCACAATTTTCGCTCTGATCATCTGGAGTGCCCTGGGGAACTGTGGTAGGTCCGCTGTTGTTTTCTCTCTACATAAATGATCTTTTGGATAGGGTGGATAGCAATGTGCGGCTGTTTGCTGATGATGTTGTGGTGTACGGGAAGGTGTCGTCGTTGAGTGACTGTAGGAGGATACAAGATGACTTGGACAGGATTTGTGATTGGTGTAAAGAATGGCAGCTAACTCTAAATATAGATAAATGTAAATCAATGCAGATGAACTTTGTAGAGCGATATGAAGTGGGACAAGCATGTAATGACAGTTATGGGGAAGGCAGATAGTCGTCTTCGGTTCATTGGAAGAATTTTGGGAAGATGTGGTTCATCTGTAAAGGAGACCGCTTATAAAACACTAATACGACCTATTCTTGAGTACTGCTCGAGCGTTTGGGATCCCTATCAGGTCGGATTGAGGGAGAACATAGAAGCAATTCAGAGGCGGGCTGTTAGATTTGTTACTGGTAGGTTTGATCATCACGCGAGTGTTACGGGAATGCTTCAGGGACTCGGGTGGGAGTCTCTAGGGGAAAGGAGGCGTTCTTTTCGTGAATGGCTACTAAGGAAATTTAGAGAACCAGCATTTGAGGCTGACTGCAGTAAAAACCACAAAGATATGATAAGAGAGATTAGGGCTCGTACAGAGGCATATATGTAGTCATTTTTCCCTCGTTCTGTTAGGGAGTGGAACAGGGTGAGAAGATACTAGTTGTGGTACGAGGTACCCTCCGCCACGCACCGTATGGTGGATTGCGGAGTATGTATGTGGATGTAGATGTAGATACAGGGTGGAATCACTAGGGACGAAATCTGAATGCTATTCAAAGCAGCAGAGACTGCTTATGCTTTTTGAGCCCACCTGCTTCGCGCCCTCCTCTGTCGTGATCCCAGTGGAGGAGGGGGCGGGACATCACATTGACCCGTACGTGACTGAAACGTCAGAGGATTCTTCTAAGACCCACCAGTTTATTAGCAGCCTCGGTGCCACCCAGCCACCTTTCTTGAGCACTTTAAAAATGTGCCTGAACACAGACAACCTGTGACGAACTCATAAGCAATTTAGACAGGTAACACCTTCGACACCCCTGCAATTTCAGATGGCCTACTATCAGGCGCAAGAGCGGCGGCATAGCCTACCTGCAGGCGTCTAGAACGTCAGTACAGTTTCTGTCCGTAAAGGTACATTTTTAAAGTTCTGAGTAAAGGGGGGCGGGAGGCCCTTTTCTTCTTTATTCATGTGTGTAACAATGTCGCACTTCTCTGTGATCACGCCACAGGAGGGCTGAAAAAGCACAGGCAGACTTTGCTGCACTGGATCGCTTTAAAATTTCGTCGAAAGGTTTTAAACGGTTCCTAGTGGCTCCACGCCGTAACCAGAGCAAAAATTGCGGTCTCTCTGCACTCCAAAGGGATTGATGGCGCGTGATGTCTTCAGCCTAGGGTTCAATCATCCAGTGGTGTCAACAAATGTCAAAGGTTGTCAAGAACGTTGTACTGTTGCTTATCGAATTGGGTTCTGTCGTTTTCGACCATGAAATGTGAGAGAATCAACGTCGCGAGGAAAGGAGTGGTTTCATTCACGCCCTTTGAATCACCTCTTAAGGCTTTTCGTGTCTATTCTGAGAGGTCCTGTGTCTCAAGAGTATTCCTCGTCCATACATAAAAAGCCCCGCGTAATTTCAGTGCTGGGCGCGTTGGTTCTGACCTCCACTGCAGAGGCGTCAACAGAAGGGATGAAATAATGGAAAGAGGGAATGCGACGACCTTCCCATCGTCTGACACGTTCGCGGTGCCTTTCGGAAGAGTTGAGGTGAAATTTGTTGCGAATGTGACATCATTAACCCACCTTACACCTCAACTTGTGATCTCTGGCGGTTTTTTCGCAAGGTTGTCGCAACTTTTAAGCCAAATTTCAAATTTATGCGTCGCAAAGGGAGAAAATTAGGAGGGTTTCGAAAAAGTGACACTTTAATTGTGTCGCGCATTGTACATAAGCTGCAAGAAGCCTGAGGTTACTATTGATACTGTCTGCCAGGACACTGATGTCCAGTTGACCAGCAAGAGTCATAAACCACTTCCAATGGACACTCCTGAAATTATTTCTACCTTAGGGGATGATTTCCATCCCCTATACGTTCACTAGACCAAAAAAAACAGTCCAGTGACAATTTCGTTTGATATCCCATACGATAGGACTTCAGCCAATAAGTATCGATATGGTAATGAGTCAAATACACTACTGGCCATTAAAATTGCTACACCAAGAAGAAATGCAGATGATAAACGGGTATTCATTGGACAAATATATTATACTAGAACTGACATGTGATTACATTTTCACGCAATTTGGGTGAACAGATCCTGAGAAATCAGTACCCAGAACAACAACCTTCGGCCGTAATAACGGCGTTGATACGCCTGGGCATTAAGTCAAACACAGCCTGGATGGTGTGTAAGATACAGCTGCCCATGCAACATCAACACGATACCACAGTTCATCAAGAGTAGTGACTGGCGTATTGTGACGAGCCAGTTGCTCGGCCACCATTGACCAGACGTTTACAATTGGTGAGAGATCTGGAGAATGTGCTAGCCAGGGCAGCAGACGAAGATTTTCTGTATCCAGAAAGGCCCGTACAGGACCTGCAACATCCGGTCGTGCATTATCCTGCTGAAATGTAGGGTTTCACAGGGATCGAATGAAGGATAGAGCCACGGGTCGTAACACATCTGAAATGTAACGTCCACTGTTCGAAGTGCCGTCAATGCGAACAAGAGGTGACCGAGACGTGTAACCAATGGCACACCATACCAGCACGCCGGGTGATACGCCAGTGGCGATGAATACACGCTTCCAATGTGCGTTCACCGCGATGTCGCCAAACACGGATGCGACTATCATGATGCTGTAAACAGAACCTGGATTCATCCAAAAAAAAAATGATGTTTTGCCATTCGTGCACCCAGGTCGTCGTTGAGTACACCATCGCAGGCGCTCCTGTCTGTGTTGCAGCGTCAAGGGTAACCGCAGCCATGGTCTCCGAGCTGATAGGCCATGCTGCTGGAAACGTCGTCGAACTGTTCGTGCAGATGGTTGTTGTCTTGCAAACGTCCGATCTGTTGACTCAGGGATCGAGACGCGGCTGCATGATCCGTTACAGCCATTCGCATAAGATGCCTGTTATCTCGGCTGCTAGTGATACGAGGCAGTTGGGATCCAGCACGGCGTTCCGTATTACCCTCCTGAATACACCGATTCCATATTCTGCTAACAGTCATTGGATCTCGACCAACGCGAGCAGCAATGTCGCGATACAATAAACCGCAATCGCGATAGTCTACAATCCGACATTTATCAAAGCCGGAAACGTGATGGTACGCATTTCTCCTCCTTACACGAGGCATCACAACAACGTTTCACCAGGCAACGCCGGTCAACTGCTGTTTGTGGATGAGATATCGGTTGGAAACTTTCCTCATGTCAACACGTTGTAGGTGTCGCCACCGGCGCCAACCTTGTGTGAATGCTCTGAAAAGCTAATCATTTGTATATCATAGCCTCTTTTTCCTGTCGGTTAAATTTCGCGTCTGTAGCACGTCATCTTCGTGGTGTAGCATTTTAATGGCCGGTAATGTATTTATTACACACATAACACAAATGAAACAATAATAATTCTTACGGTCATCTTTAGGACGTATTTTGAATTATGCTGTTGAATATAATGCCTTTACTCTGAGCCAGTTTCGTGTGATACTTCAGAACGGATTAAGTGACACACTACCTGTTACTTAATTGTAAACTCATGTGTATGTAACTGTCTTGAGTTTTCGTATGTCTCGTAGCTGGGATGTCAGTCTGCTGTTATTGGTGTTTGTCATGGCGATGACTGTCACACTTTATTACTCTTTTGATTCTCTTTTGTCTATATCAAACAATTAGAGCAAAGAGGGATGTAACTGTTGGTATTTTTATTATTATTATTTTTAAATACGGTCTCTAAGTCTAAGGCGCTGCAGTCATGGACTGTGCAGCGGGTCCTGGCGGAGGTTCGAGTCCTCCCTCGGGCATGGGTGTGTGTGTTTGTCCTTAGGATAATTTAGGTTAAGTAGTGTGTAAGCCTAGGGACTGATGACCTTAGCAGTTTAGTCCCATAAGATTTCACACACATTTGAACATTTGGACGTTCTGTAACAGTCTTTGTTTCTACCTCCACAAATCCGTATGTTTGCTTTTTTTTCTGCCTAATGTCCACATGTCATATCCGCCTGCATGAGGTGGGCCCAAGACTAATGTTAATCCAAATTACAGTTAGCGTAAATCGTGCTCATACCTGGTATTTCCGTAGTGAGACTGTTTCTGTTCAAAAAGTTACGGAGGAATCAAAGTATGCGTTTCATTCGTGATGTCACCAACATGCTATCCCAGAACGCAGAGAAACATTTGGAAAATTATTATCGTAGAGACAAATGGTTCAAATGGCTCTGACAAGTGAGCACTATGAGACGTAACAGCGGAGGTCATCAGTCCCCTAGAACTTAGAACTACTTAAACCTAACTAACCTAAGGACATCACACACATTCATGCCCGAGGCAGGATTCGAACCTGCGACATAGCGGTCGCGTGGTTCCAGACTGAAGCGCCTAGAACCGCTCGGCCACTCCGGCCGGCTCGTAGAGACAATGCGGCAGTGGAGTCCTGCCCTCTAACATCATGTGAACTGGGGTCAAGTTCCAATCTTGAAAAATGTTTTGACGTTCAAAAGAAAGGCACTTAGTTCAAAGAACTTGGAAAATATTTAGGTATGGATAGCAACAGATGCGACTGTTTGTCGTAAACGAGATGAAATTGATGTTGGAAATTGCTGTCAGCACTTTCTGACTGCATATAGTTCGTACTTTTTTTATTATTAGCTCTTTTTTAAGTGTAAGCTGATGTATTTTTAGCGCATATTTCTTGTGCTGTAGTAGTTATTTCCGGAATTTTTGGTCTATTTCTATTATTTTAGTGCATAAATGCATGCGTATTTCCGTTATTGTAGTGATTATCAATGCTGCCTCTAGTTCTACATCTACGCCTGCATTCTGCTCACTTACCACTTACTAGGACATTTTCCCCTTCTTTTCGCGAATGGGTCGCGGGAGGAATGATTGGTTAACATCCTCTGTGCGCGCTGTCGTCCGTAGTACCAAATGTTCCAAAAAGACGCGCACGAAAATGGGACTATTCTGGGGGCCGTATCCCGGGTTCCATTGATAAGAGGTAGAGAATAAGCGTTTTGGAAGCCCTGTCCTGGCGACTATTTGTATACCTTTCGGACGATCGGGCTTACTGTAGATATCCTACGCTGGCGCAGTGATTAGCGCACTGGACTCACATTCGGGAGGACGACGGTTCAAACTCGCGTCCCGCCATCTAGATTGAGGGTTTCCATGATTTCCATCAATCGCACCAGGTAAACGCCGGGAAGGTTCCTTTCAAAGGGCACGGCCGATTTCCTTCCCCATCCTTGAACAATCCAAGTTTGTGCACCGTCTCTGACCTCGATGTCGACGGGACGTTAAACCGAATTGAAACATATCACACAGTTTCTCCGAACCCGGAAAATTGAGCAAATTGGTTGGCTCTTTTGCATTCATCTAGGATACTGCGAAAATCACGTAAAAAGCACAATTTTTGTGTACTAAAAGTATTAGTTGTGAGGATGGCCATTTATATAACTTCTGTTCGTGGCATATAGTCGAAATTTTTACCATATGTTCTTAAGCGAAATTGTCGGGGAACTTCGAAACTTTTTTCGATATCTTTATCCGTTACCGAGACCCAGAAGCTCAAATTAACCCTACTTATTCAGAAAACCGCCAAAATCGGTTATTAGCTATTTTTGCACCGTGGTCCGCAATTACCTAAATAAATAACCCTATCAAATGCCTCAAATTTTAACTGTTCATTATTTAGACATTTATCTATAAACGCCATTTTCTCGTTTTACAAAATCTATTTCCGTTAACAAGATACACCTGGAAACCATGATTTTTGGTTACCAAAGTACCAGTTGTGGGGATGAGCACTTCTGTAATTTCTGTTCATAGCAAGCTGTCGAAATTTTTACCACGTGCTCTTAAAGTGACACACTCGGGGTACGTTGAAACGTTTTTTACGTATCTTTTTCTGTGACCGAGATCCAGGAGCTCAAAACTACTGTACTTAGGCACGTAACATGTGCACATGGTGTCCAGTATTTGGCATAAATGTTGTTTTAACTGACGCAGTGAACAGACGGCAAGGGTTCTGAGGTCATTTAAAGGGTTCTGAAATCACGAAACTCTGTTTTTGGTCAGCATTTTTCACCCATAAATGTTTGAGGCACTGTCTTTGTATAATGCCCGCTTCACGCCTGTACAGATATGTTCCAATGATACTGCTGCGAATTTGCCAAAAAGAGTCTTGTAGTACCGGTACCTGAAAAGAGCTTAAAATGACTGCCAAAAGTTCGGTAAACTGGAAAGACTGAAAATTCAGTCAAATATTTCTAATAACATTTTTACTCTTTTAAAGTGTAAATCATAAGTTGGGCGTTTTCGATGACTTCCAAAAGATGAGTAAAGTATCCAAAAAAAAGATATGAAACAAACGATTTTGTGTTAACTGTATATTATGCGCACTTATTCGTTGTTCATATGTGTCAAGAGTGTGTAAATGTGCTGCTGTATATAAATAAACCCTCAAAAATTTACCGAGCTATAGAATTCGTTTTATATAAGCAGCACACCTTGCTATAGAAGGGAAAAGAAGGAAACTAGAGGAAAAATGCTCCTATCAGAGCACAAAAAAGGCGAATATGTTCCTCTTTAAAATTGCCTGACAGAAAAGTGGAGAACCAGCAGCCTCAATACTCAATCCGTCTTCCTCAACAGAAGTTTTGGCATGCGAACATATTCGTCCTTTTTGTGTTGGATGAGAGCAGCAGAGAGACCTGAGACAATGCCTCTGGGAGAGAGAAAGAGAGAGAAGGCAGTCATGGTGGAAGAAAGAAAGCAGCAGCGAAAGAGAAAGAGGGATGCATAAAGACAATACCAGTGGGAGCTAAAGAGAGGAGGTAGTGATGTTCAGTGAGAGACAACGGCAGAAGTAGAAAATGAGGGATGGATGAAGGTAGTGACAGTGGGAGCAAAAGAGAGACGAGGCAGTGGAAATGAAAAATACACATGAGCGGAGACCATACATAGGCCTGAGGAGTCTGAACTCCCCCAGACCGCCGAACTTTGTCACTTTGGTATAGCGAAGGACGCATTTTAGACAGAAATTTTAAACATGTGGGGAAAAAATAAGTTGTTTCCCCCCCAGAATCTTGAGCTGCCGAAGTATGGAGGAGACAGTGGCAATGGGATACATCGTAAATCAATAGGAGAGAAAGGAGACAGTGCGAAAGAGACATGCACAGACAGTGGCAGTGAGAGGTAGATTCTGAGTATGAAGGGTTAGCTACAGAGAGAGAGTCGGTAGCAAGATTTACAATGTTTCGTGTTAAAAGAGCGCGAATGTGTTCATATGCCCTGATTTTTGGTAAAGAAGTCGCAGTGAGGATTGAGACAGTTGGTTCCCCACTTTCCATTAGAGTATTTTAAATGGGAACACATCCGCCCTTTTTTTCCTCCGACACTAGCATTTTTCAGCTGGTTAGTTTATCATCGTCTCCAAGGTCCCCAAGGGAGTGATTCATAGTAATTTGTGGTATATTCCTAACTTAATGACTGTTCTTCAAATTTCATAAGTAGGTTTAAGTGGATAGTTGGCGACTATCTACAAGCTTATAGCAGCGAAAAATCTTTCAGAATTTCCCTGATACTGTGCTATTGATCAAAATAATCTATGACCATACGTGCTGCCCCCCTCTGTATATGTTCAATATCCTCTTAGAAGCTCCCATCTCCTTGGAGATTATATGGGTTAATTAATGATTATTATGTTACAATCCTCTTGTTGTAGTTGACCGTGTATATCGAGACTTCGTTCATTGTTAAATGCAATGGTGTGGTACTAACTGATAGAAATGCATTAAGAACTGGTAAAATTTAATTTATTTCGTTTATCACACTGCACAAACATAAACACACTATTATTCAAACTGTGTGCCACTACTATTAAACATAGAGATAAATCCTTCGCTACGCAACCGCCTTTGGCTCACGCAGCCTACACCTTCGACATCCTCTCAACAACTGCCTCTGCTTACGACTCTCTGCGCCACTGGGCATTGTTGCCCTCCAAAGAACAACCACTTACAGATACTACACACCAGTACCCTTACACTCTGCTAGTACTACTGTATTTGGTATGTGTCCCACCACTTTAGCAATATTCCAGGATAGGTCGCACGAGTGTTTTGTAAGCAATCTCCTTTGTAGTCGGACTACATTTCCGCACTAATAAGCCAGTCAACCTACAACTGAACCTATGAGATTAATCTGTTTAGCAACCATATTTCTGGCTTTTTTTAACCCACGTATCTCTGCGTGTTGATTTTGTATGTGGGGATTTCAATGTAGATTTTCTGAAAGAGTCCGACAGAAAGCTTGACCTTGAAGTATTACTTGGTTCTTTCAATTTGACGTCAGTTATTGATTTTCCTACTCGGGTGGTTCAGGAAAGCAGCACACTGATAAATAATGTTTTCATAGACCAAGGTAAATTTAATCAACTAAAAACTTTTCCTGTTAAGAATGGCCTGTCTGATCATGATGCACAGCTAGTTATAGTATATCATATGGCTCCATACAGTAATGCAAAACAGCCCTCCACAATAGTGCGTTCAACTAACGCTTTAACAACTGAAAATTTTATGGAAAGTTTGCAACAGTTGCACTGGGGTAAGGTGTACAGGGAACCTGATGCTAATTTAAAATTTAACCCGTTTCATGATACATTTGTGAGTATTTTTGTAAACAGTTTCCCTAAGATAACAATGAAATATAATTGTAATAAACCACGTAAAAAGTCATGGCTTACTAAAGGGATAAAAATATCTTGTAAACAGAAAAGGGAAAAGCATCTTATATCTAAGAGGAGTAATGATCTCAAAACAGTGAAAAATTGTAAAAACTACTGCAATTTATTGAGAAAAGTTATTAAAAAGTCCAGAAGTATGTGGATTATGTCTGAGATTAGCACATCTGATAATAAAATTAAAACAATTTGAAATATTGTTAAAAGGGAAGAAAGGGCAAACGAGGTTCCAGGTGTGTCAGGTTTCGCTGGTTCTCTTTGCTTTGTTTTATTACTCGCGTAGCAACTAATATATGAGATAAAATATGTTGCTACGAAAAGTGCCCCGAAATACTTTTTTGGGATACAGTGCTGTGACTTTTTTTGGATCATTAATTTTCAACAAAACAAAATATATTATGTTCTTATTATTCTGGATCTGGCTTTCTATTAAAGGAACATTTTTTCGTTACTGTTACTCGCCATAAAGTTCAACATATTTTCTTACTTTACAGTTATTGAAAAGGTTAATGAAAATTGTTTCGTTATCAATACTGATGTTACAGTACACAATGATTGTTCAACATCAAAATTTTGCAGTGGATTTTTGTTAACAGTAAAACGCCAATAAGTACCACGACTAACACGAGAACATGAGACTATTATCATAGAAAAAGATGTTTTTATTATAAGTTTTGCCAGACCAGAACTACGCACAGCAAGATTTCTTTTATGTTATGAAGGTAAATTATCTTTTTGCACTGTTAATAATATATTATCAGTAGCCCGCGTCAACCTGTAAAACACATCATAAAATCTACTGCTCTGCTCTGCAATTCCGAAAGCTGAAAGAAATAATTTTAGTTCACTATTGCCTGCTCGCTTCTTTGCGGTATGATTGGTTTCATTTAATGCAGTTTGAATGCGCCGCGGCAGCGGCTCGTTCGTTCGTAGCGCAGCTCTGCACCACGAATAATATTTAAATAACTGAAAATGTCTTAAAAGGATGCGATAAAATACCAGGCAAGCCTATTATAAATCATAATGCAAGTTTTCACTAAGTAACTCTATTCAAAATATTTAAACAGGTTTAATTATTACACACCTTTACAATGAGTACGTAATGGCGTATGTCTTTCAGTCTTGACAAAAGAATGCTACGCAAGCGTACAATATAACGTCACAGGCTCTTCCTACTCACGTAACTCCAAGAAGACGACAGAGAAATTAATGTTCGGCCATTACTATTTATACTAGTCACATATTCTCATCTTTGATATTTAATAAGTATCGTCTGTGGCGGTTTCAGTACTCGCCGACACAGATATTATTTTTTAAAAATCAGAACATAATTCTATACAAGAACAAAACATGACAAATAATGCTTTCTCTTTGTTACATTAAGTTCACACAATCGTTGTCCACGCAATTACAATCATTCAGTCCAATTATTATTTTCTCCTTTTCTTTTTTACCACATATAATATGTCTTTTGCTAAGAGACGTTACACAGGTTAGTATTGTAGTCTTAGGTTACCAAATTTAACGTTTTCGGAAGTGTATAATTTTACATTTCTGAACATTTAAAACAAGATGTCAACCTCTGTAGCAGTTTAGAAACTTATCATGATCTGAATGAGTTTTTGTGTAGCTTTTCTCAGACAGTACATCATTATTACTTTGTGCTACACAATTATAGGGCCACTTCTCCGTAACCCTCTAATGGTCTCCCATTACGATGCATGTGTTTGAAATTTGGCTCAAAGATGCCTACAACCTTCTCCTGCAACGGTGCAAAAGCTTGGCACCCTGCGACGCTTCGAACAGCAAGGAGTGGAAACAAGCGAAACAAAACGCCAGAGATCACAAGTTCACGTGAGCTGTAAGGTGTGTTAATGATGTCACATTGGTACCAAAATTCTGTACAACGACACCGTGGACGTGTCACGCGATGAGAAAGTCGTCACATCCCCTCTTACCCACATTTCAACCCTTCTTTTGACGCCTCTGCAGTGGAGTTCAGAACCAAAGTGGTCAGTGTTGAAGTCACGCGGTTTCCTAATGGGCGGCCGAGGTAAAAATATTCCAGACACACCGCCTCTCAGAGTCAACACGAAAAGGGGGTCAGTGAAACCACCCACTTCCCATGGGGCGTTGATTCCCACACATTTCCCGGTCGACAGCGACAGGTCTCAGTGCATTAATAAATGGGACGAAGTCCTCGTCAGCCTTTGACACTGCTGTCACCCCGAACGATTCAACCCTACTCTAAGGACATCAGGGGTCAGCAACCCCAATGATCGTGATCGCACCCCTTTGTAGTGCAGTGCGACCACAATTTTCGCTCTGATCATCTGGAGTGCCCTGGGGAACTGTGGTAGGTCCGCTGTTGTTTTCTCTCTACATAAATGATCTTTTGGATAGGGTGGATAGCAATGTGCGGCTGTTTGCTGATGATGTTGTGGTGTACGGGAAGGTGTCGTCGTTGAGTGACTGTAGGAGGATACAAGATGACTTGGACAGGATTTGTGATTGGTGTAAAGAATGGCAGCTAACTCTAAATATAGATAAATGTAAATCAATGCAGATGAACTTTGTAGAGCGATATGAAGTGGGACAAGCATGTAATGACAGTTATGGGGAAGGCAGATAGTCGTCTTCGGTTCATTGGAAGAATTTTGGGAAGATGTGGTTCATCTGTAAAGGAGACCGCTTATAAAACACTAATACGACCTATTCTTGAGTACTGCTCGAGCGTTTGGGATCCCTATCAGGTCGGATTGAGGGAGAACATAGAAGCAATTCAGAGGCGGGCTGTTAGATTTGTTACTGGTAGGTTTGATCATCACGCGAGTGTTACGGGAATGCTTCAGGGACTCGGGTGGGAGTCTCTAGGGGAAAGGAGGCGTTCTTTTCGTGAATGGCTACTAAGGAAATTTAGAGAACCAGCATTTGAGGCTGACTGCAGTAAAAACCACAAAGATATGATAAGAGAGATTAGGGCTCGTACAGAGGCATATATGTAGTCATTTTTCCCTCGTTCTGTTAGGGAGTGGAACAGGGTGAGAAGATACTAGTTGTGGTACGAGGTACCCTCCGCCACGCACCGTATGGTGGATTGCGGAGTATGTATGTGGATGTAGATGTAGATACAGGGTGGAATCACTAGGGACGAAATCTGAATGCTATTCAAAGCAGCAGAGACTGCTTATGCTTTTTGAGCCCACCTGCTTCGCGCCCTCCTCTGTCGTGATCCCAGTGGAGGAGGGGGCGGGACATCACATTGACCCGTACGTGACTGAAACGTCAGAGGATTCTTCTAAGACCCACCAGTTTATTAGCAGCCTCGGTGCCACCCAGCCACCTTTCTTGAGCACTTTAAAAATGTGCCTGAACACAGACAACCTGTGACGAACTCATAAGCAATTTAGACAGGTAACACCTTCGACACCCCTGCAATTTCAGATGGCCTACTATCAGGCGCAAGAGCGGCGGCATAGCCTACCTGCAGGCGTCTAGAACGTCAGTACAGTTTCTGTCCGTAAAGGTACATTTTTAAAGTTCTGAGTAAAGGGGGGCGGGAGGCCCTTTTCTTCTTTATTCATGTGTGTAACAATGTCGCACTTCTCTGTGATCACGCCACAGGAGGGCTGAAAAAGCACAGGCAGACTTTGCTGCACTGGATCGCTTTAAAATTTCGTCGAAAGGTTTTAAACGGTTCCTAGTGGCTCCACGCCGTAACCAGAGCAAAAATTGCGGTCTCTCTGCACTCCAAAGGGATTGATGGCGCGTGATGTCTTCAGCCTAGGGTTCAATCATCCAGTGGTGTCAACAAATGTCAAAGGTTGTCAAGAACGTTGTACTGTTGCTTATCGAATTGGGTTCTGTCGTTTTCGACCATGAAATGTGAGAGAATCAACGTCGCGAGGAAAGGAGTGGTTTCATTCACGCCCTTTGAATCACCTCTTAAGGCTTTTCGTGTCTATTCTGAGAGGTCCTGTGTCTCAAGAGTATTCCTCGTCCATACATAAAAAGCCCCGCGTAATTTCAGTGCTGGGCGCGTTGGTTCTGACCTCCACTGCAGAGGCGTCAACAGAAGGGATGAAATAATGGAAAGAGGGAATGCGACGACCTTCCCATCGTCTGACACGTTCGCGGTGCCTTTCGGAAGAGTTGAGGTGAAATTTGTTGCGAATGTGACATCATTAACCCACCTTACACCTCAACTTGTGATCTCTGGCGGTTTTTTCGCAAGGTTGTCGCAACTTTTAAGCCAAATTTCAAATTTATGCGTCGCAAAGGGAGAAAATTAGGAGGGTTTCGAAAAAGTGACACTTTAATTGTGTCGCGCATTGTACATAAGCTGCAAGAAGCCTGAGGTTACTATTGATACTGTCTGCCAGGACACTGATGTCCAGTTGACCAGCAAGAGTCATAAACCACTTCCAATGGACACTCCTGAAATTATTTCTACCTTAGGGGATGATTTCCATCCCCTATACGTTCACTAGACCAAAAAAAACAGTCCAGTGACAATTTCGTTTGATATCCCATACGATAGGACTTCAGCCAATAAGTATCGATATGGTAATGAGTCAAATACACTACTGGCCATTAAAATTGCTACACCAAGAAGAAATGCAGATGATAAACGGGTATTCATTGGACAAATATATTATACTAGAACTGACATGTGATTACATTTTCACGCAATTTGGGTGAACAGATCCTGAGAAATCAGTACCCAGAACAACAACCTTCGGCCGTAATAACGGCGTTGATACGCCTGGGCATTAAGTCAAACACAGCCTGGATGGTGTGTAAGATACAGCTGCCCATGCAACATCAACACGATACCACAGTTCATCAAGAGTAGTGACTGGCATATTGTGACGAGCCAGTTGCTCGGCCACCATTGACCAGACGTTTACAATTGGTGAGAGATCTGGAGAATGTGCTAGCCAGGGCAGCAGACGAAGATTTTCTGTATCCAGAAAGGCCCGTACAGGACCTGCAACATCCGGTCGTGCATTATCCTGCTGAAATGTAGGGTTTCGCAGGGATGGAATGAAGGGTAGAGCCACGGGTCGTAACACATCTGAAATGTAACGTCCACTGTTCAAAGTGCCGTCAATGCGAACAAAAGGTGGCCGAGACGTGTAACCAATGGCACCCCATACCATCACGCAGGCTGATACGCCAGTACGGTGATGACCAATACACGTTTCCAATGTTCGTTCACCACGATGTCGCCAAACACGGATGCGACCATCATGATGCTGTAAACAGAACCTGGATTCATCCGAAAAAATGACTTTTTGACATTCATGCAGCCAGGTTCGTCGTTGAGTACATCATCGCAGTCGCGCCTGTCTGTGATGCAGCGTCAAGCAGCTCCGAGCTGATAGTCCATGCTGCTGCAAACGTCGTCGAACTGTTCGTGCAGACGGTTGTTGTCTTGCAAACGTCCCCATCTGTTGACTCAGGGATCGAGACATGGGTGCGCGATTCGTTACAGCCATGCGGATAAGATGCCTGTCATCTCGACTGCCAGTGATACGAGGCCGTTGGGATCCAGCAAGGCGTTCCGTATTACCCTCGTGAACCCACAGATTCCATATTCTGCTAACAGTCATTGGATCTCGACCAACGCGACCAGCAATGTCGCGATAAGATAAACCGCGATAGTCTACAATCCGACCTTTATCAAAGTCGGAAACGTGATGGTAGGCATTTCTCTTCCTTACACGAGGCATCACAACAGCGTTTCACCAGGTAACGCCGGTCAACTGCTGTTTGTATACGAGAAATCGGTTGGAAACGTTCCTCATGTCAGCACGTTGTAGGTGTCGCCACCGGCGCCAACTTTGTGTGAATGCTCTGGAAAGCTAATCATTTGCATATCACAGCACCATCTTCCTGTCGGTTAAATTTCGCGCCTGTAGCACATCTTCGTGGTGTAGCAATTTTAATGGCCAGTAGTGTATTTTTCGGAAGTAGAGGAATACTGCATCTTGTCATGGATTTCATGATATGTGTCAAAAGCGCGAGTTGCATTTCGCATGTAGATCTCGAGACACGGTTTACGTAAGACTGCACTGGCCGTACAATCCAGCGGGAGTTCTCTGTTTGTTCCAGGACACATCTGCTCAAGTAGTGGAAGTTACTCCGTTCGACCGGTGAGTGCGAACGCTGCAGGTCCTCTTGTTCCTGCGGTGCCTCCGAGAGGGACTGCAGATCATCATCTCGCCTAACGACGGCGCTGGGGACAAGTCTGACGGCCTGGTCCTTTGCTGTGACAAAAGGAAAGTCCCAAAAGCCTACAGTGTTCGGGCAACCCAAGCACTCGACGTCACATACGCAGACAAGTATTTGCACAAATTGCACACATGGCAGCGTAGGTCTCGTCGACACCAAGTAATAGTTGCAGTTCCTTATAAATCTTGCTCTTTATTGTTTTTGCATAGCTCGGATGACAGAAAAAGTAAAAGTGTTGCTTAGGTCGATAGTCATCGTGAATTTCCCGCTTAACGTCCTTGTTGTCTGCTCTGAGTCTGTGCGTTTTTATTACACACTCTGAAAGCCACGTGTTGTGTACGATTTCCTACACAATGGTAAGGAAAGGTGGGCTACAGGGAGGTGCAGCAACTGCCGTCGTAGCAATGCTGGAGTACATATGACGAACGAACGAAGTAGCACAATAAACAGAAGATTTGCCCAACTTGTGTTTCTACAAGTGTATGAAGACTCATTACAAGTAATGCAGTAAGAAACAGACTCTAGCTGTCTCAATATCAACAAGGATGAGGCTTCCAGGCGCCGTCAGCATGGCGTCCCTTAGAAGACAGGCTCCAAGTGGGGTCCGTGTCTACCCACGACCGTCGTGTATCGCAGAAGCAGAGGGCACTTTTCGTACAGAGCCGCTGGCGCACCGTCGTGTCCGCTGGATACCACACGGCCGCTAATGACGTCTGAAGGAAACTTACAATTTCACTGCCGACGTAAAGTCGCCGGTGGGATGGCATCGATAGCAAACCGTGGAACAAGCCAACCAGGTAGCCGCAGTATTGCTGCGCTAACAAAAAATATTTGACTCGGCAGCACGTGTGGAAGCAGGCAGTCGCTCCTACAGACTGAGTGCAGGTGACGAGGACGTTGAGCGTGCGTGACTACCGAGCTACGCAACGCTTTTCTTTTTCTGTTATCCGAGACGTATCGCAACAATAAAGATCAGGATCTATACGCAACTGAAACTGCAAGTCGGTACAAAGAGATCTGCGCTGCCATGTGCGAAATTTTGTGCAGTAGCGCCGAGGAGTGGGAAGACACGCCAAGTTTGTCCTATCACCAACTGGGAAAGCCGGCTTCATCTTGTTGACACGTATGTCGAAGAAAGAAGTGACCAGTTGTGGAGCGCTAATAAACTGGTCACTTCTTTCTTGATGTACGTGTGCAGCAGCTTGACGGAGTGGATGAACACACAAGCCGTTTGTCTGACCAGCAGTTGGAAAAGCCGAGTGAACGTTGTTGACACGCGCATCATGAAGGAAGTAAGCAGCTGCAAGAGTATGTTGACCAAAGTAATGTTTAGTTCCCAGAATGAGATTTTCACTCTGCAGCGGAGTGGTTAGAGCACTTGCTCGCGAAAGGCAAAGGTCCCGAGTTCGAGTCTCGGTCGGGCACACAGTTTTAATCTGCCAGGCAGTTTCATATCAGCGCACACTCCGCTGCAGAGTGAAAATCTCATTCTGGAAACATCCCCCAGGCTGTGGCTAAGCCATGTCTCCGCAATATCCTTTCTTTCAGGAGTGCTAGTTCTGCAAGGTTCGCAGGAGAGCTTCTGTAAAGTTTGGAAGGTAGGAGACGAGGTACTGGCAGAAGTAAAGCTGTGAGTACCGGGTGTGAGTCGTGCTTCGGTAGCTCAGATGGTAGAGCACTTGCCCGCGAAAGGCAAAGGTCCCGAGTTCGAGTCTCGGTCGGGCACACAGTTTTAATCTGCCAGGAAGTTTCATATCAGCGCACACTCCGCTGCAGAGTGAAAATCTCATTCTGGAAACATCCCCCAGGCTGTGGCTAAGCCATGTCTCCGCAATATCCTTTCTTTCAGGAGTGCTAGTTCTGCAAGGTTCGCAGGAGAGCTTCTGTAAAGTTTGGAAGGTAGGAGACGAGGTACTGGCAGAAGTAAAGCTGTGAGTACCGGGTGTGAGTCGTGCTTCGGTAGCTCAGATGGTAGAGCACTTGCCCGCGAAAGGCAAAGGTCCCGAGTTCGAGTCTCGGTCGGGCACACAGTTTTAATCTGCCAGGAAGTTTAATGTTTAGTTATTAGAAACACTTATGTCGTACACGCTGTGCTGCAGTATCGCCAGGAGCAAGCCCCTGGGGGAAGAAAGCGATTGTGCTGCCTGCTCCGAAGCTTTATCAAACAATCTGTGACGAAAAACGTATCGTGGTCAACGTGACACGTTTCAGTCAGCAGGTGAAAATAATTTTCTGTTGCTGGGGCCCCGTTTCGCCAGTTGTTGGTGTGTTTCAGTCCAATTCTAACTAGTTACTACTTCATTAAATACACTGATGGAAACTGAAAGTGTTACACCATGAAGGAACACACGTTTTGTGGAGATATTCATCGCTTAAGCTACTTACCTCATATTCATCATTTTGACTTGCTGCTCTTATGTCTTCTATGTTTGCAGTAAAAAATATTGGAATAGAAGTTCCGCCTTTTATGAAAGACACTGTTTTCTCACATGACCCAAACAAGTTGCAGCACTTCGTGTCATCAGCAGTGGGTTTTCTTCATTCAAATCTGTGAAACGTCAACATATTTTAAAACATAACTGATCTGCGACCGTTAAGCCTAAATACAGTTTTTGTTTGTTTTTGTCATTACCGTAATTTTACATTAGACGGTTATGCAGGACGATTTGTACATTGTCATGAACTGGTAGCTTATCTGCAACGAAAATGATGTTAATGTGAATTTGGCTGCCGAGTTAACACATCACTTTATGTTCAAACGTAATTTTGTTGTATCGAGGTATAACAAACAATTTTCACTTTCCCGAAACACTAAGTAAACGCTGTTATTGAGCGTCCCATACCAGTCGGCGTTTATTAGTGTTCAAGAGAGTTTGATGCTGATTTTGAATTTTGTTTACTTTCTATCCCTCTGTCCTCCTCTCTTTCGGTGTTGTGTGTGTGTGTGTGTGTGTGTGTGTGTGTGTGTGTGTGTGTGTGTTTGTGTGCATGTACGTGTGTATGTGTAAAAAGTGTTTCTCAAAAGGAAAATTCTGCAAAATATCGGTAGTATTTGTGTTTTTCTGAATGGCTCATGCGATTTCAAGAGAAAAAGGATCCGCTAAAGCGAAAAGTACGTAATAGGAAATATATGCACGAAATATCTCAATACAACAAAATTATGTTGAAACCTAAAGTAATGTGTTATCGCACCAACGAAATTCGCAGTAACGTCATTTGCTTGCATATGACAAGCTACCCGTACATGATTATGTACAAATTGTTCTGAATAGCTGTTGTAAGAGGTCCATGATTAAGGAATTTGTTGCTAGCGCACTCGAGCAGATGTAATTTCGATGGATTGCTCACGCGCTGCCTGCGATATGTAAGCTATAAGAGAATCTGAGACCAAAGAGCAGTGTTGACTGCAGTACGAACTGTGTAGCAGTAGCAGTAAGTAGTTGCTAGCGAGCAGTGGTGTGTGTGGAGTTGGCTGGGCTGGTCGAGGGAGCGATGGCGGTGCCTTAGCGTTGTAGTATAAGGTAAAAGCAGCCTCGCGCATGTGTAGTATTGTTAAGTCAAGTCCCATGTAAATGTTTAAAAAAAACTCTTAATAATAATCTTTCTCATTAAAAGGTAACTTTTGACAATCATTCATTTCGATTTAAAGAATTCACTAATTTCTCCAATCCTTGGTCATCTCGATTATAGAAAAGAAAAATCAGTTGTTTCTTTTTTACATGACAAATCTATCGGCCAGCATTGCACTCGGCTGTGCCAGAATAATTTCTTATAGGAGCAGATATATATATGTGTTATCCGGCGACCTTATTGAGGTAAGAATTTTCAATTTATTCAGAATGTTCTTTCAGGGCCATGATGCAGCGCTGCTGACGTCCAAAATTCACCAGTTTAAATTCACAGTCATTACTGAAAGGTTATAAGTGAGTGACAATTTTTTATTGAGAGATTAGTCACATTTTATTATTGGTAGCTTACGAAATTTTACTGTTGGTAGGTTTTGGAATGTATGTGTTTGGAGGTTACACTAAATGTTAATTTTATGGTTATATTTTTTACTGTTGGGAGGTTCCGGGACTTTTCTGTGGGGAGGTTACACTTGTCGAAAACCGGCCAGGATCGTATTTTTGTGAATTTCTGAGAAGTAGTCAGTTATATATCTGCTCTTATTTACCTAACGCTAAATGTAGCTTGCATCTGGCGCAACGCATTTACTAATTTGTCACTCCTTCTTTCACAGATCATCGGCAATTTATTGCTCTTTGTTGTAACTGTATTTGTTCCATTTTTGCTTTGTCCTTGTTTGATTTTGTGCTTAACTTTGATTTGTAAAAATGCTAACAGTACATCGCGATGTGCAATGAGTGAAAAAGCCGACTCGAATAATTCGACCGATAATACTAGCGACACTCACTCAGTGTAATAGTGATAATCCTCAAATTACAGATAATCAGTGCGTACCGACCAATAGTAATGATTTTAATCCTACTGATGAGCAGACAAATTCAATTATGTCCACACTATATTTAACGACAATTGGTGACGCGGCACGTTACGTTACAATGAATGCTGCCCAGTTTGACACACCTGACTTGCAAAAATTACGCAGTGAACAGATAAATGTTTCTAACGAAGGTGAACAATGTACCCAAAGTACGTCAGATTTATTTGATTCCGCTGTAGTGACCAACAGCGTACATCCAATTGGGAAACCTTTTCAAGAATCAGAGAATGACCAAATGGTTACACAAAACGTGACAAATGCAGATACACCATCACACAGCACAGAAAATAGAGTCGCTAATTTTGGCTTGGATCAAGTTATGGCATTATTGCTACAAGTTAATGAATCGAACAAACAACTTAATGAAAAACTAGACAGCAATTCCAAACAGTCGAATGAAAAACAAGACAACAATTTCAAACAGCTTAGTGAACAGATTAAAGCCGTTGCCGTGCAATGTCATGATACTAAAGAACAATTACGTGAGGAAATTAAGGCTTGTGCTAGGAACAGTAGTGAAGAAATTAGATCTGTTGCACAATAATTAAGTAATACGCAAGCAGCCACAACAAAATTACTTAGAGATGAAATTAGTGCAGTTGCTAAACAATGTTCAGAAAACGCAACACAGTTACGCGACGAGTTTAAGTTAATGTCAGCAGAACTTTCACGCACACTGGATGCGAAAGTAGACACGAAATTTGACCAACAGAAAAGCCAAATTGACGAACGTTTTAATCACCACATACAAAACAGTGAAACGCGTTACCGTAAATTTATACAGGAACAGAATAAAGTAAAGCAACAAGTCATGGAAACAATTACTGCACAGAGACAGGAATATAAGCGTAAAATGTTTACGAAGGCAAAAACATACGTAGACAACAATATTGCTACAGTATCAGACGAAATCAAACAGTTGAACACCGAATTGCATGATGAAATCTCCGATCTTAAAACAAAAACAAACACACACACACATTAGACTTTCAGACAATGACCAACAGACTTGAAAAGTTGGAACTAATACAGGATCCCGATGCCATCAAAGCAGACGTTAAGAAATTGAACAAAATCACACGTAAAATACAAAAACAAATTAATGCTTGTGACACTAAAAACGACGATCACGTAAAAGCACTGACTGAAAAATTTGATGAATTGGCCAGTCGTATTGACGTTATCGAAAATAACAATGACATCAAATCAGACGATACTTCACCAGTTTCGTTTAATCAAACATCCGAATTCCAAAATTTACAGCAGACAGTCAGTGAGATAGGTTCGTCCAACAATACATTGCGTAGAAAATTGTCATCTTTAAAGCAAGAAGTGACAGAAATGAAAAACGTTTCAGGCTCTAACACGTCACAGCATACGCCACTTTCCGAACATTTCTCACACTCACACAGGCAGTATAATTTAGGTAATTTACAGAGAGTACGTGTCTTAGAATCTGAACAGACAGACAAATAGATTCTCATACAATCCTGAACCTGTTCAGACATTCAGAGACGATAATTTTGATTACAAGCACTTTCTATCCGTTAGAAATTTTAAGGTATTTAAAAATGACAGAACACAAATACACCCTTTGGATTGGATACAACAATTTGCTTTCGCATTTCCACCAGCTTGGCCTGCAATGCAGAAACTAAAATTTATTTGCAGCGCGTAAGAGACCTCAGGGGATTCAATACACTTCAATGAATATGTGCCGTAGCGTGCACAGGGCCCCGAGCCGTAGTAGTGCTATTTCATCTTTAGTTTTCTGCACTGCTGCCTTTCTTTTACTATCCTTTATATCTATCAAACAGCTCTTCAACTATCGATCTATCCAGGATTAGGAATCAATAAAGAAAACTTGATATGACGAGTTTTACCTGAAAGTGACAGTTTTCATTAGACACTCCTGAAATGGCAAGAACTACCAGCATAATTTTAATAACAAACAAAATTTTAATCATCAGTATGTACAAAATTTTCAGCAATCGCAGACACATTTTGTCAACAATAGGGGCTTTTCCCCACAACATCAACAAAACCAGTCGGTTAGCATAGCTAACCAACAATGTAGTCTGCAAGGTCAACCAAGCTTTAATGTTTCGCCGCCTACACGTATAGCGTCGGCTCCACCAAATAGTAACGCACAGCAACAAGGAAATCACTACGTACAGAAAACACATCATTTCCATTCCTATCGCAACGCGCCGTATAGCAGTGACTATCATGACAGACGTAAAAGTAATGAGCACAATTTTCAGCGTAACAGTCGGTCTTACCAGCAGCAGAATCAACCACAACAACAGATTATCATGAATGGACCAGAGAGTAGATATCATCCCGAACGTAATACGTCAGGAAGAAATAACAGAACAGTACAAATAGTCGAGATGTCACAGCATCATCCCGCAAATAACAGCACGTCAGATAGAATTTGACTAGATACAGTACAGATTGCATCTTCCAGCAAAGTAAGCAATACTTTTGACACACAGAATCTTGTTCACGAAAATGCTATTTCTTTTGACGACATCCGAGACACACTACTGCATGAAAGACAGAATCACAACGTATGTAGACGACATCCTTATCGCAGAAGCTAACTACCCTGAACAATTTGATTCTTGAACAACTGTTGCAAACTTTTCGTGCACAAGGAATCACAATTAATCTTAGAAAATCACACTTTGGCAAAACTTCTATAAAATTTCTTGGACATGTAATTTCAGCAGAAGGCATTGCGCCTGACCCGGAAAAACTTTAAGCTTTACGTGACATTACTGTTCCAACGACGAAGAAACAACTACGTAGCTTTTTGGGATTAATTAACATTTTCCGTAAATTTATTCATTACTCTGCTTTAGACACCCCTAGATTATGCCAATTGACGGGTAAAAACGCTATTTGGTCCTGGGATAGCCAAGCACAATCTGAATTTGTCAATCTGAAACAAGCTTTGTTGAACGCACCACTTTTATCACACCCAGATCCTACCAGAAATTTTTCCATTGCCCCGACAGTTCTAACACTGCTTTAGGCGTACACATTTTTCAGAAAATTGAAAAAAAGGCACTACAGTAATTAAAAACATCGCCTTTGCAAGTCGCATTCTGTCACCTGCTGAACGCAAATATTCTGTTACAGAACTTGAAACATTATGTGTTGTATGGGCATTTACGAGATTTAGGCATTTTCTTTATGGAAGGCATACTACCGTTTACACAGATCATAGAGCTATACAGTTTTTACTTTCAGCTAAATTTACACATGACAGGTTAAGCAGATGGAAACTTTATTTACAGGAATTTAATTTTACAATTGTTCACATTCCCGGTACACAAAATGTTGTAGCAGACGCACTATCCCGTTCTCTCAGCAACAATCAGCAAGACATCGCAACCAACTTCTGCCAAGCAAATTTTAGCGTCATGTATATTCAACAAGTTGCATTCGAAAATTTTATTTCGTCGTCATTATGAGACATAGCACAGGAGCAGTGCAAAGACAACGTTTGGAAAGAAATTAAACACCTTTGGCAAGATAAGAATAATGTTACTATTAGGAACCATTACACTGTACGCAATAACACTCTGTTTCGTCGCTCTCATCCTGACAGCAACAATTGGTTACTATGCATTCCTGACGAACTTGTTAACAAATTATTTTGGTATACTCATTTAAGTTAGCGCATTATGGAGACAGAAAATGTTTTCTTATACTGAGACATAACTGTTATTTTGCGAACAATGAGAAACGTATTCGACGAGTTTTAACGTCATGTAAAATCTGCCCGAAAGCTAAATCAGATACGACTTCACATATTCCTCCGTTACATCCCATTGTACCCGTTAAATTAAGACACATGGCCGCTGTAGACATTTTTGGTCCGATTCCCAGATCTAATAGAGGTTTTCGTTACATCTTTGTCGCTGTTGAACTCACTTCGAAATTTGTTACCTTCACTCCGTTACGCGAAGCTACTGCTAAAACTATTTCGAATGCATTTGTAAAAGATTTTTTATTTCATGTAGGGCATGTATTGAAAGTAATTTCCGACAATGGACCGCAATTTCGATCTGCTATATGGACACGTATGTTACGAGCCAGAAACATTTCTCCGATCTATATATCCAGGTATCACGCTTCTTCCAACCGTTCTGAACGACTGATGAAAGAAATTGGTAAACTGCGTAGACTATACTGCCATAAAAGACATATTGATTGGGATACACACATACTCTCATTCCAGGATGTAATTAACTCCATACCAAATGAATCTACTATGCTATCTCCGACTGTTATATTGAAAAATGCTGAACCACCCAACAAAAGTAAAGAATTAGTATCCTTTCCTACATCTCGTCGACTACGCCACCATGAAATAATTGACATTGCGCTGAACAACATCAAACGTGCCGCAGAGCGCCGGAGGAGACAGCAAAAACAGGTTTGTACACGCCATGACTTTCACATTGGACAGAAGATATTAGTACGCACGCATTATTTATCCAACAGAGGAAAGAGTAGATGCAGTAAATTTGAACTTCTATACGCAGGTCCATATCGAATTCGCAGCATTCCTCACCCCAATGTAGTACACGTCGAAACTTTGAGAACCAGAAAAATTAAAGGCAATCACCATGTCTCCAATATTAAACCATTTATTAAATGAATGTACTTTATGATTTATCACACTGTAATGCCATTTCCGGGTATTTATATGACCACTTAAGCAATTATATCTATGTGACTACTTACTGATGGTGTTCATGTTTTTTCTTGGCAAGTGCCCTGCAAGGTGAGGATAGCAGGTCGCTTCTCTTGTCGTTACACATCAGACCGTGCACATTTTCCATTTTTTGTGTGTATGTATGATTGTTTTCCTATCGAAAGTAGAATTTTTGTCTGTAAGCACTATGTAATCTTTAAGATATAACAAACACCAGTTGACTTTGACATTTTTCCTTATGATAACTCAATATCTTGACTATTCTACATTTTTGCTACTACATTATGATAGTGTGTGTACATTTTTTTGCACTTGAAAACTGTCTATGTTTTTGACATAATACGTTTTCTGTCATGCTATGCTGTATGCTTAGTTATATCACTAGAAACAAGGTTTTATTTAATGGGTAAACGATTTAAATGCAAGATATTAATTCATATTCATCATTTTCGGAAAGCAATACCGTGAAAAAGAAATAAATTAAACAACCACAGTGGTTTACTATGAAATGGAAATTTTACCATCAGAATGAAGGAAAGGAAATGCAATATCTTGTCATGAAGAGTAAATGGATCAGAAATAACAAGCATTAACAAGAATATACTATACATGTTGTGGATTGGCAAGACAGCCAACCCACTATGACAGGAAGCCGAAAGGCACGCGTTTAAGCTCATGCAGGCTGGCGTGAGGTCTGGAACAGGACACGGATTTTAGACTTCAGAAAAAAGGAGGTAACTGGTAGAATACTTAACTTTAATCCGTAATAGGTGAACATCGCTCTTGACGGTACATGTTTTACAGCATCAATAGTAACTGGTAATGGCGCCTTGCTAGGTCGTAGCAAATGACGTAGCTGAAGGCTATGCTAACTATCGTCTCGGCAAATGAGAGCGTATTTTGTCAGTGAACCATCGCTAGCAAAGTCGGCTGTACAACTGGGGCGAGTGCTAGGAAGACTCTCTAGACCTGCCGTGTGGCGGCGCTCGGTCTGCAATCACTGATAGTGGCGACACGCGGGTCCGACGTATACTAACGGACCGCGGCCGATTTAAAGGCTACCACCTAGCAAGTGTGGTGTCTGGCGGTGACACCACATTCCTCCCCCGCAAATCGGCGGACGGTTGTGGCATAAGGCTTCCGCCCGCCGTGGAGAGGACCCCATGTTGGCGTATGCGACGAGGTGGAGGGCCTAACAACAGGCGAGACTGTGCCACCCGCACCCTGCCATTCGGACCGAGGGGAGCTAGGAAACGCCTGAAAACCAGCTCCAGGGTGCACGCCAACATGCGGTGTATGCGCCCGTAGAAAGACAGGAGGGGCCGAAGGGTCGACCTCCATCGGGCCGGGGCACCCGACGGGCGAAGACGACATATGGTCCGGAGCGGGCAAGAGTTCCATGGCGGAGGACAACTGGTCACGGGAAGCGTTCGGCGGCGCGTGACCCAGGGAGGCGCCAGGCGGTTGCAGCGACGCGTCCACTGCGGGCGTCGCCGGCGGGAGAACAGGCGGCGGCGGCGGCGCGTCGCCATGAGGCAAAATGGAAGGCATCGTCGGTAATACCTGGGGCTGAGGCGAGCCAGTAGATGGGTCCCCAGGGCGCTGACGGATGGCACCGTCGCTGAAAGCAGACGGGGAGCGGCAGATCCCTTGCGACGACAGAGGCGCAGCTGATTGAGATGCCGACGCACCTCACCAGAGGCCCCCAGAACCAGATACATCGCGCGGCCGAGGCAGCGAAGAATGCGCCCTTCGAGCCAACGCCGTGAACCTCGATAGTTGCGGTAGTAGACAACGTCGCCTGGGGCAAAAGCAGGTGTCTGCCGCTGCACAGGAACCTGATGCGGCGGATGTAGCAAAGACATCAAGGTTCGATGATGGCGACCATGGAGCAAATCAGCCGGCGAGCGACCATCTCGGGGCTGAGAGCGATACGAGTACAAAAAGAGCAATAACGCGTCCTCCCGAGAATGCGACTCTTTCAACTTCAACATCTGTGACTTGAAAGTCCTGACCAAACGTTCAGCGGCACTGTTTGATTGTGGCGAAAACGGCCCGAACGTCAGATGTTGAATACCATTGGCCTTGCAGAATGACTGAAATTCTGCGGACATGAATTGTGGGCCATTGTCGGAAACAATAGTCTGCGGAAGACCTTCAATGCAAAAGATAGCAGATAACGTTTGGATGGTGGCAGAGGACGTCGTGGAAGACATCCGGACAACAAAAGGAAAATTACTGAATGAATCTACCACAACCAACAATCGAGCATTCCAGAATGGACCAGCAAAATCGATGTGTAAGCGTTGCCAAGGGGAAGTGGCTTTTGGCCATGCAAAGAATTTCCGCGGTGGTGCTGATTGTTGTTCAGCACACACCATGCAAGAAGAGCACATATTCGTAATCGCGGCATCGATTCCGAACCAAGTACAGTGCTGACGAGCAAGTTGTTTCGTTCTCACTATACCCCAATGTCCTTGGTGTAGAAGCCGTAAGACAGAGGACTGTAACGAACGTGGGACCACGACCCTGGACTGATCATTATCAGAACGCAACAGCAAAACACCACGTCGTACAAAAAGTCTCTCCTTGTGAGCAAAAAATCGGCGTACCAACGGATCCCCGATCCGTGACTTTGACAAGGGCCATTGAGTAGCAACGAAACGCAGAACGGTAGCAAGGACAGGGTCGGCAGCTGTGGCCGTAGCTACCCGACGAAAATCAATCGGAAACGATTCGACCACGTCATCGGTTTCCGAATCAATGGACATGCAAGCAAGTTCGGAGGAATCGAATGCTCTATCCTCAGCAACGGACAAACGGGACAACGCATTGGCGTTTCCGTGCTTAGCAGTGGACCGATACAAGATATCGTAGCGGTACTGCGAGAGGAAAATAGACCAGCGAATGAATTTCTACGCTGTACGTGGAGGTACAGGCTTGGTCGGATGAAAAAGCGATGTCAAAGGTTTGTGGTCTGTGATGAAGGTAAAGTGACGACCATACCAGAAATCATGAAACTTTGTAACACCAAATACGAGAGCCCATGCTTCTTTCTCGATCTGTGAACAATTTCTTTGCGCAGACGAGAGCAATTTGGACGCAAAGGCAATAGGGCGATCGTGCGATCCATCTTTGTGCGCAAGCACAGCACCGATCCCGAAATCCGATGCATCCACCATCAACAAAAGGGGCTTCCGGGGATCGAATGGCGTAAGGCAAGTATTGGAAAGCAACGCTGATTTCAACTGGCGAAAGGCGCGTTCGCATTCCGTCGTCCAGACGAACGGAACACCTTTACGGCGTAAGCGATAAAGCGGAGCTGCAATGGAAGAGGCGTGGCGCACATATTTATGGTAATAGTTGATTTTTCCCAGCACACTCTGTAGCTGCTTCAAATTCTGCGGCGAAGGCAAGTCTTGTATGGCACGGAGGTGCTCGGGACTGGGATGTATGCCTTGGGCATTGAGTACATGTCCCAGGTAGGGTAGGGACCGATGACCGTAGCAGTCTGGTCCCTTTCATCCCCCAAACCAACCAACCAACCAGGTAGGGTAAGTCACGAGCAAAAAACACACATTTGCCCTTCCGCAAGCGAAGACCATTTTGTCGCAAGACCTGAAATAATGTCCTGAGATTGGCTAAATGTTCTTCTTCCGTCTTTGCGGAGATCACAATATTGTCCAGATAGTTTGTTGCAGTAGGGACTGATGCACAAACAGTTTGTAGATATTGCTGAAACAATGCAGGGGCGGATGCACACCTGAATGGCAGTCGTTTGAATCGATACAAACCAAGATGCGTGTTAACCACCAAAACGTACTGGGATTCTTCGTCCACCGGTATTTGCAAGTACGCATCTGCTAGGCCCAACTTCGAAAAATATTTACCCGGGCACAGTTTGTCAAAAATATCTTCTGGGCGGGGTAAAGGAAAAGTTGCAGTCACTAGTTGTGGATTCACTGTTGCCTTGAAGTCCACACAAAGTCTCAATTTTCTGGAAGGTTTTTGCAAAATTACTAAGAGTGATGCCCAGAGAGAAGCCTGCACACATTCAATTACACCTTGTGATTCCAAATCGTGTAATGTTTTTCCGACCCCATCACGCAATGCGTGGGGAACATTGCGCGCTCTGAAAAACTTTGGTTGCACGTTTACTTTCAGTTCCAAATGTGCTTTATAGTTCTTAGCGCAACCGAGGCCCGGTGCAAAACTGTCTGCAAATTCTTCACATAGACGAGAAACACTGTCTGAAGGCACAGTCTGGTTCACTGATAGGACCTGATTTACTATAGACAAGTTAAACAACTGAAATAAATCGAAACCAAACAAGTTCACTGCAGAAGAAGAACGAAGGACGTAAAATGACACAAGTTTTGTTTGTCCCTTGTATGTTGCAAGAAGGCTGCACTGTCCTAACACAGGGATCGCTTGTCCTGAATAACTACTTAACTTAACATTTGCGGCACGCAACAGAGGTGTGCCCAGCTGTTTGTACGTGTCGTGATTGATCAGTGAAACTGCAGCTTCGGTATCAAGCTGGAATGGTATCACTTTGCCGTTAATGTCCAAATCTACAAAAAGTTTATTGTCCTGCTGACGACAAGAGCGACTGAATCGTGCAGCGTGAACTGACACTGGTGCAAAAGCACTTGCGACTTGACGGGATTTCCAGCGATGTCAACGCACACTATGTGTGGGACGAACGCAGTCACTGTTAGAGAGATTGGCACTGGGCGGAGTGGAATGAACTACATGAATTTCCATAGGCGAAGTTTCATGAGCCTGAGTATCCTTGGTTCGATTTCGGCGCGAAGCAAAGGTCCTGGAATGGTTGTGAGTGTCCGATCTGAGCTTTTTCTGGCAAACACTCTGAACATGGCCTTTTTTGTTACAGAAAAAGCAAAGAGCCTGGCGTGACGGGCAATTCTCACGCGAATGTCTAGTAGCACACCGCGGGCATGATTTCACTGCATTTGCTTGCTGGCGCAGTACACGTGGCTGAGAGCCAGGCGGCCTTGCCGCAGCCGGGCGCGAGGACTGTGTACTGTTCCGTGCAGCTCGCCCGGCGGGCCGGTTAACCTGACACACGGGTGGCGAAATTTCACATGATTCCTGAGCAAAGTCAAGTGTGTCCTGCCGATCCAATATGTCCATCACTTGTTGAAGGGAGGGATTGACTAGTTTCAAAATCTGTTCCCGTATACGAACATCAGAAACCTTCTGTGCAATTGCATCACGTACCATAGTATCTGAATAAGGGAGTCCACATTGACACTCAAAAGCACAATCCCTAGTAAGGCCTTGCAAGGTTGCAACCCACTCCCAATTAGTCTGACCTGCCGTACGTTTTGTACGAAAGAAGGTATACCTTTTTGCAACTACATTGACTGATTCTTTGAAATATGCGTCTAATGCAGACAAAATTTCGTCGTAGGACAGAGTAGCTACATCGCGTCGGGGAAATAATTTGACTATCACATGGTACATTTGGACGCCGACGGATGCTAACAAAAAAGGCTGCCGCTCGTTACCTTGAATTCTGTAGGCGGCGAGATGGAATCCAAATTGGCGTGACCACTCCGTCCAGCTTTCCAGTGCCGCATCAAAAGAACGAAAAGGTGGTGCAACTGTGTGTTGTGGCAGCGTGAGCGGTGGAGCGGCGGGCGCCGCATCGTTTTGCAGTGCACGTTGACCCTGGACGAGCTGTCCAAGGGCATCCAGTAAGGCCTGCGTCTGCTGGTTCCGTAAGGGATAAAATTCGGACAGTACATCTGGAGATGGTGGCGAAGCCAATTGCACAAGTAAATCAGGGCAGTATAGTTACGAACGCGAATTGGCCTCGTCGCCAACTGTTGTGGATTGGCAAGACAGCCAACCCACTATGACAGGAAGCCGAAAGGCACGTGTTTAGGCTCACACAGGCTGGCGTGAGGTCTGGAACAGGACACGGATTTTAGACTTCAGAAAAAAGGAGGTAACTGGTAGAATACTTAACTTTAACCCATAATAGGTGAACATTGCTCTTGACGGTACATGTTTTACAGCATCAATAGTAACTGGTAATGGCACCTTGCTAGGTCATAGCGAATGACGTAGCTGAAGGCTATGCTAACTATCGTCTCGGCAAATGAGAGCGTATTTTGTCAGTGAACCATCGCTAGCAAAGTCGGCTGTACAACTGGGGTGAGTGCTAGGAAGACTCTCTAGACCTGTCGTGTGGCGGCGCTCGGTCTGCAATCACTGATAGTGGCGACACGCGAGTCCGACATATACTAACGGACTGCAGCTGATTTAAAGGCTACCACCTAGCAAGTGTGGTGTCTGGTGGTGACACCACAATACACACTGTATAATAGCAGTCTTAACTAATTATTTTTCTTTCAGAGTACGAGGCGATTGAGCAAGCTGTCAGACAGAACTACACATGTTAGTTTTAGTGATGAAATATGCTAGAAGTAAGAAACTTTATACTATGAATAGTTGTATGAAGTAAATGGTAATATGAATAATGAATAATGAAGTGTCTATTTTTTTGCAGATGATAATAAATGATGATGAATAGTTGTATGAAGAATATGGTAATATGAGTAATGAAGTTTTTCTTTGCAGATTATGATAATGATGAAGTTATGATAATACGAATAATGAAGTTTTTCTTTGCAGATGATGATAATGATGGAGTTATATATTTTCTGTTAGTTAAGAAATGCTACATAGTTATTTAAGTATTTGTTGCAGTTCCTTTTGACAGTATGTCTCATGTCACATAGTACAATGACTGAATGTTTTGGGAAAGACAGCTAGAGTACATACATATTGAGTACACGTTTCATTACCTGTTAATTCGAAGTTTACTACTTTTCAGCATAATATAGATTTTTTCTTTCAGGTTAGTAATGCTTTTTGTATTTTTTCCAGGAGGAGCTTTTCATGAGATTAATATGCTATAAGCGCTTAATTATGAAACCTGTTCTAATACTTGCATTTTCTTTACCCAGTTGTGTATCATTCATGAATGTGATCACATATACTCTACTTGTTTCTTTACCTTGCTACAGCTGACTCATGACGAACGACGTTATTAATCCGTATTTCCAGCAGTAAGTCAAAAGAAAATATTTTCATGCCCCAGCAATTAATTATCGATCCCAACGCAATGCATTGCTAGCAAAAAAAAAATTTTTTTATTACCAGTCCCAGCTATTACCAGTATATAAATAATGCTACCAGTTTAAGATATATTTCTAGTCCTAAATATAATGCAAATTTTTCTGTGTATTGATTCCATTATGTCTGTGTATTATTGGACTACCGACCCTGAGTAATATTTACAATGTTTTACATTTTAAATATGTCTTATGTCACTTACATGATATCATATATAAACACCAGTAGCTTGATGCTACACTCAATAACTCCTGTTTTGAATGATGATTTGTGAATAATACTGAATAATCTTTTGTAAAACTATATGAATACTTTGTATCTGGCCAATGAGTGCAAATAATTACTGCAATGACATGAGTTATGAATAGTATTTTGTAATACTCAATACTTGCTACATGTTTAGTAACTGTTCAATGAATGCCACTGATTACTGGAATAAGATGACTTCTGCATAAATGCCATGCCCATAATTACTGTATTGAGATGACTTATGAATAATGTTCTGTAATACTCCACACATAGTATATAAATGTTTAGTAACTAGCCAGTGAGTGCCAATAATTACTCAAATCGGTTGATACACTAGTGTAATTCTGAATGATGACTAGCATAAGACTTAATGTATCCTTCACCATCTGACCTAATTACCAGAAATTACTGCAATATCTGTATGTCCTGTCCATCCTCATGATCGTGGAACACTATATTTGGCTTTTGCACTAACTCTACGTTGATGTAAGAGTATGGATTCTACAAGAGTGTGGTGTTGACATATCAAGCTGTCCACCACCTTGAACGATGGAGATGTTATTATGGTCCTACTGTTTGGTGTACCTAATGTACTACCAAAATGATGACATACAATATTAATACAACATTCAGTGTCCTGGCTACACTGAAAAATACTTCAGGGAAGAGAACTTCAGATTGTCTCATTTGGTGTTGTGCTACTGTAGGAAGATATGGACTTTCAGTGCAGCCATGTGCAACCCACTGTGCTACAACCATGATGCTATCCTTCCCATTCCCTTCCTAGTTCTTGAAAAATGCTTAAGACTTCTACAGTGCGTGTGCACTTCATTTCATTTGTTAATATGATCAGTTGTCGTAAATATGCTAAAGATTTTTACAGTACGTGTGCACTTTATTTCATTTGTTATTGTTTTCAGTTCTTGTAAAAAAAATGCTAAAGACTTATACAGTACGTGTGCACTTCATTTCATTTGTTAATATGATCAGTTGTTGTTAATATGCTAAAGATTTTTACAGTGCGTGTGCACTTTATTTCATTTGTTTATGTTTTCAGTTCTTGTAAAAAAATGCTAAAGACTTATACAGTGTGTGTGCACTTTATGTTATTTGTTAATATATTTTGTACTAATTGCGTATACATTGTGTCATTTCTTAATATGTTCTGAACTCAGTGCGTGTGCACTCTATTTCATTTCTTAATATGTTCTGCACTTATCAATAATGTATATACTCTGTGACTATAGACTTAGTTAATTAAATAGATTATAGAAAAATTTGTTGCTCATGGCAAGTCCAATTGACTCACCATCGCTGCCAAATTTTTGCCCCCCCCCCCCCCTCCCCACAGTGGAGGGTTATGTAAGAGGTCCATGATTAAGGAATTTGTTGCTAGTGCACTCGAGCAGATGTAATTTCGATGGATTGCTCACGCACTGCCTGCGATATGTAAGCTATAAGAGAATCTGAGACCAAAGAGCAGTGTTGACTGCAGTAGGAACTGTGTAACAGTAGCAGTAAGTAGTTGCTAGCGAGCAGTGGTGTGTGTGGAGTTGGCTGGGCTGGTCGAGGGAGCGATGGCGGTGCCTGAGCGTTGTAGTATAAGGTAAAAGCAGCCTCGCGCATATGTAGTATTGTTGAGTCAAGTCCCACGTAAATGTTTAAAAAAACTCTTAATAATAATCTTTCTCATAAAAAGGTAACTTTTGACAATCATTCATTTCAATTTAAAGAATTCACTAATTTCTCCAATCCTTAGTCATCTCGATTATTGAAAAGAAAAATCAGTTGTTTCTTTTTTACGTGACAAATCTATCGGCCAGCATTGCACTCGGCTGTGCCAGAATAATTTCTTATAGGAGCAGATATATATGCGTTATCCGGCGACCTTATTGAGGTAAGAATTTTCAGTTTATTCAGAATGATCTTTCAGGGCCATGACGCAGCGCTGCTGACGTCCAAAATTCACCAGTTTAAATTTACAGTCATTACTGAAAGGTTATAAGTGAGTGACAATTTTTTATTGAGAGATTAGTCACATTTTATTATTGGCAGGTTACGAAATTTTACTGTTGGTAGGTTTTGGAATGTATCTGTTTGGAGGTTACACTAAATGTTAATGTTATGGTTATATTTTTTACTGTTGGGAGGTTCTGGGACTTTTCTGTGGGGAGGTTACACTGTTTAATGAAAAATTGAGGTAATGACAGAAACAAATAAAACCTCTCTTTAGGCCTATTTTTCGTAGATTAGTTATCACTTAAAACATGTACATATTTCACAGATTTAAATAAAGGAAACCCATTGATGACAGCACAGAGGTGCTGAAACAGTTTGGACCATATACAAAAACAGTATTTTATGCAGCAGGTGGAGATTATAATTATCCAATGATCTACTTACTTCAGAAAACATGACAAAATATTTAATAATTCATAGTAACATATTAGACTCCTTTTAGTCAGTGAGATGAAATTTATATTAGAAATCGCTAATAACAGTATCTGACTGCATGCATTTCTTACTTTGTATTGGTTAGTTCTTTTTTAAATATAAATTGATGAATTTATAGCGCATACTTGTGGTACTGTAGTAAGTATTCCCGCGATTTTTGTGCATATATCTAGCATTTTAGTGCATAAATGCATGCCTATTTTGGTTATTTTTAGTGCTTATCAATGCTGCCTTTCTACATCCACATCTGAAGTCTGCAAAGCATTGTGAAGTGATTGGCAAAGGCTACTTCGCATTCACCGCAGGAAGAGAAGGGCTGAAGTGCCGTTTTCCTCTCTGCGTTCGCCTTCTCCGGTCGATGGGGTACAGAGCAGCTGAAGTATTGGAAGGTACGCCGTTCGATCGATGAAGGCGAACTCTATGAGAAGGGCACTTTGGTCCTGCTGTTTCTGCGATGACAATGCGGGGGACCACTGTTCATCCCCATGCCCGACGACGGCACTGAGGTTAAGTTAGCGACCCGGTCCTCCACTGGAACAACGGGGAAAGTTCCAGCGTGTCTTCATTGTTTCGGTGACTGAAGCGCTCGACGCCAATCAACCAGACAACTATGTGGAGAAATTTCCCACATGACAGGGCAGCTCTCATCAGCACCAAGTAACGAATACAGTTCCGTATAAATCGTGCTCTTTATTGTTTTCGAATTGCTCTGATTACAGAATGGTAGTTACAAAATTCAGATGGTGGCAGTTACGTACTTGTACTGTCTACAAATTCTGACCTAGACAAAGAAACTCAGCATATGTTTGTCATTCACATCCCAGAATCACTTCCCAGGACGAAACTTCTGGAAGCAGGTGGTTGTTTCTACAGACTGACTCCAGACAAGGAGGACGTTAAGTGTGCAGTGCTAGATGATTACCGATTTATGCAACACTTCTGCCTCTTCTGTAACCGCAGCAATTCCAAAACAATTAAGAGCAAGATTACACGGAACATGAGCTGGTACTTGGTGCCTATGAGATCTGCACTGCCGTGTGTGAAACTTTGTGAAGAACCTCAGGAAGCGGATCAACATACAGAACGTTCGTCTCACCAGCAATTTGGAGAACCTGACTGAATATTGTTGACACGTACATCGAGAAAGAAGTGACCAGTTGCAGTACATTATTACAACTGGTCACTTCTTTCTTGATGTATGTGTGCAGTAGCATCAGAGAGTGAATGAATACCAGCAATTGTAAAACTTGGCTTCATATTGTTGAGACATACATCAAGAAAGAATCGAGCAGCTGAAATAGCTTACTTACCGGGTCAAAGTTGGGTTGTTGTTGTTGTGGTCTTCAGTCCAAAAATTGGTTTCATGCAGCACTCCACGCTACCCTGCCCTATGCAAGCCTCTTGATCTCCGAGTAACTACGGCCCTACAAGCCTACATCTACTTGTTGTGCCTGCCTACTGCATTCATCTCTCGATCTCTACAATTTTTACCCTATGCACTTACTTCCAGTACTAAATTCATGGTTCAGAATGTGTCCTATCAACCGATCCCTTGTTGTCAAGCTGTGCCACAAATATCTTTTCTTCGTAATTCGTTTAGGTACTTTCTCTACACATCTAATCTTCAGTATACTTCTGTAGTGCCACATTTCAAAAGCTGCTACTCTTCTTGTCTGAAATGGTCATCGTCCACATTTCGCTTCCGTAGAAAGCTACACTTCAGATAAATACCTTCAGAAAACTTTTAAGATAACACTTAAATTTATATTCGATGTCAACAAATTTCTCTTCTTCAGAAACGGTTTTCTTGCCATTGCCAGTCTACATTTCATATCCTCTTTACTTTGGCCATCATCTGTTATTTTACTGGGCAAGTGGGAAAACACATAGTTCCACTCTTTTCCATTACCCTAGTTCTGCTTTTGTTGCTGTTGATCTTATATCCTCACTTCATAATACCGTCCGCCCCCGGTAGCTGAGTGGTCGCCGGCACGATAGCTCAGCGTGTTCGGTCAGAGAGCCGGTTGGCCTCTGTAATAAAAAAACTGAGTGGAAGGATCAACCACCGAACTTTAACAGGATGTCTTGCGACGTCCGCAACGACCAAACACAACGATCAATAACGAACAAAACGCAAAAAAAAAAAAAAAAGAAAAAGAAAAAAGTGGTCAGCGTGACGGAATGTCAATCCTAAGGGCCCGGGTTCAATTCCCGGCTGGGTCGGAGATTTTCTCCACCCAGGGACTGGGTGTTGGTGTTATGTCGTCCTAATCATCATCTTTTTATCCCCATCGACGGGCAAGTCGCCGAAGTGGCGTCAGATCGAAAGACTTGCACCCGGCAAACGGTCTACCTGACGGAAGGCCCTAGTCACATGTCTTCAAAACATCATTCAATTCGTTCAACAGCTCTTCCAAGTCCTTTGCCGTCTCTGTCAGAGCTATAATATCATCAGAAAACCTCAAAGTTTTTGTTTCTTCTCGCTTAACTTTAAACTTTTCTCCAAATTTTTCTTTGGTTTCCAGTACTACTGTGCTCAGTGTTCAAATTGAATAACATCGGGGGTAAGCTAAAACTGTGTCTCACTGCTTCCTTTTCATGACCTTCGACAATTATAACTGCCTTACAGTTTCTGTAGAAATTGTGTTTTACTCCTGCTGCCTTCAGAATTTTAACGAGTGTTTTCCAGTCATCATTATTAAAAGCTTTATGTATGTCTACAAATGCTATGAAGGTAGGTTTGCCTTTCTTTGACCTGTATTCTACGATAAGTTGTAGAGCAGCATTGCCTCCACGTATTCCTACCTTCCTCCAGAACTGATCTTCCTCGAGGTATGCTTCCAATAGTTTTTCCGTTCTTCTGAAAATAATTTGGGTCAGCATTTTGCAGCCACGGCTTATCAAATTAATAGGTCGACATTATGCGCACCTGTCAGCACTTTCTTTCTTTGGAACTGGAATTATTGCTTTCTTCTTGAAGTTTGGAGGTATTTCCCCTGTCTCATACATCTTCGATACCAGGTGAAATAGTTCTGTTATGGCTATCTCTCCCAAAGGTATCAGTAGGAAATGTCTACTCCAGCGCCCTTGTTTTGGATCAGGTCTTTCTGTGCTCTGTATCATATTTCCCATCTCATCTTCATTTACTCCCCTTTCCCTTCCTATAGTATTTCCTTCAAGTTCATTTCCCTTGTATAGCCACCCTTCAGCTTTCTCTTCTTTGCTTAGTACTGGTTTTCAATCTGAGCTTTCGATAACCATACAGCTGCTTCCCGTTCTTTCAAAGACCACTTTAATTTTCCTACATGCAGCATCTATCTTTCTCCTAGTTGCCGTGGTTCTAGCCTTGCATTTGCCCTCTAGCCATTCCTGCTTAGCCATTTAGCCTTTCTGTCAAAACGTTTTTAGACTTTTTATTCCCTTCCTATTGCTTCATTTACTGCATTTATATTTTCTCCTTTATCAGTTAAATTCCATGTCTCCTATGGAACCTAAGGATTTCTACTAGATCTTGTCTTTTTACCTACTTCATTCTCTGCTATCTTCACTGTCTCACCTCTCAACGCTACCCGCTCATCTTCTACTGTATTCCTTCCCCCTATTGCAGTCAATAGTTGCTTAACGTTCCTTTTCAAACTCCCAACAAACTCTGGTTCTTTCAGTTTATCCATGTCCCAGCTCCTTAGTTTTCCACTTTTTTGCAGTTATTTCAGTTTTAATCTACAGATCATTACCAACAAGTTCTGCGCAGAGTCCGCAATTGCCCTGAAAGTATCTTACAATTAAAAATTTTATTCCATAATCTCTGTAATACTGTTATTTTTTTATTGCTCCTATATTTTTATGGCCAGGTGTCCAGTTTCTTACTGCTGGACATTTGGCTCTCTTAACTTCTGCAATTGACACTGAGGACTGAGAGTACCTAGGGATTATCCCCATCTCAAACTACTAAGTGCCACCTTTCCCTGTTTGCACTTTGATTCACAAGTATGTAGGAGTGAGTGTTGCACCTAGAAGATTGTGCACCTAGAAACACTCGATGTTTTTGGTCGGTACTTCAGTCTAGTGATTAATTTTAGAATCACACGAAGTAATATGCTCTAGAGAGCACCGTAAGCAATTTCTGCCATTTACTACAGTTTTTGTCATTGTTAGCCATGAAGTTGTGTTTTGCGCAGCATATGTAAACGTTTCATGTTCTATACATTTAAGTGTTATATGTATATTTAAGCTATTTGGAATATATTGTTAATTCTTCAGGTACAGAATTTGATGATGAGTAAATTGCTACATTTTTTAGAATTATTTATATAACATGTAGAAGGTCAAGATATACGTCGTCGGTCGTGCATAATCTTGTACCTTGAATTAGATCTTTACCACGGACTATCTCATATTTGCAAATGAAGTGAGTTTCTTTAATGTCTTAGGAGTTTTATCTGTCTTGAAAACAGAAATCTGTTTAGGTTCCAATAGCTTCTGTTTCGAAATGTATTCAACCTGTAACTGATTTTTGATAATACTTCTGCTTAATTAGATTTCACTTACTGATTACTGGTATGAAGTAGAGTAAGAATGTACAGATAGGCAATTAAATACAGTATCGACAACATTTTGTAGATTGCAATGCTTTTCAATTTCAATCGAATAATTGTTCCTAGGTACATGACCATATTATACATTGGAACACGTTTACACATGTAGAAAAAATCTTAATTTTCTGGATTAATTTTTGTCATTTCAAAAAAGGCTGCAGCACACAAAAAGTGATGCCATAATTTAAAAGTGGAATAAGAAAATAATTTAACTTCTCTTACAGAGCGAAATTCTGCAATGTATATCAAGGTAAGGGACTCTCCCCTATATGAAATGGCAAATAGGAATTATAATAGTTTTTTTTAAGAATACACAAAAAGAAGATAGGATAGAGTATAGAACAGAGATATGTCCCACCACCTTGGCAGCCGGAAGCCAAAGCCTTGGATTGTTTCGTCGAGTGACTGACAACCGATCTACTTCAATTTTCCTATGTTACTTTCTTAATTCTATGTCTTTTAGCTCAACTGTGGTGATGTGTTTAGTTGTAACATGTACAATGGCAAATGAGTAATGTTTACAACTCAAGTGTTGTAGCTCAACTGTGTTGGTGTGTTTAATTGTAACATGTAGAATGTCAAATGAGTAATGTTTACAACTGTCAATATCTAAATGCAATATGTACATTTATGTACAGGCTTGTAGTGTCACTCTAGTACAATACCAGTCACAATCTTCATCTGTATATAAATCCATTTATGGGCTTATACTGACACATTGTGTATGATAAACGGTCGCTGTATGCATCTAGTTTATATTCGTTAACTTATTAGTTATCTGCTATTCAATAAATGTCTCATATTAATTGCATCTTCGACTATTGCTTGCTAATTAGTCGTTGTGCTCAATATACCCTGTGGAATCTGCCTTAGTGCTGCATATTTTGTAGTCCACAATACAATCTTCTCAAGCATTCAGAGTGAAGTGCTGCAGAGATTGTGTCAGTTAGTGTATTCAGCGTGTTCCATGGATCATTATTGCACACTGTGTTGGATTGGTGTCTTCCGTCAGCGAGTATCTCTGTTGTCCTTTTTGCCCTAGGTTACTGAACTGCTTACAGGTTAGATTGTCTCCAGGTCTCTTCTACTTATTCAACCTTCTTTCATGATCCTCAAACAAAATGTTAATAATGATTAGACTATGCTCTGCGCAAACTTCTACCGTTGTCACCCCCATGGTCAAATGGTTAGCATTGGATTGCTCCCTTCGGCGTGGAAGGATCTGGATTTGATTCCGGCCACCTCAATGACTTTTACTGACGTAGGAAGATCTGGGGCGAGGTTATCTAAATCTTATGATGCCAGATGAAGAACTGCTTGAATAAAGAAGCAGCGGCATCATCAGGATTCATCTACTAGCAATAATGACTGGAGGGACTTGTAACGTACTCATCACGTGTCCCATGATCATAGATCGTTCCTCATACTGCCATGTAGGACACGGAAATTTTGGCAGTGTTCGGTTAAGATGTTTATGGAGTAACACTTTCCATTTCTGTCAGTGTATAAGTCTACGTACTTCTGTTCAGATGATAGAGTTAATGCACTATCTGATCAAAAGTATCCGGGCACCTGGCTGAAAAGGACTTACAAGTTCGTGGCGCCCTCCATCGCTAAGGGCGTTGGCCTGCCCTTAGTCTTGATTACAGGTTCCACTCTCGCAGGCAAACGTTCAATCAGGTGCTGCTGGGTTTCTTGGGAAGTGACAGCCCATTCTTCAAGGAGTGCTGCACTGAAGAGAGGCACCGCTGTCGCTTGGTGAGGCCTGGCAAAAAGTCGGCGTTCCAAAACATCTCAGAGGTGTTCTATAGGATTCAGGTCAGGACTCTGTGCAGGCCAGTCCTTTACAGGGATGTTATTTTTGTGTAACCACTCCGCCACAGACAGTGCTCGATCGTGTTGGAAGATGCAATCGCCATTCCCAAATTGCTCTTCAACAGAGGGAAACAAAAAAGTGCTTAAAACATCAATGTGAGGCCTGTGTTGTGATAGTGCGACGCAAAACAACAAGGGGTGCAAGCCCCTTCCATCAAAAACACGACCACACCATAACACCACCCCTCCGAATTTTTCTGTTGGCACTACACACGCTGGCAAATAACGTTCACCGGGCATTGGCCATATCCACGACCTGCCATCGGATCTCCACACTGTGTACCGTGATTCGTCACTCCACACAACACTTTTCCAATGTTCAATCGTCCAATTTTTACGCTTCTTACACCAAGCGAGGCGTCGTTTGGCATTTACTGGCGTGATGTGTGACTTATTAGCAACCGATCGACCATGAAATCCAAGTTTTCTCACCTACCGCCTAACTGTCATAGTACTTGCAGTGATTCCTGATGCAGTTTGGAATTCCTGTGTGTTGGTCTGGATAGATGTCTGCCTATTACACATTACAACCCTCTACAACTGTCGGCGGACTCTGTCAGTCAACAGACGAGGTCGGCCTGTACGCTTTTGTGCTTTACGTGTCCCTTCACGTTTCCACATCACTATCATATCGGAAACAGGGATGTTCAGGAGTGCGGACATCTCGCTTCAAAAATGGTCCAAATGGCTCTAAGCACTATGGGACTTAACATCTGAGGTTATCAGTCCCCTAGACTGAGAGAGAAAAGATGTAGAAGATGTTTAAAAAAGCAAAGTATATCATGCAGTGTGTTCCATTTAAATGTTTTTCCTGGGTGGAAAGTTCTCTCTTCATCATTTAGATGTAGATTTAAATGATATTATCCATATTAAACGGGCTCCTCTTGTCTCAGCTAAAGTGCAAAGGAGTTTTCTAAGCACAGTGCTTTGATGACTGACAAAAGGAAAATTTTTTATTTGAGTTTTTCGCAAGGTATTCGCTGTCTATTACAACTATAAACTGAAGCAAAATGAGAATGTACAAAGAAACACATCATAGGTTTACTACGTTCTCATAATGTTAATAAAAAGCATACTGCAACATCAGATTCCATAGTTTAGTTTCTTTCCAACGTACATTTTATTCTTAAATAAATAGTTCATAGCCATAAATTGACTTACTAATTTATTTTGCAACAGAAATTTTACCTCGTTTTAACATTATTAGGTCATTTTATTTGTCTTAATGTGAATATTTTTGTAAATGTATGGACGTATGATTTTGAGGCCATAAAAATTCTAGTCGAAACAATAAGCAGACTAGTAGAGGCAAAGAGAAAATTCCTCGCTAAAAGAAGTCTCTAGCATAAAACTTAGGCCTTACTTCGAGGAAAAAATTTCTGATAATGTACGTCTGGAGCACAGTATTGTATGGAAGTGAAACAAAGATGTGGGGAAACTAGAAAAAGAAAGAATCGAAGCGTTTCAGATGCACTTTTACAGAAGGATGCTAAATGTACGTGAACTAATAACATAGTACTTGAGGAAGAAGGGAACATATGGGAAAGACTGACTAGAAGAAGGGACAGAATGATAGAACATGTGTTAAGTTGAAGACATCAAGGAATAACTTTCATCGTACAAGACGTCAAAACCTGTGAGGGAAGACATAGATGGGAGTTTCACCAACAAATTACTGAGGACGTTGGTTGTTACTTGCAGCTCTGAGATGAAGAGATTGGCACAGGAAAAGAAATCAAGGCGAGCAGCATTAAACAGTCAGCAGACTAATAATATAAAAAAATTTCAAGTACCTAAACTTTAAAAAGTGTTTGTGATTAAGAACAGCCTTGATTGAGACACTTAGTAATTTTAAACAGTTTCTTTATTGCTCCTATATGATTCAGTAAATACTGAAATTGTCCCAAACCAGGTACGGATTACTCCCAGGATTTATGTGTCATTACTACAGCAAACACCACTGACATTCTAATTTACGCTACTTTGAGTTTGTTAATGTCAATGGGCATGGCTCCATTTAAAAAAGTGTAAGTTTTCACAAAAAATTCACTTTCTAAGTATTATTAGACTCTGTTTATTGACTAAAACCGCACATCAATAGCACTTGCAATTTCTGCAATAACTGCGGATGACACAATGTAGCTCGTACATGTACACAGCATTGGTGGATATGTGAATGATTAGAGACGCAGTCCTCTGTGACAGGGGAGATGGCCACCAGAGTGCATCACCTCTCTGTTGGTCCATCATGGACAGCGGACATCGGCTGGTTACGTAACTGTTCAAATGGTTCAAATGGCTCTGAGCACTATGGGACTTAACATCTTAGGTCATCAGTCCCCTAGAACTTAGAACTACTTAAACCTAACAAACCTAAGGACATCACACACATCCATGCCCGAGGCAGGATTCGAACCTGCGACCGTAGCAAATCTCAATTAAATTCACCAGCAGCCGTTTATCTTAAGATGTTATTTCATTTTATTTTGAAGGCTGCCAGTTTCAGCATTTCATTATGCCATCTTCAGGCCCCATATGCATCTCTCCAAATAAATGAAGCTATCACACAGAGGCATAAAACTCTGGATGTCGTGAATTCAGTCATTTCACTGGTGCTTTATTCGAAGACTTGATAGCTATTGAGCTTTATGACACTCTTCGCAACCGAATCAGAGCATCCATCCAGGCCAGACGGGCTGCAACGTCAAGTGGTCTCTTACTGCAAAGTTCTTTGTAAATCTGACTTTATTTTGTAATCATCGCGTTTTCTGCCAGGCTGTGCCTGATCAAAAGTATCCAATGAAGAGTATCTGGGGCCGCGCGGGATTAGCCGAGAGGTCTCAGACGCTGCAGTCATAAACTGTGCGGCTGGTCCCGGCGGAGGTTCGAGTCCTCCCTCGGGCATGGGTGTGTGTGTTTGTCCTAAGGATAATTTAGGTTAAGTAGTGTGTAAGCTTAGGGACTGACGACCTTAGCAGTTAAGTCCCATAAGATTTCACACACATTTGAACATTTTTTTTTCTTTAGTATCTGGGTACAAGTACGATATGTGGAATTAACCACTAAATGTCACTAGAGACGGACCCGCCATTATAAAAGAAGGTGGGCAGTTTTGTTTTGTCGGTAGAGAAGCATTAACAGCAGAATTGGATGGTTAGGAGATCTCAGTGATTTCGCACGTGGACTAGTCGTTGGACGGAGTAACAAACTCATCATGGACACTTCAACCCTTCTAGAGCTGCTCAGGTCGACAGTTGCCGATGAGACTGTGAAGTAGAAACGTGAAGGAACAATCACAGCTAAACCAAAAGCGTGCAGCCCTCGTGTACTGAAGGACAGGGACCGTCGAACATTGCGGAGGGTGGTTATAAAAAAATCACATGGGATCAGCGAAAGGATCAGTTTTGGGTTCTAAAGTGATGCCAGCAATACAGCAAGCACGAAGACTGTCCTTAAGAAGTTAAACGGAAAAAAGTACATAGTCAAGCAGCTCCTCATAAGACACACATTTCTGTAGTCAATGGTAAGCGGCACTTGCGGTGCTGTAAAGAGAGACGTCATGGACAGTGGGTCACTAGAAAAGAGTGATTTGGAGTGATGAATCACTCTATACCCTGCGACAGTCCGATGGAAGAGTTTGGGTTTGGCGAACGTCTGGATGACGCTACCCACCAGCATATGCACTACTGGCCATTAAAATTGCTACACCAAGAACAAATGCAGATGATAAACGGGTATTCATTGGACAAATATATTACACTAGAACTGACATATGATTACATTTTCACGCAATTTGGGTGCATAGATCCTGAGAAATCAGTACCCAGAACAACCACCTCTGGCCGCAATAACGGCCTTGATACGCCTGGGCATTGAGTCAAACAGAGCTTGGATGGCTTGTACAGGTACAGCTGCCCATGCAGCTTCAACACGATACCACAGTTCATCAAGAGTAGTGACTGGCGTATTGTGACGAGCCAGTTGCTCGGCCACCATTGACCAGACGTTTTCAATTTGTGAGAGATCTGGAGAATGTGCTGGCCAGGGCAGTAGTCGAGCATTTTCTGTATTCAGAAAGGCCTGCTGAAACCCTGCTGAAATGTAGGGTTTCGCAGGGATCGAATGAAGGGTAGAGCCACGGGTCTTAACACATCTGAAATGTAACGTACACTGTTCAAAGTGTCGTCAGTGCAAACAAGAGGTGACCGAGACGTGTAACCAATGGCACCCCATACCATCACGCCGGATGATATGCCAGTATGGCGATGACGAATACGCGCTTCCAATGTGCATTCACCGCGATGTCGCCAAACACGGATGCGACCATCATGATGCTGTAAACAGAACCTGGATTCATCCGAAAAAATGACGTTTTGCCATTCGTGCACCCAGGTTCGTCGTTGAGTACACCATCGCAAGCGCTCCTGTCCGTGATGCAGCGTCAAGGGTAACCGTAGCCATGGTCTGCGAACTGATAGTCCATGCTGCTGCAAACGTCGTCGATCTGTTCGTGCAGATGGTTGTTGTCTTGCAGACGTCCCCATTTGTCGACTCAGGGATCGAGACGTGGCTGCACGATCCTTTACAGCCATGCGGATAAGATGCCTGTCATCTCGACTGCTAGTGATAAGAGGCCGTTGGGATCCAGCACGGCGTTCCGTATTACCCTCCTGAACCCTCCGATTCCATATTCTGCTAACAGTCATTGGATCTCGACCAACGCGAGCAGCAATGTCGTGATACGATAAACCGCAATCGCGATAGGCTAAAATCCGACCTTTATCAAAGTTGGAAACGTGATGGTACGCATTTCTCCTCCTTACACGAGTCATCACAACAACGTTTCACCAGGTAACGCCGGTCAACTGCTGTTTGTGTATGAGAAATCGGTTGGAAACTTTCCTCATGTCAGCACGTTGTAGGTATCACCACGGCGCCAACCTTGTGTGAATGCTCTGAAAAGCTAATCATTTGCATATCACAGCATCTTCTTTCTGTCGGTTAAATTTCGCGTCTGTAGCACGTTATCTTCGTGGTGTAGCAATTTTAGTGGCCAGTAATGTACATAGTCAAGCAGCTCCTCATGAGACACACATTTCTGTAGTCAATGGTAAGCGGCACTTGCGGTGCTGTAAAGAGAGACGCCGTGGACAGCGCGTCACTAGAAAAGAGTGATTTGGAGTGATGACTCACGCTATCCCCTGCGACAGTCTGATGGAAGGGTTTGGGTTTGGCGAATGCCTGGATGACGCTACCCATCAGCATATATACAGCACCAACACTGAAGTGCGGAGAAGGTGATGTTGAGGAATGGAGGTGTTTCTAGTGGTTAAGGTGCGGCCTTTTTATTGTACTCAAGAAAACACTAATGCAGAAGGATATCAACACATTTTACAGCATTGTGTGCTGTGTACAGTAGAGGAATAGTTCGGAGACGACGGTTCTTTATATCAGCATGACAGTGCACCCTCTCATAAAGCATTATTTATGAGTCCTCGAAATCTGGCAGAAAACCCAAAGAGGTTCTGGTCATACATAAAGCACACCAGTGGCAAGACGCAATCAATACCTTCACTGCGCGATATCAACGGTGAAGTCACTGATGACAGTGCTGCCAAAGCAGAGTTACTAAACACAGCCTTCCGGAACTCCTTCACCAAAGAAGACGAAGTAAATATTCCCGAATTCCGATCAAGAACAACTGCCAAGATGAGAAACAAAGAAGTTGTAAGTAGGCTGTTTATATTTTCTTATTGGCAACGTTACGTAGCGCTCTGTATGAAAATCACTGGTTGTGCTGTGTGCAGTCTGTGGCTAGTTAGCATTGTTGTCTGCCATTGTAGTGTTGGGCAGCGGCAGCTGGATGTGAACAGCGCGTAACGTTGCGCAGTTGGAAGTGAGCCGCCAGCAGTGGTGGATTGGGGAGAGAGATGGCGGAGTTTTGAAATTTGTAACACTGGATGTCATGAGCTACTATATATATTATGACTGTTAAGGTAAATACATTGTTTGTTCTCTATTAACATCTTTCAATTGCTAACTATGCCTATCAGTAGTTAGTGCCTTCTGTAGTTTGAATCTTTTATTTAGCTGGCAGTAGTGGCGCTCGCTGTATTGCAGTAGCTTGAGTACCGAAGATTTTTTGTGAGGTAAGTGATTTGTGAAAGGTACAGGTTAATGTTAGTCAGGGCCATTCCTTTGTAGGGATTTCTGAAAGTTAGATTGCGTTGCGCTAAAAAAATATTGTGTGTCAGTTTAAGCACAGTCATGTATAATTGTTCTAAGGGGACGTTTCATATGGCGACCCTGCCAGGATACCTCACTGGAATCTTCTGATTTTTTCTTGTAGTTTGTGTAATTAGTGTAGATTTTGTTTATTGCTAGCACGTAATTGTAGAGAGAATTTCATTTGTAGTTGAAGCCTTTCATTGTTGTACAGTAAAACAGTTGTGGCATGCATGGAGATTTGCACCAAGTATTTCGCAGCTGCGCTTGCAATTAACTAGATATTATTTTCAGTGCTATGTTAATGTGTTCTCTTATTTTTGCTCTCTCAAATTGTGCTTTTCTGTGTTATCGTGTGAAATATTGTGACAATAATCGCATGTGAAAAACGTAACACTAGGCTTCAAAGTAAACTGAGAAATAATAGTGACGACGAGCGTAGCTTATCAGCACCACTGTGTAGTGAATTAATAGACATTAGAAGTAGTAATTTGGTAATTGTACATAGGGAAATGGAGCGGGCTGCAAACAATGGTGTAGACAGTGAAACAGGTAGTGAACAGGGAAGCATTATCGATCGATCGGTCGTTAACAGCTCGCCTCAGGAATCCGAAATGACAGGACACAATCTAGCAAATACTGTAGATTCAGGTTTTGCATCCTCACCGTTTTCTCAAATAAGTCAAGACACATTTTCTGCTTGTCAAAATGTGAATGTTACCGGTGCAAATGCACTGCCGAAAAGCGTAGAAGAACAGACTCCGGACACTAATGCATTGTTATTACAATTAATGCAACAAATGGGACAAAATCTTCAAAAGTTAGACACAATGGAACAGAATCTTTATAAGTTAGACGCAATGGAACAAAATCTTCAAAAGTTAGACACAATGGAACAAAATCAGAGACAAACACAGCAAAAGCTTCAAAAGTTAGACACCACACTTGAACAAACACGTGAAGATTTAACTACTGAGTTATATAACATTGAATCGAAATGTCAAAAAGTCGGTAATGACGTAAAAACAAATTTGTGAGCATTTTCAACCTATTTTTTCGCGGCATGAAAATGCATTACAGAATCACGAAGCAGCCATAAAAGAACTGCAAACCGTTATTCATGAAAATCATGAGATCTTGTGGGCTAAAATTGACTCAGTTGCATCTACTGATTCGGTTGCGCAACTTGCAAAAACTCAGGAAAAGTTAAAGGACACAGTAAATTCGATTTGAACACAAATGGACACTCTGAAACTTGGTTCAGAAAAACACACTGAGGAAATGTGTTCACTATCGGAGAAAGTAGCTGAACTTTCGGATCAGGTCACTAACTTATCTACAAAGGTAGATGATGATCTGAATGACACAAGACCCATAGCCTTCACTGACACAGAAGAGTATGAACAAATTAGAAAATTCAAACAAAATCAAAATCAAATCAATACACAGTACAAAAGAGAAATCCGGGAAGTACAAGATCAGTTGATGCAGGTAATACAAGAATTACGTATTTCAGAGGACATTCGCGCTCCAATACGGGAAGAGGGACATAGAAATACGGAACAGCCACAAAATAATAACACAGGGCACTTCGGAAATTATGAAAGAAATTGGCAAGGCACACCGAATTTTGAGATGGAACCGCCGAAACTATGTAACAATGACCGACATGCGACTCGCTGACATGATGATTTTGATTATAAGCTCTTCATTACTACACGTAAATTCAAAACATGTAAGAATTCTGGCAACGACATTCATCCACAAGCGTGGCTTCATCAATTCTCTCATTGTTTTCCTCCCAACTGGTCATTGGAGCACAGGTTAGAATTTATGTGTGGCTACTTAGAGAATGAACCAGCTGTAAGAATGCGATCGGTCATTCACGATTTTCACAGTGAAGGAGAATTTTACCATGCGTTCCTCTCAGCATATTGGTCTCAAGCTACACAAGACCGAGTAAAACATAGCATTATAATGATGAAACATTTCGAACAATCTGAATTTTCCAGTCTTGTGAAATATTTTGAAGACATGTTGCACAAGAATCAGTACCTGTCAAACCCATACAGCCCCTCAGAACTCATCCGCATTTGCTTAATCAAACTGCCTGAACATTTACGACATATTATTTTAGCAGGACGTTGCAAAGACGACATTGAAGCTTTTCAGGGACTCTTACAAGAACTGGAAATTGACACTGACAATCGCAGAACGCGAAAACAGGAGCACAACAATTACAGGTCACATCCGTCACAATTCCGTGACGACAGATACAATAACTGGACACGAAAAGTCTATTCTTACAACGCAAATCGTGACCAAAACAGACACCACCCATATGACAACCACTGGCAGAGTAATAATTACAGAGAAAGATCGCATTTCCATAGTAATGAATATCACAGAGACAATCAGAGAAACAGACAATATGGGAACCAAAGTAATTATTATCAAGGGAGACAGAATAACTTCAGATGCAACAGTTCAGCGCGCAGTTACGATTCCGGGAGAAATTCTCCACCACATGACCGACAGACAAGAAACTACAGGAACTACCGACATGACGACAGACGATATAATCATAACGACAGACCTGAATTTCATCAGAACTGGCGGGATTTAAACAGGGCTGGGCCCTCTGGGCAAGGTGAATTTGTAGAAGTTAGACCTCCAAATCCCAATAACGATGCGCGCCAACAAAGGAACAGACAACGACTCGCACCGCAGGCAGCCACGTGCGCCCACTCGCTCAGGGAAAAATAACATAGACGCTAACCTTGAGAAAAATTCCAGTATCCTTTACCGACGTATACCACATGATAATTGCGTTTAAGTTGAAAGTCTGTGTACTGGGAAGAGCAAAGGGTTACACCACATTTTACATGTAAAACCGTTATTGAAAGATAATCTGCTTTTTAACTTTGTCTTTGCCATATAACTTTTCACTTTACATTGCTAGTATGCTTTGTCAGACTTAGAATCTGTTAACATGCAACAATGTTTGAAGTTAAATATCCAGTCAAGAACCAAGAGAACTTATTTAAACATAAATTACGAATACATTGTTATAATGAACAGACGACACAGTGTTGTTATTAGTACATTCTTGCTTGTTAGTTGCACGATTACATAATGACTATAAGGCTCACATACTTAGAACATTTACCAGTACTGCTAATGAGATTTTAATGCAACATTTTGGTTTACTTGAAAATACATTCTGGATTTAAAGTACTTTCTGTGAGATACCAGATGACACAGTGGTTAGTTTATGTGACAGCTACACGATTTTATCACGACACTACTAATGAGTGACAATTTACAATGTTGCTTTTGCGGTGTTTCTGTTTCATATCTGCACAGTTTTTCTGTATTATTCTGGAAAGTAAAACATGTTTTAGCAGTAACTTTTGTGGTATAACTACAATGAGACAGCCTTTTACGTAGCACAACAATACGTTACAGCACAGTAATTTCTTCATCACAACAATAAGCGTAATAACTAAGATACCTATACGCAAAGCATTTCACTTTTGTTTATCATGAGGTAAGTACATTGACTTCTGCAGAAATTAGCTTTCAGAGGACAATAACTACGACACTTCCACAGAGATTATCTTACAGCAAGACGCACATTTAGCGCTACAGGACACGTAATTGAGTGATTAATTTTGTACTTAAATCATTTATTTTTAAAGATATTTGAAGTACAATGATACAAAGGTTTTCTGTAATACATTTCATTCCATTCTTGTAATCTGTAACACCTGAGGGTATAATTACATTAATCCTCAGGGGGGGTACACGCTTAATTTGTGTATCATGTGTTTGACAAGCACAAGGAGCCCTACCTAATATGGTATTTGCTTATACAACTTTACACATCGGTACCATATTCCTCTAACACATAAATTACATAGCTATCTGATCATTTAACTGAGAGAGACAAACTTTTTTACTACGGCAGTCACAGATGTTTACGTAATTACACCGTTGGATAACTTCACACTTACGAAATTGTATTTTGTCTGTACTTTGTGAACTGTTCATATTTTTTCGGACCCATTGTGATATTATGAGAGCTTTGAATGATATATTTGGTATGGGATCATGATTTTTAAAGTACGTTTGAGGCAGATGACACTTTTGACATGAGCAGAGAATTTTTTTAGGTTTTGAAGTTATTGGAGGAAGCTACGACGATTTTGAGAGTAGACTGAGGTGTTATGATGTTATTATTACGATGACTATGTGTATTATGCTGTTGCGGTATGTTTATAATCTATAAGCTGATGCTATATGAGGAATTTCATTATGCTATGTATTTATTATGATGAAATATTGAAGTGTCGTCGCAAGATTGACGTGTCGACGAATATGTATATGTGTAATAAGGTAAGGAGTAATGAATAGTGGATAGGGACTCTGACTTGTGAAAAAGGATGTTGGAAACCAAGACTCGTACTTTAAGAGTTATGAAATGTGTGTAAATGCGTGAATGTATCACAATGCCGTCGAAAATTTTTTGGACACTGTTATATTCATAAGATTTTGTTTCTACACATTTGCAACACAAATTCTCGACCCGTGAAATTTTGTATATGAGACTGTCACTGTAGCGGAAACTGCTGTCGTAAATATTTCCGTAAGAAAGTTAAGTGACCACCTGCACGTAATGCATCGTGGGCACCTAGCTGTGTCAGATGCCTGGAGAACAAGCCACTAGGGTGTGCCTTTTCAGAGGCACAGGTAGAAAAGAAAAAAAGGGAGGCCATTATCCTCGCTATTGACATTCCTTTGTAGAAAGCACCGCAAATACGACATGCTCATTACTTGGAAAGGTACTTACATCTGCACACCTGATTATGACAAGTGTCTTTCTCGAGAATTGAGAGAATTTTTACTGCCTTATGAAATGCCATATGGCTGATGAATGATGTTTCATACTGTCCTTTGTACATATTTGCTGATTTTCTTTAATATCTAGTTTCTAGCTGCACTGCAGCATTGGTTAAAATAAAATTTTATTAATGTACTAATATAGATATTTTATGCCTACAGATCCAGTAAACAATAACTTTAACAAAAAAAAGGAAGGAGCACAAAAAAACATTTCCCTTCACAGGACTTGCATATATAATTTTCTTTTCAACTACTTGGTAATATTTTTCATAGAATAAGTTGTGGTGCACCACTTTAATTACATAGACATTAAGATGTGAATAGACATTTCCCTTACCTGCATTGTTGTCTTTAGTGTAATGTTTTTTTTTTTTTTTTTTTTTTTTTTTGCTTGAGCTATGTCATGTTTAGATATAAGTTATTTCATTTGCTACTGCTGTTTGCCAGGCATAGTGTTACTGAATTTGACTTTGTGTTACTCTTCTAAGCCAGTTTACTACTGATTTATTTTTCTTGTTTGCTGCACATTGCCTTATATTAGTTGTAATATTGCAATTGCTTTGCTAACTTCTATAATGCTGCTTGCTTCGCAAATCTGCATTTTTATCATTGGTGTTTGCGTTAATTGTTTTGTGCTGCTGCATTGCCTCGTCCCTTAGTTTAGTATCTGAGCTCAGTAGATTTAAGTTAGCTTAAGAGGGGTAGACTATATAAGAAACTGACTATGGAGAATAGGTAAAGAATGCATTGCGAAGTTATATGAAAAAGATTTGGGCCAAAATGAGTATTGTACAATCATAAATAATTATTTTGAAAGAAATATGAATAGAATACAGGAAGGAGGTATAGATCAGACTTTTTGGGAATAATGATGAATGAAGGGAGATCTCCAAGAAGTAAAGAAAGTTTTGTGTGCAAAATACTGAAGTAAAACAAACCCTGTCCTTTCCTTTTGTATTATTCCGCTATATGTTTGTGTACCCTCGTGTATTTATGTTTTTCCTGTATTTATATGTTTATCTGATAAGACTTATGTTGTAGAATTTTTCTAATACTCAGCTACATGAATTATGATGAGGAATACTGTTATCCTCAAATATAATTTTCATTGATAATATGTTATTGAACCATGGACCTTGCCGCTGGTGGGGAGGCTTGCGTGCCTCAGCGATACAGATGGCCGTACCGTAGGTGCAACCACAACGGAGGGGTATCTGTTGAGAGGCCAGACAAACATGTGGTTCCTGAAGAGGGGCAGCAGCCTTTTCAGTAGTTGCAGGGGCAACAGTCTGGATGATTGACTGATCTGGCCTTGTAACATAACCAAAACGGCCTTGCTGTGCTGGTACTGCGAACGGCTGAAAGCAAGGGGAAACTACAGCCGTAATTTTTCCCGAGGACATGCAGCTCTACTGTATGATTAAATGATGATGGCGTCCTCTTGGGTAAAATATTCCGGAGGTAAAATAGTCCCCCATTCGGATCTCCGGGCGGGGACTACTCAGGAGGACGTCGTTATCAGGAGAAAGAAAACTGGCGTTCTACGGATCGGAGCGTGGAATGTCAGATCCCTTAATCGGGCAGGTAGGTTAGAAAATTTAAAAAGGGAAATGGATAGGTTAAAGTTAGATATAGTGGGAATTAGTGAAGTTCGGTGGCAGGAGGAACAAGACTTTTGGTCAGGTGATTACAGGGTTATAAATACAAAATCAAATAGGGGTAATGCAGGAGTAGGTTTAATAATGAATAAAAAAATAGGAGTGCGGGTTAGCTACTACAAACAGCATAGTGAACGCATTATTGTGGCCAAGATAGACACAAAGCCCATGCCTACTACAGTAGTACAAGTTTATATGCCAACTACCTCTGCAGATGATGAAGAAATAGATGAAATGTATGACGAGATAAAAGAAATTATTCAGGTAGTGAAAGGAGACGAAAATTTAATAGTCATGGGTGACTGGAATTCGTCAGTAGGAAAAGGGAGAGAAGGAAACATAGTAGGTGAATATGGATTGGGGGGAAGGAATGAAAGAGGAAGCCGCCTTGTAGAATTTTGCACAGAGCATAACTTAATCATAGCCAACACTTGGTTCAAGAATCATAAAAGAAGGTTGTATACCTGGAAGAATCCTGGAGATACTAGTAGGTATCAGATAGATTATATAATGGTAAGACAGAGATTTAGGAACCAGGTTTTAAATTGTAAGACATTTCCTGGGGCAGATGTGGATTCTGACCACAATCTATTGGTTATGAACTGCAGATTGAAACTGAAGAAACTGCAAAAAGGTGGGAATTTAAGGAGATGGGACCTGGATAAACTGAAAGACCCAGAGGTTGTACAGAGTTTCAGGGAGAGCATAAGGGAACAATTGACAGGAATGGGGGAAAGAAATACAGTAGAAGAAGAATGGGTAGCTCTGAGGGATGAAGTAGTGAAGGCAGCAGAGGATCAAGTAGGTAAAAAGACGAGGGCTAATAGAAATCCTTGGGTAACAGAAGAAATATTGAATTTAATTGATGAAAGGAGAAAATACAAAAATGCAGTAAATGAAGCAGGCAAAAAGGAATACAGACGTCTCAAAAATGATATCGACAGGAAGTGCAAAATGGCTAAGCAGGGATGGCTAGAGGACAAATGTAAGGATGTAGAGGCTTGTCTCACTAGGGGTAAGATAGATACTGCCTACAGGAAAATTAAAGAGACCTTTGGAGAGAAGAGAACCACTTGTATGAATATCAAGAGCTCAGATGGCAACCCAGTTCTAAGCAAAGAAGGGAAGGCAGAAAGGTGGAAGGAGTATATAGAGGGTTTATACAAGGGCGATGTACTTGAGGACAATATTATGGAGGTGGAAGAGGATGTAGATGAAGATGAAATGGGAGATAAGATACTGCGTGAAGAGTTTGACAGAGCACTGAAAGACCTGAGTCGAAACAAGGCCCCGGGACTAGACAACATTCCATTTGAACTACTGATGGCCTCGGGAGAGCCAGTCCTGACAAAACTCTACCATCTGGTGAGCACGATGTATGAGACAGGCGAAATACCCTCAGACTTCAAGAAGAATATAATAATTCCAATCCCAAAGAAAGCAGGTGTTGACAGATGTGAAAATTACCGAACTATCAGTTTAATAAGTCACAGCTGCAAAATACTAACGCGAATTCTTTACAGACGAATGGAAAAACTGGTAGAAGCCGACCTCGGGGAAGATCAGTTTGGATTCCGTAGAAATGTTGGAACACGTGAGGCAATACTGACCTTACGACTTATCTTAGAAGAAAGATTAAGAAAAGGCAAACCTACGTTTCTAGCATTTGTAGACTTAGAGAAAGCTTTTGACAATGTTAACTGGAATACTCTCTTTCAAATTCTGAAGGTGGCAGGGGTAAAATACAGGGAGCGAAAGGCTATTTACAGTTTGTACAGAAACCAGATGGCAGTTATAAGAGTCGAGGGGCATGAAAGGGAAGCAGTGGTTGGGAAAGGAGTAAGACAGGGTTGTAGCCTCTCCCCGATGTTATTCAATCTGTATATTGAGCAAGCAGTAAAGGAAACAAAAGAAAAATTCGGAGTAGGTATTAAAATTCATGGAGAAGAAGTAAAAACTTTGAGGTTCGCCGATGACATTGTAATTCTGTCAGAGACAGCAAAGGACTTGGAAGAGCAGTTGAACGGAATGGACAGTGTCTTGAAAGGAGGATATAAAATGAACATCAACAAAAGCAAAACGAGGATAATGGAATGTAGTCAAATTAAGTCGGGTGATGCTGAGGGAATTAGATTAGGAAATGAGACACTTAAAGTAGTAAAGGAGTTTTGCTATTTAGGGAGTAAAATAACCGATGATGGTCGAAGTAGAGAGGATATAAAATGTAGACTGGCAATGGCAAGGAAAGCGTTTCTCAAGAAGAGGAATTTGTTAACATCGAGTATAGATTTAAGTGTCAGGAAGTCGTTTCTGAAAGTATTTGTATGGAGTGTAGCCATGTATGGAAGTGAAACATGGACGATAACTAGTTTGGACAAGAAGAGAATAGAAGCTTTCGAAATGTGGTGCTACAGAAGAATGCTGAAGATAAGGTGGGTAGATCACGTAACTAATGAGGAGGTATTGAATAGGATTGGGGAGAAGAGAAGTTTGTGGCACAACTTGACTAGAAGAAGGGATCGGTTGGTAGGACATGTTCTGAGGCATCAAGGGATCACAAATTTAGCATTGGAGGGCAGTGTGGAGGGTAAAAATCGTAGAGGGAGACCAAGAGATGAATACACTAAGCAGATTCAGAAGGATGTAGGATGCAGTAGATACTGGGAGATGAAGAAGCTTGCACAGGATAGAGTAGCATGGAGAGCTGCATCAAACCAGTCTCAGGACTGAAGACCACAACACAACAATATGTTATTTACTTTGTAAAGATGTTTAGACATTATTTATTCTGTTTTGTTTTAATGCTCATGTGTAAAGTTGATGTTTCAAAAGTTATTCTGATCTTTTATGTATAATTCCTGTAACACTGATGTGTATGTTATTTCTATTCTTTTGTAAAGCTTGTACAATAAATGTTATCTGTATTGTTATGTTTTTAATGATGTATTTTGTACCTTTGTAATTGTATTCTTATGTTATAAAATTGTAATTGACACCAGTTCATCATATTATTAACTTGTAAGTTACATTTCACTGCACACGTTTCTGTTGGTCATAGTATATGGACAATATGTGAGAAGTAGGGACTGTTAGTGTTTGCACGTGTGTTAATAATTCAGCAAGGAACTGGATAACAGCATTGCTGGTTCTAAGGACAATTCCAAAAACTTTGTGAGTGCACAAATGGTGGTTATGGACTTGCTATATTATCCGCAAGACTCTTCAATGGTGATTGTGCACCTGTACAGTCACAACAGATGGCTGCTGGCCATCTCTACAAGGACTACAGTGGGTCTGCATCTTTGATGACCCACCAATACCATTATTTCTACAAGGACTACAGTGGGTCTACACCTTTGCTGACCCACCAGTACCAATATTTCTACAAGGACTGCAGTGGGTCTGCACCTCTGGTGGCCCACCAATACCGTAATCTCTACCAGGACTACAGTGGGTCTACTCTGTGATGACCTACCTACCAATATTCTTCAAAACGTCGAATGACTCTGTTGTGGGTTTGCTCTGTTGTGGCCCATTACCTGTCAGCATGTCAAGAGTCAGCACTGTCTTGGAAGGACAACACTACTTCTTCAAGACTGCATGGAAATCCACTACTTCCATGTGCATTGTCTTTCACTGCTCAGACTTTGAGAAATGAAACGGCAGTTTTAGTGTGATGAATGATCAGGACTGTCTTTATGGACTGTGAGAAAATTTTAGCTTTTGACCAACATTGTATCAATAAGTGTGTGCATTTGATATCTTTGTTATGTAATTATGAAAAATTTTATCAAATCATTATTGGCCACTGCCCAAAACAATTTGTAAAATTTTTTGTGGGGAGCATGGGGGCTATGTAAGTAGGCTGTTTATATTTTCTTATCGGCAACGTTACGTAGCGCTCTGTATGAAAATCACTGGCTGTGCTGTGTGCAGTCTGTGGCTAGTTAGCATTGTTGTCTGCCATTGTAGTGTTGGACAGTGGCTGCTGGATGTGAACTGCGCGTAGCATTGCACAGTTGGAGGTGAGCCACAAGCAGTGGTGGATGTGGGGAGAGAGATGGCGGAGTTTTGAAATTTGTAACACTGAATGTCATGAGCTACCATATATATTATGAATGTTAAGGTAAATACATTGTTTGTTCTCTATTAACATCTTTCAATTGCTAACTATGCCTATCAGTAGTTAGTGCCTTCTGTAGTTTGAATCTTTTATTTAGCTGGCAGTAGTGGCGCTCGCTATATTGCAGTAGCTTGAGTACCGAAGATTTTTGTGAGGTAAGTGATTTGTGAAAGGTACAGGTTAATGTTAGTCAAGGCAATTCCTTTGTAGGGATTTCTGAAAGTCAGATTGCGTTGCGCTAAAAATATTGTGTGTCAGTTTAAGCACAGTCATGTATAATTGTTCTAAGGGGACGTTTCAAAGTAGATATCCTCGGAGTAACGAAGCAGCTTAAATCACTTAATAAAGGCAAGGCCTCCGGTCCAGATTGTATACCAGTCAGGTTCCTCTCAGAGTATGCTGATAAAATACAACCACTCGTTCACAGAAAGATCCGTGCCTAAAGACTGGAAAACTGCTCACGTGACACCAATACCCATTAAGGGAAGTAGGAGTAATCCGCTGAATTACAGGCCTACATCACTAACGTCGATTTGCAGTACGGCTGTTGAACATATACTGTATTCCAACATTATGAAGTACCTCGAAGAAAACGATTTATTGACCCATCATCAGCACGGTTTCAAAAAATATCGTTCTTGTGAAACACAACTAGCTCTTTATACTCATGAAGTAATAAGTCCTATCGACAGGGGATGTCAAATTGATTCCATGTTTTTAGATTTCCAGAAGGCTTTCGACACCATTGCTCACAAGCGTCTTCTAACCAAACTGCGTGCCTACGGAATATCGCCTCAGTTGCGCGACTGGATTCGTGATTTCCTGTCAGAAAGGTCACAGTTCGTAGTAATAGACGGAAAGTCATCGAGTAAAACAGAAGTAATATCCGGCGTTCCCGAAGGAAGTGTTATAGGCCCTCTATTGTTCCTGATCTACTGTATATTAACGACATAGGAGACAATCTGAGTAGCCGTCTTAGATTATTTGCAGATGATGTCGTCATTTGCCGTCTTGTAAAGTCATCAGACGACCAAAACGAATTGTAAACTGATTCAGATAAGATATCTGTGTGGTCTGAAAAGTTGACCATGAATAAAGAGAAGTGTTAAATTATTCACATGAATACTAAAAGAAATCCGCTAAATTTCGATTCGCGATAAGTCACACAAATCTGAAGGCTGTAAATTCAACTAAATACTTAGGGATTACAATTACAAATAACCTTAATTGGAACGATCACGTAGACAATATTGTGGGTAGAGCAAACCAAAGACTGCGATTCATTGGCAGAACACTTAGAAGGTGCAACAGGTCTACTAAACAGACCGCTTACACCACGCTTGTCCGCCCTATGCTGGAGTATTTCTGTCCGGTGTGGGATCTGCATCAGGTGGGACTGACGGATGACATTGAAAAAGTACAAAGAAGGGAGGCTCATTTTGTATTGTCGTGAAATAGGGGAGATAGTGTCACAGACATGATAAGTGGATTGGAATGGCAATCATTAAAACAAAGGCGTTTTTCGTTGCGACGGGATCTTCTCATGAAATTTCAATCACCAGTTTTCTCCTCCGACTGCGAAAACATTCTGTTGGCACCCACCTACATAGGGAGAAATGACCATCACGATAAAATAAGAGAAATCAGGACTCGCACGGAAAAATTTAAGTGCTCGTTTTTCCTGCGTGCCGTTCGAGAGTGGAACTGTAGAGAGACAGCTTGAAGGTGGTTCATTGAACCCTCTGCCATGCACTTTTTTGTGAATAGCAGAGTAATCACTTAGATGTAGATGTAGATCTAGGTCTTGAGAAAGACCGGTCGGAATACAGTCCATTTTTGGAAAATGCTGACCGGACACGGAAATAAATAAATGATCTGTGAGGTAATGATCTGTAGACAGTAACATTCCTGAAATGGATTGGCCTACCCAGTGTCCCGACCTGAACCCAAATGGAAAAATTTGCGAAAAGTTGAAACGTCGAGTTCGCTCCAAACCCCAGCGTCCAAGATCACCACCCTCTCTGGTTTCGGCTCTTGCGGAAGAATGGGCTTCCCTTCCTCCACAGACATTTAGACACTTCATTGAAAATGTACCCAGTAGAACTGAATCCGTCATAAAGGTGAAGGGTGGACACACCCCATATTCATATCCACTTCAGGTGTCTGCATGCTTTTGTTTACATAGTATGTCTACTGTGTGTATATCAATCGTCTCGAGCTAATTTTCCTCTAACTGTTACACTTTCATTTTTCCATATTTACAAAATAACAACGCCAGGATATCTATGACGTCGAACATTTGATCTGTTTGTGAAGTTCGATTGCCAAATTATTGACCGATACAGTGTTTCAAAACATTCAGTAACTGTCAGCTTTCTTCCCGCCTATCCACCAGTGTTCGAAGAACTGCTGAAGCATCCTTGTCTCAGGTCCTGGAAACCGTTCAATCACCTCCCATCGACCTCGTTGTGCCGCACTAACAACCATTCGGAAGGGCTATTATCACTCTCCGTAAACTGCTATTCTCGCGGAATAGTTGCCTCGAGAAAAATGCTTCCGAAACTGCCTGTCAGTGATCCGAGACGCGTTGGCCCCGGATGGGCACTTTTGTGACTCCGCCTAGACCCGCACCGGCTATTACAGGTCACATTAGGTACCCAAGTCGCCTCCTTCAGCATCTTAAGAGGAGAAAACTGGGCGGGGTGTTCCAAAAATCATAATGTGATTCCCCCTGGCGGTATTAAATGCTCGTCAGGGGTCGCGTAAAACTGCGCTGATGATAGCAATTTCGGGGCCGACCGCCGAAGATCCCCCTATTAAGCTCTCAATGGCTGCTTTGGCGCCACCAAAGGCAGGTTGCTATTCCTCGCGTCTGCAAGCCGCAGAACCGGGAATCGTGTTCACGCGCCATTCTTCAAACAAATCACGTTCTTTCCTTATGCCCCTATACAACATTCGCGCTCTGTATGACGTACTTAGCGTATCAAGCTTTTTAACTGGCATTCGATAGCTTGCAAGAATTACAGTAACATGCCAAATCCTAATGTTTATAATGCCACATTTCACAAAAATAGCTAAGAAATGTGATAAATGCGAGGATGGAAGATGCCTGTGCTTTCATCGTAAGAGGTCTGTAGTAATTCGACGTCAGTTTAATCACATTCAGTGGCTATTTTCATTGGTACAGCACACAGGAGTAAGGACATGACACTTTACCAGAAAAAGTAGTATCCACGATAAAAACTTTAGAATCAAGACTTTATGAAAGTTACGATGAAGTATCATCACATTTTTTAAAATTCTGTATACAGCTGGAGCAGCAACTGTAGGATGAAATCTTCTTGTAGAAATAATAAACAACCATCCAGTTGCAAAAGCCTCTTCATCAGGGTTTCAACGTTTATACAAACATCTTCTTCAGAAGACAATATTGACAGCTGCGTCACACGTTGTGATTGAGGTACGTTAAAACATAGACGAAAGGCATCAGTCATATACAAAATTTCACCTCCATAATAACTAAAATACGCGTAATTTGGTTGTTGTCACTTGTTATTTCCTCGCCAGTGTTCAGCTAGTGTATTTTTTTCCGAAAAATTCCATGAGCTTGTCTTGAGTTTCTTCAGTGTTGCTTCCATTATCAAACGCCAGGTCAGAACTACCTCTCCTGCTCCTTTGCCTTTCCTACAGCCAAATTGATCATCATCAAACAAATCCTCAATTTTCTTTTCCATTCCTCTGTACAGTATTCTCGTCAGGAAATTGGACGCGTGAGCTGTTAAGCTGATTGTGCGATAATTCTCGCACTTGTCGGCTCGTGCAATCTTGGGAATTGTGTGGACGATGTCTTTCCGAAACTATGATGGTGTTATCACCAGTCTCATACATTCCACACTCCAGTGTGAATAATATTTTGCTGCCACTTTCCCCAATGATTTTAGAAATTCCGATGGAATGTTATCTATTCCATCTGCCCCATTTTATTTTAAGTCTTCCAAAGCTCTTCTAACTTCTGATTCTAATACCGGTTCTCCTCTCTCTTCCATATCGACTCCTGTTTCTTCTTCTATCACGTCATCAGATAAGTCCTCCCCCTCATAGAGGTCCGCAATATACCCTCTCCACCTATTCGCTCTCTCCTCCGCATTTAACAGTGGAATTGCCATTGCATCCTTAACATTACCGCCCTTGCTTTTAATTTCACCGAAGATTGTTTTGACTGTTCTATATGCTGAGCCTAGGCGCTCAGTCCGGAACCGCGCGACTTCTACGGTCGCAGGTTCGAATCCTGCCTCGGGCATGGATGTGTGTGATGTCCTTAGGTTAGTTAGGTTTAAGTAGTTCTAAGTTCTAGGGGACTAATGACCACAGATGTTAAGTCCCATAGTGCTCAGAGCCATTTGAACCATTTTTATATGCTGAGTCATTTATTCCGACAATCATTCCTTTTCCGATTTCTTCACAAGTTCATGTAGTCATTTAGCCTTACCATCCCTGAACTTTCTATTTATTTCACTCCAAAAAGTGACTTGTATTTCTATGTTCCTGAATTTCCCTGAACATTTTATACTTCCTTCTTTCGTCGATCAACTTCTGTTACCATGGTTTCTTCACAGTTACCTTTCTTGTGCCTACGTTTTTCTCTCCAACATCCGTGACTGCCCTTTTTTAGAAATGTCCATTCTTCTTCAACTGAACTGCCTACTGAGCTATTCATTATCGCAGTATCTACAGCCTCAGAGAACTTCAAGCGTATCTCTTCATTCCTTACTGCTTCTGCATCCCACTTCTTTGCGCATTGTTTCTTCAGCCTACTAATCAACACTACTACATTGTGGTCTGTGTCTATATCTGCTTCTGGGTACGCCTTACAATCCACTACCTGAGTTAGGAATCTCTGTCAGACCAAGATGTAATCTAATTGAAATCTTCCCGTGTATGCCGGCGTTTTCCAACTATACTTCCTCCACTTGTGACTCTTGAACAGAATATACGCTGGTACCATTTGAAATTTTTTTAGAACTCGGTTAGTCTTTCTCCCCTCTCATTTCTAGTATACAGCCCGGATTCACCAGTTCCAATTTCTTCTACTCCTTCGCCTACAACCGCATTCCAATCCCCCATGACTATTAGATTTTCATCTCTCTTGTCGTACTGAATTACTCGTTCAGTATCTTCATATACACTACTGGCCATTAAAATTTCTACACCACGAAGATGACGTGCTACAGACGCGAAATTCAACCGACAGGAAGAAGGTGTTGTCATATGCAAATGATTAGCTTTTCAGAGCATTCACACAAGGTTGGCGCCGGTAGCGACACCTACAACGTGCTGACATGAGGAAAGTTTGCAACCGATTTCTCATACACAAATAGCAGTTGACCGGCGTTGCCTGGGGAAACGTTGTTGTCATGCCTCGTGTAAGGAGGAGAAATGCGTACCATCATGTTTTCGACTTTGATAAAGGTCGGATTGTAGCCTATCGCGATTGCGGTTTATCGTATCGCGACATTGCTGCTCGCGTTGGTCGAGATCCAATGACTGTTAGCAGAATATGGAGTCGGTGGGTTCTGGAGGGTAATACGGAATGCCGTGCTGGATCCCAACGGACTCGTATCAATAGCAGTCGAGATGACAGGCATCTTATCCGCATGGCTGTAACGGATCGTGCAGCCACGTCTCGATTCCTGAGTCAACAGATGGGGACATTTGCAAGACAACAACCATCTGCACGAACAGTTCGACGACGTTTGCAGCAGCATGAACTATCAGCTCGCAGACCCTTGACGCTGCATCACAGACAGGAGCGCCTGCGATGGTGTACTCAACGAGGAACCTGGGTGCACGAGTGGCAAAACGTCATTTTTTCGGATGAATCGAGGTTCTGTTTACAGCATCATGATAGTCGCATCCGTGTTTGGCGACATCGCGGTAAACGCATATTGGAAGCGTGTATTCGTCATCGCCATACTGGCGTATCACCCGGCGTGATGGTATGGGGTGCCACTGGTTACACGTCTCGGTCACCTCTTGTTCTCACTGACTGCACTTTGAACAGTGGACGCTACATTTCAGATGTGTTACGACCCGTGGCTCTACCCTCCATTCGATCCCTGCGAAACCCTACATTTCAGCAGGATAATGCACGACCACATGTTGCAGGTCCTGTACGGGCCTTTCTGGATATAGAAAATGTTCGACTGCTGCCCTGGCCAGCACATTCTCCAGATCTCTCACCAACTGCAAACGACTGGTCAATGGTGGCCGAGCAACTGGCTCGTCACAATACGCCATTCACTACTCTTGATGAACTGTGGTATCGTGTTGTTGAAGCTGCATGGGCAGCTGTACCTGTACACGCCATCCAAGCTCTGCTTGATTCAATGCCCAGGCGTATCAAGGCCGTTATTACGGCCAGAGGTGCTTGTTCTGGGTATTGATTTCTCAGGATCTATGCACCCAAATTGCGTGAAAATATAATCACATGTCAGTTCTAGTATAATATATTTGTCCATTGAATACCCGTTTATCATCTGCATTTCTTCTTGGTGTAGCAATTTTAATGGCCAGTAGTGTACTTTCTCTCTCTCTTCATCTTCTGTTTGCGATGTCGACATGTATACCTGATCTATTGTTGTCGGCGTTAGTTCGCTATCGATTCTGATGAGAACAATCCTGTCACTAAACTGCTCGTAGTATCTCACTCTCTGTCCTGCCTTCCTATTCATAACGAATCCTACTCCCGTTAGGCCTACTCAATTTTCTGCTGCTGTTGATATTACCCTATACTCGCCTGACTAGAAATCTATGTCTTCTTTCCATTTTACTTCACTGAGGCCCATTATATCTAGATTGAGCCTTAGCATTTCCATTTTCAGATCTTCTAGCTTCCCTACCACGTTCAGCTACTGACATTCCACGCCCCGACTCTTAGAACTTTATCTTTTCGACAGTTATTAAATTTTTTTCTCGTGGTCACCTCCCCGTTGGCACTTGCCCCCTGGAGATCCGAATGGAGGACTATTCCGGAACCTTCGCCAATGGAGAGGTCATTATGACACTTTTCAATTACAGGCCATATGTAATGTGGACACACATTATGTGTCCTTAATCCACTGCTTTCCACTGCCTTCTATAGCCTCATGCTGTTGGTCCCTGCTGATTCTTGCGCCTTTTAGTGGCAGTTTCCCACACCAAGGGCGAGTGAGTGTCCTGAACATGTTGGCTCCTTGGCTGTCTTTGACAAGACCGTTGGCATAATGAGGGAGGTGACTTCTTACGCCGGAAGGCTTCGCCCGCCATTGCTGGTGATTTTTATTCAAAATTTAAGCAGTGCCGGGGTCACAATCCGGGACCGAGGACGTTTTGATTACTAATCAAAGACGCTACCCCCTTTTTTTTAAATTCTCATTTTGTTCGTTTTCGTTCGTTGTATGTGCTCGGGGCGGACGTCGTAAGACATCCGTTTAAGTTCGTCTTTGATCGGTTTACTCAGACCCTAGACCACGGCTTCGATTAAAGGTTACTCTTAAACAAAAGATTTTCTACGTTGAATTTCTTTACGCCTCGGTAGCCACATATCTTGTCTTTTAGAGATGAAACGGATAGCTGTTTCATCGGATACTAGATGTCCAGCCACTGCATAAGCCGGATATCCGGCGTCGCATAGTCAGCCGAACATTGCCATGGAACATGTTGTAACGCGTAGCGAGCAGCAGGGGCCCATAGATGATCGGGTGGATTCAGGCTAATTCGGGCATCGTCATTCATGAGTGAAGCGAGTGAATGACAAATTTATTTTGATTGATTTGATTTTGATTAATTATTCATTCCACAGACCCACAAAAGAGGGGATCCTCCTTGGTGCGGAACATGTCAGATAAACACATTACAAAAATGTAATTAGAAAAACTTGAGTTTCATTAGTTTTAATGATCCTCAGTCAATAAACAGTAAAATTATGTACATGAATTAAAATTAAACTTCTAATATTTACAGGTTTAATACTTACATCTGCCTTAATTAAATCCATCATTCATACAGTAGCTAGTTACTTGGCTATTACAACCAAGTATTGTCAAAAATTATAGTATAATAAATTTTCAGTAAAATGGTCTACTGCACTTGTTGAGAAATTCATGGATGGAATAGAAGGAGTTGGCCACCAAAAATTGATTGACTCGAATATTTTATTTAGGGTTACAACTGAAAATGATTTATTAATTATAAGATACATTACAAAAATGTCATTTGGGAATATTGTGATATAAACAATAATAAGTTTGCCGTTTGTTTGATGGGCGAAAAGCTGATGTCATTCGAAGCTTACTGGGAAGTGACGCAAAATGTCGTGCCTTCCATAACACTCGATTCGATCACGAAACTCGATAGCAGTCGACAAATGAAGAACGTTGGAGACGACACACAGAATTCCGTTGCTTTTACTTACGTCTCAGGAATATATGCTGTCGCCAGCGTGTCTAGTGCGATTGGTTACAAATAATGTCAGTTAATGACATGTCGGTGGTAAAGGCCATCACGGAAACTACAGCCGTAATTTTTCCCGAGGGCATGCAGCTTTACTGTACGGTTAAAAGATGATGGCGTCCTCTTGGGTAAAATATTCCGGAGGTAAAATAGTCCCCCATTCGGATCTCCGGGCGGGGACTACTCAGGAGGACGTCGTTACCAGGAAAAAGAAAACTGGCGTTCTACGGATCGGAGCGTGGAATGTCAGATCCCTTAATCGGGCAGGTAGGTTAGAAAATTTAAAAAGGGAAATGGATAGGTTAAAGTTAGATATAGTGGGAATTAGTGAAGTTCGGTGGCAGGAGGAACAAGACTTTTGGTCAGGTGAATACAGGGTTATAAATACAAAATCAAATAGGGGTAATGCAGGAGTAGGTTTAATAATGAATAAAAAAGTAGGAGTGCGGGTAAGCTACTACAAACAGCATAGTGAACGCATTATTGTGGCCAAGATAGACACGAAGCCCACACCTACTACAGTAGTACAAGTTTATATGCCAACTAGCGCTGCAGATGATAAAAAATTGATGAAATGTATGATGAGATAAAAGAAATTATTCAGGTAGTGAAGGGAAATGAAAATTTAATAGTCATGGGTGACTGGAATTTGAGAGTAGGAAAAGGGAGAGAAGGAAACATAGTAGGCGAATGTGGATTGGGGGTAAGAAATGAAAGAGGAAGCCATCTGGTAGAATTTTGCACAGAGCATAAGTTAATCATAGCGAACACTTGGTTCTAGAATTATGAAAGAAGGTTGTATACATGGTAGAACCCTGAAGATACTAAAAGGTATCAGATAGATTATATAATGGTAAGACGGAGATTTAGGAACCAGGTTTTAAATTTTAAGATATTTCCAGGGGCAGATGTGGACTCTGACCACAATCTATTGGTTATGATCTGTAGATTAAAACTGAAGAAACTGCAAAAATGTGGGAATTTAAGGAGATGGGACCTGGATAAACTGAAAGAACCAGAGGTTGTACAGAGTTTCAGGGAGAGCATAAGGGAACAATTGACAGGAATGGGGAAAGGAAATACAGTAGAAGAAGAATGGGTAGCTCTGAGGGATGAAATAGTGAAGGCAGCAGAGGATCAATTAGGTAAAAAGACGAGGGCTGGTAGAAATCGTTGGGTAACAGAAGAAATATTGAATTTAATTGATGAAGGAGAAAATATAAAAATGCAGTAAACGAAGCAGGCAAAAAGGAATACGAACGTCTCAAAAATGAGATCGACAGGAAGTGCAAAATGGCTAAGCAGGGATGGCTAGAGGACAGATGTAAGGATGTAGAGGCTTATCTCATGAGGGGTAAGATAGATACTGCCTGCAGGAAAATTAAAGAGACCTTTGGAAAAAAGAGTGCCACTTGCATGAATATCAAGAGCTCAGATGGAAACCCAGTTCTAAGCAAAGAAGGGAATGCAGAAAGGTGCAAGGAGTATTAGAGGGTCTATACAAGGGCGATGTGCTTGAGGAGAATATTATGGAAATGGAAGAGGATGTAGATAAAGATGAAATGGGAGATACGATACTGCGTGAAGAGTTTGACAGGGCACTGAAAGACCTGAGTCGAAACAAGGCCCCGGGAGTAGATAACATTCCATTAAAACTACTGACGGCCTTGGGAGAGGCAGTCATGACAAAACTCTACCATCTGGTGAGCAAGATGTATGAGACAGGCGAAATTCCCTCAGACTTCAAGAAGAATATAATAATTACAATTCCAAAGAAAGCAGGTGTTGACAGGTGTGAAAATTACCGAATTATCAGTTTAATAAGTCACAGCTGCAAAATACTAACGCGAATTCTTTACAGACGAATGGAAAAACTGGTAGAAGTCGACCTCGGGGAAGATCGGTTTGGATCCCGTAGAAATGTTGGAACACGTGAGGCAATACTGACCTTACGACTTATCTTAGAAGAAAGATTAAGGAAAGGCAAACCTACTTTTCTAGCATTTGTAGATTTAGAGAAAGCTTTTGACAATGTTGACTGGAATAATCTCTTTCAAATTCTAAAGGTGGCATGGGTAAAATACAGGGAGCGAAAGACTATTTACAATTTGTACAGGAACCAGAAGGCAGTTATAAAGAGTCGAGGGACATGAAAGGGAAGCAGTGGTTGGGAAGGGAGTAAGACAGGGTTGTAGCATCTCCCCGATGTTATTCAATCTGTATATTGAGCAAGTAGTAAAGGAAACAAAAGAAAAATTCGGTGTAGGAATTAAAATCCATGGAGAAGAAATAAAAACTTTGAGGTTCGCCGATGACATAGTAATTCTGTCAGAGACAGCAAAGGACTTGGAAGAGCAGTTGAACGGAATGGACAGTGTCTTGAAAGGAGGATATAAGATGAACATCAACAAAAGCAAAACGAGGATAATGGAATGTAGTCGAATTAAGTCGGGTGATGCTGCCGGAATTAGATTAGGAAATGAGACACTTAAAGTAATAAAGCAGTTTTGCTATTTGGGGAGTACAATAACTGATGATGGTCGAAGTAGAGAGGATATAAATTGTAGACTGGCAATGGCAAGGAAAGCGTTTCTGAAGAAGAGAAATTTGTTAACATCGAGTACAGATTTAAGTGTCAGGAAGTCGTTTCTGAAAGTATTTGTATGGAGTGTAGCCATGTATGGAAGTCAAACGTGGACGATAAATAGTTTGGACAAGAAGAGAATATAAGCTTTCGAAATGTGGTGCTACAGAAGAATGCTGAAGATTAGATGGGTAGATCACGTAACTAATGAGGAGGTATTGAAGAACAGGTGAGAAGAGGAGTTTATGGCACAACTTGACAAGAAGAATGGACCGGTTGGTAGGGCATGTTCTGAGGCATCAAGGGATCACAAATTTAGCATTGGAGGGCAGCGTAGAGGGTAAAAATCGTATAGGGAGACCAAGAGATGAATACATTAAGCAGATTCAGAAAGGCGTAAGTTGCAGTAAGTACTGGGAGATGAAAAAGCTTGCACAGGATAGAGTAGCATGGAGAGCTGCATCAAACCAGTCTCAGGACTGAAGACTACAACAACAACAAGGCGAAGTCGATAGGAGTAAGTTTGCATTCTGCTATGTTCAGTTTTTTTTACGCCTTAGGATTTATAAGAGAGTCTGGGGCTTTCTCATTATGTCATTATAAGTATGTTCTGTAATATTTTCTATATTATAGACATACAGCAGAAGAGTCTAGTAAACATCGTCTCTAAAATGCTTACCTAAAGATTTATGAACACTACTTCATCTTCGATATTGTAACATAAATCTATTCCAGTGCAAGCTCCTTGCTTTCCACATTTTAGGAGGAGGCAGTATGGATCAAAACAAATAAAAAATTGTCTAGGAAACAATGGCTCTAAAATGCACACCTTGTTCAGCAGAAGAGTTGTCTTTCAAAGTAGCGAGTGTTAACAAATTCTTGTAACTATTTAGGTACGCACTTCAGAGCCCATGTTTACTGAACATTTTTTTCTTGCAACAACTTCTCTGAATATGGAAAGCAGAACTTTCAGTAGAAGAGATATTTTTCACGGTATTGTAGATGAACATGTGCTCATAGCTCTGGAGGTATCCATTTTAGAATCCGTGATGACTATGCCTTTTTACTTCGAATGGTCGTTCTTGTCATATTCCACATCCACATCAATTGCGAAAATTGCGGAAATAGCGTGATAATGATTATTATTAGTGATGTACTGATACAAGTAGTTTCATATATTCGCTAGCACGTATATATAAAGCACTAGAATTGTCTGACAAGTTTCATTTATTACTTAAAATGGAGTGTATATTTGGCAATAAACTGCCGTGTTTCTTTTTCTGCCAAAGCAATTCACGTCCTTTTAGATTCTACATGCACTCTTTCTGGAGTATGTATACTAAAGCTGCATTTCATTACTCACGAATGGAATTATGGATGACTCGTAATATTCTGCTAATTTAATTGGATAGCATTTATAGGCTGAATTTTGAATCATGAATGAATCAACAGACACAGTATAAGTAACACGAATGCATGTTTTGCTTTCTGAATTGATTTCAAAATGAATCGCGTGAATTGGTACTTCTGACAGTTGTCTTTCGAGGTATCGATCTCCTGAAGCAGGTTCGTATTGGAAGGGGAACGATTTCTTATCACAGTAATTCACATTCACCGTTTCTCTCAGTTAAATTGTTCTCAGTGTTGAGGTATAACTCATTGAACATATTAGCTGTGAAGGCAACTGAGCACCGGTAAATCGCCCAGACGGACAACGCAATAAAAAACAAAATAAACATGATGCGCGTGGAGTAGCGAATCCAATGTCAATACTTGCTTTCTTCAGAAGAACCGATTTGCCGACTTCGAAGAACTTGAATATAGCTTGTAACACCGGAAATGCATATCCTCCTATTTCCATCTATTGTACTATAAATTTGTTTTCCTTATTTTTGTTACCTGAATATATGACATTTCTGTGTCTTTACATATTGTAATTGTTTTACTATTTGTATATATATATATTTATGCATTTATGCATAAATGTTTATTGGTTTGTTTCGTAAATATTATTTGTATTTTTACGCTGGGTCTTGCCTAGGGAAAACTGCTATCGAACGATTACATCGATAGGTCGCGTGAAGAAGAAAGTGTTTAGGATCTTTGGTAGTGTTAATTCGGTCGCGTGGAGCGCGGGCAGAGAGAGAGTCTGGCTGGAATAGCGAGTGGAGCTGGTGTGTTGTGTGAAGCTCCCGCGAGTTGCCGCGCTTTCGGTGTTTGGCAGCATGTAATTGCGCTCGACTTGCGATGATAGTTCCTGACATGGTGTCGCGGACGGGAAGCATTAGCTGGCGCACATCAAGAGCCCGTTTCGTCTGGTGACCATGTTGAGAAGAAGGCGCGCCAACATCCAGCTTCTGCAACAGCGACGGCCGGCAATGAGTGACTGTCGTCACCTCCTCGATCGACGGCTTCAAACCTTCAATCAACCAACAAGGAAGACTGGAATCACGTAAAGTTTTAGAACTGTATGGCAGACCTCAGCTTTTCAAACTTTTAAAATTTGTGTCACCAAATTACAGCAACTTAGCTTGAACCTTTGTTGCTCATTGTCCCAATTGCATTACCAAGCAGGGTCCCTTCCTTTTCCGGAATGAACCCGAGTGTCGTTGAAATTCAGACGCCAGCATTAAAGTACATTCATTTGATGTCACTGCTTTAATTTCAAAGTTCAGTTAAGGTATTCATAGCTGGCTACAATATTTAGATTACACAAGCACAAATTAAGAGTGCGAGTTTTGTTACCATATTTTAGCTTACCTGTGACTGCAGCTCAGCTTGGTACATACTAAATTTTACTATTGTTAATTGTTCAGAATCATTTAATTCAAGTTCAAAGTTAAATCTCTTATTTCTAAATTGCTTGGATTCAAGTAGCTTTTGAAATGATTGTTGAGGTAGTCCAAGACTAATCGTATTTTACTGAATTTCGATGTGCTTCAGAAAGAAAGCTCACTATTAATTTCAGTCACTAAATTAACTTTCAATTTTCCGGTTTTATTAATTCTTCTGCTAAATTAAGTCAGAGTGTAGCGAAATTTATTACTTCTGACAAACTTTCAGTTTTCACACTACACGTGTCAACCTTCAGTTGCCACGTTTCTAGTGCTAATTATATGTGTAATAACCTTTCTTTTTCAGTTACTATAGTATTTGTCCTTAGGACTGGCGGCCGTAATTTTCCACAAATCTCAAATATCTAATTACCGCTAGTTAATTGTTAACGTAACGGCCGCACATTTACTTTCTTTATTAACTTTTCCCCTTTGCCAAATTAATTTCCACCAGTTTCATTTGCATTTTTCCTTTCATTTAGATGTAACCCTTTCCTCCCTCTTTACCGACAGATTGACTTCGGTGACGATTGCTTTTTCCCAAATTTCCATTAGGTACACGCGGTTTAATTTTTCACTGTCATTAAGGTCAATAAGTGAGGGGGAGGTTACAAGCTGCAGCGGAAGGTGCATGGGCGTATCACAAGGTTCAAGAAGACCACAACTTTCCCTCAAATGACTACCTATAACTTAATTCAAGCATATTTTGAGAAAAAAATTAGACGTGCTCGAACAAAATCCCAGGCTATTGTAAATGTGCTGGTACCTGTTGCGATGGATGAACTGAAGGAGCATCTTTATGAATCCCACTGAATACCTTTATTAAAGGATGCTTCAAATCATCGCTCAGTAAAATGATTATCTTTGTTAAAGGATGCTTCAAATCATGGCTCAATAAAATGATTCCCTGTTTTGATTCGATATTTTTTACCTTATGAAGGTGTGAAAGTCAAGATTTTTTAAGAGTTTCGAGAGCAGCCAAGTGAAACATCGAATACTTTGAAGGAGGTATTATCGTGCAATGATTTAAATAAATAAATTTATGGCGTTTTGTGGAGATAATACTAACTGAAATTTTGGAGCAAAGAATAGAAAAGGCAGTAATAATGTGTAAGCAATACTGATCCTATCTCTCGGAAAGCAGCTCATTGGGATTGCATGTGGAGACTATATAGTTCACAACGCGATCAATACAGCTTCAGATTGTCTCCCTGTGGACTTCGAATGTATCATCGTGAAAACTTACTCGCTTTTTTTACAACTACAGCGTTCGAGAGGAAGCTCTCAAAGAGTTCTGTGATTCCAATGACAGAGCGCCAGAAACTGCTGGGCTACAGCAAAACCGGGCGACTCATGTCAAAGTCCGTGTTTAAAAGAATTCTAAAAATATTTCTGCACTTAAAAATCTATTTTCTATGCTACGATAAATGCCTAAAAAACATTTTTCGAAAATCCCACCTCTGAATTATGATTATACATTTTACATGCATAGGCAGCGACTTTTCATCAAACGGGTGTTAAAAATGGAAGCACAATGCGTGTCTGATGTGGAATCTACAAAGGAAATTAAGCGTCTCCGAGAACTCGGAACGTAAAGAGAGTTCGCTTTTTCTTCCTCACACTGTTAGACATCCAACAGCAAAATCACAAGAAAAAGACGCTGTTGCTTAGCATGAAGAAACAGTGGCGGCTGAATTGTATAAGACTAGAAAAGAATACTTGGATCACTGGTGTCAGATCAATGCAGACTTCGAAGTGTCTGAATGGGCAACTTTGACAAAAGTACCTAAGTGGGAAGAAATACAGAATGTGACTAATGTGCTGATTACACAAGAATTTCTTAGCAGCGACCAAGATGCGAAGGTATTCGATGAGTTTTTCCTTCTTTCCAACTACGTCACAAATGAAAAAAATATCAACCTGGAAAGCTAAAATTGTTGCTATGAAGACCGTTGGGTGGAATTGTTCACACATTTCGGTGGCAAAAATCTGAACTGTACGGAACTTCGTCTGATTATTGAATACGTTTTATGTTTGTCTGGAAGTAACACATCTGACGAAAGAGTATTTTCTCTAATGAATAAGACATGGAGAACTGACTTAACACAGTTAAGTATCGCAGTTTTGAATGCCATTTTAATTACCAAAACTAATATCAACAAATCATGCGATAAGCGCCTTTCGTACTTGAAAACTAGACCCAACATTTTGAAACTTATTTCTTCCGCCGACAAATATAAAACGAATGCGTTTGCAATTGCAATCTAATGTTGATTGATTCAAATTCTGTATAATTAATACATTGTAAACATGTCCTTGTTTTCGAATAAATTATAACTAGTAAAATACGTTTTCCCCTAATTCTGCAGTCCGCTCTGAAAATAAATAAATAAATAATGGGACACCTACGTCACTTACGAATAGTAACACCCAAACAGGCATTGTTGAAGATAAAAGCCAATCATGTGAGGCAATTCCTTGTTATTTGGAGTCCCAAATCATATCTAATTATTCTGTTTGTTGGAACGAAATACATGGAGAGAATTTACGACAAAATACGAGTGGTTATCGTGTAGGGAGGGCAAGTGGGGGTGCTCAGAGTGTTGAGATGTGCATAACACAAATGTGAGTATGAAGGTGTTTCGCACAGCATATTTTGTAGCAAAAAATTACAAACGATATTTAGAATTTTACAAGATTGGGAATTTCAAAATTCAAAATGGTCTCCACATTGCAAAACTCGACATAGTAGACTCAGTCGTGCCAAGGATGTAGCCAAAGGATTGTGGGGAGGAGTGGAGGGGGGCGGGCGTATCCAAGGGGTCCGCCCCCCGTCCCCCAATCACCTAACTGAAATTATACACGACCTCGTTGCCGTGTAGCGAAAATGAAAGATATTTAAATTTTCAGTAAGACGACGAAAAAGGGTTAAGCACTATCTATAGTCAACAAGGCCAACGATAGATTTAAACTATCTGTACATCCACAACACAATCAACTATCGGCCATCCCTATTTTAGCCAAGAAAAATTGTTGGCCTTGCTTGAGCTCAGTTGTTCTGTTAATTAGTTCTTATCTGTTACCTGCAGTTGAATTTAATGTAGGTGCTACCGTTTATTGCTTTTGTTCTGTGTGCTGTTGTGATAGTTTCTAATTATGGATAAATTTGCAATAAGAAAGAAGAGAAAAATCGATTTGATTCATACGTTAGTGTTATGGTAAGCTAAAAAATATACACACTACTGTAATAGCCTTATTACCTATCTATAGCAGTTTAATGTTAGCACTGGATTCGTTGTTTGGAGGCTGGAAGAACTTGTGTGTTGCAATATTTCAGTATTTCACATAGAAGGGGAGCGGTAAATATCATTACCAATAACATTAAATTAAAATCAGTGCATAAAAATACATTGGAATTCGTCTGTCACTCAAAAACCGCGTTTATCAACAAAAATATCGCCCAATTGGCAATGGTTTCATTTCCTTAAAAAAATTGCTCAATATTCGATCATTAGTAGCCCAAATGGCAAAATATCGCCCAGTCTGGTGAGATTCTCTCACTTGTCACCCATTTGTTCTTTTTATTCGCTGCTTTTATAGCCGGTGTTTAGTTAGAGCACAAAAATGAATTAGAGCTACCGGTACATGAAGTCAGCAGGGGTCACACCCATTTTATATACATGCTCCTTCCACACGGTTTATCGCTGCTGTGCTGGGTTGTAGGTGGATGATATGCATTGTGTATTGCGATGTGTGAGTTTCTGTGGGAAGAACTAGAGTGGTTGCTGCCGGATGGATATCACCTGCTGTAAAACCACACTGATGATGGTTTTGCTGCTCTGTTATAATAGACAAAGGTACCTAAGGTACAGGGTGTGCCAAGGTAATGGCTTGGCATAGACAATCCCTGACATTACATTACATTACACTACATTAATACTTGTTCAATAGATCATGAATAAAACATTTCGTAATGATGTGGAACGCGTGACTTTAACATAAGTTTTCTTCACACAATATTATTTTATTTTTATTTTATTTATTTATTTTGTAGTTACTACATTATATCTAAAAATTCATCTATTGATTAGGAGTTGACATTCAGAAATTCTTTTAATTTTTTTAAATGTTGGTTGGCTATCTGTCAGACTTTTAATGCTATTTGGCAAATGACCAAAGATTTTTGTGGGAGCCTAATTCGCCCCTTTCGGTGCCAAAGTCAGAATTAATGCAGAATAGTGAAGATTATCCTTTCTTCTAGTGTTGTAGCTATGCACTTTGCTACTATTTTTGAACTGGGATGGTATAACAAATTTCATAAGTGAATATATGTATAGTAAAAGAACTAAGAATATCCCAAGGTCCTTAAATAAATGTCTGCAAGGTGATCTTGGGTGTGCTCCAGCTATTATTCTGATTACACACCTTGGTGCATGAATACTTTTTTTTAATGATGAATTACTCCAAAATATGATGCTATATGAAAGCAGTAAATGATAATATACATAGTAGGCTAATGTACTGATGTGTTTGTCACCAAATTTGCAATAACCCTAATATCATAAGTAGCTGAACCTGATTCTTTCAGCAGATCATCAATGCACTTCAGAAATTTTGAATATTCTGTCTTAGCAGCAGCCTTTTGATCAAAGTGTATATTTATCAATGCTGTTGTGCCATTTACTCTACAGGATTGTGTACACTGTTTTCTCAAAATTTAATACGAGTCCATTTACAGATAACTACTTTTTAATTTTATGAAAGACATTATTTACAATTTCCTCAGCTAATTCTTGTTTGTTGGGTGTGATTACTATACTTGTATCATCAGCAAAAAGAACTAGCTTTGCATCTTCATGAATATAGAGTGGCAAGTCATTAATATGTATCTACAACAATAAGTGACCCAAGGCTGAACCCTGTGGGATGCCAGTCTTGATACAGTCCCAGTTAGAGGACTCTGGTGATTTTCGCAGACTATCCATACTGTTAATTTCAACCTTATGCATTCTACCAGTTAAATATGAATCAAACCATTTATGCACTGTCCCATTTATACCACAATACTTAAGCTTATCAAGAAGAATTTCATGATTTACCATGTCAAAATCCTTTGAGAGATCACAAAATATCCCAATGGGTGATGTTCTGTTATTCACAGCATTTAATATTTGATCAGTGAAAGCATATATAGCATTTTCTGTTGAAAAGCCTCTCTGAAAACCAAACTGACATTTTGTAGGTACTTCATTTTTAAAAATATGTGAAGCTACTATTGAATACATTACTTTTTCAAGAATTTTGGATAGTGAGATTGGGTGGTAGCTGTCAGCATCAGACCTATCCCATTTTTTATGCAGTGGTTTCCAGCCTATCTGGAAAAATGGTGTGTCTCTGTGAGCTTCTACATTATTCTATATTATCTGTTGGGAACAAGCTTTTAGTACTCTGTTGGAAATGCCATCACTTCCATGTGAATTTTTACTTTTGAGTGAATTTATTATTTTCCTGATTTCACTGGAGAGGAGGGCTGAATTTCAATTTTAAGTGTGTAGATATTGTCTTTTCCGTATTTCTAACAAATAGCTGGATCCTATTTTCTTTTCAAGAATAAAAAATGATTATTAAGGATATTTTGTACTTCTGACTTTTTCTTAACAAACTTTTCATTGAGTTTGATAGAAATAAAGTCTTCCTGTGCTCTCGGTTGCCCTCTTTCCCTTTTAACAATATTCCAAGTTGTTTTAATTTTATTATCAGAGGCGCTAATCTCAGACATAATCCACATACTTCTTGACTTTTTAATAACTTTTCTTAATACAGTGCAGTAGTTTTTATAACGTTTGACTGTTTCTGGATCATTACTCCTTGTAGCTACAAGATACATTTCCCTTTTCTATTTACAAGATATTTTTATCGCTTTAGTAAGCTATGGCTTTTAGATGGTTTCTTACAGTCATGTTTCATGGTTTTATTAAGGGAACTGTTCTCAAATATATGCACAAAGGTATAATGAAATAGATTAAATTTTTAATTAGCATCAGATTCCCTGTACACGTCACCCCAATCATACTGTTGCAAGCTTTAATTTAATGCACTACTTTGGAGGAATGTTTTGCATTACTGTGTGGAGCTATGCCATAAGCTGTAACTAGCTGTGCACCGTGATCTGATAGACCATTCTTAATCTGGAAAGTTTTTATTTGATTAAATTAATTTTGGTCTATAAAACGTTGTCTCCTGTACTACACTAGTTGGGAAATCGATTTCAAACTGAAAGAACGGAGTAATAAGTAATAACTCAAGGTCAAGCTTTTTATCAGACTCTTTCAGAAAATCTACATTGAAATCCCCATAAATAATAATTTGCTTCCCTCTGTCTGAAAGATAGCACAACAAAGAATCTAAGTATTTCAAAAAACAGCTGAAAATTTCCCATATGGGGGCTTATAAGTAGCTATAATTATAAAAATCACATTATTTAGTTTAAGCTCACACACACATGCTTCTATATGTTGCTCTACACAACAATTTATATTTTCTAAATTTTTCGCACTACGATAAATTTTAACACATATGGCAATTTCTTTCTGTATAGTGTCTCGACTTACATGTGCTGAAAGCTTATATCTGACTACATTTACCTTTTCCATATCTTTGAATATATGATGTTCAGAAAGGAATAGTACATCTATTCCACCCTCAGTTTCTGAATCTTCTAAACAAACAAGAAGCTAATCTACTAAGTTTTTTAATCCCCTAATAATCTGATGCAATATAATGACATTATTGTTCATTGTGCTTTTATGAGAATCTTGTGACATACTAACATTATTTTTACTGTACTTTTATGAGAATCTTGTGATATTTGAATATCTCTAGTATCTGCCTGTCTGAGCTTCTCATTAAGCTTAATTTCATTCAGTGTTGAACCATTGCACACTGAAATGAGCCTAAAAAAAGAGGCACGCCCATGGTTTTCATTGCCCCCCACCCTCAAAGATTTTGCTATCATCGCAGCCTATTTACCCTTCCGTTTCCTACTGTGATGCAGGCCATGTGTTGTGAAGTCCCACCTAACAATATCACCAACAGGAGCCAAACCTATGCCTGACAAAGTAGCCTCCCAAAGCAGCTGATTTAGCTCTGTACTGACCCATTGGGTCCGATCATGCCGCATGAAATTAGGACATTTCTATGGTTTGTTGCAGATGCTATTTTTACCAGGTCGCTGTACTGTAGCCCTGATCTCTATAAATGCCGTCTCCTGCTCCACCCACTATCATACCATGATCCTGCTTTGTAAAAGCCTTTCACAATGATCTTATATCGTCTATAACTTGGCGCCGGCCGGGGTGGCCGAGCGGTTCTAGGCGCTACTGTCTGGAACCGCGCGACCGCTACGGTCGCTGGTTCGAATCCTGCCTCAGGCATGGGTGTGTGTGATGTCCTTAGCTTAGTTAGGTTTAAGTAGTTCTAAGTTCTAGGGAACTGATGACCTCAGAAGTTAAGTCGCATAGTGTTCAGAACCATTTTTTATAACGTGGCTAAGATGTGCACTGGGCTTGAAAAAACTTGTGACCTGGTACCTGTTACACACTTTTTCCTGCAAGCTCTCACTCACACCTCTTCCATGGCTCCTGTTTTATCAAATACACGTTGCATTTGATCGGTCCATTGCAGTGCTTACCTGCTACGAGCATTCTTCCCATCTAAAAGTGTCTGTTAATGAAGCTTGGATACTGGCTGCCTGCGGTATATGGTGATGCCAGAAATTTATCATACCTAGGAAACATAGTTCCATAAACCAATTTGCCTTCTCGATACCTTACGGAAAGTCCTGTCAGAAAGTAGACTTCGGTAGACTACAGGAGAAAATACTTCTTCATGGAATGGAACAATATGGATTCAGAAGTAGAAAGTCAAAATAAGAGGCTGCAAATGAGGTGGTAAGACTTGCAAGAATATGCACAATGGTGGTTACTGCCAGAACTTTTGATCACTTATGGTGGTCAGTACTTTTTGACCATCTGAAGGACTGGAACTGCCATGATCGTTATACAATTGTTTTACGAACTATTTTCAAAAAAGAGAAGGAGCTCTGTCATGCCCTCCAGCAGAGACCATTACAAAAGAAATTCCGAAAGTTTCCACAGGATTCCTGGGATACTCGACCCACTACTAGGAAAGGGCAGGATAATGAAGCAGTTGTGGTAGTACCAGCACATGCCAATGATGTGATGACTCTAGTGAAGGGAGGCTCCAGAAGCACCCTGGAAGATGAACGTAACACAGGCCCTCAACAATTACATCAGTAGTGTCATGGAATTAAATTGTCTGTTGTGCCTGAAAAAGGCACGTACATCTTATTACAAGGATACTTTTTTAAGTGATCAGATCATGAAATGAAGCAACAGGTCCCTAAAGAGAAAGCTCTCCACCACATACCCAGGTGTCTTCTGGGATAAGCACACATACTGAAGAAATGAACGAGAGGGGTCGGAACGTGATGAACAAAACTGTCAGCCTAGCCAGTTATGATTACAAACTACGAGGGCTATTCAGAAAGTAGGGAACGTTTCCGTCTGACGCCTCTAGGCGCGCGCCGATCGCGTATATATTTATATGTGTATGCTCCACAGCGGGACGTCTCTGCGGGTCTGGTTTTCTCGATATTCGAATTTGAAAAGTGCGCTGCAATCGAAAATCCCGCCAGTTGTGAGGTGCGGCCTGTGATATGGTTTTTGTTGGCAAAACCTAAAACCTATAGAAATTTATCGTGAAGTGTGCGAAATGTACGGAAACAATGAAATGAGTGAATGTTCCGTCAGAAAATGGTGCATTCGGTTTAAAAATGGCCGAACCAACGTTCATGATGAAGAGAAGAGTGGACGTCCGAGCATTGTGACTGACGACCTTGCCGCTAAAGTTGATGAAACGATTCGTGGAAACCGTTACTTCACAATAACTGAGCTTTCGCTTTCTTTTCCACAAGTTTCACGGACTTCGTTGTTTGAAATTGTCACTCAAAAGCTAGGCTACCACAAATTTTGTGCACGATGGGTGCCCAAAATGCTTACAGAGCACCACAAAGAGCAGCCAATGGGGACAACGTTGATATTTCTGGAGGCCTATCACAAACATGGTGATTCATTTCTGGATCGAATCGTAACCGGTGACGAGACATAGGTAAAACACGTCAATTGCGATACAAAATTATAGTCCATGGAGTGGGGGCACACAAGATCCCCCAAAAACCAAGAAAATGTTTGCAAACCTTATCAGGAAGAAAGTTTATAGCGACAGTGTTTTGGGATAGGCAAGGTGTGCTTCTTAGTGATTTTCTATAACGTGGAGCAACCATAAATTCTGCCTAGTACTGTCAAACTTTGCACAGACTTAGAAGAGCAATTTAAAACAAATGCCGAGGAAAGCTGACATCCAAAATTTTGTTTTTGCATGGCAATGCCCGACCTCACACGGAAAACCACACTAAAGAACTCCTTAATTCATTCAAATTGGAAATTTTCCCTCGTCTGCCCTACTGCCCCGATCTTGGTACCAAGCAACTTCCACTTGTTTTCCAAGATGAAGAACTGGCTTGCAATGCAGCGCTTTCTTTGATGATGACACAGAACTCCAGGTGGGCGTGACTCACTGGCTGAAGTCTCAGGCGGCAGAATTTTATGATGAAGGTCTTTCGAAGGTTGTCCACCACTGTGATAAATACCTCAATGTGTTTGGTGACTATGTGGAAAAGTAGTATGTCAGTCGCTCTTTCAGATGTGTATAATAAAATGTATTTCTTGTACATAGTTTTTTTGTTTTAATACCAAAACGTTCCCTGCTTTCTGAATAGCTCTTGTTCTTGTTCAAGAAATAAGAATGAATCATAACGCCATCTTAACTGCCATCATGGGATATTATGGAGTGCCTGGATGAACAGATTGTTGCTCATAACACCAGCACAGATAGTTAATAGCGTGCAGTTGACGCTTTGCAGAGAATACTTGGGATATGTTCATTCAATCTCCAGATATGAAAAAGCTGCTATGTACTGGCTAAAGAAAGAACAATATCATGAAGTGCAGAATTTAACAGGAATACGGGCCACAAGCAAACAGCAAATTCACTAAACAGTGAGGCGTACCTATGGTTTTCACCTAAATATAAACCAGAGACAGAGAATGAGGCACATGAATCCTTCAAGATCCCTGCACATTTCTTGATCAGTCATGCACCTTACGCCACCTAAACGCATTGAACTGGTTGAAGACAAACCTCTGGATGAGCTTGTGGTGTAGAAGGCACGCCAGAACATACTGTTTGGAGCTGTCCTCTGTATCCACCAATGTTGCCAATGTCGCTGACACCAAATCGGCACAGAAGACTCAGTCTCATGGAGATACTGCATTTTGAGATAGAAAGGCAGATATACACGGATCAGCCAGAACATTATGACCACCTATCTAACAGCCACTGAGTCCACCTTTGGCATGGATAACAGCAGCAGTGTATCGTGGCATGGAAACAATGAGACCTTGGTGGGTTGCTGGAAGCAGTTGGCAGCACATCTGCACCAACAAGTCACCTAATTCCCGTAAATTTCAGGGAGGGGGGCAATGAGCAGTGACGCCACTTTCAGTCACATCCCAGAAGTGTTTGATCAAGTGCAGATCTGGTGAGTTGGGGGCCAGAAAATTAATTGGAACTCACCAATGTGTTTCTTGAACTACTCCATCACACTCCCAGCCTTGTGATATGCTGCATTATCTTGCTGAAAAATGCCACTGCCATCGGGAAACATGATTGTCATGAAGGGGTGTACATGGCCTGCAACCACTGTACGATATTCTTTGGCCATCAGGGTGCCTTGCATGGGCTCCACTGGACCGATGGTTGTCCACATGAATGTTCCCCAGAGTATAATGGAGCTGCCGTCAGGTTGTCTCTGTCCCACAGTACAGGTGTCAAGGAGCTGTCCCTCTGGAAGACAATGGATTTGCACTCTCTCATCAGCATGGTAAAAAAGGTATTGGGATTCATCAGACCATGCAATGATCTGTCACTGTGGCAATGTCCAGTGCCGATGGTCACATGCCTATTTTAGTCATAGTTCCCGATATCTTGGTGTTAACATAGGCATATGCATGGGTCATGAGCTGCGGAGGCCCATTGATAGGAGTGTTTGGTGCACTGTGTGTTCAGACACACTTGTACTCTGCCCAGTATTAGAGTCTGATGTTAGTTCCACCACGGTTCACCACCTATCTTGTTTTACCAGTCTACCCAGCCTACATCATCTGACATCTGTAATGAAGGGTGGCTGCTCACCCTACTGGTTTAGCCACATGTTGGAGACACTCACCACAGCACTCTTCAAATATTCAGGTCCTGTAGTTTCCGAAATGCTTTTGCCAAGCCTCTGGGCCATCACAGTCTGCCCTCGATCAAACTCTATACACGGACAGCACGCTCACTGATACTACACGTACCGTGCATGTGTCTGACTAGCAGTCATTCCTCACCAGGTGATGCTGCTATCACCTGGACAGGTTTATTTCAGTAGTAGGTCAGCGGTCATAATGTTCTGGCTGAGAAGAAAGGCTTGGGTTGCACATTACCTTATCAAACAAACTCTGTCTGCTGCACTACAGGATCTTGCCACAGAAGATTGAGAAGCAACGCAACGAAGACAACTGAGGTCAACAGGGCATTCTGTCTGTCAATTAATTCTTACTAATCTGTAATGGTTACCCACTTGACTGGTATTTGATGCATAGACAGTTTATGGGAGTGGAAGGGTTTTCACTTAAGGTACATTCAGGTTACACAAAACAAAATCAGAACCACTATAACACTAGAAACTGTGACACTTACAGTCATGTCATAATAGAATTACCTATCACAATACTGACATACATGCTGGAAACATCTGTTCCATGGTAATATGTACCTTTTGTGAACCTATAAGCTCATCTACTAAGTGATGGAAGTCTGATTTTGGAGTGGTGATCAGCAAGGTAAGGTTCTGGGTTGGCAACACAACTAGCAGTTTCTCTAGCCCATACAGACGAGACTGTGTCTGATTTATTGTAGTCATTCCAGTGACAGTATCCAAGAAATGAAATGTCATGCCACTACATTATAGGTCATCTCATTGACAAGTATGCCACTATCCTGCAAGTCCAATCTTGCCAACCCCTTCTACATCTACATCAATATTTACAAGCCACTACCTGATGGTGGCATGGGAGAAGAGTTCCCAGTAACCCTCTGCATTAGCTTTAATTTCTTGTTGAGGTAATTTTGCATGATGTATATGGGAGGAAGTAATATTTGTTTGACTCTTCCCAGAAAGTATTCTCAAAGTTTGAATAGTACACCTCTCTGTAATGCAAAACGCCTCTCTTGTGGTATCTCTGTAACATTCTCATGCCGACCAACCAATCTCATTGGAAAACTTGCTGCTCTTCATTGGATCTTCTCTATCTCTTCTACCAGTCCTGTCTGGTAAGAGTCCCAGATTAATGAACAATACTCAAGAATCAGTCAAACACGCATCTTGTAAGCCACCTTTTTCATGTATGAATTAAATTTTCTTCAGATTCTTCCTATGACTCACAGTCTGGCATCTGCTTTCCATCTGTGAAGCCCCATTTCCTTCTTCTGCACAGTCAGAAGTGGCCTAGGTGACACCATCAGTCCAGTCCCAGGGCCAGGTATTAAACTAATTTGGCACCTGTAGCAAAGTTTAGTACCACACCTTCATCTCATTACATGGTATGAAATGCAAAGGCACTAAGCAAACAATTTCTGAAGTGGCACAGTTTGTTTAATTCCTTCACGTCAGGATTAACGTGCACAGAAAGTACCAAACCCTGCATCTTCAGAATGAAGGAGAACTGATATCACTTACTGTTTACACAATTCAGCTGCCCCTAAATGATCTGTCCAAACATGTTTTATCATCTCTGTCCTAAAAACACAATATTTATTGACACTATTTATATTTGGCTAATTGAAGTGGCACAGTTCTTAATACAATTGACTTGTATTCAAGACATATGGGGTTAAAATCCTCACTCTGTTAGCCTAATTTTGATTTTATATTGTGTATTTATATTGCTGAAGGTAATGGTGAACTTCGTAATACAGCCACATGGAAAAGATGAGCTGAATGGATTCTTCATGCATCTCAGTGGTGTCTTATTTCCTTCCCTATCATTTGCTCAATCTGAGCAAGTGCTCTGTCTATAATGACTGTTTCATTAAGGGGAACTTCAAACCTTAATCTTCTCTCCTGGCCAAAAATTGATTCTCATATGGCTTTCTAAGACAAATGGATTTCACACTCACTACACATGTCATTGCAACTGTCATCAGCCTGTACTTCCACATGCTTCCTAAGAAGTTGTGGTGGCATCTGTAAATTAATAATCACCATGGGCATTAAAATTCTATTCTCAATCATACCAGTTCTGATTGGGAACCTCTCCCCTAACCTCTTGTGACAAACTGCCTACACCCACTGGCATCGCAAATGGAGTGGGACAAGAGGGGCACTTGTCTCCTCCTGGAATTTGGGATTATAGATTTTTTATTCATTACAGAATCCTCACACAATGATTCTCTGCAGCTTTACTGAACCAAAGGTTACCATTTACAAGCAATAACTATATTCCAGAATGAGATTTTCACTCTACAGCGGAGTGTGCGCTGATATGAAACTTCCTGGCAAATTAAAACTGTGTGCCCGACCGAGACTCGAACTCGGGACCTTTGCCTTTCGCGGGCAAGTGCTCTACCATCTGAGCTACCGAAGCGCGACTCACGCCCGGTACTCACAGCTTTACTTCTGCCAGTACCTCGTCTCCTACTTTCCAAACTTTACAGAAGCTCTCCTGCGAACCTTGCAGAACTAGCACTCCTGAAAGAAAGGATATTGCGGAGACATGGCTTAGCCACAGCCTGGGGGATGTTTCCAGAATGAGATTTTCACTCTGCAGCGGAGTGTGCGCTGATATGAAACTTCCTGGCAGATTAAAACTGTGTGCCCGACCGAGACTCGAACTCGGGACCTTTGCCTTTCACGGGCAAGTGCTCTACCATCTGAGCTACCAAAGCGCGACTCACGCCCGGTACTCACAGCTTTACTTCTGCCAGTACCTCGTCTCCTACTTTCCAAACTTTACAGAAGCTCTCCTGCGAACCTTGCAGAACTAGCACTCCTGAAAGAAAGAATATTGCGGAGACATGGCTTAGCCACAGCCTGGGGGATGTTTCCAGAATGAGTTTTTCACTCTGCAGTGGAGTGTGCGCTGATATGAAACTTCCTGCCAGATTAAAACTGTGTGCCCGACCGAGACTCGAACTTGGGACCTTTGCCTTTCGTGGGCAAGTGCTCTACCATCTGAGCTGGTAGAGCACTTGCCCGCGAAAGGCAAAGGTCCCGAGTTCGAGTCTCGGTCGGGCACACAGTTTTAATCTGCCAGGAAGTTTCAATAACTATATTACCTGAAATTTTTTTGTCATCCTGCAGCGGTAAGGTACGCCATTTCCTTGGCGTGGCTGTGATTTTGGTGCTGTCGGGGATCAATGTGGATGCAAATCTACATCTTTTCTTTGTCATTTCCTCGCACAGTCCTTACCACATTTCAGTAATGACTGCTCCAACACACTAGCACAATTACGGCAACTATTCCCAGCATAGCATAAACGTGGCTACAGTGTAAACAGATGCCCCTCCCGCCTATTACACAACTTAAACACAACAGTAGTTCAGCATGTATCTATGGACAAAGAGCAACTGTGATAATTGCTAGAATCATTCAGTTTCACACAGAGGAGATATTGTGGTGCTCTTTGAAGATTGTAACCATGCTGTACTGTAAGTGTACATATCTATACATCATCTATGAAATGCATCAGTCAAAGAGAGAAAAAGAAGTGTGATATCACAAGGTTGCAAAGGAATTGGAACCTTCTCAAAGCCAAAGTTACAACACACTGCAACAAATCCTGCAATCTATCTGGCATTATTGCCCAATAACGTATCACACGAAGCAGACGAAAACCACATTGCTTCTGTCCTAAGCTGTTAATAGCTGATTCTACCGATCAATTTCAGAGTGGTTTTGGGAGTTTTCCCATATTCAGCTTATCTAATGCTGGCCACAGGTCACACTTTAGCCAAACAACCCAACAAATGTAGCTTTCAAGGCATCAAGGTAATTGCTGTTTGTTTTTAATAATTTTGGACTAGATTGTGCTTATAATATGCTGTGATATGCTAATATACCATAAACTATCAAATGAATAATTGTTCATTTCATCATAACAATACAGAAAATATTTTTGATGTAGCACTAGGTCTACATTTGGTGATATATTCCTTCACATTACAGTCGCATTATTTTACTAACGTTTTGGTGTTAAGTTTTGAGTTTTTTGAGTATTGTACATATTTTAGTTTGTTTTAACATATTTTTCACTTTGAACATTACCTAAAATTTTGGTGACACACACTGATTTTTTAAATGTACAGTGGAACTTTCATTTTAAGTTCTCCGATTTTACATTTTTTGTGATTCTACATCAAAAATTTGTAGCCCCTATGAAAAACCCATAAGACCAATGCTAAAAATTCCTCAATTTTACATTTCTTCCTAGTAAGATTTACCTTAATTCTAAGTTCTTACTTGACGTCTCACTTGACTTAGTCCTGTTTTCTTAATATTGACATCTGATGTGACGGAACAAGTCATAAGTGCCACAAAATACAGACAGTTCACACTAAGGGTGGTGGCAGAGTTAAGGGAATATTTTGGACCATTGTGGAGAGGGGCACATGAAAGGGGATATGCTGATGTAATCCATGACTGGTGTTGCCAACACAGCTTGCAACATTTAGCTTAACCATGCAATTATGCTACATCTACTGCTAGGTCACAGGGGTAACGGAAAGACAAGACAGTCACGGCAAAGTTTTCTGGACCAAGCCAATATGTGATGAAGGGGGCAGCTGCAACCTTTCCTTGTGCCACATGTAACTCAGTATCATCTTTTTGCATGTAATTCCAGCATACTGTATTCAGCAACAATATTAATTATCAATCTTTTAAATTCAAACACTGAGTCTCTGAGAATATGCTCAGCATAATCGAGGAAACGTTGACCATTTCCAGCTAGTGAACTCTTATTGCTTGGCAACTTGTTAAGTCACCCAACAGTCAGTGCAGCCACCAAAATGAGCTCACCTACTGGATGTGTGGATAGGGGGAACAGCCCTTCAACGATGGGAGTGCAGGTAGGGGTGAAAGCATTCTATGAAGTGCTGAAAATATACTTTTCATGCAGATGAGGTGCTATGACAGAGATGTCACACGGAAATAGAACAAGGGTTTTGTGAGAACACATTTTAAAGACTTTGATGTTTAAATCTGACACAATACAGTTGCAACAGCTACACACACTATTCACGTATATACTTTGCACCACACACTGTAGATCATAAAGATTGGTAGCAGCGACAGAGGGCAAGAAGCAAAACTGCAGCACCGGAGGTTTCTTTTGAATTTACATTTTACAAAATGTATAGAAATTCACTGAGCCAGCTTCTAATAAGCTTGTAACATCAACTAGGACAGCAAATTCATTTTTCACGTCTCTGTTTCTCTCATCAAGCCTAAAATAACTCTTTAACGGTGGTGAGCATATGAAATGTCGCTCCTAAGAAAAGCATTAAACAGTAACAGCAATGGTGACAAAGTTTGTCACTAAGCAGATGTCTGGATTTATACTTACGGTTTAACCACTTAGCTGCTGTGATGCTTTTGGTTTAATTCAACATGTTCATCAAATTTTGCTTTTTCTGGTTGAGCACAAAGCATGAACTCTCAAAAATGCGTGTTTTGACTGTATAATTTGAGGTCATAGCATGTCAGAAAATACCTTGTTTACCTTGTAACCAATACCAATTTCCATTTTTTGAAGAGTTTTTACTTGCTGTTACACATCTGTGATGAAATACATTACAGAATTATTGGATAAACATTGTACTGTACATTTAATTTCCTTCACTTAGACCGATTTTATACAAAGTATTGGAGGGACTGTGATTTTGAATCAAATACACCAATTAAATGTGCCTTTGCTCATAACTGGGGGGAGGCGTTCGTTTAACATTTTCCTCGATTCTGCATTTTCTTCAATTTTGTGTATTTTAAGTCTCACCGCGTGAGAACATAAAATAGGGATTTCAGTGCAGTGTTTTAGTCTTACTTTGTTCCACAACAATGCATTGTTCGCCAACATAAACTTTTCATTCATAAAATCTAAGCTCACAACTGAAGAGGCTAAAGGAGAACACCGAAACTCTCCTTTCTGAATGTGATGTATGTTTAGCACAACAGGAACCCAATATGTTGGCTTTTATTTTAAAAAATGATACAGTGTCTTCACAACTGCAAATGTGTGTTGTAATAAACTGTAAGAAACTAGACCTAATATATACAGCATACAAATGAAAATAAATGGAACTTAAAAACAGCAGTGACAGAAAATTTAATTTTATTGTAACCTTTTGCATGCAGCTTTAAAGGACAACCTACACAAAACAAATATGGAAGATAATGTTACATTAATAAAGGTTTCTTGGGCTTTCAGCCGCGTCAAGTGGTGACTGTCTTCTGATTGCTGCTGCCGTCCGAATATAGCCTTGTTGCCTTACGTGACGTCACTGGTACCCGCTCCAGCACCATATACGATAATGTTTCCGTTGTGCAGCCACCGCGCCCGCTTCAACCTTCCAGTGATCGGGTCCCACGCTGTGCTTAGCTGCAGGCCACCATCTTTATTGAGCATGGTGTCACAAAGTTTTATTTCGATCGCTTCTTTTATTACGCTATCCCAAAAACTGTTAGTCCATGTGATAATAGAATGCAATATGATGACCGTTTTCTAATTCATGCTCTGCTACCGCTGATTTCTCTGGCTACCGTAGACAAAAACATCTCTCGTGTTCTACAAAGCACTGCTCAATGGCACACACAGTCTGTCCAATATAGAACTATCCACACCCACATGGTATTTTATATACTGGCATTCTGAGGCCTACATCATCTTTCACAGGCCTCAAGAGTTGTCAAATTTTTGCCAGAGCCCTCAGCTTATCTTTTGTGTTGTTGAGCCACAGAACGGCAAGAATGCAAACTTCTTAGAGTCCTCCTTGGAGTCTTTCTGCTTACATATTTTCAGGAAGATAGCTTGCCAAATCTGGCGATTGTTGTAGCCGTTTTCCTTGAATACTTTCCGTAAGTGGCTCAATTCCTTCAGCAAGTTTTCAGAATTTGAGACGGTTTCGGCTTGATACACAAAGGTCCTCAGAACAGAACTTGACTGCAACGGATGGTGATAGCTGTTAGCGTGCAGATATCAGTCTGTGTGGGTGGTCTTCCAGTAAACCCTGTAGATGAGAGACCCATTTGCTTTGTGGCAGACGAGGACATCAAGGAATGACAAGGCACCATCTGTCTCTATCTCCATTGTGAACTTGATGCTGTCATGGATGTTGTTGATGTGGTCCAAGAATTCTCCCAGCTTTTCACATCCATGTGACCAGACAACGAATGTGTAATTGATGTAACAATAAAAGCAACTAGGCTTTTCAGGAGCAGTGTCCAGGGCAATGTTTTCAAAGTACTCCATGAACAGATTGGCTACAACTGGAGCTAATGGGCTTCCCACCACAACGTTGTCCTTCTAGCAATATTCTCCATCATAGAAGAAATCCAATGACGTCAGAGTATGCTTAAATAAATCCACAACACTGTCATCAAAAAACTGGGAGAGCAGATCTAGAGTGTCTTTAATGAGAACGTGCATGAACAACGACACTACATCAAAGCTGACCATAATATCCTCTTCTCCCAGATGCGGCATCTAATTCAACTGGTGAAGTCAGCTGCATTCTCGATGTGGTGCACACAGTGACCAACATGCAGGGTAAGCCAGGTTGGCCACATGTTTCGCGAGTCTGTAAATCGGTGATGCAATGCTGCTCATGATGGGTCATACAGAAGTGTTTTCTTGTGAACCTTTGGAAGGCCATACAATGTAGGTGGTCGAGGTGACAGAGGGAGGAGCTTTTTGATGACATTCTCTTCCAGCAAATACCTTTGAGAAGCTCTGACGTCTTCCTCATTATTCTTGTCATTGGGTCCTTTGACAGTTTTTTGCTATTTTTCCTCCTCCAGCATCAACCAAATATTCGCGTTATAGTCGGCTTGTTCCATAATGATGGCTGCATATCTCTTGTCAGCTGGCAGAACTACGAGGTATGGATCATTACGGAGTTCACAAAGACCATTACGCTCAGCTCTTGTCATGCTCAAAGTCAGCAGCTTGGGTTTAGAAAGAATGCAGCTCGTTTCTGGGCGAATTTCTTCTGCAGTTTAGTTTCACTGGGCATCTTGTGAACTGCTTGTTCCGCTCCACCTATTATGTCAGCAAAAGGTATACTCTGCAGCAATGATACATAATTAAGTCCCTTCTTGAGAGCCGACATGGCAACAGCATTGATGTTTCTGGTCGCCATGTTGATAATGGCATGTACTGTTGCCTTCCGCACTGCTCCATGCTGTTGCTGAGAAAGCTGGCCAAATTTCCCTTTCTATCTTTCTGCAGTTGTCCTCTGTGATGACATTTGTTGTGCTACTGTGGCTGCATCAATCCATTCCCAATCCAAAGCCAAGAGTGACTCTAACAACCACAAGTGGATGGTCATTAGTTCACATCCGTTTGCATCCAACAGCTTTCTAGTATGATGTATCCTCTCTTGCATCAGGGCAAAGCTGGCATGACGAATCATTCTCTTGGCAGCAGCAGTGTTAATATGATGGCTCACATAAGCAAAACATGGAATAGTCTTCTCTTCATGGCAGCATAATAGAAAGGCTAGAGAACTTAATAAATTAGCCTTCTTAACATGCAGCTTCCCCAGGTGTTTGATGTAGTGCCACTTTTCCTCCCCATAGAGGTACGTGACATAGGAGTGCATAATTTCACAGAGATATGTACTAATGAAGGTTTCTCGGGCTTCCAGCCACATCAAGTGGTTTAAAATCCATGAGCTTTTGGCTGAGTACTCTTCAGCCATTGTCAAGTGGTGACTGTCTTCTTGTTGTTGCTGCCATCTTTATATAGCTGCACTGCCTTCCGTAATGTCACTGGTACCCAGTCCGGCACCATATATGGTAATGTTTGCGTTGTGCAGCCTCTGTGAAACTATGCACTGCTATATAATGTTACATTATAAACTAAAACTATAGTGAGGTAATCAGGTTTTAGTGCTGTGTGAAGCAAGGAAGTTAACATAAATATAGCAGCAAAATATTTATATAAAAAAAAGACAAGAATAATAAAAATTTATAAGTGATTTCATGAAGCTTCAAAAAACAGTGTTAAAAATACAGAATGTTTCCATTTATGAGGTAACATTTTGTTAATGTATTCAGTGTATCTTTTATTAATTGGTTAAATTCTATGTTCTGTAAGCACGTTCATTTTTAGTCACAAAAAATAAGCAGCTGAAAAACTGAAAGTGCTTTAATACAACCACAGCCTACAATGTTCCATTAAACAAGTATGTACTGTAAGGCATGTACATTTTTCTTGCAAGAAAACTTATAACTCACACTAACTTAAGAACACTGTGAGGGCTAAACAATGTACTGTACTGAGAACAAAATACTACAGTTCTGCATCTTCTATGTGTGACTGATTCTTTTGCTTATTAAGGTGATATTTGTAAACTGGTTGCCGTGATTTCTGTTCAGCTCTGTTTTATAACATTTGATGTGTTTGTGAGTAGAACATAGGTTCCACAAATGATGAACACAATCTTTGACAACAAAATTGGCAATTTCACTCAGATCAGCCTGAAGTAATTTAAACTTCAGAGGGCATGTCTGACCTTTTGCAATGAGTGTGTATTTCCATGTTATAAGACACATCACTTGACACCATTGGCTGTGTGTGGAATCTGTGGACAAATGACTACCAATTGATCATTTTATTATCCCATGAGAACTGATGAGTAAGTGATGAATAAATATTTTATGCAATACACAGAATTTAGGTTGGTCAGAATGTGCACATACTAGTTTAAGCAGCACACTTGAATACAGCGCATCTCAAATATTTAGCGTCAAAATTATAAAGTGGCAGAGGATCCTAAAATTTGTAATTCAAGATACGAAAGCAATGCTCACAAATGAATATGTCATATAATACAAGGTCTTCTCTCAGGCATGTGTTTGTAAATTAATTTGATACAAAACATAATAGCTGTCAGCTGTGATGCTGGTGGCACTATCCTGAAAAACAATACGCAATTATCTGTGATGCATTGACTGTGAATCTGACCACTTTTTAGACTTCCTCACAGAAACTTGCAGCTATGTACTTAATGTTAGGTGCAGCAGGATTCATAGAGCCAGAGAAGTCAATTGAAAGTACAGATAAAATATTTATAGCATGTCTCCCTAATTAGAAGAAATTTATTAATGTGAATAGAAACTTGACAGGAAACTAGGTTGTTCACTATTGAAGCCGCAGAGACCTGTCGGAAGTTCTACACAAAGAATTGTTTACACAGGATGATTTGAAGAGATGCTGTTGGATCAGTTGGGAGAGCAGTCATAAATAATCACTCATCAACTTTTTCATGAAATGAACACTTTGAAGAATGTGGTGTGGAGAGTAAAGTCAGAGGAGCGATCACGCTCCAATCATATGACAGCATGTACTAGCGAGAGAGCTAAATGATTTTGATACCACAGTTTGATTCTTTCAATGCAGAAATGCAGTACCTAACTTTCTACAGTTTGTAAGTATACATATACAAACGTAAGTTCTCTAGTTGCTTCTCTCTGTATGTCCCAGCTGATCTCAGGAAGTACAGAAGGAATTTTCATATGGTCTTATTAACAGGTAGGCTCGTTAACAAGGAAGATTTGTGTATGTAATTTATAAACATTCCATGCAAATTTGATGAACTATGATGAATTAAAGTCAATCGCCAGTGTGAAAACGATTGCCATCTAGCAGTGAATGGCAGAACTTGCAACATGGGCTGTTGCTGTATTATCCAGAGCTTCTGTTTCAACTTCACTGCTCCCTGCAGCAGAAACAATTTTCTGCTCACTCCAAGACACTGTTGTCGCTATTGTGTGACCTATTGTTGTTTTCTGTTTTGGAGTTTGTACATTTTATGCTGCCCCCACATCTTCATGAATCAATTCAATGTTGTCCATTACAGACATGAAGTGACGTCTAAGTGAGACACACACCAGCCCACTGAACCCCACAGAACTATTATTCCCAAAATCTCTACATCTGTAACCTTCTTCTTCTACACTTTTATAAATAAAGGTCCGTTATCACATTTTTCTGTCTGTAGATGAAGGCAAATGCCAGGAATTACTGTAGGGATTTTTATATGGTTCTCACTAATAGATACACTGATTCAAGGTGGACAGGGCAATGTGGTAGTACAGAGCTTCAATGATTGCCACAAGATGTCACCTCCTGCCAATTCACGGAGGTTGGAGGAAGCCGAAAGGCACGCGATTAAGCTCACGCAGGCTGGCGTGAGGTCTGGAACAGGTCAGAGAAATAAGACTAGCAAAACAAGAGTAACTGGTAGAATATTTAACTTTAATCCACAATTGTAGAACATCTCTCTTGATGATATATAATTTGAATCTCAATATAAAATGCTATGGCGCCTTGCTAGGTCTGAGCAAATGACGTAGCTGAAGGCTATGCTAACTATCGTCTCAGCAAATGAGAGCGTAGTTGTCAGTGATCCATCTCTGGCTAAGTCGGCTGTACAACTGTGGCGAGTGCTAGTACGTCTCTCTAGACCTGCCGTGTGGCGGCGCTCGGTCTGCTATCACTGACAGTGGCGACACGCGGGTCCGTCGTATACCAGCGGACCGTGGCCGATTTAAAAGCTACCACCTAGCAAGTGTGGTGTCTGGCAGTGACACCACAGAATGCTTATTAAATATGGAACACCAAATGTGCCTTCTGAGAACTTTCCTGCTGCATCCTGCTTAAATCATTTAAATTATTTGAAAGTGATGTTATTCAGTTATTTTACATTATTCTCTGAATTTCAATCATAATTTTTGTGCATTGGCCCATAAATGAAATTACTTTATGCCAGAAAAGTCACCTGGCCACTCTTTCAACTATAATGGTGCTTTCATTTGGCACAAAAGCAATATATGTGTGATGAAAATAAAAAAAAAGAAAAGAAAAACAAAAGCATCCAGAAGACACAGTCATATGTCAATGTAACATGATAAAAGTTCACACCATGGAGGTGTATGTAAACAATTAGATTTGCAATTCCCTGTGACAAGTAGAATGGTCAATGGTGTGCACTATTGTTGTTTATGTTTAGCGTTGTTATCAGGCCTGGTAAGGTACATAACAGGCCTGAAAAGAATCAGATGTTGAGTCATCAATGTGAAAAAAATGGATATGCTGCATACTCATGTGGGATAATGTTATAAGCACATGGTAGAGTTTGAAAGGGGCCTTGCTGTGGGTCGTCATGCAGTTAAGATGGTCAAATTGTGTGATATCCAGATTTATGGGTACTTGTATATGACAGTGGCCCAATGATGGATAGTAGGGGAATGTGAAGGCAGACATACTCATTGTAGAGGTTCTGGATGACCATGTCTGACCACCACAACAGAATATTGTGCTATTGTGCACCAAGAACACTGTAACCCTTTCACATCTACATTGCCAACCACTAACAAGTAATGGACGCCCTGCCGCATGCTATGCCAACCCACACCATTGGTCAAATACTAAGTAGCAGCTGAACTAGACAATTACTGCCCCCCCCACAGGCAGCCATTAACATCACAACACAAATGGCAGCATTTGGAGTGATGCCATGACTGGGAAGCATGGACTGATGACGATGAATGGTCCTGTAGTGTGTTCTGTGGTGAACTGAGATTCTGCACTACACCAGATGACCATTGTCAGCAAGTGTGGCAGTGATGTGGGAAGGAGTCCTATTCTTTCAATGTCTTGCAGAGGCATCATGGTGTGGGGAGCTATCAGTTATGACCTCAGGTCACAGCTGGTAGTGATTAGGAAACTCTGACAGAACAACAGTACATCACAGACATCCTGTGTACTCATGTGTTACTTCTCATGCAACAGTATGAGGGTGCCATTTCCAGCACAATGCTCATATACATCTGGCACATATCTTTTTGAACTCTCTGCATGGTGTTGAAATTCTGCAATGACTGGCAACATCCCCAGATCTGTCCCCAACAGAACAAATGTGGTACGAGATCAGTTCTGATTTAGCTCCCCTCAAGTGAGGATACAGTGGCTTTATGACACCCTTCCCAACTGAACCACTGTGTGCATCCAGGCCAGAGTAGGTGCACTGTCAAATTGATATGTGACCTGATTCAGCCAAGTTCTTTGTAAATTTGACTTGATTTTGTAATCCCTGAAATAACTTTATACATCCTCTCAATCTGTGAAGTTTCATAGCATTTTCTCCTCGCTTACGGATGCTTCTCTTTTTTGTCTAATAAGTGTTTATTTGCTGCCACCCAGTTGTAATGCCGCATCTTATGCGATGTTCATTTGAGATCTGCTGCCACAGTTGTTGGAGACTACCCCTAACAGTGTCCCACTTAAACATTTACAGCCATGAACAACTGATCAACAGATGCTCTAATCATAGGTGATTCTGTTCAATGGCCACTGCAATCTCTGAATCTGTTTTATAAGATTTTAAGCACCTTTATCACTCTACAATAGACAACACAAACATTGTAAAGGGTGTGGCAAATTTTTATGTGCTGTAAGAACACATGTGCTGATACAGGCAGCCACCACTTTAAACAGTTACTATGAGTTGTTGCTATACAATATATGTTTTTTGGCATAAACTAAAAATTCATAGTGAATCTTTAGTTTTTCATCTCAAAATACTCATTTTAGGATCCTCTATATCTGTGTAATTTTTCCCCTAAAGGTTTGGAGTATACTATATACAGGGTGTTTCAAAAATGACTGGTGTATTTGAAACGGCAATAAAAACTAAACGTTTGTTGCAATATGCTTGTGACAACAGTACATTTTCAGGCGGACAAACTTTCGAAATTACAGTAGTTACAATTTTCAACAACAGATGGCGCTGCATGTGATGTGAAAGATATAGAAGACAACGCAGTCTGTGGGTGCGCCATTCTGTACGTCGTCTTTCTGCTGTAAGCGTGTGCTGCTCACAACGTGCACGTGTGCTGTGGACAACATGGTTTATTTCTTAGAACAGAGGATTTTTTTGGTGTTGGAATTCCACCGCCTAGAACACAGTGTTGTTGCAACAAGATGAAGTTTTCAACGGAGGTTTAATGTAACCAAAGGACCGAAAAGCGATACAATAAAGGATCTGTTTGAAAAATTTCAACGGACTGGGAACGTGACGGATGAACGTGCTGGAAAGGTAGGGCGACCACGTACGGCAACCACAGAGGGCAACGTGCAGCTAGTGCAGCAGGTGATCCAACAGCGGCCTTGGGTTTCCGTTCGCCGTGTTGCAGCTGCGGTCCAAATGACGCCAACGTCCACGTATCGTCTCATGCGCCAGAGTTTACACCTCTATCCATACAAAATTCAAACACGGCAACCCCTCAGCGCCGCTACCATTGCTGCACGAGAGACATTCGCTAACGATATAGTGCACAGGATTGATGACGGCGATATGCATGTGGGCAGCATTTGGTTTACTGACGAAGCTTATTTTTACCTGGACGGCTTCGTCAATAAACAGAACTGGCGCATATGGGGAACCGAAAAGCCCCATGTTGCAGTCCCATCGTCCCTGCATCCTCAAAAAGTACTGGTCTGGGCCGCCATTTCTTCCAAAGGAATCATTGGCCCATTTTTCAGATCCGAAACGATTACTGCATCACGCTATCTGGACATTCTTCATGAATTTGTGGCGGTACAAACTGCCTTAGACAACACTGCGAACACCTCGTGGTTTATGCAAGATGGTGCTCGGCCACATCGCACGGCCGACGTCTTTAATTTCCTGAATGAATATTTCGATGATCGTGTGATTGCTTTGGGCTATCCGAAACATACAGGTGGCGGCGTGGATTGGCCTCCCTATTTGCCAGACATGAACCCCTGTGACTTCTTTCTGTGGGGACACTTGAAAGACCAGGTGTACCGCCAGAATCCAGAAACAATTGAACAGCTGAAGCAGTACATCTCATCTGCATGTGAAGCCATTCCGCCAGACACGTTGTCAAAGATTTCGGGTAATTTCATTCAGAGACTACGCCATATTATTGCTACGCATGGTGGATATGTGGAAAATATCGTACTATAGAGTTTCCCAGACCGCAGCGCCATCTATTGCTGACAATTGTAACTACTGTAATTTCGAAAGTTTGTCTGCCTGAAAATGTACTGTTGTCCCAAGCATATTGCAACAAACGGTGTATTTCTATCGCTGCTCGTTTAGTTTGTATTGCCGTTTCAAATATACCGGTCATTTTTGAAACACCCTGTATTAATTATCATGGCACTTCACTCCAGGTGTTTCACAGGTGTCTAACACGAACAATTCTTGTCCATATAGCATACAGAAATTTAACATATTTTGGACAAACATACAAGTTTTGTGATACCATCTGGAAGTGAAATAAGTAGTGGAAAAAAGCTGTGTTGCAGGATATACTCATTTGTCCCTTAAGATACAATGAAATCGTCTTTTTCAGAGCAACAAACACAAGCAGAACAAGCCATTCTTAAACAACATAACAAAGATGTAAAAATAGCATACTGCACCAGATTTGAGCTCAGTATGTCACATTTGGAACATCTGATGCTACTGTACTCTTAGATTAGCTTGCCCGGTAATGTAGGAACTAATTCTGATATACATCCTCCAACATATTAATTACAATTACACTTTTTTTGAATCTATCCTACAATTTTCTATGTGCACATTTATATTGGGCTAATTAACTGAGCAAATAAACAAAAAATAAAATAAAGACATCAACTGATTGTACAGCAAATGTCAGAGCAACTAAGCAAAAAGTCTTCAATCCTTTGATAGTGATCATATTAGAATACAATCTGCTCACTTTTTGTGTCAGAAAACATACAGAAATCCTCTCTGAAACAGCTTTCTAAATAATTTATACACATAAGTTAATAAATACCTCAAAATCAATATTGTCAGCCTCAAATTTATTTGTATAAACACATACAAATTACATGAAAACAGAGTGCACAGTTACATACACAAATACAGCAGTGCATAATATGTTACAATGTATATACCTATATACACTAGTATATTAACAAAGAGACTTTAACAGTAAGTTTCAAGATAAATTAAATACAACACACACATACAATAACAATAAAAATAAAAATAGAGCTGCTATTAGATATTTCAATATTATAAAATGAAAATTACAATGCATATGTTGATTACATTAGAACAATCACTTTCTCAAACACTCATGTTAAACTATTAAATTATTGTCAAAAATATATAAATATAATATTTCTCACTCTTTTATCACATCAAAAATACTTCACTTTCTTTAGAATAATCATCAGTTTCACCCCCTCAACAGCACGGAAAGATCACAGAGAAAGCTGTTCTATCATTTGTATTTGTTACAAAGAAGAAATATCAGTCACCTCTATTCGCGTTGGTTGTGCCAACTGCACCAACAATGTTTCACCTTCCTCTCTCAGTTTTATGTCTTGCAGGGATGCAATAATATTTTCATGTTCATCAGGATTACGAAAATGCAACATAGCGAACCCTTTTGACCCTTTCCATGTGATGTCTTTGGGCCGAACACCCCTTTCAGCAAGTGCTGCTTTTAATTCTCTGACTCGTACATCTGTTCCAATATTATCCACACGTAGACTGAAGTTAAATGCATTTCTTCGATGTGCTCTACGTACTCTGTATTGGTCTTTGCTTCTTTCTGGATCCTGTACTTCCCTTTCATCAACATTTTCAGGACTCTGGCTTGATGGTATCTCAACTGGTCGTTTGCGAGTACGTCTGCGTCTTGGTCGCTCTTTTATATGATTTTCTGCTTCACCTTTTGTACAATCGAGAGTGGCTGCATTGTTAGTTTCCACTCCTGGCTCAGGACTGGGGCCGACAGGACCATTAGCTGAATCCCGTCTGGAGTTACGACGCCTCCGCCGATGAAACATCCGCGAACGCTGTCCAGCTGTAACATCACCAGGAACACTTTTACTCGTATGCTCTCCATTGACTTTAATGTTATCACTGCCATCCGCAGCTGATTCTTCAACTGGAGCCTGAGAGTCACTATCTCCACGACTCCGTTGCTTGTTCCTGTTCCTGCGTTCTCTATTTCTGTTTGGCCTCACTGGTGGTCTTTGAGAAAGATGTTCATCATCATCAGGGCCAACTTCCTTCAGGGTACAGTCTTTACCTTCGCTGCAAACAGAAGACAGAAACTTATGTCAAAAGGAAATTTCACTTGAGAAAGCTTTAAAATTCCAGAATGAAATTTTCACTCTGCAGCAGTGTTTGCACTGATTGAAACTTCCTGGCAGATTAAAACTGTGTGCAGGGCCGAGACCTCAACTGGGACCTTTGCCTTTCGTGGGCACTTGTCCGCGAAAGGTAAAGGTCCCAAATTGTCTTGGTCCAGCACATGGTTTTAATCTGACAGGAGGTTTCAGCGTTAAAATTTTAGGACAAAATGGCTGACCAGACCTTCTCAGAACAGATGGGACTGGGGTCTGAGTGACTTGTTTTTTCCTTTTTAACATTCACAGTTTTTATTTATTTATTTATTGTTCTGTGGGACCAAATTAAGGAGAAGTCTCCATGGTCATGGAACGAGTCAATACATGAAATTATAACACAATAGTAGAAACAGATAAAATTAAACATAAGAAACATATTCAGGCAACAAGTTGTAAGTTTAAATAAAGAAAATCAACAATGTAGCACTGGAATTTGCTCAATTTTTCAGCTCTTCCAGGAGCTCCGCGACAAAATAGAAGGAGTGAGCCATGAGGAAACTCTTCAGTTTAGACTTAAAAGTGTTTGGGCTACTGCTAAGATTTTTGAGTTTTTGTGGTAGCTTATTGAAAATGGGTGCAGCACAATACTGCACTCCTTTCTGCACAAGAGTCAATGAAGTGCATTCCACATGCAGATTTGATTTCTGCATACTATTAACTGAGTGAAACCTGCTAACTCTTGGGAATAAGCTAATATTGCTAACAACAAACGACATTAAAGAAAATATATACTGTGAGGGCAATGTCAGAATTCCCAGACTATTGAATAGGGGTTGACAAGAGGTCCTTGAACTTACACCACATATAGCTCGAACAGCCTATTTTTGAGCCAAAAATACCCTTTTTGAATCATAAGAATTACCCCAAAAAATAATATCATAAGACATAAGCTTATGAAAATATGTGAAGTAGACTACTTTTTGTGTTGAACTGTCACTTATTTCAGATACTGTTCTAATGGTAAATAAAGCAGCATTTAGTTTCTGAACAAGATCCTGAACATGGGCTTTCCACAACAGCTTACTATCTATTCGAATGCCTAGGGACTTTAGCTGTTCCATCTCGATTATAATATGCCCATTCCGTCTGATCAAAATATCGGTTCTTGTTGAATTGTGAGTTAGAAACTGTAAAAACTGAGTTTTACTGTGATTTAGCATCAAATTATTTTCCACAAGGCACGAACTTATTTCATGAACTACGTTATTTGATACTGTTTGAATATTACACACAAGATCCTTCACTACCAAGCTGGTGTCATCAGCAAACAGAAATATTTTTGAATCACCTGCAATACTAGAAGGCATATCATTTATATAAATAAGAAACAGCAGTGACCCCAGCACCGACCCATGGGGAACGCCCCACTTAACAGTGCCCCATTGGGACTGAACATCACTACCACTCTCAATATTGCGGAGAATTACCTCCTGCTTTCTGTTCTTAAGGTAAGAGGCGAACCAATTGTAAGCTACTCCCCTTACTCCATAATGGTCCAACTTCGGCAGTAATATTTTGTGGTCAACACAATCAAAAGCCTTCGTTAAATCAAAGAAAACACCTAGCGTTCACAACCATTTATTTAATCCATCCAAAACCTCACAGAGAAAAGAGAATATAGCATTTTCAGTTGTTAAACCATTTCTAAAACCAAACTGTACATTTGACAGCAAATTATGTGAATTTAAATGCTCCAGTAACCTTGTATATACAACCTTCTCAATAACTTTAGCAAACACCGATGGCATAGAAATAGGTCTAAAATTGTCAACATTATCCCTGTCTCCCTTTTTATAAAGTGGCTTCACTACTGAGTACTTTAATCGGTCAGGAAACCGACCACTCCTAAAGGAAAAGTTACAGAGTAGGTACTGGGCTAACATACATAGAACAATACTTCAGTATTCTGCTAGATACCCCGTCATATCCATGAGAGTTCTTGGTCTTCAGTGATTTAATTATTAACTCAATCTCCCTCTTGTCAGTATCATGGAGGAGCATTTCGGGTAACAGTCTCAGAACACTTTTTTCTAAGAGCACTATATGATTCCCTGTTGGGACTAGGTTTCTATTTAGTTCACCTGCTATATTCAGAAAGTGATTATTAAATACTGTACATATATGCCACTTATCAGTAACATGGGCATTCCCACTACACACTGATTCTACATCCTCAACCTGTCTCTGCAGACCAGCCACTTCCTTTATGCCTGTCCATATGGTTTTAATTTTATCCTGAGACTTAGCTATTCTATCTGCATACCACATACTTTTTGCCTTCCTAATAACATTTTTAAGCACCTTACAATACTGTTTGTAATGGGCTGTTGCATTTACATTTTGACTTTTTCTAACATTTTGATATAATTGCCACTTTGTTCTACAAGATATTCTTATCCCTCTAGTCAGCCACCCAGGCTGCCTGTTCGTGCTACTACCCTGTTTTGAACATTCTAACGGAAAGCAACTTTCAAAGAGCACGAGAAAAGTCTTGAGAAAAGCATTATATTTATCATCTACTGTATCAGCACTATAAACATCTTGCCACGCTTGTTCCTTGATAATACAAAGGTCTCTACAGCAACTGGATCAGCTTTCCTAAACAGTTGATAACTATATTTAACATGTGTTGCAGCACAAAAATCTTTTAGAGTTAAAATTTGTGCATCATGATCTGAAAGGCCATTCACCTTTTTGCTAACAGAATGCCCCTCTAGTAATGAGGAATGAACAAAAATGTTGTCTATGGTTGTTCTACTGTTCCCTTGCACTCTTGTTGGAAAGAATACGATTTGCATAAGATTATATGAATTAAGGAGGTCTACCATGTTCCTTTTCCTTGCACAATCACTTATACAATTAATACTGAAGGCACCACATATAACTAACTTTTTGTATTTCCTATAAAGTGAACCAAGAACCTCCTCTAGCTTTAGCAAAAATGTTGTGAAATTGGAGTCTGGGGATCTATAAATAACAACAGTTAGAAGTTTAGCTCCACTAAATTTAACCACTCCTGCACAACATTCAAACACCTTTTCAGTGCAGTGCTTTGAAACATCAATTGACTCAAATGGGATGCCGTTTTTCACATACATGGCTACTCCCCCACACCACAAAGAGCTCCTCAAAAAGCTGCCAGCCAACCTGTATCCTGGTAAAGGAAGCCTCTGAATTATCTCCTTATTTAAGAAGTGTTCAGATATACCAATAATTTCAGAGTCAACATCTATAAGCAGTTCACTAACTTTATCTCCAATACCTTGTATATTTTGATGAAATATACTAATTCCCTCATTACTTGGATACCTAAGCTTTGTCAAAAGTGATTCCCTTGTTAGAGAGACTTCCCTTAAGCAGGAATACCTATCAGCTGACTTCAATCTAAAAAAGGTGCAGCTCTAACACCCACTACTACCGGAATTTTTCTATGAGTGATCCCACCACCCCCACCTATGCTGTCACCTATAAGCTTTGCCAACCTCCTCTTCCCATGCCTGTTGAGGTGCAGGCCATGTCTAGTGAAACCCGTCCTACTGATAGACTCCGCCAACACTACTGAAATGTGACCCATGCCTTCTGTCATCAGCGCACCCCCAAGTATCATGTTATTACGCCTGATGGCTGTATTAAAAAGAGGCTGATCGTGACGTTGAAACAGTCCCACGAAATGCACATTCGTGTTGCCAGTCTGAGTGGCTATCTTTTCCAGGTCACCATCTATGTCATACTCCCCATCCCTATCAATACTATTACCAGCCCCACCCACAATCACTACCTGATCCTCTTTAGTAAACTCCCTACATAACCCCCCTTATGTTAACAGTCACCTGAGCCAATCCTGCATTAGGCTTCACAATGCTGGTGACCTGGTACTCACTCCCCAACACTTCCTGCAACTGCTGGCCTACACCTCTGCCATGAGAACTACATAACAGCAGAACCTTCTTCTTTCTCTTCGACTTTGCAACTGTCCTAGCCGCCGTAACTGCTGAGGTCTGCTGCATACTTCCTACATTTACAACTACTAAAGATTCCTCACCAATAGACTCTGACAGATGGTCATATCTATTGCAAACACCAATAGTAAAACTATCTGAAAATCTCCTTCTCCAAGCAGATCTCTTGCCAACAGCCAGCTCCTGTTCCCCAACCCCCTTCTCCCTCCTCATCCTATCTAGCTCCTCCAGTGCATTTTTCAACTGCACCTGAAGGGCACAGATCTTACGCTCCTGCTCCTCTATCAACTTACTCTTGCTACATAACATGCAGTTCCAGGAGAGGATCTCACCAGAATGCCCACTGACTTCCCCACTGCATTTCCCCCAGTGAAAATACTTCGAACAAGTCTCACACCGCAATCCACTACTCACAAACCTACGGCAAAGCCATCACTTCTCACTCATGGTAAAATTTAACAGTTATTGAAACAAGAAAACTACTTTATCTAAGCTCCGCTACTACAATAAGATGATGTTAAAAAACTGACTGCAATACAGTCTATCCCTGTGTGTGTGTGTGTGTGTGTGTGTGTGTGTGTGTGTGTGTGTGTGTGTGTGTGTGTGGTTTGAGGTTTTCGGGTGCTAAACAGCATGGTCATCAGCGCCCAAACGCATAGAAACAGGAACACATGCGGTGAAGGGACGAAGACGGACAGCGAACAAGGAGAGCGGCTAAAAGACACAGGCCTGACGCAGTTCCAAATCCTCACATACAGAGGCAAAACAAGTGGAAAAGAAACGCACTAAAAAAGGAAAGGAAACACAAGGAAAAGAGAACAGAAATCGAAGTGAAACAAGTAGGTAATCATGACTGGCGGACCTCTTACCTAAAACTTGGGTGAGCCAGTCACCCAGCAGCACATTAAAATCCTCTCCCTAAAATCCGAGGCAACAAATTGGACAGGACACAAAACCGTAAGACCTTAACCACAGTTGTTGTGTCGTCTTGCAAAATAGAGGGCAAATCCGGTGGCAAGGAAACCACCGCCCTTTGGTCAGAGAATAAAGGACAGTCAAGTAGAATGTGGCGGACAGTAATCTGGACGCCACAAGCACTGCAGATTGGGGGGGTCCTCCCGCCGGAGTAAAAAACCATGCGTTAAGGGACTGTGTCCGATTCGGAGGCAGGTGAGGAGAACCTCATCCCGCCTGCATGACTGGTAGGATGTACGCCATGGCCGTGTGGTGGCCTTGACCAAACGCAGCTTATTTTCACCAACTGCCAGCCACTCCTCTTCCCACTGACGCATAACACAAAAACGTAAAAGGGAGGTAACAGCATGGAGGGGGACGGCACATTCAACAACGTGAGGGAGGGAACATGCATCTTTGGCAGCCACATCCGCCAGTTCATTTCCCCTAATACCCATGTGCCCCGGCACCCAGCAGAAAGAAACCTTCTTCCCTGCCGTTGCAGGTGGAGTAGGGCATCGTGGATGTTCTGGACGACCGTATCTGCTGGGTACAAGTGTTGCATGGTCTGAAGGGCACTCAGGGAGTCAGAACAGATGAGAAACTTAAAACTGGGAACACATCTCATCCGCTCCAATGCCCGCAAGATCGCAAACAATTCGGCATCAAAGATGGTAAATGCCGCAGGAAGCTGTAACTTGACGACTCGATCAGGGAAAACAACAGCACAACCAACAGAGTCCCCCTGTTTAGAGCCATCCATAAATACTGGTACATGGTCTGGATGCTGGTTTAAAATATCGTAAAATAAGGAGGTGAAAACAAACGCAGGAGTGCAGCTCCTCCGGTACTCTGACAAGTCTAAAAGGATGCTGGGCCTCTGGAGCAACCAGGGAGGCAGACGGGCAAAACCCTGGAGTTGGGGTGCCACACACTCCACACCAAGGGACTCAAGCAAATGCTTGGCACGAATCCCAAATGGTCTCGTTGCCCTGGGATGATTGGAAAAGAGACGTTCCATACGCAGTCGGGCAACAGTAGGGTACGCAGGGGAGGTAGGACAGGCAAGGAATTGACACACCCGTCGCACCATGAGGAGTTTCCACTGGATGGCGAGCGGCGGTTCCCCTGCCTCAGCCTCAGCACACAGGCTGGGGATGGGATTGGTACGGAAGGCCCCAGTGGCCAGCCTGATACCCTCATGGTGTACTGCGTCAAGAATCTTCAGATACGAAGGCCTCGCTGACCCAAACACGGTGCATCCATAGTCAAGACGCGACCGGACGAAAGCCCTATAAAACTGCAGCAGACGCGCCCGATCTGCTCCCCAGGACCGATGGCTCAGACACTTCAAAGTATTCAGTGTCTTCAGGGCCCGCACCTTGAGGTCTTTAAGGTGCGGCAACCACGAAAAACTTGGAATCAAAAGTGAGGCCCAGGAACCTCACAGTGTCTCTAAAAGGAAGAATGGTGTCCCTCAGACACAATTCAGGGGAGGTAAAAGCACGTCAAGAACGATTAAAATGAACATACACACATTTGTCTGCAGAGAAGGTAAAACCCGTCTTCGCAGTCCATGCCTCTAATCGCTTTATCGTAAGCTGCAGCTGCCGACTAGCAGTGACAAGACTGGAGGAAGAACAGAAAACAGCAAAATCGTCCACAAACAAGGAGCACTGGGCCGGACTCCGGATAGTGGACGTGATACTGTTAACGGCGATGGCAAAGAGGGTGACACTTAAAATGCTTCCCTGAGCAACACCATTCTCCTGCACGTACAAATCAGATAGCACATTACCAACCCGATATTGAAAGAGCCAGCGGGAAAGAAAGGACCGAATGAAGATGGGGAGATGGTCACGAAAGCCCCACTGTTGGAGTTGATTGAGGATAAGGCAGCGCCAAGTAGTGTCATACGCCTTATTAATGTCAAAAAATACACCTAGACAATGCTGGTTATGTAGGAAGGCCTGCTGGATGGCCACCTCAAGCAGGGTCAAGTTGTCTATAGTTGAATGATATCTCTGAAAGCCACACTGAGAGTGGCTAAGGAGCTGCCTGGTCTCGAGCAGCCAAACCAGGCGACGGTTGACCTTGCGTTCCAATGTCTTCCCGACACAGCTCATCAAAGCAATACTCCGATAACTACTGGGATGCATTCGGTCCTTTCCCGGTTTGAGGAGGGGAATCAAAATTGCCTCCCTCCACGAGTCAGGGAATGTGCCGGATGACAATATCATATTAAAACAATTCAGGAGAACTTCCTTGGATGGCAGCAACAAGTGCTGCAGCATGCTGTACAGGATTTGATCATCACCTGGCGCAGTATCATGAGCCACAGACAGCGCCGAATCCAGTTCCCACATTGTGAAGGGGCAGTTGTAGGGTTCAGAATTTGGAGACCGGAAGTCCAAGTGATCCCTCCCGATGGCAGTGCGGTAGCGGCAGAAATCTGGATCACAGTTAATAGTGGCAGTAGATTCCGCAAAATGCATGGCCAGTGTCTGGGCAATGTCTCTCGGCGCCGTGAGTAGACAACCCTGATGCAACAATGCCGTGACAGGTAGTTGGCTGCGTTTCCCGGAAATCCTCCTGATGGCTTCCCATACTTTCGTAGAACTAGTGGAGCGGGAGATGGAGTTCAAGAACGATTGCCACGACCGTCGTTTGCTCTCTTTAATCACTCGCCGCGCCTTGGCCCTTGCCACCCGAAAGGCCGCGAGATTGTCAGCTGAGGGACATCACTTGAAGCGGCGCAGAGCTGCATGGCGGGCTCAGATGGCTGAGCGGCACTCAGTGGTCCACCAAGGGACAGGACGCCTCTTGGGATGACTTGAGGACTGTGGGATCGACAATTCAGCAGCATGGGAGATCACGGCTGTAACTTGGTCGACCCACTCGTGGACGCTAGCACTGTGTTCCAAAACAGCTAAATGGCTGAAAAATGTCCAGTCAGCTCTGCAGAGGTGCCACCTGGGCGGTACTGGTAATGCCACAGCCTCATCCAGGAGGCAAATCCAAAGGGGGAAGTGGTCACTAGAATGGAGGTCAGTGGCAACCTCCCACAGAGCAGAATCCGCGAGTGCTGGAGAGCAAAAGGAAAGGTCAATAGCTGACGACGACCCAGAAGCAGTACAGAAATGAGTGGGAGCACCAGAGTTGAGGATGCACAGTTCTTCGGACGCCATGAGGCTTTCCAGAATGCGATCCCTGGGGCAAGTAGTCTTAGAGCCCCATAAGACATTATGAGCATTGAAGTCCCCCAGAAGGAGAAATGGGTGGGGGAGTTGGCTAATAAGGTCTATGAAAGCCTCCGAGTCTATTGCATCCTGAGGCGGTAAGTAAACGGAACAGATTGTGAGCCTCCGCCGCACAAGAAGGTCAACTGCAACTGCTTGCAAGTCCGTAACGAGAGGGAGCTCAGATGAGTGGTGCATCTCATGGACAAAAACCACAACACCACCCTTTGCCTTTTCCCCCATCAGATTATCTTTTCAATACACGGTATAGCCCCGTAAAGAAGGAGCATCAGTGGCCCGAAAATGTGTCACTTGGAGACATAAGCACAAAGGGCGCTCTCGTACAAGAAGTTGTAATTTGGCCACATGCGTCCTGAACCCATTCAGGTTCCACTGTAATATGGGAGCCAGTGATCAGGGTGGCTGAATTTTCACCCTGCCTCTGTGCTTAGGAGGAGAGCCCGTACTGGCCGGAGATTTATTCCTGGGGCGAGAATATTGCCCCAGGTCGACATCAATGTCCATCAGCTCCGATGGCGACCCAAGGGAGATGTCAGACAGTACGATGGCATCGTCATCGGACTGACCCTGACTAGTCTCCTCAGGTGGCAAAACCTTCACCTTTGGCGTCTTCGTCTTGGGGGGCTTAGAATGCAGAACCTTGTCAACAGTTGGAGCTTTACTCGCCTGGGCAGAAGGCGCCATATGGGGAGGGGCAGAAGTACCCCAATGTCAGCAACCACGGCCTTGTCCGACGTGGGGAGAGCTGCAGGTTGCAAAACATCCGCAGCAGCACAAGTGCACTGGCAAACGCAGGTATTAGTGCTGATACTAGCAACCTCCGTTTGTGTAGCAACAGTGGCCAACTGTACCGGTTTCTGCAGAACTGAAGCGAAAGATGTTGTAAACACAAGAGGCTGCATGGCCCTAAAGAGCTTCTTCGCCTCACCATAGGGGATGCGCTTAGATGTTTTGATCTCCTGTATCTTCCGTTCCTCGAGATAGATGGGGCAGACCCGGCTCCAGACAGGGTGACTCCGAGAGCAATTCACGCACTTCACAGGCGATGAACAATCGGTTCCTTCATGGGCAGGCTCACCACATTTACCACAAGTGGCTATCCCATTGCACCCCAATGTAGTATGCCCAAAGCGCTGACATTTAAAACAGCGCATTGGGTTGGGGAAATATGGCCGTACTGGCAAACGTAAGAAACCCGCTTTAACATGCTCTGGGACTCTCGGGCAATTGAACGTGAGAATAAACGAGTCGGATCCCAACGACTCGTTTCATAATATGCTACACGTCGACAATACCTTTGTCAGCCCACTCAGATTTCAACTCGTCCTTGGTGATATCCACCAAGTCCCTACATGTCACAACACCCTTACTATAGTTCAAAGTGGAGTGGAGTTCGGTCTCAATAGCGTACTCTCCGAGACAGGTTGCTTTCCGAAGAGAAGTGACTTGACGGGAACTAGAAGTTTCAACTAACAGAGTCCCATTGCGCAGTCGCTTCACAGATTTCAGTGTTCCTGCAATTCCCTCAAGACCCTTGTGGATGTAAAAGGGAGAAACTCTCTCAAAGCTACCTTCCTTCCGTTTGACAATCAAAAACACATTCTGGTTATCAGCATGTGCTCGGTTACGACAGTCTGATAAATCTCTAGTAACACCAGGCGCTGGAGGACTCGCAGCACGAAGTCGCTTTTTCGATGGGGTGTGTTTTCCTACCAATGGCCCACCCAATCCACTGGTAGGGGGAAATGTAGAGGTCGAAGGGTCCATTGTGGTCCCACGAGCAGCTAGGGAACTAAAGGTCCACTCAGACAGAGCCCCGCGTGCCTGAGTAAGCCTTATACAACTGGGGTGCGGCAGGTGCCCCAGAGGTTGCCCGCTTGCGACTGTTCCACCCCAACAGCCATGCATCTTATAGGCGCGCAGCACACCGTAAGACTGAGGGGTTTTTATAGAGGTTTACCTTCCTCGCAATCCAGGCAGTCAAGCCAAGATTACCATTCCCCACAGCACACGACATTCCACCGCCGTGCCATGCGGGGGTCGCTGAAGCATGTCCAGGGGTTACGGTGACAGGAGACTGGCGGTGCTGACCAGTCCCCAGCTCAGGACCCCGGGGTCGCCAAGCCTATACTCAGCAAATGAATGCTGAGCCCCTGGGGGGAACAGTCTATCCCTCTTCCCTCCCCAAGAAGAGGTAGTAATAATTCCAAAAGCTTGAATAGTTTCTTGTGCTGCTTTTTTATATACAGGGTGAGTCACCTAACATTACCGCTGGATATATTTCATAAACCACATCAAATACTGATGAACCGATTCCACAGACCAAACGTGAGGAGAGGGGCTAGTGTAATTGTTTAATACAAACCATACAAAAATGCACGGAAGTATGTTTTTTAACACAAACCTACGTTTTTTTAAATGGAAGCACGTTAGTTTTGTTAGCACATCTGAACATATAAACAAATACGTAATCAGTGCCATTTGTTGCATTGTAAAATGTTAATTACATCCAGAGATATTGTAACCTAAAGTTGACGCTTGAAACCTCCGACGTTCAGTTGCGTGTTGTAACAAACATGGGCCACGGTTGGTGAGCAGCATCTGCAGGGACATGTTTACGATGACGAATGTGTTTACGAGTGTGGCTGTAGTGCACTGTTGCGGTTTGGTCTAGCTGTCGCAGTGTCCGCATGTAGCGCTTACTGCTATTGTTATTCTGCATTCGTCTCCACACGCAGACCAACTGTAGTACACCGTGTTACCAGACATCTATGATAGTGTAGTGTTGTAGGAACTGTGACCATGGTGTATTCAAACTCTGAAAAGGTGGATATGATACTCATCTATGGCGAGTGTCGACGAAATGCAGCTGAAGCCTGCAGGGTGTATGCAGAACGGTACCCGGACAGAGAGCATCCAATGTGCCGCACATTGCAAAACATCTACCGCCAACTGTATGCAACAGGTATGGTCGTAGCACGCAAACGGGTCCGTAACAGGCCCCTCACAGGAGAAGCGGGTGCAGTTGATGTGTTAGCTGCTGTTGCCATGAACCCACACATGAGTACACGGGACATTGCGAGAGCCGGTGGACTGAGTCAAAGTAGTGTCATGCGCATACTGCATCATCACCGCTTTCACCCGTTTCATGTGTCGCTACATCAGCAATTACACGGTGATGACTTTAATTATCGAGTGCAATTCTGTCAATGGGCATTAACAGAGAATGCGTTGCAGTTCTACCTGTTTACCGATGAAGCGGGTTACACAAACCACGGGGCAGTGAATCTACGGAACATGCATTACTGGTCCGTGGACAATCCTCACTGGCTCAGACAGGTAGAGCGACAGCGACCGTGGACTGTAAATGTATGGTGCGGAATCATTGGCGACCACCTCATTGGTCCTCACTTCATTGCAGGGGCCCAAACAGCTGCAACATACATCGCGTTTCTACAGAATGATCTGCCAACGTTGCTCAAAAATGTCCCACTGGAAACGCGTTGACGTATGTGGTATCAGCATGATGGTGCACCTGCACATTCCGCAATTAACACTAGGCTGACCCTTGACAGGATGTTCGACGGGCATTTCATAGGACGTGGAGGACACATAAATTGGCCAGCCTGTTCTCCTGATCTTACACCTCTGGACTTCTTTCTGTGGGGTATGTTAAAGGAGAATGTGTACCGTGATGTGCCTACAACCCCAGAGGATATGAAACAACGTATTGTGGCAGCCTGCGGCGACATTACACCAGATGTACTGCGGCGTGTACGACATTCATTACGCCAGAGATTGCAATTGTGTGCAGCAAATGATGGCCACCACATTGAACATCTATTGGCCTGACATGTCGGGACACACTCTATTCCACTCCGTAATTGAAAACAGAAACCACGTGTGACGTGTACCTCACCTCTCATGGTAATGTACATGTGCGTCAGTGAAAAAGACCAATAAAAAGGTGTTAGCATGTGGACGTAATGTGCTGTTCAAGTCTCTTCTGTACCTAAGGTCCATCACCATTCCCTTTGGATGCCTACATAATTCGGTGCTCTCCGATACACATGATCGAACAGCGGAGGAGTGGTACTCAAGCGTCAACTTTAGGTTACAATATCTCCGGATGTAATTAACATTTTACAATGCAACAAACGGCACTGATTACGTATTTGTTTATATGTTCAGATGTGCTAACAGAACTAACGGGATTCCATTTAAAAAAACGTAGGTTTGTGTTAGAAAACATACTTCCGTGCATTTCTGTATGGTTTGTATTAACCAATTACACTAGCCCCTCTCCTCACGTTTGGTCTGTGGAATCGATTCATCAGTATTTGATGTGGTTTATGAAATATATCCAGCGGTAATGTTAGGTGACTCACCCTGTATATTTTGACAGTAATAATTGCAAGTTGACTTGAGATATGCTCAACTTCAAATAAGATACACTGTCATTAACCAACAATGAACACACTAGCGAGAAACTCTAGAGTCCAACAATGTCTTTAGCTTTCAAACTTATATCTACCTTGTGAAACACAAACAAGTCTAAAAAGGGAGAGCGTTAAAGGTACAAAAAATAGCTGTGAAAATTAATTAAAATTTTGGAAAATTACACTGGGAAAAACCAACAATAAATTATTTATGAAATATTAATATCAATCAAATACTGAAATGCACAACAAGAAACAAAACGTAGGGTTTAATATACCATCGACAACAAGATCATTAGTGACGGAGTGTATGCACTAATATGACAAAGATGGGGGAGGAATTTTGCTGTGTCTATCTCAAAGGAAAATCTAAATATGGATGCTCAAACGCGGATTTGTACTTTGGTCCTCCCATATGTGAGTTGTCAGTGACACCCAGTACAAAGCATTCAACTTCTAAAAGTCCATTCTGTGTTATTCCTAGCATCTCAGACATGGAAAATGTACTTCAGATCATGAGATGAAGTCAAGGGCAGAACAACAGTAAGAAATATGTGAATATCACAACACTTAGTATAGTGACTTTTTAGTTCACTAGCATAGGCAACAAACTGCTAAAAAACTGTACGAAGGCAGAAATTGGATTGAATCTCACTTTCTGTAATTTTTTTCCTGTTTTAATTTATTTAATCTACATAAAATAAAAAATTAACAGAAGAAACAGTTCATGATTCTTTAAAGTATTTTTTTGGCTCTCAAAAGGGCATGTCATGGGGTTTCTTTATTATTTAACTGAGTGCTTAGTGTTGCCTGAGTATGTATTTATTCTAGTTCTATTAGCCATATGTATTTATTCTAGTTCTATTAGCCAATCTCCTCCGCCCTCCTCTCTGTTAATCTCTTCTCCCCCCTCTTTCTGTCCACCTCCTTCATCTAGCCCCCCCCCCCCCTATTCATCACTTTGTCCATCTGCCTACTTCCCCCTCTCTCTGTCCATCTGCTCTTACCCCTCCGACCATCTACTTCTTCTCCATCTCCCCCTCTCCCCTTTCAATCCATCTTTCCTGCCACCACGTCTCCTCCTCACTCCCTTTGTCCCCTCCTCCTTTCTGTCCATCTCCTCCTCTTTCCTTCCTCTGCCCATCTCCTCTTTCCCCCCACCCTCTGCCCATCTCCTTCTCTTCCCTTTATCTGTCTATTTACCACTCTGCTTCAATCTGTCCATCTCCTCTTCCCCCCTGCCTGCCTCTCTCTTCTTCCCCCTCCTCTCTCCATGTTATTACCATCACTCCAAAAGGAGGCCGCTGTTTCTTACCCCCACAGAACTTGTTTCCAGATAGTAAGTAACATGGGTACCAAGTCTGGCTGAAATCGATCCAGGGGTTTAGAAGGAGCTTTTTAATTGTAACTTTAAAAGAGTATGCACATGTCACATATATTACACATAATTTCAACTAATGTCATACATATTTGTAAACATATTTCATCTGTATCTCTATGTAATTTGGCCATGCAGTTTCATTATCACATGGCTCAATTTCTATGACATCGTATCTCCTGAATTGTATGTCATAAAATAATATAATTTTGCAGGAACATTCAGTGGATATTGTCCGCTAAAGTAAAGCATCATGCATAATGCAGCCACTTTTCACACATCGCAGTGTGTATGATGTCAAATCTCCTGGACTGTGTGTTGTACAATGATATAATTTTGTAGGTACAATAGCAACATATGTGGGCACTGTCCACAAAATTTGTTGTGAGTAGAATAACTTAAATGTCATGCATAATGCAGCAGTTTTGGTGTGTGAACAGTGGAAATGTAGGACGCGACAAACTTTTTTCCTTTCATCTTTTTATGGGGGTTGTCAGTGAGAAAAAGTTTTGTAAAGGTTTGAAAATACAGGGTGTACATAAAGTCTGGGAACACTTTCAATTATTTATTGCACAAGAACCAAACATTGTACAGATATCATACATATATCATTTTGAAGAGAAACCCTGAAAGTTGTTTATGATGTATACCACCACAGTGTAGTTTGGTAATTTACTGATAGTCAGCGCTAGTCGCGAACGTAGCAAGTTCAGGTGCGGAATGAGCTGTTTCGTGAAATGACCACCCTGATCACCATATCTCACTCTGTCTGACTTTTTTTCTGTGGGGACACATTAAAGACCTGGTGTATGTACTGCCTCCACCACGTGATGTAGCAGAGCTTCGAAGAGAATACGGAAGTGATTGCCGAAGTCAACGGTGCCATGTTGGAACAGGTATGGCAAGAATTCGATTACCATATTGAAACCTGCTGGGTCACTCATGGTTCGCATATCGTACGTGTTTTTTTTTTTTTTTTTTTTTTTTTTTTTTTTTTTTTTTTTTTATATATAAAGAACTTTCATAGTTTCTCTTCAAAATGCAATATGTGTGACATCTGTACAATGTTTAGTTCCTATGCAATTAATAATTGAAAGTGTTCCCGGACTTTATGTACACCCTGTATGTATAAAGTTTGCTGGAAGTCACTAAATACTCTCATTCTCGACTGGATGAATAAAACCTGTGAATTCATGCATCACGGGCTACACTACTTTTTCACTCCCACCTCTGCCCCTTCGTAGGTATATGGTTCTTATCTCCATAGTGATTCTTTCCATATAGTAAGTGATGTATGTACCAAGTTCGGTTAAAATTGGTCCAGTGATTTAGAAGATTATCTGGAACACACACACACACACACACACACACACACACACACACACACACACACACACACGTACATTCATTCATTCATTATAATATGTACTTATATCCCTTCCAAAGGACTTCCGCTCCTATGAACATCTGCAACCTGTGAGAAAGGGAATCTATGGAGAGATTAATAAATCTTTTATTTTATGCCACTTTCTCCCATTCCACATGTCATCATGTGTTCTTGGCAGAGGGTCAGGCCAGTTTTTCACATGATCAGTTTTGTCATCATTCGTATGTTTTCAATGGGGCTGAAGTTTGATGTAGAAGGGGGTTGGTTGAGAAGAGAAATCTTATTCTGTACTGCAAACCACTCCTGCACCACAGCTGCTGGAAACAGTTTAATCCCTAAGGATTACCCTTAATGTTAGTATAGTCCGACACAACATGTGCAGCCCCAAACTGCTACAGACACATGCCCTCTGTGAGATGACTAGCAGATATATGTGGAATCAAAATGGACCACATGTAACCTATATACTTGTACTGGACCATGAGTTGCTCCAGAAAATACTGATTTGTCAGAAAATCCAGGTATTACATTCTGCCAACCACAATAGAAACTTTCCTCTGCAAACATTAATGAACCATGTAAAACAACCCAGCAGTATGTTTCAACTACACTGCTTTTTTTAAAACAGATTTTGCGATGATATGTTTACAAGCTCAGTAGGCTGGGCTAGTGTTCTTACACTCCAATTCTCAGTTCAGGCACACTTACTGGATTCTCCAGTATCACAATATTGTTTTGTGCTTTGTTGTACAATATGCTCAGGAATGCCATACCATGCTCCAGTCTCTGACACTGTCAAATTACCATCCACAACAAGAGCATTGACATGGCCAAAAATAGCCTGTGAATTAAGTGGATGGACCCAAAAAGAGGTGCACAAGTTATCTGGCCAGGAATCATTTACTGTTATAGGAAAATGGAGAAATGACAACCATAGCTTGCCACTTTAAACTATCAGTCAAGGCATCATAAGACCACTGTCACATGCAATGATAACTTTTAATATGATAAATTACCCCAAAATGACTTTCCCTTTCAGGTAATGTGATCCTACAACAGCGTTACACAGTTCCATCCCTCTAAATATGTCCATACAGGGTATAGGTGACTGGGCCTTAGTTTCTGGGAAAAAAAGAAGAAGAAAGGAAATGAGATGATTGTATGGCACTGATGACCAGGAATCCTCACATGAAGAAGTTCAGCTGCCAAGTTGCAAGTCCTTTCATTTGACTCCACATCGGGCAACTTGTGTGTCAATGATGGTATAATGATGATGAGGACAACATAAGACCAAGTTCCCAAGTGGAGAAAATCTCTGACCCAGCTAGGATTAAAACCCAGATCCGCTGCATTGCAATCACATGTGCAGACCACTCAGCTAAGGAGATGGACAGTCGTTGAAAAAATCAAGGTCAACAGTTATCATGTTTGAGTGCTTTGTTGTTGTTGTTGTTGTTGTTGTGGTCTTCAGTCCTGAGACTAGTTTGATGCAGGTCTCCATGCTACCCTATCCTGTGCAAGCTTCTTCATCTCCCAGTACTTACTGCAACCTACATCCTTCTGAATTACTACTTTCAAATGGAGAATTCATGTAGCATTTAAGGCACTTGCATATGGCCCAGGATACAGTGCATTCAAATTCTTGTAGTTACATTTGTTTACATTTTTAAAAATTTTTCATGTGGGTAATTAAAAGTATTTAATAAACATAGAAACTAACTTTTCAAAAAAATATTACAGGATAATATAATCTACATCAATGTCTACACCTATACTCTGCAAGCCACTTTATGGTGTGTGGTAGAGGGTACTTTATGTACCTGTTATTTAGCCCATTTCCTGTTCCACGTCTACATATATATTCTGCAAACCACCTGTTGTGTACATAGTTCTGCGTAGTCAGTGCGTACACAACTTTCCCACTAGAGCGCGCCCCACTAAGCACAACAGCGCAGGCGCAGTGCTCGTTTGTCTCCGCTCTACGAGATAGCGCTGCCATAAAGACGGACCAAATTCTGCTTCCGCCGATCCGCGTATTAATATGTCACGCAGACAATGAGATTGCTGCTAACGTAGAACCTTTTCTCCTCACGGATCACACTCGCGCAGTGATACCTGAATGCTCGAGGTATTATAACAAGTGTACAGACCTCCGGATTAGTCAGTCTGCATTAGTCTGTAGTTAAGTTTCAGTCTGCGCCTAATAAGATTGTCATATTCCTGTACACAGCCATGAAGAGAAATGTATAAACACTTTGTCAAGTATCAGAGATATGTGAGAATAAGATTAACGTACCAAGACCAAACGAATTTCAGATTGTAGGTTGTAAACAGCATCCAGAATCAAGTTACGTAATGTCTATATTTTTTATTATTTTAATAAATGTGTGTGAAAATTAATAAAGTTCTGTTTAAAGTTGGTCACCGTCAATTTGCTACTCTAAGCATGCAAGTGGCATTTCTATCGTCTGACCTAATGGCAGAAGATAAACATGCCACGATAAGACCACGAGAAATATTGCTGACACTCGCCTACTTCGTTAGAGCGAGAAGTCAAATAATCTGATGGTGTGTGTACCGAAGGTCTTACAGTACGCACACCACACCACCGTACATGGCGGAGTGTATCTTGTACCACTACTAGTCATTTCCTTTCCTTTTCCACTCAAGAGTGAGGGAAAAATGACTGTCTATATGCCTCCATATGAGCCCTATTTCTCATATCTTGATGGTACTTTTATGCAAAATGCCTGTTGGCAGCAGTAGAATCATTCTGCAATCATCTTCAAATGCCAGTTCTCTATATTTTCTCAGTAATGTTCCTCACAAAGAATATTGCCTTCTCTTCAAGGTTCCCCATGTCAATTGTCAGAGCACTTTCTTATTCTTGCATGCTGTTTGAACCTAATGGTAACAAAATCTTGCAGCTCACTTCTGAATTGCTTCAACGTCTTTCTTCAATTTGACTCAAGCAGTACTCAAGATTGGGTCGCACTTGTGCTCTAAACACACTTCCCCAAAATTTTCCCGATAAACAAATGTTGATCATTTGCCTTCCACACCACAGTCCTTACATGGTCGTTCCATTTCATTTTGCTTCGCAATGTTATGCCAGCATATTTAAATTATGTGACTATGGCAAGCAGGACACTACTAACACTGTACCTGAACATTATAGGTTTGTTTTTTGTACTCATTCTCATTTCCTTACATATACATTTAGTGCTAGCTACCATTCATCACACCAACTAGAAATTTTTTCTAGGTCATCTTGTATCCTCATATAGTCACTCAACTTTGATACCTTCCCGTACATCACAGCATCGTCAGCACACAACCATAGATTGCTGCCCACCCTGTCTGTAAGACCATTTATATATACAGAAAATAACAGAGGTCCTGTCCCACTTCACTGGGGCACTCCTGATGATGCTCTGTCTCTGATGAAGATTGCCATTGAGGACAACATATTGCGTTCTGTTACTTAAGAAGTCTTCAAAGCTATTCACATAGCTGGGAACCTATTCCATATGCTTGTACCTTTGTTAAAAGTCTACAGTGGGGCACCATGTAGACCTTTCTTCTTCTTCTCCCCCCTCCTCCTCGTCATCGTCGTTGTCCTCTTCATATATAAGATGGTCTGCGCTGCCATCAAGAGCATTACTGATGCTGCACTTCTTGAAAGATTTAACAATAACGTCTTTTTTCACTCTAAGCTATGACTGCCTTATCCATTGACACATTTTTTTGATTGTAGGTTCTTTTAAAGCTACCGTCGGTGTGAATTCATGTTAGGTTTTATCCATCATCCAGTTTTTTGTTCCATCCCTCTCTCATATACACTTTAAATAGTTTATTTATCGAGACATCAAGAGGTTGCAATTGTGAAGTAAGTCCTCCTGGAGTAACAGCAAGTACTGTATTTCTCTGTCTCAGTTTCTCTTTCACAGAATTTTTCAAATGACTACTAGACTGATCTAGCACAAGAAGAGAACTCTTCTTCAATACAGCACCTTTGCTTCTCTCCCACACTCTGTTAATCCATAATTTCATACCAGCCTCATCCATCCAAACCTTATCATGTACATACCTGGAAGTATTTCAGAAGGTTTTTACATTGTTTTGTGCTCGAAAATGATCATTGGATTACATTTAATACCATCAGCACAACATGAAATGACAACATTATAGTGCATTTTTTTATGTCCACTTGTTTTTATTATTACAGTTTTAGTACCTTTCATGGCAACAATTCTGTTACTCAGTACAGATGACAGAGGAGTTTCATCAACATTTGTTATCTGGCTTAGTTCCACACTGGGTTTCCTTCAATGTTCAATAATAAAGTGATGGAAAGATAATATTTTCTCTTCATACTCTTGCGCCATCTCCTGAGATATTTCACTTCTGGTTTGCATGATAAATCCGTGACACTTCATAAACCTGCAGCACCAATCAACTCCACCCTTAAAGTCTGTAAAGTTCCACTGTAGCGCTTGCTTATGAGCATGTATTTGAATCATTTTTGTACTATTTCTAATGCCATTTTGATAGTGTTCTCAAATACATCTCCAAACATTACCTTCTAGTTTTGATCATTTTGCATTCCGTTCTCTATTTGCACATTTAGTCTTCCTCATTTTTTTTCAGTTCTTCTTTACTAACCCGCTATTTGTGAATGGCTTATTCTGCTGGTGGAGGGCCAAAATGCTGCTCACCTGTACTGTTTCCATGTTCTGCATTTGCAATTACTTTCAATTTTGAGCCCGCATCACATGAATACCATTTATTTCTTTCCATTAGAAAACTAGCTACTAAAAAAAATATTGCACTGTTACTGATAACACAAATCACTTTCACTTCAAGTCCACTGGCATCGTAGGCTGCAATGATGCATCATGGTGTGTGTGTGTGGGGGGGGGGGGGGGGGGGGAGACAGCATTAGAAAGCTTGTGAATCCCAGCAACTCAAATGCCGCATCAGTATGCACAGCTGCTGTTAGTTGAATCCAATGTTGCCAGATAGAGACATGTTTCCTGTGGCATCGAATACATGGCCATTTTTAAGACTGGACATTTTTATATTAATTTTGAGTATAAGATGCACCTGAACTTTGAAGGCAATTTTTCAAAGAAAAAAGTGTGTCTTACAGTCCATAAAATACAGTATTGTTTTTATTATTGTTATTCAGACTGTGGAAAAATAAGCGCTGTATCTTTTGTGTGATACAGAGTCAAGTGAGTGTATCAGGACTTACCCCAGTTCACTGCTACTAGCGCCATGTCATCATAATGCGCCTGTGCACAACATATAAGTATTGCACCACAATTTAAGAATGAAATTAAAAATTAAAGTTGCTTTTCCAAACTTTGTCAACATATGCTTCAATATATTAATGTTTAAACTATAAAATCTCCGAGTGAACAGATGACTATCTTTCCCTACATACATCATTTAAAGAAAAAATAAGTAGCACTAAATAATAAAGCTAGAAAGCCAAAAATTGGTCAGAATGTGCAAATGTATGTCAAAATCCACTGTTACAGGTTTCAACTTGATCAGACAAAATTTTAGTCAGAATCCACATTTTTTCAAAAAACAAGTGGCGCTAAGTAACAAAGCTAGAAAGCCAAAAATTCATATGAAGCCTAAGTTCGATATAAAAATCTTAATTATACGACCCCTTTAAACTACCTCTAATAGTTTTTGAGTAATTTACTGAAAACTAAATTTGGGGCAAAAATGTCCTAATTTGAAATAGATTAAGTATCAGTTAACGCTAGAAAGTTATGACTACAGCATGTGATCAAACCCATTAAATAATACAGCTGCAACAAGTTTCAAGACTCTAATAGCAACAACAATCAACACAAGGCTTCTTAAAGTTGTAGTTCAGAGGTTATGTTCTACTGTAAGTTCTGTTCTAAAAATTCTAGACGGCAAAATTTAAATGCTGGTGGGCTAAATCTTTTTCTGTAATTATAGCTAACTTGCTTCCATTCATAAAAAAATTACAAAGCTTCTAAATCAATACACAACAGTGTCATAAAATGTTGTGTGTCTGACAAAGTGGCTATTTAGAGGTTACTAACAGGGCATAGAGTGGATGACACCGGGTCTTTCCTTGGCCGTCTACTGTGCCCGTGTATAAATACGGCCTGTGAGGCAGTGACTTCAGATACGTTCAGCCTGAGCCAGAGAGGTGTGCATATCGCTGCCGCTGCGTGGTATGCTTTTTTGGCCATCGAGAGCTTACGAAGGAGTTCTATGCTGTGGCAGCTGCGAGAAGCAAAATGTCATGTGTTGTTTTAAGAACGCAAGCAAATTGTCATGTTCTGCGCACCACAGCACAGGAAAGAAGAATGCACAGAAGAAATCTGCTGCCACAAGTGGGCCTTCAGTTGCGCAACTCACTGAGTCTGCCGACCAAGCCAAGAAGAACCGAGAAGATGAGTCACAGCCTGTCCCCCCCCTTGTACGTTAAATGCAGAGGTGAGTGGACAGCACTGTTCGACTTAATGATGACCTATGCCAAGAACGAGGTGGTCTACAAGTCTGTCGACTCAGACTCACTGATCTGCATTCTGGCAGCAAACTTGGTTGATCACAGGGCGATCAAGAGCATTGTGGCTGCCCATATCGTTGACATGCCGCCAGTGCGTGAGAAGGCGCTTTCCACTGGACGAAAGAAGATGACTAAGGCACTCCTAAGGGGTCTGCCTTGGTGCTGTGACAAGGCAACGGTCCGTGATGGGCTGCTGCGAGCCGCGCTTGGTAACACAGCCGCAAAGCTGCACAGCCTGACCAACAAGAAGAGACTGCTGCTCTATGCCATGACTGTGCAAACAGCTGACAGCGAGGACAATAACTTTCATTTGTTGTAGCTGCTGGGCTTCCCTGTCCCAACAGAAGCTCTCCCATCTGCCATGGACCCCCAGCCCTAGCGCTTCAAGTGCCAGGGTGAGGGTCATGTCGCCAAGTATTGCCACAACGCGCATGGTGCAACAAGTGCTCCGGCGTGCATGACAGCCACGCCTGTGACCCCAGCTGAAACGTAATGCCAATGTGTGCTCAGTGTAGTGGACTGTGCATCATCAGCTGGCGTGGCTGCCCGGCTTTTTCAAGCCACAGTTGTGCCAAGATGGTGAAGCAGCCATGGCCATACTGACGCAGCGGAAAAGACGACGATGGGTGCAAACCGGCCCAGCTCAGCAGAGGGACAGCACAGAAGGAGCTTCCCTCGCCAGCTTCAGGGATGACTGCCCAGATGTGGATGGATGGGATGTATCTCACACCCCGAGAAGATCAGTGGCGTCAAATTCAGCAGAGCCATGGAGGAAGCCACAGAAGCCCTCAAAGTCATCACAGTGGCAGAGAGGACTGTCTTTGCAGCCACCATGGCTGCAGAGAAGGATGAGGCCTTGAGGCAACTGCATGCAGTCCTTCCCCAAGGCCTAAATTCAGCAGAAGGTGCTCAAAACCCAGCGAACGCTGTTGCAACCATTGCAGAGGGGTGCATGGATGCCTGCCCCTGCCCACCAACTGCCCCAGCAGCACTGCAGGGGAAGGGCACCAAGAAGGCAGGTGCCACCCCAACAGTAATGACAGCGATGCCGAAAGCCATGGGGGCAACCTCTGCAAAGGAAAGAGAAGACAAAAAGGCAGCATATATTGCCCATGTGCGAGAGAATGGCCTGCAGCTCTCCGATAAATCTGCCGCACAGTATGCCGAGCAAGCAGAGTTGAGTTGGAGGAGCAGCTGTGGCACAACTGCGCCATGCAAGTAACAGGAGACACCGATCAACAGCAAGCTGCTCTGCTCAGCACCAGCCTGATGATGCTGTGCGAAGTCACTGACGACATGGCGCAGCAGAGGGCTCAAGGCAACACACTGAGCTGCCAAACCAGACTCCTTTTAATATAACAACCTATGGCACTGACACGGTATCTGCTTACACAAGACATCTGCTACTGCTCTTCCTACTTGACCTAACTTTGCAGAGGCTTTTTTCCCCTTCGTGCTTGCCTTGTCACTATCTTTCCTCTGCCCTTCAAACTGCTACCCTTCATTCCACTTTCAAACCTATCTAACTCCAGATAAGAGCGTTAAAAAAAAAAGCAGTGACTTCACTTTGCACCCATCTACCGTATAGTCCGTATCAGTCAAGCACTGGCGTACGCGCAGTCTCGAGTGACGTCACAGCCAGGATGTAAAAAACACATGTTTTTGGTAGAAATAGGAAGTGAACTCATGAGAATTGTACACCGTCCAGGATCACTTAGTTTTCACGGGAGTAGCTGTTTGTGTCCCACCCACAATGTTAACAAAACAGCATGGTAAGTGGTGACTTTATTTTCCACTTTTGTGGTGAGAAATTAACTTTGATTATCAGAGGTCAGGGTGAAAGACCATTTAATGGGAGCTTACCATAGAGGTCACCTCTGAACTGCTCATAGTGCTGTTTATGATGAAGATATCATATTTATTATTATTATTATTATTATTATTACTACAATCATTGTTATTATTATTGACTTTTTTTCTCAGACTTAAGTCTGGTTAAAAATGGAACGTGACGCGGACCTCGGTCAAGCGTGACTTCCTTGTAACTGTATGGTATATGTTATATTGCATTTAGGAACTTTCGGGTAATTGAACATGTATCAATAATTACAGATTTTTGTAGTTGTATATATATGTTTGGATGTAGCTGTATTGCATTGATGTACTGGTGAATATTGTGAGGTATGACTCCTGTAGTTGATAGTATAATTGGGATAATGTCGACTTTATCCTGATGCCACATGTCCTTGACTTCCTCAGCCAGTTGGATGTATTTTTCAATTTTTTCTCCTGTTTTCTTCTGTATATTTGTTGTGTTGGGTATGGATATTTCAATTAGTTGTGTTAATTTCTTCTTTTTATTGGTGAGTATGATGTCAGGTTTGTTATGTGGTGTTGTTTTATCTGTTATAATCGTTCTGTTCCAGTATAATTTGTATTCATCATTCTCCAGTACATTTTGTGGTGTGTACTTGTATGTGGGAACGTGTTGTTTTATTAGTTTATGTTTTATGGCAAGTTGTTGATGTATTATTTTTGCTACATTGTCATGTCTTCTGGGGTATTCTGTATTTGCTAGTATTGTACATCCACTTGTGATGTGATCTACTGTTTCTATTTGTTGTTTGCAAAGTCTGCATTTATCTGTTGTGGTATTGGGATCTTTAATAATATGCTTGCTGTAATATCTGGTGTTTATTGTTTGATCCTGTATTGCGATCATGAATCCTTCCGTCTCACTGTATATATTGCCGTTTCTTAGCCATGTGTTGGATGCATCTTGATCTATGTGTGGCTGTGTTAGATGATATGGGTGCTTGCCGTGTAGTGTTTTCTTTTTCCAATTTACTTTCTTTGTATCTGCTGATGTTATGTGATCTAAAGGGTTGTAGAAGTGGTTATGAAATTGCAATGGTGTAGCTGATGTATTTATATGAGTGATTGCTTTGTGTATTTTGCTAGTTTCTGCTCGTTCTAGAAAGAATTTTCTTAAATTGTCTACCTGTCCATAATGTAGGTTTTTTATATCTATAAATCCCCTTCCACCTTCCTTTCTGCTTAATGTGAATCTTTCTGTTGCTGAATGTATGTGATGTTTTCTATATTTGTGGCATTGTGATCGTGTAAGTGTATTGAGTGCTTCTAGGTCTGTGTCACTCCATTTCACTACTCCAAATGAGTAGGTCAATACTGGTATAGCATAAGTATTTATAGCTTTTGTCTTGTTTCTTGCCGTCAATTCTGTTTTCAGTATTTTTGTTAGTCTTTGCCTATATTTTTCTTTTAGTTCTTCTTTAATATTTGTATTATCTATTCCTATTTTTTGTCTGTATCCTAGGTATTTATAGGCATCTGTTTTTCCATCGCTTCTATACAGTCGCTGTGGTTATCCAATATGTAATCTTCTTGTTTAGTGTGTTTGCCCTTGACTATGCTATTTTTCTTACATTTGTCTGTTCCAAAAGCCATATTTATATCATTGCTGAATACTTCTGTTATCTTTAGTAATTGGTTGAGTTGTTGAATTGTTTCTGCCAGTAGTTTTAGATCATCCATGTATAGCAAATGTGTGATTTTGTGTGGGTATGTTCCAGTAATATTGTATCCATAATTTGTATTATTTAGCATGTTGGATAGTGGGTTCAGAGCAAGACAGAACCAGAAAGGACTTAATGAGTCTCCTTGGTATATTCCACGCTTAATCTGTATTGGCTGTGATGTGATGTTATCTGAATTTGTTTGGATATTAAGTGTGGTTTTCCAGTTTTTCATTACTGTGTTTAGAAACTGTATCAATTTAGGATCTACTTTGTATATTTCCAAAATCTGTAGTAACCATGAGTGGGGTACACTATCAAAGGCTTTTTGGTAATCAATGTATGCGTAGTGTAGGGACCTTTGTTTAGTTTTAGCTTGATATGTCACCTCTGTATCTATTATCAGTTGCTCTTTACATCCTCGTGCTCCTTTGCAGCAGCCTTTTTGTTCTTCATTTATAATTTTGTTCTGTGTTGTATGTGTCATTAATTTCTGTGTGATGACTGAAGTTAATATTTTGTATATTGTTGGTAGGCATGTTATGGGGCGATATTTAGCTGGGTTTGCTGTGTCTGCTTGATCTTTAGGTTTCAGATAGGTTATTCCATGTGCAAGTGTATCAGGGAATGTGTATGGGTCTGCAATGTAACTGTTAAATAATTTAGTTAGATGTGAATGTGTTGAGGTGAACTTCTTTAGCCAGTAATTTGCTATTTTATCATTTCCAGGGGCTTTCCAATTGTGTGTAGAATTAATTGCTCGGGTGACTTCATGTTGCAAAATTATCACTTCAGGCATTTGTGGTATCATCTTGTATGTGTCTGTTTCTGCTTGTATCCACCGTGCATGCCTGTTATGTTGTACCGGGTTTGACCATATGCTGCTCCAGAAGTGTTCCATGTCTGTTATGTTTGGTGGATTGTCTATTTTGATGTGTGTGTTATCCATTGTTTGATAAAATCTCTTTTGGTTTGTGTTGAATGTTTGGTTTTGTTTCCTTCTATTTTCACTTTTTTTGTATCTTCTAAGTCGTTTGGCCAATGCTTGCAATTTCTGCTTTTTTTCATCTAACTGCTCTATTGCTTCTTGTTGTGAGATTTTACCTAACCTTTTTCGTTTTTTGTCTGATATTTCATTTCTTATAAATTGTGTTAGCTGTCCGATGTCTTTTCTCAGTTTTTCTATTCTGATCTGTAACCTGTGTTGCCATGCTGGTTTTGTGCGTTTCTTCTGTGTGTTGGTTTGTTCTGATCTCTGCCTAGTGTGTATATTTAGTGTAGTGAGTGCTCCTATATAAACCAGTAGTTGTAACTCTTCCATAGTTGTGTTTTCATTTATTTTGTTGTGTATGATTGTGTTGATAGTTTTTATTGTTGTTTCGACTTGTGGGTTATTTGGCGGTCTATGCAAGAATGGTCTAATGTCTGTATTTGTGTCTTTGTATTCTATATATGTCAGCTGAAATTTCTCTTCTATATCTAACACGTGTCTCTCTTCGTGTTCTATTTGTGCTTGTTCTGGTGGCTGTCTTAAGATTTCGTTTTCCTCTGATTGTTTAATTGATGCGTGCTGGTCTTTGTTTGTTTGCTCTGGGATGTTTGAGTCCATTACTGTGTTTTCTTCCTCTTCTGATTGCACATTATTTTGTTCCAGTATTTGTTGTACTTGTTGTTTGATGTTTTCTAATTCTGACTGGGGTATCCTGTTATTTTTGATTATTACACGGATCTGATCAGCCAGTCGTTGTTCTGTTAAAAATTTTAATTCCGGGTATCTGGTAATAAATGTTGTGTGTACTTGTGATCTGTATCCAGTTGTGTTGGTTCCTAGGTTTGTTGCTTGGTAATAACAGAACATGAGGTGTCGATTAACTTCATCTGACCATCTCATCCTCTGTCTTTGTTTTCTTTCTAGGGTGGTTGCAGGAAGCATATCCTGCAAAACACCTCTATTCGGATTTAAATCATTTTCCAGTTGGCTAGCAGTGTCGTTACCATTGTGGGCGGGCATAGGGTTCAAGCGTCGTCCCCGACCATGATGGCACTTGTCCGAGGCTTCTTTAGTTCTGTCCTGAACCAAGTAATCACACTAAAAGGGGGGTTAGCCCTATTAGTGGTTTGTTCTTTTCGTCGCCTTTTACGACTGGCAGAACATACCGGAGGCCTATTCTTTTCCCGGGCCCCCACGGGGATTATTATTATTATTATTATTATTATTACTATTATTATTGCTCTCATCATCAGGAATATTACTATGTTGTGCGTGTGAAAGTTTATCAAATATGTCTATCAATTAAAACTCAAAATCTGCATTTATAAACATAGTTCCTGATTCCACTGAGAATAGAAATACTTCTTTCAGTGGACTAGACAAGAATGTGGACTTGCAGACTGAAAATTATGGTCAGTATGTTCTCCATCGCTTTCTGGCTGACCACAGAAAGAGTTTTCAGGAGCTCATAGAAGATAGAGAACAATATTTCCTATTACTTATTTCTTATTATTAATCTCCTGCCCCACAAGACAGTCTCTTATCATTAACTAACTATTCACAGACACATTTTCAGGAATGTTTAATCCAAGTTTTTTTCCCCGGCAGCTATTAGGCAAAAGAAATGTGCATGTGCCAAAGAGGCTTTTAAACCTTTGCAGACCCAAGGCATCTCTGTGCACTCTTATTTAAATCACCGCCACCTGGCCACAAAACACATTACACAGAATTGTGCAACTCTCTTTGTGGAAACAATGAGGCCACTGACCACCAGCAAGGATATACATTAAAAGAAAAAGTGCACTTTTGTCCAAATATATCTACATAAGCATTACAACACATATTTTTTTCATTTTCTGCTACTTTTGAAACACTCTTCATGGTGGTTAATCATCATTTCAGTCAAATTGATTACATATGAATTACTGTCATCATCTAAATCATTGTCATTCTTGTTTTCATTTAGAGATTCTGCTACAAGTTCCACAATCTCTTGCTAAGAGAGGACTGTATGTGAAGTACTAGCCACTTCACGCACACTAACTTGAATATAATAATTACAAACTTTTTCTCAACACAACTGTTACAATTTGACACTGAGTAAACATAGGTATCTCTAGATGGCAGTATTATGCAGCACTGATAACTAGTACAACCAGTTTCGGGACTGGAGCATGTGAGAGCTACAAAGAATTGTTTTGAATGAGGCTTGGCATCGGAGTGAAAAAAGTGCATTTATTTATGTGTTTTGAATAATTTTTTGGCATTTAACATGCAAGGTGTTGGCAACACACAAGTTCAGTAATTAAACTGTCTGAAGGATAACATGAAACACTACGCATTGTGACACTTTGCAACCAAAACTCGGCATATACAGCTTCTGACACAGAACTCTTGTAGAAATAAAATTTTATTGTCCTCAGAAAACCAGTGGAGCCAGCCACTTAAAATACTTAGGACTGAAGATAGGTGATAATGTCTCTTGTCGCACCAGGGTCTTGTACAGAAACTTGATGCTGTAATCTTCACAGCCTCTTACACTGATGCATGAAAACTAATTTGCTTTGTTTATTTTTGGTATATTATTATTATACTCTATGGTATCATATTTTGAGGCAACTCTGTGCATTCACAAAGAATGAGAAACAGCCAGAATGACCTCTGGCATGAGTTCGTAAATCTTGTGCAGCAGCTCAGAATTCTAACTCTGTCTTTCCTCGTGAGGCTTGTGCTTAACAATATGAAGTCATTCAAAATGAAATGCCAACTGCCACATTCAGTCAGTGAAGATCAGACAGGAAAACAATTTGCACTTACATAACACTTCTTTAACGATTTTACAAATAAGTGTTCATTATTTTGAAAGTTTCCTTTTCAATATACTTCCAGTTAAGAGCAATAAATCCAAGAGTTTTAAATCTTAGTTTGAAAGGTTCCCCTGTGGGACGCTCCTCTTATTCTATGCATGATTTCCTTAAAGTGATTTAAAATCTTGTTTTGCCAGACTTTGTTAATTTTACAAACTGTAGTAAATCTTCTATACAGTGTTTTTATTTTGGTTTTTAAAGGTGCATATCAACTTTTTGTGAATTATGTAATCCTTCCATACTGCTCTCTTCTTCCCTTTGCCCTCCCCCCCCCCCTCACCCCCCCTCCCCATCCCAATGCTGCACCTTGCAGCCCCTATCCTGTCACCACAACAACCCTGCACAGTCCCACAAGCAGCGCAACAGTAGCATCCCCCCCTCCCCCCCAAACTGTCCCCCTCACGCCTCTTTTCTGTACCCCCAGAAGCTGGAGATGACAGTGTCCGTGTGTGTGTGTTTTGTTTGCCTATGTCTGATGAATTACTTAATGTGATAGCTAATAATATCTAGCAATCTTTTTCAATGTGCCTGTCTGCTACACAATGCCTTTTCTGTGTGGTGAGTGGCAATTATTCTTTCCATATTGCAGACTATTAAACAGTATGGCTTGTCCTGTAGAATTATGCACTTCATAAAACACAAACACGTAGTATCCTCTGATTACAGTGTCAGTGAGTCATAACTGGAATCAGTAAACTCACAAAATACCACAGTGTCACAATTTTTGGTAACATTAAATGGATTTGATAACATTAAATGGAATGATTGCAGAAGCTCTATCACAGACAAAGCAAACAGCAGACAGGTTCACTGGTATGATACTGGGAAAATACAGCCAGTATACAAAAGATACTGCTTACAAAATACTTGTGACACATTCTAAAATATTGTTCAAGTGTGTTGGACCGATATCAAATAGGAATAACAGGAGATATTTAACATGTAAAAATAAATGTTTCCAGGTTTATAGCAAAAGAAAGTGAAACCAGTTTCTGAGGTTGGAAGGCATTTCACAGTTATCCATCAGAAACTTTCTACAGGATGTACGTACAGTGCTTCACTGTAAAAAATGTATGTAGGTGGGTTGGGGCATTTAGCCAGAGATCATTAAATTCTGAAAGTATAAAACAGATTAATGTCAATTATAGAACAGTCAACGATGAAAAAAAAAAAGCTTCTAGAAAAAGTGTTTCCCAGTATAAAACTAAGTTACATTAAATTTCCTACAGAAAAGGTTTTGTTCAGTTTACTCTATGACTAATAATTTCCACCTTTTAGGAGACAGAAAAATTACAGATTATTAAAAACAGCGTTTTAATGGCAAAATTTATTCATTTGTTTATTTGTCTGTTTTCTGTCCATATAAAAAACAGTTTTTGGACATTTTCACAGATTTTAGTTCATAGACACAAAGGTTTGGTTAACAAACATAACTGCACACATTGATATAAATAGTGAAGGTAAGAAATTATCATTTTTTTGTGCAAAAACAAACTTATGCTATATGCACTGTTTTTACTCTAAAGAGTATGTAATAGTCTTTCATGTTCTCTCTCAGTTCAATGACTTCTGGAGGGTAATTCTCAGCTTTGTGATTAACAGATTTGTTTACTTGTTTTACTAAAGGACATGTTTCATATAAAATTTTATTGAATAATTTACAGAAATTTTCCCATTTATCATTCATTCATGCTTGTTGCATTGGAAATTGGTTCCCATTTTTTATTGCCTAGTGCCTTTTAAGTTTATTATAATTACATTTTCTTTAATACATAACCTTATCACTTTTAGTTCAAGAATGTGGTCAATGCATGCTTGTGTTTCTACAGTAATTCTTGTAGCTTCTGAGTTTATGTGATAATAGCTGTAACACTGAAGTAAATCAACATAATGCAAATAATTATTGCTTTTATTTAAAGGTCTATGTTGATGTCTCCAACCAACAGCACATGTTTTTTATATGCTGATGTCTTCTCCAGCAGGTCCTCCACACAACTGAGAAGTTCTTCAATGCTGCTTCCACGTGACTTACATGGAGCTGCTATAAACAGCCTGTTGTTCCCTAGTTTTAAATTTATTGCTGCAATCTCAAGTACTATTTCTTTACTCAAATCATCAATCCATTTGACTTTTTGATGTGCTATATCATTTCTGCTATAAATGCCTACCCCTCCACCTTTATGTGTCCTTCTACAGTACAAGTTTATAAGTTCATAATATCTTAGCCTCTATCCATATGCTTCCTCTTCCTTGCAACCTAATTCACTCACTATTAAGAAATGTGATTTTGATTCATTTAGATATACGCCCAAGTGTTCTGTTTTATTCATTATATTACTGAACATTCTAGTATGTAAGGATTAAATTGCTACGTTTTACTCTAAAAAAGCATCCCTATCACCTTTATGATTGATAATTTTGTTTACGTCATCTTTCTCTGCAATAAATTTGCTTATTTTCTCACATAAAAGTTTCTTGCCTTCGAAATTTAGATGATCCCATGCTTGGTATGTAGGCATTTGTCCATTTTACCTGTTTCCCACACAAAGCAAACATCTGCTTGATTCTGATGTTCGTTTTTTGTACCTCCTTGTTGAAGATGAATTGTATATTAGGCTATGCCTGTGAGGTAACATTATAACTACTGTGTTCCAAGATTTGTTAGCTTCTAAGAACTGTTTGAGGCTTCCTATGTAGTTTTGTGCCTCGTTTCTTGCAACGTTGTTGGCACCAGATATGCACACGACATATTCATTTTCATCTTTCCTTTTTTCCTGTAGGTCAACATCGGTAGCATTTTTCATACTTGCACACTGTTTTACTATTCCCATTGCTTGGAAATCTTTGTTATTGTCTTGTAAAATACTCACCAGGTTTCTGCCATGGTTGTCTCTCAAGAAAAGAACATTGTGTCTGTTTTGCAACTGATTCTTGATTCTGTTGTCACTGAGTCTCATTGTTGTTTTGTTTGCTCCACTGTTGTGTTGTTTACGAACTTCATTGCCATCACACTTCACACTTTCATGTTTATCATTAACACTTGTTTCAGTAGTAGTTACAGTCCACTTATTTGGAAGAGTTTGACTATCACCCGTAAATGTACACTTTTTCATAACCATTCACAACACTTTTCAGATGTTAGCTTTTTCATATTTATATTTGGAACAGTTTGGCTACCATGCAAAAGTATGTGCAATTTTAATGATGGCTCACACACGGAGGTGTAGGTTTTTTTCACATCACTCAGTAGAATGTTAATTGTTGGTTGAAGACTACTTACAGGATCATTTAACTTTCTGATTTGATCACTATAATTCATGTACTCACTGCTTTTACCAGTATAATTCTCATTTTATTTTGCATGAAAATAATGTCTGTCTATATAAGCTGCCATCCTGACCTGTCTGCAGCACACCTTATGAATCACGAGCGACACAGCGCCCCGACATTCCTAGGGTTGTTCATTTTCCACGAAGTGTGTTAACACTTCATGGAATACAGATATGAATTCCTAGAAATAGTAATGTAAGAAGCTCATATGGACAGATTCTATGTAGATCTCTGCTCATTGCTCTACACTGCTAGAGGGGAAACTGATCCGTCATTCTGTACAGCAGTTGTAGCATTCTTCCAGAAAATGTGACTACCTCCATCATGTGCACTGATCAGTTTTCAGTTTACAGACAGACTATACCTCCCCAGTATTTCCTGTCCTGTTCTTTTGTGTAAGTAGGCAAAATAGCTGCACCAAGCTCTTGTCTATATAGTGCAGTTATTTTCAGTTTATTAAGTGAGCCATTATGCAAAAAAGATCAACAGTTGGAGCTGTGAAGCTGTTAAGAGCCTGCCCCAAGTGTAACATGCTGACAATATGTATTCGACAATATCAATCTCACTGTCTCCACTATCAATGGCTTTAACAGTGTTCACAGTACGAGGAGTATCAAATACGTCATCCCAACCTCATCTCTTCCAACACCTGAAGAGGCTCAGAGGCTAAATTGGCTCCTTCTGTAACAGAAGTACGCCACCCATGTGTTATGGAACTTCTGCTATTTCATCATATGTCAGTCAATGCATTACAGAAAACTTGAACATTCCATCAGCCATATTCATGCCCACCTTGCAAGGTAAGGTGTGGTAAGTGGTTCCACTCAGTCTCTCAGTGCAGTTCACTCTACTAATGTCAGCAATTCCTGAATGATAGAGGTTTGTGCAGTCTACCAGTACCTCACTTTATGGTGAGAGAAGTTCAGTAACTTTAGGGTCATTCATTAATTCACCACAAAATAACAACAACACAGTTAAATGGCTTTACAATATGACACCAATGATAGACAGCAGCAAGGTATCTCATTTACCAATCCAGTCCCTTCCCCACGAGCATTACAAACATTACATAGGTAACTGGCATCACACTTACAAATTAAACACTTCTCAGACATTGTAGGAATGTAATTTACATATATGCTCAGTTAACACATGCAAAGAAGTAATCCTTAATAAACTCATAAAAACTCCTCTACATAAAAAAAGAGCTGAGTGAATTTATTTTGTCTACTCACATAAGAGAACAGGACAGGAAATCTTGGGAGATATAATCTGTAAACTGAAAAGTGAACAGCACTTGTGGTGGTGGGAAAGACAAATTTCTCAGAACGCTACAGCTGCCACACAGGATGACTAAAAATCTGTTTCCCCTCTAGCAGCATAGAACAGTGAGCAGAGATTTCAATAAAATCTGCCCACATACATTTCTTGCATTAATACTATTAGTAACTCATCTCTGTATTCCATGTAGTGTTAACACACTTCATGGAAAATAAACACCCCTGGGAATATCGGGACACTATATCGCGAGTGATTCATAAGATGTGCTGCAGAAAGGTCAGTACAGCTCTGTGAAACACCTGTGGATTTCGAGTTGTTCAATAAAAATGTTAAAAAGTGACCTTTAAACAGGTGTTCCCCCCTCTCCTTGCCCAACACGCAAACACCCCATTGACCAGGATTGGTAGTATGTTGTTCTTTGCAACACACCCTACAACTGTACATAACTTTGTGACTACACGAATTTTTTCCCCTATTTAACCTTTTCTGGTCTTCAGTGAGTGGGCTATGATACTTGATGGTAGTTTTGTGGATCACTTCTGTTACACTTTTTGTAGATAAGTATGACCTGTGGATGCTGTTCAACCCTGGGGTCCTATTCAGTTTCAGCAATTTCAGCTCAGTCCACTGACATATGCAGTGGTACGAAAATTAAAGTGGTGCATTGATTCCTCATGGATGTTCTCACGGATCTTCCCTTTTGTAAAGGAAGCATCCAATTCCTGTCTCGATGAGTGTCTGCATACTAACTTTGGTGTCACTAACATCCTCAACATATCACCAGAATTTCTTCGGGTTTTGCAAGAGGTCTTTCAATAAGATTCAACTTGGGTAATTGTTGAAGAGTTCATGTATTTTGCTTTCCACAACCAATGTGTTTCATTTAGCATGTCTCACACTATAACCCAATGCTTTGTTTTACAGCTATTGTGTTATAGTCACTGTTTCTTTACGGAGATTACATACCACGGAGGCTCCTCCCCTCCCCCACCCCCACCCCCTCCCATCATGAGCCGCTCTACTAGGTCTACATGCTGGTCAGTCAGCTATTCTTCTAAACTTGAGCCACAGTTCCATTGCAGGTAAATCATTCTCCAAGTTATATGGTTCTAGCCAAAAGCCTCTAAAAAGGTCTATGACTATATTGGCACTAAATTATAAAACACTTTGTCTTGATTGCCAATATAATTTTATTTATCGCCTTATGGCACATTCTAGGGGAATGAAAAATAGTACATAAGACAAGATATTAAAAAAAGGATACTGCAACAATGCTATTACTACACTGTTACAGTGTTCTCCTTTTAATATCTGGTCTTATATTTTATGTTTCAAGCCACAGATTTGATGATTGGGTACTCCTGCAATAGAGAATGAGATGATAAATAAAATTATTTTGGTGATCAAGACAATGGTTTCATTATTTAGTACATCTACATCTACATCTACATTTATACTCCGCAAGCCACCCAACGGTGTGTGGCGGAGGGCACTTTACGTGCCACTGTCATTATCTCCCTTTCCTGTTCCAGTCGCGTATGGTTCGCGGGAAGAACGACTGTCTGAAAGCCTCTGTGCGCGCTCTAATCTCTCTAATTTTACATTCGTGATCTCCTCGGGAGGTATAAGTAGGGGGAAGCAATATATTCGATACCTCATCCAGAAACGCACCCTCTCGAAACCTGGCGAGCAAGCTACACCGCGATGCAGAGCGCCTCTCTTGCAGAGTCTGCCACTTGAGTTTGTTAAACATCTCCGTAACGCTATCACGGTTACCAAATAACCCTGTGACGAAACGCGCCGCTCTTCTTTGGATCTTCTCTATCTCCTCCGTCAACCCGATCTGGTACGGATCCCACACTGATGAGCAATACTCAAGTATAGGTCGAACGAGTGTTTTGTAAGCCACCTCCTTTGTTGATGGACTACATTTTCTAAGGACTCTTCCAATGAATCTCAACCTGGTACCCGCCTTACCAACAATTAATTTTATATGATCATTCCACTTCAAATCGTTCCGCACGCATACTCCCAGATATTTTACAGAAGTAACTGCTACCAGTGTTTGTTCCGCTATCATATAATCATACAATAAAGGATCCTTCTTTCTATGTATTCGCAATACATTACATTTGTCTATGTTAAGGGTCAGTTGCCACTCCCTGCACCAAGTGCCTATCCGCTGCAGATCTTCCTGCATTTCGCTACAATTTTCTAATGCTGCAACTTCTCTGTATACTACAGCATCATCCGCGAAAAGCCGCATGGAACTTCCGACACTATCTACTAGGTCATTTATATATATTGTGAAAAGCAATGGTCCCATAACACTCCCCTGTGGCACGCCAGAGGTTACTTTAACGTCTGTAGATGTCTCTCCATTGAGAACAACATGCTGTGTTCTGTTTGCTAAAAACTCTTCAATCCAGCCACACAGCTGGTCTGATATTCCGTAGGCTCTTACTTTGTTTATCAGACGACAGTGCGGAACTGTATCGAACGCCTTCCGGAAGTCAAGGAAAATGGCATCTACCTGGGAGCCTGTATCTAATATTTTCTGGGTTTCATGAACAAATAATGCGAGTTGGGTTTCACACGATCGCTGTTTCCGGAATCCATGTTGATTCCTACATAGTAGATTCTGAGTTTCCAAAAACGACATGATACTCGAGCAAAAGACATGTTCTAAAATTCTACAACAGATCGACGTCAGAGAGATAGGTCTATAGTTTTGCGCATCTGCTCGACGACCCTTCTTGAAGACTGGGACTACCTGTGCTCTTTTCCAATCATTTGGAACCTTCTGTTCCTCTAGAGACTTGCGGTACACGGCTGTTAGAAGGGGGGCAAGTTCTTTCGCGTACTCTGTGTAGAATCGAATTGGTATCCCGTCAGGTCCAGTGGACTTTCCTCTGTTGAGTGATTCCAGTTGCTTTTCTATTCCTTGGACACTTATTTCAATGTCAGCCATTTTTTCGTTGGTGCGAGGATTTAGAGAAGGAACTGCAGTGCGGTCTTCCTCTGTGAAACAGCTTTGGAAAAAGGTGTTTAGTATTTCAGCTTTACGCTTGTCATCCTCTGTTTCAATGCCATCATCATCCCAGAGTGTCTGGACATGATGTTTCGAGCCACTTACTGATTTAACGTAAGACCAGAACTTCCTAGGATTTTCTGTCAAGTCGGTACCTAGTATTTTACTTTCGAATTCACTGAACGCTTCACGCATAGCCCTCCTTACGCTAACTTTGACATCGTTTAGCTTCTGTTTGTCTGAGAGGTTTTGGCTGCGTTTAAACTTGGAGTGAAGCTCTCTTTGCTTTCGCAGTAGTTTCCTAACTTTGTTGTTGTACCACGGTGGGTTTTTCCCGTCCCTCACAGTTTTGCTCGGCACGTACCTGTCTAAAACGCATTTAACGGTTGCCTTGAACTTTTTCCATAAACACTCAACATTGTCAGTGTCGGAACAGAAATTTTCGTTTTGATCTGTTAGGTAGTCTGAAATCTGCCTTCTATTACTCTTGCTAAACAGATAAACCTTCCTCCCTTTTTTTATATTCCTATTAACTTCCATATTCAGGGATGCTGCAACGGCCTTATGATCACTGATTCCCTGTTCTGCACTTACAGAGTCGAAAAGTTCGGGTCTGTTTGTTATCAGTAGGTCCAAGATGTTATCTCCACGAGTCGGTTCTCTGTTTAATTGCTCGAGGTAATTTTCGGATAGTGCACTCAGTATAATGTCACTCGATGCTCTGTCCCTACCACCCGTCCTAAACATCTGAGTGTCCCAGTCTATATCTGGTAAATTGAAATCTCCACCTAAGACCATAACATGCTGAGAAAATTTATGTGAAATGTATTCCAAATTTTCTCTCAGTTGTTCTGCCACTAATGCTGCTGAGTCGGGGGGTCGGTAAAAGGAGCCAATTATTAACCTTGCTCGGTTGTTGAGTGTAACCTCCACCCATAATAATTCACAGGAACTATCCACTTCTACTTCACTACAGGATAAACTACTACTAACAGCGACGAACACTCCGCCACCGGTTGCATGCAATCTATCCTTTCTAAACACCGTCTGTGCCTTTGTAAAAATTTCGGCAGAATTATCTCTGGCTTCAGCCAGCTTTCTGTACCTATAACGATTTCAGCTTCGGTGCTTTCTATCAGCGCTTGAAGTTCCGGTACTTTACCAACGCAGCTTCGACAGTTTACAATTACAATACCGATTGCTGCTTGGTCCCCGCTTGTCCTGACTTTGCCCCGCACCCGTTGAGGCTGTTGCCCTTTCTGCACTTGCCCGAGGCCATCTAACCTAAAAAACCGCCCAGCCCACGCCACACAACCCCTGCTACCCGTGTAGCCGCTTGTTGCGTGTAGTGGACTCCTGACCTATCCAGCGGAACCCGAAACCCCACCACCCTATGGCGCAAGTCGAGGAATCTGCAGCCCACATGGTCGCAGAACCGTCTCAGCCTCTGATTCAGACCCTCCACTCGGCTCTGTACCAAAGGTCCGCAGTCAGTCCTGTCGACGATGCTGCAGATGGTGAGCTCTGCTTTCATCCCGCTAGCGAGACTGGCAGTCTTCACCAAATCAGATAGCCGCCGGAAGCCAGAGAGGATTTCCTCCGATCCATAGCGACACACATCATTGGTGCCGACATGAGCGACCACCTGCAGATGGGTGCACCCTGTACCCTTCATGGCATCCGGAAGGACCCTTTCCACATCTGGAATGACTCCCCCCGGTATGCACACGGAGTGCACTTTGGTTTTCTTCCCCTCCCTTGCTGCCATATCCCTAAGGGGCCCCATTACGCGCCTGACGTTGGAGCTCCCAACTACCAGTAAGCCCACCCTCTGCGACTGCCCGGATCTTGCAGACTGAGGGGCAACCTCTGGAACAGGACAAGCAGCCATGTCAGGCTGAAGATCAGTATCAGCCCGAGACAGAGCCTGAAACCGGTTCGTCAGACAAACTGGAGAGGCCTTCCGTTCAGCCCTCCGGAATGTCTTTCGCCCCCTGCCACGCCTTGAGACGACCTCCCACTCTACCACAGGTGAGGGATCAGCCTCAATGCGGGCAGTATCCCGGGCAACCACAGTCGTAGTCCGATCGGGGGATGCGTGGGACGAGCTGGCCGTCCCCGACAAACCCCCATCCGGACCCCCACAGTGATGCCCATTGGCAACAGCCTCAAGCTGTGTGACCGAAGCCAACACTGCCTGAAGCTGGGAGCGAAGGGATGCCAACTCAGCCTGCATCCGAACACAGCAGTTGCAGTCCCTATCCATGCTAAAAACTGTGCAAAGAACGTCTGAACTAATCTACAGAGAGCGCAAACAAAACGACACAAAATTGAAGCGGTTATTAAAATACAAGATTGCCTAGTAAATGCAGTAATGCTGCCACTTGTGCACTGCTGACACACTGCTCGGCGGCGGAAGGAGACTACGCGATTTAACACTTGCCCCTTGTAATGACTGTTACTACAACTGCCTGATTTTCATGGATTCCAGTTTCAGTGGGGACAATCTGTGAGGTCAGATCAATTTGTTGTTCTATGTAAATATGCATTTAGTATTGTTTACAGGATATCTTGTTATACAGACCATTTATAAAATTGTAACGATGTATTATTGTTGAACGTTCCTCCGAAGATGACTAAATGATTGGGGAAGATCAATGACATTTAGGCATGAACCATGTGGTTGCTAGAAGGAACCAACAATCTTCATCTACATCTATACTCTGCAAACCACCATGAGGTGCATGGCAGAGGGTACATCCCATTGTGCCAGTTATTAGGGTTTCTTTGTGTTCCACTCAAGTATGGAGCACAGGAAGAATGATAGACTGAATGCCTCTGTTGGTGCAGTAATTATTCTAATCTTATCCTCACAATCCCTATGTGAGCAACACATAGGGGGCTGTAGTATATCCCTAGAGTAATCACTTAAAGCAGGTTTTTGAAACTTTGTTAACAGACTTTCTTCAGGCAGTTTATGTCTATCTTCAAGAGACATCCAGTTCAGTTCAGTTCAGTTCATTATCTCTGTGACACTCTCCCATGGATTAAACAAACCTGGAACCATCTGTGTAGCTCTTCTCTGTATACATTCAATAACCCCTGTTGGTCCTATCTGGTATGGATCACACACACTTGAGCAATATTCTAGAGCCGATTGCAAAAGTGATCGGTCCACATGTAGATTGATTGCATTTCCCCAGAGTTCTACCAATAAACCAAAGCCTACCACCTGCTTTACCCACAACTGAACCTATGTGATCATTCCATTTCATATCTGTACAAAGTGTTACACCCAGGTATTTGTATGAGTGGCCAATTCCAACAGTGATTCATTGATATAGTCATAGGATACCACAGCTTTCCGTTTTGTGAAATACAAAATTTTACATTTCTGGACATTTAAAGCAAAATGCAAATTTCTGTGCCACTTTAAATCAAGATCTTCCTGAATATTTTTGCAGCTTCTTTCAGCTAGTACTTCATTACAGATAACTGCATCATCTGCAAAAAGCCTAATTTTACTATTAATATCATCTGCAAGGTCACTAATATGCAACTTGAATAGCAAGGGTCATAACACACTTCCTGGTGCACACCCGAATTTACTTCTACATCTTATGACGATTTTCCATCCTAGATAACATGCTGCATCCTCCCTGCCATAAAGTCCTCAATGCAGTCACAAATTTCACTTGATAGCTTATATGATCATAGTTTTTACAATGAACGTAGGTGTGGTACTGAGTCAAATGCTTTTCGGAAATCAAGAAATACACCATCTACCTGATTGCCTTGATCCAAAGCTTTAAGTAAGTCATGTGGGAAAAGTGTGAGTTGGGTTTCACGTGACTGATGCTTTTGAAATCCATGCTGTTTGCACTGAGGGGGTCATTCTGTTTGAGACACCTCGTTATGTTTGAGCTCAGAATATGTTCTAAGGTTCTACAACAAAGCAATGTCAAGGATACTGGACTACCCTTCCTGTAGGTGGGTGTGACCTGTGCACTTTTCCAAGAACTGGACATGGTCTTCTGTTCTACTTGTTTCGTTCATCTTTCCAGTGGCACAAGGATTAATTTGGTGGAATTCTCCTGGATTTTCTTTTGTAAAGGAACATTTGAAAATGGAGTTTAGCATTTCAGCTTTTGGTCTGCTACAGTCAATCTCATTTCCTGTCTCACACACTAGGGACTGGACACTAACTTTGGCGCCACTAACAGTCTTTACATACTTTACAACACGTTCATGCCTATCCTTGATACTGAGCCTTGAGCAAATGACCTCCCATGCAGCTTTAGTTTAGTAAATGCAACAGTGCTTACACTCAACTAACACAGAAGAAACCAGAAAGGACTACATGCGAGTGTATTTTGGTAAGTACATATAGATATTATGAGTGAAGACAAGTTACAACATGCAGAAAGAAGAAAAAAATAAAATAAACAAAAGTAGACTTACTTCATTAGTTGTTCACGTAGGACCTGCAATATAGGTATCTCTCTGAGCCTCTGTTCTGTTAATAAACTCCATATTATTCCAGGAGGCCTTGGAAGTCGAGGTGTGACATTTATTATCTGTGTTGGTGTTATGATGATGTCAACAGGAACATCATGACTCTTAAACAACTGATGAGGGAGAGAATCAAATACCTGAAAATGGTTAGAAAGTTCTCATAAATAAATTTAAAATACAAAATGTAGGCATATCAGCTTATAGTGTATAACATCAGAACAGACATTAAGTGCCAATCTCAAGTCAAATCTGAAGCCAAAAATTGCAATAAGAGATTCGAAAAGCAATGACTTGCGAACTGCTGAAACTGTGACAGGGCTGATACAAAAAAGGGCAAAAACATTACGAGCTTTAGGAACTCAAAAACTGGTAGGTATCTATCTGTGCCTGAAGGAGATGGAGAATGATAAAATATTTAGAAGACTGGTATAAATATAAAACAGAATGTGTGTTTCACTTCCACATAAGGCTACAATCTAGACTAATATTTTCAGAAAAGCCTGCCCAACATTTAAACTAAACTCGATGTTCACAAATTTCTCTTTTTCTGAAAATTTTCTTGCTACTGCCAGTAGGCATTTTATGTACTCTTTACTTCACCATTGTCAGTTGTTTTTCTGCCCAAATAGCAAAATGTGTCTATTGCTTTTACCATCTAATTTCCCAACTCAATTCCCTCAGTATCATCCAAAAGTCCATCACCCTTGATTTATTTTAACTGAGCTTTGATCATGGGATTTCAATGAAGTTTGCAATCTGCAGCATTGTCCCCAGAACAGAGCATTTTCAGAGTCAAGAGGAAGGCTTGGACCAGGACTTCAAATGTTTTGTCACAAACCAGACCATGACACGTTGGACTAGCGCAACTGGCATGATTAGGCAATTCTCCATCCAGTCCAGAAAATGATAACTATAGGAGACCATGAAATATTGATGTAAACTCCAAAGAACTCCCCTGACGGGCAAGACTATTACAGTAATAGTGTGCAACTGCTGAAGTGCTCTCAATAGAATGCCAGAGTTTGAAGCATTACTAAAAAGGAGTTGAGCTTACATAATACTAAGTACAGAAAGCTGGTAATAATACAAAATTCACAGTAGGGGGCTTTTTGGGATGAATCTAAATGCATACTGAATGGATAGGCTAATGAGAAATAGTGGTGATGTATTTGCCATGGTAGATGAGAAACTCAAATCCATTGTGGTACAAACTGAAGCTGCAAGCAAGATCATCTGGGGAAGACTGAGTATCATGTGTGTGTTCACCAACTTTAATTGGGCCTTATACTGACTATCAGACTAACCCCAAATGAAACAAAAAACCCTAGCACAAATCTCACTGGTATACAATTTCCCCAACTTTACTATCATTGGAAGAGACTATAATTATCTAATAATCTATTGAGATAACTATAGTTTTGTACATGGTGGACACAACAAGACATCATGTGAAATAATTCTAAATGACTTATCTGAAAACTGCTGACAACAGATATTTGGGACGCCGATTCATAACAGAAATATGTTAGATCTAATAGAAACAAATAGTAGACCTGAGTTCTTTGAGGATAGACACAATGAATTGGATAATTGATAATGATGCACTTGCAGCACAGTGATCATTCAACTAAAAGGAAACTACCATTAACACAGTAAAATAGGTAGACACGCAGTGGTGTCATACTCCAAGGAGGAATGTAAAACATTTAGCTCCGGGCAGGACAAGAAGAGGAACAGTGGATAAAGTTTAGAAGAGTATTAGACAAGCACTGGACAGATAGGTAACTGCAGGGACTGGCAAAAAGACCTCCCCTATTTGGAGAGGCCACTGTGTGAATTGTGATGGGGTTATTGACATGGAGGAGGTACTGATTAATAGCTGTGTACATGCCATTTTCAGCAAAAGCAATGGCTCGGCTAGGTGAGCATCATGTATTTGTTGTAGAGGAGCAGATCTGTAATGGTGGTTCTGTGATTACTACTAAAACATTTCACATTCAGTTCGACCTTGGCCAACAAGATTCTGTTCCTGATAGAAAAACCATTCAAGTCTGGGTATCAAACTTTACAGTATCAGGTTCTCCACAGAAAAGAAAATCTACTGATCAACCTCAGACTGTAACAACAGGTAAATGTGAGACTGTCCAGGCAGCACTCTCCAAATGTTTAGCTCTTAAACATGCAGCTACCCTGGGATTGTCTGATATGACAAAATTATTGCTACCCAAGAATGAAGTGAGAGAGACTTTGAAATTTGCAAAGCTGTACGTGAGGAAATGCTTCAGAACATTCCCCCAGGTGCTGCTTTGATTTCTTCTGATGTGGGTCACTTTCACTTTTCAGATAATACAAATAAACAAAATTTCTGCTACAGGGCAGCAGGAAACCCTCAAGAACTTCATGAATGACTACATTATAACAATTGAGAATTCAATACACCATTGCTGAATTAGGTGTGTGGAGTCTGTATTTTTTCGAAGGAGGTAGGTGATAGTTAACTCAAATTGCTATTGTCACTTGGTAGGGAGCTTAGATAACCAGTCTGTTGGGGATCATGAAAAGGGAGGAGTATGGTTCCAACAACACAGAGCCATAGCAACACCTCTCAGCATCCTCTAAAAATTCTGAGAGAGTCATTTCTTGGACGTTGTCTCTCTTCATGAAGATACATCGTCTGGCCCCCAAGGTCATTCAATTTTTCAACTTGTGATTTTTCTCTTTGGGGACGCCTAAATGCTCAAGTGTACAAACATCACCCCACAACCCTACATGAATGTAAGGAGACAATCAACAAGGAAGTGGCTGCCATTCTCCTGGAAATGTCACAAAGAACTATGGAAAACTTCCAGGAGAAGCTTCATTAATGTGTCAACAATGGAGGAGCCATTTACCATAGATAATTTTTAAAACCAGTTAATGTAAAATAGCATAGTATTTGTTGTTCACAAGTAAAAGTATTTTCTCCGTATCTTTTTTATTTTTTAAATACAGGAGCTCTACTTTTTAGTAGAACAGTTCATGGTGAGAGTGGCTCTCCTCTTATACAGTCTCTGTGAAGAAACTTCTAAGAAACAACAAATTCTGAGCAACAGGTGTACAACAAAGCGCAGAACTACACATAGTGAAATGCATTTGGTTGTAAAAAGCTCACAGCACATGGCTTGCAGCAACTTCCGTAAGTGTGGTGTGCTCCTCCCAGTTGAATTTATTTATAGCATGAATTTAACACGGTCCACTTCTTCTATCTGCTTGTCATCATATGTTAGGCATATACTTGTGGGACATCCCTTACAAGTTCTCAACTGCATGTAGTGTGTTTTTTCAAAGTTTAGTGACAAAGAATTGGCTAGGAACCAGTGATTAATGCCCACAAATATTTTATTAGTCGATCTTTCTAAGACTACACTGTATTTGCTATTTAGTGCAATGTTTGTATCATTGGCAAGCAAAACAAACTTGGCATCTGGTAATGTTACTGATGAAAGGTCATTGATATACACAAGAAAAAGTAAGGGCCCTAAAATGGAACCATGTGGGACCCCAAATGTAATTAGTTCTCACGTGGATGATGCCTGATAACTTAATACATGTCTCTTTCCTAATGACAACCTTTGTTTCCTGCCAGAGATATAAGATTTGAACCATTTTGCAGCATTTCCTGTTACACCATAATATTCTAATTTACTTAAAAGGATATTGTGATTTACAGAGTCAAATGCCTTTGACAGATCACAAAATATACCAGTTCCCTGCATTTTTTTTGTCTAATAAATTAAGTACATTTTCACTGTGAGTGTAGATAGCCTTCTCAATATCAGAACCCTTTAGAAATTCAAACTGCGGCTTTGACAGTATGTTATTTGTGATAAGATGGTTATAAACCCGATTGTACATTACCTTTCCTAAAATTTTTGAAAATTCTGGCAAAAGTGAAATTGGACGGAAATTTGACACTATTTCTTTATCTCCTTTCTGAAACAGCAGCTTAACTTCAGCATATTTCAACCATTCAGGAAATATCCTGCTGATAAACGACTGGTTACGCAGGTACCAGAGAAGGAAAGTTGCTACTCACCATATAGCGGAGATGTTGAGTGGTGACAGGCACAATAAAAAGATTCACACAATCACAGATTTTGGCCCTTAAGGCCTTTGTCAGCATAAGACACACATACACACATGCACACACACACTCACGCAAACACAACTTGCACACGTGCCTGCAGCCTCAGAGAGCTGAAACTACAATGCGAGCAGCAGTACCAGTGCATGATGGGAGTGGCGACTGGGTGGAGAAGGCTGGAAGAAGGAGGAGAAGGCTGGGGCAGGGAGGGGGAGGGATAGTATGGTGGGAGTGGTGGACAGAGGGCAGGAGAGAAGGTGCGGAGGGGGGAAGGAGTAAGTAGTGGAAAGGAGAGAAATAAAAAGAAATTAAAAGACTTGGTGTGGCAGTGAAATGACAGTGGTGTAGTGCTGGAATGGGAACAGGGAGGGGGCTGGATGGGTGAGGACAGTGACTAACGAAGGTTAAGGCCAGGAGGGTTACGGGAACGTAGGATGTATTGCAGGGAAAGTTCCCATCTGCGCAATTCAGAAAAGCTGGTGTTGGTGGGCTGTGAAGAAGTCACTGAGATGAGGGGTATCATGTTTGGCAGTGTGTTCAGCAACAGGGTGGTCAACTTGATTTTTGGCCACAGTTCGTTGGTAGCCATTCATGCAGACAGACAGCTTGTCATGCCTACATAGAATGCAGCACAGCGGTTGCAGCTTAGCTGGTAAATCACATGACTGGTTTCATAGGGAGTCCTGCCTTTGATGGGATAGGTGATGTTAGTGACCGGACTGGAGTAGGTGGTGGTAGGAGGATGTATGGGATAGGTCTTGCATCTAGGTCTATTACAGGGGTATGAGCCATGAGGTAAGGGATTGGGAGCAGGGGTTGTGTAAGGATGGACGAGTATATTATTTAGGTTCAGTGGACGGCAGAATACCACAGTAGGAGGGGTGGGAGGGATAGTGGGTAGGCCATTTCTCATTTCAGGGCATGACGAGAGGTAATCAAAACCCTGGTGGAGAATGTAATTCAGTTGCTGCAGTCCCGGATGGTACTGAGTTACGAGGGGAATGCTCCTCTGTGGCTGGCCAGTGGGACTTCGGGAAGACAGGATAGATAAGGCACAGGAGATTTGTTTTTGTACAAGGATGGGAGGATGATTACAGTCAGTGAAGGTTTCAGTCATACCCTCGGTATATTTAGAGAAGGACTGCTCCTCAGTGCAGATGTGATGACCATGGGTGGCTAGGTTGTACGAAAGGGACTTCTTGGTATGGAATGGGTGGCAGCTGTCGAAGTGGAGGTATTGCTGTTGGTTAGTAGGTTTTATATGGATGGGAGGTACTGATGTATCCATCTCTGAGGTGGAGATCAACATCTAGGAAGGTGGCTTGTTGGGTTGAGTAGGACCAGGTGAAGCAAATTGGGGAGAAGTTGTTGAGGTTCTGGAAGAATGTGAATAAGGTGTCCTCACCTTCAATGCAGATAGCAAAGATGTCATCAATGAATCTGAACCAGGCGTTGGGTTTAGGATTCTGGGTTTTTAGCAAGGATTGCTCTAGATGGCCCATGAATAGGTTAGCATAGGATAGTGCCATGCGGGTGCCATAGCCATACTGTGGATTTGTTTGTAGGTAATGCCTTCAAAGGAGAAGTAATTGTGGGTGAGGATATAGTTGGTCATGGAGTCTAGTAAGGTGGTTGTTGGTTTGGAATCCATAGGGTGTCTGGAAAGGTAGTGTACGATAGCAGTAATGCCATGGGCATTAGGAATGTTAGTGTACAGGGAGGTGGCATCAACAGTGACGAGCAGGGCACCGTGTGGTAAAGGGGAAGTAACTGTGGAGAATCGGTCGAGGAAATGGTTGGTGTCTTTTATATAGGAGGATAGGTTCCTGGTAATGGGTTGAAGGTGTTGGTCTATGAGAGCAGAGATTTTCTCAGTGGGGGCACAGTAACCGGCCACAATGGGGCATCCTGAATGGTTGGCTTTATGTACTTTAGGAAGCATGTAGAAGGTGGGAGTGCGGGGAATGGTAGGGGTAAGTAGGGAGACGGACTCTGGGTAGAGGTTCTGGGATGGGCCTAAGGATTTGAGTGGTGATTGGAGATCCTGCTGGATTGCTGGAATGGGATTATTGTGGCATGGTTTGTAGGTGGAAGTATCTGACAGCTGACAGAGTCCTTCTGCTATGTAATCCTTGCGGCTCAATACAACTGTGGTGGAGCCTTTGTCTGCAGGTAGGATTATAAGATCGGGATCAGTTTTTAGGAGGTGGACTGCGGTTCTTTCTGGGGATGTTAAGGTTAGTATGCATGTTGAGGGATTTGGGAAATGATGGTGAGGCAAGATTCAAGGATAAGAAATTCTGGAAAGTTAACGGGGTGATTTGGAGGCAGTGGGGGTGGATCACAGTTGGATGGAGGAGTGAAATGAGTTAGGCAAGGTTCAATATTGGTCTTTGGTTGAGTCTGACTGGTCGGGTTGGTGACGATAAAGTGTTTCCACTGTGGGGACTGGGAGAAGGAGAGGAGGTCTTTAACTAGTCCTACATGGTTGAATTTGGGAGTGGGGCAAAAAGTGAGGCCTTTGGAAAGGACTGATATTTCTGTGGGACTAAGGCTTCTGGAGGAAAAGTTCATGATTGTGCTACGGGTCTGTTTAGGTTTTGGGTTCCGTGTAGTGGTGGGAGGGAGTTTTGGAGGGTGGGGTAAGTGTAGTAGGTCTGCAAGACAGGGTTTGTCAGCTATGAGGGGGAATGGGGGAGGTTTGAAGGTTGTTGTAAAAGTGGTGGACAGTGGTTCTCCAAGGTGGGAGTAGGAAGTGAGCAGGATGGAGAGCTTTTTGAGGTGGCGTTGTGCATGTTGCTCAAGCTCCTGCAGGGCAAGAGTTTCAATGTGTGTTACGGGTTCCAGTAATTTGGGATTACATAGCAGGAGAATTTTGTGGATGGAGAGAAGGTACTGCAAGGAGGATTGGGCTTGGTTGATATGGTTTTGTAGGACTATGTTGGTGAGGGCTAAGGATTGGCGGAATCTGAAGAGTTGGAGGTCATTATGGAAGGAGGGGTGGCAACCAGGGTAATTTGATGGTAAGCCCATTTGGTAGGGAGTTCATGAGCCAAGCAACAATGCAGGAACAGTATGTGCGACTGGGATCTGGCTATAGATAAGGAAACTTTTCTGTACTGACGCAGATGGAAGGAGCATGGTGGTGCAAAAATGCGAAAATTTACGTAAGAAAGTAGAATAACGTCCAAAAAATTACGCAAAAATACACCCAAATACGTGTGAAAAGTATGTAAAGCATGAAATGGATGCACAGGGGGAAATAAAGAGATGCAATCTGAAGAATATGACGATAGTAGAAAGTGAAAACTCACTAAAATTGGCGAGAAGTCACAAAGGTCAAAGTGTCAAAGTGGTGAATATATAATCATTAATAAATATATATATATATCGCTGTGGGTAGCAGGTTCGAGGGCGGATAAGCATGAAGAAGGGGTACGGCAGATGTGACTGGATGAGGTGGATTTAGTGAGTGGATAGAACAGAGAAAGTGTGGGGCTTGGGGAGGGGTTCATAGTTAGAGATGTAAGATTGTGTGGCACTGGAAAAGTGTGGGAGATAACACGCAAAAATACGGGAACTGACACAAGAAGTGCGATCAGTTTGAAGGTATAGGCTTAATTATATTGGTGGGAGTAATGTGGGACATAAGATGCTGCACCAACAATCAGCGTGGTCTTGAGGCCGTCTGTTGTGTGCGGCCGACTCGGTTGATACAGTTTGGCTTATAAGGAGAGGGTGCAGTGCAGTTCATAAAGCAACAAGAGAAACACAGGAAAGAAAAGAAAGAAGGATGGACACAGAGTATAGCAGTGCAAAAGAAAGTAGTTACAAAGGAAAAGAGCACAGGGTTAGGATCGAAGAAAAGCCATCAGGCAAAAATCAAACAATGGAAAATAGATTCACACAATCACAGCTTTTGGCCCTTAAGGCCTTTGTCAGCAGTAGACACACAAACACACACGCATACACACATACACCCATGCAAATGCAACTTGCACACACGTCTGCAGTCTCAGAGAACTGAAACTACACTGCGAGCAGTAGCATCAGTGCATGATAGGAGTGGCAACTGGGTGGGGGTAAGGAGGAGGCTGGGGTGGGGAGGGGGAGGGATAGTACGAGGTGCATTCAAGTTCTAAGGCCTCCGATTTTTTTTCTAATTAACTACTCACCTGAAATCGATGAAACTGGCATTACTTCTCGACCCTGCAGACACACACATTTTTCACAACGCTGAGGCCATGATTCCATGGCAGCGGCGAAGGCTTCTTTAGGAGTCTGTTTTGCCCACTGGAAAATCGCTGAGGCAATAGCAGCACGGCTGGTGAATGTGCGGCCACGGAGAGTGTCTTTCATTGTTGGAAAAAGCAAAAAGTCACTAGGAGCCAGGTCAGGTGAGTAGGGAGCATGAGGAATCACTTCAAAGTTGTTATCACGAAGAAACTGTTGCGTAACGTTAGCTCGATGTGCGGGTGCGTTGTCTTGGTGAAACAGCACACACACAGCCCTTCCCGGACGTATTTGTTGCAGTGCAGGAAGGAATTTGTTCTTCAAAACATTTTCGTAGGATGCACCTGTTACCGTAGTGCCCTTTGGAATGCAATGGGTAAGGATTATGCCCTTGCTGTCCCAGAACATGGACACCATCATTTTTTCAGCACTGGCGGTTACGCGAAATTTTTTTGGTGGCAGTGAATCTGTGTGCTTCCATTGAGCTGACTGGCGCTTTGTTTCTGGATTGAAAAATGGCATCCACGTCTCATCCATTGTCACAACCGACGAAAAGAAAGTCCCATTCATGCTGTCGTTGCGCGTCAACATTGCTTGGCAACATGCTACACGGGCAGCCGTGTGGTCGTCCTTCAGCATTCGTGGCACCCACCTGGATGACACTTTTCGCATTTTCAGGTCGTCATGCAGGATTGTGTGCACAGAACCCACAGAAATGCCAACTCTGGAGGCGATCTGTTCAGCAGTCATTCGCCGATCCCCCAAAACAATTCTCTCCACTTTCTCAATCATGTCGTCAGACCGGCTTGTGCGAGCCCGAGGTTGTTTCGGTTTGTTGTCACACGATGTTCTGCCTTCATTAAACTGTCGCACCCACGAACGCAATTTCGACACATCCATAACTGCATCATCACATGTCTCCTTCGACTGTCGATGAATTTCACTTGGTTTCACACCACGCAAATTCAGAAAACGAATGATTGCACGCTGTTCAAGTAAGGAAAACGTCGCCATTTTAAGTATTTAAAACAGTTCTCATTCTCGCCGGTGGCGGTATAATTCCATCTGCCATATGGTGGTGCCATCTCTGGGACGTATTGACAATGAACGCGGCCTCATTTTAAAACAATGCGCATGTTTCTATCTCTTTTCAGTCCGGAGAAAAAAAATCGGAGGCCTTAGAACTTGAATGCACCTCGTATGATGGGAGTGGCTGACAGTGAAGTGTTGCAGTTTAGATGGAGAGCAGGAGAGAAGGTGCGGAGGGGGGAAGGAGTAAGTAGCGGAAAGGAGAGAAATAAAAAGAAATTAAAAGACTGGGTGTGGCGGTGAAATGACAGTTGTGTAGTGCTGGCATGGGAACAGGGAGGGGGCTGGATGGGTGAGAACAGTGACTAACGAAGGAATATAGGATGTGTGGCCGGTTACTGTGCTGCCACTGAGAGAATCACTGCTCTCATAGACCAACACCTTCAACCCATTACCCGGAACCTATCCTCCTTATAAAATATACCAACCATTTCCTCGACCGACTCTCCACAGTTACTTCCCCTTTACCGCACGGTGCCCTGCTCATCACTATTGACGCCACTTCCCTGTACACTAACATTTCTAATGCCCATGCCATACTGCTATCGAACACTAACTTTCCATACACCCTATGGATTCCAAACCAACAACCTCCTTCCTTGTCTCCATGACCAACTATATCCTCACCCACAATTACTTCTCCTTTGAAGGTGTTGCCTACAAACAAATCCGTGGTATGGCAATATGCACCCGCATGGCACCACCCTAGCTAACCTACTTATGGGCCATCTAGACGAATCCTTCCTAAAAACCCAGAATCCTAAACCACTCACCTGGTTCAGATTCATCCATATCAAACCTACTAACCACCAGCAACACCCTCACTTCGACAGCTGCCACCCATTCCATACCAAGAAGTCCCTTTCGTACAGCCTAGCCACCCATGGTCATCATATCTGCACTGAGGAGCAGTCCTTCTCTAAATATACCGAGGGTATGACTGAAACCTTCACTGACCGTAATCATCCTCCCATCCTTGTACAAAAACAAATCTCCTGTGCCTCATCTTTCCAGTCTTCCCAAAGTCCCACTGGCCAGCCACAGAGGAGCATTCCCCTCGTAACTCAGTACCATCCGGGACTGCAGCAACTGAATTACATTCTCCACCAGGGTTTTGATTACCTCTCGTCATGCCCTGAAATGAGAAATGGCCTACCCACTATCCCTCCCACCCCTCCTACTGTGGTATTCTGCCGTCCACTGAACCTAAATAATATACTCGTCCATCCTTACACAACCCCTGCTCCCAATCCCTTACCTCATGGCTCATACCCCTGTAATAGACCTAGATGCAAGACCTATCGCATACATCCTCCTACCACCACCTACTCCAGTCCGGTCACTAACATCACCTATCCCATCAAAGGCAGGACTCCCTATGAAACCAGTCATGTGATTTACCAGCTAAGCTGCAACCGCTGTGCTGCATTCTATGTAGGCATGACAAGCTGTCTGTCTGCATGAATGGCTACCAACGAACTGTGGCCAAAAATCAAGTTGACCACCCTGTTGCTGAACACACTGCCAAACATGATACCCCTCATCTCAGTGACTTCTTCACAGCCTGTGCCATGTGGATCCTTCCCACCAACTCCAGCTTTTCTGAATTGCGCAGATGGGAACTTTCCCTGCAATACATCCTACGTTCCCGTAACCCTCCTGGCCTTAACCTTCGTTAGTCACTGTCCTCACCCATCCAGCCCTCTCCCTGTTCCCATTCCAGCACTACACCACTGTCATTTCACTGCCACACCAAGTCTTTTAATTTCTTTTTATTTCTCTCCTTTCCACTACTTACTCCTTCCCCCCTCCACACCTTCTCTCCTGCTGCCCTCTGTCTAAACTTCAACACTTCACTGTCCATCACTCCCACCATACTATCCCTCCCCCTCCCCAGTCCCCACTCTCATCATGCACTGGTGCTGCTGCTCGCAGTGTAGTTTCAGTTCTCTGAGAGTGCAGACGTGTGTGCAAGTTGTGTTTGCGTGAGTGTGTGTGAGCATGTTTGTATGTGTGTCTACTGCTGACAAAGGCCTTATGGGCCGAAAGCTGTGATTGTGTGAATCTTTTTATTGTGCCTATTGCAACTCAGCATCTCTGCTCTATGGTAAGTAGCAACTTTCCTTCACTGGTATGTTACATTCCATCGTGGATTTTCCACTGTTTGGTTACACAGATAGTTTAACATGTTACTTTACTCAGAATCAGATTCTTTGATTAACTTTGTTGATATTTCATCATATCCACTAGATGTTTCTGATTTTAAAGATTTTTTGATGGACATTTCTTCTATGAGGTAGTGAGGGTCAAATTCATATTACAGAAGTTACTCGAAATGCCTGGTCTGAGGTATCCCATGGCAGCATCTACAGAACCTAACAATCCCATCATTTCAGTAACAGTTATAAAATGTTTGTTAAAAATTTCTGCAACACTTTACACATCTGTCAGCAATGTATCATTTACTCTTAATACAATTTGCGCCTCTTCATGTCTGGTTCTACCAGTCTCCTCCTTCACTATATCCCATATTGTCTTTATTTTGTTATCTGATATGACTATCTTTTCCTTGTAATATATTTGCTTTGATGTCCGTATTACACTCTTTAATATTTTGCAGTATTTCTTGTAATGTGCCATAGCTTCAACATCAGAACTGTTTCGGATTGACAGATATAGTTTTCTTCATTACATGATGCCTCTATTCCTTGAGTAATCTATGGCTTCTTTGTAGACTTTGCTCTAGCCTTGGTTAGTTTTGGGGGAAAACAGTGTTCAAATAAGGTAAGCACTTTATTAGCAAAAGTGTTATATTTTTCATTCATGCCGTGAGCACTGTAAACGTCACTCCAGTGAATGCCTCTGAGGAGTGTCCTAAAATAATCAATTTTTAGATTACTGACTACCCTCTTGAGTTCAGGTTTAATAGATTTTATATACTGTTCAGTATTAATATTTAACAGAAGAAACTGCATGTCATGGTCTGAGAGGACATTGACTATTGGTTTTGTAATATAATTTTGTTCATTGGATTTTTCTATAAAGATATTATCAATGGCTGTTTGTGAGCAAATGGCTAATCCAGTTGGGAACTTTACAGTGGGAATTAAGTTGAATGATAGTGTTACTAACTCAAATAAGTTCTTATTGGGAGAGTCTTTAAGGAAATCTACATTGAAGTCACCAGCAACCACTATTTCTCTGTTTTGGTTATTAAATGGACCAGTACAGCTTCAACGTGGTTTATGAACAGATTAGAGTTACCTGCAGGTGCTCGATATACACTGAATATTAGGAAGGATTATTTATGAAATTCTACTTCTGTTGCACATGCTTCCATACGCTGTTTTAGGCAAAATTAATATATGTCTATGTCCTTAAATTTATGACCATTCCTGATGAATGTGGCAACTCTTTCTTTTTGCGTTTCTGCTCTAAAAATGTGAGATGCTAACCTGAATCCTGTAACACTTAAAAGTTCTGTACCAGAGGTCACATGATGTTCAGAGAGGCAGATTATGTCAACTGTGTTTGAGGACTCTAATTCATCTATGCAGATAATTAATTCATTAATTTTATTTCTCAGTCCTCGAATATTTTGATGCAATAAAGATAGCTGATATATCACATTGACTGAGTTAAAACTGGGTAGAGTTGAAATTTCTGCTGATTGTTGAAAGTTCTTAACCAACAGCTGTTTACGCTGATGTAGTAAGCTAGAATTATGTTTTTTGGTTTCTTTCTCAAACTGAAAGTTTGTCTCAATCCTAATCTCTCTTAAAACTTGGTTGCTTTCTGTCCTGCCTACCCTAAAGAAAGGGTCTTTTCTGGACCCTATAACCACTGGTATTTTATCACATATGACAGTGCCACCCCCCTTTAACTTTCCTGCTATTTTCCCAGCCAGTTTACCCTTCCCGTTGCTGTCGAGATGAAAGCCATGCCCAGTATAATCTGACCTACTGGGAGACTCAACAGGAACCACACCAATGTGTGACCCTGCACCAGGCACAAGCAGCCCTTCCAAATCCAAATTAACTCCCCTCACAGAAGAGTTCAAATGAGGTCATGGCGCCCAAGAACAGATACAAACTCAACACTAGTATGCTACAATGCTGATGCAATCTTTGCCAGGTCACACTCTATACTGTATCCAGGATTTCCATCAATACTATTACCTGGACCATCCACTATAACCACAGTGTCTTCTTTAGTGAAATCTTTGCAAAGTGATCCTAAATCCTGTCACCTGCTCCAGACTAGCAATAGGTTTAAAAAAAAATTGGTGTCCTGGTATTCTGATCCTAGTTCATATTGCAAAAGCTGGCCAATACTTCTTCCATGGGAACTACCTAACTTTCTTCCTTTTTACTGATTTCCCTACATTCTTACTTTTCAATTTGCTGCTGAAAGTTTGTTGTGCCCTGTCTACACCTGCAACTGCTTGAGGCTCACCAGTTTCTAACTGAAGCAACAGGTCAAATATATTTTCCACATTCACCACGAAGCTGTCACACAAAGTTACAAGCCTGTTCCTCCTGTTGCCTTTTGCCACTTCCCACCTCTCTTCACCCCTCCCCCCTACTTAACCTGTCAAGATCTCTCCTGGCCTTGTCTAACTCAGCCTGAAGAGTGGCAATTTTCCACTCCTGTTCTAGTATCTTACTATCTCTACTACATAGCCTACAAAACCACTGATGAGTCTCATTTACTTCACCTACTCCCACATCATTACAGTCACCCACATGGAAAAAACTACAGCACCCGTCACACCAAAGCCCCGACCTAACAATTCTACAGCAAGTCAAGCACTTCTCACCCATGATAAAAGTAATAGCTTATTAAGAATAAGTCAGTTAAATGACAGATAAACACAAAAATATGACACCACAAATTTGGCCTATACACAACTGTATGTAAACAAAATCAACAGAGCAAAGCTTCTTAAACTAGAACTTAAACTTTACGCTACTTTCTGGAAATGTGAATTAAATAATGAAGAGGTTCACTACAGTTAAATTATTGGAGAGAGCAAAGAACAATTAAATGAAATTCTATAGATTTGCTGCGAAAAATGCAAACAGAAAATATGACTATAACCCGACTGTATGATCTTTTCGCGTTTTCTGCTACATTACATAAAGAAAAATGAAACCTTTGATGGTATGCTTAAGAAGCACACCAATACATCTATTTACCATGTAATCAGTACTAAGCTAAATATTATTATTATCTAAAATGTCTTATCTTTATGAGAACACCAAAATTTGCGCTAGTTGCCTGGCTGCAGCGCACATGCTTACAGACAATGACATTTCAATATGTAAGGCATAGCATCCTATTGCAGAAGCACAAAATCACTTGAAAATGGCCTAGAAGGCTGAAACTAGTTGAGAACAAATAAAATTAATATAGCAAAAATGGAAAATGCCATCTCCATTATTGTTTGAGGTTCCATAATATGAATCTTTGTGAGATTAATACTGAAATTTCCAACTCTGAACCACTTGTAGGCCTTTTCAGCTATCATCTGAAAGGACCCATGACTACTGTTCTTGTGTCATCAGCAAACATTACAGTTTTGAATTGCTCTTTAAAGTTACTCAAAGGTTCTATACTTATGTCATAAACAAGAGAGGCTACAGCATTGATTCCTGAGGCACTCCACGTTACACTCTGCCACTCTGAGATTATTTTCATGCCTGATATGCAATATGTTTATAAGACACTGTGTTCTACTATGGATTCCATCCATGTAAGATGAATGATATTAATTTCATAACACTTAGTTCGTTAAGTAGAATTCTGTGATCCATAAAATCAATGGATTTGACACGGTCACAGCATATATCAGTAGGATAATTTTTCTTAGTTAGCTCTACTAGCACTTCATTTGTGAAGTCTTGTACTGCTTTCTGCGTGGAGAACCCTTTAGGAAACCAAAACTGAAAGGTGGTTAACAAGTTCTACTCAGTTAAATGTGTCAGTATTCAAAGAAATACCACTGTCTCTAACACTTTTGAAAATTCTGGAAGTAGTGTTGTACGTCTTCAATAAGAAGTGATACGCTAATCTCCAGCTGTGTAGGGCTTGCATTTTTTAAACTAATGTCTGCTGATGGTGCATGCAGTGACTCCACAAGTAAATTCAAAGTAAATCCTAAGTGGGGGGGGGGGGGGGGGATTTTGGATGATTTAGTCGAAAGAAAGCACTTCACAAGCTGAGAAATTCAGTAACACGTTGGTCCACCTCTGGCTCTTATGAAAGTAATTATTCAGCTTGGCAAAACTGGATGTTCTCCTGAGGGAGGCCAGCGAGATTACAAGATCTGCCCTCCCTCCCCCCAAATTGAGAACGTCTGGAGAATTATGGCCATGATCCTCCAACTGGCTCAGGATTTTGATGTTGAAACACATCAATTGGACAGCATCTGGCACAATATCCGTCTAAAGGACATACAACAACTCTATCATCAATGTTACTTTGAATATCTGCTTGCATAAGGACCAGAAACGACCTTGCCACGGTGGTAACAACGGTTCCCACTTAAGCACTGTTGGGCTGGGCTAGCACTTGGATGGGTGACCATCTGGTCTGCTGAGCACTGTTTGTTGGCAAGCGTGGCACACTCAGCTCTTGTGAGGCAAACAGAGGAGCTACTTGATTGAGAAGTAGTGACTCTGGTCTTGTAAACTGACATGTGGCTGGGAGAGCGGTGTGCTGACTACATGCTCCTCCATATCCGCATCTATTGACGCCTGTGGGCTGAGGGTGACTCGGTGACCGGTCGGTACCGTTAGGCCTTCCAAGGCCTGTTTGGTAGGAGTTTTAGTTTTATAAGGGCCAGATGTGGACCTCTGCATTATTAACTTGCTCAATTTGTGAAGCTTTTCTTTGAATAAATCATCCATTTTTTTAGAACTTGTAATAAGTTGTTTGTCAGTAAATGTATGTAACATCTACCGATTTCACCCATTTGGACAATTTCTTTGTGGTGCGTCATTTTTAATGTCTTAAGAGTGTATCTGTATGTCATCATTTATCACTGGGTGCAGTGTTTGCGACTGCTGTGATGAAGTAATCGCTGAATTTGGTGGCCAATGATTTTAAAGTGTAACCACTTCTGCCACAGCTATTTTATAGGGGCCTCAATTTCATTTAGATAACCAGTTTGTTAATTTCTTGTTTAATAATGTTCCAAATAGTTTCTGCCTTATTCTTGGAGTGCTTTGTGTTTTGAGTACAGTACTTGAGTTTTGCATTTTTAAATGTCAAAGTGGAGGGTTTGACAATACTGGTGGTAATAGTGTTTCACATCTTGTCTACTGATTTTCTTCTCAGAATTTCATAAAGCCCTCTCTTCCTAGCACAAGCTACTTTAATCCAAGGACTTATCCACCCCCTACCTTTGCTTGTTTTCAATTTTGCCCTATTCATTCCAGGAGAAAACAAGACTTGAAGTGTTGTAGGAATGTTTTTAAAAGTTAAATTTTCCATTAATATTGTCTCTAAATTTCTCCCCAGTGTTCTTCTTGTAGTTTCTCTCTGGACACCATGATAAAATTATTGTTTATGATTCTACAATACAATACTTTCCTTCTATCATCTTTACTTAAGCGATCAGTAAATTTTATTGTTAACATTTGACCATTATGGTCAGATAAACCACTGACTATTTGTTTTACAGTTAAATCACTGTGGGTTGTAGGTCCATTAACAGACTGTTAACAGCTGTTGCACTGTGTCCTTAAATTCTCACAGATAATTTTACTGTGGAAAATAATCCAAAGCTGGACTTCAACAACTGAAGGTGCCCTTAAGTCAGTACTCTCTGACAGAAAATCGAGGTCTAAGATAAATAATGCTTTAAAGACAGAAAGTTCTTTCTCATATTCTGTACAGAATGTTAAAGTTATCTCATCAGGATGAAAGATCTTTCCTTTGTTGAGTGACTTGAGTTTACTATCTAGTCTTTGATCACTTATCTCAATATACGCTCTTTCTTGCAATGTCTGCAAGGAGAAATTGTAACACAGTTGTCCATAAACAAAATTTTGGAAGAAATTTTCCACATTTCCTGTTTCAGTGTGTTATGGTCACTGAGAGACAGACTATGACTTAAGTGGAAACAAAACTTCTTAGAAGTTTTGTCATTTCAATTGGTATAATTCTACTACACAATTCAATGAATGCATCTTGTAATGCACTAATATCACTCATTTGGACTTCATATAGCTTTTCAGAATGAGATTTTCACTCTGCAGCGGAGTGTGCACTGATATGAAACTTCCTGGCAGATTAAAACTGCGCGCCAGACCGAGACTAGAATTCGGGACCTTTGCCTTTCGTGGGCAAGTGCTCTACCAACTGAGCTACCCAAGCACGACTCGCACCCTGTCCTCACAGCTTTACTTCTGCCAGTACCTCGTCTCCTATCTTCCAAACTTTACAGAAGCTATCCTGCGAACCTTGCAGAACTAGCACTCCTGAAAGAAAGGATATTGCGGAGACATGTCTTAGCCACAGCCTGGGGGATGTTTCCAGAATGAGATTTTCACTCTGCAGCGGAGTGTGCGCGGAAATGTAACTTCCTGGCGATTAAAACGGCGTGACTGACCGAGACTCGAACTCAGGACCTTTACCTTTCGCGGGCAAGTGCTCTACCAACTGGCAGAAGTAAAGCTGTGAGGATGGGGCGTGAGTCGTGCTTGGGTAGCTCAGTTGGTACAGCACTTGCCCGCGAAAGGCAAAGGTCCCGAGTTCGAGTCTCGGTCCGGCACACAGTTTTAATCTGCCAGGAAGTTTCATTTCATATAGCTTTTGTTTGTCAAGAGGACTTAGAATTTACTAGAGACTGTGATGAAATTCTCTTGCAACTATATACCATGGCTACTGCTTTCCCATCCCTCAAAACCACACATACACATCACATACACATGTACACTATAATGTATTTTATAATGCTTTTGAATGTTATCCATTTGAACAAGTTTGGTTACTCCTCGATACTGCCTGATATGACAAGTTAGGATCTGTTAGTTACCAGAGCTAGGAGCCATTTATCTAACTTATCAAAATAATTTTCAGGGCACATATTCAGAACCATCTCACATGAATTTCTGTCCCTTGTGTCAGTTAAATTACAAAAATCTCAAATTCTATGACTAGAAAATTGAACTCTCTCCCTATTACAACAGCATGGTCAGGAAATTTACCCGCAGTATTCTTGACATTTTCTCCTACGTGCAGTCCAATAAAGCTGATGACGTAGGTTGCCCCAAGAAGTATCTGAGTGTCACATTTTGATGTTTATCTACACAAAGATTATTTCAAATCTGAACCCTGCAATAATCACACTAGATAATATTGATTTGTTCTTTCCTGCAATAAATATGTTGGCACCATTGATATCTATCTTATCTTTGTGATATATATTCTGATATGAATTTAGAAGTTTGCTGCTATTCACTTTTGATTTATCCAGCTTTCTGTTCTGCTTACTACATGGGAATTAGTTACCTTTAATATGTTAGACTAATTTAGGGATTTCACAATGGGCACTCACATAGTTCACTAATATCACATAAATATTTTTTCTTTTCAATTTGTAAGAATGAAATTTCTCCTCTTCAACTGATATGGCTGATTCCCTATGAAGGCTTTCCTCTAATCTAATAATAATAATAATATGTGCTCTCTAGTCGGAGTATCTACTCCCTTTGTGTAGTCCATGCCCAATTTATATTTATTTAACGGAAGTCATACAATTCGCCACCTGAGAGTGTGAGAGTGGAGGTATAGAAATACCCATCACAAATTTTCAAAGAACTGCCTGAGCCTCTAATTCAGACCTATCTTTCAGCTAAAATGCGAATACCAAATAGTGAGTTGTGCTTTCTTCCTGTACATGGGCAAGCTGTCTTCACAAATTCAGGAACCAAAGATGTCCTCAGAATCCAGGCAACAAGTGACATTCACACTGAAATGAACTATGATTTGCAGCTGGCCCAAGTTGTAGATAATCTTTCACTTGTTATGTTATGTTATGTGTTATGTGGTTTATTCATCTCATTACATACAATTTTCAAATCATTTGATTTGATGTACAGGAGACATGTCAAGGTTTACAAAAGAAACTTTTTTCACTTTTTTAAGAGAAATACAAAAGTTTACATTATATTTTACATTTCTAAGTTACAGCTACACATGTACATAAAATAATAAATGTATTACAATCCCTGTGTTCAGATTGTGAAGCTGTCCTCAATGAATTCATCGACAGAATAATAACAATTTTCCACCAGGAGAGTAAAGAGCAATCTTTTGAGTGAACCAATCTCCATTTTAAATATATTACTGCCTTTTATTTTATTGAAAATTTTTAACCCCATATACTCTGGCGTTTGGGCATAAAGTTTTAAACGATGTGTTGGAAGTTTGAAGTTATCTCTGTGGCGAGTGCTGTAGTTGTGGTCAAAACGGAAATTGTCTAGTGTATGTTGATTTCTATATAGGAACACCACCATCTCATATATGTAAAGTGAGGGGATAGATAGTACTTTTAAATTTTTTAACAGTGGTCGACAGGATTCCCGTTTTTTTGCAACACACATGTTTCTAATTACTTTCTTTTGTAATACTAGGAGCCTAGTGACATTTGCTGAATTTCCCCAGAAGATTATGCCATAACGAATAACTGACTCAAAGTAGCAGTGATAAACTATCTTTCTGGTATCCATGTTTGTGGCACCTGACAAAATACACATTGCAAATGCTAAGTTGTTCAGTTTATTTGCTAAGTAATCTGTGTGTACCTTCCAATTTAAATTTTTGTCAAGATTTAGGCCTAAGAACTTCACGTGGTTTGCTTCTGTGATATCCTGATCATTGCAAGTTATCTTTATTTCACTCCTTTCTACTGATTTAGCTTCAAATTGCATCATTTTGGTTTTAGTTACATTTAGTTTTAGTCCATTTTGATAGAACCAAGATTCAAGTTTTTCTAAAGTATTTTTGGCTTTTTCTGGAATATTTTCAGATACCTCATTTCAAGTTTTTCTAAAGTATTTTTGGCTTTTTCTGGAATATTTTCAGATACCTCATTTTCAATTAGAACTGATGTATCATCAGCAAATAAGACTGAATGAACATCAATAGCAAGTGGTAGGTCATTTACGTAAAAAAGAAACAGATAGGGACCCAATATCGAACCTTGTGGGACTCCTTGGGGAACTGTTTTCCAGTCTGATGAATAACTGGTTCCATTTGAAGTGAAAATTACTCTTTGTTTCCTACCTGTCAGGTAAGAGCTAAACCATTTTAAAGCAGTGTCTCTGATTCCATACATCTGTAATTTGTGGAGGAGTAATGCATGGTTCACTGAATCAAAAGCTTTAGTCAGATCACAGAATATACCTGTGACCTTTCTACCCTTATCTAATGTGGAGCATATTTTTTGGATAAACTCATTTATAGCATTCGCAGTGTTTTTACCCTGTTGGAATCCGAACTGGTTTTTAAAAATTATATCATTTACAGTAAGAAAGTTATTAATTTGTTTTGCTGCAATCTTTTCAAACACTTTAGAGAAGACCGGCAAGAGAGAGATAGGGCGGTAATTCCCCATATCTTCTGTCGATCCTTTCTTGAATAGAGGTTTGATCTCACCATATTTCAATACCTCTGAAAAGCATCCCTGTTCATAAGATTGATTTATAATAGTTGACAGTGGTTGGGAAATAATATCGTACACATACTTGATTTCAGATGTTGTTATTTCATCCCACCCATGTGAGGTTTTGTTTTTTAGAGACAATATTTCCTTTTCCACATCCCTTTGGGTTATTTTTTCAAATTGTTTAACAGATGTGTTCTGGCTGTTTTCCAAATTTGTGATGCCCTGATAGAATGTCATATCCACATCCGATCTTACTACATTTAGGAAGAATTCATTGAAACAAGTTGACATCTGAACAGGGTTTACTATAATTTCATTTTCATGTCTAATTTTCAAAATCTCATGAATTTTTACTTTGGCTCCTAGTTCAGACTGAACAACTGACCACACTGCTTTTGTCTTATTTCTGTGTTCTCGTATGAATTTATTATTTGCCATTTTTTTAGCTGCCGCTACAACTTTCCTAAATACAGCTTTATACTGTTTGACATAAATAACAAAATCAGGATTTCTGTTTGATTTTCACTCATTGTGGAGCTCTCTCTTTCTGGCACTAGAGATCTTTATTCCTGTTGTAATCCATTTGAGTTTACCATTAACTTTCTTTTGCTTATATCTACGAGGAAATGATTCATTAAATACCTCTAAGAAACAATTTGCTGTATTTTATCTCTGATACTTCCAGAAATCCACAGGTGCATTTGGTCAACATTGTCAAAAGCCATTTTCAGATCTACAAATGTCATAAATACAAGTTGTTCTTTCTTCAACCTGTTGTTGTTGTTGTTGTTGTGGTCTTCAGTCCTGAGACTGGTTTGATACAGCTCTCCATGCTACTCTATCCTGTGCTAGCTTCTTGATCTCCCAGTACTTATTGCAACCTACATCCTTCTGAATCTGCTTAGTGTATTCATCTCTTGGTCTCCCTCAATGATTTTTACCCTCCACACTGCCCTCCAATACTAAATTTGTGATCCCTTGATGCCTCAGAACATGTCCTACCAACTGGTCCCTTCTTCTTGTCAAGTTGTGCCACAAACTCCTCTTCTCCCCAATTCTATTCAGTACCTCCTCATTAGTTATGTGATCTACCCACCTGCTCTTTAGCATTCTTCTGTAGCACCACATTTCAAAAGCTTCTATTCCCTTCTTGTCCAAACTATTTATCGTCCATGTTTCACTTCCATACATGGCTACACTCCATACAAATACTTTCAGAAACGACTTCCTCACACTTAAATCAATACTTGATGTTAACAAATTTCTCTTCTTCAGAAACGCTTTCCTTGCCATTGCCAGTCTACATTTTATATCCTACCTACTTTGACCATCATCAGTTATTTTGCTCCCCAAATAGCAAAACTCCTTTACTACTTTAAGTGTCTCATTTCCTAATCTAATTCCTGCAGCATCACCCGATTTAATTCGACTACATTCCCTTATCCTCATTTTGCTTTTGTTGATGTTCATCTTATACCCTCCTCTTCCAAGTCCTTTGCTGTATCTGACAGAATTACAATGTCATCGACGAACCTCAAAGTTTTTATTTCTTCTCCATGGATTTTAATACCTACTCCAAATTTTTCTTTTGTTTTCTTTACTGCTTGCTCAATATACAGATTGAATAACATTGGGGAGAGGCTACAACCCTGCCTCACTCCCTTCCCAACCGCTGCTTTCCTTTCATGCCCCTCGACTCATAACTGCCATCTGGTTTCTGTACAAATTGTAAATAGCCTTTCGTTCCCTATATTTTACCCCTGCCACCTTCAGAATTTGAAAGAGAGTATTCCAGTCAGCATTGTCGAAAGCTTTCTCTAAGTCTACAAATGCTAGAAACGTAGGTTTGCCTTCCCTTAATCTAGCTTCTAAGATAAGTCGTAGGGTCAGTATTGTCTCACGTGTTCCAATATTTCTACAGAATCCAAACTGATCTTCCCCGAGGTCGGCTTCTACCAGTTTTTCCATTTGTCTGTAAAGAATTCATGTTAGTATTTTGCAGCTATGACTTATTAAACTGTTAGTTTGGTAATTTTCACATCTGTCAACACCTGCTTTCTTTGGGATTGGAATTATTATATTCTTCTTGAAGTCTGAGGGTATTTCGCCTGTCTCATATATCTTGCTCACCAGATGGTAGAGTTTTGTCAGGACTGCCTCTCCCAAGGCTGTCAGTAGTTCTAATGGAATGTTGTCTACTCCCGTGGTCTTGTTTCGACTCAGGTCTTTCAGTGCTCTGTCAAACTCTTCACGCAGTATCATATCTCCCATTTCATCTTCATCTACATCCTCTTCCATTTCCATAATGTTCTCCCCAAGAACATCGCCCCTGTATAGACCCTCTATATACTCCTTCCACCTTTCTGCTTTGCCTTCCTTGCTTAGAACTGGGTTTCCATCTTAGCTCTTGATATCCATACAAGTGGTTCTCTTTTCTCCAAAGGTCTCTTTAATTTTCCTGTAGGCAGTATCTATCTTACCCCTGGTGAGATAAGCCTCTACATCCTTACATTTGTCCTCTAGCTATCATTGCTTTGCCATTTTGCACTTCCTGTCCATCTCATTTTTGAGACGTTTGTATTCCTTTTTTGCCTGCTTCATTTACTGCATTTTTATATTTTCTCCTTTCATCAATTAAGTTCAATATTTCTTCCGTTACCCTAGGATTTCTAGTAGCCCTCGTCTTTTTACCTACTTTATCTTCAACCTATCTTCTACATAAGTCATAGTCATTTCTGCCTTGCTTGTTCTCACAGTTCTCCAGAATGCAAACTGATCTTATCCTATGTCAGCACCTACAGCTGTCCCATTCTTCTGTGGATAATACCAGTTAGCATTTTGAAGCTATGGCTCACTGAACTAATGATTCAGAGAAACAGTGTTTGGAGAAAAGAGAAGCAGTAGTATGAACATTGAGAGCTCTGATGGAAAGCCTTACTAAGCACAGAAGAAAAGGCTGAAAGGTGGAAGAAATATATAGAAGCACTACTTAAAGGCAAGCAATTTGAAGACAGTACTAAGGAAAGAGAAGAGGATATACTTTCAGATGAGATAATGACGCAAAATTGTGAAAACAATGAGACATCGCTAAAAGATGAAGTCAAAAAACATGTCTAAAAGAACAGGCACCATTTTTGATCCAGCACTCATTACAAATTAAGACACAGAATATACAGACCTCGGCTATGAGTAGGCATTGATTGAAATCAGTGGTAAAAGTTGAAAATTTGTGCCAGACAGGGATTCAAACCTGCGTTTCCTGCTTACCAGAAAGATGCTCTGATCACCGAGCCACCCAGACACAATTGGTCTTTTCAACTGCATGGGCTACCCTAACATGACTCCTGTCAGACCTAAGTTCTTAACTTATCCACACACTACAAGTGTAGTACCCCTTGACCATTAACCTCATTACTCATGGCATTTTACAAATGTCCTTAAGAGTTCAAGCCTGGCATGCATTAGCACTGACTGTCTTGCCTTAATTACATATGTATGTAGTGTCTGTCCTTTTGGACATGTCTGAAAGAACAAACACTATTTTTGATCCAACAGTCATTAAGAATTAAGACACAAAAGAATTACAGACCTTAGTGGTGAGATGCACTAATTGAAATCAAAGAGGTAAGTCGAAAATTTGAGCTGGACTGGGATTCAAACCCGGGTTTTCTGCTTACTACGCAGCTCTGACCACTGAGCGATTCGGGCACAGTGGTCATTACAATTGCATGGACTACCCTAGCAGCCTCCTGTCAGACCATATAACCATTGGGATAGAAAATCTTACAGTAAGTGGTTACAAACTAGCTAGAAATTCATGTAGATCCAATGTGAACGAATGAGGAGCTGTCACTTTCATAACAAAGTGGATGTATGTTCAAACATTTGGAAATAAGTAAATTTTTTATAGACCAGGATACAGAAGGACATGTTTGTAAGTAATACTGGAAAATATCATGTTTGTTATTGTTACAGTATACCGGTCCCAGCTGAGTAAGAGGGAAATTTGTATGAAACATTTTTATGCCTCACTGTGCTCTGAGTGACAGAAAAAAGGGATTATTGATTTGTAGTGATTTTAACATAAATTTCTTAAAGAAAAACAAAAAGTTAAAGGCAATAGTAGAAAGTCTTTAATAGCCCATGGATTACACAGGTATTAAAGTATCCTTAGACTGATTAGATTAGATTAGTACTTGTTCCATAGATCATGAACATGACACTTTGTAATGATGTGGAACGTGTCAGGTTAAAAAAAGGTATCTATACAAGATATTACATTACACAAAATATTACATCACACTTAATATTTTCAATTTTTTTTTTTTTTTTTTTTTTTTTTTTTGGGGGGGGGGGGAGGGGGATTACCTACTTACTATATCCAAAAATTCATCTAATGAGTAGAATTCTTTTAATTTCCTTTTAAATTCTATATGGCTATCTGTCAGACTTTTGATGCTATTAGGTAAGTGACCAAAGACTTTTGTGGAAGCAAAATTTACCCCTTTCTGAGCCAAAGTTAGATTTAACCTTGAGTAGTGAAGATCTTCCTTTCTCCTAGTGTTGTAGCCACGTACAGTGCTAATACTCGTGAATTCGTTCAGATTGTTAATAACAAATTTCATAAGTAAATATATATATTGTGAGGCTACAGTGAAGATTTCTAGCTCTTTAAATAAGTGTCTGCAGGATGATCCTGGACGAGCTCCAGCAATTATTCTAATTACACGCTTTTGTGCAATGGACACTCTTTTACTCAATGATGAGTTACCCCAGAATATGATGCCACACGAAAGCAGAGAATGAAAATAGGCATTATTTACTGAGATGTATATCACCAAAATTTTCAATAACCCTAATAGCATAAGTAGCGGAACTCAAACGTTTCAGCAGATCTTCAGTGTGTTTTTTCCAGTTCAACCCCTCATCAATGCATACACCAGAAATTTTGAATATTCTATCTTAGCTACTGATTTCTGATTGAAGTCTATATTTATTAATGGTGTCATTCCATTTACTGTGTGGAACTGTATATACAGTGTTTTGTCAAAGTTTAATGAGAGCCCATTTGCAGAGAACCACTTAATGATTTCCTGAAAAACATCATTTACAATTTCATCAGTTAATTCTTGTCTGTTGGGTGTGTTAGCTATACTTGTATCATCGTCAAAAAGTACCTCTTTGCATCTTCGTGAATATAGAATGGCAAGTCATTAATATATATCAAGAACAGCAGAGGACCCAAGATTGAACCTTGCGGCACCCCATTCTTGATTGTTCCCCAGTTTGAGAAATCACAAGTTTTTTGCATATTATGTGAACTGCTTATTTCAACTTTCTGCACTCCTCCAGTTAGGTATGATTATACCATTTGAGCGCTGTCCCATTCATACCACAGTACTTGAGCTTATCCAGAAGTATTCCATGATTTACACAATCAAAAGCCTTTGAGAGATCACAAAAAATCCCTACGGGTGACTTCCGGTTACTCGGAGCATGTAATATTTTATTAGTGAAACTATATATAGCATTTTCTGTTGAAAAACCTTTCTGGAAACCAAACTGACATTTTGCTAAAACTTTACTTTTACAAAGGTGTGAAGCTACTGTACAATACATTACTTTTTCAAGAATTTTGGATAAGGCAGTCAGAAGGGAGATTGGGCGGTAGCTGTTGACACCAGACATATCCCCTTTTTTATGCAGTAGTTTTACAATGGCATACTTCAGTCTATCTGGGACAATACCCTGCTTCAGAGAGCTATTACAAATGTGGCTAAGAATCCCACTTATATCTTGGGAACAAGCTTTTATTATCCTGCTGGAAATGCCATCAATTCCATGTGAGCTTTTATTCTTGAGAGAGTTTATTATCTTCCTAACCTCAGAAGGGGAGGTGGGCGGAATTTCAATTGTATCAAATTGTGTGGGTAAGGCCTCCTCCATTTACTGCCTTGCTTCTTCTAATGAACATTTAGCTCCTATTTTCTCTACAGCATTTAAAAAATGATTATTCAAAATGTTTTCAACTTCTTGCTTGTTGTTTGTCAAGTTTCCATTCGCTTTGATGGTAATGCCGTCATCCTGTACTCTTAGTTACCCTGTCTCCCTTGTAATAATATACCAATTGTTTTGATTTTGTTATCAGTGGTATTAATCTCAGATATGATGCACATGCTTCTGGACTTTTTAGTGACCTTTCTTAATGTAGCACAGTAGTTTTTATAACATTGGCTGTTTCTGGGTCATTACTCTTTCTTGTTGTTAGATACAGTTCCCTTGTGGTTTCATGATATTTTTATTTCTTTAGTAAGCCAACTTTTTTGCATGGTTTGTTATAATTAGATTTAACTACTTTCTTGGGGAAACATTTTTCAAATTCTCTTACAAGTGTATCATGAAATAAGTTATATTTTAAATTAGTATTGGGTTCCTTGTACACCTCATCCCAGTCTAACTACTGAAGATTTTCCCTGAAATTTCTAATTGTTGAGTCATTAATTGAATGCACAACTTTGGAGCGTAGTTTTGAATTACTGAATGGAGCTATGTCATGTACTGTAATTAGTTGAGCGGAAGTGTTTAAACTCAGAAAAGTGTTCCTGGAGCCACTCTGTAGTGATCCTGGACATGTGGGGTGTCGCATTGTCCTACTGGAACTGTCCAAATCCGTTGGAATACACACTGGACATGAATCAATGCAAGTGATTGGACAGGATGCTTACGTACATGTCACTTGTCAGAGTTGTATCTAGACATATCAGGGGGCCCATATCACTCCAACTGCACATGCCCCACACTATTACAGAGCCTCCACCAGCTTGAACAGTCCCCTGCTGGCATGCAGAGTCCATTGATCCATGAGGTTGTCTCCATACATGTACACGTCCATCCACTCAATACAATTTGAAACGAGACTCGCTTGACCAGGCAACATGTTTCCAGTCATCAACAGTCCCATGTTGGTATTGTCGGGCCCAGGTGAGGCGTAAAGCACTTTGTTGTGTAGTCATCAAAGGTAAATGAGTGGGTCTTTGCCTCCGAAAGCCCATATTGATGATGTTTCATTGAATGGTTTGCACGCTGAAACTTGTTGATGGTCCATCATTGAAATCTGCAGCAATTTGCGAGAGGGTTGCACTTATGTCACTCTGAATGATTCTCTTCAGTCGTTGATGGTCCCATTATTGCAGGATCTTTTTCCGGCTGCAGCGATGTTGGAGATTTGATGTTTTATCAGATTTCTAATATTCACGGTACATTTGTGAAATGGTTGCACAGGAAAATCTCCACTTCATTGCTAGCCTCGGAGATGCTGTGTCCCATCATTCATGCGCTGACTATAACACAATGTTCAAACTCAAATGTTGATAATCTGCCATTGTAGCAGTGGTAAGTGATCTAACTATTGTGCCAGAAACTTGTTGTCTTATATAGGCGTTGTCGAATGCAGTGCTGTATTCTGCCAGTTTGCATATCTCTGTATTTGAATATGCATGTCTATACTAGTTTCTTTGGTGCTTCAGTGTATGTGCAAGAATCATGAGACATAACTTTCAAAATAAGATACTTGCTCTGTCTCTGTTTGGATTTCAAAAGGATCTCTCTAAAGAACATACTATTTTTCAATTCATGAATCATATTAGACTAAATTTAAGTAAGAGAATGCTGCCAACTGGTATTTTCTGTGACTTTTCATAAGTGTTTGACTGTACAATTCACAGTATTCTCTTAGAGAAGTTAAAAATTATGGTATCAAAAATCTTATGGTAACTGGTTTTCATCATATTCAGTTAACAAGAAACACAGTGAGAGTATGCGAAGTTACAACATATTCAGAATGGCGGACAGTCACTACAGATCCACAGGGATCAACAGTAGGTTGGCTCTAGTTCTTGCTATTTATAAATGATCTCTCTTCATATATCCAAGAAGCTGAAACAGTTTTCCTTGTTGACAATGTGGGTATTTTATTCAAGCATAATGGAGAAAGTAAACAATGGAAAATCTAGGATGGAATGTAACAGAATTATGAAGAGGATAGTTGCTACTTGCCATATAGCAGAGATATGGAGTCGCAGATAGGTGCAACAAAAAGACTGTGATAAAAATGTAAATTAAATAGCTAACATATGTACATATTCCAGGCCACTGATGACGCCTTGCAGAAAATAAAGGCAAAACGCGTATGACACTAGAATTGTGTTTTATTCAGTTGCTGTCAGACGGTCCATAAGTAAAAATTATCAATATACTGTAAACTGTATGGAAGTGGGGGAGGAGCATTGGGTCACATAGGACATGGAGTAATACTGGACAGGACACATGAGAGTGCTGGATGGGAAGCAGCGGGGGACAGTCACAGGAAAGACTTGGAGAGTGGAGCAGCTTGCACATGGTCGCGGGAGAAAGAAATATTTTGTATGCCGACTTGTGCACTTGTGAGACTTCTGTGGCTTCTGCAGTGAAGTTGTAGTATGCACTTAAAAGTGAATATCTCACGAGCTATGTTGTTGTTCATAACTAATTAGGAATCTATTGCTGCCCTGTTATTCAACTTATATTTTATTTAACTGCTGGACCATTGACACCAATAAGTGTTTTGCAGTAATAAACGGCATTCTTAAAGGTACCTCTTTTAAAGTAATTAAAAACAGTACCTGCAGATTTTATTTACAGAGTCCCTCAGCACCTACAGTCTATAATGGAAAAAATTATTGATCAACAGTTGTCTGAGGGAATTATTGAAGAGATGTTGGCTGTCATTTATGGTATTAGGTATTTCCATTATTACCTGTACAGGAGAGAATTTAAAGCTGTAACACACCACACCGCATTGAAGTGGTTACTAGGATTAGAGCATAATTTAAGTATGGGTTCCAAAATTAAGTGAAACTAATTATGAAGTGATATATAAACCACATAAAAGGCACAGCAATGCCTATGGCTTGAGTACGAACATTGTTGTGCGAGTGCTAGTTAGGATTGCTGAATGGCAAGAAGCACAGGTTGCTGATGCTGACAGCGAGGTATTTAGGACATGGCCACAGTTTACAACACAAGGGCTTGTTGTGCAGGATGACAAAACGCAGACCACGCTTGGTGGTAACTGGAACTTTCAAGGATGAAGTGTTACAGCAAGCACGTGGCCACGTTTTAGTAGGTGATGGAGATTGGAGAGTAAGTGATCAATAAGTAACCAGAAAGTTCTGGTGGAGAACAAGGAGACAGGATGCTGGGCAGTATATAAAGAATTGCGCACAATGTGCTGATCTTAGTCATCAATTGTCATTACAAGTTACCAAAAAGCATCCAAACCATTTCAAATAGTGGGAATGGATATTCTACAGCCTTTCAAATACACACCAAAAGCTAAAAAGCTAACCATTATATATTAACCATGATAGATCACTTTTCACATTCTGTCACAATGGCTGCAATCCAGATCGACAAACAAGTATGATGGCACAAGTTATGGTGAAGAGCTGGCTGCTACAGGTTGGTCTTCCAGACCTATCACAGATAAGGGCATTAATTTTATATCTGACCAGAAGTTACGCCTTTTGCCACAAATTTAGTAGCTTACAACTAGCCCCTTTCACCCTCAATTGGATGGAAGAATGGAACACATTCACTGTACAATCGCCAAAACATTGAATTATTATGTGAACAATCACAGTGATTGGAACACATTACTCCTGTCCATCATATCAGTGTATAATTCTAAAGCACATAGCAATGTCGAGCTCTGATCTTACAAGGTAGCATGTAGTAGAAAGACACCTTCACCTTTAGACATAGTTAAACCTAAACTGGTGAAAAACAGGGATTCAGTAAAGAAGTTTGTGAAAAAGTCATAGGATGTTGGGCAGGAGTAAAAAGCAAATATAAAAGTGCTCAAATGTCAAGAGCAGATGGGATGACATATTAGTAAGTTACTTCAGGGATGGGACAATGGGCTTTGCTGATGTACGAGGTGTGTTCAAAAAGAAACTGAAGTTTTACTGTATCAGCTTTACCACTCATTGTACAACATTTTAAGCACTGTCCCCTTCAAAATAGTCCTCTCTACTACTGGCAATACACCATTTCAATCGTTTCTTCCAGTTCTGGAATGCCTCCTGGAATACATTTTGTAGGAGGGTGCACACGTTTCTCATTGCATTGTCCTGTATGTCATCTATGGTTTGGAAACAACATCATTTCATTGGGAAACAGGAAAAAGTCTGCTGGTGCTAGGTCTGGAGAATAAGATGGATGGGGCACAATGGGAAAGTGATATTTTGTTAGATAGCTGCACACAAGGAGTGACATGTGAGCTGGCACATTCTCAACATCCAACAATGGTTTTCTCACAAATTCAGGCCTCTTCCTGTGCACAGCATCCCTGATGCATACTAGGATTCCCTGGTAAACTTCCATGTTACCATGTGACCACGTGGCACAAATTCGTGATGGATAATGTCTCTGTAATTTAAATAAATAAAAAAAAAAAAACATCACCACCTTGATCTTTGACCGACTCATGCGTGCATTTTTTGGATGAGGTGAACCATTGCACATCCACTGCAACGACTACATCTTCATTTCAGCATCAAAGCCGTACACGCAGGTCTCATTGCCTGTTGTGATGTTCTGAAGAAAGTATTCACTGCCATTAACAGCAGCAAGCAGTTCCTCGCACATTTCAACACAGGTCTGATTCTGATCTTCAGTCAACAAATGCGGCACAAATTTTGCACTGACTCGATGCATCTCACGTTTTTCACTCACAATTTGATGGCATGATCCTATGGTGATGCACACTTCCTCAGCAACTTCCTGAACAGTTGAACAATGATTTCCACGAATCACAACAGGAAAACTGTCCACATGTTCATCATCTGTTGATGTGGAAGGACGTCCATACTTAGAATCATCACAGACAGACATTCTGCCTTGTTGAAAACATTTAAATCACACATAGCACTGCGTGCAACTCCTACTGTCCTCCCTGTATGCTTGGCTAACCATTTGAAATGTCTCTGTGAAGGTTTTGCCAAATCTGTAGCTGAATTTCACACACACATATTGTTCTTCAAGCTCCTTCATTGCACTAATCTAATGGGCAAACCCTACATGTGCTTACTTCAGCATCGGTGGTTTGCTTACTAATTGTCTGAGCGACACGAGGCAAATGGCAGTTTGTTGTCTAAACCTGCTGCTAGGTGCACTCAGTAGCCACAGTGCACTCTTTTACTGGTTGGCGTGCTGTTTGAAAAGTTCGGTTTCTTTTTGAATACATCTCGTATACCTATACACCAAAGGGTAAGACAAAGAAACTCTTAATCTGATGTCAGGGAACGTGTTAAGTCACAGAGACGACATTATCTGTCAATATCAAGTTCCGGTTACCAGTGGAAACTTCCACAGCCCATGTGGTATCTGTTAAGCCATTTAAAGGAACTGTGGACACTTTGCTGCAAGTTCCAGTATCATTATTAGTACAATGTGTTAAATCTTGGGTAGAGGGGAAAAGAGTGGAAGCTGATGATGACCAAGGTATACATGAAGTGCCTTATGTAAACAGCAATGTAGTATGGTTTGGATAATGTGTGAGGTAGTTTTGTCACTGTTGTAATATATTTGAGGTATAGTATGAGTTTGTTTTTGTTACTCTTAAGCATTACTGTATTTTGGGAGTTCCGATACTGTCTTTATAGGCTGTAAGAGAACAGGAACTGGAGTGCTGTCAAGCAGTATGAATGCACTAGCAAATTGTGTATGCACACTTTCTGAAAGGGGGAGGGGAAATGCAAATTCCTTCCCGCAGGTAGCATACTGCCGAGAATGTCCAGGATGAATATTGTAATCCTGATGACTCTACACCTCTTTGGGGGAGGGGGAGGGGGGAGAAGTAGTAGGTGCACTACAAAAACAGCTACTCAAAGCAGGAGTGTTATTTTCCAAATACATGGATGTTTTGTTAATTACTCACCAGCAGACATTAAGGTTGACCTGTAACATATGAGATGTGAGGAATGAGATACGTAAGTTAAAGGAATCATTTACAGAGTTGCATGAAGAAGCAGAGAACAGAGGAGCATTAACAGAAGTGCAAGGAGAATATCACAGCTTATGACTTTCATACAAAACATTGAGAAAGCAGTTACGTCCGTAATGGACTTGATACCATGAACACTGATGCAGAGAAAGAGAGGATGGTTAGATGCAGGTAGCACAATGGATAATAATGACACTTAGGAGTTGAACAGAATGTTAGAAGAAGTACAAGCAGTAGCTGATGCTTACAGGGCAAATGTGGAATGGCATATCACAGAGTTGTCAAATTTAGAGCTGGATGTGTTGAATGACATCAGAAAGAAAGTATATGAGGAATACTGTAGGAACAAATTGGACAGAATGGAGACTCAACTACATTTTAATGGATGGAAGAACTGCTGTAGCAATGTTACTACACTCCCTGGTAGACAGCTTGAGTGAAGCATGGATGGAAGTAGCAACATTGCCAGAAGCAGTTTATCAAGCAGCACATGGACTATTGAGTCTTACATTGTTGCCACCACAACAGTTCTTAGCTGGACCACAGACAAGTACAGCAAGAGTTAACAGCAGATTTGCAGCATATAGTGGGACCACAAGAGAACGGAGTTTGTCACTATTTTACAACATATGAACAATTGGAACTAACATGGATGGAGCAAGACAACATGTGTTGGTGCAGTTTCCAGTGGTAAGTATGAATGCACATTAATGACACTTCACTCCTACCCATGGAAATGGGAAGTTTTCGGAAAACTGGTATGAGTAAAGACACAACAAGTGTTGCTAGTTTCAGAATGGAAGGAAACCTTCAAATTGATGTCAGCAGAAGAGCTATGATGGTGCCAAGAGATAAAATATTATAGCCTGTCAGACTAGTAAGCAGGCATGTGAAATACAACTGTTTCTGGGTAAGACAAAAACAGCTAAATGTCTGAAAGAAATGCTGTCACCAAATCCTTGTTTTCAGAAAGCAGACATGCATTGGGTTTACTCAGTGTTTTCTCCTGCTACAAGCAAGGAAAGCCAAAGGGCAAGATGAGGATGGAATTGAGGGATACCTTAATGCTAGTTAACGGTATGATTTGAGACATAGTGGGCATGACATTCCATCTCCAGGCTACTGTCACTTGAACAACTCTCACCATATTTGGACTCACAAAAAATAGCGGTCAAGTTTAGGCTTATTCTTTTCACCTACATCTCTGACAGCCAATGAGCGTTCAGTACTGTTCTGAGTGCTCTGCTGTGAATTTCGTAGCTAATGCAAGCACCGAGTGTGACTGTAACGAGTTGTTCAGTGAATTTATATCTCGTTTGTTGCAAGCTGTCATCATTGTGGGTGGTGGTAAGTGATAAATTCTGCACAAGCAAGTGAGAGAAATTATTTGTAGGAGGTATGCTTTCTTCAAGTGAAAAGCAAACACATGCATGTATCACAACTGTCACTTGGAATCACCAACAATGCAATCCCCATCCATGCCTTGACAAGTGTGAACCACCATCATTCATGGATCGGACTATAAATGTGAGAGAGCCTTTGTTGTTTTGGCTGGAGAGCCACTAGATATGATGCCAACTCAGACTCTAACTTTTTCAAATGAGTCCCTGAAACCAAACACTTTTTTTTTTCTTTGGTAGTGGCAAGGGCAGAACAAAATAAACAGCTGTCCTCGGATAGACATCTGTAATACCTTATTGCATAACCAAGGCAAAGGATGACATCTGTTATTACAATGGAGAGTGCTCCTCCGGATCTGGCAGGCTGGGTGCTGACCAGCCAGTCCTACTGGTGTCAGCATAGTGCTATGGCTGGCCCTGGTGTGATGCTTGGAGTGGTTACTGCTGGCATCCAGTGAAGGCTGCAGCTATTGCCTGGTATGTTGTTGCACTGCAGACTCAGTAGGAGCCCGGTATGGGCTGCAGCACAAGCTTGGCAGAAGCCCAGTGGGAAGCTGCTGTGTGGGCTTGGCAGGAGCATGGTGATACTGCAGCATCAGCTTGACTGAAGGCCGATACGGAGAGGCAGCAAGAGCTGAGCAGGATAAGAAAGCAGCAACATTGACATGGCAGAATCTTGACATAAGCTGCAATGTCAATGCAGTGGAAGCCCATCAGGAACGGCAGCATTGGTGAAGCTGAAGAGCAAGTATCGGTGAAGCTGAAGAGCCGGTGTCAGCGTCTGCAGGGTCAGTGCCCAATGGGAATGTTGCTCAACAAATGGCAGCCACCTGAGTTGCAACGATGCTGATAGGTCAGTGAGCTGTGCGATATGGCCTGATTGATGGGTCACGAGATGTGACCATTGTAAAGCCCAGAAAGGCACCCATCAACCTCCTGGCAGTTGTGCTGCTACCTATATAGGCAGGTAGACAGATATCCATGGATACAGGCAGACGACTGCAAATGGAAAATAGTTCCGTGATCGCAATGTGCCTATGACCTATGCAGCTAAACTACCCACAGGTGTGGAAACAACAAATAACATATGACAATAAGATATCATTCACCTGTATATGAGTTATTGGTGGCACACAGGCACATGTAAACAATCATAAACTTGTACTATTTCCATTATTTTTCATTTATAAGTGAGTGAGTGTTTGTGTTTATAGTAGAATATGCCTATGCACAAACCATCACTCATCTGCAGGTAAGTTATATCCCTTCCTCATTTCCCCCCCCCCCCCCCCTCAACATGAACGATCTGCTAATCACAAAAGTTGTTGCATGTATATTTACCAATGAAATAAGATGCAATGGCTTTGACAGTCATAGAATAAGGCTGTCTGACTGATGAACCATTGAATGAGGCAGGCATGGATGACCAATCCTTTACAAATGTGTTTTATGTGCTGAATACTCCTCCTAAGTACAACATGGTAGTGCTGTAACACATTAAACACATATATAGGGATCAAATCACTAAAAATACATCTTTAATGTGTTTTGGTCTCCTATATTGCAAGAATGTGAGTGTTCTCCTCCTACCATATGTTCATTTACAATACTTGGCCAATAAATATCTCATCTGTAGTACCATATGGGTTTCTACAAAGTTGGAGATGGTTAATGCTGTCAAGGAGAAAGAAGTACGAGTGACAAGATTTTAAATGTTATTGTACTGCAGGAGATTGTAACACAGCATGTGATATGTTTAGATACTACTCTGTTACCTACCATGACATGTACACTCACTGAAGGATTTCTTGGTGTCACTGTTACAGAATTTTATTCCTTACTGATATTCTGGATGCTGCAACTATTTCTAGTGGCAGCTGCATACGGGGATGTAATTAGAAGATGAATATGAAACTGCAGCTTGATTCAATGTTCTGTTTGTATAAAAAAGTCTATACTACTTTGCCATTTCAGCACTGTCATTACAGTACCTGTACATTTGCATCATGTTTCTACTCTAACGTGTGAAGACATGTAGCACATCGCTTGACAGTGCAGTATCATAATGGGTAATAGTAATAGTCAAGGACTTAGCATATGCACATCCCTCTACGGTACAACAATGTTGGCAGTTTATTCAATCGGTGCTACATTAAATTGTCTGTCCTGGAATCTGATATGAACACCAATACTTAAAGTGTAACTTCCATCTAGCCTATGTGTAAGTCTATTATTTTTATGGTGCAATGAAAAACTAGACTATATTATTATGGACTGGCACTTCTCAAAGGGCTCAGAGACAGTTTAGCACATCGCTTGACAGTGCAGTATCACAATGGGTAATAGTAATAGTCAAGGACTTAGCATATGCACATCCCTCTACGGTACAACAATGTTGGCAGTTTATTCAATCGGTGCTACATTAAATTGTCTGTCCTGGAATCTGATATGAACACCATACTTAAAGTGTAACTTCCATCTAGCCTATGTGTAAGTCTATTATTTTTATGGTGCAATGAAAAACTAGATTATATTATTATGGACTGGCACTTCTCAAAGGGCTCAGAGACAGTTATTACATGATTATAGAAATTATGTTTCTTTAGTACCTGGCAATCATGAACAGTTGTTATTATTACAGTGTCATCGTCCACAGCGTGCATTCCAACCATCATGGCAAATTCAAGGTCTGCATATCCTTCACCTTTTCCTATTCTGTGTCCTGCAACAATGAAATAAAAATAAGAGACATTGCATTAAATCATGCACATAATCAGTTCTAAACTATGAAATACTGATTTACATGCGTAGCCTAAATTTTAAGCTAACATTTTATGTAATCAACCAAAATTTCTTTAAGGTACTTTAAACTCTGCAGTAATTCCAAAGTATGTAATAATTTATGCCTGAATATTTCTTTTCTTGTCAATAACGAGTACAATGTTGTCTCACTGTTGCTAAAAGTAAAACAGTGTCAAATACTAGGAATTATTTTTCCTTTCTTCTTATTTGTAAATATGAACCTTTTGGTATACAATGATGGGACACAACTTTATGATGACACACAGCATATTGTCTTGCCTGTATTTCATGAAACAGTTGTAATTTGTCATATGAGATATTTTTATGTACTTCTATTAGCCCAGATCTGGATGGTATGGAATTTCTTTAAGCAAATCACATTATTATGCACAAGTGATTCACACATCATTTGGAGCCCCCACTGCAATAAAATTTCCTCTGAACTGTGAAGGTGAGAACCTATAATCCTGCCATCCTCTCATAGTATGATAGGCAGCCATAAGAAAAAAGGCAAGAGGACAAGGGAAAAATGAAATGAGTCTTATCAAAGGTCCTTGTTATTCATATATTAGATACAACGATGGGCATCTAACTAGGTCTTAGAAGGGTATCTCATGGACTGGCCTTCTTTGATTTTCTTCATAATTAATAGGATCTAAAGATCAGTGCCTGAGCATAAATTACTTCCTCAAAAACACTGGGAAGGGGGCAGGGGGACTTTGAAAATAAAAGTTGTTACTTTTATTAAAAGAAATTATGATTCAATTTTTGTTATTAACATCTAAATTTGATAATAAATATAGAATTCAAATGAAATGAAAAAAGTTGGTTCTAAGAATAATGCTACACAAACAAACAATTATGTTAACAAAAACTCGAAAATGCTCTATAGGTTGTATATGGTGGTGTACAGAAATGTTTGAAGTTGTTTCCTTCGAGTGTTTATGAGAAGTGCATCGCACTGATTTAGGAAACTGATGTTAGTATTGACCTTTAAACCTTATAAGTTGCAGAAAATCAAAGTGGGCCTGTCAAAAAGGTCCCCATACATTGGTGAGGAAATACCATATTACAACAAAAACGTTGTGAATGTTTTAATTTAATATGGAGATTAAATTTTATATCTGACTCATGCCTTTCAGTTATATTTTAACATACCTCTGCCGCAACATTTAATCCAGTTTCCATATTTCCTTCTGAAGAAACTGTTTTTATAAACTCTTAAATCATGGTAAAGGAGTTTTAATAAACTTTCCAATTTGCAACTGATTAGCTGCTTACTATTTTTGCAAGATTATTCATAATTGTATTCCCTAAGCTTTTAGATGAATTTACAACATTCATATTTGTTTTATTTATCATGTAACTGAAATTTAGCAGATTCCTTTTAGTGCTTATTTGGATGAATTCTCTATTTCCATTACTTAGAGTCAATTTCCACTTTTTGCACCATACATATATCTAGTCTAAATCATCTCGCAATTCATTCTGATCATCTGATGACTTTACATGGTGGTAAATGGAAATGTCGTGTGGCTAGGGCCCCCCATCGGGTAGACCGTTCGCCTGGTGCAGGTCTTTCAATTTGACGCCACTTTGGCGACCTGCGCGTCGATGGGGATGAAATGATGATGATTAGGACAACACAACACCCAGTCCCTGAGCGGAGAAAATTTCCGACCCAGCCGGGAATCGAACCCGGGCCCTTAGGATTGACAGTCTGTCACGCTGACTACTCAGCGACCGGGGCTCTCCATTTATGGTGGTAAATGACATCATTATCTGTAAACAATCTGACAGGCCGTGACAAAGCAAGCTGGGATCTCTTTGACTTCCTCTCATTTTGCCACTTGCCTCCTTACATTCATTTTATTTTCATTTTTTCCTAATTACCTTTAACATGCATGAGTATCATCTGCACTTCCATAAAGGAGATAGGTTGACCCTTAGTCTTAATGAATATAGCACAAGTTCTAATTTTGTGCTTAGTTTTGTGTACATAATTAATTTCTTAATTTATTTTGACCATTAATATCTTTGTTATAGGGTGAAATCAGTAATTGTTTTGCAACTTACATTCTATTGTTGACTTATAAAACAAATATAAATAGTGTACTAACTATAAATATTTGGAAGAAGAACCACTAGGATTCTTAAAGTATTTATTTGGCTCCATTTAAAAACATATTAACAAAGTCAGCCTTTTTAATTAATTCCAAAATAATTACCAGATCTGTCAAAAGCATTGTTTGTGTAACTATATCCATTAATTTAATTATTTAAACAAATAATTTGGCCTAACCTTCACGATAGAAGGAACTGTTAAAGAGGAGGAATTTTTCGATGTATTCAGTTAACTGAATGGGTTATGTTTTAATTGCAATTTCTGTAAATTAAATAGAACAATGGATAGTTTCAGTATCTATTACTGTGAGGATGTATAAATAATGGATCTTTGGTCTCTACACAGTCAGTCCATGGCCGATTTTCAGAGAGAAATTACATACTGTTTCAAGTAACAACAATGCATCTAGTTGGAAGAGTGGAATTAGTGCAACATAAATAGGCTGTGGGTTAAAACAATGACAGTGTCTGTTCAATTTATTTGGGAAATAGTGTCACATGTACCTTATTATTCTGCAAGAACTGTGAACTGTGTGGTTAGGTATTTACTGCTCATAGATATTCAACAGAAAACTATTGTATCAGTACGTAAATGTTTGTCTGCAACCTATTAATGAGGCTTATCAACTTTTACCAACACTAAACTGACTATATAACTGTGTAATATAGGTGGGGGGTGCTGTGAACAGTGAAAGTAAAGAACTGTGAAACACAACTGTGCAACTGTCAGCTTCATCATTTACAGTAGTCAGTGATGAACTTTAACCCCCCATTTTTCAGCCAGTATAACAATGCAGTATGTTGACACTGAGGACTACCAACGAAGAAATAAAGCACGTGAACGTCACAAGGGCAGGTGAATGTCACAAGGGCTACTCAGATTGTCTCCTAAATAGTTTATGTAGATCAGGAACAACAGAGGACCTGTAACAATTCCTTGGGGAACACCAGATATTACTTCTCACTACGTAGCGGAAATACGAGGTGCATTCAAGTTCTAAGGCCTCTGATTTTTTTTCTCCGGACTGGAAAGAGATACAAACATGCGCATTGTTTTAAAATGAGGCCGCATTCATTGTCAATATGTCCCAGAGATGGCAACACCATACGGCAGATGGAATTTTACCGCCAGCGGCGAGAATGAGGATTGTTTTAAATACTTAAAATGGCAACGTTTTCCTTATTTGAACAGCGTGCAATCATTCGTTTTCTGAATTTACGTGGTGTGAAACCAATTGAAATTCATCGACAGTCGAAGGAGACATGTGGTGATGGAGTTATGGATGTGTCAAAAGTGCGTTCGTGGGTGCGACAGTTTAATGAAGGCAGAACATCGTGTGACAACAAACCGAAACAACCTCGAGCTCGCACAAGCCGGTCTGACGACATGATTGAGAAAGTGGAGAGAATTGTTTTGGGGGATCAGCGAATGACTGTTGAACAGATCGCCTCCAGAGTTGGCATTTCTGTGGGTTCTGTGCACACAATCCTGCATGACGACCTGAAAATGCGAAAAGTGTCATCCAGGTGGGTGCCACGAATGCTGAAAGACGACCACACGGCTGCCCATGTAGCATGTTGCCCAGCAATGTTGACGCGCAACGACAGCATGAATGGGACTTTCTTTTCGTCGGTTGTGACAATGGATGAGACATGGATGCCATTTTTCAATCCAGAAACAAAGCGCCAGTCAGCTCAATGGAAGCACACAGATTCACCGCCACCAAAAAAATTTCGGGTAACCGCCAGTGCTGAAAAAATGATGGTGTCCATCTTCTGGGACAGCAAGGGCGTAATCCTTACCCATTGCATTCTAAGAACAAATTCCTTCCTGCACTGCAACAAATACGTCCGGAAAGGGCTGCGTGTGTGCTGTTTCACCAAGACAACGCACCCACACATCGAGCTAACGTTACGCAACAGCATCTTCGTGATAACAACTTTGAAGTGATTCCTCATGCTCCCTACTCACTTGACCTGGCTCCTAGTGACTTTTGGCTTTTTCCAACAATGAAAGACACTCTCCGTGGCCGCACATTCACCAGCCGTGCTGCTATTGCCTCAGCGATTTTCCAGTGGGCAAAACAGACTCCTAAAGAAGCCTTCGCCGCTGCCATGGAATCGACTGTCACAAAATGAGCATACACACACACACACACACACACACACACACACACAGACACACACACACACACACACACACACACACACACACACAGACACACACACAGTTTTGACTATCTCTCATTGTGCCCTGAAATAAGAAATGCTGAAGCCAGATTACAAGCAGCAGCACATGATGGGAGAGGCAACCTGGTGGGGTAAAGAGGAGGCTGCGATGAGGAGGGGGAGAAGAAGGGATAGTACCATAGGGGTAAGGGTCAGTAAAATGCTGCTAGTGAGAGCATACAGGGACGAGGAGGAGAGAGGGTAGGGCAGCTAGGTGCAGTCGAAGGCTAGACGGTGGGCAGGGGAGAGAGAGGGACTAGCGGAAAAGGAAAGAAGTAAAAAGACTGTGTGTTGGTGAAGGAGAGGGCTGTGTAGTGTTGGAATGGGAACAGGGAAGGGGCTAGGTGAGTAAGGACAATGACTAACAAATGTTGAAGCCAGAAGAATTACGGGAACGTACAATATATTGCAGGAAGAGAACCCAACTGTGCAATTCAGAAAAGCTGGTGTTGATGGGAAGGATCCAAATGGCACAGGCTGAAAAGCAGTCATTGAAATGAAGAATGTCATGTTGGCCAGTGTGCTCAGTAACAAGGTGGTCCAGTTGTTTCTTGGCCACAGTTTGTCAGTGGCCACTCATGTGGATAGATAGCTTATTGGTTGTCAGGCCCTCGTAGAATGCTACACAGTGGTTGTAGCTTAGCTTGCAGATTGCAGGACTGGTTTTATGGGTAGCCCTGCCTTTGATGGGATAGGTGATGTTTGTGACCAGACTGGAATAGGTGGTGGTGGGAGGATGTACGGGACAGGTATTTCATCTAGGTCGATTACAGAGATATGAGCCATGACGTAAGGGGTTAGGATCAGGGGGCTGTGTCAGGATGGACGAGGATATTTTGTAGGTTAGGTGGGCAACAGAATACCGCTGTGGGAATGTTGGGAAGGATAGTGGGTATGACATTTCTCATTTTGGGGCCCAATGAGAGATAGTCGAAACCCTGGCAGAGAATGTAATCCAGTTGCTCCAGTCCTGGTTGGTACTGAGTCACAAGGGAAATGCTTCTCTGCGGCCAGACAGTGGGACTTTAGGAGGTGTTGAGTGACTGGAAAGATAAGGCATGGGAGATGTGTTTTTGTAGAAGATTGTGGGCGGGGGGGGGGGGGTAATCACGGTCTGTAAAGGCCTCAGTGAGACCCTTGGTATTTTTTAGTGGCACCGCTCATCACTGCAGATGCGATGGCCACATGTGGCTAGGCTGTATGGAAGGGACTTCTTGGTATGGAATGGGTGGCAGCTGTCGAAGTGGAGGTACTGCTGGTGGTCGGTTGGTCGGTCTGATATGCGCAGAGGTACTGATGTAGCCGTCTTTGAGGTGGAGGTCAACATCAAGGTAGGTGGCTTGTGGGGTTGAGTGGGGCCAGGTGAAGTGAATAGGGGAGAAGGTGTTGATGTTCTGGAGGAATGTGGATGGGATGTCCTCACCCTTGATCCAGATCCCAAAGATTTCATCAGTGAATCTGAACCAGGTGAGCGATTGAGATTCTGGGAATTTAGGAACGATTCCTGTAGATGGCCCATGAATAGGTTGGCATAGGATGGTGCCATGCAGGTGCCCGTAGTTGTACCCCGGATTTGTTTGTAGGTAATGCCTTCAAAGGAGAAGTAACTGTGGGTGGGGATATTGTTGGTATTGGTGACTATGAAGGAGTTTGGTGGTTTGGAATCTGTCGGGCATTGGGAAAGGTAGTGTTCAATAGTGGTAAGGCCGTGGGCTTTAGGGATGTTAGTGTAAACACAAGTGGCATCAATGGTGATGAGTGAGGCACTGTGTGGTAAAGGAAGAGGAACAGTGGAGAGTTGGTGGGGGAAATGGATAGTATCTTTAGTACAGGTGGGTAGGGTGCAGGTAATAGGATGAATGTGTTGCATTGCGAGAGCAGAGATTCTCTCAGTGGGGGCACAGTAACCAGTGGCAACTGGGCATCCTGTGTGGTTGGGGTTGGGTTGGATTGTTTTGGGGGAGGAGACCAGACAGCGAGGTCATCGGTCTCATCAGATTAGGGAAGGACGGGGATGGAAGTCAGCCGTGCCCTTTCAAAGGAACCATCCCGGCATTTGCCTGGAGTGATTTAGGGAAATCACGGAAAATCTAAATCAGGATGGCCAGATGCGGGATTGAACTGTCGCCCTCCCGAGTGCGAGTCCAGTGTGCTAGCCACTGCGCCAGCTCGCTCGGTGTGTGTGGTTGGGTTTCTGGACTTTAGGAAGCACGTAGAAGGTAGGAGTGTGAGGAGTGGTAGAGGCAAGCAGAGAGATGGATCACAGGGACAGATTCTGGGATAGGCCTAAAGTCTTGAAGAGAGACTATAGACCCTACTGGATTTCTGGAACAGGATTCAAATGGTTCACTGGCTCTGAGCACTATGGGACTTAACATCTGACGTCATCAGTCCCCTAGACTTAGAACTACTTAAACCTAACTAACCTAAGGACACCAAACACATCCATGCCTGAGGTAGGATTCGAACCTGCAACCGTAGCAGCAGTGCAGTTCCGGACTGAAGCGCCTAGAACCACTCGGTCACAGCGGCCAGCCTGGAGCAGGGTCACTGGGGCAGGGTTTACAGGTGGATGAATCTGACAGGGGTCAAGTCCTTCTGACAGGTAATCCTTACTGTTCAAAACAACGCTAATGGGGCATTTATCAGCAGGTAGGACAAAAAGGTCAGGATATGTGTTTAGGTGGTGGATTGCTGCTCTTTCTGCAGATGTAAGGTCAGTTTCGCATGTTAAGTGATTTTCCCACAGTGGTATTCTGCTGCCCACCTAACCTACACAATATCCTTGTCCATCCAGACACAACCCCTGATCCTAACCCCTTGCATCATGGTTCATATCCTTGTAACAGACCTAGATGCAATACCTGTCCCATATCTCTTCCCACCACCACCTACTCCAGTCTGGTCACAAACATCACCTATCCCATCAAAGGCAGGGCTACCCATGAAACCAGTCCTGTGATCTACAAGCTAAGCTACAACCACTGTGTAGCATTCTACGAAGGCATGACAACCAATAAGCTATCTATCCGCATGAGTGGCCACCAACAAACTGTGGCCAATGAACAACTGGACCACCCAGTTGTTGAGCACACCGCTCAACATGACATTCTTCATTTCAATGACTGCTTTTCAGCCTGTGCCATTTGGATCCTTCCCACCAACACCAGCTTTTCTGAACTGCACAGTTGGCAACTCTCCCTGAAATATATTATACGTTCCTGTAACCTTCCTGGCTTCAATGTTAGTTAGTCATTGTCCTTACTCACCTAGCCCCTTCCCTGTTCCCATTCCAGCACTACACAGCCCTCTATTCCACCAACACACCCAGTCTTTTTACTTCTTTCCTTTCCTGCTTGTCTCCCTCACTCCCCCACCCTCCGTCTAACCTTCGACTGCACCTAGCTGCCCTACCCTCTCTCCACCTTGCCCTGAATGCTCTCACTAGCAGCACTTTACCATCTATCACCAATATGGTACTATCGCTCCCCCCCCCCCCTCCCCCTCCACAGCTTCCTCCTTATCCCTACCCGGTTGCCTCTCCCATCATGTGCTGCTGCTCATACTCTGGCTTCAACTGCCAGAGACTGTGGTCAAATGTGTGTAAGTTGCATTTGTGTGTGTGTGTGTGTGTGTGTGTCTTTTTCCAACAAAGGCTTTGATGGATGAAAGCTCATTTTGTGACAGTCATTTTGTTGTGCCTACCTACAACTCAGCCCCTTTGCTATATTTTAAGTAGCAACTATCCTTTTCATAATACTGTTACATTGCCTCCTGGATTTCTCATTGTTTGATTTTGTTAACTTCTATTTTACTTGATTGTTTTCCATCACTTATTATTAACTTGACATTTCTTACAGGAAATCATGAAATTAGTGATATAACTTAGACAATATTCTGTAGGCACAAAATTTAATTAGAAGTCGCTTATGAGGAACAGTGTCAAAAGCCTTCAGGAAATCTAAAAATATGGAATCAATCTGATGTCCCCTATCAATTGCAATCAAAATTTTGTGAGAATAAAGAGCTAGTTGTATTTCATAAGAATGATATTTTCTACATCATCAATGTTGGTTATTTGTCAATAAATCATTTTCTTCAAGATGATCATAATGTTTGAGCACAGTATACAGGGTGTCCCATTTATATTGACCACCCTCAATAACTGTTTGTCCAGATGCAAATTACAAAATGTTTCAAGCAAATTTTCTTCAGCTGTCAGGAGGACATCAATCAGCGTGATTGCCTTCATTGCAGCTTAGTTTTTTACGAAGATATGAACAGCAGTATGACTTTTTTAAATGGCACCCTTTATTTTTTATTTGGTAATTCATTTCCTCTTGTAAAGACCTATTCAAAAATGTATCACAGTGTACCATTAACTGAAACACAACATTACTAATTACATAACACAACATTGACTTTGAGCCTGGGATCACAAACTCATCCACTTGCTGGAGTTGTCAGAAAACAAATGAAAACCAAGTAAAAAAATAACACAAAATTGACTTTGACTCTCCTGTACCATTGCCCAGGAGTAGAACATTCAAAGGTGCTGAAAGTAATGCCCCTGGACACCGATACACCAGTGCACTCGTTAAATGATAGAATTACTTACTGCGTCCAGTGTTGCCTGCTGAAGAGAATTACAAGCAAGCATGATACATTCCTGCATGTCCTCTGGAGTTGTTGGAATATCGTGATACACAATGTCTTTAATGCATCCCCAAAGAAAAAAGTCCAGAGGATTTAAATCAGGACACCTAATAGGCCAAGTAATTGTTCCTCCTCGACCAATCCATCTGGCAGGATACCTTCAGTTCAGAAAACGATGTGCATGCAATGTATTATATGCTGGACATCCATCTTGTTGGTACCACATAAGCATTCTGGTTCTTAGCAGCACTTCATCCAGAAGAGGAGAAAGAATTTGTCTGAGGAAGTTGGCATATGCTGTGCCATTTAGACTACCATTGATGAAATAAGGGCCAATAATTGTAGTACCAAGCATCCCATACCAGATGTTAACTCTCCATTGATGCTGATGTTCCACCTGTCTAAGCCATCGTAGTTTGTCACTGGACCAATAATGCATGTTCCTCGTATTTACCTGCCCTTTGTTTGAAAAGGAACATTCATTGGTAAATAGAACATTGGAGAAGTAGTTTGGGGTGGCGATGATTTGCTGCTGTGCCCACTGACAGAACTGTACACAATTTTGTAAATCATTTCCATGAAATTCTTGATGTAGGTGTACATGGTAAGGATGGAACCGGTGATGTGTAAGAATACGATGTGCACTGGTTTTAGAAATGCCAATCTTGTGTTCAAGCTGTCGTGTGCTCACATGTGGATTCATAGAAATGGAAGCAAGAACAGTAACGTAACATTTCTTTTATTGTTGTCGCTGAAGGTAAGCAAAATGCTACGCAGGCAGCGGAACTTTACAGAGAGTAACAAGAACCCACCTTCCCAATGGATTTCAATATTTGTTTCACTGAAACTTCTTTTAATATGTGTTTTTCTTATATTATGTTTATCAGTTTTTGGCAGTGCGACAAATGAAGCTGAGTGATCAGAAAGTCCTAAGTCTAGACAAAATTTATGTACATTATCAAAGTAGTAATTTGTTACAATGTTGTCGATGCATGTTACTGAGTGAATATAATAATTGAATCAATAAGTGTTGTTGATTCTTTATTGTCATTTGCAGTGTTTATATTAACACAGTTATCAGCAGAGGCAGCAAGACAGGGAAATATAAAGGAGCTGTACAATACAATGTACTGTATAGGGAGCGAAAGGCTATTTACAATTTGTATGGAAACCAAATGGCAGTTATAAGAGTTGAGGGGCATGAAAGGGAAGCAGTGGTTGGGAAGGGAGTGAGACAGGGTTGTAGCCTCTCCCTGATGTTATTCAATCTGTATATTGAACAAGCAGTGAAGGAAACAAAAGAAAAATTCGGAGTAGGTATTAAAATTCATGGAGAAGAAGTAAAAACTTTGAGGTTTGCCGATGACATTGTAATCCTGTCAGAGACAGCAAAGGACTTGGAAGAGCAGTTGAACGGAATGGACAGTGTCTTGAAAGGAGGGTATAAGATGAAAATCAACAAAAGCAAAACAAGGATAATGGAATGTGGTCGAATTAAGTCGGGTGATGCTTAGGGTATTAGATTAGGAAATGAGACACTTAAAGTAGTAAATGAGTTTTGCTATTTGGGGAGAAAAATAACTGATGATGGTCGAAGTAGAGAGGATATAAAATGTAAACTGGCAATGGGAAGGAAAGCGTTACTGAAGAAGAGAAATTTGTTAACATCGAGTATAGATTTAAGTGTCAGGAAGTCATTTCTGAAAGTATTTGTATGGAGTGTAGTCATGTATGGAAAAGAAACAGGGACGATAAATAGTTTAGACAAGAAGAGAATTGAAGCTTTCGAAATGTGGTGCTACAGAAGAATGCTGAAGATTAGATGGGTAGATTACATAACTAATGAGGAGATGTTGAATAGGATTGGGGAGAAGAGAAGTTTGTGGCACAACCTGATTAGAAGAAGGGATCAGTTGGTAGGACATGTTCTGAGGCATCAAGGGATCACCAATTTAGTTTTGGAGGGCAGTGTGGAGGGTAAAAATCATAGAGGGAGACCAAGAGATGAATACACCAAGCAGATTCAGAAGAATGTAGGTTGCAATAGGTACTGGGAGATGAAGAAGCTTGCACAGGATAGAGTAGCATGGAGAGCTGCATCAGACCAGTCTCAGGACTGAAGACCACAACAACAACACAATACCACCAAACAACTCTCGATGAAGAACTTTAGACATGATGGCCAGTTAAGTGCAAGGATCGGATGATGATTACAAAGCAACAGGCATAGCTACAGAGATGGGTCGAGTATTTCAAGGAGCTGGTAAATCATAAAGACAACCAAGAGGAACATGGGAGTGATGTTTCAGAGGAAGTTGAAGCAGATCAAGATAAAAATCTGCAGTGTCCCACAATGGGTGAAATTAGAAGTGCTTTGAGAAATCTAAAAAATGCAAAGGCTCCAGACCAGACAACATAGCACCGGAACTGTGAAAAGCCGATATTAAAAAGTTTTGTTGAAATGCTCCATCCCTAGCTAAAACATATTTGGCTTGAAGGGAAATCACCAGGAGTGCAGAATTGTAAAGTTCCCAAAAAAAAGGATTTTTTTTGGATTGTAACAACTGGCAGTCAGCACCCAGTGAGGTCCTCGCCAGAATTATTTTAAATAGAATTAAAGATTCATTTGAAAATTGACTGCATAAAGAACAAGTTGGTTTTCAGTCGCAAAGCAGTCATGTTGATCTTATTAATACTCTTAGGATCATATTAGAGCAAAGCAAAAAGTCAAAGCAACAATGTACTTGGCATTCATTGGTTTTCAAAAGGCCTTCAATTCTGTGAAAGATCAAGTTTTATGGCAGGTGTCACCGAAGTATGGTATACCACAGAAGACTCTAAACATCGCCAAAGATCTGTATGATGGCTACAAATGTTGTGTATTCCACAAGGGAAATCTGACAGATCCAACAGAGATAATAGCCAGAGCCCAGCAGGTTAGTACTTTGTCATCAACTCTCTTCCTACTTGTCCTTGACTCAGTCATGAGAAGAGCCAGAGCAGACAAGAGATGAGGAATCCAATGGGTGATCCATGGATATCTGGATGATTTGGAATTCACAAACAACATTGTTTTATTAGCTCAAAGGCTGAAAGATGGAAATACCATGTGGCTAGGGCCTTCCGTCGGGTAGACCATTCACCTGATGCAAGTCTTTCAAGTTGACGCCACGTCGGCAACTTGCATGTCGATGGGGATGAAATGACGATAAGGACAACACAACACCCAATCCCTGAGTCGAGAAAATCTCCAACCCCACCGGGAATCAAACCCGGGCCATTAGGCATAACATTCTGTCGTGCTGACCACTCAGCTAACAACACTGTTTTATTATCTCAAAGGCTGACAGATAAGAAAGATAAATTTAACTCAATGCAAAAAGAAAAAGAGGTTGCTGGGCCCAAGTTAACATAAGTAAAACAAAGTAAATAAGAATAAATTCTCATAAAATGGAAGTGCCGCTGCTTTTAGGGGAGCAGCAGGTGGAGATTGTCAATTCATTCCTGTATCTAGGTAATGTGTTGATAGAAGATGGTGGAGCCAGAGAAGATGTGAAGAACTGCATGAAGAAGGCAAACGCTGCCTTCATATAACTGTACCCAATATGGAGAAACAGAAACATCACATGCAAAACCAAAATTCATATTTTCAATACAAATGCATTGTCTGTTCTTCAAGAAACAAAGATAACATCGTAGTTACAGAGCTTCATAAATAGGTGTCTCTGGTGCATAATGAATATCTGGTGGCCAGAAAAAATAAATAATGATGATTTCTGGAGAAAAATAAACAAGACACCTATAGAGGAACAGATACATGATAGAAAGTAGAGGTACATGGAGGAGGATGGTGGAAGGGGAAGCAAGGAAAGTTGGCCAAGACCTGGGTGGAACTGAGAGAAATGGCCAAAGACAGAGATGCGTTGCGAGTTCTCTTGGGTGTCCTGTGACCCCATAGGGGTCAAAGGAATTAAGGCATGTAAGCCAATGTCCAGAAAGTAGGTACTGATTTGGAAAAAAAAAAAGACCCTTCTTTCTTCAATCCAAAATTTATTTTTACAACAAACAGCATTTCTTAAACTATTTTTCTACATAGTTGTCACCACAGTTCAGACATAAGTCATAGTGAGAAATCAAATTTTCTATGCCCTATTCATACAAAGATGGCACTAGTGAAAAGAGACAGTGTTTTTTGCATAATTTTTTGCTTGCTGAATCCCTTCCCAGAGGTGAAAGTGTCAATGTAGTACAGCACAGAGAAGCACAGAGAAACACTGAGAAAAGTTCGGTATGCAGTTCAAAACAAAAGCCGTATAATGCTCAGTCAAGGCATTGTGTTGCTTCAAGACAGTGCAAGTCCCCTGTCTGCTGGTGCCACTCAAAACCTTATTCAACAATTCAACTGAGAGCAGTTCATTTGCCTGCTGTACAGCCCCAATCTCACACCTTCTGTCTACTACTTGTTCTTAAACTTGAAACATGATTCTGGAGGAAAGTGCTTTCACAGAAATGGCAAGGCAAAAAACAGTGTTCAACAGTGGCTGTCTTCACTAGCAGCATCTTTCTACGAAGAGTGTTACAGTTTTGTCTTGTGAACATTTTTACTTAACAACTTAGATGACACTTAAATGTCTCTGTCTTATCAGACACAGACTGTTACATGCTCTTTGGCACAATGAAAGTGTTTTGTCATTGTTAAGCTTTGCTGTGTAGACTTTTAATAAACTATTGTTTCTGAACAAAGAAAAACCTGTATTGTTGCGAAATAACTAAACAAAGAGGGCATAGAAAAGCTGGTTTTCTGCTACAGAAACTGCAGAAGAAGGCTATTAATTACATTAGAAATCTATCATGTAAGTAGTCCTGCAGAAATAAATTTAAATAATTTCAAATACTGACTATACAGCTATGGAATAAATATGTTTTTAAGAGTAAACTTTCTTACTTTGCAAAACAAAGATGTTAACAACACAGCATTAAATTCATAGAAAACTGTTACGTACAGACAAAAAATGCTTAAGTTAAGCAAAAAGTAACCTGAAATTGCTGGATTCATATTTAATGATAAATTTCCGTGCTGATCAAGAACACAAAAATATGGTCTTCTTTCAAACAAAAATTAAGAAGTCACCTGATCTTGGCTTGTTACAATGCAAGGGATTTTTAGCACCAGTTCACAAGGTTTCCATGATACTTAAATGACAGAGTGGAATAAAAGGCAATTATTCCCTTGGTAATTTATCTGCCACAAAATAATAAATTGTAAATATAATATACAGAAGTATGCAATGATGCATTGTAAACTTTACCTGAAACTTGAAATTTGTCTGAAGCTAGAAAACTGCTTGTAGTAAGTGTAAACGTGAAACTATTACATGTTTCTGTTAGAAGTGTCTTCCATAAATATAAAATGATCTGTTAATTTTTACCCTGAGATGTCCAGTATCACTGTAAAGGTGATCAACAGATGAAAAATTAATAAATGAATTAGTCCCTTACATACCAGGAAGTGCTAATGATTGGCAGTTGTCAATCCATGAGCTGGCACTTACATTAAAATTGTTCGTAGGATGCACTTGCTGTTGTCCAATTGTTAGTTACCCTATTTGAGGAAAGTTCTATGTGCCGGTTGTCTGTGAAAGCACAAGCTACATCCTGTGTGTGTTTGTATTTCACTATTTGTATGTTGTGTTTCAGAGGTGTAGAGAAAGAACCAGCCAAGTATTTGCCTAAACAAATGTGGAAAACTGACTAAACACCATACACCAGCAGGCCAATGGCCATTATTTCCGGAATATGGATTAGATCCTTTTCTGGCTCAGTTGCCTGTCATCTCCATTTCGTGCATTAAGCAATATGAGTAGGTCGAATATATGCAGAAATGCAAGTTGCCAATGATACTAGTCTAATGAAAACCTAACAAAAGCACTTATAAAACTCAGTAACATTAGCATACCTTCTTTCGAAACTGCAACAGAGCCAATAATAACTAAATCAACTTTGATCTTGGCATCCAATCCAATGGGTTTTCCATACAGCTCAAGTCCTTTTCGAGATGCTCCAACTCTACAATCTTTATTTGATGCACCCACTGGCAACTGTATTTGTTTTAATAATCCATTACGTAAACGTGGTATTGGCACTAACACAGTTTTTCCTGCCTGTGAGCAAAACAAAAATAAAATAAAACTCATCATACACATGAGAAACTAATGGCAGTAATTTAAATAAGATGAGAATATTTAAATTATTTAAATAAGAAATATACAATAAAGTACAAAAATCACATTAAAAAAGGGATTAAACATTTCACACCTTTGGTTCATGGCATGGTAGTTGTCCCAAAATCCTTTAACCACAATTTCACATTTATTGTTTGTATGCTAATTAGTTCATCATTATTACCTTGCAAAACACCTTCTGCCCTCCCTATGTTATCAGTGCCTGAAGAGTTCAACTGGAGCTTGACCACTAGGGAAGTATCTATAAAGATGTTCTACAGGCAAACTTTTTTTTCCAGTATTCTACCAAAAGAAATCCATCTTGCTATTTGCGTAATCTATGATTGAATGTATGTAATTGTTCCACTAAGTAAAGCCACAAAATATTTCCAAAGTATTTGAATGAAATGACTAGCTCTACTGGTTAATCATGATGCCAAAAACTACTGGATTTTGAGTTTTTAAAGCCTACTACTGTGTAGTTACTGTGTATTTATACTTGTTTGCATCACTTGGATACTTTTCCACCCTCCATTTTGATAAATGTGCCACATTTGAAGTGTGCCAAGATTGCAAACAATATTATCCGAATAATTTATTAACATATTATGCACAATCCTATCATACATTCTTGGGGCACAATTAAATTACTTCAGCATCTGTAGTGACTCTTCATTCATGACAATATGTTACATTCTGGCTGTCAGGATGTTTTCAATTAAGTCAAAAACCTAGATCAATATTACACATTACAATAATTTCCCTGACAGATTTTGATGTAGTACAAAATCCGAAGCTTTTATAAAGTCAAAAACCACTGAATCCAAATCTGACTTTTAAGATACAATGTGTCAAGAGCATGTGTCTGAGCACTGGTGCTCACATAATCTGTATGTTGCTTACCAAGGAGACTGTCGTTTCATTCTGGGTACATAATTAAAGTCATAGTCCAGTACAACTAGTGGTGATTGATACAGAGTATTGAACTCAAGGTTTAAGTTTCAATAATTTCATCTGATCCCCCTCCACCCTGCCTCCCCAAGAAGGTGGTGGTGTATTGCCATGAGAATCCAATACTCATGATATACAGGGTGAGCACAAAGTCTTGCCCCGATTATAAAAATTTTTAACAGAATAACCATTTGACATAATAAGTTACATTTGATGTCATTTGGTAGGTTAGTGTTACTAGTTGTTGTGACCAATAGACGGCGCTTGTGCTCTACAACACCGACGCAGTCTGTTAGGTCACGTTAGTTGCTGGCGAAATGGCGTCAAAGCAGGAGAAAGCACAATGTGTGCTTTGGTTTCACGAAATGAAACCGCCCATCAGTGCCCAGTGCAAATTTTGGGCTTCTTATGGAAGCAGCCCTCCTGACGTTAAATCAATAAAGTGATGGTATGCAACGTTTAATGAAACAGGCAGCATTGAAGATCGTCCTCAAAGTGGCAGGCCTCGTGTGAGTGATGCAACTGCTGATTGTGTTCGGCAATCGTTTCAAAGGAGTCCATCTAAATCAACTCATCAAGCATCACGTGAACTTCAAATACCGCAAGCAAGTGTGGTGAAGATTCTTCATGAAAGTCTTACGTTGCGTGCTTACAAAGTGAAAATCGTGCAGGCATTGCAACTGAATGATTTGCTGACACGTGCTGAATTTGCAACTGAGATTCTCAACAGGATTGATGGTGCTATCAATTACTTAAATCGCATATGCTTTACTGATGAATCCACCTTTCATGTCAGTGAAATGGTAAATAGGCATTATGTCCATATATGGGATTCAGAGTCTCCACATGCTACTGTACAGTTACAGTGAGACAGCACAAAATTGAATGTTTGCTGCGGCCTCATGCATAACAAGGTTTTTGGACCATTTTTCTTTGCAGAAAAATCCATTACCACTAACATTTACTTAGATGTTTTGCAACAGGTCATTGCCCCACAGTTAGAAGAATATCAGCCATGGATAATTTTCCAGCAAGATGGAACACCCTGCCCCACTGGGCTTTGATAGTGCATGATTTCCTGGATGAAACATTTCCGGATCAGTGGACTGGAAAGAATGGTCCAACACCCCGGCCATTCCGCTCTCCAGGCATGACACCCCTTGACTTTTTTTTTCTGGGGCTATATCAAGGATAGAGTCTTCGTCACACCAGTTGCTGATGTCAATGAACTGAAGGCTAGGATATAAGCTGCTGTGGGTACTGTGACAGAACACGTTACAAAACACCTGGCGGGAACTGGAATACCGACTCGACATTCTCCGAGCTACCACGGGAGCACACATTGAGGTTTACTAATGTAAGTGGTCTTAATAAAAAACTAGTAACACTAACCTACGTAACGGCATCAAATGTAAATTATTATTTCAAACAGTTATTCTGTAATAAATTGTTATAATCAGGTCACAACTTTGTACTCACCCTGTATAATTTTATGAACACACCACAGTATATGAGTTTGTAAGCTTTTAAATATTTGTGTTGAGTAGCATACTATTATTCGTGAAAACTGCTGAAAAATGAACAAAGGAAATGTGTAACTGATGTGGAAGTTACTGAAGATTAAAAGGATGACACAGCAACAGTTTGAAAGTGGGTAGTGCAGTTCAGCTGCCAAGAGGATTTTTCCTGACCTCTTAAATCACTGAACAGCAGCCAGTGAATAAAATGGAAGCAATCACCTTCATAATCAATTACAGGCCAGTTTCAGTGTCCTCACACTTTCTAAATTACTTGAGAGAGTAATTGTTGTTGAGATGGAATCTTTCTTCAGTAAATACAGCTTGCTTAGCAAATCACAACATGGATTCCTAGAAGAGAAATTCAAACAGCAGTACCAACTTTTTTCTGTACAGTGTTGAATAAAGGAAGCAAAGAATCAGATGTTTAAATTCTTATTTAGGTGATAGAAGAAAATGTGCAATACCATATTTGAAAAATGAGGAGCAGTTTCTAACAGTGAAAAATATCATGCCAAAGTGTTTCTGTGCTTCCAAATGGAAAAAATGGGCCATTTTTGTACCTTATTAATATAACATATCACAGTGGCCAAATTTGATACACAACACCAAGAAAGGGTTGCATAAGTAGCTCAAAGTTAATGAACTATTGTGATTATATTAGTTAGGAGTGTACTCAAGTGTTTGAAATGCAAAACGGTAATGAGAACAAGTTGTCTGATTACAGAATATCTTATGATAAATAAACACCCACTGTCAGCCACTGTAGCTGAGTGGACAGCATGCTGGCTTGTCATGCCGGGAGGCGCTGGGTTCAATTTCCAGATGGATTGGAGATTTTCTCTGCTCTGGAACTCGGTGTTTGTGTCATCTTCATCATCATCATTTCATCCTCATTGACACACAAGTCGCTGAAGTGTCACCTCAAAAGACTTGCACCAGGCAATCAGGTCTATCCGCCGGGAGGCCCTAGCCACACATTTCAATGAATACCCACTGAATAAGGATAAGTGTGTTCAGGAAAGGTCGTTTTTTGTTGTTGTTTTTTTTTTTTCTTTTTTTTTTTTTTTTTTTGCCCCGTCTCCTGTGGACATAAATGTTGAATCACTGTCTCCAGGAAAAATATAAACAAACTACTCCAGTCCCATTACAGAATTATCCAATCCCATTGGAGGCAAGGCCACCTGTGAAACCAGTCAAAGCAGGCAAAGTTATGTTGCTGTCGACAACTCAATGCCTCTCCTATTCGGTAAGTAGTTATCTTTACTCTTGAATTGTTTGCTTTCTTTCAAGAGTTTTAATTCCCATACTTATTAGATATTTTGATGCATGAGCATCTTACATGGAAAATCATATCAGTTAATATGTGTAAAATTATTAGCTGTGCTCTGTACTCATTAAACTGTATCACAACCATAATAACTACTGCCCTGGAAGAAATGTGCAACCGATTAATACATCCACAGTCACAAATGGGATTAAAATTTAGGGTGGGAGATGTGCAGCCTATGTGGATAGGGTATTCAGGCCCCAGAAGAGAGCAGTTGTAATAATTTACTAACACAAACAAAATACAATCCTGTAGCGACTGTTTCAGTAAAATGTTGTGCTAAAAGTGAACCGCCAAAGACTGCAATTTCGAATCAGAAAATTTGTGAGAAGTTGAAAACATGTGCTAAAGAGATTGCCTACACTATGCTTGTCTGTCCTCTTGTAGAGTACTTCTGTGTGGGGTGGTATCCTTACCAGATAGGTTTGACAGATGACATCAAAAAATTTCAAAGGAGGGGACCTCATTTTGTATTGTCGTGAAATAAGGGAGTGTGTGTCATGGACACGATGCTCAAGTGGGTGGTATCATAAAAATGAAAGTGCATCTCACTGCAGTGAGATTTTTTCACAAAATTTCAATCACCAACTTTCTCCACTGAATCCAAAGATATTTTGTTGTCTCCTATGGAGACATGACAATCATAATTTTTATTTCCCTTAATTTGTTTCTGCAGGTGTCTCTACGAGATGTGCAAAGAATAAGAGACAGCAACAAAGAGTAATGTAAAACTGGTCTGTGTACATTACCTGACAATTTTGCAGACATTCAGACAACAAACAGCAATAATCTTTTCAAGATTGTCAGCAGGGCAGAAGTAATAATTAAGAAAAGCCAAGGAAACTTTACACATGAAAAACTGCAAAGGAAGCATTATGAACAATCTGTAGACTCAGCTGTTCAACAAAAAAAATTCAGACAGGCAACTAAATATGGCCTTAATAAGTAATGATAAGCATGGTAGTATAGACATGGAAAAATTTTAATGTGGTGAAAAATCAAAATGACACGATGACTGAAATAGCAATGCTGACAAATGTTAACTGCAAGAGAGCAGAGATACGTGACGAAACTTTACATGAATAGAGATCTCCACTCTGCCCCCTTTCCTCTCCTGGATTCAGGAGGTATGACAAATGTTTGCTTGGAGAAACATGCAAATAGTTTGGTATTCCACAGGTTTACATGCCTATAAGTTCTGCAGGTGAAGAAGATACTGGAAGAATGTACGATGAGATAAATTATACAGATGGTTAAGGGAGCCACAAATTTAACTGTGCTGGGAGAATAGAATTCAACAGCAGGAAAAGGAAAAATGGTTAGAGAACTTGGAGAGGGGTATACAAATAATAGGATAAAGTGCCTTGTAAAGTTTTACACAAAGTATAATTTAACCACTGTTAACACTTGGTTTAGGAACCATTAAAGGAAGCTGTACATCCGAGAGAGGCCTAGAGATACCAGAAAGTTTCAGATAAATTATATAATAGCTGTTCAAAAAGAATCCGACATTTATTTGATCTTTATTCAGATACAGTTGTTTGACACTAGTCACCTTCAAAGTTGTACTTTCAGTTTCTACGCAACTCTCCCAATGCTGCTGCTCTGCTGGAAGCAGCAGAACTGACTCAATGCTAGATCAGGGGAACAGGGAAGCTGACAGACCACAGCTGACAAACAACAGCCGTATTGTATTTGGTCTCTAATGACCTCGTTGTCGACGGGACATTAAACACTAATATCCTCCTCCTCCTCAAAAAAACTCTGAATTGAGAGTGGGTGCATTATCATGGCAGAGGTGCCAACTGCACACAGTAAACTGTTTGCACCTCCCTGCTTCAAGAAGGTGATGCAGAAACTCTCGGTAGTACTCTTTGTTGACATTAGTACCTTCTGGGGCATACTCATGATAAGACTACACCACAGGAATCAAAAAAGATGGTCAGCAAGGGTTCACACTGCTGCAGACTTTCCTTGCTTTTTTGGGTCTTGCGGATGATGGATGCTTCCATTGGGATGACTGGAACTTTGTTCCTGAATAATACCGATAAACCCAAGACTCGTCAACAGTGTTTACTGAAATAAGAAAGTCCAAATTAATGTTTACAGATTCCAGCATGTCCTGTGTGATGTGTGAATGAAGTTGCTTCTGCTCAGTTGTTAGCAAATTTGGCACAAAATTTGCTGAGATCCTCCTGAGGAACAAGTATTCCTTTAAAATGGAATGAAAGTAGCCAATGCTACTTTTAACCTCATCTGCAAGTTCACTGATTTGTCTATCCTGCATCACCAGGGTCTTACATGATCAATAACAACCTCATTTGTGGATGTTGACTACCTGAACATGCTTCACTCTTCACTGATGAGTAGCCATCTTTGAAGCAGTTGTACCACTCCTTTATCCACTGCTTCGTTCCCAAACACTTGTCAAATCTCGTGCATTGTTTTCAACCTGAGAATTGTCAAGCTTAAAACAAACTTTGATGCAGTAATGTTGCTCAACTCTTTTCTGTCATTTTACCCACAACACAAAATCGGACAACTACCACTTACATATGTCCACTTGTCAACAACTAGACAGTGACTAGTTGCTATCACAGTCATGAAAAAAATCAGGCATGCACACTACGTATGTCCATGAACACAGAAAGCATGCATGCCTCGATACCACTGTTGGTTTCAACAATAACAAATAAAGTTGGATACTTTTACAAAATTCTTTGTATAATGGTAAGAATGAAATTTTGAAACCAATTTTTAAACTGCAAAACATTTCAAGGGACAAATGTGGACTCTTGGTATACTTAATGGTTATGATTGCTGAATAAAACTGAAGAAATTGCAGAAAATAATGAAATTAAGAAAATAGGACCTGGACAAGTGAGGGAACCCAAGGTTTTAAATGGAGCAATAGGTAACAAGTGACTGAAAGAAGAGAAAGGAATACAACAGCTGAAGCTCAGAGAGACAAATTGACAAGGCTCGGCAGAAATTATTTGACAATACAACAGACATTGAATGAAATTAAGGAAAGAGGAAAATATGCAGCAAATGGAACAGGAAAAAATGAATACTGGTGTCAAAAAAGTGAGCCTGACATAATGTGCAAAATGGCGAAGCTGGTATGGCTAGTGGGATATGCAGTGCTGTGGAACATTGCATGGATAGAGGAAGATAGATGCCACCTACAGCAAAATTCAGACACCTCTGGAGTACACACTGAAGAAATGTGAACATATGTTTAAAGCGTTTGCAGTTTTAGAGAAAGCTTTAGCAAATGTTCAATGGAATGCACTCTTTGAAATTTTGAAGGTAGCATGGATAAAATAGAGTGAGCAACAGATTATCTACAACTCATGCAGACATCAGACTGCAGAAGGACATGAAAGGAAAGTGAAAGTTGAGAAAAGAGTGTGACAGATTCATTGCCTATCCCTAATGTTATCCGGTCTGCACATTTTGCAAGCAGTAAACGAACCAAAGTGTCATTTGGAAAAGGAATTTAAGTGCAGGAGGAAAAAATAAAAATTTTGAGGTTTTCTAATGACATCGAAATTCCACAACAGACAGTAAAGAAATTGGAAGGTTGAACAGAATGGACAGTATCTCAAAAAGACATTTAAGATGAATACAGACAAAAATAAAACAAGGACGATGAAATGTACTAGAATTTAATCAGATGACGCTAATGGAATTAGATTATAAAATGAGACACTAAAAGTAGTAAATGAGTTTTGCTATTTGAGCAGCAACATGACTGGAGATGGCTGAAATAGAGAGGATTTAAAATGCAGACTGGCAATGGCAAGAAAAGTGTTAACTCTTAGGAAATGTTTTCTGAAGATATTTGTCTGAAATGTAGCCTTTTAGAGAAATTAAATGTGGACAGCAAACAGTACAGACAAGAGGAAAATAGAAGTTTCAGAAATATGGTTCTACAGCAGAAAGCAATTAGATGGGTAGATCAGATATAACTAATGAATTGGGGAGAAAAGAAATTTATGGTACAACTTGATTAAAAGAAGGTATTGGTTGGTAGGACACATCTAGAGGTATGAACAAATTATCAATTTGACAATGGAGGGAAGTGTGGTGAGGATAAAAAATTATAGAACTGCTCAAGGCTTCATTAAAATAAGCAGGTTCAAATGGCTGTATGTTCCAGGAGATATAAATACATTTGTACATCATAGATCAGCATGGGGACATGTATAAAACCAGTCTTTGGACTGAAGATGACGACACCACAATCCTCTTCTAAGCATATTGTAGGAATTCTTCTGGCAAAGTACATGTTATCAAATTTTCAGATATTTACTATGGATGGGAGGAGGGGTTGCCATTGTAAAAAATATTTAATCTCAAAAGATTGTACTAAACAATTGAAAGATAACTGTGAGCAATGTTAGAATCAGTTGGAAGCAAATTTTTGATACAATAAATTTACAGGTCTCTTAGTCCTTACTTCAATCCTAGTAGTGACAGGCAGAAAGGGTGACAATCTGTTGTACCAGAATTCCATGTAGGAGAAACCAGGAATTGTATCAAAGCTTACAATATAATCAAGAGCTATCTGGAGTATATTATTATTGACAGTTTTTTAATGCTTAAAGCAATGTTTCCAGAAAGTATTATAATGTAATTAAGACACAAAGTCTCTGAATAAAATTAGGACAATGTAAGAAATGTGCCACTGTCAGGAAGTCTGACAAAAAGGTCCAGACGTTAAGTTCATGAAATGGTAAATGAAAGACACTGGTGACATTATGAGATCTAAAAATACCTTAAATGATCATTTCAGGTCAATTTAAGTAGACTCAGAGAGAATGTCTCTGACACAATTTATATCGAAACTTATTAACACTATCATTTTGCATGAAAGCCACAGACGATAGTAGTATTGGAGAAAAAAAAAAAAAAGAGAGAGAGCCAAGTGCAGCAATTAAGAAATCACTGAAATAATGACTCAAATACACATGATTATATGTCACACAGGATAGTAAATATTTGTACAGCTCTCATTAGTCAATGGCTAATTGCTTCTACTTCTTGTGGACTGTTACCTTTAGTCCTAAATTACTTACATTCTAACAAGAGTTGTAATACAGATTTTTGGTGGAGCACACAGAAATCTTTAATAAAAGCTGTGGAGCAAAAGCTGAACAAAAATATTTGATAGCTGAAATACACGAGATTTTGTGCAACACACCAGTTGAAATTGTAAAACATTTTCTCACAATCTCTTCTGGAATAGTGGGATTTATATGCAGGGATTTTAGCTAGAACAATACAAGACACACACACACACACTTTTATTTCTTCTAGGGTTTTACTGCTTTTTGAGTGAAGCCCCTTAGCACACCTCTTAAGACCATTATGGATTAACACAAACTTTTTTCCTTAATAAGGTTTCTATATATATTTCTCTCTCTCTTTAAAAATTGTGACTTGTAAGATCAATTTTTAATGCACACCCCATGTGATACTTCTCATTTATTTCCTAAATCGATTATTTACATTCTCATTTTTTATTATGAACTGTTTTATTTCAGTTAACTCTAAGGAAACAAACAATGGAATCTGCTGTTCTGCGGCAGTCATTCATTTTTCAGTATGTCAAATATTTTCTCACAAACTTCATGTGAGATATTTCTTCTAAACTTCTTTCTGTGTTCAGCCAATGCTATACTTACCTGAGCTGACACAACTGCCCCATTCATTGGTTGATATTCTTGACCTGCTTCATGTAGAGGCTTCCACTCTCGCCTAATTTTCTTATTCCCTCTCTTCAGCTAATGCTTCCTTGTTTTTCCTCTTTTTATAAATCTATTCTTCAGATCTGTGCCATCATTGTTTATATCAATAGCAATATCTGAGAGTTATTACTTTCTGCATTGTCCTATAAAATGCGAGGTAGGTTCATTTCAAGTTTCTAGCTTGTCATCTTATTGCAATGTTAAAGAAACTGCAAGGCATGAAACAAATTACTTTCTTACTTTCCCTGCTTCTTTTCTCTTTTAGCATCACATCATCATCAGATATATAACTGTTAGCCATCTCATTGGGAGTGTAATGTAGGCCTTCAAGAGAATGAGGGAGTTGCCTGGATTGAGAATGCCTTCCAAGTTCTCTAGAGTTACGCACCAAGAACTTGACTCTGCAGAAGAACATATGTTATACACTGTAGTGCTTAACCTACTGCATTAGGAAGAAAGAAATTATGCAGGTTTCCTAAAGTCAATCTCACCGCCTGAGTCCGTGTCAGTGTCTTCGTCCACCTTGTACACTTTGTCTTCTTTCTAAGCAAAGCCAATCCGTGATGTTTTTGTTCTTGATGGTAAAGGTATTTGAATAACATACAGATACACTGTATGTCTTATATTTGTTATCTGAGTAAAAGTATCATTGACAAAAATCACTGCTGCTCTGCGTGACCTCTCTTACAAGATTTTACATTACCTTGCTTTTGTGCAGTGAAGTTCCCACAACAGTTTGCACTCCTCCACTATGAAACACGGCTTAGTTTTGCCATGAGACACTATTCACACTGCCCTTATCGTTTTGTCAAAGGTTATATTAGTCAAAACAGAAAGAACCTAACATACTGTTCTGAAACAGAAAGAACCTAACATACTGTTCCCAGCTGATCTTTCTCGTTGCCACAATGAAAAGTGGGTTAAGTCACTAGCGACAGGACAACCGACAATACCCTATAACTTAACTGAAGCATCACCATTGCATATCTCTTGAGACACTGGGAATGGGGGCCCACACCTCTCTCCCCTCATGAAGCCCTTGTTTTGATCCATATGTCTAACTGGTTAAGTCAGTTTGGCCACTCTCGAGCTTCACACACACACACACACACACACACACACACACACACACACACACAAACGCGCGCGCGCGCGCATGCGTAACCTGTATGCGCAAAAGCAGCATACAGGTTTACATGAAGATCTGTAGACAAAATATGGAAAGTGTACACAAAGCATAGGTCTGACAGTAGTTTTAAATACAAGTAGGGTTGTTCATTGAAAAATCTGTCGCAGATCTGTAATTCTACAAGCAGAAAAACTAAGTAAATATCAAAAGTATATAAACAATATGAGAAAAGTATTTATTCTACAGAAGTGTGCAGTAAGAATACTGCACAAAACTGACAATTGATTATCTTGCACATTCTTACACTTCCACACCTATAAATACATTCTCTAATAGTATTTATGGTTAATAACAAGAGCAAATTTGGAATGAACTGTGCACTTCACAACCACAATACTAAAAGTAGTTCAATACAGACTATGCATCTTAGATTTAGAAAATCTACAGCACAGCAGGTTATGGTACGTATTAGGCAGGAAACTGAAGATCTGCAGGTATTCAAAAACAAAGACACTGTTTTTAAAAGTTGTAAGAAATTTATGGACTCTGGGTTGTAAATTCTACACCACTCTAATGTTAATATCGAAATGATCTTGACTTTGACAGCATACAGACTGCTGATTGTGATTTGTGTAAAGTTACATAAATGATTTATTTTAAGTACTAGATATAAACAGAAAGAGGAACTGCAGTAGGTTTTTTCAAAGTAGCTGTTTTGTTCTAAAACACAAAAACACATATACAGATTGACAATAATCAGTATGAGATTAGCACCAGTCATAATTTGCTGTTAATGTACTTTACAGAAGTAGTCTGCAGTGGCTATTTTGGCCTATTCTTGTATAATTTAATTCATTTCAGACCCTTTAAGGGTGTCCTCCATCATGGCTTTTATGGTACACGATGTGTGAATAAATGAATGTTATGGAATATTCAAATTGCTCTATAGATTATTCTGTTTTTCATTAATTAATTTATTCAGATGTCCGGATAGTCGTGCGTATTAAAGCACCGCTTCTGGGACGGGTAGATGCACTGATCCCAAGTCAAAACTGCTCGGCAGGTTAATGATGATGGTTGATATGCTGGCCAACCTTATTTTTAAGCAGTTTCCCACATCCCACTATGTGAACATCACACTGGTACCCAGTCCTGCCCCAGTTACACAATTCACAAACATTAGAATACTTTCGCTCACTTTAACAAAAATAACAGTACACACAGACAGTTGGGCATACACACATTTCATTGCAGGAAGTAACAGGGTGGCAACAGGAGGGGTACCTGACCACCTGTTAAATTAACTGCACCAAATCCATTAATAACCATGCTGACCCTGTGCTGATGTGGGGCGAAGGCTCAAGAAAAAGAAGATTAATTAATTTATTCACAATTTCCTATTATATTATGGTTTGATGTCATCTTACTTAACAACCTCCCAATTTGTTCAGTGATTTGTACCACATATTACATTCCATAGAAATGGTAACAGTTTTACGTGGTCAGTTTCATCTGCTTTAATGACACATACCTGTAGAGAAAAATGAAACTTCTCTCATGAGGTGCGCTGCTGCTTACATACAAAAATTTATTATAAGACTGTGCCCTGCACTTAATAATGAAAGGAGGCTAAGAGAATTTTTAATAATGAAAGAAGGCTTGGAGAATTTAGATTGGTTGGTTGACTGATTTGGGGAAGGAGACCAAACAGTGAGGTCATCGGTCCCATAACCTAGGATACCAGAAACCAAGGGAGGAACAATACAAACAGCACAGCCCAGTCAAGGAGAAGGGATAACGAGCAAACAAAGAGGGAAATGGAACATAAGGGCAGTAGGAGGAGGAAAGAATGGGATGGGGATGGGTGGAAACGGGTAGAGCAGGGGTGCCTCAGAAACACTACATGTGGTAGGGTTCCAGCACCTTAACAGAACCGTACCGACATTCACACCGTACAATAGTATTATCATGATACAACATGGAAACACCAGGTGAAGATGACACAAGAAAAGAGGAAACAAAATAGTACAACAAAACACAAAATCTACGGAAAAGGTGGGGAGAACCTGGCCAGTATTACTCAAATTCCAGAGGAAAATTCAAGGACTTATACCTGAGAGTGCAAACCACTTTCATGAAGAACACAGAGGACAGACGTAACCATTCAGGGGTCACACCCGAGACAAAGAAGATGGGAATGCATATTTAATGTGAAGGGCCTAAGGGAGTGGGCAGTCCAGCAAAATATGGATCACAGTGAGTGGAGCCCGACAACTACATGCGGGAGAAGGGGAGGGGGGGCTCACTGTGGAGTAAAAACTCATGGGTCAACATAGTATGACAAATACTTAGACAGCAGAGGATGGTAAAACTCCTGTCGGGAGAGACAGAGGCAAGAACACCACAAGGTGGGAGTCTCCTTGATAGCATCAAGTTTATTAGACAGGTGGAAAGCCTCACACGAGTGAGCTGATGATTGAGCAAATCTGCCCCTGTAGGGGTCACGGAGAATTGAGGGGGGGGGGGGGGAGGAGGTGACCTCCCCTTCCCGCCTAGCCAGGAACCCAAAGAAAGTCAACTGAACAAGCAGCATCACCAAGATAAGCGAGAAGGTAGTGGATGGCAGAGACCAAGGGATGGCATGAAAAACACCGAGCAATGGCCTGAAGGCCTCTCATTGAGTCTGCACACAACAAAACTTGGGTGAGGGAGGACAGTTTAACGAAACAGAAGGCCCAATAGATGGCCATCAATTCTGCACTCAACACCCCACATGTGGCTGGCAAGAGATGTGAATGCATATCCATATGATCAGCGGATTTAGAGCCATCAGTATAAAAAACAATGGCATCCTGAAACAACAGTAAGTGCGTTTGGAACAAACAATGGAACACCATTTGAGCGATGGAGGCTTTGGATCCCAAAAGAGATCCCTTTGAATCTGTGGCCAAGGAACTAACTAAGGGGAAGTGGTCGGGAGAGAAACAGGGGAAGATGACAAGGAGGGAAGAAGGAAGTCACAGTGGAGGGAAGCAAGATGAATCTCAACCGGTAAACCCACCCGAGTATGGGCAGTTGGCAAGCAATGGCCCGAAGCTGTGAAAAGAACAGAGCAGGAAGGGTGAGAAGGGGATGAGTGAATATTAGTAGCATAGGAAACTAGGAGCTGGGACCACTGTATCCCAGCGTCAATCAGACAACTTATCGACAGGGTTAGTGGAAGGCACCGATGGCTAAACGGATTCCATGATGGTAAACCAGTGCCAAGAGGAGCTAGTGTAGAAGGGGCAGCTGATACATAAACTTGACAACCGTAGTCAAGACATGACAGAACTAATGCCCAGTAAAGGTGGAGAAGTGTCAAACGATCTGCACCCCAATACATGCGAGCAAGGAAGTGAAAAACATTGACTTTATGCAACCTTCAGATGATGGATATAGGGCAACCAAGTAAACTTGTTGTCAAAAAGAAGACCCAAGAAATGGAAATCGGGGACCATGGTCAGGTGCTGGACATCGAGGTAGAGCTCCAGCTCAGGATGGAACATAGTATGGTGACAGAAATGTACCATCCTCGATTTTAAGGGAGAGAACTGAAAACTGTGCAAGAGTGCCCACGTGGAAGTGCGCCAGATGGTACCCTGGAGGTGTCATTCTGCAGAGGTCATCGAGTGGGAGCTAGGCCAAATACAAAACTCATCATATAGAGAGCAGGGGTGACCGACAGTCCAGCAGTGGCCACACGTCCATTAATAGCAATTAGAAAAAGGACACGAGCCATTCTCCTGGGTCCACGGAGGGCTGAGAATAGTATTAACCCAGACTCTGAATGACTGGTGCGATACAAATTGTTAAATAAAAACTGGGAGGGAGCACTGAAAACTCCACTAATGGAGCGTATGGAGGATGTGATGGTGCCAAGCTGTGTCATAGGCCTTACTGAGATCAAAGAGTACTGTGGCACGATGGCAGCATTGAGAAAAAGGCTGCTGAACTGCAATTTCCAATCGTAGCAGATCATCGATCAGAGACCATCCCTCTGAAAGCAGCACTGGTAAGGAGATAAAAGGTCCTGAGATTCAAGGACCCAATTGAGCCGATGAGCCACCATCCATTCTAGTAACTTGCAGGGGACACTGATCAGGCTGATGGGCTTGTTATGGTTAAACACCTGGAGGAGATATTGGCATTTTGAAGGATTGGGTATTGAAGCAATAGGTTATGGATGGAATCAAGGCCAGGAGCTGAATCGTGGGAAGTGAGGGCCAGAAGAAGTTCCCATTCAGTAAAAGGTCCACTGTAGGATTCCACCTGATGAAGGGTAAAACATAAGCAGGAAGCCTGCTTTTTCTGGAGGAGGCAGGCAGCTGGGCAGGAGGCTGACACAAATACAGTCACAAAATGAGTGGTGAGGTGTTTTGCGAGAACTGATGCATCTGTAAAAAGGTCATTTGGAAGGGCAAGACCCAGAATGGAAGATTGCCGCAGACAACCTCTGAGGGTGTGGAGTGTAGGCCACACTTGTGATAAAGGGACAGAGGAACCTAGAGAGGAGACAAAGCATTCCTAACACATCCATTTGCTCCATTTGATTAAGTAACGGGCTCCGGTGCCAAAGACGTTTAAAGATAATGACACCAGTGGAGGACGGGTGCTGCTTACAATGTTGCAAGGCACAACAATAACCACGGGTAGAGGTGGCAATGGCCATGCTCCATCATGGACCTGGCCAACAGTGAACAGAGTCTGTCAAGTGTGCAACAGCAATGCTGGCAGTGTGGATTATCTTATTGGGGAGAGCACAGATTACGTCATCAATACAACACGACAAAGAAGGTGGAATTTTAATGTTACTCCTTTCACTGACTATTTGGTCTGAATGTGATATCTCATAGATTAAAACCAGTCACCTTTTAAAATAAAAATAAATTATTTCATGCAGTTAAGACAGTTTTTAATCAACATTTTTAATAGTACCTTTCAACCGCTGCTAATTCCATGAACAATGTCCCAAAAAAATTCGATAATTGTGACCATTAAACCACTAGTTATGCTACTTACGCAATGACATTTGCTGCTGCCAGCCATCATTTTTCTTTACTTACTCCCTGAAATGCACCATGCTTAAAATAATGCAAAAATTGTATGATGGTAGCAAATGTAACGTATGAAAAACAAAACCATCATTTTTACAATCACAGGCTTTCAGTAACTATTTACAATGGATAAAATACAACGGTAACCTTTTATTAATCTTCATCTGACAGCCCCCCTCCCCCCCCCCCCCCCCCCACACACACACACACAGAGAGAGAGAGAGAGAGAGAGAGAGAGAGAGAGAGAGAGAGAGAGAGTTGTAGGAGGCCATAAGAGAATGAGTTCAATAAATAACCTGAAGATGAAATCAATGTGTGACCAGCACCTCTTTAGTAATAGATAATTTAATAAAGAACTTATGACCATTTCAGCATTACTTCCATTAGAGCCCTTATATGTTTGTTCACATACTTACCTTTTAGCATATTTTTAAATGCATGTAACAGAAAAAATGCATTTTAATTGATACATTCAGTAGCATATAGTCCACAAATAGACAATGGATAGTGTGGAGTAGCATTTAACGTGACAAGAAATCATAACACCAAACTCTCTCTCTCTCTCTCTCCCTCTCTCTCTCTCTCTCTCTCTCTCTCTCTCTCTCTCCCTCTCTATCTATCTAACGACGAGGATGCCACATTATGGCATGGCCTCAAGATGCTGAAATATGACAATCAATGGGAATGAGGTTACATGACTTAGTTGGGCAACATTCTCACTTATGTCCATCTCCTCAAAACATTCTGCCAATCTGGGAGTGATGAGGTAGGGCACTGCCTTGCTGGAGGTACATGTCACCTGTGGGGGTGAACAACCTGATGCACATAACTGGACCATTTTGTGTCACTCTCCAATAAGAAATGATGTTAGATTTATCAGGGGGCTTATTTCATCACACATAAACACCCCCTCATAAAAAACTTCCACCATCTGGCTAAATACTGCTCTTATATGAAGCGGGACACTATGACGTATGCTACCTTTCTATCTGGTTATACTATAATGTACCGTAATTCTTGAGTCCATGTGATCTTTTCCATGGTATGGTCACCAAACAGTGGTATTCCTGCCCCCATGCAAATCCTGATGTCCTGTGCGTCACACAGTGCACAAAGGTACATACCTGAAGCAATGTTATGTACTCTTAAGTGAAAAGGTGTTTCTCCTGCTGACAAATTGTTATCCAGCACTGAAACAGCAAGTGCATTGCTGTACAGAAGTCTGTTTTCTTATTACAAAGAAAGAGAGAGAGAGAGAGAGAGAGAGAGAGAGAGAGAGAGAGGAGGGCTGAAAGTGATCCTGTCATCAACACATTTTTGCTCATGACAGTTGTCTCTGTGGCCATGATTGTAATCACAGTACACACTTGACAAATTAGGATGTGAAAAACCCAGTGCCTGTTGCACAGTCACAGATGTGGACTGCCCCATACATCGTGCACTCACAATCTGGCAATGATCAAATGTGCTGATATTGTGAACTGTGCCTATTCTGTGAACAACTTTCACGTTGACAGACAATAAAAAGTTTGACAACAATCAGTCATGTGGCATATTGAACTATTATATTTGCCCGGTGATAGTAGTATTTTCTGTTAAACACAGTAGCCATGTGTAATTCAAGTGACCATCAACTAGTTAGTTAGTTAGTTAGTTAGTGTGTGTGTGTGTGTGTGTGTGAGAGAGAGAGAGAGAGAGAGAGAGAGAGAGAGAGAGAGGCTTTTTCAATTAATTTCTTGACACTCACTTATAAAGAACATTTTGTCAGCATTCATAGCAAAGAGTTTATACGGGGTGAGCACAAAAGAACTTTACACTTTCAAAAATTTATATTAACAAAACAGTGCATCTTACATGACTTAAACTGTAACCCTGAAAGATTTTTTTATGTATGGGTGCAATTACTGCATTTTACACTATCACTGCCAGAGTGTACTCATGTAGAAAATGGCAAATAATCACAACAGAAGGGTTGATGTTGGTAACTGCTGTTCGACAAGCATTTTTCCCACACTTTCACCAGAAGACACCTGGCAGAGTTTCCACTTATGTTGGGTACAAACAGTTTGAAGAGAAGGGCTGCATTTGCAAAGGTAAAAGTTCCAGCCAGTCTCCTGTGTTAGAGAAAATGTCAATCACATTTGAGGAGCATTCCAATGAGGCCCACAGAAATGTACACGTCAAGCAAACTGTAAGCTTCAGATCCCACAAACAACTTCTGTACCGATTAGATTAGATTAGATCAATACTAGTTCCATGGATCATGAATACGATATTTCGTAATGATGTGGAACGAGTCAAATTTTCCAATACATGACATAATTAAGTTAATATAACAACTTTTTTTATTTTTTTTAAATAATTTTTTGTTTGGTTTTTTCTTTTTTTCCTTAATTTATATCTAAAAATTCCTCTATGGAGTAGAAGGAGTTGTCATTCAGAAATTCTTTTAATTTCTTCTTAAATACTTGTTGGTTATCTGTCAGATTTTTGACACTATTTGGTAAGTGATCAAAGACTTTAGTGGCAGTATAATTCGCCCCTTTCTGTGCCAAAGTTAGATTTAATCTTGAATAGTGAAGATCATCCTTTCTCCTAGTATTGTAGTTATGCACACTGCTATTACTTTTGAATTGAGTTTGGTTGTTAATAACAAATTTCATAAGAGAGTATATATACTGAGAAGCTACTGTGAATATCCCTAGATCCTTAAATAAATGTCTGCAGGATGATCTTGGGTGGACTCCAGCTATTATTCTGATTACACGCTTTTGTGCAATAAATACTTTATTCCTCAGTGATGAATTACCCCAAAATATGATGCCATATGCAAGCAATGAGTGAAAATAGGCATAGTAAGCTAATTTTCTAAGATGTTTATCACCAAAATTTGCAATGATCCTTATTGCATAAGTATCTGAACTCAAATGTTTCAGCAGATCATCAATGTGTTTCTTCCAATTTAATCTCTCATCAATGGACACACCTAAAAATTTTGAATATTCTACTTTAGCTACATGCTTCTGATTAAGGTCTATATTTATTAATGGCATCATACCATTTACTGTACGGAACTGTATGTACTGTGTCTTATCAAAATTCAGCGAGAGTCCGTTTTCAAGGAACCACTTAGTAATTTTCTGAAAGACATTATTGACAATTTCATCAGTTAATTCTTGTTTGTCAGGTGTGATTACTATACTTGTATCATCAGAAAAGAGAACTAACTTTGCCTCTTCATGAATATAGAATGGCAAGTCATTAATATATATTAAGAACGACAAAGGGCCCCAAGACTGACCCTTGTGGAACCCCATTCTTGATAGTTCCCCAGATTGAGGAATGTGCTGATCTTTGCATATTATGAGAACTGCTTATTTCAACTTTCTGCACTCTTCCAGTTAGGTACAAATTAAACCATTTGTGCACTGTCCCACTCATGCCACAATACTTGAGCTTGTCTAGCAGAATTTCATGATTTACACAATCAAAAGCCTTTGAGAGATCAACAAAAAATCCCAATGGGTGGTGTTCGGTTATTCAGATCATTCAAAATTTGATTGGTGAAAGCATATATGGCATTTTCTGTTGAAAAACCTTTCTCGAAACCAAACTGACATTTTGTTAGTACTTCATTTTTACAGATATGTGAAGCTACTCTTGAATACATTACTTTCTCAAAAATTTTGGTAAAGCTGTTAGAAGGGAGATTGGACGGTAATTGTTGACATCAGATCTATCCCCTTTTTTGTGCAAAGGTATAACAATAGCATATTTTCAGGGAAAATGCCCTGTTCCAGAGAGCTATTACACAGGTGGCTGAGAATCTTACTTATCTGTTGAGAACAAGCTTTTAGTATTTTGCTGGAAATGCCATCAATTCCATGTGAGTTTTTGCTTTTAAGCAAGTTTATTATTTTCCTAATTTCAGAGGGAGAAGTGGGTGAGATTTCAATTCTATCAAACTGCATAGGTATGGCCTCTTCCATTAACAGCCTAGCATCTTCTAATGAACACCTGGATCCACAACATTTAGAAAATGATTATTAAAAATATTTTCAACTTCTGACTTTTTGTTTGTAAAGTTTTCATTCAATTTGATGGTAATACTGTCTTCCTGTGCTCTTGGTTGACCCGTTTCTCTTTTAATAATATTCCAAATTGTTTTAATTTTATTATCAGAGTTGCTGATTTCAGACATGATACACATACTTCTGGATTTTTTAATAACTTTTCTTAATATAGCACAGTAGTTTTTATAATGTTTGATAGTTTCTGGGTCACTACTCTTTCTTGCTGTCAGATACATTCCCCTTTCCTGGTTACAAGATATTTTTATACCCTTAGTAAGCCATGGTTTCTTACGAGTAGATTTAACTATTTTCTTGGGGAAGCAGTTTTCAAATGCATTTACAAAAGTGTCATGAAATAAACTATATTTTAAATTGGCATCAGGCTCACCATACACCTCATCCCAGTCTAACTGCTGTAGGCTTTCTCTGAAATTTGCAATTGTTAAATTGTTGACTGAACGTACTACTTTGGAGGACTCTTTAGTACTGGTGAATGGAGCTAAGTCATATATTGTGACTAGCTGTGCACCATGATCAGAAAGACCATTCTCAACAGGCTGAGCATTTATCTGGTTAAACTTATCTTAGTCTATAAAGAAGTTATCTATCAGTGAGCTGCTATCCTTTACCACCCAAGTAGGAAAATCAATAACGGGTGTCAAATCGAAAGAACCGAGTAATACTTCAAGGTCATTTTTCCTATTACCCTCTTTCAGAGAATCTACATTGAAGTCCCCACAAATAATAATTTGCTTCCCCTGTCTGACAGATAGCACAACAAGGAGTCCAAATTCTTCAGAAATAGATGAAAATTTCCCAATGGGGACCTATATACAGTTACAATTATAAATGTGCTTTATTTAATTTAAACTCACAGGCACATGCTTCTATGTTTCTCTACACAAAACTTTTTTGTTTCTATACTTTTTGCACAATTATAACTTTTGATGTATATGGCAACTCCTCCTTTCTCCATATTTTCTCTAATTACATGTGCAGAGAGCTTATATCCATTTACATTTACCTTATCCATATCAGTAACAATGTGATGCTCAGACAGGCATAGTATATCTATTTCATCCTCAGCTTCTAAATCTTCTAAACAAACCAAAAGCTCATCTATTTTATTCTTTAAACTCAGAATATTTTGATGAAATATACTTACATTATTTTTAATTATACTTTTATGAGAACCTTTCCTTATTCTAACATTTGCAGTACTCTCCTGTCTGAGTTTCTCATTGTGCTTAGGCCTAGTTCCTATACCAGTGGTCACATGGTGTTGAGAGGCAGATTATGTCAACTGGGTTAGGTTACTTTAATTCATCAATGCAATTACCTAGGACTGAGATACAACTTGGTGGAGACAAAATTTCTGGTGATTGGTGATCCAATGTGCTAAAATTGTGCTGTTTAATTTCTTTCCTAAACAGAAGATTTGTTTCAATCCTGACCTCTCGTAGAACTTGACATCTTTCTGTCTTACCTATCCTAAAAAAGGTGCTGCTCCAACACCTGTAACCACTGGTATTTTACCATTCATGGCAGTGCCTCCCTCCCTTAAATTTCCTGCTATAACCCCAGCCAGTTTACCATTCCCTTTCCTGTTGAGATGTAGGCCATGCCTGGTATAGTCCCACCTACTGAGTGAATCAACAGGAACCACACCAATATGAGCCCCCGCACCCGACCCAAGCAGCTGTTCCAACTCCAAATTAACTCTCCCAACAGAAGAGTTCAAATGAGGCCAGTCATGGCGTCTCAGGACAGATACAAATTCAACATTGGTGTGTCTCGATGCCGACGCAATCTTTACCAGGTCACTCTCTATACTGTACCCAGGATCTCTGTCGATACTGTTCCCTGGCCCTCCCACAATAACCACGGTGTCTTCCCTGGTAAATCTTTACAGAGTGAATCTAAATCCTCTGTCATCTGATCCAGACTAGCACTTTGTTTGAAAAAAATTGTGACCTGGTATTCTGGCCCTAATTCCTCTTGCAGAACTTGGCCTACACCTCTGGCATGAGAACTGCCTAACAACAAAACTTTCTTCCTTTTCAATGACTTTCCTACATTCTTTTTCAATTTCCTATTGGAAGTTTGTTGTGTCCTGTCTACACCTACCTCTGCTTGAGGCTCATCAGTTTCTAACTGAAGCAACAGGTCAAACTTATATTTGACATTCACCACAAAACTGTCAGACTTAGTTCTAGGCCTGTTCCTTCTGTTACCTGTTGCCACTTCCCACCTCTCTTTGCCATTCCCCCCTTAACCTGTCCAGATCTTCC